>NC_091837.1:58089053-59339053 GCF_037783145.1 Equus przewalskii
TGGCTTGAGGGAGAGAGACTTGTGAGCACATGTATTGTCCAAGGTATTTCATCCAGGGGAGCTTGTCTCCTTGTCAGCAAAGCATGTCAGTGCTCATTATAACGGTATTTGTTAAAACAAGATCTACCTTTGTTACTGCTGCCCTCATGACTTCTCTCCTACCTCTCTGATGCTGCGTTTAGCAGTTGAAATAGTTCATACTGTTGACTTACTAAAGAGTGAAGTACTCTGATGAAATTCCGTATTCTAGGCATTTGAAATTTTCTCTCTTCCTGGGCTCCCCTCCCTTCTCAAGCCCACAGAGCCTGCTCTGCCTCTGCCTGGTACAGACCGCTTCCGTGGCCCAAATGTGGGACACTGGCGGGAAGCCCCTTAGAAAGCATGGGCAGGAGACATGTACACAGTTTGAGTTTTTCATTTTAAGGCTTTTTTTAGTCATTATGATGACTTTGGATTTGCAGGAACTAATTCCTGACTTAACACATATTATTTGGATTGTTACTGTAATATTCCAGTTACCAAATTTCAAGTACCTTTCAAATGAACGTTTTTTCTAGTAATGAGATACAAAGGTACTATAAGCGAACACTGCCTTTAAGGCTGGCTTCCCAAACTCCATATCTTCTTAATGTGACCTGTTAATTGCTAGATTTAAAGGACATTACCAAAAAAAAGAAACATACCATCTCAAAGCTTAGATAGACAAATAAGTACTGTCCCTCAAAGTAACTCCCTTGGAAAGCAATATACTATATATATGCTTGTTTCAGTGATAGCACTACTTCAAATCATTCTTTTAATAAAATGAGAGAACTTTAATATTGATCAATAAAAATGAGATTCCAGTGATGTTGTTGTTACTTGAAATATCTTTTAAATTTATCTTTAGCAGTTGTGTTCAGAACTAACTTGCTAGTTATGCAAGAAAACCAATTACAACACCATTTATACTTTGACTCATTTGGTCACTTTTTTTTTAAGCCTGGCATTCATTTTATTTATAAAACTCATCTCCAAATGACTCTTGACTGCTTTCAATAATGGAATTCATTTTCAGAGGAAGGGGAGCTATCGTTGACAGTACTCAAGTCATAGTCTGCATAAAGTGGAAGCATTTCCTTTAGAAGGATTTCAGGAAACATCGAGGCACAGCAGCATCTTTGAAATGTGTTCACGTCCCAGAGTGGCCACTTGCAGGGACTCACGGTGATTTGGCTGCATAGGTTCTGGTGTGCTGCTCTTTCAGATGTGTTTCATTACTTCAGGGTTATATTTCATTCCTGCCCTTTGCTCCCGAGAGTGCATCTGGCGAGAGGGACTCTCAGCACCTGAAAGTATAATTTGTGTGCTCTGGTATTGTTTTCAGTGTTTACTGCCTTAAAACCTATTTAAGTTTTTTACTTTATTCATTTTTAGTTAGGAGGTCTAATTGGCAGGTTAAATTTATATAGGATATTTTCATAGAGATTGATTAATAATCTGTTTGGTAGCATTCTAGCTCTGCCATGGGGGAGAGGGAGGGCATTAATATGAGCCTTTTGCTCAGGGTCATGCAGTTAGAGGTCACATTGGAGACCCGAGTTCTTTCACTTGTCTTTCCTTACCCAGCAGTAAAAATGTGAGTAAGAGTCCATCTGTGTCACAGAGATATTTTCAAAAGAATAAAATATTCTGGAATATGTTGCAAAGTTGGAATTCTTAAAAAGAAACACAATTAGTAATGTTATCTCAAAGACTGATTTTAATAGCCATTTCATGAATTCCACTGATCATTAAAACAGAATTTGACAGAAATTCACTATTTCTTACTCTTTTTGGTGCTGTCCTTGGTCAGTAAGTAAGATAATTTAGTCTGACAGTGTTAAATAAATAAAGATTTTTTCCAGGTTAAAATAAAATTCTTAAATACTAGTAAGGGCATTTAGAAACCTGTACCTTTTGATTTTTATGTTTGACTTCTATTTAGGTTAATAAATTAATAGTTTCTGAGCATGCAGGCACGCATCACTTAACGATGGGGATAAGTTCCGAGAAATGTGTCATTAGGTGATTTCGTCATTGTACAAACATCATAGAGTGCACTGAAGTGGAACAAAATCTGCCACTCCAAAATGTGTCTCTTTAACATGAGAATTATTTTAGGCAAGTTATTTTTAAGAAACAAAAGACTTAAGGTTTTTCTTATCTCCCCCTTAACTACCTAAAAGAATTCAGATTAAAAAAACCTGTCTCAGGAAGTGAGCTGCCACCTTAGCATAACATGAACTAGGTGCTAGACAGGGAGGAACCTGGAAAAGCCTGTTTGTTGGTCTCCCCTTTGTGTTCTTCTGTTTCTCTTTGGACAAACAAATGCTTGTTTTCCAAGTGTTGCACCTACGTGTGAACTGCCTTCCTTCCCTTTGAAGTTCCAGACTCTCCCACCCCCATCGTCTTCTTTTGTCTTTAGCTGAGGATGGTATTTAAGGTGAAGGCTTTGGCCATTTTGGTGAGATACTAGTTTTTCCTGGGTTTCTCCCACAGATACATGTTGTTAAACTTTTGTTTTTCTCCTGTTAATCTGTCTCACGTCAATTTATTCTTAGACTAGCCAGAAGAACCTAGAAGAGTGAAGGAAATTTCTTCCTCCATTACAGTAATTACACACATCTAGATGGTATAGCCTACTCCATACCTAGGCTGTATGGTATGAATCTTATGGGACCAACATTGTATATGTGGTCTGTTGTTAACCAAAGCATCATTACGTGGCACATGACAATGCTGATTAAACTAACATGTAGTTGAGCACCCGGTAAAATATTTTTAGTCATAGTATACATTCATTTCATGATTTCTCTCTCTTTGTTTTAGCCAAAGTCACACACTTGCTATCAAAAAATTATGTTGGAAGAACAGTAATGGAAAAACTGAACAGAATGAAGCGGAAGACATTGAATGGTTACACTTTGCAAGTTGTGGTGAAGATCACACTGTGAAGATATACAAAGTTAACAGATGTGCACTGTAATGGACTTAATGACTGCAAGCATATAATCGTTGGTGTCTTAAAATATTTATCATCTAAAAAGACAACCTTTCTTCACTTCATAATTTAACCAAGTTTCATTTTTAAGTGTCACAGCAATAATACTTGAGTCACAGATCCTTTAAAATCTGATGAAAGCTATAGACCCTTTTCTCAAAATTGTTGTGTATGCACACACCCTCAGAACATCACCCATATTTTCAGAGATTCAGGGATTCAGACCTGCATCCATGTGCCCCAGATTAAGAACCTCTGTTCTTTCCTTATGACCAAATTTGCCTAATTTTGTGTTATTTTGGGCCTTCTCTTTTCATATGCCCCTCTTTTGGGACATTTCATTATTTATTATCCTTTTTAAAGAGAAGACATGGAAAATAAAAAGAAATAAAAC
The DNA here is from genome assembly GCF_037783145.1 of Equus przewalskii. NCBI lineage: Eukaryota > Metazoa > Chordata > Mammalia > Perissodactyla > Equidae > Equus > Equus przewalskii. Next base: position 58,092,470 of record NC_091837.1, read on the forward strand.
CCAGATTACTCAGTTTTTATCTTCACAGTTTTTGTAAATAAACAGACCACACAAAGTGTGGTCCTGACCCCTCCATCCCAGTACACACCAACCATCCTAGGAATTTGGCAGGCGATTGTTTGAGCCACAGGCTGTCCTTTCCTTTATTCTTTAAAAGTCCATTCTTCTCTTTGGGTTGGATTTAAAGTAGAATGTCTGACATTCTACTTCAGATGTAGGGGCTGAAAAATGGGAGTTCTGAATCATCTGAAATTATGTGAAGACACATAAATGAGTCGTGAGAGTAAAGGATGTCCCCCAGGGAGAATGAGTAGGGAGAGCAGAGGGAAGAAGAAGGTGCCAGAAACAGAGTGTTGGGTGGGCCAGTTGAGGTGTGGGAGGCAGGCCATGAGGACTGGAAGCTTGGGAGTTGGGTGGAGAGAGGTTATAGAGAGGGTGTGAGAGGCACTATGAAGACTGCTGTGGGAGTGGAGGCTTGCCCTGACCCTGTTGGAACATGGAGTCATCTGGCAAATTGGCAATTAAATGAATACTGTACATCATAAATGTGCTGAAAGAAGAGGATTTTCTTGGAGTTTTTGCTATTATCTAACACAACATTTTCCTTCCAAAGGATTTAAATGGGATTTTTTCTAAATGGAAGTTTCTAGGCCAGCACTATCCGTTTTTTCTAGTCCAGTAGAAATATTATGTGAGCTACACATGTAATTCAAAATTTTCTAAGAAATTTTAGAAAACTGCATAATAGGGGCCAGCCCGGTGGCCAAGTGGTTGAGTTTGCGCGCTCTGCTTTGGCAGCCCAGCGTTTTGCTGGTTCGAATCCTGGGCACGGACATGGCACCACTCGTCAGGCCATGCTGGGGTGGCGTCCCATATGCCACAGCTGGAAGGATTCACAACTAAAAATACACAGCTATGTACCCGGGGGCTTTGGGGAGAAAAAGGAAAAATAAAATCTGAAAAAAAAAAAAAAATAACACCACATAATAAAAGTAAAAAGAAACAGGTGAAATTTATTTTAGTGATACATTTGTTTCAACCCAATATATCCAAAAAAGTACCATTTCAACATATAATCAATATAAAGAAATGATTGAGATATTTTACACTTCTTTTGGTATAAACACTTTGTATAATACGAAGTGTATTTTACACTTAGAGCCAATCTCCATTGGGACTGACCACATTCAAGTGCTCAGTAGCCACATGTGACTAGAGGCCATCCATATTTGGACCGTGCAGTTCTAGACTATTGAGATTGTATAAACTTGTCTTAGGCCCCCCAGAGTGTGCACGTGTGCATGCGTGCATGCAAATGTGTGCCTCAAGGTAGTGAGCATCTGAGCTTTCCAACCTCAGAGACCAGGAGGCTCTGAAGTACTGTTTCCTTTCTTGTCAGCTGAAGGATCTGAGTTTTTACTCTCATTGGCACACAGGGATTTGTTCTGATCCCGTGCATAAGGGATTCCAGAGCAGATTCAGCAGACTAACCTAATCCTTTAGCGCCTTTTTCAGCACTGAACTCAACCTAAGTTTCCTTGAAAGCAGGCAGACTAGCTTTGAAGAGATGGAGTTCATGGTCAGTTATCGTTTTAATTTGTCCCTTGACTTTGTATATAGACAGTTTTCCCATATTCCCCAGTAATCACCCGTGTCATTCAGTTCAGTAAGTGGTCAGAGGACTTGGCTGTACATTTGGGCAGTCTGTGTTGTAATTCGTACATATACATGGTAACTTTACACATGCATCTCTTAGTCTTCTAAAGGAGCACCCTTTGAACTATATTGTAGTAATTCATAATATCTAAAGCAAAAAGGCACTCTTGGGACTTTGCTCCAGAGGAGGTGAGGAGTTTTTCAGAATTACCGACCTGCCCTTCCCCATTCCCCCTGATATCTCATTTCTTTGCCTGATTCACAGCATCAAAGTTCAGATTGATGCCAAGTGCCAGCCTAAGCAGTTGCTGTCTCCTGACCTATATAACTTTCCTAGATGGAGGAGAGCTGATGGGGTGGTGGTTCCAGTTCACCTTAGACAACAAAGAGCCAAATCACTGTCTTCTCAATAGCCTCAGGGGAAGCAGAGTTGGTTATTGATTCCAGAGGGAGAATGTGGGAATTGGAGGGGGACTAAGCAAATTCAGGAATAAAATACAAGGACAGAATCATTCTTTTAAATTAGAAATCCTGGCTACCTTAGCAAATCCTGAGTTGTCTGTAAGAGGAATGCCAGGCCTACCCACTTCTGTACAAGTCCTATGTATTTCTCAAGGCAATCTAGGTGAGAGTTGGAACCTGGACTTGAGGAATCAGAAGTGCATTTGAATCCTGGCTCGCACTGGCTATAACTTTGGGTAAGCTTCCCCCCTCATCTCTGCAGATGGAGATAGTGTATTTGATTCAACTGTGTGTGAAAGAAAATGCAAAATGTACCCTCTGGCAAGATAGAGGTTTTCTCTGTCAAAAGGAGTCAAGGTAGACAGACCAGGACAGGCAGGGATATTTCTCAACATGGTCAGGGGACCCGGGCTCTCTTTCTTTGCTGTCTGCCATCCTCAGTGTGTGGCTTCCTCACTAGAATGGTTGCTTCGCCTTCTGCCATGATCTTTGCATTCTAGCCAGCAGAAAGTAGGAAGGCATAAGAAAAGGCTTGCCCCTAACTTGAAGAAAACGTCCTGAAAGTCCACATGGTTCTGCTTAATCTCCATGGCCAGAATTTAGTCTTGTGGCTATACTTCAGGAGAGGCTAGGAAATGAAATCTTTATTGCAGGTGGCCATGTGCTCAGCTGAGAATCGGGGTGCTTTATTCTGGAAGAAAGAGCAAATGTTAGTTTCATTTCATAAGAAGTAACCACCTTGTAGGGTTGTTTTGAGGATTAAACAAGCCAGGACATGAAAAACGCTAGCCCAGGGCCTACATATAAGACACCAATAACTGGTATCTGTTACTATTACAGTTAAATAAAGCTCAGCTCATGTCACCTCCATAGAGCCTTTATTAATCCTCTCATTTCAAGTATTCTTCCTCTGAATGGTATTTTATGTTCATTTTCTTTTATGGCATTTGTCACTTCCTATCTTTTATGTATGTCTTAAGCTGTATTGATTAAATGCTTTTCTAGTAAGAAGGTTTGTCTCAAAGTGATACAGGAAATTATCGGCTCATATAGCTGAAAAAAAATCCAGTGGTAAGACAGTTCAGATATGGTTTGATCAGGGCACTGTTTCCCTTCCTCTAATTCTCTCAGCTCTGCCCCCTCCATGTGTCCGTTTTCCCCTAAGTCTGCCCTCCCTCATGGCTATGAGGTAGATGAAAGCGAGCCCTTGAGGTTATAGATTTCCTTGCTCATTTCAAAGAGAATAAACCTTTAAACATTAAGTCCGTAGCTTTACTCTGACCCAAACATCTGGAACTAATCGCAGTGGGCAAGGGAAAACCACACATTGAGTGGCTTAGGCCTACCCATCTGATGTAGCAAGAGCCATGAGTTTAGCTATTTTGGAGCTGGAGGCAGGGTCAGTCCCATTGGGACCACGTGGCTGTGCTAGGTGGGGTGGTTTTCCAAAGCAAAATCAGACAGGCAATGAGTGCTGGGTAGGCAACCAATGAAAGCCCACTATACAAGCCTGCTAAAGCCTAAATATCTGGGCCTCAGGTTTGTTTTTTTATCCTCCACAGCATCTAGCACAATGTATTCTCAAATATTTGCTGAATTCAGGGATGTGTGAGTTTGACAAACAGTCGGCTGGCTGGCAGAGGAAGCATTGTTCCCAACCATATTGTGATTCCAAGCTGCCCCTTGAGCTTCTTTTTCCCCCCAGTTTTATTGAGAAATAATTAACATACATCACTGTATAAGTTTAAGGTGTACAGCATGATGCCTTGATTTACATATATTATGAAACAGTTACCACGATAGGCTCAGCTAACATCCATTATCTCATATGAAAATAAATAAATAAAAACAAATAATAAAAGAAATAAAAAATAAATAAAATGAAAAGAAAGAAGAAAAGGAAAAAAAAATTTTCTCCATGCAATGAGAGCTCTTAACACCTTTCCTATATATCATCCAGCAGTGTTAACTATAGTCATCATGTTGTGCATTACATCCCTAGTACTTATATTATAACTGGAAGTTTGTACCTTTTGAACACCTTCCTTCAATCTCCCCTACCCTGACCTTCTGCTGCTGGTAACCACAAGTCTGATCTCTTTTTCTAGGAGTTTGGTGCATGTGTGTGTGTGGTTTTTTTTTTAGATTCCACATATAAGTGAGATCATACAGTATTTGTCTTTCTCTGTCTGACATATTTCACTTAGTATAATGCCCTCAAGGTCTATCCATGTAGTTGCAAATGATAGGATTTCCTCATTTTTTATGGCTGAATAATATTCCATCGTTTATATATACCACAACTTCTATATCCATTCATCTGTTGATGGACACTTAGATTGTTTCCATGTCTTGGCTATTGTAAATAACTCTGTGAAGATGGGGGTGCAGATATCTTTTGAGTTATTTTCATTTCCTTTAGATATATTCCCAGAAATGGAATTGCTGGATCATATGGTAGTTCTAGTTTTAGTTTCTTGAGGATCCTCCGTAGTGTTTTTCCATAGTGGCTGTAACAATTTACAATTCCACCAACAGTACACAAGGGTTCCCTTTTCTCCACATCTTCACCAGCATTTGTTATCTCTTGTCTTTTTCATGATGGCCATTCTAACAGATGTGAGGTGATATCTCATTGTGGTTTTAATTTGCATTTCCCTAGTGACTAATGATGTTGAGCATCTTTTCATGTATCTGTTGGGCCTTTGATATATCTTCTTTGGAAAAACATCTATTCAGATCTTTTGCCCATTTTTCAATTTTTTTTTTTTTTTTAAGATTTTTATTTTTCCTTTTTCTCTCCAAGCCCCCTGGTACATAGTTGTATATTTTTAGTTGTGGGTCCTTCTAGTTGTGGCATGTGGGATGCCACCTCAGCATGGCCCCACGAGCGGTGCCATGTCCATGCCCAGGATCCAAACCGGCGAAACCCTGCACCGCCAAAGCGGAGAATGCAAACATAACCACTCGGCCACAGGGCGGGCCCTTAGGATTTTTTTTTTTCTATTGAGTTGTATGAGTTCTTTATAATTTTGGATATTAACACCTTATCAGATATATGGTTGGCAAGTATTTTTCTCATTCTGTAGGTTGTCTTTTCACTCTGTTGATGGTTTCTTTTCCTGTGCAGAAGCTCTTTAGTTTGACATAGTCCCACTTGTTTATTTTTAATTTTGTTGCTTATGCTTTAGGTGTCATATCCAAAAAATCATTACCAAGACCTATCTCAAGGATCTTTATTCCTACGTTTTCTTCTAGGAGTTTCATGGTTTCAGGTCTGCTATTTAAGAGTTAATCTTTGCAAGTGGTGTGAGATAGGGATCCAGTTTCATTCTTTTACATGTGAATATTCAATTATCCAGCACCATTTACTAAAGAGACTATCTTTTCTCCATTGAGTATTCTTCACTCCTTTGTCAAATATTGGTTGACTGTATATGCTTAGGTTTATTTCTGGGCTCTCACTTCTGGTCCTTTTAGCTTCTATTTACCAAAAAGGTCTCCTGTCACTCTAGGGGAGGGAGCTTCTTGGGGTTTCTGATCTTTCTTTCCAGTGCTCTCAAGTTGTTTCTGCCAGAGCTTCTGCTCTGCCAGGCTTTGGAGAGAAACCTGCTCCATTGCCGTCCCTCTTATTACTTCCTGTTATGCAAGCCCTCTTCTCATTTCTCAGGGACCAGAGTATTTAGGTCAGCAGGTTCTCCCTGTTAGGGTGGTATGCATTTCACTCTAGCAGGAAATCCTAAATTAATTTCATTATCGAAACCAAATTCAGCCTCCTCTGAAACACCCACCCCCCATCCCAACAACCTGGCAGGAAATTTGATCCATCATAATTGCAGCTCCCAAATACCTCTATGATCAAGAGGCCTCGGGAATTTAAGCCAGTGGGAAAACCTCTACCTTTCCTTACTATTTTTGTGTGTGTGAGGAAGACTGGCCTTGAGCTAACATCTATTGCCAATCTTCGTCTTTTTCGCTTGAGGAAGATTGTCCCTGAGCTAACAATCTGTGCCAATCTTCCTCTGTTTTGTATGTGGGATGCCACCACATCATGGCTTGATGAGCAGTGTGTAGGTCTGCACCTGGGATCCAAACCAATGAACCCTGGACCCCCAAAGCAGAGCACACAAACTTAACCACTAAGCCACCGGGCCAGCCCCCCTTCCTCACTATTTAAGTCTTGACCATTGTATCCCCAGCTTCTCACCACTTACCATCTAACCAGCAAGTCCAATAATCTGTTCAGTCCTTGTCCTAACTGGCCTTTCGGCCTTAGATGGCATCCAGGAACTTTCCTCTGGCTCTCCTCCCATGTTTCTGATTGTACTTTCTTGCCTGTCAGTAGCATGGAGGCAGACACTCCTTAAATGTCACTGTCCGTAGGGCTCTGCCCTCTTTCCCTGAACACTCCAGAGCTCTCGAGGTGACCTCTCCACAAGCACCCGCCCATGAGCTGTGTCTCCAACCCTGGACACTGTCCTTCCTGAGCCCTGGGCATAAATCTCCACTTGGATATCCTGAACCAAGCTCCACATTGTCTCTCTGAGCCTAGGTCCCCTTGTCCCTGCACCCACCCCATCTCTCAGTCTGACAGTGCAGAGCCACCCTGAGCTAGGCCTCCCTCAGTCCCCATTTGTCCCTGAATTCCATCACTTCTGTACCATGTGGGCCTCAGATCAGGCCCTCATCACTCCTTGCCAGTACTCCTGCCCAGGATCTGACAGGCAGCACTGCCTGCAGCCTCCCCACACTCAAGCACCTTCTCAGTACTGCCAGGAGTGTCAGGCATGCCTCTGAGCCAGCCACTCTCCTGTGGGAACTCCCTGGCATCTTCCCATCCCTCCTGGACCCTGGCCAGGCTCCTCTGCACTGCAGAGTCTGACACACTCCTTTTCTCATTTCCTGTCCCCACCCCTCATTCCCGTACAACCACATCCTGTGCTCCAGCCTTATTGAAGGTCCTGCTTCTAGAATTTTCTGAGACTTTTCACATGTGGGGGATGAAAATTGACCCCCCCCCCCCAATGTGTCTCTTTGGCTTGATTATTTTTAAGGACAAAAAACTCTGAAGGAAACTTTGACCTTCCCCCTAACCCTAACTTCCTAAAAGAATTTAAGATAGAAGGCCTGTCCCAGGAAGGAGCTAACACCATAGATAATTCTAGGTGTGGTAGACAGGAAGGCGTCTAGCAAAGGCCATTTTATCAAAAGATCTCATTCAGGTCCCACTGTCTATGGATGGCCCAGGAAACACTTGTTTGTCAAACATTTGCTCTTCCGTCTCCATGTGACTTGCCTTCCTCCCCTATGAAGTCCCAAACCACTACCCGCAACATCCTTCTTTGTGTTTAGCAGAAGATGGTATTTAAGGTGGTAGCTTTGGTCATTTTGGCGAGTTACTCAGTTTTCCCAGGTTTCTCCTGTGTATACGTGTTATTAAACTTTGATTTTTCTCCTGTTATTCTGTCTCATGTCAATTTAGTTCTTAGACCAGCCAGAAGGACGTAGAGAGTAGAGGAACTGTCTTCCTCCCCTACATGCACCTCCAGCCTTTGCACATGGAATGCTGCCCTCCCTCCCCTACCTTCTCTTCTAGGACCCTCTGGAGTCCCAGGTTAGGGAGGCTTTCTCTCCACAGCCTCCACTTTTTCAGGAAGCTCCCTTCTCCAGCACTCTGCAGCGTGGAGGGGTGATCTGACCGTGGACCCATCTCCTTCACTGTCCCAGGGGCCTCTCAGGCACAGGGGCCGCCTTACTGACTCCTGTCTCCCCAGCACCTGCCATGTTCCTAACAAGGAGCAGCTCCCCGATGAACACTGAACGAATGCACCTGTCAAAGCCAGTTTTCATCTTCAGTGATTCAAGCAGTTACAAGTTGTAGCTGATTTTCCTGCCCCAATTCTCACCACCCCATCCATCCTGGTCATGGCCATTAGACAGTTCTGCTTAAATCACCTCTTGGTGCCACCTTCATGCTCAAAAATCTTCAGAATGAAATTTCTGTCCCTTAGCCAGATGAAGAATACGTGAGCGAATGCCTTAGGTGTAGTGGAGATTCTCACAAATGGAGCAGATTGCCAGGGGACACATCATCCTGAGAACCAGGCTAGGTGAACTGGACCAGGAACAAACCCTCACCAAGGGGGAGGAACTTTAAGTACAAAATCGGGGCCATCTCTCCTGTCTGACCAATCTGACCCCTAGGTATGTATTTTTCATGGTTCCCGGTGAGAGAGAGCTGTAAGGAGGCCCTGAAGAGCTGTTTCCCTACAAAGCTGTAAACTTTGGGTGCGGAGGCTGACTGCCTGGAACCCCAGCATGGACCAGCTCAGGCTCCTCCAAGGCCCCAGGGCCAGCAGCTGGACCAGGTGAGACCAGGCAGGGCAGGCCTATAGCACAGGACCCAGGAGCTCACTGAACGACGAACATATGTAAGACATTCATTGATGGGGGTCCGAGGCTCCGCTTCAGGCATGGTGAGAACGAGCAATCCGATTTCTGACAGTCTCCTTCTGGCAGGAGAGGCCTGGGGAATCTTGGTGAAATGCACCTCAGAGTGTCAATTAGACGCTGAGGCTCCCGGTGTCCCCCCACACCCCACCATTTTCCCTCCCCTCTTCACAGGCTCATTGCTATGGCCCAGGTCAAAGGCTTCCTCCTTTGGGGTGCCCTCCCTGGATGCCCTGGTTGGAAGTAGCCCCTTTCTCTCCTCTCTCCTGTAATTCTACGCCTGCATCCTGAACCAGCGATAGGACACTCAGTCCCCATTGCCTTGTGTCATTTCCTACGCGGCTGTAGGCATAATGTCCTCACATCTTCCTGAGCATGCAGTGCTCAGAGCCAGGGGCTTAAAGATGCTTCTTGACTAAATTGCAGTTCAGTGATTTTTAATGACCTTTAAGAGTTCTGCACTGGTCATCAAAGGATACAATCAACAGAGTGAAATGGCAACCTACAGAATGGGAGAAAGTACTGCAAATCAATACTTGATGAGGGGTTAATATCCAGAATATATAAAGAACTGCTACAACTCAACAATAAAAAAACTAACAACCCAATTTAAAAAAATGCTCAAAGGACTTGAATAGACATTTCTCCAAAGAAGGCATACAAATAGTCAATAAACACATGAAAAGATACTCAACATCACTAATCATTAGGGAAATGCAAATCAAAACCACAATGAGATGCCACCTCACACACAGTAGGATGGCTACTATTTAAAAAAAAAAAACAGAAAATAAGTGTTGGTGAGAATGTGGGGAAATTGGAACCCTTGTGCACTGTTGGTGGGAATGTAAAATGGTGCAGCTGCTATGGAAAACTGTATGGCAGTTCCTCAAAAATGAAAAAGAGAATTACCACATGATCCAGCAATCCCATTTCTGGTTATATATCCAAAAGAATTGAAAGCAGGGTGTCAAAGAGATATTTGTACTCATGTTCATAGTAGCATTATTCACAGTAGCCAAGAGGTGGAAGTAATCCAAGTGTCCAATGACGGCTGAATGGATCAACAAAATGTCCAGCCTTAAAAAGGAAGGAAATTTTGAACACACACTACAACAGGAACATTATGCTAAGTGAAATAAGCCAGTCACAAAAAGACAAATACTGTATGAAAGGCTGGCCCCGTGGCAAGTGGTTAAGTTCATGCTCCGCTTCGGAGGCCCACAGTTTCGCTGGTTCAGATCCCAGGTGTGGACATGGCACCACTCATCAGGCCATGCTGAGGCAGCATCCCACATAGCACAACCAGAGGCACTCACAACTAGAATACACAACTATGTACTCGGGGGCTTTGGGAAAAAGAGGAAGAAGAAGGAAAAAAAATACTGTATGAGGTACTTAAAGTAGCCAAATTCATAGAGGCAGAACATAGAATGGTGGTTGACAGAGGCCAGGGGAGGGGACAAAGGAGAGTTGTTATTTAATGGGTACAGAGTTTCACTTTTGCAAGGTGAAAAGAATTCTCAAGATTGGTTGCACAACAATGTGAATGTACTTAACACCACTGAAACATGCACTTAAAAATGGCTAAGATGGTAAATTTTACGTTATGTATATTTTACCACAATTAAAAATTTTTGAAAAGAGTTCTGACTTGGCCCATTCAGATTGTTCCCTAGGCAAGCTTGTCCTGAAGTAGCACCCTGAGGACTTGGATTGGTTACTTGGCCATGGAACACATGGAGGAGAAGTACTCCTTACATTCTCAGAGAAATGACCTTACTCCTCAGAGGGCAGTCCATGGACCCCCGACAGCCTCATGCAGGCTAGTTAGAAACACAGAACCTCAGGCCCCACCCCAATCTTAAAGAATCAGAATCTGCATTTTAATTGGCTTCCAGGCGATTCATACAAGTTAATGCCTGAAAAGCCTGGCCTAGAGGAGATCCTCACCGGGAAGGAGGGCAATGAAAGGAGGGGCGAGGGCCACACACATTGTACTGTTGCTGGGAGCACCAATCCCCACCACTCTCCCAACTTAGAGATGGGGAAACTGAGGCCCTGAGAACCACAGAGGCTTGCAGCAGAAAAGTCGCGAAACACACTTGACTGGGTAGGCTCTGGAGACTGACTTCCCAGGTGCTAGCTTGTCTATCTTCTCTCTCTCTCTGCCTTAGCTTCCCCACCTGTAAGAGCCACCTCATAGATCTGCTTATGTAACTGTTGAATAATTAGTACAGGTAAGAGTGTACACGTGTCCAGTGCAGTGCCTGCTCTTGTTATTGTTGCTGGAAGTCATCTTTACAGGAGGGAGTGCAGTGGAGAGGGTCCAAGATGGCATCAGTGCCCAAGATTCCGGGTGGAGTATGGCCAGAAGGTATGCGCAGCGGGGTGGGGTGGGCAGTGATGCTAATGAGAAAACACGGGCATTTATTCATCACTACATTCATTCCTACCAGAACAAGTATGTGGCTCAGCGAGTAAGGTCCTGGGTATTGGCAATGCGAGACGAGCTGAGGCGGTCTGCGGGTAGAGGCCACCGAGGCATGGCGTTGCCGGGCCACCGGCTCTAGCGCTGCAGCCCAGGAACCCCCTCCTCCAGCCAGGGACGCAAGGAGCACCCCCCTCCCCGGGTCTTTCTCAGCCCTGGTGTTGGGGGGCTAGGCCAAGAGGGGCAGGGCTGTGCGCGGCCTTCCACGCCTCTCACGCTGGGCCACCGAGGGGCAGAACCCTCGGGGCGCTTTTCATACAGGCAGAGGGTGGGCCCGGGACTCTGCTGCCCGCATCATCACGCATCCCAAGGCATCTGCGGCGCACGCCCTGGGAGACCGCGGGTCTGGCGCAGCGCAGGCAGTGAGCTTGTGGCATGGGCGCCCTTCCCACCTTGTCCCACCGCGGTATGCATCGAGAGCCAGTGGGCCACTCCTGGGCCCCCACCTTGGGTCCCCTCACCTGAGGCCCCAGCACGTTGCTCTCCTTCTCAGCAGGTTCCGCAGTAGGGCCCCCCAACTTGGTTTCACACGGAGCACCTTTCCTGGGATCCCAGTACCTCGTCCCCTCTCACTCCACCCGCGGAAGCAGGCCCGGCACTTTCCGCACGTGGGTTCGGCCTGCCCTCCATTCGTGAGGCAGTGGTGCCTCGGGACAGCGCCGCTCTGCCTCTGGCACCCGGGATGCAGGCCCGAGGGCAGATCGGAGGAGGTGCGGCTGTCCAGGTCGCACCCAAGCGACCCGTTTCGACGGTGCGCAGCCGCCGAGACCTTATTAACCAACCTCGGGGATCCCCAATCTTTCTTCTCGTTCACCCAATGGTCAGCCGCATTCGGATACGCGGAGCACACGCCCTACTGGGGAGCAGCACCCCAGGAAGTCTCCTTACAAACGCCCGCCCGGCACACGAGGGTCCCGCCACGAAGAGAGGGGGTCCCAGGCGCTGTGCGCGGTTCGGGCCCGGAAGAGTCCCGAGGAGAATCGCCAGGTTCCAGGATGCCGAGCAGCAAAACGCAGTTCGTTGCTTCTTCCACCAGCCTCTCCGAGGGACCACAGATAAATGAGAACTTGTGTTCCAAGTGTCTGGGGGCACCTCCGTGGGCTCCGTTGGGAAGCTGTTCAAAGAGACAACCAAAACGGGCACTCTCCCCCTGCCCCGCCCCGCCCCGCCCCAGACGGGCAAAGGTCAGGAAAGAAGTGAAACTCTGTGAGTCAGCGCGCCCTAGGCAAGCCGGGCGGTCCCGAGAGGCACCGCCCCTCGGCCGCAGAGCCGGTGCCACGGGCGGGCGGGGAGGCGCGCCGGGCGTGGCGGAGGCGGAGTCCGGGCGGGCCGGCCTCGGCGTTTCCCCCGCCCGGCCCGGGCGGCCCGGGCGACCCGGACGGCGCGGCAGGCAGGCCTGGGTCATGGCCGGTGGCGCGGCGCAGCCGGGGGCCGAGCTGCTGAACTTCGCGCAGTTCCGGGACTCGAGCGCGCAGCGGCTCGCCTATGGCTACGGTGCGCGCAGCCTGCGCGAGCTGCGGGCGCGCGAATTCGGCCGCCTGGCAGGTGAGGCCGGCGGGGACACCTGCGCGGGGCTGGCCAGGTGGCCGTGGGGGGCGCGCGGTTTCTGGAACCGACGTAGCAGGAGCTTTTGCTCCAGGTGGGAGCGGCGTTACCTCATTTGGGATGCATTTGAAATCGAAAGACCTTGAGGGATGTGTCCATGCGTCCGTTTCGTAGACGCGCCTCCCTGAGGTCCCAAGCCCCAAGACTTCTTGCTACTCTTGCTCCTTAGACTTTCCAGTGGTGCAGGACCAGCCTAGTCCTTTATCACCTGTCTCCGCCCTCCGCGAACCCGGATTAGGAATCATTTTGCTTTCGCTTGCCGCGAGACTCCCAACTCCAAAAGGTCCAGCTGGAGCCGGGGTTGCAAAATGCAGGAGAGTCCCGGGCCGTGACAGTTCGGATGCTCCCCGGGAACGGGAACAGTGCGTGGGCGGCCAGCGCTCCGGGTTGGGACCAAGGGGCTGCGGCCGCCGGGCGGAGCCTTCCGAAGCTGCGCTCCTGCGAACTGCGGTGGGATCACTCGCAGCAACTTTTATTTTCGAAACCTCAGTTTTCTCACTCGTGCGCTCAGAACAATGCCTCCGAACTCCAGCTCGCTGGGGGACTTGAATTAGCAAAGCGTGGAATGTGAATTTTAAGTACAAGGTGAGCCTGTAAACTGGACGTGAGAGCCAGGACCACATCGTGCCTTTGAGTTCCGCAAAGCGGAACAGGCGGGGTAAATTCGAAATCAAGCTCGATCGGGCCCTGTGGCCGTCCCCAGCCCATTGCTGCAGGGCGGGTCGGGGGCCCGCACGGGGTGGGAGCTCACCCTTTTGCCAGGGACCTTGTGTGAAGGGCTTCCTCGAGTCTCAGAACCGCTTGCCGGTAGAGCAGGGAGGGGCTGAAGGGTAAGTGGGCAGGTCTTGGCGTCGGGCGCCGGGATTTGAGGTGTATAATTTTTTTTAAAGAGTTTGTTTTTCCTTTTTCTCCCCCAAACCTCCCCAGTACATAGTTGTGTATTTTTAGTTGTGAATCCTTCCAGTTGTGGTCTGTGGGACGCCGCCCCAGCATGGCCCGAGGAGCGGTGCCATGTCCGCGCCCAGGATTCCAACCGGCGAAACCCTGGGCCACCGAAGCGGAGCGCGCAAACCCAACCACTCGGCCACAGGGACGACCCCTGAGGTGTATAATTTTATTCTGTCGTGGTGAACAGTTGATGACCAGTCCCCTGCTTGCGGTGAAACAGCAACCACGACTTAGGTTTCATTAATCAGGTGGCTGATTTCAGCTTTTCAGGTCATTTCCTCATGTCTCGGATTGTGACTCTTTTTCCCTTTGGGGGCTTTAAGGGATGCGGCCTCCTTCTTGTGTGTCCCCCGTCTGTACGTTGCTAGGGGAGCCCAGGAAGGAGACAGGGGACTGTCTACTGGCCTTTCTCTGCTCCCTCCCCATTTTTCACGGTGGCAGTCACCTGCTGGAAACAGCGCCCCTCCCTCTGCTTCCACAGTCTCTCCCTCTCTTTCTTTCTCTCTCTCTCCCTGTCTCTCTCTCTGTCTCTCTCTCTCAGAACTTTTTTTTTTATTATGGAAATTCCCACCCACAGAAATAGAGAGAGGGAAACAATGAACGCCCACAGGTGCAGACGCTCCCCATTCTTTTGAAACAAATCCCAGAGGCTGTTATCATTCAGTAGGTAATTATTTTAGCACCACACCTCCTTAATCCCCTAATTGCCTCCAGCTCTGATCCCTAACTCCCATCATTCGCCCACCTCTTCCCTACACACTGCCCTGGGAAAGTGGAGGCACTTCTGGTCCCCTCTTTGTTTCTCTCTTGGCCCTCAGAGAACAGCACCTTTTCCCTCAAAGGTAAAGTTTGGATGTGATAGCCAGGCTGCCAGGCTGGCCTTCAGAGCCCCTTTAACAGCTGCTGTGTTTGTGGTTGTGTTGTGTGTAGCATCCATCTATCTGTCTGTCTGTCTATCTCTCTCTCAATCTATCTGTCTATTTAGTGCAAGTTCCCACCATTCCCTCTACCTTATGCTTCAAGTAAACTTTTGTGGATGAAACTCCACCCTCCCACCGCGGGGAGTCCTGGCACATATCCCCTCTTTTTTCCACATAGAAACAAATGAACTGGAGAGAGGGCAGGGAAAAAAAAAACAACCAACCAAACCAAAATAACATAACCTTCACCTCCCCTTCCTCCCCCTTACCCCCCCCGCCATAGTTTTTCTGCAGGTTGAGAATTTGTCTGGTTCAGTGGTCGTCTGGATAATTAAATGCTTAATCTTTAAGTGCTGAAATATTTTGCCTAACCAATTGGTTGGGAATTTCCTTGTTTTGGTGAAGGGAGCATATTGATTACACAGATGTGGTTCAAGTGGATCTTGAAGCCTCAGGGTGCTGACTGATGGCTATTCACCCTGTGTGGAACCAAGAACTGAAGGTGCATGAGCCAGAAGAGACCCTGGAATGTCCTTTCCTGAAGGTCTAAGGCCAACTGATTTTGGAATTGTTTGCCTGCTTCTTCTAATAACAGCCAAACCTTGTGGAGTGTTTACTGTGCACCAGGCACTGGACTGGGTGCTGTCAAACACCAACTCATTTAACACATACCTCACTTGCAGATGAAGGCACAGGAATCCACAGTGGGGGAGCAGGATTCAACCTAGGTTGGTTGACTTGGATTCTGCACTAACTACTGTGTGGCTGTCCTACTAAGATCAGATCTCTGCCCTGTTTTGCAAAATTAATTACTGGACCAAAGGCCAAAGCAGCTTTCTCCCAAATGGCTTCCTGGCCCTGCAGAAGACTGTGGGCAAGGCGTGTGGTGCCCTTGGCAGCCCCTCAGGTGTCACATGTCACTGGGGCTTCACATGATCATCTCCCTGATGCTTGGGCGGATGCAAGTCTTTCTTTTGGTGTGGTACCTTTGTATTTCTGAATCATCGGTAAAAGAGAACATTATTTTAAAACTAATTTTTTGGACTAGGTAATACATTTACATGGTACCAAATTCAAAAGATGCCAAAGGAGGATGAAGAATGGCCAGGGAGACCCCCTCTCCTCCAGCCACAGCCCTTGTGGCCACCCCAGTGTCAACTGCTGCCACCCGTATCTTGTGTGTCTATATTTATATGTGTGTACATGGTGGTTGTTTTTTTTTTTAACATAATTGAGCCATAACATTTCTCATCCTCTGACATAGTTTATATTTATTTGCTTATTGTCTTTCTCTGTCACTTTATTTGCTTATAGTCTCTCTCTGTCACTATCATACCAGCTTGTATTTTGTCTGCTGTTGTGTCCCCAGTGCTTAGAACAGTGCTTGTGCCATAATGAGTGCTCAATAAATATTTCTTGAGTGTAAAAACTCTCAGTAAGCTAGGAATAAAAGGAAATTTAATCAACCTGATAAAGACCATCTACAGAAAACCACAACTAACGTCATACCTAATAGTGAAAGACTGAAAGCTTTACCCCATGATCAGAAATAAGATAAGGATGTCTGTTCTCACTACTTCTGTTCAGCATTGCACTAGAAGTTCTAACTAAGACAATTTGGCAAGAAAATGAAATAAAAGGCACCTAGATTGGAAAGGAAGAAGTATAACATCTCTACTTGCTGATAACATAATCTTATATATAGAAAAGCCTAAGGAACCCACACACAGAACTATTAGAACTAAAAAACAAATTCAGCAAAGTCATGGGATACAAGAGCAATATACAAACATCATTTCAATTTCTATACACTAGCAGTGAACACTATGAAAATGAAATAAAGGGAAGCATCAAAAAATAAAATACATAGGAATAAATTTATCCAAAGAAGTACAAAGGATTATACACTGAAAACTACAAAACATCCTTGAAAGAAATAAAAGAAGATCTAAATAATGGAAAGACATCCTGTATTCATGGATTTGAAGACTTAATATTGTTAAGATGGCAATACTCCCCAAATTGACCTACAGATTTCATGCAATTCCTATCAAAATCCCAGGTACTTTTTTTTGCGGAAATCGACAAGTCGATCCTAAAATTCATATATAAATCAAGTGACCCAGAACAGCAAAAGCAATGTTGAAAAATAACAAAGTTGAAAGACTTGCACTTTCCATAAAAGTAAAGTAAGTAAAATTTATATAAAGTTACAGTAATCAAGACAGTGTGCTATTTGCATAAGGATAGACACATAGACCAATGGAGCAGAATTGTAAGTTCAGAAATAAACCCATATATCTACGGCTAATTGATTTCCAACAGAATGCCAAGACAGTTCAACAGAGGGAAAAGTAGTCTCTTCAACAAATGGTGTTGGGACAACTTAATATCCACATTCAAAAGGATGAACTTGGACCCCTACCTTACACTGTATTAAAAAATTAACTGAAAACGGATCAAAGGCCTAAATATAAAATCTAAAAGTATAAAACTCTTAGAAGAAAGCCTAAGCAAAAATCATCAGAACCTTGGGTTAGGCAATGGTTTCTTATGACACTAAAAATAAAAGCAGTGATAACAAAAATAGACAAATTGGATTTCATCAAAATTAAAAACTTCCATGCTTCAATGGATACCATCAAGAAAGTAAAAAACAAAAGGGAAAGGACAACTCACCGAAAGAGAGAAAACATGTGTCCGCACAAAAACTTATACACACATGTTCATAGCTGCATTATTTATAATAATGGAAACAACCTAAATGTTCATCAGTGGATGAATGGATAAATGAAAGGTGGTATATCCACACAGTAGAATACTATTCAATTATAAAAAGGAATGAAGTTTTGATACATGCTGCGATATGGAGGCACCTGGAAGATATTATGCTAAGTGAAAGAAGCCAGACACAAAAGGCCACATATTGTATGATTCCATTTATATGAAATGTCCAGAACAGGGAAATCTATAGAGACAGAAAGTGGATTAGTGGCTGCCAGGGGGTGGGGCTGAGTGGATTGGGGAGTTATTGGTAATAGGTATGGGGTCTCTTTTTGGGATGAATGAAATGTTCTAAAATTAGATATGGTGATGGTTGCAGAACTTTATGAATATTCTAAAACCTCTAAATTATACAATTTTAAAAGGGCAGGCTTTATAGTATGTCAGTTATATCTCAATAAAGCTGTTATAAAACAAACAAAAAATATTGAAGTGAAGGAAAGAAAGGATGAATCTATTCATATTGGATGTTCTTGAAAACGTATCTCAGAGTTTGTTCCATGTTAGTACTTATAAAGTACTAGAGAGGTGTACAAGAATTCTTTATTTTAAATACATGTTGATGGACATTTAAGTCATTTCCAATCTTTTGCTACTGCAGACAGTGCTGTACTGAATATCCTCATAGAAAGGCCATTCACAAAAGCATGGGTATTTATAAGATAAATTCCTAACAGAGGAATTGCTGGGTCAAAGAGAGTTTGCAATTTAAAGTGTGACCGATATCGCCAAATTGCTATCCATGAAGAGGTTGTACCCATTTACCCTCCTCAGCCATGTACCAGCCAGCCTGTTTCCCTACATCCTCACCCACACAGTGAATTGTCCAACCCTTTGAACTTGGCCAATCTGATGGGTCAGGCTCAAATATCTCACTTTCATCTAAATTTGCATTTCTCTGTTTCTGAGAGAGACTGGAAAGATCCTTTACATCCTAGTATTCTTTGAAGCTCTCAAAGCTGGTCTAGGGTTGAGGATTGTAGAATTCACTGTGGGAAACAGAATCAGGGCTCGCCCCACCAGAGAAACTGCACGGAACTTGCAGAATAGGGTGTGAGTCATAAGGTGAAATAGATTTATGTTAATCACCAACGGCTGTTGGGCTCCTCCTCTACGTGAGATGCTCTTCCAGGTTCCTCAGAGAGCTGGTTAGTCAGAAACGCTCTCTCAGGGCTTGAAAAGTCTTTAAATATTGAAAGTGCTATTCCTGCATTGCTCACGCCTGCCAGTGGATTAAGAAGTACGTATCAAGAGACTGGGAGAAATCAGTGGCCTGATATTATGTCTACATACATCAAATAGGCACTGGTCAGGCTCACACAAACAAGATTGAGGTCAAATAAGTGGAAGACCTATGGAAAACACCACAGCTTTATTTTGTGTTTTCTTTCAGGAACTGTCTACCTTGACCATGCGGGAGCCACATTGTTCTCCCAGAGCCAGCTCACAAGCTTCACTAAAGATCTCGTGGAAAATGTTTATGGTAAGAAAAACACACCAACACTGACTTTTGCTTTGAACATTAGCCAGCTACATTCAGCTGATATTTCTCTACTTAATAAATGTTGGATTAATAGACTAGGACCATGGTGAGCACCCAAAGCTGAATAAACCCCATGTGAGAGGGGGTCACCCAGGGTCAATCTAATACATGTATTGTTGGGATGGGAAGAACTGGCACGGGGACACACAAGTTACTTCCAGAAGAAGGGGTCAGTGTCAGGAAATGCACAAAGGCATGAAGGTACTCTTTGATGGTGTGATGACCCTGTGGGACTGGCACGGTCAGAGGGTGGGGCGGCAGGAGGAACATTTATTCCTTCATTCACTCCATAATGTTTATTAAGCCTCTCTCATGTCCTGGGCATGGTGCTGTAATGAGAACAAAGTAAACACAGTCCCTGCCTTTGTGGACTATGGTCTAGTCAAGACAAGACCTTAATCAAGTGTAAATTACCAAATAAATGTAAATTGTCACCCGCGTGAAGGGCTATGAACAAAAGGCCCTAGTGCCATGGGGGTCTGTGTCTGCAGAATGACAGTGAGCTGGCAGTGTGAGTGTCAGGGAAAGCTTCTTTAGGAGTGGAGTGGATGCTGGAGAAGGAGCAGGAATTCACCTGGAAAAGAGGAGGAGAAGGGTATTCCAGGCAGAGGGAACAGCATGAGGTAAGACCCTGTAGTGGTTTTAGGAAGCAGCTCAGGAACACAGGGAGTAGGGGAGAGGGGTGGAGGTATGCATGGAGAGGTGGGAAGATGCCTTGTAGGTGCTCCATATAGTGTGATGTTTACTCTAGAAACAGTGGGCAGTCATTGAGGGCGTTAATCAGCAGCGCAATGTAATCAGGAGATAACTTTAAAGGGAGTTGGAACTAATAGCAGCAGTAACACCTGTAGCAGTGGTGGTGTCAAAGCAAAGATAACGTTTACTGAGCACTCATGACAATTCAGGTACTTCATCTGTATTCTCTCTCCATCCTCATGACAAGCTTCTGTTATCAAAGGAGCTAAGGTACGGGTTCTGTTATCACTGCTGTTTTACAGATGAAGAAACAGGGTCCCTCTCAGAGAGGGTAGGTAACTAACCTGAGGCCATGCAGTCAGGAAGTGCTGGAGCTGGGGGAGTTGAGTCTCCAGGCGGTCTGGCTCCAGAGCACAAGCCCTCAGCCCCCACCAGCCTGCCTCGGTTCATGACAGTCCTGTGATGCCGCACTCAGGCTCTGGGCAGCCCACAGATATTTAAATCTGGGGAACAGTCTCCAGGAAGGATGCCAGTGAGGGACTTTAGCTTGATTTTAATCCATGATTTGCAAGGAGACCTGCAATTCTCCTTCTTTCACCTTTGCAAGAGTCATAACCCTGGTGCTGGCCTGAGAGATGACAAAATCAAGACTGCAGGTGATCCTAATGATGTGGGACTGAAAACCAAGGTGATGAAGGGCAACAAGGATAAGTACCAAGTCCCACAGTTCCCAGCTGATGTGGAAAAGGAACATTAGTAGCTTCAGTGGCCAGACATCCAGTATAACCCTCCAGTGTGGTTTGAGAAAAAAAGAAACCAAAACCAAAAAGGCCAAGACTGTGTAACGTGCACATGTGGTCCTGCTCCTGAGAAGTGGTGATGCCCAGCCCTGAGGGTCAGGCCCTTCAAGGGTCTGTGTTCATGCATGGGGGCTGTGTTTTGAGGGAGATAATGATACTCTGGGGCACACACTGGGAGGGACACCAGGAGGGGAGAAAAACTAGAAACTGACAAGGGAAGGGTGAAATTAGGAGAGCCTTTAGCATTGAGAATGGGTGGCTAAGAGGAGGTGTCACAGCTCCTGTCACGTATTTGGAAGAGGAGAGAGATGTGTTTTTGCAGGAACAGTGCCAGGAGCAGGGGTGTGAATGCAGGGCAACAGATGGGGCCTTAGATTAAGAGGCATTCGTGGCTCTGTCTTGGGGTTGGGGAAAGGGCAGCCTCCTGAGATTGTGTACAGGGTTCCCTGGAGTTAACGAGCAGAGCTGGGCTCACCATCTGTCAGGGAACTTGTAGAAAAGGTTCTTGCATTGGGCTGGCTGCCTCTGAGCTGACTTCCAGCTCTTCCCTGATCCTGACTTGATATACTAGTGAGGTGAGGGTTTTTGGCTTGTTTCTTTAATGGCTTTATTATGTTAGATTTTACGTATCATAAAATTCACCTCTTTCAAGTGTACAATACAGTGATTTTTAGTAACTGCGAAGTGGTGCAACCATCACCATAGTCAGATAGAACATTTTCATTCCCCCAGTGAGATCTCTGATGCCCATTCACGGTTGATTCCCATTGCCCTCCCAGCCCCAGGCAACCGCTAATCTACTACTTTCTGTATCTCTGTACAGTTGCCTTTGCTGGACATTTCATGTAAATGGAATCATATAATATGTGACCTCATGTGTCTGGCGTCTTTCACTTAGCATGTTTTTGAGGTTCATTCATGACATAGCCAGTAGTTTGTTCTTTTTTATTGCTGAATAATTTCCCATTGTATGGATATACCACATTTTGTCTAGGTGTTCACCAGCTCATGGGCATTTGTGTTGTTCCCAGAGTTTGGCTTTATGAGTAAAGCTGCTCTAAACATCCATGTTCATGAATATTTGTATGCCCATGTTTTCATTTCTTTTGAGTATACAGGAGTGGCATTGCTGGGTCATATAGTAGTTTTATGCTGAACTTTTTGAGGGAGAGGGTTTTGGAAGAACACAAAAGGAGAGACCATAAGTAGTGACTCAATGGCTTTGTCTCTGTAACCTACCAGGTAACCCTCACAGCCAGAACGTCAGCAGCAAGCTCACCCATGACACAGTGGAGCAGGTGCGCTACAGGTGAGCGGCAGAGGCGCCAGGCTGAGTGGGCATTCCTGGGGATGGACTTCCTTCCTACCACCTGCCCGCATCCCACAAAGGTTCTGAGTTGCTTTTAGGAAGATCACACTCAGCTAAATGGCCACACATGCACAATGATAAACATCGGGGGCAGAGGATGGGAAGGTGAGAGTGAGGAGGTGTGGAGCCAGGCAAAAGCATAGGTAGGGGACTCTGAGGTGTGCACAGCTGTTGTGTGTGGCTCTGAGCAGATGCCAGAATTCCTGGGGGCCAGAGTGACAGAGAGTGACCCAGCTTTCTAAGTCTTTTTTCAGAGAGAAGAAAAACAGTCCCTTTGGTTTTTCTTTTCATGTTTCATTAGGCATCTTGTTTTCTTCATCTTTTTCCCGCTTTTTACTGATATTTGCATGTTAAACAGTTCTTTATATTTTTCCACATGTAATAATTAGTTTTTGGTAAGTAATTTCCAGGTAGTTACTTGAATGGATACAATTTCTAATTATTTCCAATTCGAAAGTGATACTGGGTTGCCAATATTAAAAACAATGTGAAACAAGTTGATGACTTGAAGCTTGTTATGATAAAGCCGGATAGTAGACCAAGGAGGGGTGACTTCAGCTGAGATTAGGGTAGGTGTGGATTTTTGTCTTATCCAGGTGGGACGGGGACTTGGGAGGCAAGTTGATTTTGCCAGTTTGAACCTGTTTGCCATCTCTTTCCATAATTTCCTCTGCCCATGCCCTAACTTCACAAGTGTGGCAAAGTCTACCTGGGGTTTTCCTAGCTGTTAAGGTAGAGAGGTGTCATATTTAGCAGAACTACACTACCTCCAAACGTTTAACACTGGACGGAGTTGCCATGATGCTGTGCCTCTTCCAGGATCCTGGCGCACTTCCACACCTCCCCAGACGACTACAGTGTGATTTTCACAGCCGGCTGCACAGCTGCTCTTAAACTGGTGGCAGAGGCCTTCCCGTGGGTGTCCCCGGGCCCGGAGAGCAGCGGGAGTCGGTTCTGTTACCTCACTGACAGCCATACCTCCGTGGTGGGCATGAGGAAGGTCACCATGGCCATGAACGTCACTTCCATCCCGGTCAGGCCAGAGGACTTGTGGTCAGCGGAGAAACTGGCGACTGCCACCAGCAACCCCAACTGCCAGCTTCCGCATCTCTTCTGTTACCCAGCTCAGAGTAACTTTTCCGGAACCCGATACCCCCTCTCTTGGATAGGAGAGGTCAAGTCCGGGCGGATGTGCCCTGTGAGCGTGCCTGGGAAGTGGTTCGTGCTGCTCGATGCAGCCTCCCACGTGAGCACCTCGCCTTTGGACCTGTCTGTTCACCAGGCCGACTTTGTCCCCCTCTCCTTCTATAAGATCTTTGGATTCCCCACCGGCCTGGGTGCTCTGCTGGTGAATAATCGTACGGCTCCTCTGCTGAGGAAAACCTATTTTGGAGGAGGCACGGCGGCTGCCTACCTTGCAGGAGAAGACTTCTATGTCCCGAGACAGTCGGTCGTTGAAAGGTAACCTCGCCAAGAGAGTGGCTGGCTGGAGTTCAGCAAGGCTGGGTCTGGCATGTGTCACCTGTAGGATTGTGCAAGGGATCAGGCTGGCCCACTGGGATCAGGGGAGTTAGCTGTTGCTGGCAGGGATGGAGGCTGGTGGCACGGCTCAGATCTGCGAGGCAGAGGTCAGCTGGCATGTGCCACGGGTGGCTCAGGGGACTCTGCCCCCATTTGTGGGCTTCTCCACAGTGTGGGAGGACAAAGGCCTGCAGATAAGGGCTGCAAGCAGAAGGGGTGACAGGCTCTCAAGGGGGTCTAGAGGGAGGGCCACCAGGCCTTGGCCCAGAGCACTGACAAAGGCGGCAGCAATTAAAGCAGTGACTTAAAAAGATGGCTCCGTTTGAACAACTGTGCATACGTGTTGACAGCACAGGTAGTTCTTCAGCAGCTAGAATCAGCTCAGCTTGGCACCCAGTTAACAAGAGGAGTCAATTAAACCAGAGGCCACCAGACTTGCCGGGCACCCTTAACAGCAGCCTCTGCGAGCCCCACTGTGAGTTACAAAGGAAGTTCGAGGGCAGGCAACTACTTGCCCTCAAATGGTGTAGGCCTCTGCCTGGGTTTGTTGGTCTATGTGTCCTCCTCAGGGTGCAGAGGCAGGCGATGCGGGTCATGCCCAGGAATCTCCCAGATGGCAATGGCTGGGACCCGTATGGTTGAATGCATGAGAGGGTGAAAATGGCAGGTGACCCAGGGTTCTGATGGGTCCAACAGCAGGAGATACCATGGGGTTGAGGCAGGGAGCTAGTTTTCCTGCTCGTGCCTGAGAAGGCCCAGGCCCTGGATGGGAAGGTGGGTCATATCCCCGACAGACCCAGGTGCCAAGAGGGTCCTGAAGATAGGAGCGTGGCCTTGGCAGTAGAGTCATTGGTCAAACGTGTAGGCCCCACAGCTGGATCACTGGGGAGTGAATCGTGGCTCCATGCACACCAGCTGTGGGAGCAGGGGCACATGACTCGATCTCGCTGCACCTCATGTTTTTCCTATAAAGTAGGTGTCTAAAAGGAAACGATTCTTTAGAGCTGATGTAGATGAAGCGCCAAGATGCAGTTGGCATCGAATTGTTATGAGGCTATGTGATGTCTCCTTTATTTGAGACTTCTCCGTGGTTGGGGGATTCTAAAACAGGAAGGCTAATGTAAACCTTTTGAATCCAAGTGTGATAATATAGCATGTAGTATAACCAAGTAAGAACAGAATGACAGGCACAACATCATATAAATTAAAGGCAGAACAAAATGACAACCCAAACTTTATTGAGCCAATAGGGACACCTGATGGCTAAGAGAAGTGGGGCCGCTCATTACGGGCCGGGCGTGGTTGGGTTGGGCTGGACCAGACCTCTTTCCCTCCATTTTGGTGGGTTGCTTCATAGCAGGTGCCACACCAAGATTCCCAGAAAGCTGAATGTATTATTTACCCTTATAATAATAATAATAAGAATTTTTTATTATTGAATAATTAATAAATTAAGTCATTATTGGCTAATAATGTTTAATTTATTAAAGATTAATTATTTACTAATTCATTAGTGCATAATCAATTAGTAACTGATTCATTATTGATTCTTTATTAAAATTCTGTATGTCTATTAATTACCGTTAGTTTTTTTTAAGGAAATTAACACTGCAGTAACAATATTTTGAGCAAATCTTATCCCTAGAATATTAAAATACAGAACTCAGTATTTCCATTGAAAGCATCAACTTGCACAAGTCTGCTGTTTGTCACCATCCTTCATCCCGATGCTTGCTGAAGCCTCCTCACCGTCGCCCAGCTTCCTTCCACTCCTGCAGCAGCCAGAGGTGTCTTGTCAAAGCCTGGGTCCCATCCTGTCACTGCTTTCTGCTCAGAGCCCTTGAGCCCCCTGTTATCTCACCCAGGGTAGGAGTTCCCTATCTCCCACCACTCGCTGCCTTGTTCGCTCACCGGCTCCCAGCCCCACTGACCTCCTCGCTGTTCTGCGGTGTGCCAGGTTCCTCCTGCTCAAGGCATTTGCCGCACCCTCTCCCTGGAACCCTGTTTCCCTCTGAAGCTGTGAACTCAGCTGTTTCCAAATGAGTAGTTTCCCTCGCTTCCTTACTTCCACTTGTCTCTGCTCAAATGATCTCCCTTGGAGAGGACCCCCACCTGACCATCTCGTCTAAAGCAGCTGCCAGCTCTCCTGTGTATGCATCTTCATTACACTTGTCACCACCTGGCATGTTTCTTATCTGGTTTCTCTGTATGTTTCTTCCTTGCTTCTGTGTCCTCAGGAGAATGAAAGCACTGTGAGGGCACGGATTTACCTGTCACATTCACTGCTGGGTTCTTAGCACCTAGAACACTGTCTGGCATGCAGTACACGGACAATAAAGATTTGATGAGTATTTTGACTATGTGTATAATTATAAAATGCAAACATAATGAACAGCTTGTTAATCAGGAAAGTGCACCTCTGCTATGTTAGAGCCTCGTCATTCTTACCAAAGCCTGTGGTTCTGTAGACTTTGGAATCACAGACTCTTGTTAAGAACCTCATAGTTGCGCAATTGATCACAGTGAATTGATGCCCTGTCAATGGGACTGTCTTGGGGTCACGGGCAGCGTTTCAAGGGCCCATAGCACTTGAAGTTTTGTCAAGTCCAAAGTCTTCCTGGGGGCAGTGTAGCATTTGTCAGGGTGATGGCTGTCTTTTAGGGCCCTTTGTCACCACTACCATCCCATCCTGAGAAAGCTGCGGAGCAGATCGGGGCCAGAGGCAGGCTGATGTATCTTGATGTGCAAAGCCCTCTGTCCTGAGGGAGAGAGCACTGTTTTATAAGGCAGCAGATGGAAGGTGTTCATAAATTATCCCTGAGACTAGAATCCAAACCTTGCTATATACTGTAAAATGCACATGGAGATGCTGGTCACGGCTTGACCTTGTTCCCCTCACCATGGTTACAGGTTTGAAGATGGCACCATTTCATTCCTTGACGTAATAGCACTGAAACATGGATTTGATGCTCTAGAGCGCCTCACAGGTTAGTGGACATTTTTATCCTTGTGGAATTTGCTCCTGTCGCCTGTGTCCTTGAGGGAGCCCTGGCACAGGTGCAATTCAGATAAAGGAGCCAGAGTCTGTGCAAGTGACTGGCACAGGGCAGCTATACGCTGAATGCAGTTGAAGCTGATTGTAAAGAACTTCAAAATGACTTCTGAGGCAAAAGTAAGAGACTGAGATATTTTTTTTTTTGTCAGTTAAAAGAATATTTTAACAAGTAAGAGATATTCCAAATCAGGAGGTTAATAACTTCACAGAAACAGAGGAGCCGTCCTCGGTCTCTCCATTAGGAGTGGTTACAGATACTGAGACCTTATTTAGCTCTTACCTTGCTGGGTCCTCCCACGGGGAAGCTCTGTGATGAGTCCACTTTGCCCATAAAGGGGCTTATACTCAGAAAGGTTAAATGCCTTCCCCAGGGCCAGGGGTCTGGTACCTGGGAGGGCTAAGATTTAAACCTAGGTGATAGTAATGCCTAACCCTGAGCCCCAGCTACCGTCTCTGCTGCTGGCTTTTGCAATGATGCACATTTTCCTTCCTTGACAAATGCTTGGGGAGTGTGAGCAGGTTGGGGGTTCTCGCCATAAGGTGACACACAAGATTGATGTCACTTCCCATCTTATGGGGCTTGACACAAAGGTACATGGCTGGGAGAAGCTCTGTCTGGTGAGCCAGGCATCCACCATTCTGCTGTGCTCCTGGGCACTCCTTCCAGAGGCTGAGCTTCTAGAACTGGGCGGCACTGCTTGTACTGTCCTTATGGAGACGGGGTTGTGGTCAACCGGGCACATGGCTTAGTGGTTAGTCAGTCCTTTCTCTCTCTATCTCGTCACAGTAATGAGATCCTTAGGTCCTCAGCCTTAGCCCAACACTGGGGCAGACTGGATTCATGGGAAGGGAGGGTTGATAGTAATGCAGGGAGGTGACTGGGCATCATCCAGGACAGTGAGGAGATAATCAAGATGGACGTTGAGAAATGAGCACTTTTCCAAGGAAAGGTATTAACAAGGTATCCAAACCACAAGTGACAGGGTCTGACAGGGCCAGGGATGCCCCTGAAAGCAGATTGACAATATCACTTCCACAGTAAAGCAAACCCTGATTTTTCCTACTTAATTCCTCTTTTAAAAAAAAATTGTGTTTAAAATGTATATTTT
Source organism: Equus przewalskii (assembly GCF_037783145.1). Classification (NCBI taxonomy): domain Eukaryota; kingdom Metazoa; phylum Chordata; class Mammalia; order Perissodactyla; family Equidae; genus Equus; species Equus przewalskii. Next base: position 58,119,879 of record NC_091837.1, read on the forward strand.
AATATAAATCTTATATATTATATATATTATATATTATATTATATATGTATAATATAAATATTATATTTTATGTAATATAAAATGGACCAGTTTAGCCATTTTTAGGTGTACAATTCAGTGGCATTAAGTGCATTTACATCGTTGTGCAACCGTCACCTCTATCCATCTCCACTTTGTCCTCACCCAAGATTGAAATGCTACCCATTAAATGCTAACTCCCTATTCCCCTCCCCCAGGCCCTAGTAACCTCTGTTCTCCTTTCCGTCTCTATGAATTTGGCTGTTCTAGGCACCTTATATATGAGGAATAATACAATATTTGTCCTTTTGTGTCTGGCTTATTTCACTTAGCATAATTTTTTCAAAGTTCATCCATGTTGTAGCATGTATCCTTAATTACTTTGTAGAATATTAAAATGATTTAAACACTAACAAAAACAAACAGCAAAAAAATGATGCATTTAAAGAAAAGATTGTGCATTTTTTGCAATCTTTTATCAAACATCTAAATTATCTGAATGCTTAAGTAGCATTATTTAAAAAAAAAAAAAAGAGGATGACAAGAACTCCTATGAAAAAATTCCACAGAAACAGCAATGGCAAACTGTGGTTCAGTGCCAAAGACGAAATGTGTATTGTAGGGGTATACCAAGCGATATTTACAAGTACTTAAAATCATTAATATGAGGTCCAAACTGGCCAGTGATAAAGAGCTCATTTTCTTAAAAACGAATGAGTGCATTTTTTGTAAAGTTTGTGACTCTCCTTGACCTTCCGTCATTGTTTTGAGGTGGGATGGAGAATATCAAGCAGCACACCTTTACCCTGGCCCAGTACACCTACACCGCCCTGGCCGCCCTCCGGTACCCCAACGGAGCCCCCGTGGTGCAGATTTACAGCGACTCTGAATTCAGCAGCCCGGAGGTTCAGGGTCCAATCATCAATTTTAATGTGCTCGACGACAGTGGGAATATCATTGGTTACTCCGAGGTGAGTTTTCTTGTCATCTTGCTGACCTCACGACAGAATTGCTCTCCTCTGGAGCTCTACAGCCTTTCAGAGCCCTGAAATTTGCAGTCAAGGCTTCTGGGCTCTTGCAGTGGCTGTGACGAAGCCCCTGCATATTGGAGAGACCACTGGCCCTTCTTTCGAGGCTCTTTGCTCTCATTTACGCCCAGATCTAACAAGCATGGCTATTTAGTTTTCCAGCCCTCTTTATTCAGCCAGAAGTGGTCAATTTCAAGTGGGAAGAGAGCAAATAGTGGTTTGCAGGTTGAGAACTACTTGGGTTCTTGCCACAGTTGAGTAAGCTGGTCACTGCCCAGTCCATTAAAAAGTCCAGAGTCACACTGAGTACTCAGACATAGCAGTAGGTGGTCACCAGACAGGTGTCACAGACTAGGCATGGGGACCCAAGGCTCTTCCCAGAGCACAGATTCCTAGAGCTGCTCTGTGAGGAACAGATTGGACCATCACATAAGTTTGGAAAATGGTGCTCATCTTCCTTTGAAAACCACCATCGCTATTCATTTTTCGTAAACCCAGAATTTCTCAAGCAAAATCCATTTCTCAAGGAATCATGTCCCTCTCCGCCCCCTTCTGAACAGCCATAACCTTTCTGGGGAACAAACTTGAAAATATTCTTCTAGGGGAAATGTCCATTCTCACTGGCATTTAGGGATAGATGCTCTACAATCACAGGTTATCTCTGGGTGGGTTGACTGTGCAGAGCCCCCACTGCCCCTCAATTATACACCAGCAGAAATAGCCCCGACACCACCTAGAAGCATGCGATTTTAAATGTTGTTTTTGGAGGGAGGATGGACAGTGCATTGGGGGTAAAATGTTTGCCTTCTTAAATACGTTATTCTAGGCAATTGGTAAAATGTTTCATTCTTGAACCCAAAATAAGTTTGTATTTCCTGAAGGGTGTGGAAGAGGGCAGACAGTTGACCAGGAAGTATGCTGCGGCAGGCAGAGCAGGGAGAGAATTCCTCATTTGCCTAGAGAAGCCTCCAAAGGGAGGAACCACCCAGGGAGAGAGAGCTGCCTGTCTAGGTGCCTGGCTGACTTCGCCAGCACTCTCCTTCCCCGAGGCCGGACACAGGATGAGTTTCTCCCTCTGGGCGTTTGTAGAGGAAGTTCATCGCATGGGTGGAGTCCGTAGCTGAGGCTTGGCCAGCTGTGCCGGTTCGGGAAAGTCCAGCTTTCGTTTTCCCGTTTTCCCGGGCTACTTCGTGGTGTGAGAATTCCCCTGGGGGTGTTGCTGGCCTTGGGAAACATCAGATAGCGTCATGGCTGGGTTTGGCTGTCTCTTTTTCAGGGGATGTGTAAAAGAATTTAGCCTTCTTAGGAGAAGCCCTTGGGTTCTTGTTTTTGATATCCAGGCCTCCTAATTTCATTCTCCCCTCTGCTGGAAGTCACTCTGCATAGTGGTTAAGAGTTTGGGTTCAGATTCTGACTGTCTCTTGCTGGCTCTGTGAGCTTGGGCAAGTTAATGTATGCTCTCCAAGTCTATGAAATGAGGGTAACAACTACCTTGCTGATAGTGTTGTTAAGAGCATTAAAGGAGATGTAATATATAATCCCTTGGCATGGGGCCTGGTATGAAGCAAGTGCTCAATAAACATTGAGCACAAAGGCTCCTGGGCAGGAAGGTTCTGGTGCTGTACTCTGGTCAGCTGGTTTCTGCCCTCTCTGGATGCAGTGCTCTTCCTGCCACAGCAACTACCTCCTTCACCTGGATGGGCACAGGGGGGACCTCTTTGGGATTCTGTAGGGTTCAGGATGAGGGGACATTGAGTCATGATGGGAAATTAGGATGAAAGGTAAGTGTGGCCAAAACAGCCTCTTCCACCCACATCCTCTTCTAGGTGTGGTCCCTGTTTCTTCCCATTGAATCTTGGTGGGTTTGTGACTCTCTCATAATCAGTAGAATGCCACAGATGGTGACAACGCATGGCATTTTAGACTAAGTCAGAAAAGGTGAGGCAGCATTGTTCCCTGGGACACTTGCTTTTGGAGCCCCAAATTCTACGTAAGAAGTTCTATCCTGAGGGGCTGGCCCCGTGACCGAGTGGTTAAGTTCGCCTGCTCCACTGCAGGCGGCCCAGTGTTTCGTTGGTTCGAATCCTGGGCGTGGGCGTGGCACTGCTCATCAAACCACACTGAGTCAGCATCCCCCATGCCACAACTAGATGGACCCACAACAAAGAACATACAACTATGTACGGTGGGGCTTTGGGGAGAATAAGGAAAAAGATAAAATCTTTAAAAAAAATAAAGAAGTTCTACCCTGAGGCTGCCATACTGTGAGGAAGCCAAGCGCTGGCACTGTGGTGGCAGTCCTGTTTTGAGCCCTCCCTGCTGGGGGCCAGACACACACAGGAGTAAGTGTGTCTCCACATGACTCCAACTCTTACACGGCAGTCACTCCCAGCCTTGGAGTCTTCCCAGCTGAGACTTCAGAGATCATGGAAGAGAGTCAAGACCTTTCCCCCATGCCCTTTCTGAATTCCTAACCTCCTGTAGCCGTGAGCACAACAGAATAGTTATTGTTTTATTCCACCAAGTTTGGGCAGCTTGTTTTGCAGCAGTGGTCACTGGAACAGTGCATACTGGTGGATCCGGGAGAAGGATGGGCGTGGAGACTTCTAATTCAGCTTGGCAGCAATTGGGGTGAGGGAGTGAGGGAGCTTCCCTAGGAGCTGCCCCTTGAATGGAGACCACCTGACTCTGGAGGTGGGGTTGGCCGGACCCAGTGGTGCTGCCGGGTCTCACCGCAGAGAACCAGGGAACCTCTGAACTTCATTAGCAGGCTTCCATGTCACTGAGCTACTCGCCAAGGGTAAAGGGGCAGAGTTGTTTTCCTGAGGCCCCCAGTGGCTCAACCCAGTGAATGGCTTCTTCTCACTCTGACAGTCCAGGGGAGATGGCTAAAGTGAAGATAGCCATGGCCTTGACAAGGGTGTGTGGGAGGCACCGTTGCTGCACTGGCCAGCAGGAAGCCCAGAGTGACCAGGCTGACCTGTGGTCTGCAGAGGGCGCTGTACTCCTCGTGGCTGCATCTGGCCCTCCTCCGTGTGACTTCCCAGGGAGAAAAGTTTCAAAGGCTTACCCAGCTGTGCAAGATGTGTTTGTTTTCTTGAATTCAGTTCAGTGACTCCCCTGAGTTTAGCCTGAGCCATCTGGGCTGAGGACCTTCACTGGGCGCCTGAGCCATTGAGGGAATGGAGCCCTTGACCCACAACCAGAGGAGCTAGGGCAAATATCTCCCTGCTAGCCCTGCCTTTGAGCCTTGAGTGAATGCCAATCACCTGTCCAGCCTCCTGGGGACAGGAGAGAGCCTTGGAACTTCTGGGTTGAACAGCAATTCCGGGATTCAACCCAAAGTTGAGGGCATTATGAAAAGCAGTCTGTAGCACACAGAATCAACACAGTAATGTTTATGGTCCAGGCTGTGAGCCGCGGTGGGGCTGCTCTGAGTGGTAGCTTAGCTGGGGCCTGCTCCGTGATCAACCCTGTGGCAGAGGATGCCAAGGAGCTGCCCCGCATCCCAGCCTCACTCAGATTTTATTCTTGTGAATCTCACTTGAAACATGTGGGCTCTTTTTTTAAAAAAATTAATTTATTAAATTTAAAAAGTTGAGATATAATTGACGTATAACCTTGTGTACTTTTAGGTGTATAACATAATGATTTGATATATGTATATATTGCGAAATTAGTACTATAATAAGTTTAGTTACCATCCATCACCACACATAGTTATAAGTTTTTTTTCTTGTGATAACTTTTAAGATTTACTCTCTTAGCAATTTTCTAATATACAACACAGTATTGTTAACTGTAGTCACTATGTTATACGTTAAGTCTCCAGGACTTACTTACCTTCTAACTAGAACTTTGTATCTTTTGACTACCTTCACCCATTTTGCCCACCCCTACCTCTGGCACCCACTGATCTGTTCTCTGTGTCTAGGAGTTTGATATTTTTCTTTTAGATTCCACATATAAGTGATATCATACAGTATTTGTCTTTCTCTGTCTATTTCACTTAGCATAATGCCCCTAAGGCCCATCCATGTTGTTATAAATGGCAAGATTTCCTTCATTGTTATGGCTGAATAATATTTCATTGTATGTATGTACCATATTTTCTTTATCCATTCATCCTTCGATGGATACTTACATTGTTTCCATGTCTTGGCTACTGTAAATATGCTGCAATGGATATAGGAGTGCAGATATCTTTTCAAGACAGTGATTTCATTTCCTTCAGATAAATGCCCAGTAGTAGGATAGCTGGATCATATGGTATTTCTAATTTTTTTTTTTTTTTGAGGAAGATTAGCCCTGAGCTAACATCTGCCACCAATCCTCTTCTTTTTGCTGAGGAAGACTGGCCCTGAGCTAACATCCGTGCCCATCTTCTTCTACTTCATATGTGGGACTCCTACTACAGCATGGCTTGAGAAGCCGTGTGTAGGTCCACACCCGGGATCCGAACTGGCAAACCTTGGGCCGCCGAAGCAGAATGTGCGAACTTAACTGCTATGTCACCAGGCTGGCCCCTCTATTTTTAACTTTTTGAGAAATCTCCATACTATAGTTTTCTATAGTGGCTGCATCAATTTACATCCCTACCAACAGTGCACAAGTGTTCCCTTTTCTCTACATCCTCGCCAATACTTGTTATTTGTTGTCTTTTTTATAATAGCCATTCCAACAGGTGTGAGGGGACATCTCGTTGTGGTTTTGATTTGCATTTCCCTGATGATTACTGATATTGAGCACCTTTTTCATGTACCTGTTGGCCATCTTGTGTGTCTTCTTTGGAAAAATGTCTGTTCAGATCTTCTGCCCATTTTTTTAATTGAATTGTTTGTTTTACATGTGAGCTCTTAACTTGGAATTTGGCCTGAATTTGATATTTTTGCTTTTCTCAGGCATACACCCATAACCCAGCTGGATAAACTTTAATTATCAGTAACATTTTATAAAATGTGTTTAGTAAACCCATGATAGATCTCTTTAGGGCAAAATCCCATGCTGACATTTTCATTTTAGTGTTAAGAAAGAGAGGTCCAAATATTGGTCTGAAACTCTCTCCCAGGCAATCAGAGTAAAACTCGACTTTCCTAATGTTGGTTCTGTGTCATATTAAACCCGCAGGTAGATAAAATGGCCAGTCTTTACAACATCCACTTGCGGACTGGCTGCTTCTGCAACACTGGGGCTTGTCAGAGGCACCTGGGGATAAGCAACGAGATGGTCAAGAAGCATCATCAGGTTGGTACTGGACCCTGTGGTCCAAACGCTGGTCAGCAAGACCCAATGGCGGCACCTCCAGCTACACTGGAGGCTGGTTGTGTGTCTGGGGTCGGAGCTGGTTTTGTGGGTTCATTTTTCTGAGCCCGCCCTATGGATGTGCAAAGGAAAAGGGGTCAACAAAAATAGAAAATGCTTCAAATATCTCTATGGCAGTCAGTTTTTACTTAGAGGGCAAAAATTTAAAGGCAGAAGAGGGGTTGAACAGGGAGGAGGTGTACGTGGTAATGTGCTCGTACATGCAGAGGACGCTTAACTAGTTGAGTTCTACCAGAGTAAAATCTCCAGGCGACAGTTGGCGCATCTCTGGGCTGGCTGAGGAGAGGAGCTCTTCTGGGGGGCGTTCTGCGTCTCTCAGGATCCCCTCCCTCCCCGCCTCTCCCCTGGGCTGAGGGGTTTCACTTCAGGGTACAGCCTGTTTTGAACCATTTCATAAGAATAGTTTGAGTGGCAAAGAGCCCTGATTTATTTCAGAATAGTTTCTAACTTGAGTTTATTTTGGTTGCCACTAAATATTTTATATACTAGATCTCAACCAACCATGAACTGAGTTTTTTAATAAAAAGAGAGAGAGAGGCTCAGAACACGAACAAAGGCAGTTCCAGAAATAATATTTGATCCTGTGGAATGCCAAGGCTCATCTCTTTGGGTGGCTAACTTGGGTTCAGCACTGGGGGAGGTAGGTGGCCGGAGCAGCAACCAACACCGGGCAGCCGGGCTGGGGGAGACTTGGGGACCTCTTGCTTTCCTTACCCACCACCTGGGGGGGACTCCTGCCACCTTTGGCTTTCATAGTGGCCTCAGGCTGGTCATTCATGGGGCAGCATCTCTGACTTGCCTCCTGTCAAAGGGCAGCTGTCAGGGATGTAGGCCTCTCTTTGGTTCTGAGAGAGGCTGAAGGGAGCGGCCAGTGGCGTTTCTCGGGCCTCAGCCCTGGGCAGACCAAGAAGCTGACCCATCTGTGCTTCTGAAACTCCGGTCTGTCTTTTGACGCCTCTGGGGGTCGGCACTGTGAGCAGCTCTGGGTAAATGCTTTCGTGAAGTATTTCTCTTAAACCTTTTGATGACCCTTTGAGATTGGTATTGACCCCAATTTACAATTAAGCAAAGTGAGGTCCAGAAATTGAGTTCCTGCTCTTGTGGAGCTACACCTCAGGGACACTGCTCACGTTAGAGCTGTGGGTCTCTTTAAAAAACCAAACAAACAATTTGTTTTACATTACATAATTTTGTTTGACAAAATTAACAGAATTTGTTTTACAAAGCCGCTTCCAGTTTCTCTGTGAGGAATGAGTCACTCTGGCTGACTTATTTCCTTTTCTTCTAGGCTGGTCACATCTGTGGAGACAATGTGGACCTCGTAGATGGGCAGCCGACAGGATCTGTGAGGATTTCGTTTGGATACATGTCCACACTGGAGGATGCCCAGGCCTTTCTCAGGTTCATCATAGCAACCCGACTGCGCCCCTCTGATGGCCAGCATCTCCTTCAGGCCACTCCTGGGGAGGCTGCAGTCCCGCGAGCAGAGAGCGAGGTTCAGAGCGCTGTGCCTGCCACCATGGACAGATGTAGTCCCTCACCTCAGGAAGATGCTCCCACAGGCTCCCAGGTTTGGAACGACTTGCCCACTGCTGTGGATGCTGTGGCTTTACACCCACCTCTGCCGGAGGCCACCAGAACCCAGCAGACCCCTTCAGAGCAAGCTGCAGGAGTCCCAGAGGGGGGCCTTGGGCCACATGTCGTCACCAACCTTTACCTCTATCCCATCAAGTCCTGTGCTGCATTTGAGGTGAGGGTTGTAGTGGCAGCACAGAGACTGCTTCTTTTTTGTTTGCTTTATAACGTTTTTTGATAAAGTGAAAAAAATATAGAAAGTGAAGAAAAGCATGCAGAAAATCAAAATCATATTCAGAGTATTGTGACGTATGAAGAACCATTCTCATTCTGCTTTCCTTGGTTTAGGGTGACTTTTTTTTTTTTTTTTTAGGAAGATTGGCCCTGAGCTAACATCCATGCCCACTTTCCTCTATTTTATATGTGGGACACCTGCCACAGCATGGCTTGATAAGCGGTGCATAGGTCAGCTCCTAGGATCCAAACCAGCAACCCCGGGCTGCCCAAGTGGAGTGCGTGATCTTAACCGCTATGCCACTGGGCCTCCCCAGTTTGGAGTGACTTTTGAACATGTCTCTGCTTAATGGGGACCCCTGAGCAGACCCTGTTTCAGAGTGGTGAATACCTAGTTACTGTTAATAATTATGGGTGTAACTTTCATTGAATGCGTGCGCTGGCTCCCTGCTGAAGCATTTTACATGTTTTCCTTCATTCGATCTTTAAAACAATAATGTGAGATACAGGGTAATATCACCCCTATTGTATAGACATGGAGCCTGAGGGTTATGGAGGCTAAACACTTTTCCCATGTCACCCACAAATAAATGCTAGAGCAAGGATTTGAACCCGGGTCTGCTGAGTCCTTGGGTCCATCCTCTCATGCAACTTGTTCCACTCAGCCCTCCCTGTGGAAGCGAAGTACGTTATGTCTGGAAACATGCTGGCTTGGCGGTCAGCCAAGCTGAGGGACTGGAGGACCTGCCTTGTCTGGGCAGCCCTGACCCTCCTTCTGTGGCCAAACTGAGGCTTTCTTTCTATAATTTGTGTGTGTCCCAAGTCCCAGGCAAAGGTCCCAGACTCCTGAGCCTCTGAGATGACAGGTTCTCTGGCTCCTGGTCAGACATACCACCATCAGGGCTATTTGTCGCCTGCATTTCAGGGTGGTCTCACAGGAGCCTGTCCTCCAGTCTGAGGCCATAAACAAGCAAGTTCACCCCGGCTCCTGAATGGAGGCAGGTGAGGAGTCCATGTTTCCCTTGTGTATCAGGACTCTGTTTTCACAGATGGGTCATGTTCCACAGGATAGCCACATTGCACAGATAACACGGGAAGGAGTTAGTGTCCTATTTTTCAGATGAGGACAGTGAGACTCAGTCAGGTGTCATATTTTGCTAAAGGTCTTCCATCCATCTGTTCAAACTACATACTGAGCACCCACTACCTGTCAGGCCCTGGGCCAGCACCTGGTGTACAGGGATGAGCAAAATGAAAATGGTTCTTTCCCTTGGGGAGTGCAATGTCTCAGAAGGAAAACACACACAAGATCAGACACCACCCCAGTGAATAGCAACACCCTGGTGCTAAGGGCCAAGAGGGCGAATGCTGGGGTGTGCCAGATAGAATTCTGGTGGATGGGGTCTTAGTCTGTTCGGGCTGCTAGAGCAAAGTACCATCAATTGGGTGGCTTTTAAACGACAGAAATTTATTTCTCACAGTTCTGGAGGCTGGAAGGCCAAGATCAAGGCACTGGCAGATTCAGTGTCTGGTAAGGGTGCATTTCCTTGTTCATAGTTGATTTCTTCTCACTGTGTCCTCACACAAGCCACAATTTAGAAAAATGAAAATTTAACTTTATTTTGAAATAATTTTAAGTTTAAGTAAAAATTGTAGATGCAATACACAGAGCTCCCATATACCTTTCATTCAGGCTGTTGGCTTTTCTGAATCATTTGAGAATGAGTTGCAAAATGATGCCTCATGACTCGTTAATACTCTAGTGTATATATGTCAAGTTCAAGGACACTCTCTGACATAACCCCAGGACAACCATCAAGATTAGGAATTAACATTGACTCACTATACATCTACCCACAGACCCCATTCAGATGTCATCTGTTGTCCCCATGCTGTCCTCTATGGGTCTAGGATGCAGTCCAGAATCACGTGTTGCATACAGTTGTCATGTCTCTGTGGTCTCCTTCAACCTGGAACAGTTCCTCAGTCTTTCCTTGTCTTTGAGGACCTTGGTATTTTTATGGAGTACAGTCCAGTTACTCTGTGTCCCTTAATTTGGGATTATCTGAAGCTTCCTTATGATTCCTGTATTTATGGCAGGAATACCTCAAGAGTGATGCTGTACTTTGTCGGTACATCCCTGAAGGAGACACACCCTGTTAGTTTGTCCCAGTGCTGGCGATGTTAACTTTTATCAGGTGGTTAAGATGGGGTCTGCCAGGTTTCTCCACTGTAAAATTCATTAACAAATATGTTGTTCTTACTAATTAATAAGTATTTTGTGGAGAGGTACTTTGAGAATATGTTAAATATCCTATTCCTTATCAAATGTTCATTCATTAGATGTAGCATCTATTGATGACTTCTGCCTAAATCAATTATTGGTATGATGGTTGCAAAATGGTAGTTTTTTAAATTAGATCATTCCTTCTAGATTTATTAGTTGGTATTCTGTTGTAGGGTAGTGCTTTCCTTATGCCATGTTTATGTAGTCATTAATTCTTTTTTAAAAATCTATATGGACTCATGGATTCCCATTTTGCTCAAAAGGTTGCACCCCATCACTATCAGTATTTATTTTTATTTTTATTTTTTTGAGGAAGATTAGCCCTGAGCTAACTACTGCCAGTCCTCCTCTTTTTGCTGAGGAAGCCTGGCCCTGAGCTAACATCGTGCCCATCTTCCTCTACTTTTTTTTTATATGTGGGACACCTACCACAGCGTGGTGTGCCAAGCAGTGCCATGTCTACACCCGGCATCTGAACTGGCGAACCCTGGGCCGCCGAGAAGCTGAACGTGCGAACTTAGCTGTGCCACTGGGCCGGCCCCTGTCAATATTTATTTTGATGCTCAAATTGCCACTTGGCCACTAGGAGTTCCTTCAAAACACCTCCCATGTCCTTTTGATATATCCCCAACATTTTTTGTGTACTTTCTTACTTTCCAGTGCAGTAAGATATCCTAGACTTATTCTTTGTTTTCATCTTTTTTTTGCTCCCCAAAGCCCCAGTTCATAGTTGTATATCCTTCTAGTTCTTCTATGTAGGATGCCGCCACACCATCGCTTGATGAGCAGTGTGTAGGTCCATGCCCAGGATCCAAACTGGCAGACCCCTGGGCCACCAAAGTGGAGTGTGCAGACTTCACTATGCCACCAGGCCAGACCCCTAGACTTATTCTATATTTCCCCTGCCTGGGAAAAGGAATTGTCCATTTCATCAAGGAACCTCACTTCTTTTATTGAAGAATGATATTTAACTAATATCTGGTTGCTAGATCTGGTTGTTACTTCTGGGACGTTACTGCGTCTGTGCTCTCTTGTTGTACAGCGCTTAGAAATATATTAGTTTTCTATGGCTGCCATAACAAATTATCATAAACTTTTAACAGGATTCATCTGATTAGATTGGGCCCACCAGGATAATCCAGGAACATCTCCCCATCTCAGAGTCCTCAACTTTAATCTTATCTACCAGTCCCTTTTGCTTAATTCTGGGGATTAGGACATGGATATGTTTGGTGGGGACCATTATTCTGCCTACCACATATATGCATGTATTAAGACTTTTGGGACACCCTAGACACACACACACACACACACACACCGTTTCTGTATTTCTTTCTCTTTCTCTCATCTAGCCATAGCCATAATTTCACGCTAATGCCTCCAGTTCCACACCAACATCACAGTGTTTATTGTAGCTATCCTTCTTTCCATACTTGTAACTCCTGTGAGAATCAGGCTCCCATTATCCTCCGTGAATACTTATTTGCTCAACTCCTCCTTGTGTAACTGAAATCCTAGCTGCACCAGCTGAAAGTTCAGCCCACACGTGCCAGTTTCCCCCTCCCTGAACACACACACACTGCCAGAAATCTGGGCCTAGTTGAAGAGGAAGGAGAAAGGAGGAAGCTAGTAAATTAAATTTTTAGGTGACAAATCAGGATAGAAAAACATGGACATGTTCCAACAAATAGCTCTCAAGAACTGTGAAGGTGCTGAGATTTTGCCCAACTTGTAAGTGACAAGCTAGCTTGCCACAGTTTCATGGATGCTGGCGAAGGACATGAGACTTTTGGGTCGGAGATAAAGGACTTTATTACTCACAGCACAGCAGGCAGCATGAGCTTCCTGTTTGTGTTGGTTCCCTTTGCCTCCCAAGTCCCAAGAGTAGGTACAAAGGGGTCCAAGTAGATAGGACACAGCTGAGGAACCCCTAACTCAGGGAACCTGACTCTTTTATAATGGGATGCAAGCAAACTTCCCTAGCCATTGATCAGGAGGAAGACATTGTCTGTATACTACTGGACTATAAGTAAGCCTGCCCTCCACTCCAAAGGGCTGTATAGCTGATCACCATACAAATATCCTCAGGAAGGTAGTTTGGAATAACAGACATACAGAACCCAGAGAGATCCGCGGAGAATTGCCTCCCAATAATGGATTTTCTCCTACAAAGTTATTTATAATTCAAAACATGTTTTCCTGTAGAAATAATGATTTAATTGTGGTTTCTGGGCTTACCCATAAAGGCTTATATAGACCATAATATTGCTGAGTTCAAGTGCTGTACTAGCAGAAGCAGCCATAGCCTACAGGGAGAGGTTATTTGATACATAAGAAAGATGAAGAGAGGAGGTAAAGGGATTAACATCCATGGATCATCTGATATGTTTAGTTGCTGTACATTTTCTGTTTCATTTTAGTTTTTAGCCAATTCTGTAAGAAATGATAATGTTCAATTTACATATGATAAAGCCAAGACTCAGGAAGATTAATAAGTTGTCCAAAGCTAATAACTGGCTAAAGTGGGATTTCAACCCAGGTTGGTCAATCTCCAAAATACCCCCTCCCCCGACGACACCACATTTCCACTTCACCCTGCTTGAGGTGAAGTTCACTTTGACGTTCTGCCTCCTTGAGTTCTGCGCCCTGCCCCCTGTGCCCTGCAGTTCCCCTCCTTCACTTTCCCTGCTGCCTCGGTCTTCCCTGACCCACCCCATAGGGCCCCTTGGTTAAAAATCGCTTCCCTTCCTTCACTTGTTCATTGGAGTTTTCAGATTCCTTTGGGTAGCTGAATTGAGCACTCAGACGATCAGATTGGATCAAACTGATTCACAATTAGTTCGAGAATGATGGTCTCTTACCCATTTCAAGAGCAGTTTTTAGCCTTTGCCTACACCCTTCAACGGACAGCTGGCTCCAGGAGAGCCCTTGCTGGTGGGACTACTCCACATGCGCTGTCACATGCATCGCTGTTAGCAACTAACCTGTGGACAAAACTCCTGCAAACACCTGGTCGCACTTTATTATTCAAATTTCATTAGTTTCCCCCTAATGTTCTTTTTCTATTCTGGGATCCCATCCAGGATGTCGTATTACATTTAGCTCTCATGTCTCTGTAGGCTCCTCTGAGCTGTACCAGTTTCTCAGCCTTTCCTTGTTTTTGATAACCTTGACAGTTTTGAGGAGTACCCGCAGGTACTTTTTAGAATGTCCCTCAGTTTAGATTTGTCTGATGTTTTTCTCAGGATTAGACTGGGAAGAAGGACCGCAGGGGTAAAGTGCCATTCTCATCATATCATGTCAGGGTGCATGCTATCAACATGACTTATCACTGTTGATGTTAACCTGGGTCATTTGGTTGAGACTGTGTTGGCCAGGTTTCTCTGCTGTCAAGTTTCTCCCCGACTCCCTTTCCGTACTGTGCTCTTTGCAAGCAAGTCACCAAGTGTAGCCCACATTTAAGGGGTTGGGAGTTATGGTCCACCTTCTTGAGGGGGGAGCATCTACATCAATTATTTGGGATTCTTCCATTTGAGAGATTTGGCTTTTCTCCCTTATTTATTTATTCAATCATTTATTTATATCAGTATGGACTCATGGATATTTATTTTATACTTTGAGTGATAATCCAATTCTATATATTATTATTGTTGCCCAAATTGTTCCAGTTTTGGCCATTGGACACACTTTCAGTTGGCTCCTGCATCGTTTTTACAAACCCCCATCATTTTGTTTTTTGAGCACTTCCTTACTTTTCTAGCACAACAAGGTACTTCTAGCTTAGTCTGTCTATTCCCTGATCCAGCCCTAGAATCAACCATTTCTCCATGGAGTCCGGGTTCTTTTTGTTGGAGAATGGTATTAGAAAGCAAGATCCGGGGACTGGGCATAATTTGTATTTTAATTTTGTAGAAATATGAAGAATTCAGGAAAACTTACATACTTAAAGTGGATCAACTCAGTGACCATTCCAGTTAGCCACAATTTGTACGAGAAATATATCTACTGTAGTATCAGGATATGCCTGTTCAGGCATCCACCACTGTGGAAGGGCATACAGAAAGCAGGAGCAATGGAGACCTATGTGGAGGGGAGCTGGGAGACGGGGTGAGGTGGAGACTTACTTTCCATGTACACACTTGTTCTCTCTGGATGTTGTACCATGCACATGCATTACCCATTTAAAAGACAGGCTGAAGTGGGAAAGGGTGGGAAGTGAATCTGGAGAGTGAATGGAAGGTATCTGGCTCCCACATCATCTCCTTTGCATTGTCCTCTTTGCTTAACCTTCTTCTCTTCCTCCATTTCTTCCTTCAAGAGTATGTACTGAGTTCCTGAAGTCCATCTATATTTCTACAGCCACTGTGTAATAATGTGAAGATCAATTTTGAGGGGCCCTGGCCTAAAATACACTTGCCTTTTTGTTTAGGTGACCAAGTGGCCACTAGGAAAGCAAGGGCTGCTGTACGACCGGAGCTGGATGGTTGTGAATCACAACGGCATTTGCCTGAGTCAGAAGCAGGAGCCCCGGCTCTGCCTGATCCAGCCCTTCATTGACCTGCAGCAAAGGATCATGGTCATCAAAGCCAAAGGTGTGAACTCTGGGTTCATTTTCACAGAGCTGCTGTCAAGAGCTTTTATACTCATATGAAAGTGAAAAAATGGCTTTTCCTCTGCCAAATATTAAATTATCCTAAATTGAGTGAATTGATGCCTACGAGAGACAAGAAAAAATTCGTTGCTCTTGTGTTGTTTGGGAAATTTCTAGGAAGAGGTAAAGATCTGATAGTCCAATCAGAAAGTAAAGAGGTATAAATTTTGAAATTATATAATATCCTTTTCACTTACATTCCTTTTATTTCCTTCGCTCACAGTAAAATGTAGTATATATTATGTACTTTAATTCTTGCTTGCTGACTTTTATTATAAATTAACATATATAAAAGTATAGACCAGCTCTGTCCAATGGAACTTTATATAATGATCAAAATGTTCAATATCTACGTTGCCCAACTTGGTAGCCACTCGTCACATGTGTCTGTTGAGCACTTGAAATGTGAAGTGGGACTCTGGAACTGAATTTAAAATTACCTAATTTTAATTAACTTAGATTACTACATGTGGCTAGTGGCTACAGTGTTGGACAGCACAGGTATAGAGAATAATATCGTACATAATTATATTCAGTTTTAACAAACTTTAACCTTTGGCCTCATTTGCTCCAGATTCCTCCTATTTCTCCTTCACCTCTCTCTCTTCTTCCTCCTACTTCTCCTCCTCCAGCCCTCCTTTTAGAAACAACCATCACAGATGTAGCTGAAATTCCCTGTGTACTCCTCCCGGGTCTCACTCCTCCTTCCTTCCCCATTCCGTCTACCCTTAATAGAATATTCCAGTTTCCCTCCTAACTTGTAGCTGTGCTTTTGTGATACATTACATTTCTATATATTCATGACTGTGTTTCTTGGTTGTAGGTGTTCTGTTCTGTTCCAGGGTTTATTTTTCCCTTGAACCAATAGGCCAGTGTTGTTACTAGGGCTGTTGAATAAGTGTTCAGTATCTGGTAGGGCACGTCCTTCCACCTCATTCTTCCCAATTGTCTTGGCTATTCTTGGCCTTTTGTTCTCCGTATGAATTTAAATACATGTACAGATTTGTGTAGCCCCTCCCACAATCAAGGCACAAAACAGTTCCATCACCCCAGAAAATTCCCTCATGCTATGCCTTTGTAGTCTCTTCCTCCCACGCTTAACATCTAGCAATCAGAGGTCTGTTCACTATCGCTACAGTTATATTTTCTTAAGAATGTTATATAAATATAAATACAGTATGTGACCTTTTGGCATTAACTTCTTTCACTCAGCACGATGCTTTTGAGATCCATCCAAATTGTCACATGTGTCAATAGTTTATTCCTTTTTCTTGCTGAGTAGTATTCCACTGTGTGGATGTACTAGAATATGTTTATCCATTCATCTGTTGAAGGACATTTGGGTTATTTCCAGTTTTGAGCAGTTGTAAATAGAGCTGCTGTGAACATTCGTGTGCAGGTTTTTGGGTGACCACAAGTTTTCTTTTCTCTGGAATAAATACCTAGGAGTAGATTACTGGGTCATATGGTAAATGTGCTCACCTTTAAAAGAAGCTGCCAAACCATTTTCTGGCGTGGCTGTACCATTTTGCTTCCCACCAGCAACGCATGAGAGTTCCCGTTGCTTCCCATCCTGTCGGCCTTTGGTATTGTCAGTGTTTTTTATTTTATTTGTTTTAATAGATGCGTAGTGGCATCTCATCATAGTTGTAATGTGTATTTCCCTAATGGCTAATGACGTTAGGTACCTTTTCATGTCCTTACTTGCTCTTTTTATACGGAATTGAGTGGATTACTCCTCTTTCTATTCTCTGAAGCATAAAAATATATATCATGACTAAATAGAGTTTATCCCAGAATGGAAGGAATGGAAGAGAGACTGAAAACGAATATCCGGATGTCTTCCACTCCAAATTAGCAGCACTTTGTGAGGTGGTGCTCAGTCCCCCACATGTATCAGATATTCTGCTCACTTGTAGGGGCTCTCAGCATTGTGGGTGGACTAAGGGCATCCTTTGGTGATGTATGACAGGATGAACTAAATAGGAATCTATAAAACAAGGCATTATGATGGTTTCATGTGTGTGACTTGTCGCTTCCAAAGATTTTAAGCATCTAAGCCCAGAGGTTGGGCTCTTTTATTTCTCTATATCTCTGAACAGAGCACAGGGTTTAGTACATATGGAATGAACTCAGTCCCCACGAACTTCACTGGGGGCCCTTGAGTTCAATCCATGTAAGGATTGAAGACCCCATATTTTGTTGCCTTAACAAGAGGCCTGGAATGATCCTTATAAAGCAACTGAGGGCGAAGACCCTAAGTGATTTATCCAGAATCTTGGCTAAGGGTTAAAAGAGTTCTGAGCACAAACCTCCTGCTGGCTGCCCAGGGGTGCACTTGCTCCACGGCCTTTGTTCCCATGCTGTCCTCTCTGCTGTGGTCACTTCCTCATAACCAATGTTCAAAGCTCACTTGACTGCTCTCCACTGTGGGTGCGTACCTGGCACTGTATCATTCTTCCATACACACCCTTTGACAAGGCAGCATCTATAATCATTCCTTCTCCAAACTTCTGGAATGTTCTGGATTAGTTCCTCTTCTGGCCTTCCCCATACAGGGACAGGAGTGTGGAACTAGCTGTGCATGCATAAGATGCAGACAATCAGGGACATAGTTCATGGAAATCCTGTTACACAAATTGTTGCATCTCTGTCTTTGTTGTGGTGAAAAGCCTATTGTGATGGGCACAGACCTGGGGAGGAGGTGTGATCTGAAGCTCGTTGAATGGGAATGCATGTCCCAGTTTGCTGTGCTGTGCTGTGCTGTGTGTGTGATGAAGCAGGACCAAGATGAGCAGGGATGCAAGTGCACATAATGTGTACTTGCCTGAGGGACAGGTTGGGTCATACTGGCAGGCAGTGTGACTGGCAGCACTGCTGAGAGGGCTGGAGGGCTCAGGTGGGTTATACAGGATGAGGTCTTGCTTCTGGTGTCCACAGAGTAGGGGCCTCCACAAATTCTACCCAGAAGTCTTGACTTCATGCTTTTCGCTGTAGTTTTAATAACTCATAGAGGACTTGAAGGAGTGCAGAGTGGCAGAGGGTGTCAGCAGTTCCAGCCTTTATCAAAGGTCTTTCCTTAAAGGCATTGGATCAGTTTCCTTTAGTTTCATCAACATATTTCATTGTAATTTTGTTTAAAGAATGAATATCACTTTAGCTTGGTACTGGGTACATGATTGTTTATTATTATTCTTTAAACTGTTACATACATATGTTATATACTCCTTTATATGTATAACAACTAAAAAAAAAGAATAGCTTCCCCATCCCACTGACATAGTAACTGTTTTTTAGCAATAATGATGATTGATGCAGGAATCCAATTTGATGCTGACTCCTAGGGGCTACTGTGAATTGACAGTCTATGCTGATATCTTTACAGACTGAGCATTCGTGCCTGCCTATTTCTAAAAGATTTTTGGTAGCTTAGAGAACGATGACCTTGGGTTGTGGAATCATCCAGAGGTAGAGAAATCTTTCAAAGGAATTTACAGTGTTCCAGGATCTATGGATACGACTGTCCCAGTGCAGGGTCTTCCACGAGAAAGCTGCTCAATGAACATGCTGTTGGTGGTACCGATAATGCTGAAGAGAATCTCCATGTTATGAAAAGATTTCCAAGACCCAGCCACTTATTGGATTCAAGCAATTTCCAGGGTCATTAAAATTCTTGTGTATTTCACGATAATGGACTTTAACTTACATAGTTGTTCTTTTTGCACGATGATAAATTTGTCTCTAACCTTTGTTCATTAGGGATGGAGCCTATAGAGGTGCCTCTTGAGGAAAACAGTGAACGGGCTCAGATTTGCCAAAGCAAGGTCTGTGCGGACAGGTGAGACTCTGCAGCAGGTGTCACTCTCCGGTCCATCTGCAGGGTGACACCGAGGGAGAAGAAAGTAACGCTCTGGACATTGGCCCTCTGCGTACCCTCTGCCCAGTCTGCTGCCTCTTTCCACTTGCACAGTCTGCTCTAACCACACTGGCTCCTTGCTCTTCTTCAAACCTACCAAGCATGCTCCCTCGTCAGGACTTTGCACTCACTGTTTCCTCTGCCTGGAATGCTCTTCCCCCATTTATACCCGCAAAGGGCTCCTCCCTCACTTCCATCAGGTCTCTGCTGAACAGCCCCCTTCTCAGAGGGACCCCCTGACCTCCCACAGAAACCAACCCCTCCCTCTCAGCTTGCCTTGCTCTATTCTCCTTCACATTTACTGTTTCCCCAGCGTTTATCTTCAGTCCCTCCCACTAGAATGCCTCTCCAAGAAGGTAGGACTGTCTCTGTTGCTCCCTGCAGAGCCTGGAGCAGAGTATGGTGTGGGAGGGTGAGATGAAGCAGGGAACCGTTCAGAGGAGGCATGGTGGAGCTTGGGTGGGGTGGCTGCAGTGGAGTGATGGGGAGGCCTGATTCATATTTTGAAAAGAGTGGCTGGTGGGTGTAGAGTAGCTGGAAGGGGCAAGTGGGAAGGCTAGCTGAGCACCTGTGAGTAACACAGGCGAGATAAGAGGGAGGCTTGGGCCAGGGTCAGGGAGAAAATCAGGTAGATGTCAGATTGTATTCTGGAGGTACCATCACCTGAACTAGCTGATGGATGTGGAAGCTTCAGGTGAGGGAGTGTTAAGACGTCCCTCAGGTTGCATCACTTTCAGGTAATAATTCATAAATTATATTCCATATAGTTGTGAATTATTATCTAATCTGAGTTATTGATGATAAATTATCTGTTAAATTCTAGGAAATGTAGAAAGTGAGGTTGAATGTAATGGCATTTCTACTTATTTCTTGACTGTAAATGTTTACAAATCTATTTATGGAACACATCAAATGCCTGTGTCCCTTTTTATCTAAATCTAATCTGGACCCCAAAACACATGGAAGAGGAAATTTTCTGGTTGTGGGAACCAATTCAATGGGTTCCCAGCCCATCTAATACCCCAACCAATTTACCCCCCACATGCTGAAACAGTTAACTGTGACAGTTCACTGTGATAGAAGGCTTTTCAAATGCTAATTGCCTAGTAGTTAATACAATAAACTCATAAGTGGGTGTGTTTGTGCTCAGTAGACAATGATACTAGATAGCAGGGAATCAGATGACTTCTTAATCAGTTTTCTTCTGCCCTGCAAACATATACTATCGTGTAAGTCATGAAATGATATGTTACATACTGAAGCTACAGCTAAACTGAGCTTAAGTTGTTAGTGCCTCTGGGTCGCCCTGGGTGATGGAAAGGTGTGGTAGTGTGAGGATCATACTTGGCATAATTGAGCATCATGGGCACTGGGCCACCCAAGGCCCAAGCATTGAGCACACTGTGCATCCTTTTGGCAGTACTTGTGCCAATAAACCTTCATTATAGTACGCTTTTAATTTAGGGCAATGAATTTTGGGTAAACATTTTTGCATGTCACTATAGCAGATCATTTCATAGAAATGCAGCCATTTAGGGATACCTGTGATTATTTATCAGGCTCATCCCTGGTTGTACATCTCATTTAGCTGCATCTGAGAGGAAAGCCGTTTTCTGGTTAATAAAGCTTTTCAGATAGCTGGAGGGTAGGCTCCTTAGGCTGGGAACCATGAGTACTCAACTGTAATGAAAATGGACTTTGATGCAATCTCTCAAAGCACCAGAGGCAATGTGCTACAAATCAAGGTTTCATTCTTCCCTTCCCTTTCTAGGACACAAAGGCGGCTATTTTTCCTGGTAAAAATTAAGGATAAGAGAGGTTTTCAGTAATATCCATCTTGTAATCCCAATGGAAGATATTAGCAATTTTGCATTATAAATTCTGGTGATGTATAGATTTAAATTTTGTTTAAATTTTAAATTCTATAAAAAATTCTATAAGTTTGAAGAATCTTTTGAAAACCGAATCAATAAATGTGCTCATATTGGTAATTTATAGGGATAGTGTTCTTTTCACAAACCAAACACACATCAGTCTATGCAGCCTGGCCATGAAAGAAGATGTTACACTCAGGCCCCCATGGTAAAAAATCAGGACACGTATCTGGATTCACCAGCTTCTTAAAGCAACGTAATGCTCTGGAATCTCCCAAATTCCGAGCTTTGTGGTTCTCAGAGGCTATAGTTAATATAAACAAGTTCTTTCAGAAGGAACTTCTAAAGCTTTTAATCTGCTCTGAAAGCTTTGCACAAGCCCCAGATCTCAGGTCTTCTTCCCCTGCCTGGGAAATGTCTCTTCCCTGCAGCTTCCTGAACACACCTGTCACTTTAGGCTTCCACCTTGCTGGAAGATCGATGTATATTATATTATATTATTTATATTGTATTATATTATATTATCTAACTTTTTACAGTTTAGATTATTTAAAGGAATACCATATAATATTCACCATCCATCCTTTTTTTTTTTTTTTAATCAGGGTAAATACTTACGATTGTGGAGAAAAAATTTCAAGCTGGTTGTCAAAGTTTTTTGGTCGTCCGTGTCATTTGATCAAACAAAGTTCAAACTTTCAGAGAAATGCAAGGAAGAAACACAGCAAAGGTACCACATTTCGGATTGGTTCTCAGGGGACAGGAACTCGGGATTACCCTTGCGTACATCAAAATCAGCCCGTGAAATGGACATACAGGGCGACTTGCTCACGTCCAGAGAGTGGGGTGGTCAGCCTTTGTCAGACAGTTGCCACAGTGCCCCCCAGGTCAGCAGGACCCATGTGTGGTCTCCAGGATAACCCTGAGGAGGCCGAGGCGGGCTTCCAGCCAGCTGCTTCACCTCTGCTCAAGCGCTCCGCCTCAGCTCTGCATGTTTAGAAGCACAGTTTCACTTTGTTAAATAAAAATACTGGTAGCTTGTTATGTCCTCAGATTGGATTTGGGAACAAGAAAACCTGGATTTCTAGTCTTAGGTCCATCACCAAATGGTTGTCAGAGCTTGGCAAATGCTTGAACCTCATGGTCCCTCAACTTCTGTAGACCTCGACTACTCAGACTTTTAAAAGTTTTGACAATTTTTCCTGCCATAAGCTGTTGGTAGGATGAAGTGAGACAGCAGAGAAGAAAGCACTTTGAAAGGTAACGGTACCATATGAGACGAAGAGGTTGTTTTCAGGTGTCTGCTCACATGCCGCCTTCGCAGGGAGGCCTCGCCTGACTGCTCTCCTTAGAACCAGAGCACCTACCGAACCTGCCCAGCTCCCTTCTCTGCTTTATTTTTCTCTGTGGCACTTTTCATATCCTACAAGCCATGCATTTTACTTGCTTATTCTGCTTCTGTTCTGCCTTCCCTCTACTGGATCGTCAGCTCTGTCAGGGCAGGGATTTCTGTCTGCTTTGTTCAGTGCTGCAGCCACAGTGCTTGGAACAGTACCTGGCACATAGCAGCTGCTCAGTAAATACTAGATGAATGAATGAATGAATGGGTCGTTGCTACATGACCGGTTTGTGCAAGGATGGCCTAATGATTAGCTCCCAGAGAAACCGGCTTATAAGTCCGAATAGCATTTTGACCATCTAGGGACTGGTAAACGGGTCTAGGGACCTGCACAGGTTAACCCATGAGTCCCTGAAAATGTATGTTAGAGAGAGGAGTCAAAGGATGTAATCTGCTTAGACTTTGACAAGTTTTGACAATTTTTCATGTGTTAAGCTGTTAAAGAGTTTGAGTCGCTCTGTGATAGAGATGGGGAATAAACCTAAGCTCATTTTGTTGAGGGGGTGAGCTGGTAGTGTTTGGGTAAGCTTAGCGACATGATTAAAGGGGAGAGAGAAATGGGCCTTTCCATGAGTAGAGACATGTAAGGAGGGGGATTCATCAGGACCCGTGATGACCGGTGATGAGTCATTTATCATTATAAATGATCTGCTTGAATAACTTCCAATCATTCGTAGTGCCTCCTGTCTACCTGGGCCTTGGCTGGATCTTCAGGAGGCTGGCTGAGATCATTAAGCAATGGTTGTAGCCCTTTGGCATCTCAGTTTAGAGGCAAAAACTCACCAGCAGGCAACAATACTACAACAGAAGGGATGTAATAAAGGTCTGTGCAAAGGGCATGGGTGTGGGGGAAGCATCCTCTACACCTAGAGTGAGTCATAGAGGGCTTCAGGGAAGAGGTGAGTTTGGAGCTGCATCTCAACAGGAGAGTAGGAATTTTCCAGGCAGAGAGAGGCAGGAAGTTGACTTGGGAGCAGCGTGGCAGGGCTTGGCATTTCAGAGAAGGGTTTAGGAGGGTCAGATGTGGGTAGGGGAGTGATGGGATGGAGCTGGGGAGAAGGGATGAATGTGCCACCGAGGAGTCAGTGAGTACTAGCTTGTGGTTGTGGGGGACTCATTGAAGAATTCTAAGCTGAGGAGTTTCATGATGTCACTTGTGTTAGAAAGATGCTCCTGGCGTGGTGTGGGGGCTGCATCAGAAAGGGAGAGGAGAGAAGCAAAGTGGCCAGGCAGGAGGTGGCAATGACTGTCCTAGTGAGAGATGGGGACCTGAGTGAGGCAAAAGTAGGAGCAGATAGACTCTGTCACCTGTGTGATACAGGATCAGGGAGTGTCAGCTGGTGAATATTTTTCCTTTAAGGATGCAGTTTATGGTGGAGAGGTGTCTGATGGTCTAGGCTATTGGTCTTCGAACATTTTTGTATTGGTACACCTTTAGAAAGAAGAACAAGAGGTCTCTTCCATAAGATTCAAGAAATCAAAGGGAAATTTAAACCTAGGTTAGGAATGCTGAACAACCAACAGGGAAGCACCATATCTGATCAGGAGAAAATAAAGGGAAGGTGGAAACAGTATACTGAAGGTCTATACAGAAGAGACAAAAGGGTGACAGATTCCTTTGGAGAAGGTTTCTATGAGGAAGAACCTGTAATTCTAGAAAGTGAAGTGAAAGCTGCCCTGAAAGTGCTGGGAAGAGATAAGTCACCAGGGGCAGATAGGGTATTGACAGAATTACTTCAAGGCACAGAGATTGAATCTGTCAAAATCCTAACAAGAATATGCCAGCAAATATGAAAACAAAACAATGGTCTACAAATGGGAAACACTCAATATATATCCCAATCCCCAAGGAAGGAGATGCCAAGGAGTACAGTCACTATAGGACCATTGCTCTAATTTCCCATGCAAGTAAAGTGATGCTCAAAGTGCTGCAACAAAGGCTTTTACTTTATATGGAGCAGGAAATGTCTGATGTCTAAGCTGGATTTTGAAAAGGGAGAGGCATGTGAGATCAAATTGCGATTATTCGTTGGCTACGGGAGTACTCCAAAGAATTTTAGAAGAAGGCTAGTTTGTGCTGTATAGATGACAGTAAAGCCTTTGCCTTTGTGGATCATGAAAAGCTCTGGGCTGCTCTGAAAGAAATGGGCATGCCTCAGCACTTGATTGTCCTGATGCGTAACCTGTCTTGTGGACAAGAAGCCACTGTCGGTACAGAATATGGAGGGAAAGAATGGTTTCCTACAGGCAAAGTTGTCAGACAAGGGTGCATTTTTATCCTTCTATCTGTTTAATTTGTACAAAGAACATATCATACAAAAAGCTGGGCTAGACTCAGATGAAGGAGGAGTGAAAATTAGTGGAAGAAATATTAACAAACTGAGATATGCAGATGACACCAACTTACTGGCAGAGAGCAGCAATGACTTGAAATGACCTCTGATGAAACTGAAAGAAGAAAGTGCCCAAGCAGGACTGTGTTTGAACAACAAAAAGACAAAAATCATGACTACAGAAGAACTACACAACTTTAATGTAGACCATGAAGACATTGAAATTGTTAAACACTTTAACGATTTTGTTTTGTGTACTTGGTTCAGACATCAACTTAAATAGAGACTGCAGCCAAGAAATCAAGAGAGGACTGAGACTTGGAAGGGCAGCAATGAAAGAATTAGGAAAGATCATCAAGTGTACAGAAAGTGTCGTAAGAGACCAAGACCAAGATTATCCATACCCTCGTATTCCCCATTACTATGTACAGGTGGGAAAGCTGGACAAAAAGAAGGCTGACAGGAAAAAAACTGGTTCATGTGAAATACGGTGTTGGAGGAGAGCTCTATGGAGGCCTGGACTGGCTGAAAGATGAACAAGTGGGTTCTAGAGCAAATTAAGCCCGAGCTATCACTGGAGGCCAAAATGATAAAACTGAGGCTGTCCTGCTTCAGCATGTCATGAGAAGGCAGGATTCACCGGAAAAGACAGGAATGCTGGGAAATGTAGAAGGTAGCAGAAAAAGAGGAAGACCAAATATGAGGTGGATTGACTCCATGAAAGGAAGCCATAGACATGACTCTACAGAAGCTGAGTAAGGCTGCTGAAGACAGGACATTTTGGATATTAGTCCTTCAAAGTGTCGCCAAGCGTTGGAACCGACTTGGTGCCAAGGCACATAACAACAACCACATCTTTAGAGGACTTTTTTAAAAGTTACACTACCTCCTTGTACATTTTTACATTGTCATCTAAATTTTAAAAGATAGTTTAAATAGTTGCAAAGGATGTGATTTCCAGCATATTGTAAATATAGTAGTTTAAAATTAAAACTCGTACATTGCCGTCTTAATTCCTAGCCAGTGGAATCTCAATATCATAGTGATTTGATTCCGTGAATATTCATTAAAAACATATAAATATATGAACAAACTATCTTTTAATAGTTAGAAATTTTATTTCTTTCCTTTTCCTTCAACTTGTATTTCTCTTCCACTTCCTTGAAGAAATTGTGTTAGTGTTATATATTTTATGCTTGAAAATCTTTCCTTGATCACCCTATCATATTTATCTAAAACTGAAATTGTATATAAATTGAAATGTACAAAAAATTTTAAAGTTTACTGTGATCATAGAGGCTAAGTGTTGGGAAATTTCTTGTAGGTTGAGTTCTTATCATAATTTTTAATAGTATACAGCTGACCAAGAACAGAAGTATACTATAAATTTTGAAAAATAGTTATTAAACATAAAGAGAAAAAAATGTTGAAAATGAATCTCTTAGTGAGATGGCTAAGTTCTCTCCATTCATACCCATATCCATGAATGATGTCACCTAAGATCAGAGTAGCTGGTGCTCAGCATTGCTTCTCTTCTGAAAAACTTTGTTTAAGTCGATAAAGAGCTGAGGATGAAGGAGTCTGGTTAACTGGCTGTCACTCAAACCTTTCTTCTGAGGCACAGGGATCTAACATTAAGATGACTTTAATCATCTTCACTTGACAACGTAATTAGATTCAGCAGTTGTGTAGATGGCTAAGAGTTGGAACCCCCGTCTGACCTACAGGAGGATCATTCACCCAAGCTTTAGAGACTTTTATTTTCTCAGCAGAGACCCCAGGGTTTTGAATGGGGCTTTTGTTTTCCACCCTGGAGATTTTTAGCCCCCAGGGGCAATGTGCCCTTGGAGAGGTGTGGCCTTTCCCCTGTGAAGTGGGAGAGGGGTCTTTTGTGGAGTGGGCTGGGCTTGCACCTCCCTTCTCAGACAGAGCCATTTTAGCAAAGAAGACGTATGGAAGTAGAGGATTTGGGAAGTGATTCACTTAAAAGTATCCATTCTTCATGTGCTCCAGGGTCCACAGACAGATCACTAGACTTTGGCCCAGACAACACTTTTAATCAACTTCTTGAATAAAGGTAGTGATGGCCTGCCCAACAAACAGATGGGAAGCTGAGCAACAGGCTGTTAGCAGTTCTGGAAGCACCTGATATTTTCTTCCACTTTTTTTTTTTCCTTTCGGTAGTTTTAAAACTTGTATTATTTATTTCAAAAGTCCATGTCTCACTCTTGACCACGGGGAAAGAAAGAGCTTTTCCCTGACTAGGTTTAGAAGGTCTTCCGGGGGCTGTGCCCCTCATCAAGGCCCCTTCTCCCTGCCACCTTGGAAAAGGACTGCCTGACTCCACCCCGCCACCCCATCTCTTCGCTTCTAAATGTCGCCTCCAGGTCTTCTTTGCTGGAACAATTTCACTTAAACATTTTATGTTATTTATTTTTCAGATTATTAACAGAGTATTCTAGGAGCTCATTTTCTTTGTTTTTGAGAGGTTCAAGCCATGCTTAGAACATTTTTATTATTCCCAGGGCACTATTTTTTTCCTTTATAGAAAAGTCTCTACCTTTTAAAAAGGCAGGTCAGTGGAAGCACGATTCATTTGCACTCTAAGGACACAACTCCTCTTTTAAATACTCCATCATTTTTAGATCAGTCTCCTGGTACAACAGCCGCCCTTTCTCTGGTGAATGAGGCCCAGTATTTGCTGATAAACAGGTCCAGTGTTTTAGAACTTCACCAGCGATTAAACACCAGGTAAGATCCCTTTACTATTTGCTGTTTACCTTGGGAATAGCAGACAGAGTAACCACTTGCCCCTGGGAGTGAGCCTGGTACCTACTTGGGGAGAAAAGATCCCAGGTCATGGAGTCAGACCCCTTATTGAGACTGAGGCCCAGAGAAGTCAAAGTCCTATAGGCCAGTTCTCATTAGTAGTTTTGAGGGTTCTCTTATCTTCCAATTATCCTTCTTGATGCGGTCAAGATGCTTAGTGGAGAGCCCCAACTATCATTTTTTATTAATCCTTTTCTTAACATTTGCTTTAACTGAATTGCCACCAGTTTCATTGCCCACCCTCCCACTGTCCACTAGGAGCCTTGCCCTACTTCCACGCTCATTTTGAGTGAAAATAAGAGTGGTTATGAAAGCTTTTTAAGTTGTCATTGTAGATATGATTTGTTCATTTCGTCAGGCAGAACCAGCACCCTGCCTGCTCCCTCCCTCCTAATGCTTTCCCAACAGCACTGACAGTGTTAGAAGGTCAGCTCCAGAAAGCATCTTGGTTGGTTCAACTCCCCTCGTTATTCTTTAGAGGAAATTGAAGTCCCTAGGTAATCAAACAATTAAGGCCAAAAGAAATAAAATCACCGAGCTGTCATCTGAGAGCCATGACCAGGTGTTCATTCCTAGTCCACAGGCCAGGGAGGGGTGTCACATGCCTGTCAGCACTGTGAGCCAGGGATTCTGTGACTGTCATGTGCCACATGGTCATGTGCATACATGTACATGCCCACAAACACATACAAATAGAGCTTAATAAAAACGACAAAGACAGACCATTGGTGGTAATTCCTGTTTATAGTCATTGGCAAAAACACAATGGCGTTCTCTGGCCGTGACCCAGCCTGCCCTCCTTAGGAACAGAAATGTGACACAGCTGCATGGTCCTTGAGTGTTCACTGAGTTTTCCCTGCACTGAGTGGTCCTCCCCCTCAGGTATCCAGAGCCCTGGAGAGAGCAAGTCTGTGGGTTTCTGGGATTCTTGGTGTGAAAGGATAGGAGATAGAGACAGGCTTGCTGCAACCCTGCTTCCTACTAGGAGGGGAGCACATTTCCCACCAGCTGGTTTAGGGCAGGGCTGACAAGCAGCGGGTAGGTGGCGCAGGTGGTCAAAGGTAAGAGGAAAAGCTTGTGGCTAGTACAGGGCAAGGGTCCCTGGGGGCCCTGGTTGGTGCCTCTCTGTGTTCTATTTTCGATGGATGCTAATTTGATGGATGCTATCATGCACATGCTGACCACAATAGCTTCTGGACATGAAATGTTCTCTTTTACAAAGCACAAAGGGAGGGTTTCTAACCTGGAGGGTAAATCCAGAATTGAAGGATTTTAGGGCTGGAAAATGCTAACCCTGTCATTGCAGATGAGAAACTGCATCCTCAGAGGTCATGGGAGTTGCTCATAGTGGCAAAGCTAGACTTAGTTGTCCTGGTCCTGGCTTTTCACATACCATTCACTGTTTGGAAGGGGATTGGGATATAGCTGTGGGACCCCTCATCCTCCCCGAGAGCCTTCAGTTCTGTCTGCAGGGCAAATTCCAGTCATGCTCAAGGATTTCCATCCAAACTTAAAAAAATTTTTTTTGAAATACAACAAAGTACAAAAATTGTAAGTACGTAGCTCAATGAGGTTTTACAGATAAATATACCCATCTAACCACCATCCAGATCAAGTAGAAAGCATCTCCAGGACCCCAGAAACCTTCCTTGTACTCCCTATTCATCAACCCCACTGAAGGTCACCACTGTTCTGACTTCTTTCACTATAGACACTCTCACCTGTTCTTGAATTCAATCTAATGGGACCATATGGTATGCTCTTTCCTTGGAGAAGTTTTCAGATGCTTTTTCAGTGCAATTCCTCTGGGGGGTTGGGGGGGTGCATGGAGGTGCAGAGAACCATTTTACAGGACTTCATGGTATAAACAAAAATTCTAAGCAAGGATTACAAAAATAGCATATGCTGGTTAAAACTGCAAACAGGATGGAAGTTAGGAAATAAATATGAAAACCTCCCATATATACTCTGTGTTGCTTTATCATATTCTAAAATCCAAAATGAGTGTGAGCTCTTGGTGCTTTTTAGGTCCTTGGTAATTAAGCTTGTTGACACTCTTTAAATGCCTTGTCCTGACTCACCTTGTAGAATTGGTGTTTTCTCAGAAATTCATGCACCTGACCCCGTTCACTTGGTTTCTGAAGTCCTTCATCTCTTCAGCGAAGATCTGCTCACCCTTTGCATTCCCTCTTGTGGACTCTCTGTGGACATGGGCCCATATCCCAGGAGAGACCATTGAGGTCTATTTAACAGATGGGTGTCTCTTGGCCTTTCACTCATAGGAAAAGATTATTCTGATCATCCAGGCCCAAGGCCAGCGTACAATTGATGAAGTCAGGCAAGAGTGATAGAGATGTTGAATTATTATAACAATGCAAGTATCCACCCCTCCCCCACTTTCCCCTTTTTTGGTATGTCTTAAACAGTGATGAGAACAGAAAGGTGGAATTATTCCCAATGAAAGACCTCATCTCACGTTTCCGTGCCAATATTATTACCAATGGAACAAGGGCTTTTGAAGAAGAGAAATGGGATGAGATTTCAATTGGTTCCTTGCGTTTCCAGGTGAGTTCTGGGAAGTTCTGTTATCCTTCCTCAACAGTTGCCAATGGCGACTGACCTCCATCCTAGGCCAAGATGGTGGCAGGTGGGAATCCCTCCCTGTCTTTGACTCTTACCTACAAAACCTCAGCAGGAGGGTGTGTGACATCTACATTCTGGGATGCCCCTTGGAATGATCCATCCCTTATTCCCCACGAGGGTGGCAGCAGTCATTTTCATGTGAGGAAGGAAGAATGTACCCTGTACAAGTGATCGAGGGTTCCGCGCTGCCTCCACCTTGTCACTAGTTAAACTTATCTAAGTTTAAACCCTGTTTTCTTGAAATGCTTGTGTCTATGAGAACTTCATCCTCCCGAAACTTGTTGGACTTTTCTGCTGTCTGGAGCTCATGGAGGAGGACCCAGATGCCCACCGGTCCCTCAGTGTCCCTGGCTGCTCCACCTCCTCCCATGCTCTGGCTTCTGGCCTCACTGGCAGCTGGGGAGGAGCTTGCAGTCAGGGGCAAAGCCATGGGATGCCCTCTCTCACCAAGCTTTGGGTCCCTAAACTTGTGCTGTGATCTTCAAAGATGTTAGAAAGTTTTAAGTTAAAATCCCTGGGGTGGCTAAGGCCCCCTGAGACCTGACTCTGCTGGCCTCTCTGACCTCTCCAATCTCTCCGAGCTCATCACTCCTCCCCCTCTGCCTGTCATACAGACCTGATGTCCATTCCCTAAACAAGCCAAGCTTCCTTCCTCAGTGCCTTTGCCCTTGCTGTCCCTTCTGCCTGGCTCATTCTCCCTGCAGCTACTCTAGGGTCTCAGCTCAGATGTCACATCCTTGGGCAGGATGTCCTGACCCACCATACAGTCATGCTCGGCACAGCATGACTTATTCCTTCAGTAGAGACAAGGGTGGGGACCAAGTCTGTTTTGTTCCCTGCTGTACCTCTGGGGCCTAGCACAGTCCCGGCCCAGAGTCAGTGCTCAATATTTGTTGATGGAATAAGTGGACAGGAAAGATAAGGAATAGCTAGAGACAGAAGGATTGGTCATCTGCACAGAAGGGGCGCAATTCTTCAGGGGTGAATGAAACTACTTTAATAATAGTAGTCTCATCAGCCAGGTGTATAAATGGACTGTAGTAAGCCTACCTCATGTCCATGCACTCAAAAGCAATACCTCTCTGACATCCAGAAAAGCAGTCAACAATAATTTAAATCTTTACTGAGGAATTTCAGAGGTCTGGGGTTGGGAGGGGAGATAAATTGCGTGGCACAAAAAATGTCCCAAAGATCTTTTTATCCATTTAACTCCCAAACTTCCTCTTATCCTGGCAGCTACTCCCTCTTGAAAAAACACTCTCTTC
The DNA here is from genome assembly GCF_037783145.1 of Equus przewalskii. NCBI lineage: Eukaryota > Metazoa > Chordata > Mammalia > Perissodactyla > Equidae > Equus > Equus przewalskii. Next base: position 58,151,253 of record NC_091837.1, read on the forward strand.
TCTCTCTGACATTCTCTCCCACAGACCTCTTTCTGGCACCAGCCTTGCTGGTGTTGCCGCTCATCCCTCCATCCAGATTTACTCTTCCCCATTTTCTATCAGCGTGTCTCTGCTGAGTCTTACAAACACCTGCTCTTATGTATCCTGCCTGATATGGAATAGGCACTAAATATATGTTTTTTGATAGATGGAGAGAGTGAGGGAGAAACAAAGGATGAAAAGAAGGAAGAGAAAATAGAAGTAGTACAAGACTAGTGCCACTGCCAGAAACTTACCTGGCGACAGTAGCACTGTCCCTCTCCAGGAACCTGAGCATGCAAATATGAGGAAGACTCTTTAAGGAACCTTTCTGAGATGGTTTGCTTTTGTTAGGTCATGGTTCTTAATAAATAGCAATTGATAAAAGTTAAAATATATATACCCTTTGACCCAATAATTTCACATATAGAAATCTGTCCCATAAAAAATAGTCGTACAGGGGGCTGTCCCGGTCGCGCAGCGGTTAAGTTCGCACCTTCCCCTTCAGCGGCCCGGGGTTCGCCAGTTCGGATCCCAGGTGCGGACATGGCACCGCTCATCAAGCCATGCTGTAGCAGGCATCCCACATATAAAGTAGAGGAAGATGGGCACAGATGTTAGCTCAGGGCTGATCTTCCTCAAAAAAAAAAAAAGTCATACAAATATGCAAGGATAAGTTGCTTATTGCAATACTTTTATAAATATGAAAAAATTGGAAAACATCCTAAATATCCATAAAAGGGAGGTTGGTTAAATAAATTATGCTATATCAATACAATGTAGTCCTGTGCAGGCATATAAAGAGTATAAGCTATAGTTAATTAGTTGATTCTGTGCCTTTCAAAAAGTAAATGCTTAAAAGATGTTTGTTGATGATAATACTCAGTGCTGAAGCTGTTGCAATGAAAAAAAGATTTGGGGCTGGCCCCGTGGCTGAGTGGTTCAGTTCGCACATTTCGCTTTGGCGGCCCAGAGTTTCGCCAGTTCAGATGCTGGGTGCGGACCTAGCACCCGTCATCAAGACATGCTGAGGCGGCGTCCCACATAGCTCAACTAGAAGGACCCACAACTAGAATATCCAACTATGTACTGGGGGGTTTTGGGGAGAAGAAGAAGAAGAAAAAGAAAAAAGATTTAGCACATCTGTTTTGGAAAGGAATTTTTCATTGCGTATCATCAAGTCATAAAAACTTTAATTCCTCTTGGCTTTATAATCTCAATTTTGAAGGTTGATCCTAAAATAAAAAAAATTTCAAACAGGAAAGAGAGTTATGTGAATTAAGACCTTTATTGCAAAATTGCTGATATAAAGTAAAATAAATTATAAATGATATAAATTATCGATATAATAGTTTCTAAAGAATTAGTAAGTACTTATATAGCTTTCAAGGAGAACAACTAAATGCAACAACCCACAGGGATGCAAGGCCATCGTGGAAGTTGCAGAACCTGAGGATGAGGTAGTCTCTGTGTACAGACTGGGGAGATGTCCAACATGTATTGTGGAGTAATTAAATCAAGACAGAAACCCAGTAGCCTCTCTGATCTCAGCGAGTGTGTTTCACAGGTGCACATACAGGTGTATGCAGCTACGTGCCAGAGTCTAGAATGGTCTGTAGCCACAGGAGCAGCACTTGCCTCCGAGGATGGAGAGGGCAACTATTACCGAGTGGTTTCTCTTTTAATTCTTAAAGCTCCTGTATCATTTGAGTTATTTTTCAATGAACAAGTATCTAGTAAACAAGTTTTTAAAATAACAGTTGAAAAGAGAACCATAAAAAAAGCTTAGAAATTACAGTGTTTTAAGAAAATTGTTTTCTTTGTATTGGTCTTTGAAGAGTGTCTGAAAAATGTCCTCCCTTCTGCCAGCTTGGGAAACTGTTTTGAGAGAGGCTTTTCACCACAGTGACAGGATTTTTACTTAAGGGGTTGTCTGTCAGGTGGCAGCTAGGGCCTGGGTCCGGGGCTGGTGGGTGCTGCTGTGCTTGGCGCATCCCTTCTGCGGGACCTAGCTCTGTGGCATCTGAGGGAGCCCAGCCCAGGAATCACAATGTTCTAGGCAGAGAAGGTAGAGGGTGCCATACACTGAGAGCCACACTGGCTCCTTGAGGGCACAGCATTCTGGTCTTGAGGAAGCCTGGTTCCGTCTTAGGGATCTTTGTATATAATAATGATAGTTTCCACTTTGGGGTCTGATGGAGCGCTAGGTCTGGGTTTGGCATCCCAGAAATAGTATCTGGAATCCTCATCAAATCCAGCTAAGGAGCTGGATGAGGAGATGAGGCCTGGAGAGGTCACTGGTCTGCCGAGCATCACCAGGCGAGTACTGGACTCCAGCTGCTTATGAGGCCTAGGAGCTGACTTTGGTACCACAGTGAGGTGATATTTCCACTGGTTCAATGCCCACCAGCCAGAATGTGAGAGATAGGAACAGGCCAAGACATACCTAGATTTTGCTGAGTGTTCCTAATTTCGGTGCATACTTTGTATTTGCCCATGAATGAGCAGAGGAGACAATGGTTATGAGAAAATCACATACCTTTGCGCCTTTTTTATGTGTGCAATAAAAGCATCTCGTCCCTGCTGAGCTACACACTTGCATTTTCTATGGTAACATTTATGGGGGATTTTATCATTATAAAAGCAATTCATGCTCATGGCAGACCATCCAGAATAGAAGTTCTGCCGTACATTATGACCCCTTTTGAGAAGGTGTCAACTGTGTTTTTATGTAGCGTGTGTGTGTGTGTATACACCTGCACACATACACATATATAAGAATACATATATAACTTTTTTCCTTTTCCTGCTTATTTAAATTATAAAAATAAATATTTCCCATTTTATTTAAAGCCGCTAATAGATTAATTTTAATATCCGTACATTATATACCACATAGCTGTAGCATAGTTTGCTTAACCATTCTTCTCTACTATTTGATGTTTAAGATGCTACCAGATTTTCCCCATTGTAAAGAATGTGAGCAGTATCCTTGTACCTAAATCTGTGTTTATACTTCTGATTCTTTTCTTGAGTTAAGTTCCTAGCAGTGAAATTGTTGGGTCAAAGGACATGCTCACACTAAAGTTCTTTCTGATGACTTTCTAACAGTGGCTCAGCACTGGGTCAGTGGCTTTTTACCTTCTCCCACTCTGTCCTCCAATGAGTCCTTTTCTTCCTGGGAGGATCCCCACCATTCCCTGCTAACCATCTGAGGTTCACAACTACTCTTTTCTTTCTCTACAAAGCCCGCAAGCAGTAGCCTTTCAGCTGATAAACAAATATGGATGATTCCCCAGCATCATGAAGTGCCACTTTCTGGCTCCTTGTGGTCATTAGAACATGGAGCATGTCTGTGTAAGTCTGAAACTGGCTGGGGGACAGCCGTTTACAGCCAATCCTCCTGGATCCAGATTCTCCCCTGCAGAGTGGGAGAGTCTAGTCACTTTCATGGCAGTGCTATCTTTTCTCTTCTCTCTTCCAAGGTTTCGGGGCCTTGTCACAGATGCCAGATGGTCTGCATTGACCAGCACACTGGGCAACGAAACCAAGATGTTTTCCAAAAGCTTTCTGAGACTCGAGAGAGAAAGGTAAGCATGATTGCAAAATACAACACACAGTTTTAAGATCCTCGTGCATTATCTACCCCAGAACTATATCCCTAATAGTGCTGCGTAATTTTTAGAAGTGGGGGATATTCTAAGGCTGATGGGCTACCATTAAGGTTCCTACCTTGTCTTTGGCACCATCTTACTTTTCCTTTCCATCCATTTCCTCATTCTTTTTTTTAACATGTCTTTTTGCTCTCAAGTCTTGATAAAGAGATATGAAGTGTAATTAAGAAATAAGTAAATAAGTAAAGTAATTCTGTCTCAGTCGTTATTTTCTTTGGCACAGAGATCTCATGAATTGTAAAACGCCTCATGGTGAACAGAGTAGCTGCATAGAAAGAGTCTGTAAATTTCACTATACTGAGCCTATCGATCATCTGGAGGGGTAAAATGACTAAATGTTGTTGTTGTGGATTCCAGATTATGAAAGCTAAACTTCTAACAGATTGATTCTTCAGGAAGATTTATTTCCGGTCTCACATTTTCTGTTAGGGCTTTTTGTTTGCAGAGAATTCTCGGAAGCCAAGTAAGCAGTCAGGATGCATGGAGCGATTCTTGAAAATTAACAAAATAATAACGAAATAATGCAAATAAGTAATCTCATCCCAATAATAAACTGGCAGGTTAACTTATGGTAAAATGGTCTTCACTATTTCCTGCATTTCTCCAAAATCAGTGTTTTGTTTCACAGTATTTGGTTGACACAGTCTTCCTACAGATCCGGGATAGATAGGGTCTCCAGAGGTGTTACACTTAAGTGTTTCACCAAAGTGTCTGTCTGCTCAGCTGAGGCAGGCGTGCCAACTGGGGTGTGGGGACCTTGAAGCAGCCCATGCAGGTTGCCAGGAGAGGGGATGGGTGGGCACAAATAGTATGGTGTGTGGAAGTAGTATTTCTCAGCATCACTATAAATCTTGAGTGTACAAATCCTTTTTAAAATTTTGGAATAATTTTAGATTTACAAATAAATTGCAAAGATAGTACAAGGAGTTCTTTTCTACTCTTCACTCACCTGTCTACAAATCTTAAGGAATAAATTTGGCTCCAGCCCCTAGCCTGGGGCCTGGAACATAGGGGGTGTCCAACTGATGTTATCACGGGAACGAACAGATCTGGGAGCACGTCACATACTCCAAAGGGTTCTTAATGGCTCACTTGCATTCATGGCAAACTTGAGTAGACTTATGCAACTCTTCATTTTGGACCTTCCATCTTTATTCTGGAGAATTTGGAGCACTTAACCTATCTCACACCTTCTCAAGAAAATGCAGGATTTTGCTGTTATTTTCACAAAATGGCTTTTACGTCAGGGAACAGAGCAGAAATCAGCCTGGCAGTGGGTGGAGGCCAAGAGCAGGAAGAAAGCGCTCCTGCGGGAAGCTCAGGGTATACAGGAAGGAGAAAAAAGGATGGGTCCAGCGATAAAGAGGGTGGGTTGACTGTCGGGAAAGGACACCTTAGAATGAGAATCTTTGGTGTCTGAAGTTGGGATTCTCCTTGTTTCCCACTACATTCTACTAAGTGATACATGGGACTTATCAAGTCCCAGTACATGTCTTTAAAGATATGACTTATTTTAGTTGAACTTTATTATTTACAAAATTATTTTAACTGCTAAAGTAATCTAGCTTGTTGTTGTTGCTGTTTGTTCACAGGTGAACTTTGGGGTGTACCTGATGCACACATCTTTGGATTTATCTTCTCCACGTTTCCTGTCTGTAGGATCTCAGGTGCTCCCTGTGTTGAAAGAAAATGCAGAATGCCACCATTTACCTTCTTCCAAGGAACATCAGGATGTTATCTCCTAAATTTTTTTTAAGCATAATTAAAATTTCTCTTTTAAACTACTTATTAAGGTTGGCATGTGTGTGGTTCAGTAGAACTCGGTCTTTTGAACAAGAAGAGTTTTTTTTCCTCTTGGAGGTAGAGGGTGCTTTTGTCCACTTCCTTCTGCTGTCACCTCCTCACTGTCCACATTTGCACTAGCCCTGCTCAGGAGAGCAGTTCCACGGCCTCTGTTCTTTCCAGGAGGCAAATTCAGCACGAGTGCTCTCCCCATGCCTAGCAAGGCTCCCATGTGTTTGAAGTAGGATAGTTTTAATTAGAGGAGATTTTTAATGGAGCTCGCTGAGAATATTGAATCTTCTCTATTTTTCCATTTTCCCACGATGTTATTTTAGAAAGAATCTTTAGGCTTTCTTCAACCCCTTTGTACCAAGGAAGGTCACCTGTGCCCAGTGATCATGAGGGAATGAGAATGTGCCCCTTACCCCTCATGTACATGGAGGAGGTGGGTTTATGCTCAGGGACCCATAGTGTGACTTTTGGCCACGTTCCTTGGCAGAGGTTCAAGCAGGATATTTACATGTTGAGCTAAGGCATGGGCCAGCAACCCCCTTCCTCTTGCTTCCTATCCCTGCCCACCATTCCTCTCCCCCTTTGAGTTGACCACTGAAGATTGCTTGTGAGCCTGAAGTTACACTCAGGGATGGTGGTGTTATGTGAGCAGTTGTGCTCCCCTCCACAAGCCCATTGGACAATGTTGGCTCATCCACCCAAGAGCCTCCAAATCCCAGTCAAATGAGGAACTAGGGAGGTGTAGAGATCCCATCTGTACTACCCCTGACCAGTGCTCCTACAGCCTCCAGCTGAAAATGTCCAGTGATGGAAAGCTCACTCTCTAATGAAGTTACCCGTCCCATTGAGTTACTTAAAAGTTCCTCTCTGTACTGAGCTTGTGTCCACCCCCATGACTTCCAGCCATGGGTCTTGCCTTGTTATCTGGAGTGATGCAGAGCGGGCGCCTACCTTCCCGCATCCACTCTGCCTGAGTCCTTCTGAAGCATGGAGTCCACGTGTGAAACCCAGGTCCTTGGCCAGGCCTTCCGTACCTTCCACCTGCGTTGTTCATTTATCCAATCACTTCTCTTCCCCAAACTCCTGCCCACCACTGCCCACAGCATCTTCCTGAAGCCAGTGTCACCGCTTCTCTCCGCTGCTCAGTTGTTTAGCGCATCAGGTTCGGGCTTCTCTGCCTGATCTATTCAGAGCCCTTGGGATTAGGAGCTGATTTGTTTCATTATCTTATTTGTGGGACTTTGTGTTGGTCCCAGCACTATGTGGGATCTGAAAGCTGAGGGCTGCCTCCGTTCTCAAGGGTTGTTGAGATGGAACCTTGTGCTCGCACTCTCATTTGGTATGCAGAATTAAGCATAAGAAGTGGCCCTGACTCAGTGGTTCCTGAGGTCAGTGAAAGAGGGGGCAAACAAGTTTAGGTGGGGCAGTTTATTATTTCCAACTGTTTAGTAAAAATTCAGCCTCTTCCAGGACCCAGCACTACCATATTGTGTATATGGCCCTTGTTCAGACCAGTTTCATACAGGAGGAAACCGTTGCCAGAGGGCACGCTGCAGCATTTTCCAAGAACTTGCATCCCATCAAATATGATGGGAGCCAAGTAAGAAAACATGTTCTACAAACATGATCACCTCTGTCATCAACATATTTTCCAGTACAAAGGACAACTCATTTTGTTCTTGTCCACAGCCATGTCACTTTTTGGAGTTGATAATTTTGGGACTGATTTCAGACATTTTAATGCAAATCCTCTCCCTTATGGCACAATTACTTAATTACTTATCATTATTGATTTAACATCTATTTGTCTCCACCAGACTACAAGCTCCATGAGAATAGGGGCTGTGCCTATTTGGCACACCTGTGTATCACTGGGGTTGGTGGATAAGAGGTTCATTGACTGACTTTATTCAATCTGGCCCTGTTTCTATAATTAATTAATTGATTGATTTTAAGTGTAAATGTCTGTAGGGTCTAATTTCAATATTTCCTATATGAGGTTTTACCCAAAAATGTTATTTTGTATATTCTGTGGAGTTTCATACTCGGACTTCTTGGGCACTTATGATCCTGTGTCCCTTCCTTGGTTCCCACCTCCTCAAGTTCATCCTTCTGTGCTTTTAACAGAATATGACAATCGAGGGCAATGTCATGTCCCTTCAATTTAATTCTAACACCAAATCTCAGAAAGTCAAAAAATGGGTTTTTTTACTTGTCCTGAGTATAGGCAACATCAACATGTCTTTCTGGGTGTTCCCTTCATGGTCCTTGTAGCCGGGGGAGATGTTCTCTTCCATGTGCTTTGGAGTGACTCCTTTGAGGAACGTGGTGGTGCTGACATCTTCCCATCGAGCCTCAACCTCATCCCCCCCGTCAGCCTTGTGGGGTGGGGAAGGTCAGGCAGTGATTCTTTCCTCCTATTGAAAGGGGTCCATTAATTTGCTTTTCATTTAATTTGTCCCCAACAGGTTCCAGGGCTACAGAAATGAAAGAAACAAACAACACATTCAAGAATCTCACCGTAGAGACAACACCAAGAGGGGAAAGACAGACCAGTAAATAGTCAGATGTGATATGGAATGTTTCAAAAATATGCTACACTCTGAGGCATGCATTTCTTGTTTGGGGTTTACTTAAAGTGTCCAGGAGATGTCCTTTGGTGAGAAGATTCTAGAGCAGTCAAAAGTACACTCAGATATTCCTGGATATTAGTCCCTGATATGATAGTTAGAATTCTAGGCCGAGATAGATGACCTGCATTCCAGGTCATGCCAGCTCAAACTCATTTAGAACCTGGTCCTCCATACACATTCCATATTTGGTCTTACCTATGCAAAAATAGAATAGAGTGTTTATAACAATATTTTTAATAGCCAAAGTTAGAAAGGACCTTAATGTCCATTAACAGGTGAATGGATAAAAGGTGGTGGTGAAAATGAAGGGATTAGAACACAGTGTTGAGAGAATGAAGCAACTTTCAGAATATGGGCTGTAAGATTGCAGACTAAAAGATGAAAAAAATCAAGCTAAACACTACTATACATTGCTTTAGGGATGCATACAAATGTAGTAAAAGTATAAAGAAATGGGTGCAATGATAAATTACACATTTTAGGGGGTGAGGAACTAGAAATAGAGGGTAGACAGGGGTTTTGACTCTATTGGGAATGTTTTATTCCTTAAACTATAGGATAGTAGGTACACCGTGTTCGTTGTATTATTATTTATATCTTTTCAAATAAATACTTAATGATAGTTTTTTTTAAAGTTTCTGGGAAAATTCCTCTTGATAACTTTTCCTTGCTCAAGGAGCATGACATTGAACAAGAGAAAGTGCCCAGCCCCAGATGGCCTGAGGTGCCACCCCTGCCCCTGCAACAAAGCCAAAGGCAGGCTGATGAGAGCAGGAACCTGCACTTAGGCTAACAGATCTGCTATGTTGGTAGCAGTTGTCTGGAACTTACGAATAGAATTTTGAAAAAAGATTTTATTTTATTGTAGTAAGAACAGTTAACATGATATCTACCCTCTTAACAAAGTAAGTGTACATTATTGTTGCCTGCAGGTGCAGTGTTGTACAGCAGGTCTCTAGAGCTTATTCATCCTGCTCCACCGAAACTTTATGCCCTTGATTAGTAACTTCCCATTTCCCCCTTCCCCCAGCTCCTGGCAACCACCATTCTACTCTTTGAGTCTATGGATTTGACTATTTTAGAAACCTCATGTAAGTGGAATCATATAGTATTTGCCTTTCTGTGATTGGCTTATTTCACTTAACATAAATGACCTCAAGTTTCCTCCATGCTGTCGCAGGTTGCAGAATTTCCTTCTTTTTTTAAGGTTGAATAGTATTCTATTATATGTATATACCACATTTTCTTTATCCATTCATCTGTCAATGAACATTTAGGTTGTTTCCACATTTTGTCTATTTTGCATAATGCTGCAATGAACATGAGAGTGCTAATATCTCTTTGAGATTCTGATTTCAATTCTTTTGGATAAGTACCCAGAAGTGGGATTGCTGGATCATATGGTAGTTCTATTTTTAATTTTTAAAGGAGCCTCCATACTGTTTTCCATAGCTGCTCCATCATTTTACATTCCTACCAGGAATGTGCACTTGTCTATTGTTTTTTTTTATGATAGCAGTTTGAGATGATGTCTCATTGTGGTTTTGATTTGCATTTCCCTGATGATTAGTGACAATGAGCATTTTTTCATATACTTGTTGGCCATTTATATGTCTTATTTGGAGAAATGCCTATTCAAGTACTTATCTCCTTTTTTAATTGCTTTATTAATTTATTTTCCTTTGCTATTGGGTCCTATGAGTTCCTTATATATTTTGGAGATTAACCCATTATCAAATATATGGTTTGCACATATTTTCCCCCATTCTGTAGATTGTTTTTTCACTCTTTTGATTGTTCCCTTTGCTGTGCAGAAGCTTTGTATTTTGATGTTGTCTCACAAGTTTATTTTTGTTTCTGTTGCCTGTGCTTTTGATGTCATATCCATGAAATTGTTGCTAAGACCAATTCATGAATCTTTCCCCTTATGGTTCATGCTAGAAGTCTTGCAGTTTCAGGTCTTATGTTTAAATCTTTAATAAATTTTGAGTTGATTTTTTATATTGTGCAAGATCAGGGTCCAATATTATTCTTTCACATTTGGGTATCCAATTTTCCCAGCATCACTTGTTGAAGAGACTGTCCTTTCCCTATTGTGTATTCTTGGCACCCTTACTGAAGATCAGTTAACTGTACATTCTGTGCTCTCTATTCTGTTGCATTGGCCCATATGTCTGTCTTTATGCCAGTACCATACTGTTTTGATTACTGTAGCTTTGGAATATATTTTGAAATCAGAAAATGTGATGCCTCCAGGTTTGTTCTTCTTTCTCAGAATTGATAAGTCTATTTGTGGTCTTCTATGGTTCCATGTGAATTGTAGAACTGTTTTTTCTATTTCTGTAAAAAATGCCATTGGGATGTGATAGGGATTGCTTTGAATCTGTAGATCTCTTTGAGTAGTTGGATATCTTAACAATATTAATTTCAATCCATGAACATGGGATGTCTTTCCATTTGTTTGTGTTTTCTTTAATTTCTTTCATCACTGTTTTGTAGTTTTCAGTTTACAAGTCTTTCACCTCATTAGTTAAGATTATTCCTAAGTATTTTATTCTTTTTTGCGGCTATTGTGAATGGAATTGTTTTCCTAATTTCCTTTTCAGATAGTTCATTTTTTGTGTATAGAAACACAACTAATTTTTGTATGTTGACTTTGTATCATGCAACTTTACTAAATTTGTCTATTAGTTCTAACAGACTTTTAATGGAATTTTTAAGGTTTTCTATATATAAGATCATTTCATCTGCAAACAGGGGTAATTTTACACCATCCTTTTTGATTTGGATGCCTTCTATATTTTTTTCTTGCCTAATTGTTCTAGCTAAGACTTCCAGTACTATGCTGAATAGAAGTGGCAAGAGTGGGCATCCTAGCCTTGCTCCTGAACTTAGAGGAAAAGCTTTAGTTTTTCACCATGGAGCATGATTTTAGCTGTGGGCTTTTCATATATGGCCTTTATTATGTTGAGGTACTTCTAGTCCTAGTTTGTGGAGAGTTTTTTTTTTTTTTTTTTTTTGAGGAAGATTAGCCCTGAGCTAACATCTGTGCCCATCTTCCTCTACTTTATATGTGGGCTGCCTGCCACAGCATGGCTTGAGCAGTGGTGCGTAGGCCCATGCTGGGATCCGAACCAGTGAACTCCAGGCTGCCAAAGCAGAGCGTGCTCTTTAACTGCTGCGCCACCGGGCCAGCCCCTGTGGAGAGTTTTTATCATGAAAGTGTGTTGAATTTTGTCAAATGCTTTTTTCTGCATCTGTTTAAATGATCATGTGATTTTTATCCTTTATTCTGTTAATGTATTATGTTAATTGATTTCTGTATGTTGAACCATCTTTGGGATAAATCCCACTTGGTCATGTGTGTGATCCTTTTAATGTGCTGTTGGATCAATTTTGCTAGTATTTTGTTGAGGGTTCTGCATCTATATTCATTAGGGATATTGGCCTGTAGTTTTCTTTTCTTGCAGTGTCTTTGTCTAGCTTGGCTAAGAGTAATGCTGGCATCATAAAACGAGTTTGGAAGTGTTTCCTGTTCTTCATTTTTGGGGAACAGTTTGAGAAGGATTGGCTTTAATTCTTTAAATGTTTTTTGAAATTCACCAGTGAAGCCATCTGGTCCTGGGCTTTCCTCTGGTGGGAGGTTTTTTTGATTACTGATTTAATCTCCATCCTTGTTATAGGTCTTTTCAGACTATTTCTTCATGATTTAGTCTTGGTAGTTTGCATGTTTGTAGGAATTTATCTGTTTCTTCTAGGTTATCCAGTGTTGGAGTATAGTTGTTCATAGTAGTCTCTTACGATCCTTTTCATCTCTGTTCTGTCAGTTGTAATGTCTCTTCTTTCATTTCTAATTTTATTTATGAGTTCTCTCTTTTGTCTTAGTTAGTCTAGCTAAGGGTTTGTCAATTTTGTTTATCCTTTCACAGAAACCCAACACTTAGTTTCATTGATTTCTTCTGTTTTTCTACTTTCTATTTCACTTATTTCTGCTCTAATCTGTTATTTCCTTCCTTTCTGCTAACTTTGAGCTTAGTTTATTCTTCTTTTTCTAGTTCCTTGAGGTGTACAGCTAGGAAAATCATATTGTTTATTAAACAAGTTGCTTTGCTTTTGATATGAGTAAAATTTAAAAAAAAATAAGCATCATTCATGATCTGTGGTGGCTACTGTGTGCCTCCCTTTGCACCAGATAGTGATCATGAAAAAAGGAAAAGCCACGGTTCCTGCATTCAGTGAACTGGGTTCGTTTCAGACAATCACCAGATGATGGGGTCCAGGAGGAGGGGCACATCTAGTGAGGAGGTCTGCCTAGTGGGGAGGCAGGGAAAGCCCTACAAAGATGGTCAGAGCAGTGACAGAAAGCTGTGCCAGCTGAAGTTGCCATGTCCACTCCCACCCACAAACATCTCTGGCCTTCAGGACCTTTGGCCAGAGAAGAGATGAAAAGACAATTTTGGAACATTCCCCAAACTTCCAGCTGTGGTGACAGAAGTTAAGCAAGGCTGGCTTTAGTGAGTGGCATTTGCTCTTCTGAGTCACCTTGACCTGATCGAAAGAAGGCTTTGGGACTGACTATGCCCCATCTGTCTCAGCTTTCCTTTATCCAGGAGGGAGGCAGTGAGGAGAGCACCGGTTGCAAGGATCCAGTAGATCCAGAAATCCACTGCTGGAACTGAACACTGGCTGGCATGTGAGGAGTGTTCTCATGCAAAGGGCCTGCTGGGGACCCCGGCAATGGGTGAAGCCTTCACCAGGCAGGCAGTGTTCCGAGCACCCAGTATCTCTGAGAAAGGGTGCGGCTTTTCTCGCTGCAGGGAGAGTTCAGGGCACACCTGGGAGCAGAAGGAAAGGTGGGATCCAGCCGGCAGGCTTTTTCCAATTCTCCTCTTTTGCGCTGAGAAAACTAACTTCTATGTATCTCACCTTGCAAATCCCCAAATTAAAATCATGGCAAACCTTATCCTGTATGAGCAAGTTGTGGAACATCTCTGAAATGTTCAATTTTCAGAGATGTTCGATGTTCAAATGTTCACTCTCCGCCTTATCTGAAACGTGCGGAAACCACAATGCTTACCTCATAAAATTGTTTGAGAATTTAACCAGTCATTTTGTGTTTAGCAACCGCGCTGCAAAACAATTATGCCTGAGAAAGCCGCGTCTGCCATCTGGTGGCAGCATTAGGTAAGTGCAGATTTTGTTCCTCCAAGAGGCTGAAAACTAGTTCAGATGGGGTCAGTGAGTACTAAACTGAAGGATGGCACGCAGTAGGGCTCTTCTGGCTCTCTGCCTGCCTTCCTTGAAGGACCAGCTCTGAGAGGCTTTTCATTACTGATGTTGGAGTTATTATTGTCATTATTATTTTTTGTGGGGAAGATTGGCCCTGAGCTAATATCTGTTGCCAATCTTCTTTTTGCTTGAGGAAGATTGTCTCTGAGCTAACATCTGTGCCAATCTTCCTCTATTTTATGTGGGATGCCACCACAGCGTGGCTTGACGAGCAGTGCTAACTCTGCGCCCAGGATCTGAACCTGCGAACCCTGGGGCACTGAAGCAGAGTGCACAAACTTGACCACTACACCACCGGGCTGGCCCCCTGAATTATTTCTTGATCAGATTAACTTTAAAGATTTTATTTTCCCTTTTTATCCTCAAAGCCCCCTAGTACATAGTTGTATATTTTTAGTTGTGGGTCTTTCCAGTTGTGGCATGTGGGATGCCGCCTCAGCATGGCTTGATGAGCGGTGCCATGTCGGTGCCCAGGATCCAAACCAGCGAAACCCTGGGCCGCTGAAGATGAGCGTGCAAACTTAATCACTTGGCCATGGGCTGGCCCCAAGATTAATTTTAAATCTGTATTGCATCAACCGCTCTTTTGAGGTTCCCTGTTTTTGTTAAGATTCTATTTAAAGATCCTGCTTTGAATTGGCTGTTTCGCCAGGTTCTCTCTCTCATTCTCTCTCTCTCTCAAGACTTAATAAATAGTATCTGGTCTCAGCAGCAGATACAGGTTTTGTGGGCCTGAAGCTTGTACAATTTTAAAGTCATCTTTAAGGAAAACAACGCAAAATAATAATTAGGTACAAAAATGAGCGTTTCCTTTGAGAAAAGGAAGGGCTCTGGGAGCGGTCTGCTTAAGCGAGAGGCCCTGATCTTAAGCTTTGTTACTTTCCCAGCAAATCCACCTTTGCCTGGTTTTCTCGATACCCTCCAGGCGCAACTCAGCACCACTCAGCCTCTCAAAGGTTACTTTGTTCCTGCTTTTTGGAGCTCACAGAATAAACCACATTTTGTTCACTTTCTAAAAGAAACAGCTGCAGGAAGACCTGTCCTTGTCTTTTCTCTCCCACCTGTGGGTGGAATGGTTTCGTCATCACTCTGAGATAGTGACTCACCCTGGACACTGCTCGCTCTGGCTGGGACTGAGACCTGAGGATTTCCTTTCCACATCGGTGTTGGAGATCCCTGTTGCAGGAAGCATGTTGCTATAGACTGAATGTTCGTGTCATGTGTTGAAACTTAATCCCCAGTGTGATGGTACTGGGGGATGGGGACGTGGGAGGTGACTAGGTCATGAGGGTGGAGCCCTCATGAATGGAATTAGTACCCTTATAAAAGATGTCCCAGAGAGCTCCTGTGCCCCTTCTGCCATGTGAGGACACACCCAGCAGACGGCTGTGAGGCAGGAAGTGGGCCCTCACTAGTTACCAAATCTGCTGGCACCTTGATCTTCAACTTCCCAGCCTCCAGAACTATAAGAAATAAATTTCTATTGTTTATAAGCTACCCAGTCTATGGTATTTTTTTTATAGCAGCCCAAATATACTGAAATACATATGTAGTTATCAGAAAGTATTACTCTCTCATTTTGTTTTGGTGCACAAGGAAATATATGTCATGTTTATCCACAGTTTGGTAAAATATAGGGTTTTTGTGTATATGTGTGTGTGTGTGTGTGTGTGAGGAAGATTGGCCCTGAGCTAACATCTGTGCCAATCCTCCTCCATCTCGTATGTGGCACACCACCACAGCCTGGCTTGATGAGTGGTGTGTGGGCCTGTGCCCGGGATCCAAACCCGCAAACCCCTGGCTGCTGAAGTGGAGTGTGTGAACTTAACTACTACACCACTGGGCCGGCCACTAGGGGTCTTTCTTAAACTAACTTTTTAAGCAGAAAAGATGAAGTTACTTTATGAAAAAAGATTGAAAATTGGACCCTTAAGACCCTTCTCCTGCCATCCAATTGCTTTCTGGTGGCTGAAATCAATGCACACTATTTTTGTATTAGTGTTTTACGCTAAACATTTGGTTTACTTCAACATGGCGTTCATAAATATGTTAAATATATGCATAGTTGCATTTATGTATTATGAAGAATGAAAATATGCCCCATTAATAGACATTTAAGTTTCCAGTTTTTAATTTTATAAGTAAGACTGCAGTAAACTTTGTTTCTGAACATGGCTATTTATATATTTACTTATTCATTTACTTTTGCTTCTGCTTAATTATTTCCTAGGAATGTGAGTGGGATTCTAGGACAATTGTTAAGAAGATATTGTTGGGTATGGTCATAATTTTTCCAGTAGAAATGTACCAGTGTAAAACTGTAGTGTTTAAACAGCATTCAGGCCCTGCCTTTTCAGGTTCCCTGGGCTTGGGCTCCTAGGTATATTATCAGGAAAATATACTCCATTTCTTCTTTGATGTAGCCACATGTATTTACGGCAACTTGTTAGTTCCAAGGAGGCAGCACATAGTCTGAACAAAATGAGCCAGAGTGGCTTCAGGGTATAGACAAGGCAGGATTGTGCCTGGCAATGGGAAGCGGGGAGGGTAAGGGAAACTCTGCAAGTGAATGGAGTGACCCCACCCTTTCCCCACCCAGTTCTAGTGGGGCTAGGAGGAGAGGGGCAGGAAGGACATGGGCTCACTCCCAACATCTGTGGGGCGGAGGGTGAAAGTTCAAGTGGAAGCTCATGTGCCATATGGCTAAATATTTAAAATTCATAAACAAAATTTTAAGTAAAATATGTTTTATCTTCCTGGTTTGACAAATGTACCTTCATAACACCTTGGAAGGAATTCTGACTCCTTGGCATTCTGCACAGGAAAGGGATGGCATGAGGAGAGCTGGCCCAGCCCCTGGTTGTCAGCCATGACCTACACCCTGGCTATTCCCACCCACGAGCCACGAATCCCTATGCATGGACACCTAGGCCTGTCTATCCCCACTGCAGACAGCCACTCCTTAGCTTCTTCTCAGGCCTAGGGGTGCCGCTGGCTCCACCCTTAGGAGGATCATCCAGGGAAGAGACACACATGGGCCCTGGAAACATGTTCAGAGTCATTTGGGCAGAGGTTACTATGGTCCCAGGTGCCTGGAGAACAATCTAGAGAAAGTAGCTTGGGTTCCAGGTGGGCACGACCTCTTGGTCCTATGGTCCTTGGTCCTATGGAAGAAAAAACCCTTCAAAGAACACAGAAACAGTGCAAAGAAATGAAGAAAACTTAAAGCAAAGATGATTAATAATATCAGGGAAATCCTGGAAACAAGAATAAGATAGTTAAAAAGGAAAATCAGAGAAGAAGAAAGAGTTCTTGAAAATTAAAAATGTGAATGCTGAAATAAAAAATTCAGGAAAAGAGAAGGAACATATAGTTGAGGAAATCTCTCAGAAAGTAGAATAAAATAATCAAAGAGATTAACACAATGGAAAAGTTAAGAAAATTGGAGAATCTGTTTAGTAGTCCAACATCCAAATAATAGCAGTTCCGGAAAGAGTCAGCAGAGAAAGCTCTGGAGAAGAAATTATCAAAGACATAATATAAGAATATTCCCAGAAATCAAAGAACGGGATCTCTAGGTCAAAAATACCAATGGAGTGTCAACATGACAAATGAAAAAGAATTCCCACCAGGGCACCTCATCATGAAATTTCAGTCTATTGGGAATAATGAGAAGTTTCCAAAACCTCTCACAGAGAGAGAAAAGAAAAATTTATATATGCAAAGTAGATAATCACCATACCACAGATCCTCTCAATGGCAACAATGAAGCAATGCCTCAAACTGCTGAGTGAAAATCGTTTTCAGCCTACAAATATATATCACGTGTGTTAGATTGTAAGCGATTCCTCATATCTGGGTACTCATGTCTCTTTGCAATGTGATTTTGTTTCTCCTTCCATCAAGGAATAGAATCTATTTCAGCCCCCTCCTTGAATCTAGGCTGGCTTTGACTTATTTTGACCAAAAAAAAAGGTGGAAAAAGTGACACAGCGTATATTCTGAGCCCATGGCTCAAGAGACCCTCCAAGCTTTTGCTCTTAAACTGTCAGAATGCCACCCTTACACTGCCAATGAGAAGTCAGGTCTACCTTATCGGATGAGAAGCCACATGGAGGAGAGATGAGCCACCCCCACTGAAGCTCCTGAGACCAAGCAGCTGACAGCCAGCATATGTTACCAGACATGGGTGGAGCCCATTTTAGTCTAACCTGCCCCAGTCAAGCTTCCAGAAGGCTCCAGCTATGTGAGTGACCCCATGGGTCCAGCTCAAATTGCTCGCCCATAGAATTGAGAGCAAATAAAATGGTGGTTGTTTTAAGCTACTACATTTTGGGTTAGTTTGTTACGCAAGAGAGATTAAATAAAACAGAAGTTGGTGCCAAGAAGTGGAGTGCTGCCGTAGCAAAGACCTAAAGCGTGTGGTATTGGTTTTGGAACTGGGCAGGGGGCAGAGGCTGAAAGGTGCTGAGGGAACTGCTATTTAAATGTACATGCATGTGAGGTCTTTCAAGGGCACAGATACAACTCCTCTGATCCAGAGACCTGTGACTTAAATAGATAAGTTTTCTGCTGCTTAAACAGCTAGTATACAATGGTGAGACTGGGACAGAATAACTTCAACATACACTTTCATTCAAAAATACAGAGACTGGGGAGCAGTCACTGATCTGCAGCCAATTCTGAACTCCAGCCAAGCACATGTTGCCAGTTCCTCCTACTCTGGGAAAGAAGTGCCTAGTTCTACTTCTTGCGATGGTTCTTAATATTCTGTTCTCCATGGCTCTTAGGTCCACCCTCTGATAGATCAATGGCTCCATGTTTGCAGTGAGTAGCTTTCTTCCCCCCACCCCCCCCCCCGCCCCCGCCCCCGCCCAGGAAGATTAGCTCTGAGCTAACTGCTGCCAATCCTCTTTTCGCTGAGGAAAACTGGCCCTGAGCTAACATCCATGCCCATCTTCCTCTGCTTTATATGTGGGCCGCCTACCACAGCATCGCGTGCCAAGTGGTTGCCATGTCCGCACCTGGGATCCGAACCAGCGAACCCCAGGCCACCGAAGCGTAACACGCGCACTTAACTGCTGTGCCACCGGGCCAGCCCCATGACTAGCTTTCTTAGTCTGCTTCTTACCCATTGCAGGTTGGAGTTCCAGAAGTCTCTTGTATCTGTCTATCTATCTATCTATCTATCTATCTATCTATCTATCTATTGTGGTAACGTTGGTTTATAGCATTGTTTAAATTTCGGTGTACATCATTTCGTTTCAATTTCTGTATAGATTATATCATGTTCACCACCCCAAAGACTAATTACAATCCATCACCATACACATGTGCTTAATCAGCCCTTTCACCTCCTCCCTCCTCCCTTCCCCTCTGGTAACCAACAATCCAGTCTCTGTCTCTATGTGTTTGTTTGTCGTTGTTTTTATCTTCTTATGAGTGAGATCATATGGTATTTGACTTTCTCCCTCTGACTTATTTCACTCACCATAATACCCCCAAGGTCCATCGATGTTGTCACAAATGGCCAGATTTCATTCTTTTTTATGGCTGAGTAGTATTCCATTGTGTATAAATACCACATCTTCTTTATCCATCTGTCCCTTGATGGGCACCTAGGTTGCTTCCAAGTCTTGGCTATTGTGAATAATGCTGCAATGAACATAGGGGTGCATGTATCATTATGCATTTGTGTTTTCACATTCATTGGATGAATACCCAGCAGTGTAATAGCTGGATCGTATGGTAGTTCTAGTCTTAATTTTTTGAGGATTCTCCATACTGTTTTCCAAGTGGCTGCACCAGTTTGCACTCCCACCAGCAGTGTATGTGAGTTCCTTTTTTTCCACATCTTCTTCAACGCTTACTATTTCCTGTCTTGTTAATTATAGCCATTCTGATGGGCATGAGGTGATGTCTCATTGTAGTTTTGATTTGCATTTACCTGATAATTATTGATGTTGAACATCCTTTCATGTGCCTGTTGGCCATCTGTATATCTTCTTTGGGGAAATGTCTGTTCAGATCATCACAATTGGGCTGTTAGTTTTTTTTGTTGTTGAGATGTATGAATTCTTTGTATATTTTGGATATTAACCCCTTACCAGATATATGGTTTGCAAATATTTTCTCCCAATTGTTAGGTTGTCTTTTCGTCTTGATGGTTTCCTTTGCTGTGCAGAAGCTTTTTAGTTTGATGTAGTCCCATTTGTTTATTTTTTCTATTGTTTCCCTTGCCCGGTCAGACATGGTACTTGAAAATATGCTGCTAAGACCAATGTCAAAGAGTGTACTGCCTATCTTTTATTTTATTTTTTTATTTTTTTTATTGAGTTATGGATAGGTTACAATCTTGTGAAATTTCTATTGTACATTAATGTTTGTCAGTCATGTTGTAGGTGCACCACCTCACCCTTTGTGCCCACCCCCCACCCCACCTTTCCCCTGGTATCCACTAAACTGTTCTTGGTCCATAATTTTAAATTCCTCATACGAGTGGAGTCATACACAGATTATCTTTCTCTCACTGGCTTATTTCACTTAACATAATTCTCTCAAGGTCCATCCATGTTATTGCAAATGGAATGATTTTGTTCTGTTTTGCAGCTGAGTAGTATTCCATTGTATATATGTACCACCTCTTCTTTATCCATTTGTCTGTTGCTGGACACTTAGGTTGCTTCCACGTCTTGGCTATTGTAAACAGTGCTGCAATAAACATTGGGGTGCACAGGACTTTTGGGATTGCTGACTTCAAGCTCTTTGGATAAATACCCAGTAGTGGGATGGCTGGATCGTATGGTAGTTCTATTTTTAGTTTTTTGAGGAATCTCCATACTGTTTTCCATAGTGGCTGCACCAGTTTGCATTCCCACCAGCAGTGTATGAGGGTTCCTTTTTCTCCGCAACCTCTCCAACATTTGTTGCTATTAGTTTTAGATATTTTTGTCATTCTAACGGGTGTAAGGTGATAGCTAAGTGTAGTTTTGATTTGCATTTCCCTGATGATCAGCGATGATGAGCATCTTTTCATGTGCCTATTGGCCATCAGTATATCATCTTTGGAGAAATGTCTGTTCATGTCTCCAGCCCATTTTTTGATTGGGTTGTTTGATGTTTTGTGGTTGAGTTGCGAGAGTTCTTTATATATTATGGATATTAAGCCTTTGTCAGATATATGACTTGCAAATATTTTTTCCCAGTTAGTGGGTTGTTTTTTTGTTTCAATCCTGTTTTCATTTGCCTTGAAGAAGCTCTTTAATCTGATGAAGTCCCATTTGTTTATTCTTTCTATTGTTTCCCTTGTCTGAGAAGGCATGGTATCCGAAAAGATCCTTTTAATACTGATGTCAAAGAGTGTACTGCCTACGTTTTCTTCCAGAAGCCTTATGGTTTCAGGTCTCACCTTTAGGTCTTTAATCCATTTTGAGTTTATTTTGGTGAATGGTGAAAAAGAATGGTCAATTTTCATTCTTTTACATGTGGCTTTCCAGTTTTCCCAGCACCATTTGTTGAAAAGACTTTCTTTTCTCCATTGTATGCCCTCAGCTCCTTTGTCAAAGATAAGCTGTCCATAGATGTGTGGTTTTATTTCTGGGCTTTCAATTCTGTTCCATTGATCTGTGCACCTGTTTTTGTACCAGTACCATGCTGTTTTGATTACTGTAGCTTTGTAGTATGTTTTGAAGTCAGGGATTGTGATGCCTCCCGTTTTGATCTTTTTTCTCAGGATTGCTTTAGAAATTCGGACTCTTTTGTTGCCCCATATGAATTTTAGGATTCTTTGTTCTAATTCTGTAAAGAATGTCATTGGGATTCTGATTGGGATGGCGTTGAATCTGTAGATTGCTTTTGGTAGAATGGACATTTTAACTATGTTTATTCTTCCAATCCATGTACATGGAATGTCTTTCCATCTCCTTATGTTGTCATCCAATTCTCTCAGAAAGGCCTTGTAATTTTCATTATATAGGTCCTTCACTTCCTTAGTTAAATTTACCCCAAGGTATTTTATTCTTTTTGTTGCTATTGTGAATGGTATTGTATTCTTGAGTTCTTTTTCTGTTAGTTCATTACTGGAGTATAGAAATGCTACTGATTTATGCAAATTGATTTTATACCCTGCAACTTTGCTGTAGTTGTTGATTACTTCTAACAGTTTTCCAATGGATTCTTTGGGGTTTTCTATATATAAGATCATGTCGTCTGCAAACAGCGAGAGTTTCACTTCTTCCCTCCCTATTTGGATTCCTTTTATTCCTTTTTCTTGCCTGATTGCTCTGGCCAGGACCTCCAGTACTATGTTAAATAAGAGTGGTGATAGAGGGCATCCTTGTCTTGTTCCTGTTTTCAGGGGGATGGGGTTCAGTTTTTGCCCATTGAGTATGATGTTGGCTATGGGTTTGTTGTATATGGCCTTTATTATGTTGAGGTAGTTTCCTTCTCTGCCCATTTTGTTCAGAGTTTTTATCATAAATGGCTGTTGGATCTTGTCAACTGCCTTCTCTGCATCTATTGAGATGATCATGTGGTTTTTATTCCTCAGTTTGTTGATGTGGTGTATCACGTTGATTGATTTGCGGATGTTGAACCATCCCTGTGTCCCTGGTATGAATCCCACCTGATCCTGATGTATGATTCTTTTGATGAATTGCTGAATTCTGGTTGCCAAAATTTTGTTTAGAATTTTTGCATCTATGTTCATCAGTGATATTGGCCTGTAGTTCTCTTTTTTCGTGGTGTCCTTGTCAGGCTTTGGTATCAGCATGATGTTGGCCTCATAGAATGTTAGGAAGTGTTCCATCTTCCCTAATTTTTTGGAATAGCTTGAAAAGGATAGGTATTAAATCCTCTCTGAAAGTTTGGTGGAATTCCCCAGGAAAGCCATCTGGTCCTGGGGTTTTATTCTTTGGGATGTTTTTGATTGCTGTTTCAATCTCTTTCCTTGTGATTGGTCTGTTCAAATTGTCTGCCTCTTCTTGAGTGAGCTTTGGGAGATTGTAGGAGTCCAAGAATTTATCCATTTCCTCTAGGTTATCCATTCTGTTGGCATATAGTTTTTTGTAGTATTCTCTTATAATCTGTTGTATTTCTGCAGAGTCTGTTGTTATTTCTCCTTGCTCATTTCTGATTTTGTTTATTTGAGCTTTCTCCCTTTTTTTCTTTGTAAGTCTGGCTAGTGGTTTGTCAATTTTATTTATCTTCTCAAAGAACCAGCTCTTTGTCTCCTTGATCCTTTCTACTGCCTTTTTCGTTTCAATAGTATTTATTTCTGCTCTGATTTTTATTATTTCTCTCCTTCTGCTGACTTTGGGCTTCATTTGTTCTTTTTTCTCTAGTTCAGTTAGGTGTGCTTTAAGGTTGCTTATTTGGGATTTTTCTTGTTTGTTAAGATG
The DNA here is from genome assembly GCF_037783145.1 of Equus przewalskii. NCBI lineage: Eukaryota > Metazoa > Chordata > Mammalia > Perissodactyla > Equidae > Equus > Equus przewalskii. Next base: position 58,174,059 of record NC_091837.1, read on the forward strand.
TGCCTGTATTGTGATGAATTTTCCTTTTAATACAGCTTTTGCTGTATCCCATATGAGTTGGTATGGCATGCTATCATTTTCATTTGTTTCCAGGTATTTTTTAATTTCTTCTCTAATTTCTTCAATGATCCATTGCTTGTTCAGTAGTGTGTTGTTTAGTCTCCACATCTTTGTGCCTTTCTCAGCTTTTTTCTTGTAATTCATTTCTAGCCTTATAGCACTATGATCTGAGAAGATGCTTGTTATTATTTCAATTTTTTTAAATTTGTAGAGGCTTGCCTTGTTTCCCAACATATGGTCTATCCTAGAGAATGTTCCATGTGCACTTGAGAAGAATGTGTATTCAGCTCTTTCAGGGTGGAGTGATCTATATATGTCTATTAAGTCCAATTGTTTTAGTTTTTCATTCAGCTCCACTATTTCCTTGTTGATTTTCTGTCTGGATGATCTGTCCATTGATGTGAGTGGGGTGTTGAGGTCCCCTACTATTATTGTGTTGTTTTTAACATCTTCCTTTAGGTCTGTCAATAGTTGCTTTATGAATCTTGGTGCTCCTGTGTTGGGTGCATAGATATTTATAAGCGTTATTTCTTCTTGATGAAGTGGCCCTTTGATCATTATATATTGTCCCTCTGTGTCTCTCTTTACCTGTCTTATTTTGAAATCCACTTGGTCTGATATGAGAATTGCAACACCTGCCTTTTTTCCCTTGCTATTTGCTTGAAGTATTGTCCTCCACCCCTTCACCCTGAGTCTGTGTTTGTCCTTGGGGCTGAGGTGTGTTTCCTGGAGGCAACATATTGTTGGATCGTGTTTTTTAATCCATTTTGCCACTCTGTGTCTTTTTATTGGAGAGTTCAATCCGTTCACATTGAGAGTGATTATTGATGCATGTGGACTTAACGCTGTCAATCTGTCGCTCATTATCTTGTTTTCCTGTGTTTCTTTTCCTGTGTGCTTTAGACTACCCATTTAATACTGCAATTTCTTATGCTGGGTTTCTTAGATTTTTCCTTATCTATGATTTGTGACTCTGTTCTGTACTTTATTTTAGTGTCTACCTTGAAGTTTGTATTTAGAATCTCGTGTATAATATAGTCTATTCTCTGGTGGTCTCTTACCTACTCGACCAATACTGATTTAGACCCTTTGCTCTTCCCCTCCTAAATAATTATTTTCATTTTTTATTCCAACTCGTCTTATTAATTTGTAGTTAGAGTGCTAAGATCGTCCTTGTTTTGGTAGTTTCCTTACTTTTACCCTAATGCTATAATTGAATATTTGCTATCCTGTTCTGGTTCTATCCATTGGTCTCCCTAGTCTGTGGATTGTGTCCCCTTTCTCCCTTTTTTATTTTTTCAAGTATGAGAGTCTTCTTGAGGATTTCTTGTAATGGAGGGCTTTTAGTTACAAATTCCCTTAACTTTTGTTTGTCTGGAAAAGATTTAATTTCTCCCTCATATCTGAAGGACATTCTTGCTGGATAGAGTATTCTCGGCTGAAGGTTTTTATCCTTTAAAGCTTTGAATATATCACTCCATTCTCTCCTAGCTTGTAGGGTTTCTGTAGAGAAATCTGCTGACAGTCTGATAGGGGCTCCTTTATAGGTTATTCTCTTTTTTTTCCTTACTTCCCTGAGTATTCTCTCCTTGTCATTCCTATTTGCCAACTTTACTACTATGTGCCTTGCGGTAGGTCTTTTTACATTGACAAATCTAGGAGATCTAAAACCCTCCTCTACACACATTTCTCCGTTGATCCCTAGATTTGGGAATTTCTCTTCAATAATTTCGTTAAGCACACTTTCTGCTCCATTTTCCTTTTCCATATTCTCGGGAATTCCTATGATCCTTATGTTCTTACTCCTCATTGAATCAATTATCTCTCAGAGATTTTCCTCATTTTTTTAAATTCTTAATTCTCTTTCTTCCTCTGTCTGGCGCCATTCAGCCTGTCTGTCCTCGATTATGCTAATTTTCTCCTCTATGTTGTCTACACGGGCATTCAGGGAATCTGTATTCTGTTTTATCTGGTCCATTGTGTTTTTCATCTCAAGTAATTCTGTTTGATTCTTCTTTATGATTTCAATCTCTTTTGTGAAGTAACTCCAGAACTCAGCTTGTTTCTCTATCTTTCTCTCTACCTCATTGAGTTTTTTGATTATAACTACTCTGAATTCATTATCACTTAGTTTACCTAATTCCAAGTCCTCAGGACTTAATTCTGTGTTTTTATTGTTTTCCTTCTGGTCTGGGGCTTTTATAAATTGCTGGATGGTAGAGGAGTAGTTTTTTCTCATGGTGGTAGAATTCAGTTGCAGTTACAGCCTGTCGCCACTAGATGGGGGTGGAGAGCGGCATGTTAGCTCTCCACCTTCAGGGCAAGATGGCTGCGCCCACTGGCTTTGTTAGGGGGGAGGGGCTGTTACTCACACGTCGCCGGTCTGGGTTCAGATCAGTTGTGTTCTCTGGTCTCCCAAGGCCCTTGATTTATGGGGTGCCCGCAGATGGAAGCTCCCCCTCCCCCCCCCCCCCCCCCCCCCGTCAGCGGGTCTCCACTGAATCAGCAGCAGGAGACCTGGATGATCCCCGGGTCGCGCGGCCCCTCCCCCGCTCCTTCCTGACCCGCGCCGCAGCGATCGCAGACTCTAGGGGAGGGAGCGATGTCCTCTCCTACTGTTCCAGTGCCTCCGAAGGTGTAAGCAAGGTTATGATCTCCGCCTTCTTGGTATTGTAGGTCTCTAACGAGCTGGCATTATGTTTATTCTCTGAAATTCAGTTCTTCCAATCTTTTCTTGTATTTTGGAGGGGAGAGAATCTCGGGTCAGCTCACCCCGCCATTTTGCTCTGACCACTTCACCCTATCTTTTCTTCTAGAAGTTTCATGGTTTCAGGTCTTACATTCAAGTCTTTAATCTGTTTTGAGTTAATTTTTGTGTACGGTGTAAGATAATGGTCTACTTTCATTCTTCTGCATATGGCTGTCCAGTTTTCCCACCATTTACTGAAGAGACTTTCCCTTTTCCATTGTATGTTCTTGGCTCCCTTGTTGAAATTTAGCTGTCCGTAGATGCGTGGGTTTATTTCTGGGCTCTCAGTTCTGTTCCATTGATCTGTGTGTCTGTTTTTGTGCCAGTACCATGCTGCTTTGATTGCTATAGCTTTGTAGTATATTTTGAAATCAGGGAGTGTGATACTTCCAGCTTTGTTCTTTTTTCTCTGGATTCCTTTGGCTATTAGGGATCTTTTGTTGTTCCATACAAATTTTGGGATTCTTTGTTCTATTTCTGCAAAAAGTGTTGTTGGAACTTTGATAGGGATTGCATTGAATCTGTAGATTGCTTTAGGGAGTATGGACATTTTAACTATGTTAATTCTTCCAATCCAAGAGCATGGACTATCTTTCCACTTCTTTGTATCTTCTTGACAATGTTTTATAGTTTTCAGTGTACAGGTCTTTCACCTCTTTGGTTAAGTTTATTCCTTAAAAAAAGAAAAGGAAGTTTCATTCTTTTTGTTGCAGTTGTAAATGAGATTGTATTCTTAATTTCTCTTTCTGCTACTTCATTGTTAGTGTATAGAAATGCAACTGACTTTTGTATGTTCATTTTGTATCCTACAACTTTACCATATTCATTTATTATTTCTAAAAGTTTTTTTGTGGATTTTTTAGGGCTTTCTATATATAAAATTATGTCATCTGAAAATAGTGATAGTTTCACTTAGTTCTTTCCAATTTGGATCCCTTTTATTTCTTTTTCTTGCCTGGTTGCTCTGGCTAGGACTTCCAATACTATGTTAAATAAGAGTGGGGAAAGTGGGCATCCTTGTCTGATTCCTGTTCTTAGAGGGATGGCATTCAGTTTTTCTCCATTAAGAATGATATTAACTGTAGTTTGTCATATATGGCCTTTATTATATTGAGGTACTTTCCTTCCCTACTCATTTTACTCAGGGTTTTTATCATAAATGGATGTTGTATCTTGTCAAATGCTGTCTCTGCATCTATTGAGATGATCATGTGATTTTTATTCTTCATTTTTAATGTTAACACGGTGTATCACATTGATTGATTGTGGATGTTGAACCATCCCTGCATCCTGGAATAAATCCCACTTGATCATGGTGTATGATCTTTTTAATGTATTGTTGTATTCAATTTTCTAGTGTGTTGTTGAGGATTTTTGTATATCGGCCTGTAATTTTCTTTTTTTGTGTTGTCTTTGTCTGGCTTTGGTATCAGGGGAATGTTGGCTTTGTAGAATGAGTTAGGAAGCTTCCCCTCCTCTTCAATTCTTTGAAAGAGTTTGAGAAGAAAATATATTAAGTTTTCTTTGAATGTTTGCTAGAATTCACCAGGGAAGCCATCTGGTCCTGGACTTTTATTTTTTGGGGAGGTTTTTAATTGCTGTTTCAATCTCCTTATTGGTGATTGGTCTGTTCAAATTCTAATTTTTTCTTGATTCAGTTTTGGAAGGTTGTCTAATTCTAAGAATTTGTCCACTTCTTCTAGATTATCCAATTTGTTGGTGCAGAGCTTTTCATTATATTCTTTTATAATCTTTTGTATTTCTGAGGTGTCTGTTGTAACTTCTCTTTTATTTCTGATTTTATTTATTTGAGTTTTCTCTCTTTTTTTCATGGTAAGTCTAGCAAAATGCTTGTCAATTTTGTTTCTCTCTTCAAAGAACCAGCTTTTAGTTTCATTGATTTTTTCTATTGCTTTTTTAGTCTCTATTTCATTTCTTCTTTTTTTTAAAAAAATTTATTTTTCTATTTCCTTTATTTCTGCTCTGATTTTTATTATTTCCTTCCTTCTACTGATTTTAGGCTTTTTTTGTTCTTTTTCCACTTCCTTTAGGTATGCTGTTAGATTGTTTATTTGAGATTTTTCTTGTTTGTTGAGGAAGGCTGTATTGCTATAAACTTCCCTCTTAGAATTGCTTTTGTTGTATCCCAAAAATTTTGGCATGTTGTATTTTCATTTTCATTTGTCTCCAGGTATTTTTTGATTTCTCCTTTGATTTCTTTTTTGACTCAATAATTGTTCAGTAGCATTTTGTTTAATGTCCACATATTTGTGGCTTTTCTGGTTTTCTTCCTGTAGTTGATTTCTAGTTTCATACTGTTGTGGTCAGAAAAGATGCCTGGTATTATTTCAATCTTCTTAAATTTATTGAGACTTGTTTTTGGCCTAATATGCAACCAATCCTGGAGAATGTTCCATGTGCATTTGAAAAGAATGCATATTCTGTGGTTTTTGGATGGAATGTTCTGTATATATCTACTAAGTCCAATTGGTCTAATGCATCATTTAAGGCCAATATTTCCTGATTGAACTTCTGTTTGGATGATCTATCCCTTGGTGTAAATGGAGTGTTAAAGTCCCCTACTATTATTGTGTTGCTGTCTATTTATCTTTTTACATCTGTTAATAATTGCTTTATATATTTATGTGTTCCTATGTTGGGTGCATAGATATTTACAAGTGTTATATTCTCTTGTTGGACTGTTCCTTTTATCATTATGTAGTGCCTTTCTTTATCTCTTGTTACAGTTTTTGTTTTAAAGTCCATTTTGTCTGATATACGTATTACTATCCCAGCTTTATTTTCATTGCCATTTGCATGCAGTATCTTTTCCCATCCCTTCACTTTCAGTTTGTGAGTATCTTTCTGAAGTGTGTTTCTTGTATGCAGCATATATATGGGTCTTGTTTTTTATCCAGTCGGCCACTCCATGCCTTTTGATTGGACCATTTAGACCTTTGACATTTAAAGTAGCTATTGATAAGAATGTACTTATTGCCATTTTGTTGCTTTTTTGAGGTTTTAGTAGTTCTTCTCTGTTCCTTTGTTCTCTTCCCTTGTGGTTTTATGGCTTTCTTTAGTATTATATTTAGGTTACTTTCTCTTAATTTTTTGTGTATTTATTATAGATTTCTGGTTTCTGATTATCATGATCTTCATATATAATAACCTATGTATATAGCAAACTATACTAAGTTGATGGTCTCTTCAGTTTGACCTCTTGCTAAAAGCTGTACTCTTTTACTCCCCTCCTCCCACATTTTTGTTTTTGATATCATATCTAACCTCTTTGTGTGTGTGTGTATCTATTACCCTCTTATCATGGAAATAGATAATTTCTGTTCTTTTGTCTTTTGACCTTCATATTAGCTTCATAGGTGGTTGATCTGTTACTTTTATCATATATTTACCTTTACCAGTGATTTTATTCCTTTTTTTAAAAAGTGATTTTCTTGGGCCGGCCCTGTGACCAAGTTGTTAAGTTCTTGCACTCTGCTTCAGTGGCCCAGGGTTTCACCAGTTCGGATTCTGGGTGTGGACATGGCACTGCTCATTAGGTCATGTTGAGGCAGCATCCCACATGTCGCAACTAGAGAAACCCACAACTAAAAAATGTACAACTATGTACTGGGGGGATTTGGGGAGAAAAACCAGGAAAAAAAAAGATTGGCAACAGTTGTTAGCTCAGGTGGCAATATTAAAAAAAAAAATTAAAAAAAAAAGATTTTCTTATTCCTATTTGTGGTCTTCTCTTTTCCACTTAAATAAGTCCCTTTAGCATTTTTTGTAAAGCTGGTTTCTTGGTGATACACTCCTTTAGTTTTAGCTTGTCTGGGAAACTCTTTATCTCTCTTTCCATTCTGAATGGTAACCTTGCTGGGTAGAGTATTCTTGGCTGTAGGTTTTTTCCTTTCAGTGCTTTAAATATATTGTGCCACTACCTTCCAACCTGTAGGGTTTCTGCTGAGAAATCAGCTGATAGCCTTATGGGGTTTCCTTTGTATGTCACTTGTTGCCTTTCTCTTGTGGCTTTTAGGATTTTCTCTTTATCTTTAATTCTTGACATTTTAATTATAATGTGTCTTGGTGTGGGTATCTCTGGGTTTATCTTGTTTGGTGCTTTCTGTGCTTCCTGTACCTGGATGTCTGTCTCCTTCCTTAGGTTAAGGAAAGTTTTCAGCTATTATTTCTTCAAATAGATTTTCTGTCCCTTTTTTTTCCTTCTTCTCCTCAAAGCCCCCCAGTACATAGTTGTATATTCTAGTTGTAGGTCCTTCTGGTTATGCTATGTGGGATACTGCCTCAGCATGGCTTGATGAGTGGTGCCATGTCTGTGCCCAGGATCCAAACCAGTAAAACCCTGGGCTGCCAAAGTGAAGCGTGTGAACTTAACCACTTGGACATGAGACTGGCCCTTTCTCTGCCCCTTTGTCTCTCTCTTCTCCTTCTGGGAAGCCTATAACATGGATGTTAGCGTGCTTGATGTTGTCCCAGAGGTCCCTTAGACGTCCTTGTTCTTTTTAATTCTTTTTTCTTTTATCTGTTCAGCTTGGGTGATTTCCTCTAGTCTTTCATTCAGCTCACTGATCTGTTCTTCTGTATCATCTACTCTGCTACTGAGTTCCTCTAGATAATTTTTCACTTCCGGTATGGTATTCTTCATTTCTGATTGGTTGTTTTATATAGTTTCCAGTTCTTCATTGAAGTTTTCACTGAGTTCATCCATTCTTCTCCCAAGATCAGTGAGCATCCTTATGACTATTTGTTTGAACTCTTTGTCAGAAACAGAACTACTTCTGTTTCATTTAGTTCTTTTTCTGGGGTTTTGTCATGTTTCCTCACTTGGAATGTATTCCTTTGTCTCCTCATTTTCCCTCTTTCTCTGTGCTTATATCTATGAATTAGGTAGGTCAGCCACATCTCCCGATCTTGGAAAGGTGGCCTTACATAAGAGATCCCTTATGAGGCCCAGCAGTGTGCTTCCCTCTCGTCACCAGTTCCAAATGTTCTGGGAGTGACCCCTGTGTGGGCTACATGTGTCCTTCTGTTATGGCAGGGTTGTTCTTGCTTTAGGTGCCCAGGGAGGTTATGCTGTCCCCCTGGCTGGCTGGTTGTGTTGCTCAGTTATTTGTGGCTGCTATGGTCCTTTCAGTCACTTTATGGTGCCCCAGCACCATTGGCTGAAAGGTCTAATAGCACATTCCTGTTGCAGCCTTTCTGTTAAGTGACTAGGCCCCCAGTATGGCTGGTTGCTATAGCAGCTTACAATTGCTCTGGGCCTCTGGCCTGCAAGGCTGTTGTCAGTCCTCTCAGGGTTGCAGTGAGTGGGGCTGGCCCCAGGCATGGGAGCACCCAATTGTTTCAGGCTTTGGAAGGTGGGGCTCATACCCTATGTGGCTTTTTGAGAAGCACAAGTCTGCTGCAGCTGTCAGGCCTCATCGTCCACAGGGCCACACACTCCATCAACACAGTCCTGCCCCATGCGTGCACCCTGACCCACTGAAGTGGACCCAGCTGCCCCCCTTTGGGGGACCCACACATGCCACCAATGCAGGCCCACCCCTTGAGCGTGTCCTTCCCTGCCAGGGTGGACCCACTTGCCTGGTTGCAGAGGTTCTAGGCACCCCACCTACATGGGCCCACAAGTTGTCCGAGGGCTTGCTGTTGGGTGGGGCCAGTCCCTAGGGTGGGCTGCCTGCACTGGCTGAGCTGGATTAAATTGGTGCTTTAGTGGGTGGGGCGTCTGCCAGGGTCTCTATCAGCATGCCTACACTAGGTCATAATAATGGCTTTTGCCAATGTCTCAGTCCCTGGAAAGGTCTCACCTCTCACTGAGATGTGTCTGGAGCTTACCAGGTGAGTCTCTTTTCACCAAAGGACTGTGTACCTTTCTGCTGATTTTAGGTTGCTTTCTGAAATGAGTGAATTTGTGTGTAGGCCCTTTAAGAGCAGGCTTTTCTTCCCTATGTCTGATAGCTTATCTGGCGGTATTCCTCATTGTAGTTAATAGCCAGCAAGGCCAGGTATCATGACACTTGTTCTGCTTATGCTGAATCCAAAAGCTGCTTATTGTGGTAATGCTCCCCTGCTCAGATCCCTCACTCCTCCAGGGAGGGCTTTGTACCTTAAGGTTGTTCCCGGCCTGCTATGAAGTGCTCTGACTCAAAGGTGGGTTTTTTCTCTCCAGAAAGGAATTTCTGCCTCTTTCATCTCGGTCAGCACTGTCCCTTATTGTCGGAGTTCTTTTTATCCAGTTTTCAGTTCTCTCTTAGGGATAATTGTTACACAAATAGTTGTAAGTTTGTGGTGTCCATGGGAAGAGGTGAGCCCAGAGTCCGCCTACACTGCCATCTTGACACCATCCCCCCAGAAGTTTCTTTTTATTTTGAATAATCTCAGTTTCTTTTAGTCCAAGCTTGCTGTGATTTCATCAATATAACTATCTTTAAAACTTTGGACTTTCTGTATGTCTTATTGGAGTTTACTCCATGTTCCAAATGCTACCTCCATAATTCTTTTTCATTTGGGCCTGTCAGGCTGCTATGGCACAACACTCTTAAGATTCTTAGAGGCCCTTTTGTCTAAATGAGAGGATTTACTAAGCATTGCATTATATCTCTCTGAGGTCTTGACAAAGGATCTTAGAGCCACATTTTTGGGTTGATCTTTACCAAGGTCATTTGCTAGCTGGACAGACTGGGGATGAGAAATTGTTTTGTTTTACAACCCAGGAAGTCTTAGTCCCTCTATATTTCCTCTAAATTCTGCTTGCAAACAAATACCTTATTATATGCAGCTAGAAGCACTTAAAAGATGCTTTCAACATACTGTCTAAAGATCTCCTTAGCCAAGACCCCAAGTTCATTAGATACATTTTCTATCTTCCAAATTACTATAGGCATTTGTTTTGCCAATTGTTTCATTGCTACATAACACAGGTAACCACATTCCCAGGCTTCAGTAGCAATTTTCTTAGCACTTTTCCTAGGCTAGACCTGGCATCTTCACATGGTAGTCTCAGGTCAACATTCTAAGAGGGTGAGAACAAATGCTGTAAGGCTTCTTGATGCCTAGTTTTAGAAGTCACACAATGCCATTTCCAACATATTCTATTTGTCAAAGCAAGTCACAAAGTGATGCCCATTCAACGAGTGGGGAAATAGACTCCACCTTTTGATGCTCTGGAGAAGTGGTAAAGTCATATTGCAAAATGGTGAGAATAAAAGGGGTGAGAATAATTACTGTGGCCATCTTTGCCCACAAAACTACCACACCAAGGCTAGTGTGAGATAGAGAATAACATACTTTCAGACATAAAATTTCTCAAAAGTTTATCTTTTCTCAGGAAGCTACTGGGGCATGTATTTATAAAAATTGAGAGTGTAAAGCAAGAAAGAATAAGACAAGTGATCTGGGAATCAACGGCTCCCACAGAAGACAGAAACCAAGGAAATCTCCCGGAGGATAGGCCTGAGAGAGCCACATTCCAAATTGAAGAAAGAGGATGGAAGACTCCCAGAGGAATGTCTCCAAGAAGGATGTCTTGGTGGAAAATATAGCACTGATCAACTATTTGACAGTAGTGAGAGAGGAATTTTCAGAGCTGTGGCAGGATGTGAAAAGATCTAACCAGTTGTTTAAGAAAAAAATATGTAACTGAAAAAAAAATGGAGGCAGATATTAACTTCAGGAAAAACAAAAAGTTGCACAAGAAAGGCCATGTAATCATGTGCGATACTTGGGACAAAAGTAAACGATATTAACACAATCATCATTTAAAAATCACTGAATAAGAATGTAACTAAAATTGTGATAAAACTATACTGGGAAGATAGGGAAAGGGAAGTGGTCTGCAGTGAAGCTAAAATCCTTATATAGCATGAAGGAAAATTAGTGTATTGCCTAAAATCCACAGCTCAAAGCATAAGTGTGTACTTAGATTATTTAGAAATGAGTGCCTCTTGGAAGTGAGGTGGAGTGGGGGTTGTAAAATAGGGGGCTGATTTTCCTCTTATTAGTTTTTATTACTCTTGACCTTTTAAACTAAGAGAAAGTATAATGTTACTAAAAAAGAATGATTTCAAAAAATAGGTTAAAAAAACACATTGGCTGTTAATCAGAGAAAAAAATTATTGCTAACAGCAGTTTCAAGGGAGTTGTCAGGGTAAAAATCCTTAAAACAGAATTAAGGATAACCTATGTGATTAAAAATTTTAAACGTTGCATTTTAGATGCCAGTCACTATTTGAAGTCTTAAGACCAAAATTGAGTAAGGCAAATTCCAAGTCCGAAAGTCTTATAGTTTAGTAGGGTAGGCATAGAGGTAAGCAAGTATTGACAATGCAACATGAAAAGTGGTACAATAGGGACGTGTAGAAAGTAATTTGAGACCAGAGAGGAAAGAGAGACAGAGACGATCCTCGTTTTGGGTGGAGTCGGAGATGGCTCTCTAGAAGCGTGGACCTTAGAAATGAGTGTTGATGGATAAGTGAGTTCTGCTGGCCAACGAGACAGGGAAGAACATTTCAAGTAGAGAAGTTCACCATGAAAAATCTAAGCACGTTTGAGAAAGGGTAATAAGTTCAGCGTGGCTTGAAACAGGGTGTGAAGTGGGGGATTGACCAGAAATGAGCCTGGAGTGCTAGACTGGGGCAGATCTTAGAGGGCCTTGTGAATCATGCTAAGGGAGTTGGCATGTAAGGATTTTACCCTAAGATGTGACACACCAAATGCACATCTTAGCATGATCAGAGGCTCTGGGGAAGCCAGTGGGGGAATAAATGCAGGATGCGAGACTAGGGAAGGGAGACTTATTAGAAGCCTAGCATAGGAAGTGAGGGCTAGACAGGAGGAGAGAGTTGAGAAATATTTCAGAAGCTGATTCAGTGACAGGTCCTAGTGGCCAATCGAAAGACACAGGATTCAAAGATAACTCTGATGTTCACTCATTGATCAGATATTTATTGTGTACTTTTTCTGTGCTAGGCACTCTGCCAGGCACTGAGGTGTTTCGGGTTGAATAGAGCATGCTCCCTGCCCTAGAGGAGCTTTCATTTAGTGGAAACAGAGAATAAATGAGCAGTAAGTGTAGCTGTGATGCTTTATTCTCAAGAGGAGAAGGGAGCCCAGAGGTACTTGAGAAGAAGCTGCCAAAGAGGAAGAAGGCAAACCCAGAGTGCCTAGAACTATCGAGGCTGAGAGGAAGAGAGTTTGGGAAAGGAGTGGTCCATGGTGACAGATGCTGCCAAGCAAATGGGTAGCAGGGCTGAGGTGTCCCCTGGATGAGGCAGTTAGGATAGCATTAATGATCTCAGAACAGCAGAGAGGGTTGCTCACCAGATGTCTTAGGGTGTGGAGCAAAGAGATGGTGAAGATGCTGAAAGACGAATGTAGATTTCTCTTTCAGAAGCTGGTCAGGAAGTGAGGAAGAGATAAACCAGTGAGAGACTTCATAAAGATGTAGCTTTTAAGATGGAAAACCCTTGAGTATTTATTCTTATCAAGCCCAGCTGTTTAACTTGTGGAGCCCAGTACACAATGAAAATTCAAGGCCTCTTGTTAAAAACTTAGTGAGTTTTAAGACAGCAACAGCAGAGCATGAAACCAGTGTGGACCCTTTTAAGTGCAGGGCCCTGTGTGGCTGCACAGGGTGCACGCCAGGAAGCCAGCCCTGAATCTCAGGGGAATGAGCCCAGGGAGGAAGCAAGAAGAGGACCGGATCAGTGACAGAGCCTGGCCTTAGAGCAATCGAGAAGGGCGGGACTCAGGCTCCAGATGGAGGTAGAGTCTTGAGCATGAGGAAAAACAGGTCTTTGGTCATCTCCTGAGATGAAGGAGATGGAGGAGGGAGATGGAAGATGGACAGGAGGCGGTGCTGGAAGGGGAGGACTTCCTGCCAGAGAGATGATTTTCTTCATGGAATAATCTGTAGGTAGAAGAAAGTGGCAGAAGTTTACGGCAATATGAGGAGAGTGGGAGACTACAGGAGCGCTGGGAACCTGGGGGGCGGGAAATGGGTCAGTGGGAGTGGCCCCACGGCCAGCAGGCACTTGGGAGATGGGACTGGAGCAAGCCAGGGACCCGCTGGACAGGTGAGATGATGGGCTGGGATTCATGCTGGGTCAGCAATAAGAAATAGGGTGGCCAGAAGGACTGGAGGGCTCTCTCACTGCCGAGGGAGTTGGCAATGAAAGTGGCAGGGTAGGAGGGAGGGCTCAAAGGAGTAGAATTTGCAGGTTTAGTGTTCTGGCCATGAGCTGATGGTGCAGTTGGTGTGGTGCCTGTCTAGAGGACTCATGCAAAGAGTTAAGCAGCAAAAGGGAAGAGAGCTAGTTCTGGTGGAATGAGCAGAAGCGTCATGCATCATTATTTTAAGACCAGGCATAACTGCGCATGTGTGACAGGGAGAGTCCATGGAGAGGCAAGGTTGAAGGCGCAGGTGAAGGGGCTAAGTATGGGGCAAGGGTTTCTATCCCCTTGAAGCCAGAATAAAGAGAGAGAGACACGTTATAGAGCCGCCTTGTGAAGACGTGGATGTTAAGAGCGATTGGGTATTATCCGTGCAAGCTCTAAGAGTCATGAGGAACCGCGAACCTGGTCATGTGCTGGGAATGGAGAGAACTGTGAATTCTTATTGGAAACGAAGGGGGTCGCCCGCGAGCAGCGAGGAGAGCGGTGGGAGGCAGACATGAGTCTCGCTGCTCTAGCAAGGCCAAGGCGGACAGGCTTCACTCCTTCCCTCCAAGTCCCTCGGTTATGCCGGGTCCCTAGCTCTCCGCCACCCCTCCGCAATTCGGTGACCTCCCCAGAAGCGGCCTCCGCTGCCCCACAAAGTCCAGTTAGGGCTTTCGGAGACCCAACTGGTCAAGAGGCCACAGTGATGCGGAGGGTCAACGAGCACCCGTCAGGCGGCCCGGGTGCCAGGCCCCGCACTGGGGTCCCGAAGCGGAGCCTCGCAGCCCCCCAGGCCTCTCGCCTGCCGTTCCCCGGCTTTATGTCCTAAGAAATCTGCCCGGGTTCCCCAGCTCGCCGTCCTCCTTCTTAGCTTCCTCCTCATCAAGGCAAACCTCCCCCGTCACCCTCGCCTGGGCTCCAGGTGGTTGCCACCGCCCCGCTTGCTGCCAGGGGCTGACTCCCTCGCCTTCTGGTGCCGAGCTGGGGTTTTCCGAATCCGGGCGGTAGGAGCCCAGGCGCAGCCGTCTTCATCTGGAAATAGTTAAGCCCTCTCCCGGATGGGAGAGAAGCCAGAGAACGGCCATGTCCCCCCTCCGTCATCGCCCCCTCCCGCCCCCCCCCCTCCGGGTTCCCGGAGCTCCGAGGGGTGAAGCTGGGCCAGGTCTCCCCCGGCCGCGGGGCGCACGTGCAGCCGGCGGCCCAAGCGGCTGCCCAGGTCTGCCTGCCGGGGGTCCCCGCCCGGCTGCCACCGCCAGCGGGTTTGGCGCAGGGCTGCGGATGCCGCGTGAGCCGATCTCCCTTTCCCGTTCCCGGCGGCGAGTCCCGTCGATCCCGGCAGCCGCGCCAGGCGCAAGGGGGACGGAGGAGGGAGGAGCCGGAGACGGAGGGGAAGGAGGTGGCCCGGCGGCCCCGCCCCCGCCCCGCCCCCCGCGGCCGGAGCCCGGGCTGCAGCCGGGCGCGCCGGAGCCTGCGAGCCCGCGAGCCAGCGAGCGGCGGCCGCGGCCTCCTCTGCTCGCGCTGTGACCCCGGCGTCCCGGTCCGCGGCCCCGCTGATCCCGGGGCCCGCGCCCCGCCGGGGCAGGGATGCATCATGGCCACGCTGGCTTGCCGGGTGCAGTTCTTGGACGACACGGACCCTTTCAACAGCACCAACTTCCCCGAGCCCAGCCGGCCGCCGCTGTTCACGTTCCGCGAGGACCTCGCGCTCGGCACCCAGCTGGCCGGGGTCCACCGGCTGCTGCGGGCGCCGCACAAGGTACGGCTCGGCGGGGTGGGCTGGGCCCCCTGGACGCAGCCCCCGCAGCGGGGCTGGCCGGGGTCGGGGCGCCACGGGCCGGCTGGGCTGGGCGCGGTCCCCGGGGACAAGCGCCCAAGGACAGACCTCCCCCCTACCCCTTAGGCAGAGGGGCCCCGGGCACCCGCTGGCTGGCGCGGGATCTCCTGTGCCCGCGAGGAGGACAGCCCTGCGCTCCGGCCACGAGCCTGGAGCAGGCGGAGCCGAGCAGGTGCCGCGCCGGCCGGAGGCGGGATGGAGAAGGTTCCCCGGCGCCGCGCCGTTAGCTCGGCCGGGTGGGCGGGGTGGGGCTCGGACGTGGGCGGTCGGCCCCGGCACCCGCGCGGGACGCAGAACGAACCGGGGCGCCGGGGGACTCAGGTCCCTCGCAGGAGAGCGCTGAGCTACGTCCGGGACAAAACCTCTCAGGCCTCTGGGGCCGCTACGGGCGGCCGCGCGACCCTCGCCACAAAGCACGGTTCCCAGGGACACCTCCTCCTCCTCCCCGGGGGGGCACAGCCGAGGACGCCCACCTCGCCCTGCGGTGGCGCTCGGAATAGCCCCCTTTTCATAGGAGAAGCAGGTGGCCTTGGGAACCTTGGAGGAGCAGTCGCTGTGGGAGGAGGGGCGGGGGCGCAGAGGGGCGGCGCGCGCACAAAGCCTGTGCCTTGCAGCCCGAAATGAGTGTCCCCTGGGAAGAATGGCTTCTCCGTACACCCGGTGGAGGTTTTTTCTTTTCTTTTTAACCCTTTGCAGGAGGACAGGCATCTTGCAAAGTGTGGGTTGCAAAGAGCTGAGCATTGAAAGCTAACCGTTTAGTTACCCAGGAGAACGCTTCCTCCCACTTAAACAGATTTACTGCACCTTGGAGACTTGCCTCCCCGATACATTTTCTGTTTAGGGTTCATATCGAAGCTTGGAGATGATTTATTCCTTGAGCATCAACGTTGATGAATATTTGGAAGAGATAACCCTTGATGCCAAAAAGAAGAAAATTGAATTTGAAAAATTCTTTAGATTTCTGTATGATGTTCACCTGCCTTGGAAGTAGAGGGGGAGGTTGTATGTAGAAACCGGTGGGCTGTGGCAGTGGTATTTCTCTCCCTCTATTGGTAGTATATCAGTGTCCCCCCCCCCCCCCACTTAATTAGTAACCTGTTTTCAAGAATGAGGAATGGGTCAGTTCTGTGTCATTCTCTCTGTGTTCGAGAGGGGTGGGTAGTACAGTCACTGATTGTGGAAACCTCTCTGGCGGTAAAAGCCGGTTGGATTGGGAGATGGAAGGATAGAATGATATAGTGTAGATTCAGCTTATCAGAATTACTTTTGTAAATTATTTGGTTCTTCTCAATCAGTGGACTCAGTTAAAAGTTTTCGAAGGGCTTCTTCAGCATCATAATATTCCATTCATTATGGTCTCTGATTACAGGGATCTTTTGTGGAAACCAGAGAAGACTCATAATTGTGGCCCTATGACCTTGAAGTGGTTTCCTTGGATTTCAAACCCTATATACGTAGGATGACCTTTCAAGCTGGAAGCTGAAGTACGTTTTTATGTTTCCGTGGAATAGCGCCATAGTCTTGATCCAGTGTTCCTGGTCTGGTAGGAGGAAATCCTCATGATCCCACTGCGCCACCCCCCCTCCTCCCCCAGCCAGCACAGCAGGTACACTGGCTCATAGAAGTTTCTGAGGTGTCCCTTGTGGAATAAACAAACCAGAGGATATCTCACAGAGACCCTTGACCCCTCCTCTTGCAGGCCAGCCAGCCTTAGTCTCACAATCTTTTGCCCAAAGACCGTTGCAGTATATTTGGATGTTTGGCAT
Source organism: Equus przewalskii (assembly GCF_037783145.1). Classification (NCBI taxonomy): domain Eukaryota; kingdom Metazoa; phylum Chordata; class Mammalia; order Perissodactyla; family Equidae; genus Equus; species Equus przewalskii. The sequence goes on from NC_091837.1 coordinate 58,190,641, forward strand.
TGTTTTTCACATCTCGAGCTGAGTGAGTGGCTGATTTTATTAGGCAGGTTCTGTAAAGCAGAATTCAGGGTATTGGTGTACCTAGGTGCACATTTATATTTTACTATGCTGATTAATTTCCATCAGGGAATCTATCACAGGATCCACCTGTGATAGAAAGAGCTAGCGAGGGGCTGGCCCTGTGGCCCAGTGGTTAAAGTTCCGCATGCTCTGCTTCGGCAGCCTGGGTTCTCAGGTTCAGATCCTGGGTGTGCACCTACTCTACTCATCAACCATGCTGTGGCAATGACCCACATGCAAAACAGAGGAAGATTGGCACAGATGTTAGCTTAGGGCGAATCTTCCTCAAGCAAAAAAAAAAAAAAATAGAGCTAATGAGTTTTGAGCAGTTGGCATTTAGGTGTGTGCTCTACCCGGGATGTCAGTGCATAATCTCATTTAACACTACACAGCTCTGTGAGGCAGAGACTTTTACTATCCCTGTTTTACGGATGAGGAAACTGAGGCAGAGAACCCTTAAGTAACCTACTTTCTCTGCTAGGAGTGGAGAGCTGAGATTCAAACAAGGCCTGTGTGACTCAATTCCCCAGTGCTGTTCTGTTCGCTGGACCAGCTGTGTGGCTGTGGGCAGAAGCAGCACCTCCTGGGCCTTCCATTCCATTAACTTGGGGAGTTCACCAAATCACCTTTGTGTGCCAGGAGCTTTTGGGCCTGGGGCAGGTGAATGATGCAAGCGTGAGTAAGAGCCTTGAAGCAGAATTCCTGGCCTGGTAGAGTTCACCAGTTGGAACAGATAGTTACCAACTCTGCTGTGAATTAGCTAATGGTGAGGGAGTGGGCAAGCTGTCACCCCAGGCATCTGTCATGGGTAAGGCTTCTAGGACCATGGGGAACTCTTCTCCCAGCTCCCACTGAGCCCAGCCTTTGCAAGAGGGGGAGTTTTTTGGGGCAGGGCATTTTGCTTGGTGGCAGGAGGGGGGAAGCGTGACTGTGGAACATGCAGACACTCTCAGTGTTCTCAGTCCTGCACATTCAAGACCCTCAGGGAGTGAACTTTTGCTTGAAGCAGATCGCACATACGGAAAAGTGTGCAGGGCCTAAGTGAGCAGCTGGATGAATTTTTACTAAGTGAACACACCTGTGCAACCAGCCCCTGGAAGGTCCCCACAGAGGGTCCTAATTTGTAGGGCTCCCCTAGGGATCCTCCTCTGCTGGGAGCCCTTGATTGGATAACCTCTCAGGCCTTTCCCAGCCAAAACTTCAGTCTGTGCATCTTTTCTTAATGATATATTAGTTTACCTCATGTCTGCCAACTCCATTAGAAGTTAGTTGTTCATTTAACTTAAACTGTGTCTTGGACAAAAACAATGTATTGTGCTTATTATGCTTTATCATTATTTTTTCAAACTGCTAGATTGAAAAAAAAAACCCCAACTTTTTATCGTAATTCCGGGGAAGATGATTAAATAAATGATTAGTTTGATAACAAAAAGATCAAAACAGATGCCATATTCTCCCTGGGGAGATGTTCATTTTGGTGGTTATATGTTTTGTCTGGACTTGGTGAGGCCTTTTGTTTTCAAATGCTTCATAAACAGGTGTTTATTTTTGGTGTAGTGTTTTAAAATAAAAAATGTAATTACAGATCTTCTAATTTAGAAAAAACTATGTAGTAGAATTAATAAATCATAGGCCTTTCACAACTTAAATATGTTTGTATTGACGCTGGGGGCTAAGGATCTAAGGATTCTTGTTTCCCTCTGATAGACAAAACTGCAATTGTAGAATATTTGTATAAAAAGAGTGATAAGTAGCTTACATGTCAAAATGGCAATTATGACTTAGTAATTCAGGAAATGTTTCGGTGCCTGCTGTGAACTAGGCAGAGTGGAGTGATAATAGCTACTGTGTTCTAGGCCCTTGCCTGAGCCAAGTGCCGTCTTAGACATGCAACCTCTCACCGAGTCCACGACCAACTCGTGTGTCTGGTACTCGTACTGCTGCATCTTGTAGCAGAAGAGACCCAGAGCGGAGGGAAGGCACATGAGTGGGAAGTTCCAGAGTTGGCATTTGACACCAGGTCTGAGCTCTTAATGATTCCACTTTTGTGTCTTGAAGGATCTCCTTCCAGGCAGCCTGTCTATGTTCCAGAGTTCCATCCTCTCATTGGATTAGCCTTGACTACACTGTGTTCCTTCCTTTCTCACTACCCTTGTCTTTGTGATTACCTCCCTGCCTCGGCTGTCCCACCTGCAAAACAGCCGATTGCAGAGAAGTCCTCCAAGTGTGGGCTGGGCATCCCCTCGTCTCTTATTAGAAATGTTCTCTCAGGCGTCTGCAGACCTGCTGAATCAAAATGTGCATCTTCACAAGATACTTTGGTGATTCCCGCGCACTGCAGTCGGAGCAGAATGGATTAGAGGTCACTCGGGTCAGGCTGTTAGTATGTGGGGGTTCACACTGCTCTGGTTGCAGATAACTTCCTTGAGGGTGAAGACCTGGCTGTCCAGTTCGCCAGTGTTCCCTTGAAGCTGAGTAGTGCTTAGACGGAGTGTGTGCTAAGTTGATTGATCGGTGTTAGTTTTAGAACACAAATCCACTGGTATTATTGCTCTAATGAATTTCCACCTTAATCCTCTTAAGGGAGACATCTGTTGGCTACATTACATTAAGATTTTTTAAAAGCTGAGATCATTAGTAAAGTTGGCAAGTGTGTTGTGTCACATAGTGTCTTAGGATAAAACCGTGTAAGAATGTTGTATGAATTGCTCAGAGTGTCTCTTTGCAAGCTGAGTTGAATCTGCCTCTACCATAATTAGCTCAGTTGGTTGGAGCCGTGCTATGGAGATCAGGATCATGGGATTGAACCCTTTATGGGTCAGTTGGCTTTGCTTCATGCATGGCCACAGACAGCCTCGGTAACCCATCCAGACGTCCAGCAGGTACTGTCATGGCTCCCTGCAAGGATCTGGGTTGGAAGGGACTGGTGGAAGTCTTTGGCGGGGGAAAAAGGCTAGCATATAATGAGCTCCTGCTGGGCACTGCACTGAGGGCCTCCACACATAACTTCATGTATCCTCACAACAACTCTAGCAGACAGACAATGGTATCCCCAGTTAACAGATGAGGAAACTGAGGCACAGGGAGGTTAAGCAGGTTATCTAAGGTCACACTGCTTTTAAGTAAAGGAGTTGGGCTTTAAGGTCAAGTCTTTTTGCTCCCAAGCCCGTAGCCAACTGTGTCCCATTATTAGAAAACCAGCGGAGTGCAGGCTGGCTGTGCAGGGGGAGGTGTATGGTGGGGGAGGGGGCTGACTGCATTGCCTTTACACACGCTGCCTGTCACAGGGTTGTGACTTAAATGGTTGTGTTCTGGTAAGTCCTTCCAGGGTTGAAGCTCTGTGAGTCTGGGCCTTTTGTCCTCAGAGTCCAACCTGCGTTTCTCTGGAAAACAACAGGACTGCCCTCGCCTTCACCCTCCCACTCCGGACTCTGAAATGTTAGTTCTTAATGGTGGCAGATTTAAAACTGATTAACATGCTGAGGCCAACTCAGGAACACCCCTCCCCCAGCCTCCTCTCTCCTCCATGGTTTATTTCTCCCTAAAGATGAAACTTTTGAACTCTTGTGAACTTTTCTGTCCTCAGAAGGAAGACAGTTCCACTCCTGGCAACCTCCACACCTCATCCCCAGGTGATGCCCTGTTGCCAGTGGCTGGCTCAGGAATGTTCTCTATTTAAACCTGGCTTTCTAATCAGAGTAGTTGGTTCTTTCTGTGGCACATGTTCAGAACCTTGGGTTTGTCAGCATCTGCTCCTTTACAGAGACAGACAGCTTTTTGTTTTTGTTTTTGCTTTTTTGGCTATTTTATTGGGAAGTTTTTCTGGGCCTTGTTCTGAACTAAGAAAGAAAGTATGAGGAAAATTAAATTACAATGAATGTTAAGCCTCACCACAGAGACACAATCAGCAAAATCCAGATTTTGGGAAGTTACAGTTTCTCCAAGAATTAAATTGCAAAGAAAAAAAGATAGAAGGAAACCTTGGATTAAGAGAGGTTTAAGAGCTATATCAACCAATTGCAGTATGTGGCTCTAATTGGATACTGATTCATACAAAACACTTTGTAAATAAATATTCAAGATTATTGGGGAAACTTGAAGAGTGACTGTTTGATATTAAAAATGATTAAAGTTAAGTTAAAAAATAAATAAAGTAAAATTAATAAAGATATTTGATATTTAAAAATTATTCAAGTGTAATAATAATATTATGGTTATGTTTAAAGAAGAGTTTGTATGTTTCAGAGATACACACTGAAATATATACAGATGAGGTTATATGATGTCTGGAATGTTCAAAATAATAGATGGAACAAGATAGGCCATGAGTTAAAGCTGGATTATGGGTATATAGGGGGTGTCATTATACTATTTTCAGTAGTTTTGCATACATTGAACTTTTTAAATAAAAGAGCTAAAATAATTGGGTTACGAATTCCAATATTCCCTGTGGGATCAGAGTCCTTTCATTAAGTGTCACTGTGTGTCCTGAGCGTGTGTGCGATGGCTGACATGGCTGGCCATCAGCAGTTTTTTGTCATGCTTCCACTGATACTTTTCTTCCCACTCTGATGGTCGTGTTCTCCTTAGAATCTTTAAAAAACAAGCTTAGGACATCCGTCTTTTTATTTTCAGGGTATCTTTCTAGGCTCAGTCAATTCTGATGATGAAGTTAGCAATCGTCAGTTACATAAACTGCTGGTTTAGTAAAGGAAGTGTTATGGTAGAGATATTAGACATATAGCTTCAGTAGAGGCACTGAAATTTTTATCACTAAACTGGGATGTTGCTAAGGCTACGATTAATGATACCAATATGAAGGCACTTGGTTTCCCAATGGCTGTTGGAGCCTGTGACATGCTCGCATGGCCACACCAGGGTCTTGTCCAATTCCCAGTGAGCAACTCTGCCTGCACCTTCAGTGTGCCTCAAGAGAGCATCTCAGAATGCAGTGAGTGGCAGTGATGCTGTACTGCATGTGATCATGTAAGTTGGTTATATACATTGCTACTCTTACTATTACAGGCAACTTGTGATTTCTGTAGACAGATTAACCCGTTTGTGGATTAGCTGTTGGGGAGGGGGAAGAAAGCTCATTAAAAAAATTAAGTTACCATGCGTCAGCAAAATTATATACCCAGAAGTTTATTTTTGGAGCCACGTAGTAACAATTGGAATCTGCATTGTTTCTATTTACAACTTGGGAACATACCTCCTCTTCACCACTTAGATTTGGAACCAGAAATCAAAATGTTGGACTCTAAGGGAAAATGTTTAGAACTTAGTGTTAAAAAAAAAAATCTCAAAATTGTTAAACACTTTGGGAAAAGGGAAAATTTTAAACAATTTACAATTCAATATAGAACAATGCTCCTAGATTTGATAGAAAGGACACAGAAAAATTGACTTGATCGCTGCATCAAATATTTTTGCATTCTTGGAAAGAAGAAAACCCAGAAAAAGACTTTTTGTTATTGATTAGGCTACTCTTACTCTTCATGCACTGGTATTATGGCAGGGAATGAAATCCCAGGGTCTTAACCAGAGTGCATGGGACAAGCCAAAGATTGTTTTGAAGTTCTCAGAATAGAAGATAATTGACGCATCTTCTGACTGGTTCATCAGAGCCCAAGAGCAGCTTGGGCTTCGTAGCAGATGAGTTGATGACAAATGCTCCTGAGTGGTTAGACACTGACGTGTTTAAAGCAGGTTGGCTACTGAGCAGTGGGTTCTTGGAGGAGAGAATAAGGAGGAGGGTTCTTCTGGCTAAACCAGGGTCACACACAGCTCTGCTGCCATTCACTGTGGCTACCTAATACTGGCCACAATTTTGATTAAAGAAGTTTATACCAATTACATTTTATGCCACTGTAGCACAAGTTTTGTTTTACTTATCGTTGAGGTCACCTCCTTCAACCCTCCCCTCTTATAATTATTAATCTGAAGTTGATGATGACATTCCTTACAACTCATGAAAACAGGAGTGTGTCATGATACTGGAGTTGAGACAACTGGTTTAAACAATGCTTTCCCTCCTCCTATTTCTGTGGTTTTATTAGATAAAAGTAAAATTTAATATTAAGTGTGCTACATCTTAAAAAACCTAGCTTTCAGTCCGTATGAAGCATGACGAAGGACTGCTGTCGGGTCCTCTCATTTCATCACACAGGCTGCATGCAGCTCAAGGGGCCAGGGTGCCAGACTCCCTGGAAAGCAGCTGGCTGAGGATTGGAGGTTGGGCGATATCCAAGACGCGGGGAACGTGGAGGGCTCGGAGCATAGTCTCCAGTGTTGCCCTCACCCACATTGCGTCTACAGCCTTGGGGGTGTGTTTCTGGGTTCTCTGCTCTGTTGTCTAGCAGTGTGTTCTTGTGCTAACACCCCACTGTCTTACTGACTGTACTTTACAGTCAGTCTTCATGTCTGGTGGAACGGCAGTTTCCTCCTTGCCTTGGAACATAGCCATTAGTAGGAAAAGGGTAAAAGGTTAGAGAGGACCAGATAGGCTCCACTTGGTGCATTTTAATGGGAAGGAACAGCCTAGGAAGCAGGCCTGTTTGATGGGCTAAAGAGGAAGGAGAGAGTCAGGCCATGTCGCTCCTCTCCTCCAAACCTCCCTCAGCCCCCCTGTCATTGTGGGTCAACTCCAAAGCCATTGAGTGGCTGGTCCAGTGCTCCGTGAGGGCAGGGTTGGTCGGTTGATTTCTTTTAGAGTCTCTTTGGTTTACTGATATAGCCCTAGAGCCTGGAACAGTGCCTGGCACAGACTGTGTGTACAGTGAGTAGTTGCTGAATGAGTGAGTTATCATAAAATTTAGAATTGGAGGGAAGGAAGAGAGTGGTCTCCTTCTCCAGGCTGTCTGCGTGCAGAAGTCCCGTCTGTAAAGCCTCTAGTCAAGCTCGTTCTAGCTGCTTCTTCAGGTATGACAGTGAACAGTTACCCTCTCCCTTCAAGTATGGCCTTTTCCATTTTTGAACTTTGTTAGAATTTATTCTTTATTTGTGTCTGATTTTTATTTGGAGAGGTGGATGCTCATATCTCCACTGATGGGGATGGAGGGGGTCTGGACGCTAATTGATTGAGTGTGTCCAAGAGGGTGGAAATAGGATGGGTAAGCAGAAGAACCATGACCCAGGGTTTGGTTAGTGCAGTGACCTGTGACATGTAGACAGTGCCTGGAGGGGGTTGCTAGAAGTATCAAATCAGCTACTTTTCCCTGTGGTGGCAGAAGTAAAAAGCTGCTTTCTTCTCCTGTTAAAGCTGAGTAGCATGTACTGTTTTTATTACTCAAGTCAATATATATATATTGATATGTATATGTCTGGGTTCCCTAAAGCATCTTTACCTTTGGGCTTCCATTTATCCGTGAACCTGAACTGTGTGTGTGAAATCAGGGTTGCATTGCTGGAGAGAGGTTACCCCTAACAAAGCTGGATTCAATGAGAGAAAGGCCAAGCAGCAAGGAGTCTACCCTTTAAAAACAGAGCATCTGTTCCCATCACCAAATGAGCACATGTATAAATTTGGAGAAAACAGGAAAGCACACTGAAGAAATATAACCACCCAAAGGGAACCGCTCTTAACACTTTTGTATCTTACCAGAATTTTAATATCTATGCATATTAAAATATAACATTATACCCAAATACTTTCCCGTGTCATTAAATATTCTTGGAGCATATCATCTTTAATGACGGCATGGTAATCCAGTCTGTGTGTGCACCATGGTCTGTGTAAACATCACTCCCGTGCTCTGTGAGGGAAAGAGCTCTGTCTTCTTCAATGATTATTTGTTTCATGCTTGGTACATAATACATATTCATTAAATGAATGCATGAATGAATGAACCATTGGATGTTTAGGTAGTTGTCAATAAAAAATACAGACAATGCTGTTATATATATACTTGCAGAAAAAAGTCTTTGTGCTCATATCTGATTATTTCCTTGAGGTGAACTCCTAGATGTTTAATTGCTGAATAGAAGGGTAAAGAATTCATCTTGGATGGGAGCAGTTTCCCCTATTTTAAGCATTGGAGTTGGTTGGAAAGGTGGTGCCTGAGTCAGCAGGGCTGGTAAAGAGCTGGGCCAAGTTGTGAAGCCCAGCTCCAGCCTGAACTCCTTTCATGTGCATCTGGTGTGATGGCTGAGAGTGATGTTTGACTTTTAGGAATACCACCAGGTGGTATTCAGAGATGATTTTTTTTTTGTTTTTTAGTATGCTTTTTTTGGTGAGGAAGATTGGCACTGAGCTAACATCTGTTCCTAATCTTCCTCTTTTTTTTTTCTTCCCAAAGCCCCAGTACGTGGTTGCGTATCTTAGTTGTAGGTCATTCTAGCTCCTGTGGGATGTGGGATGCCACCAGAGCATGGCTTGATGAGCGGTGTGTGGGTCTGCGCCCAGGATACGAACTGGCAAACCCTAGGCCGCCGAAGTGGAGCATGCGAACTTAACCACTCGGCCACGGGGCTGGCCCTGAGATGATTGTTGAAACCCTGAATAAATTATGTCTCTGTATCCCATTGCCTCTCCCTATTTTGAGGGACAAAATCATGACTGTATTTTAAAAGTCAGTGCTAAAGTTAGAACTATAACATTTCATGCATATGAGTAACAATATTTTATTAATAGGACAAAGATGCATGTCAGTAGTTGTTAATGCTTTGAGGAAACAGAGGCACTCATGTGCTTCAGGTTGTGTCGTCAACGGCACTACCTCTTTCTAGGGACTGGGCCACACATACAAATCATAAAAATGATCATTTTTGATCCAGTGACCCTACTTACAAGAATTATTTGAACCGATAAATAAAAATGATAAAAGTGCTGTATGTATAAAGATGTTTGAGGATTGTTTTAATAATGAAAAGCTAAAAACACTCAATGTCCAAAGACAAGGGAGATATTAAGTATATTATGTTTTGTTATGAATAGAATATTGGGTAGCTATTAAAACAGCTCATATCTTAGCTCAGGCTCCTATAACAAAATGCCACAGACCCAGTGGCTTAAACAACAGACATTTATTTCCACAGTTCCAGAGGCGGGGAAGTTCAAGATCAAGGTGCTGGCAGATTTGGTTCTTGGTGAGGGCTTGCATTTGGCCACCTTCTTGCTACATTCTCACATGGTGGAGAGAGGAAGCTCTGGTGTCTCTTTCTCTTCTTATAAGGGCACTCATCTCATCATGGGGGCCCCACCCTTGTGACCTCATCTAAACCTAATTGCCTCCCAAAGGTCCCACCTCCAAACGCCATACCCTGGAGAGTAGGGCTTCAACATGTGAATTCTGGGAAGATACAAAACAGTCAGTCCATCATGACCCACATGAATCGTAAAATTGTGCATATGGAAATATAGGTAGGAGTAATTTTCTTCTGTCAGACGTACTCAGCATCCCTTTTCTGCGTCTTATTTATTAGAAACATCACGAGAACTGCACATCAGCTTTGATTCTTCTGCTCCCATCCAGTGCCCTCTTTTCCATTCCCAAATCTTCTTGGCTCTCATTTGGACCCCGACTCTGAATAACAGTGGACAGATCCACCTCTGACCTACTTTCCCTGCCTCCTCCTTCCTCATTCTCTGGTTGTTCCCCGTTATTTACAGGATAAAATCCCAGCTCTTCACAAAGACACTCAGGGCTCTCTGTGACCTGGCCTCTTGTCTCCCACTCCTGCGTTCTCCCTCCTGAGCCCTGGCTGTACTGAAATGCGTGCAGTTCTCCTAACAGGATGCCCTGGATGATGGTCAAGCTCTTACCTCCACCTTAACTGCCCCTCCAGTCCTCCAGCCCCGGGTGAGACTGCATCTAAGGGTCACCTCTGCTGGGCTTTCCAGGCTGTCCCCAGACCTACGCGGGCTGTGCTCTGTGTGCCCTCTCACCCTGACACCCTGGTTCTTACTTCATTCCATGTCACCATCTCCCCACCAGGTGTAAACCCCCAATAGCAGGAAGTGCATTTTAACTCACCTTTTAGTTCAGAGTTCTTAGGATAGTGCCTGACACATGATAAACCTTAAGAAATAATTTTTGAAAGAATGTTAAGTGGAAAAAGTGCTGTATATGTTTATATATGTGATGATTGCAACAATAGGTAGACCCTTAACCTTCAAGAGCTGATATCCTCAAAGCTTTGTCAGATCCCTAATCTGTAAACATGATTTGCATGCTGTGATTTCCCCCTCAAACTGCAGGTGAGTGAGGTAGAACCGACTTTTCAATGTATCAAAACCTTGTTTTCTGGTCTTTTTGGCACTAGATCCATGCTAGGTCCTCATACAGGAAGCCTCGGGTTGACAGGAGAAGACCTATCGTCTTGTCGGTGTCCTTTCCTGTTGGGTTTGGAGGGGTGTGCACATGCCCTGGGGCTCTCCTGGGTTGGGGTAGTGAGGTATCTTCCACGGGGCCAGACTTGAGCCCCGCAGTGCAAGATGGGGAAGTGCCACCTCACGAGCCAGGTGTCCCTGCTTGCTTTGTTGTTCCTGAGGCTTCTGCACAGCCTTGTTTACTGTTCCTGCCCATGCTGAGCCGTGGGATGGGAGAGGAGAGTTGTGAGCTGTGTGGGGGGCAGGATCCCTGAGGCCGGGGTGGCCACAGCAGCTGTGATTAGAGGGAAAGTCCAAGAGGAAGGTGGGTCTGGGAGACTAGAGTGGTGCCTGCAGAGTCCAACTGCCCTTCTTCTCACACACAGAGATTCAGCCTTTTGCCAACCTCGGAGGCCCAGGGTAGATTTTGTTTCAGGTGATGTCCCTCACCTAAGAGGGATGTATTCCCCTTTTGCAGAATCAGATCATAGCTTCAGGTTGCAGGAGTGCCCAGGCTGGCTCCTGACCACAGCTTCCATAAATCACCAACTCCCTGGCTTCTGCGGACCTGGCTGTACTGGAGTGGCTAGTGTCTGAGTGGCCGGTGTCTGGAGGTGGGAGAAGTTGTCCTGGGGGTCCTCCATTCAAGTTCAGCAGTACGTGTGCCTGGGGGCAGGGAAAGGAGCGCTGTTGGGCACCCTGTCTGAACAATAGTCAAGGATATGAGTGGTTTTTTGTTCCCAGAACTGGGTGCATTTTTGTGGACAATGATTCATCATCGAATCTGCCAGTAATAGAGCCACAGCATGTCTGTACAGTTTACAAGGCATTGGGACAGAGGTTTGCCTGGCCGATCGTCATACAGCCCTGAAAGGGTAGATGGGGCATTTAGGCTCCATCTCCAAGATGAGAAAACTAAAATCAGGTCGGTTTCATGACTGATGCACAATAACGGCCCCTAATGGGTGGGAGGGTATAATCCGGGCACACATCTTCTGACCTTTAGGCCCCAGCTCTCTCCCCTGAGGGCTCCCCGCCTCAGCCTGTCAGAGATAAGTGTGAAGAACATGTGTTGACACCCAGAGAAGTTTGTAAAGTGAGCACAATCAGGGGAACATTTTGGCTGAGTTCATAGACATCGTAGGTAATCACTTGGTGATTATTTTTATGATCCTGGGGAGCAGAGCTTGGCTAAGTGGGAAGCTTTGTTTCTGTCAATGCCACTGATCCCAGGACATGAAAAGTATCTCCCTTGTTGTTATGATAGGTTGGGGAAGTAAGTCATAAACATAACAAAAAGTGAAGTAACAGCTGAGGGCAGCATGTGACTCATGACCAAGCGTGATATAGGCGGTCAGGGCTATAGAAATGTCAGAAATGGGAAAAATCTGCATGGACTGCACAGTCCAGAAAGCCTCCTGGAGAGAGCGGGGGGTGGGAGGGCGGTTTGAGTACATGAAAGGAAAGGTGAAGGGCGTTCCATGTGGGTGAGAAGCAGAAGGGACCCAGGAGTCAGGATCAGGCCGGATGGCCCTAGGTAACTGAGGATGGCCCGCCTGAGGGTGGTGATCCACAGTGGTGGGCTGCAGGGCTGGACTGGTACACCCGGCTGTTGTCAGTGAGCACAAAACCATTTCAGAAGTTACTTCCATTATGTGTAATGGAAACGTGAGAGGAGAGGAGAGAAAAACAGAAATATGGGAAGGAAATGATTACAAAGACAAGGTGAGGGAAAGAAAAATGGAGCAAAGAAGAAAGGAGAGGGATGGACAGGCAGTCACTGAAAAGCTACCTTTGAAGAGTGTGTGGGAAGAGGAAGAGAGTCAGGGACAAGCGACAGGATGGGCCTGGCCTGGGCCCAGAGGGCAGGGTCTCCCACTGTCTGCTGCCCCTGGTCACTGCTGATTCCTGGTGAGCTGAGGTGTTAGTAAGCCAACGAGGGCTTCAGATGTTACGCTTTCCAGGGACTCTCCCTCCTTCCTCTCTTTCCCAAATGTTTATGGGGTGTCTGCTCAGTGACTCCGTTAGGACCAGCACAGTAACCAAAATAAATGAAACCAAGTGTCAGCAAAATGGCGGTGGGCTCCAGCCCAGCCTGTGCACTTCATATTCTCTCTCCTAGAACCTTTGAACAATAGCATCTCCCTTATGGGGCTGTTATGGACAAAAATGAAAAAGGATCCTACTGTTTCATGTCATGGGAATCAGCCACTTGGCTTATGTGGCCTCCAGCCCCAGCTGCCTGGTGGGCGCGAGTAGGTCATGCTCCTGTTTCTCAGCACCTCATCTCCTCTGCCACACCTGTGACCGTAGAGACAAAGCAAAATCTTCAGATGCAGCCCCTACCCCCACCTCCCTGTTTACCTGCACCGATGTGCCTGCCTGCCTTCCTGACAGGGGCAGGTGTGTCCCTTCTGGCTGTTGCTGGGCCCCTTTCCATTGTACTGGAAAACTCTACTTGGCTCTGAGATCCTTCCTTTAGCACTGAGATGGACTGAAGCCTCTTTCATCCAGAAAACCTCTCCTCCTTGGCCCCCAATTTTGGCCTTCTTTCTTCTACCTTAACTCCTGAGCATCTTAAATCTTGTCTAAGCTCCTCTGTTTTACCTCACTTTCCTTCCTGGTCCATTCTGGCTTCCGTCCCCACCACCACAGTGAAACTGCTCTTGCTAAGGTACCTGTCTTGAATGCAGTAGACACTTTTCATCTTTATCTTATTTAAAGATGAAGAGTAGCGGCGCTTGCCATTTCTGCATGTCCTGAGGAACGCTTGCTGTTCTAAGTTTGATGGTGAGAGATTCACCTTCCCTCTCTATTCCTTCTCAATCTTTCTGCTCCCTCCTGCCCTTTGAATGTCGACCTTCCTTGGGGCTCTGTCCCAAGACCATGCCCCTCCTTGCAGTTGGCCTCCTTTCCTGGGTGGCTTTGAGGGCTTTCTGATGACCCTTTGTTCATGTCTTTGGCCCAGCATTCTCTCTGGTCCCGAGGCCAACTATGCAGCTGCCGCCTGGACAGCTCCTCTTGGATGTCCCACAGATGCCAAACACACACTCTGTCTAGATCGGATCTTGTTATTGTCTTGCAGACCCGTGTGCCTCAGTGAGGAACATCACCATCCAGCCAGCTGTGCAGACCAAGCACCTCTCCCTGGCTCAGACATCCATCTCTCAGCCCTCGCATTCTGCTGCCTCTTGGCGCTTCTCTAACCATTCCATGTATGCTCCTTGGCATATAGAAAGTGCTCAGTAAATGATGAAATGAATGAAAAATAAACAAGTAATAGATGAGAAAGTGTCTGTCACATGGGAATTTCTCAAAAAATGTGCCCATATACTTATCCATGGTTGTAAACAAGTCACTCTAAGGCATAGTTACTTAAACATTTTTATTATCTCTCACAGTTTCCTTGGGTCGTAAATCTGGGAGCAGCTCACCAGGTGGTTCTGGCTCAGAGTCTCTCATGAGGTTGCAGCCAGATCACGGCTGGGCCCAGGACCATCTCAGGCTTCTTCAGTCACAAATCTGGCGTCTGGGCTGAGATGGTGCAAATAGCTGGGAGCTCCTCGGGCATCTCTCTCTGTCTCTCTGTGGTATCTTCACAAGGTCTCTTTAGCATGGTGGCTTCCACATAGCTGAACTTCTTATAGGGCAGCTCAGGGCTCTAAAGAGAGAGGGCTGGGGGACACTGCATCAGCTTTTCTAACCATCACTTGCTGTAGTCTGCTTGTTAGAAGTGACTCACCAAGGCTAGCCCGCGTTCAAGGGCAGGGGAATTAGACACCATTGTTTCATGAGAGGAGTGTCAAAGAATTTGTGAGCTTTTAAAAAAGAAATTTGTATACAGTAAAATTCACTTTTACTTTTGGTGTAGAGTCCTATGAGTTTTAACAAATGCATAGGTTCTTATAACTACCATAGGATACAGAACAGTTCTAGCAACCTAAAGAATTCACTAGGGCTGCCCCTTTGTAGTCAGACATTTCCCTCACCCCTGATCCCCGGTAACCACCAATTTGTTCTTTCTCTATAATTTTGCTTTCTTCAAAATGCTGTATAAATAGAATCATTTACTATGTAACCTTTAGAGACTGGCTTTTTTCACTCTGCATGAAGCCCTTGTGATCCACCTAAGTTGTTGGGGCATCAGTGGTTCATTCCTTTTTATGCTGAGTGGTATTCCATTGTAGACGTACCAGTTCTTTATCCATTCGTTCGAGGAAGGGCATCTTGTTGTTGTTTCCACTTTTTGGTGACTACAAATGAAGCTGCTGTAAATGTTTGATCTGGGCGCTGATCTCATGGCCAAGATGTCATACCGCCATTTCTCTATAAGCATTTGTGTAGAGATTTTGTGTGAACGTAAGTGTTCCTTTTTCTAGGATAAATACCTAGAAGTGGGATTGCTTTTGGGCAGAGAATTACCTGGCTCTCTCCTTAGCAAGACTGTCAGGAGGTCTTTACTTATTAGGCTAATTACCCTTTGTCAGAAGAATGTGTTATTTGAGTCTTTGGACTTCAGAGTATAAGTACCTTTTAAAACACTGCCCACAGAAAGGACCACTCATTTAAAAATTGTTGTTTGTAGTTATTTGACTGCTCTTTATTCTTAAGCCTTTACAGGCCCTGTTGTGGATGAATTTCAAAGCAAAGCCCTGGTGTGCCCCTGCAGCTTCGCCACCCTGAGCTCTGACGTCACCCAGCACTCACCCTATACCCGCATTCTACAACTTCATGAAGGGACAACACCTGAGACAGAGCTATGTGGGAATCATTTTTCAAAGCCCATGGAGTACCGACTACCAGAAATTCTATCAGTTGGCAAAATACTATAAGTAAATGAAGCAGCAAGAGCATTGGAGAATGTTAGAGTATGGAAAATGCACTTTGATCGTTGAATATAGTGATGAAGTAAGCAATAAGGGGGGTATGTGTGAATGGATGTGGTTCTCTTCTTCTGTTAAGTGAGAGAACAGATCTGAAGTGACGGAGATGGCGGTGGGAACAATGGGAGGGGGTGAAATATTGAAGAAGTTCAGAGGCTAGAACATTAATCTGTGTTTTTGGTGAGGAAGATTGTTGCTGAGCTAACATCTGTTGCTAATCTTCCTCTTTTTGCTTGAGGAAGATTGTTGCTGAGCTAACGTCTGTGCCAATCTTCCTCTATTTTATGTGGGATGCTGCCTCAGCATGGCTTGATGAGTGGTGCTAGGTCTGCGCCCAGGATCTGAACCTGCGAACCCTGGGCTGCCGAAGTGGAGCGTGAACTTAACCAATACACCACTGTGCCGTCGTATTATATGGTTTTTAAATGAACTTTGCCTTCTCTTTACTGGGGGAAAATTCAGCAACCTTCAGTCAGAAGGTTGCCAAGGCCTCAAGGTGGCCCTCAGTGGAGGACGCCTTCCTCAGGACTTCTCACACATTCCTTTTGTACTTGACTAAATGAAACCCCCAGCCTGAGGACCTGCCTGAAATGCACAAGCAGAGCCCACCTTGTAGCTCCCTTTCTTTTCTGTGGGGTTATCCAGAAATACTTACTTTCCTAAGGATATTATAGTCATAAATTAGGTCAAGGACCTAAACTGGGGGAGTCCTGTGCGGTTCTCCAAGTACCTTTAGAAACAGAGGATATCTGCGTGTGTACACGAGGCAGTTAAATGTGAAATCATGCCTGACCTATGCAGAATGTCACCCGCCCTACGCAGATGTGACTTCTTGCTCTTTGTCAGGTTCTCTGCAGCGCACTTGGAAATCAAAAAGAATAAAGCATGGGCCTTGTTGCCAAGAACTTATAGGCCATGATGGTGACAGGCTGGCCTGATATCTAACTGTAGCTATCTCTTTCTTTCTATGAAAAAGGCATTCAGAGTTCAAGATAGCCAAGTCATAGTGAACTTTTGAATGTCACTCAGTGTAAGTTGGGGACTGTGCTTATGCAGGAAATTGTGATTGGCCTATGTTAGTTGAGTTTCAGTGAACCCTGGTTTGTGTGAAGATGTTTAGGACCGTGCCTCTTAGCTGCCTCCCTGAGAAGTCAGTCTCTCTTTCTCTCTCTTTTGGCTTTTCCTGGTCTCTCCCCATTTTAAGAACTCTGCTTTCCAGATCTTGCCCCATGTGGCCAGTCTTTCCCTCTGATGCATCAACCTCACCCTGAGGCCCTGGGTTCTCTCGTTCACCCAGTATGCAAACACTTTCACCAGGTTCCCTTAGAGATGAATGTGGGGGCTCCTGCAGAGGGGATGAGGGGGTTAGGTAGGGCTGGGGGGCCTCTGGTGCATCCTGAGATTTTGAACTTTGCTTGTAATGTTAGAGATTGTGAACAGCCCTTTGGTTAAAGGCCTGGCCTCACATGGGCGGTGAGGGAAGACTTAGGTGAAAGCCCAGAACCTGTCTGTGCTGACGTGTGCACCTCCTTAGTTCCCGCCCTGTGCTTGGCCTGCAGAGAGCCCCCTGATCTGTGATGTCCGGTGAACACCAGCGACGCTTAACCGGGCAAACTCCCCATCACTTCTGTCGTCACCCTGACTTTCGGAAACATGATTTTGGTTTCCCAGTTTGGTGTGTATGCCTGTCTCCTCCTTGGTGAGCTGCTCCCTGATGCTGTGATCTGCCGGGCCCCAAAGTGGCAGCCCTCTGCCTGCTGTGGCCGCACATGCCGGGCTGCTGGTGAGACAGCCATGAGTAAGCCACGAGCTAATCCCAGGCTGAGGCGCGGGAGGGGAGAGAGGGGGGCTGCGCCCGGGCGAGGGTTCTTTGTGTCTGGGGGCCGTGGCATCTTTAAGCCTCTTTTCTTCCCCCACTCTCTTGGAGAGCCATTGCTTTCATTTTAAAAAAGTTCCCTGGCCTGCCTGGTCCCTGAAGCAGAACATGCCAGCTCCGCTAAATTAACGGACGCAGTTCTGCAAAGTCTAAACAGTTTAAATTTCATGAATCTGGGCAGTGTTTGGTGACTACAGTCTGACAAAGCAGAAGGGATCTTCGAGGGGGCAGAGAGAGGTTTTTCCCACTGCACACCCAGGACCAGGCTTGGCTTCTGCCTTCTCGAGCGTGTGGGATGGGACTGGAGCCCCTCAGGAGGGCTCTGCCATGTTTACGTTGTTCGCCGGCAAAGATGGGATTGCTCTAATTCTCCGGCATGGGTCACTGGGACTAAAATCCATCTGACAGGGAGAGGGTCAGCAATTTGGACGTAAGGAGCTGTGTGTGCATATTCCGCGGTGTATCTTGGTCATATTGGTGAGTCATTGTTGATTGAAGCACCTTAGGTGTCATTAGTGTTTTACTAGTTTCCAATCAGTTTACATCAGTTCCAGAGGAATCAGTGGACTGAGGACAGAACCGATAAGGCACACTGTGCCACCCGCCCCAGTGCCCCCAATTCTGCAGCATGGTTTCTTTTAGGGTGTGCTTCACATTTTAGGTGAGGCTACTGTTAATCTCTCTGGGATCAGTACCCAGCAGTGTGTTGAGAAGCAGTATCGTGACCTCAAAGCCCCTTGCTCATGAACGTGGATAATTAGCTGTGTTGGTCAGTTATCCGTTCACTCGGCACGTTTTTATTGAGCACCTGCTGTGTGCCAGGCTCTGTTTTAAGCACTAGAGAAACAAGAGTGAACAAAACAGGCAAAAATCCTGATCTACGTGGAGCTTATAGTCTAGTGGGAGAGACAATAAATAAAACAAGAGCAAGTTACATCGTGTGTTAGGAGGTGATCTGTGCTGGCCTCCCTTGACCTCAGTTTCATCATCTGCAAAATAAGCAAATGGCCAGACCCCAGCATTCCTTCCTTCCAGCTCTTCTCTAGATTTCCATATGAAGTTTTTGCCTCGCTTCATAAGGAGATCCAGTAGTTTTTCTTACCTGCCGATATTCTTCGTGGGAACGTAGAAATGTTCCCAACAGTATGGGTCTGTGTCATTGTTCTTTTTGATGACAGTGACAGGATGTGTCTTTCCAGAGATCCACTGGGAAATGGTGTGACTCCATAATCTGCAGGATGAGGCCAGGACCCATCCCTGCTATTGTGCGTTTTGCTGAGCCCAGTGTGGCCTGTGGGAAGGCAGTCAGGTAAACTTAGAAATGGGTGCTCCCCTCTGTGATGTGTGCAGGGGGCTGGAGAGGCTGGGGGAGGATGGAGGGACCCAGGTCTTCTCAGGCCACAGCTCAGTCTCCACAGCTTCAGGATGGTGGGGCCATGGAGTAATCCGTCTGTCTTTTGTCTCCTCGCTCAGCACCTTCTGAGAATGGGACTGGCGCTAATCCTCATTAATTTGTATTGCCCTTCTGGAATGTATAGAACTGTTGCCTTCCTCTCACTTTAAATGAAACAGTTAATGCCAGTCAATGGGCCAGGTGCAGAGGATGAGAAGGTAGGGAAGTAGCATACAGCCCCTTGGGGGCGGCCCAGTGCCCAGGAGCAGTGCCCAGGGCTGTGGGCCCTTTGTGTGAGGTGCTATCTACAGCAGTGGAGAGCTAAGTGGCGAATATGCAGGGAGAGCAGTTTCCCGTCCATAGAGGAGGGGAGTTGGTTTTCTGTGACCTGTGTCCACTCTGCCGTTTTCCCATGAGCCACGAGGAAGGATGCAGAGCTGCAGGTCATTTTGGATGCTTCCTCTTGTCAGAATGACAGAGAGACAGCGAAGCCTTGCTGTCCACTTGACCACTCCTAGCAGCAGAACCGCCTGCCTCTTGGGACACTATCTCTTGGGGGTTTTGAATGTGAATTTGTCAATTTTATGGATGTGAGTTTGTGTGGTTGGTAAATGGGACCCAGTATGAGTGTGGCTCCTCTCACCTCTTTCTTGCTGAGGAACACGGTGCTAGGCCATTGGTTGGGGGATGGGGGGGTGGAGGGCTGAGGTCTTCCAAGATGGTGCAGAAATTGGGGTGGAGGGAAGATTGTGAGCAGATGCCAGTGTCCTGAGGTGAGGTATGATGAGGGATGGTGGAGCTGGATGGTGCCACCCTCAAAGGTGAAAGAGCAATGGGTGGATGGAAAACTGTCCACTTTCTAAACCAGCTCTGAGGCGCACTGGGCCTGGACACACTGCTTCTCACTGAAAGGGTTACAGGGGAGGGACATCCCAGGGGAATCTCCAGGAGGGCAGTAAATTGTGCCTGTTTTCTTCACTGCTGAATCCCAAGTCAGGCCCCACCTGCAGATGGGTAGGCGATGGACAAAGGGGAAAGATGGGAGCAGAGGCACCAGGAAGGAGCTGGAGCCATCCTGGAGCCTGTGGGCCCAAAAGGAAGAACAGGTTTCAAGGGGGACTTGGTGGGTTCAGAGTAGGCACATTGAGTGGGAGCTCCATGGTCCAACCAGCCACTCCCTGCTGTTCCTGCTCGTCACCAGCACCTGGAGGCCTGTGCGCTTCATGAGGCATCCTCAGCCTTCAGTGACCTGCAGGGTCCCCTCTGCCTGGTCTTGCCCCTTCCCATTTGCTGCCTCATGTTTTATGCCTCAGCAGTCCGACTCCCTTAGTCCCTCACATTCCTCGCTGCATCATGCTTGCTTGCCTTTGCTTCTGCCCTCCCTCTGTCATCTCCCTCCTGCCCTAGCCCCCTTCCTCTGGCTGGGTCCTCCTCATCTTCCTAAACAGTTGGCTCTCACATTAACTCACTCCTTCATTCCACCAACACTTATTGCTGCCTGTTAAGTGCCAGATGTGGCTACTGGACACTGCCACCTGCCACCTCCTCCCCCAAGGCTGTGTGGGTGCCCCTCCTGGGTGCTCCTTTGGCTTTCTGTTCAGTGCAACATAAGGGTTCAAAACTCAGGCTTTGGATCCCAAGACATGCTTCCAGTCTCTCTGAGCTTCAATTTGTGCATCTGTAAAATGGGAATATTAGTGCCGTCCTCAGAGGGAGATTGACGCCTTGAATGAAATTACATCTGGAAAGCATTTAGGATGGTGCTTGGCCCCCTCAGTAAAAGGGGGGCATCCTGCTGCTGCTGCTCCTCTTCCTTGGGTTATCTCTGGGTTGGGATTCCCTGACTGGGTCCCTTCCTCTGTGGGAGTCAGACTGATGTAGACTGGGGTGGCCTCAAGAAGGAGGTAAGATTTAGTCAAGTCTGGAAAGAAGAGGTGCGATTCGGTGGGTGGGAAAGGGCAGAGGAGGTTAGAGGCTGGGAGACGGGAGTGTGGGATGAGTAGAGGCTGATCTATAAAGGGCCTGGGATGCCAGGCCCAGGTTCTGGCCTTTGAAGCCAGGATTTGGTCTATCCATAATGAGTCTTGATGATAAGCAGACTGGGGGTCAAGTTCCAAGGCTTTCAAGCAAACTGAGAAATGCAACCAATGTACTCTGAGTGTCAGATATGGACTAAATCTCCAGGGAGTCATTAGACAGTACATGTCTGCCAGTTACTTGTAATCTAGGAAGGCAGTTGAACTGGCCGTTATGATCTTATGTGATAGATGTTATGACTGAGGGGTGAAAGTATTTGGGGAGAAATAATTTCAGCACCCTCAGAATACTGCCCTGAGAGAGCTGCTGCTGGGTCTCTCCTCATTCTGAGAGGGCACAGGGCTGGGGTGGAGGGCAGGAGGGGTTGGAGCTGCCTCGGTGATGGGAACCGCGAAGCAGGCACCGAATTTCTGCAGTGAAGGGGAGTCTCCTGTTACTGGGATCAAGAGCTTCACTTTGCCTGACCACAAGGAAACTCTGGGGTGCTTGAAGGGGTGGGTAGAGGCATCCTGACGTGCCTGGGGCTGTGACCCCCAAACCCACAAGGGCTGCATTTTGTGAGTAGTAAAACATGCTATTGAAGTCTCCTCATTATCTGCCATTTTGCCTCACATATAATCCCATCCAGTGCGTCTTTTTTAAAATGTCTTCTTTGCCATGCTGTTAAGTGGAAGAATTTGACGGTGTGCCCCGTTGCTGGACTTTGTGTTCTAAATTTTCCTTGCCATCTGCTTTGCTTGCTGCTGCCAACTCCCTACATTTTTGCGGCCTGGGTAAATGGTGCCCATGAGAGAACTGTGTTGAGCTGAGTTCAGAGCAGGAAGATGGTCTGGTTAGAAGAGCTTTGCTTTGGATCCTGTGGCCAAAGGCCTAAGTAGTTTGATAGTCTTAATTTCATATTCCTGACCCTCTAGAACCTGGATTCAGCCTGTCTTCCATCCCACTGTTCCCTGACACGTTGATCCACCAGTCATTTCTTGCCCCTCTGCAGTTTCTTTCTTTTACATATCAATAATATTCCATAAGTGGAAGTCCATGGAAATAAGCAAAGGGAGGCTGATTCTGGGACATTGTCTCCTGGTGTATTCCCCATACTGTATACATTAGTGAAGGGAGGTTTGGGAATGCAGGAAATAACTTGGTTTCAGGCAGCTGCACCCACCCTCTAGAGCCATTCTCTGACTGAGCCACATTCTGCACCCCGACACCAGTGCTTAGCTATTCTTTTCCCAAATCCTCCCCGTTTTCAGGGGCTGGCTCAGGTAGATGCTGTCGTCTTCATGGAGGTAGCTCTGCTGACCCTGGCCAGAAGTAACCATCCTCCTGCTCGCCTTCCCAGGGCTGGGTCTCCACCTTTCTCAGGTTTTCCTTCCTCTAGATTATGATAACGTGAATTCCTTCTCCTTCAGGAGAGGAGGGATGCTCTTCGGATAGGATCCTGCTCTTGGCCATCTTTGTATCCCCTGAAGTGATCGCCAGTGCCTCCCCCAACATTTTCACAGCCATTTCTTTTCTTTGCTTCAGATTTATAGTATTCAAAATATTTTTGATGAGTTCTCCATCCTGGTTCTACGTTTCTTATGTATTTTAGAGAATGACCTGAAGACTAAATCTGTAAAGGTCACTTTCATCTTAAATTTAATTTCTCATATGTTACTTTCTAGTCTCTGGTGCCCCCTCTCCAAAAAAAAAAAATTGTTGATTCATTAGCAGCACAGGCTGAAAGGTTGAAATACTGAGCAGAACTATAAACAATTTCATGATGCTAAGAAGATAAAAATGAGAGTTCAGGGCTTACAAAGATGGAGAGATCCTGGAAACACCTCACGCCTATAAATATCCTCCTGCTTCAGTCAGGAACCCTGAAGGACTGTATCCTAGGAGAAATGGCTTACTAAAAATAGGCCAGCTTTATAAAGACTGAAACCCAGCCTCAAATTGGCTGACCAGAAATAGACCGAGTTTATAAAGACTGAAACCAAGCCTCAAATCAGCTCAACCCTTGATTAGATCAAGATGACCTGTTCCTGCTATAGTTGCCTGCCACAAATTAAAGAAAATCAGAAAATCATTTAACAACATCTGAATCCTTCGTAGTTTTAAATATATATGTAAAATATCCATCATTCAGTTAAAGAAATACCAGGCATATGAAGAGGAAGGATCAAGAGAAGAAAAAGACATTCAAAACAGACCCACAGGTGATACAGATACTGCAAATGTCAGACATGGGCTTGAATATCAGTGGTTAATAGGTTCAAGAAAATAAATGACAAGGTGGAGAATTTCGCTAGCATACTGGAATCTATTTACGTAAAAAATTAAATAGAAATTCTAGAACTGAAATAGAATCAATGATATTAAGCATAAGTAGGTGGACTTAACAGTGGCTTAAACACAGCTGAAGAGAGATTTAGTGATCTAGAAGATAGGTCAGTAGAAAATATCCTGCCCAAAACAGGGAGAGAAAAAAAGATGAAAAATAAAGGAAATATCCACAAAAGATATATGATAAATAACAAAAAGTCTAACACACATGTCATGGGAATCCAAGAAATATGATACAGAGAATTTTCCAAAACCAATGAAATATACCAAGCCACAGATTTAAGAAGTGCTTTAAACCTCAAGCAGGATAAACGTAAAGAAAAACAGGCACAGGCCAGTCATATTCTTAAAAACAAAGACAAAAAGAAAATTTAAAAGGAGCCTGAGAAAAAAGACATATTATCTATGAAGAAGCAACAAGAAGACAAACAACTGAGTTCTCAACTGAAATGATGGAATCTAGAAGACAGTGAAATATATCTTTAAACTGCTGAAGAAAAATAAATGCCAGAGTAGAATTTTATACCCAGATTTTCCTCAGAGATAAAAATGAAATAAAATCATTTCCAGACAAACAAAGACTGAATTTATTGCTGGCAGGCACACCCTAAAAAAATACTAAAAGGAGCTCTTCGGAAAGAGGCATATGATCCCAGGTGGAAGTGTGGAAATGCAGAGGGAATGAAGAGCAATTGATAAGGTAAATATGTGAGTAAATCTAAATGGCTGTTGACTGGACCAAGAAATAGTAATGTCTCATAGGATTCAAGTTCATGCAAAATCAAAATACACAACAACCAATAGTATGAAAGGAATGAGGGGACAAATAGGATTGCAGTGTGTTAAAGCCCTTTGATTTTCTGGAGAGTAGGAAAAGTACCCATCAATAATAAGTCAAGGGTGTTATTACATGATAACCCTTAAAATAATAGTAAAATAATATATAATTAACAGGCTAATAGAAGAGAAAGGAATATTAAAAATACTTGATTAATTCAAAAGAAGGTGAGAATTGAGAGAAAAAGAAACATTGAACATACAGGACAAATAGAAAACAAATAGAATGTAGATTTAAATCCAAATATATCAGTAATTATATTACCTGAGAATGAGCTAAATAGTCCAATTAAAACTCTGACATTTAATTTTAAAAAACCCAGCAAAATCCAACTAAAAAGAGCATTTTTGCTGCTTACAAAAATAACTTAAATATAGGGACATAGGAAGACTGATAGTAAGTGAATGGAAAAAAAAAGATATACCAGGCAAATAAGGTGATATAGGCAAATGAGACAAAGGAGAACGTACGGCAGAAAACACTACTAGATATGAGGAGGGACAATCAACCAAGGAGACACCAGAAACCCTAAATTTATTTGCACCTAATTACAGAATGTATAACACAAATTTTGAAAGAATTGTAAGGAGAAACAAATTTATAATTAGAGTGTTTTTAGCATACTCTCTTACTAACTGATAGCAGAAGCTGACAATTAAATCTGTATGGTTATAGAAGATTTGAATACTCTTAACCAATATAACCTAATTGACATGTATAAACCACTACACCCAACAACTGGGGAACACACACTTTTTTTTACAAGTGTACATGGAACATTTACCAAAATTTACCATATTCAGGTCTTAAAGAAATCAAATCCATAAGTAAAACTCTTTCCATAAAGAAATCTCAGGCTCAGATGTCTTTACTACTGAACTCTGCCATATATTTAAAAAGAAATAGCATAAATCTTATACTAACTCCTCTAGAGAATGGAAAAGGGTTGAACATTTCCCAGTTCATTTTATGAGGCTAATATAGCCCTGATCCCCAAACCTGACAATTTCATTACAAGAAAGGAAAACTGCCTCGGAAGATCTCTATCACAGATATAGATATAAATCTAAACAAAATATTGGCAGAATAAGTTTAATAATATATTCAAATCAAGTTGGATTAATTCCAGGAATGAAAATTTGGTTTAATATTTAAAAATCAGTGTTATTCGATATGCTAACAGGCTCAAACAGAAAAAACTTATGCTCATAATACAGAAAAAGCTTTTGATAAAGTTTGCACCCATTTGTGGGAAAAAAGCCTCTTAGCAAACTTAGATCTCAGCAAACTGCAGGTATTGGTAAATGATCTCTCTTTAAAAATAGAGCAAACATCATATTTAATGGTAAAATATTGAAAGCCCTGAAATTGGCACTGAGACAAGGAGGTCAGTTATAATCACTTCTTTTCACCTGGTACTGGCAGTCCTGGCAGGTACAATGAGGTGAAGAAAAGAAATAAAAAGTGTAAGGATTTGAAAGGAAGAATAAAATTGTCATTTATAGGCATCAAGATTATATACAAAGATTATTCAAAATGATCTGTAGTTCAACAATTATAGTTTACAAATGAATTTAGCAAAGTCACTGGGTACAAGATCAGTATACAAAAATCGACTTTATTTCTATATTACAGTGACAAAAATTAGAAAATAAAAAATGACAAAAGAGTAAAATCATCAGATACCTAGGAATACATTTGACCAAAGATATTCAAGACCTCTATTAGAAAATTGAGAGGTATTTTTAAAAGCCAAATTAAAAGGAGAGATATACAATGTTCATAAATTGGAAAACTCAGTATTGTAAAGATGTAATTTGTCCCAAGTTAATATATATAATCCTAATTAAAATCCTAGTAAATTTTCTTTTTTGTAGAAATTGCCAACTGATTCTAAAATTTATGTGGAAATGCAAAAGGCCAAAAATGGCAAAACTAGGGGACTTACAATGGTAGAGATCAAGCCTTGTTTTCAAGTTACGGTACCTAAAACATTGTTATATTGGTGGGAGGACAGATAACTGGACCATTGGAAGTGTAGAGAGTCCAGAAACAAGCCCCCCCCCACCCCACATGTTGGTGATGACAGAGGTAACGCTGCAGTGTAGTGGGAAAGGGGTTGTCCTTTCAGTAAATGGTGCTAGGTTAATTGGATATCCACATGGAAATAAACGAATCTTGCCCCTTATCTTGCCCTATATTCAGAACTCAATTCCTGCTGGATCATAGATCTAATGGTGAAAGGTAAAACAATAAAGCCCTTAGAAGATAACAAGGAAAATATATTCACAGCTTTGGGGAGGCAAGGATTTTTAGAGAAGACACAAAAAGCACTAGCCATAAAGGAATAAATATGATAATTTGGAGTACATTAAAACTTAAGATCTTCCGTTGATGAAAAGACACCAATACAAGTGAAAAGGCGAGTCACAAAATGGGAGAGGAAATTCATGTGGTCTCTCTCTGTGTATATGTGTATTCAACAAAGGACTCATATTCAAAATCTATAAAGAGCCCCTTCTCCTACTAAATAAATCAGAAAAGACACAATCAGAAGAATGGGCAAAAGACTTAACAGGCACTTCAAGATGATATCCAAATGGCCAATAGACTTTATTCATCAGGGAAATGCAAATTAAAACCATAGAGATACTACTGCACACTCACCAGAATGGTTAAAATTTAAAAGCATAATGATAAGCGTTGGCAAAGATGTGGAAGTAAAGGAACTCTCACATACTCGCTTTTAAATACTCTTCTGCAGCTACAAAGCTGAGTTTCTGCATGCTCTATGACCCAGCCATTCCACACCTAAATAGAGACCTAATAAATATGTGTGTATATATATATATATATATATATATACACCCCTAAAGATATATTTAAAAATATTCACAGCAATCTGTGTGATAGGAAAACAAAACAAATAAAGACACCTGAAACAATTCAATGTTCATTGACAGTGGAATGGATAATTATGTTATAGTATATACATAGAATACTATACAGCACTGAAAATGTACTGTTACATCCATTTAACAACATAGACTGACTCTCACAGACATATAGTTGTGTGCAAGAAGTTAGATACAGGGGAGAACCTAATGTAATTTATATCAAGTTCAAGTACAGGGAAAACTAGTTTACGGTTTTATAAGTTAAGACAGCAATTACCTTTGGTGAGAAAGAGGTTTAGTGGCTGGTTGGGGCCTCTGGGGTACTGGTAATGTTCTATTTTCTTATCTGAATGGTGGTTACATGCGTGTGTTCACTGTGAAAATTCATTGATTTGTACACTTTTCTAAATGTGTTACACTTAAGTAATAAAAAAACAAAGCAAAAAACAGAGGATGGAAGCAGTTGGTATAGAATTTCTTGCCTTTGCCACATGGGAATTGGCCATCTGGAAAAGAGAGGGGTGATGATAAAGTCTCAGGTTTATCCTTGTCCCTGAGCTCAGTGAGTGCTTTAGCATCGTGATCTTTGTGGAGCCCAAGGACCAGGACGCAGTGAGACCTCCATTTCTGTGGCCCTTTCTCTCCCTTGGAGACACTAGAGCTCCATTGTGTCTGCTTTATCCTTAATAGACGATGCTGGCAGCGTGTGGAGTGATGTGGGCAGGACGAAGGAAACCAAGGGCTCCTTTTCCTCTCTCTTTCTCCCTCCCCCTCCCCCTCTTCTTTTCTTACTCTGCTGCAAAGAGTCAGAATTCTTGCTGGGGAGCCCACACCCACAGACGAAAAAGACAGAAGGACATTTATTTTGAAAAAGGACAGATGTAAGTTAGTATTTTGTAGACTGAGACACAAATGCTAAGATTTCAGAATGTAGTAGAATGTAGACCCAGTGGGCAGTAGAGAGGCCTGCTTTGAGGAAGGCAAGAATTCCAATTTCAGAAACCAAATGAAAAGATATTTTAAAAGTTTTATTCAGGGGATGTTATGGGCTGAATGTTTTTTTTCCCTCCCAATCCATCTGTTGAGGCCCTAGCCTCCAATGTGGTGGTATTAGGAGGTGGGCCCTTTAGGAGGTGATTAGAATTAGATGAGGTCATGGGGGTGGGGTCTCCTGATGGGAATAGTGCCCTTAAATGTACCTAATTGGCATGAGAGCTCCCTCTCTCCACCAAGGAAAGGCCGTGTGAGCTCACAGGGATCAAGTGGCTGTCTACAAGCTAGGGAGGGGGCCCTCACTAAGAACCGAATCTGCTGGCACATTGCTCTTAGACTTCCTAGCTTCTCTGGAGAAATACTTTTCTGTTGTTCAGGTCACCTGGTCTATGTATTTTGTTAGAGAAGCCTGAGCTGGCTCGGACAGGGAAATAAAACTTCCCTTGGTTTAGGGGCATTGATTCTGCAAACTGGGACACAGTCCCCTCTTCCCTGAGGGTGTCTATCTGTGGAGTGCTGTTGGCTGGGACCACTCAGCAGCACAGCCATGTCTGTCTTTTGTGAGCATAGCGGTTGAATTGAAATTAAAAAATGCCCTTCGTAAGCACTAGGGTTTTCAGCCTGACCCCATCTTGGTAATGAGAAAGTCAAGGAAAGAAACAAGAAACACTTGAATTTATGGGAACAGAAAGATATAAATATGCATGTAGTGCCATAATTAGGGTGACTTCCAAATCAGGAGTTCCCTTTAATTCTGCTTGTTTTCGGTCTAACCAAGTAAGTTAAAAACCTTACTCTTAAAAAAGTTATTATAAAAGAATTTGCTCTTGGTTCTTAATTAGTGCTGCTTCTATGTATCAAGTCAGAGTTGAAAATTCTTTCCTCTGATTTAACGGACAGTATGTTCCCATGGTGTAGAAGTTTTTCTACAGATTTCACACTAATAAAGTAGTTCAAATTGCTGCGCTTCTTGAAAAAATAACACGGCTTATTTGGTTTGCAAAAAAGTCAACAGAACATCTTTTTTAGGTTTAGGAAAAGGAGGCTTGGAGGAGCAGGTGTGTCCCACGAGCTGCCTTTGTTGTGCTGGGCTGTGTGCTGCTCTGAGCCGCGCATCTTTAATCCAGCGAGTCAAGAGTTTTGCCTCTGCGATGACCAGTTATCTGCTCACCAGCCCAAAATAGGCACAAAATCAGTTGCTTTGCAGGGTATCTCTGCAACGTGTGTCACGAGGTTTCTTTGAATAGGGAGATTTTCCTGCCAATTTGGGAAGCCGAAGAGGAGACTGGCAGAGGTGCCAACTGTCACAGGGATCCACACGGTTCTCCAAGGCAGCTCAGGTTTGTCCCTGGTTCCCCAAAGTCAGTCTTTTCCCACAGCAGTGCTGAAACCATGGACTTCATCATCTTTATTAAAAATTTTTCTTCCACATTGTATTCATTAAAGGTAAGTAAAATCCACTGAATGCTGGCACAGCCCTATTAGAGTTTTTGTGAGGATTAGATGAATTAATACATGTGTAGCATCTAGACTGTGCTTGGAATACAGTAAATTATCAAAAAATGGTTGGTCGTGTAGGTATATTGTGTGCTGGCCACTGGTAGATGCTTCACCTACAAGTGGTCCGCCACACCTCTCAGTAGTTCTGCAAGCTGGTTGGTAGTATTTCTTATTTTATAGATAAGGAAGAAGAGCCTCTGAGAAGTTAAGTAATTTATGTAAGGTCACACAGCTGCTGAACAGCAGCACTGGGGACTGAATCCAAGTCTTTCTTCTCCACCACCTGCCATATTCATTCTATGACTGTTTCTCAAACTGGGGTGTGAGCCTCCTGGAAGGTTTGTGGAAGTGTTCATAGAGGGGTTGTCTTGGGTTTATAGTTTGAAAAGTACTGCTTTGTGCAAGAGGTTGGCAAACATTTTCTATAAAGGTCCAGATAGTAAGTGCTTTATGCTTTGCGGGCCATACAATCTCTGTTGCAACTACTTATCTCTTCTGCTGCAGCTGACACCGCAGGCAAGACTTAAACAAATGTGTATGTCTTTGTTCCAGTAAAACTTCATTTACAGAAACAGGGAATGAGCTGGATTTGGCCTGCGGGCCGTAGTTTGCTGACCCTGCTTTGTCCGTGCTGCCTTCTCTTCTCTTCAGGCCCCTCATCCTTGGGTGTTCTGACTTCTGTTAACAGTGTTACTGTCTGTCTTCTTGGAAGCATTCTACTTTATGTGCTCAGTTGTCAAAGTCCCACATTCTACTACTGTTTGAGTGGCTGCCATGTGCTGGGCACTGGGGATAGGGCAGTGGCCAGAATAAAGTTCCTGACCTCATGGAACTGACAAACTGGTGGGGAGACAGGCAGGTGTATGTCAGGTGGTGAAGGGTAAGACGAATAGGGCAAGGGGATGGAGAGCCACAGGGCTGTTGTTTTATGTGAAACAGCGAAGGAAGGGCTCTGAAAGGCAACATTGGAACGGAGGTGTGCAGGAAGGGAGGAATAAACTATGTGGCTATCTGGGAGAGGAGCGTTCCAGGCAGAGAGAACAGCAAGTGCAAAGGGCCTGAGGCAGGAATGTGCTTGGCATGTTTGAGGACCATCCAGGAATTGAGAGTGGCTGGAGTGCAGTGAGTGAGGGGAAGAGTGGAGGGAGAGAGGCAGACAGAAAAGGGGCAGTTCCCTTGTAGGGCTTTATAGTGGGCCACCAGAGGGGGGTTTGAGCAGCAGAGTGTCATGATCTACTCACACTACAAAGTATCCCTTTGGCTGCTGGGTGGAGAGGGACTGTAGAGTAAGTAAGGGTGGATGCTGGGAGCCTTACTAGGAGGATGATAATGGGAGAAGCTCAGAGATTCTGAATATATTCTGAAGTCTGGGCCACATGCTGTCCCAACAGATTGCAGCAGGATGTGGGAGGATGAGAGGGGTCAAGGCTGACTCCAGGTTTTGGCCAGAGCAGCTGGAAGGTCAGAGCTGCCCTTTTTTTGAGATGGGAGGACTGTGGGTGTGCAGGTTTGTGGGGAAGATGAGGAGTTCAGTTTGGATGTGTTAAGTTGGGGCTGTCATTTGGATATCCAAGCGCAGATGTCAAGTAGGCAATGGGTTTTCAAGTTCAAAGTTTATATTGGGGATGCACAGAAGGGGGTTGGCAAGAGATGGGAGGTCTTCGAAGCCAGAGGCTGGCTGGGATTGCTCAGGGAGTGAGTGCAGAGAAAGGAAGGGCTCAACTGGAGGCCACTGCTCCTCCTGCCCCCACCGCCCTGCCATTTCATGCCTCAATGCTCTTACCTAAAACCACTCCAGGAGCTTCCTTCCCAGCCTGTTACCCAGCTACTGTGGATTCCTGGAGCTCAATGCCAGCATGTCCCTCCTCTCTGAAACCTTTGCTGTGTCTGCACAACCTGCAGAAGAGTGTGTAGGCGCCTCTGTCCTACACGATCTGCCCTACTCTGCCCTTCCATCCTCTCTTGTGTCCCCCTGTTCACCCATGCTCTGCCTATGAGCAAAGCAAAATGAAGTTCTGAAGCTCTCTTCACCTGCCCCGAATCTCTAGGATTCTTCCCACACGGAAGAACCAATCCCTTACCCAAGATTATGTAATAAATATGTAGCCACTGTGCTAAAGACTTGAAAGGATTCTAGAGAGATGTAAATCACTGCAGTGTGAAGACTTAACGTCTTTTAAAAATAATCCCTCAAGATGATGAAGAAAGTTTTGGAGGTGTGATCAGAGACCTGCTGTAGCTTTTGTGGTCTGGTAGCTGCTGTGATGTGGGATGGGGTGGTTTGGGAATCCAGGATCCTGTTAGGGAGATGTAAAAAGAAGGAGTGCATGAGTCGAGTTTTTACTGTGAAAAAGAAGAACGGATAAAGATAACTGGTATTGTGGCCCTGCTCAGGGATGGGCAGGTTCCCAACAATGCTACAGACTTCTTGGGGATGCCTGTGTGGACCCAGGAGCCACAACCCAGTGGGAGAGGGAATCCCAGGGTAGAACTTAAGCAGGGTGCCCAGGGCATTGTTAGGTCCACCCACAGCAGCCTGAGAGTTAGAAAGGGCAAATAGCTTTCACTTGCTTATGCCAAGTCAAATCAACTGATCATGCCTGCCTGGGGTGCAGTTGGCAGTCAGGTCTCAGAAGAAAGAATTTGGTGATTGATTAGTCATGTCTACCAGGGAGTGTTTGGGGCTGGGCTTGCCATTCTGGTCCTGGAGGGTGTTTCTGAATTGATGGACAGCTGTCGGGACTGCTGGAGTACTTGGTGTTGCCCATAGACCTGTGGGGAATCGTGCTGTGTGAACCAGACACTCACCAAGTTAGATTTGGCTTGAAATGAACTAATCTAAGTGAAAACTAACCAAATCTATTAGTATTTTTTTAAAAAAGTCACAGGTTTTCTTTTCATGCTTTGGAAGTGACCCTTAACATTGTTGTGGTCTGTGTTTTACATCACGGAATGAATGACACAGAAGCTTCCAAAGAAGTGAAAACAAAGCATCTCATTAAAAAAATATCCAAAGTAGCAGGAGATTTCCTTCACCAAAAAGTATTTTGAGCGCTGTGAAGTGCTCTATAAATGTAAGGACTTATTATTATACATCGCTTGAGGAAAACCAGCTCAGCTGTAATGCTAACAATTACGGAACAGACCTCCTTATTATGATTCCCTCCTACAATTAAGTTCCTCCTCTTGAAGAGAACCTCTGAGGATGGGCTTTGCCTGACCTGAATAAAGTCCTTGCTGGTGAGGGAAGGCTGAAGACAGGGCCATGTGGTCTTGCGGGGCCCATTGTCTGTCGTTTTGATGACCAGTTTATCCAATGGGGATCCAGTCTGTGAAAAGTTGGCTGTTGCCTCCTGGCTTGAGTGAGTTGGCTTCATATGGGGAGGCCAGCCTAGTCCCTGCAAATGACTGCCTGCTGGGTAGCCCGCTGTTTATGGGTACATTCTCCTCTCAGCAGGGAGGCCTCCTGGGGAAACCACCTCGAGGTCAGGGGGGTCTTGGTGCATACAGCATCAAAGTACGTATTTCTTTTCATCCCAGGCCACTGGATGCTCAGTACCATTTGGTGAGTGAGTGAGTAAATGAGTGTGTGTGGAATTGGAGCAATGAGGTGGCTCACAGGCATTGGCAGGCCGGGGACTGAGCACGCTCAGGAGCCTCCCCTTGCCCTGAAGAAGGGAATGGCTCCCTCCAGAGCCCCTCCCCTACCCTTTCAGTTCTGACTGCATCCAGATCACAAATGCTCTTGAGTACTAGTCTCTTTGTAAGATTTTGCTTCTTCTGATTTCCTCCAAAGAGGTGTATATCCAATTATTTCCTCTTTTCTTTTGTAAAGAGGTGAAAAATTATAAACAATGAGGTACAAATAATTTTCCCTGCTGGTGTTTGATAGAAACAGGCTATGAAATACTCATTGTTAGTAAGCTTCCAAAAAGCTTTTGAATTGATGGATAATTTGAGAATCTTCAACAGAGGGTTTTGAGTCACTGTTCTTGGCTTCTGTATATACTCAATTGACAAAGAAACAGGTTCGATTGTCACCAACTACACTAGAAGTTAGTCTGTCTACTTTATAGGGGCCCCCTTGTTCCTCTGAGTACATGCGTGTCTGCAGATGATTGACACAGGGTCTGCTGGCCTGGGTGCCACCCCCTGTAACTGTAGGGCTTCTGTGGGGTGTGTGTCAGGGGCAGTCTTCCTGGTGTAGTCTGGAGCCATTCAGGAGGCAGAAACTACATGGTGATTTAAACAGAGGAAGCTTAATATGAAGACTTATGAAACTCTGCTGAAGGCTTAACTGTGGGATATGTGAAAACTCTCTCTGGGACCCCAGGGCTGGGGAGGGTAGACTTGGAAGGGGTACAGACCTTGTTGGAGAAGGAGTAGTTGACTGCACTGGATGGTGGAGAAGTTCACTGGTTTAGCTGGTCTGCAGTCACTGGGCATACAGGAAGCAAGCCTCCAGCGTCCCGGCAGGGTGGGTGAGCCGCAGTGGTGTGGTAGTGCAGTGGGAATGGGGCACCCGGTGCAGGCAGGAGGCCTGGAGCACAGATCCCTCTGTCCGGAAGGCTGTACTGTCAGGAGAACCACAGGAAACAAACCTGGGGTGGGGGACAGACACTGAGTGAGCAGAGGGATCAGGGTGCTTGTCTGGGCAGGAGGCCTCTAGCACCTTCTGCTGAGAGGGCTTAACATCATGTTACTGTGGACAAGAAATTCCTTCCATTATCGCAGGGCATGTATCAAAGGATGAATCTGGAGCTGCAAGGGAAGTACGCTGATAACTGGCTTCCTTGGGTCCCCCTTTCCTGCAGCACCTGTGGCCCCCCCGGGTGTCTGTGAGGATGCAGGGTGCCCCTCCCTCCAGGCTGCCCTGTTTGCTTCTCAAGACTGGCTCACACAGGGGCCACAGCTTCTCCTTTGGCAGCTGGGGCAGCTAAGGAGGGCAGAGGAGGAGGATCATGGCCCCCTTTATAGGCCTGCAGCACAGCTCGACGGGAAAGGATGTGTTGTCAGGAATGACCTGCTGGGCCCGCGCTCCTGCCAGAGAGGTGCACTTTATGACTTTAACTTGATGCACTGTGGTTGGGGCAGTGGCATCTCTGACGACTCACAGAGGGCGCCTCCCTCTCTCCCTCTCTCTGAGCTGACTGGAGGTGCCAAACACTTGAAGGACGTGTGTTCCTGCAGTCCTGGACTACGATCACAGCTCGGGCAGTTCCTGGAAGGAATGTTTCTTTATTGGCGCACTGCAGGCACCAGGGTGGATTCTGTGCCTGTTGCCTTGAGGGCTGGACCCAGCTCTCAGGCTCAGCTGAGGTGGATGGATGTGCCTGGTTTAGGTTTGGAAGGACTTATGCCCTCAGTGTCCCTCTGCCAGGGCCCCAGCCCGTGGACATTCTGACTTAATTGATCGGATTTGGGCCTCCGGTATCCTTATGCTTGAATAGCACCTGGACCCTGACTGTGTGGTTTGGAAGTGCAGCCAGGACAGAACTCTGGTTGGAGCCAGTCTCTGCCCCCTGGGGAGGGGGCACTTCTTGGCTCATGCCTCCTCCATTTACTTGTTTGTGCATTTCACTCAAATGTGGCCAGTGAGCATTTTGAAGGCAGAGACTTTCTCACCCTCTTTGTGTATCTGTTCCCCACACCATCCTTGGCCAGTGTCAGCCTCTCCATAACTCATACTCACTGCCCCGACCAGCCCTTGGTTCCCTGGAGTCAGTGGAGTTGCTGATGCCCCTGGTTTCTCTCAGAGTCAGCCTGGAAGCTCACTGTCTCCACCTGTGAGATCTGATTTTCTCAGGGTCCAATTCTTACTTGCCAAAGGAGAGAATGAGGAACATCAGTCTTGGAGAGGATGGCTGTGGGGCAAGGACAACTGCCCCTTGCTAACTTTGTCTTGAATACCTGACCTGCTGACAGGTAGTGGAGGTTGCTTGTCAACTCGAACTCTTCTCCAGGAGTTCATTTACAGACTGAAAGGATTCCATGCAGTCCCCACTTAATTTGGTGGCATGGATTCAAAACATTGTAAAGCTAATTTGTAGGAACATATGATTTCGCCCTTTTTGGGTTTATGACCATTTTTACCTTGGCAGGCTCTGACATGAGCTGTCGTGGCCATTTCCAGATGTGAACAGTCCCCCTCTTTTAGACAATCTGGTTGTCCTCCCTGGAATATAGTTGGGGTGGGTGTGGGGAGAGTCCTTTTCTTTGTTTGACAAACCCTATCTGAGCAGTTCTCAAAGTGTGGTCCCTGGACCAGCAGCTTCAGCATCACCTGGGTACTTGTTAGAAGGGAAAATTCTTGCCCTCCCCCCACCCCCGCATTGATCCAGAAACTCTTGTTGGCGGGGGGAGGCGGCAGCACTCTTCATTGTAAGAAGCCCCCAGATGACTGATACACTCATGTTTGAGAACTGCTGCCCTATCCAGTAGTCAAACTGGATGAGATGGATGCCTCAGTGCACCACAAGTCCAGCTGGTTCTTTCTTTGTTTTTACCCTCCAAGACTTTATCCCTACCCATCCCTCCATTCCTCATGTGGGCCTTTTGAAATCACATCCACATTCCTGGCCAAGGTCAGATGTCACTTCCTTCGTGAGGCCTTGCCTGACTCCCCCTCTGTCACTTGATGTGTGCTTGCTCTCCTTTCTCCTCTCCTCCCCCCAACTCCCTTGCCCTACCCTCCCAGCCTCCCATACCTTCACTGCATGTAGTCCCCCCATAGCAACCCCAGCATCACTGGGTGCTTGTTAGAAATGCAGAATCCTGGCCCTGGCCCACCTGAGTGGGAATCTGCATTTCACAAGATCTCTTGGTGATTCCTAACCACTTTAAAGGTTAGGAAGCACTGATCATCCGGAGTGTACTAAAAAAAATCAATGTTTTTCCTGATTACATTTTTAATAACACTTATTCATTGGGAAAATATGGGTGATACAGAAAAACCCAGAGAAGCCAAGGCAGCCAAGTTCAGGCGAGGTAACGTGTTCCTTCCACGCTGCTATGAGCAGACTCTCTGGGGCTTGTTGTTAATGTACCTGTCCCGGGAGGTGCTATATTCAGATGACCTGTTTCTGAGACAGAAGCTATGCTTTAAACAACAGCTAACACCATGTCTTGCATAAAGCAGGTGTTCAGTAACTATTTAAGGACACAGAAGAGGGAATTGAAGAATTCTCTGCTACTATAAGGGCACTGTCCCTTTTCTAGAAGTTGGAGTCCCTAGCATACGAAAGAGCTAGATTAAGGCTGTTTTGGGCTGAGCTTCTCATGGCTGCTAAATCTTGGTGCAGTGACAGGAGTGTCTCCTTCTGAAACCTCTATGGGTGGCTTCCCTGAGGCAGAGTGAAGCTTGGTAAAAAAACCTGCTGCATGCACCTCTTATTCGTGGTCCACATGCTCTGTATCAAGACGCACAGCTTCTGACCTACCGTGAGAACTATGGCTGATAATGTGATTGCAAGTTTTACTAGAATTCTTCAGTGTGAATGAGGGGGGTTGGGAAGAAGGAATCGTCCCACCTGCCACTTGGGCTCAGAGCTGAGGGACTAATTTACATAACCATGTAAGGAGCATTGCAGAGTCCACGTTCAGCTCATTCAGCCCAGCGCCCCTAGCTGCGCGCCCCTGTCTTTCAGGAGCTGTGTCCGAGGCCTGTCCCCACCCTCTTGGCCTTGGGAGCAGCTGCAGGTCTCCAGGGCCTGGTCTGGGCTCATGGATGCACATGGGAGTTGCCCAGTAGAAATAGCTGTGACTTTGGACTCATAATCTCAAGGTTCTAGACCTGTCCAGCATTTCTAAGCTCTGTCCCTTTTGTCCAGCTTCTTTGTGTTTCCTCCTTGGTAAGAACCAGACATGGCTCCTTGGGGAAGTGCCCAGCTTCCTCCACGTGAATGCTGCTGCCCACATCATATTCCTGGCCTCCAGGTGGGCAGAAACTTGCGCACTCCTGTGCTCCTGGCAGACCTCTGTTGCTAGGGAGCAGTGACTCTGAAGCATCAGCACTCGGGACCTAAGTGTGAGTGACTGCCTCCCATTGGGCCGTTACCCTCTATGAGGGTGCCAGAGGGTGTGTCTCACCTGCTGTGTTTGTGCACATGATGGTCTGGTCATCTTGCTGGAAGGACAGCATGAGTTGGTGGCAACCTTACAGGACACAGGACATGTTTGTATCCCAGACACGTCTGGTGCTGCAGCATCTGCCTGGCCTCAGCATTTCTCTTAAACATCTGGGAATAATTACTCTCTGCCTAAAACCAAACCATGAAGCAGTTATAAGAAACTCCACATTTAGGCGAGTGAAAAAAATAAGCAGGATAATAGATTTGAAAAGTTTATATCACAAGAAAAAAAACTGTAACTATGCATGGTTGCAGATGTTAACTAGACATTATGGTGGTTGTTTCGCAATATATACAAATACTGAATCATTATGTTGTACATCTGATATATAATGTTATATATCAATTATATCCCCCCCAAAATACAAGCAATTTTGCTCTTGTCTGTTCCTCCATGAAAATGGCAGATATGAATTGTTTTTCAGAAACACTAGAGTCCCTTTGCCTCGAGTGCATAACCGAAAAGGGACCCGAGTTGAGTCCTGTCACAAATGTGTCACTGCTTGTGACTGCAGCCACTAGACCTGTTTCTGGGACATGAAGAAAATGTTGATTTTGATATTTTTAGAGCCAACATTACAGTGTACTTTTTAGCTGTGAAGTATCTCTAAGTCCCAAAAGATGATGACTGATCTGAATTTCACAGGTGATAATCTATAAATTCAAAATTTCACAGTGGGTTTTCACTTGCCAGAAAATATACTAGGTTTACAGTTTTCATTGGTTCTAAAAACTTGATCCTCAACAATGTTAGAGTGAAAGTTATTTCGTCTCGAAGGTCAGATTTTCCAGACTCTCAAATGAGCAAACTCAGAACCTACCTAGAGTCATGTACTGATAATTTTTATTTTTGGTTACAGAAATGCACACCCTGCAGAGTAAATGAGATCCCCAAAATAATACCCCAGACCTGGTTACTGTGATAGCTCTGCTCCAGGCTGCTATGTAACGTGAATAAGCCAGAAGAGGTGACAACTTTTTTTCTCCAAACATTTATCAAACACTAATTAAAGATGACAATACGTTTGGTAGTTTCTCAGGGAATATTTACTTGGCCCATATAGCATCTCAGATGGAAGTTTTTCACTTTGCTGTCTCCTGCGTGCGGCTCTGTGGAACGCCGTCCTTCCGTGCCTGGCAGCTCCAGGAGAGATCTGCCCGAGAGACGTGTGATCTTCTGCTCAGGAGCAAGAGCAGTGTTTTTTTTTTTTTTTTTTCCGTCAATTAAAAATGGACAAGTTGTAATTTAGAAATACATGGATGCCTGTGGATTTTTAAATTGGATTTAAAAAGTTGTGGCAAGGAGTGCAGGGACCAATCTTTAATTACAGCTCTTACCAGCCCTCTACTTTGTCATGCCAGGTGGGGGGAGGCATCCCTGCCGAGCAGGGCGCTCGTAACCAGGGCGTCAGGCATCTCACACTGGGGCTTTCTGTGTGCTCTGGCAATGGAAGAGAGGAAACAGTGGAGCAGCGGATCTGACTTGGGTATCTGGGACGCTGAGGATTTTAAAGGCAGTACAAACCTCACTGAGGGGTTTCAACTGATCACTAAACTAGGGCTGTCTGGCATATAGTTAATGAATTACTAAGGGAATGGAGTAAACTACTCTGCTGATTTCACACTGCTGATTCTGAAATCCTCTGTTATTGAGAAGGTGTTAGGCAGAGAACATTAGTGTTATGTACGGTTGAAACTAAATGAAGAAACTGCACATTTAATCATAGAGTGTTTGAGGAAAAAGGACTTTTGAGGCATCTGAGCCAGGGTCCAGACAAGTAATGGAAATGAGCCAGGTGGACAGGTGACCCTGGGGACCTGGGTAGCATGTGCCCCGAATAAAGGGTGGGTGCTGTTCAGCCTGACCTCCCTGGGCCTGGAAGGGATGGCCCAGGGTTTCTGGATCTTCCCATTCTTCAAGAGAAGCTGGAAACCTGGAACTTTATGGACAACCTCTTTCAACGATTGGCAACGAACCAAAAATATTTTAAAATGCCACGCAGGCCAAACCGAGTGTGGCAGTGAGCTGCCAGTTTGGACTCTGACGTCTGCCAGTCTCCCTCATTTTACAGATGTGATAACCAGCTGGCTGCAGCTTCCGCCACTGGCTTGGTGGTAGCCTGAGGCCTGGAGGCCCAGTCTCTTGTTTCTGAGGCTGACTTTACTTTCTCCCGAAGGGCCATTTTCTGGGGATGCTCTGGAGTGACTAAGGTGTTTGGGGTTTCCTGGCTAGCTGGCAGCTCACCCTCCAGAGTTCTTGAAAGCTCTTCCTAGAAGTCCACAGTCACGGCCAGCTGGACTTCCCCTGAGGCGTGGGTGTCGATGTCTCACATGCCAGGTGGAGCTGGTTGCTTGGCTCATTTGTGTGTTTTCCTAGGATATCAGTGGACGTTCCCTGGGGTGCTGGGTTAATGTCCACACACTTGGACCCCGAGACATACTTGCTCGGCAGGAAGAACACTGCCCACGAATGTGGTGGAATAGGAATGAGGAGCTGGGGACTGGGCGAAAGGGAATAGTTCTCAAGAGATTGGGACCCCACCCTGGAGTTTCTGCTCTTGGTCTTCAGCCTAACCTGAGACTTCTGCCCTCCCCCAGGGGAGGTAAAGGTGGGTCTCTTGGGCACCTGTTCTCAGAGTGGAGTCCCAGGCCTCTGCATGAGATCACCTGAGGAGTGGGAAACAGCAGTGTCCTGAGCCCCGTCCACCCAGACGCTCAGACTTAGAATATTGGGGTGTGACCCGGGAATCTCCCTTTCAGACACGCCCCTCAGGAGGTGGTTGTGCACACAGGAGTTTAAGAACCTCTGTTCTAGGGATGGCAGAGGCACTGGGCAATAGGGCCTTGTGAGTCCAAGTCATGTTCTCTAGGCTCCAAGTACAGGAAGGCAAGCAGATCAGAGGAGCAGGCGGGTCAGTGGGGTTCTGGCTCACAGCCCGGAACCCAAGAGGCAGCGTTAAGTCGTGACGCCAGGACTGGTTTTATGGGTATGACCAGTGCAGTCCTACAGGCTCCTGCACTTGGGGTTTAATGCTCTGCGGTCACAGTTTGAAATTATTAATACTTTTATTTTTGATTTTGCGTCTTTTAAGTGAAGGCTGATGAGACAACGGAGCGTGCGCTGGGGGCTTGGAGCCCCTGCTCATGTGCAGTTTTGCCAACCTCTGCCTCCCCACCTGCCCACGACCAGATCTCTGTTGCAGGCTCCCCACTCCACCTTACCCCACCCAACCCTGCCCAGTGACTTCCACTGTCTTCCGCCCCAGCAGCGGCCTGTGTGCAGGTGGGCGCATGCCCCATGTGCTGAGTTGTGGGGGCGGGGCTGTGGGTGCCTGTGAGGGTCTACGCGTGCCGCATGAGTATCCTTGAGCCCGAGGAAGCGCAATAGTAAATAGACAAAAACAAAAGCAAAAACACAATGACGGGAAAAAAGAGAAACCACTGAGAAAGGAAAAAGAGTTTTTTCAGCTTTTTGAACATTGAGCCTACATTTTCAGTTTGCACTGGGTCTTGCAAATTATACAGCTCGCCTGGGTGACCTTATGCATAAATTCTATTCTTAGTGGCTCTATTTTATTGGTGGCTCACAGGAGTGAAATAATGTGCCCCTTCCCCTGGATCGCCTCTCTCCCGGTTTCACCGACTCTTTGTTCTGATCGTAATATCCTAAGTTAATGGAAGATCGTAATCTTCTGTATGTTAACAGATTTCTTTGTATCATACATTATAGTCTTTTTCTTTCCATGAATTTGAATAACAGGGATTTTTAAAGAATAAAGCAATAATATATTAAAAATTCCCTTGAAAATTTTACATAAGAGTTTTGAAGATTTTAAAGAGAATCAGTGAGAGCTATCATGCTTACATGGTTTCTCTAATTAAGTTTTCCACTTTAAATTAACTGCATGAATTTGGTTATGTGGTTTAGCTATTTAGGAGTTTAGCTTTAGGTTTAGCTATTTTGCACTGCCTGCCCTTGGCAGGTGGAATAAGCAGGATACACTTGGGATGTGGTGTGCACTCAGTGAATGTTTGTGGAAGGATGGGAGGTGAGGATTGGATGTGTGAGCATCACTGCAAAGGTCTTATCTTTTACTGTTTGAAGGGATGAGCAGCTGATAACACTCCACATGGTTATTTTCAAATGAAAGTTGTTAAGTCTGTGCCTCAGTTGACCGTGTTCTACTTGAAATACTCTCCTCCCTTGGTTTGTAGGAGAGCCTTCTCCTGGTTTTCCTCTGGCCCTTCTTTCTGTTGCTTCTCAGTCTCCTTTTCTTTGACTCAGTCTCTACATGTTGGAATTGCAGAGGGCTTACTCCTGTACCTTTCTTTCCTCCTCATTCTATATCCTGTTGCAGTTAAGAATGCAGTCTTAGGAGCCAGGCTGGCTGGATTCAGTGGCTACTAATTGTGGTGATCTTGGACAACTTGTTGGGTCAACTTACAGTTTGCTGTGAGCTGGTGCTCCACAGTTTTACATCAATTATAAGATGATAATAAGAATAGTACCTTCCTCATAGCCTGTGTGAGGATTAAATAATTCATGTTAATTCATGTCAAGTGAATAGTAAATGTTTTTAGCTATTAAAAGTTAGAGATTTGGGCTTCTGCTTGTGCCTATAATGAACTAGCTTGTAGCAGACTAATACTTTTACCAAGAACAACAAGATAAGGCAGACAAAGGACTAAAAACCATCTGTATGAAGGCATTAGAGAGCTCCCAAGGCAGCCAGAACTTGGGAGGCCAAGATGCCAGAGAAGGGAGACTCACTGAGGTCACACTCAATGAGTTAGACATTCTAAATTGCTTTTCACCTTGATGCATTTATCACTTCATCAATGGCACCTGAGACCATGAAGGCAAGCAAAAAGTCACTATGAGGAGGCTGACAAGTTAAACAAAGCTATTAGAAGTTTCTAGTATGGGAGAGGAAAAAAACAGAGATCAGAGCTCACCAAGATAGATGGATCCAAATAAACATCCCATGCATTCAGTTGGGCCCCTAAAGATTATACCCTAGAAGTAAGGGTTAACTGAAAACAGGCTAGGCCTAAAAGACTGAACCTCAGTTTTGAGTGAGCTCACTCCTTGACTGGATTAAGGTGATCTACTCCTACAGCTTGCCAGAAGCTAAGGAAAATCCTCTCTGGAGGAAGATATCACCTAGAACCTTGAAATTTTTCATAAACCATCCATTATTGTATTCAATAAAATATACCTGGTAAATCCAGAGACATGACCAAGAGGGGAAAAAAATCATAGAAATATCTATATGTGATCCAGATACTAGAGTTATCAGATATGATCTTTAAAACAATTAAAAAAATATATTCAAGAAAATAGGCAAGATGGATAATTTTAAGAAAACAAAACAGGGCTGTGTAATATAAAGAAGCAAATGGAAATTATAGAAATGAAAAATATAAAAATTAAGAATGGAACAGATGGGTTTAACTGAAGATTAGACACAGATGAAGAGAAAATTAATGATCTGGAGTATAGGTCAGTAGAAGATATTGAGACCAATTTATGGAGAGCAAAAAATGGAAAATGCAGAAAAGAGCCTACTAGGCTTATGGGACATGGGTCTAAAATACTCCATGTATTGGAGTCCCATATGGGAGAAGAAGGAAAATGGGGCAGAATCAATAGTTGAAGAGATAATGGCTAAGATTTTTAAAAGCCAACAAATGACATCAAACCACAAGTTTAAGAAGTGCTGTAAACTCCAGGCAAGATAAATATATGGTAAACCACACATTAGCACTTCATAGTAAAACTGATGGAAATTAAAGACAAAGAAAATATTAAATGCAGCCTGAGAAAAATAGATTATCTTCAAAAGAACAACAATAAGACTGGAAGCTGATGTTTCAACTGAAATGATGTAAGCTAGAAGACAGTGGAGTAATTCCTGCAAAAATATCCTTTAAAGTGAAGGTGAGTTGACACCAAAACCACAAACAACAAAAGCAGAAATAGGTTAAATTGTACTTCATCAAAATTAAAAGCTTTTGTGTTTCAAAGGACACCACTGAGAAAGTGAAATGACAAACCCATGGATTGGGGGAATATTTTTGAAAATCATATATCCGATAAAGAACTTGTATCCAGAATATAAACGGATTCTTACCATTCAACAAGAAAAAGACAACCCAAGTTATAAATGGGCAAAGGATCTGATAGACATTTTTCCATATAAAATATACAAATGGCCAATAAAGGCACGAAAAGATGCTCATAATCATTAGCCATCAGAGAAATGCAAATCAAAACCATGAGATACCACTTCACTTTCATTAGGATGGCTAAA
This sequence comes from Equus przewalskii, assembly GCF_037783145.1. Classification (NCBI taxonomy): domain Eukaryota; kingdom Metazoa; phylum Chordata; class Mammalia; order Perissodactyla; family Equidae; genus Equus; species Equus przewalskii. The sequence goes on from NC_091837.1 coordinate 58,234,198, forward strand.
ATCAAAATGAAAACAAGTATTAGCAAAGTTATGGAGAAATTGGTACCCTCATGCATTGCTGGTGAGAATATAAAATGGTGTAGCCTCTTTGGAAAATGTTTGGCAGTTTCTTAAAGTGTTAAATATAGAGGTGCCATGTGACCCAGTGATTCTTCTAGGTGTACACCCAAGAGAAAGGAAAATATATGTCTATACAAAATCACGTATATAAATGTTCATAGTAGTATTATTCATAATAGCCAAAAAGTGGAAAAATTCAATGTCTATCAACTAATGAATGGATAAATCAAATACAATGGAATGTTATTTAGCAATAAAGTGAAGGAAGTGCTGATAAATGTTATAGCATGGATGAACCTTGAAAACTTTATGCTAAGAAGCCAGTCACAAAAGACCACATATTCTGTGATTCTGTTTATATCAATTGTCTAGAATAGGCAAATCTATAGAGACAGAAAGTAGATTAGTGATTTCTAGGGGCTGGAGGGGGTATGTTTGCAGAATGAGGCGTTACTGTTAATAGATATGTGGTTTCTTTTTGGGGTGATGGAAATGCTCTAAAATTGATTGTGGTGATGGATGCACAACTCTGTGAATATACTACAAGCCAGGGAATTGTACACTCTAAATGGGTGAGTTGTATGGTATGTGAATTATATCTCAATGAAGCTGTTACTGAAAAAATGGAGGTGAAGTAAAGATCTTTCTAGAAAATAGAAACTGAGGAAATTTGTTGCCAGCAGACTCTCACTAAAGAAATAAGAGAGTTCTTCAGGCCGAAGGAAATTATCACAGCTAGAAGCACAGAAATGCAGGAAGGAATGAAGTGGAAGAGACCAGGTAAATACGTGTGTAAATTTAAATAAATATTGACTGCTCAAAAAATACTATGTCATGGGGTTCAAAATACATTTCTCAATATTGCAACAGGTGTAGACCATATTAAAGTGGTCCAGCACCCATAAATTGTCTGGGAAGTGATAACACTGATTTATAGTAGGTTCTACGGAGTTAGAGGCATGTGATTATCTATAGGGTAAATTACTGAAAGAACTAATAAAAGAATGCATAACTAGGAATAAGTAGAATATCAGGAAGGACATATGGAATAATGAAGAATAGTAGATTAAACCAAAAGATGGCAAGAAAGGAGGAAAAAGGAATCTAGAGCATGTAGATTTAATACCGAACATGTAGATTTGAACCCAAACATCAGCAATCACTTTAGGTTAACAGACTTTGATTAAGTACTTTTATTAAAAAACTAAGATTGTCAGATTGGATTTCAAGAACTATATTCTACATATAAGAGACATATCTTAAATATATGGGCACCAAATGTTGTAAGTAAATGTTGGAAGAAGATAAGCCATACAATGCTAACCTAAAGAAAGTGGGATGGTGGTACTAATAATAGATGATGTAGTCTTCAAGGCAAGAAATGTTTCTAGAGATAAGGAGGAAATCTCATAGTGCTAAAGAGTCAGTCCACTCGGAAATATTTGTATTCACCTAATACATAACCAAAATAAATAAAGCAAATATTGATGGAATTAAAATGGAAAAATAGAAAATTTCACGGTCGTAGTGGGAGATTAATACCTCTCTCTATAGCACAAGCAGATAAAAAGAACTAAGGATAGAGGAGATTTGAACATTCCCTGTAAGAAACACGGCAGCTGTTGAGTATACATCCTTTCTGTGTAGGACCATAAAATAAGCCTTAAGTAGTTTCAAAGAATTGAAATCATACAGAATATATTTTCTGGCCATAGTGAAATTAAGCTAGAAATCATCAATAAAAAAGATACTAGAAAATTTCTGGGCCAGCCCCAGTTGCCTAGTGGTTAAGTTCAGCACGCTGCACTTTAGCAGTCCAGGTTCCGTTCCCAGGCATGGACCTACACCCCTCCTCTGTGAGTGGCTATCCTGTGATGGCAGCTCACATACAAAACCAAGAGGAAGATTGGCAGCAGATGTAAGCTCAGAGTGAATCTTCCTCAGCAAAAAAAAAAAAAAAAAAAGGATATTAGAAAATTTCTAAATATTTGGAAATTATGTAATACACTTCTAAATAACACATGGGTCAAAGAAGAAATCCCTTTAGAATATACTTTGGACTGAAGAGAATGAAAATATGGCGTATCAGATCTTGTGGGTTGTAGCTAAACTCTGTTTAGAGGAATATGATAGTCTTAAATGCACATAATTGAAAAGAAGACTGAAAATCTTAAGATTTTAGCAGTTAGAAGAAAACCATATTAAACACAAAGAGTGTGGAAGGAAATAACAAAGATAAGAATGGAAATTAATGAGATAGAGAACAAACTTAAGGTAGTGGAAAAGCAATATAATCAAAAGTTAGTTCTTTGAAAAGACTAATGAATGAGTAGCAGACCTCTCCTATACTGTTCGAGAAAAAAATGAGAAAGCACAAATTACCAATATCAGGAGTGAAAAAGGGAATACCACTATAGATCATCAAGACAAAAAGTTACCTGTTATCTTTACGCTTGCCAATGCACTTGTGGGGTTTCAACTGCCATGTTTTTATTCATGTGCAAATCTCCAAATCTCTTTTTCTATTCAACATCTCCACTTGTTTTAGACATAACATGTTAAAAACAAAATTTTCAGTTTTATCCTATCTCCCTGCCCTCAGCAGCTTTTTGACTAATGTTTCCTGTGTTTGTAAATGGTGCCCCCATTTCTTAATTTGCTCAAGTAAGAAACTTCCCGTTGGATGCCTCCACTTCTGATCAATCACTTAGTAGTTTTGACTTTTCCTTCCTCTCGTCCCCCACTTTCCCTGTATCACTCCTCTCCCTTCTCTTCTTTCCATTTCCACTGCTTCCATCATTGTCCAAGCCACCTTCAAATCGCCCCAATTCCTGCAGTAGCTTCTTCATTTGTCTTCTCCCTCCCATCCCCACACTGCAAAGCTGGTCCTGTGTGCATCTGTTTACAACCATTTCACGGCTTCTGTTGCCCTAGAATCAAGTCTAAAACCTACTGTGGCCAGGAAGGCGCCCCCTCCGGAGTCCTTGTCTTGTTCTTTGAGTGCCTTGACTACTCAAACTCCTTCTGTGTCAGAGCTTTTGCATCCATCATACTTCAGTTCCATGCTCTCCAAACTCCCTCAAATATAACAAGAACAGAAACAACAAAGGAGACTAACTCATTGTCTTCCTCATTTCTCTGAATTCCCCCCAGCTGTTTGGTGATCAGTCCTGTCACACTGTGCGTGCTCCCTGGGATGTGGTCTGTCATGCTCGTGGCAGCTCCTTAGGACATCCCACAGTGCCTGGCACAGAGGAGGAGCACAGGAAAGGATTATTAATCTGAATGAGTGAATGAATGAGTGGTAATGGATCAATAATAATCCTGAAACTTAGTGCTGATACTATTTTTCAACTTGTCTAAAGTGAAAGAGAAAAATGGAAAAAGGTAGCTGTAAACATAAGCAAATATAGTCCAGACTTTTCAAGAGAGAATTTTAATGCATTTTTGGTTATTTAATGATAAAAAAGTCTTTTAAAATAATTCAAATATTTACCAGACGATCACACGCCCTCAGTTCAAGCTCTAAATGGGAGAAACCTGGCCTTTGTCTTTCTTGTAGACTTTGGCAGGGGCCCTTGCCTTTGGGTGGTGAGCTGTGCAATTTTGTTGACTTAAATAGAAATCTGGGGCTTGATTTGGAAACTGCCTAAATCAATTTCAGGACATTGCTTCTCTCCCTGAGTTTGGTGGCCACGAATAACATAACTTAGTAAAGGTTTCTGAGGAAGTAAAATCCAACTGCTTTCAAAGTAAATACATTCATATTATTTCATGGCCCATATATGCTGGTTCTTCAAAAATATCCTTGTGCTTCACCCTAAAACATTTATTAAAATACCTGTAATGGGCCCCTAGGGATTTAGAAGTTTAAATATGATTTGTTGGGGTTAGCCAACAGGATCTGTTTTCTTCTGATATCATGTAAATCAGTTTCATTTGGTCTTTCTGTTAAGAAAACTGACCAAGTCTTACTTGTATTTTTAAAATATGTAAAATTACATCTTTATATGAAACGAATAATTTTTTATTGTGAAATGCATTATACATACAAAGGAACAAACATGAAGGAAGGATATGTATAGTTTGAAGGATAATGAAGTGAATGCCACGTCTTTACTACCCATATTAGGAAATCGCAGAGGGCAGCCAGGTGTACCCTTCCCCTTGTCCCTTTGCAGTGGTCGTTATGGGTATGGGGGAACCATAGCCCACAAAAGCCAGAGTAGCTGAGCCAGGGTTTTACGTAATTTTTATTAAGAATTATGAAGGGAACATGTGGCACTACTTGTTGGAAAGCTCTCTTTCCTAACTTGTTTTGCGTGTCACCTAAGTCCAGTTTCTTGTGTCTGCTGCCTTTAGAAGGAACCACAAAGTTGAAGGAAGCCACAAGCTTCATGACTGCTTAGCAACAGAAGCACCATTTGAGGGGGAAACGGGTGTAGCTCTCTTAGAACAGACAGACTGACACACTCTGACTGTCTTTGTACCACTCTTGGAGCTGGGATGAGCCCAGAGTGGGGCACTCAGGGGACCCACGGTAAACCTGGCCCTGGAGAGAGACGAGGCCCACAGCACTGCTTCTTTTCTGAGGCAGGAGCAGGGCTGGCTTCGTGGGCGTGCGAGCAGTGCTGTCAGAGGGACTCTGTACTTGCAGTTGCTATCTTGAAAGTTTTCATACTTTTACCTTCGTGTGTTCTGTAAGTGAAGTACAATGGGGCAATGAAATAGGAGCCACCGCTCACACTTGGTTTTGCCTCCTGCTGCCTCCTTACCTCCCTGGTAAGCTGACTTCTCACCCGACTGCTCTCTCATTCCCTGGTGCTACCGGCCTCTCATTTCAGCAACTGCTACTGTCCTCTGTCCCCAGCGGGGGATTGCTCTGGGAGGGGCAGGCCCAGGTGTGCATGCTCTGTGGCATCTGAGGGCTGGGCATAGTGGTGGCATTCCTCTCTTCAGCTGGCTGTGTCATGGTGTGTTTAGCGGGCACCTTGGTGGGACGAGCCTCTTATCCACCACCAATCCAGGCACCGAGCACTTTGAGGGAGAAATGTAGTCCCCGTGGGGGCTGCCTGTCTGCTGTGCATTGAGGTGACAGGCTCGTGGGAAGAGGAGATTGACTTAAAGCAACAACCATAAAATGTGGCTCACAAGTCTCTAGGTCTACTGGGCAGTTCTTCTGGCTTGGGCCAGTTTGGCTGATATCTGCTGGGCTCTCTCATGTGTCTGTCCTCAGCCAGTGGGTCATCTGGAGGCTTGATGATCCGGATTAGCCTCACTCAGTGTGTAGCAGTTGGCAGGCTATGAGCGGGGGCAGCAGAAACAACCAGACGTCCCGGAGGCTGGCTAACCCGGGCTTCTCCATGTGGTGGCAGAGTTCCAAGAACAGCAAAAGAGGAGAGCCCCAGTGAGCGAGTATCTTTCAAGTCTCTGCTATGTCACACTTGCTACTGTGGTGGCCAGAGCAAGAAAGAGGCCAGCCCAGATTCCAAGAGTAGAGAAAGAATCTACCTCTTGATGGAGGAAGCTGCAGAATAACATTGCGAGAGGTGTGGAGGCAGGGCCGGGAGCAACCAGTCAAAAGACATAAGCAAATGACTTTTATGTTAGCTCTTCTTGATTTTTTTTCTCTTTTAAAAATCAGCATATATTTTCCCACTTCTGAACTATGATCAAAATTAGCTTAAAGGATAGCCCTCGTATATATTGATGGAATAATTCTATGTGAATCTATTTCAGGATTACACAGAAATTTTCTTGCCTAGACTAAGGATCATTGTGGACCTGCTGCCAAACCCAGATAATCATTAAACCACCTCAGTAATATGCCACTTCACTGGATTAAGGAAAGAAAAGAATATATAAATCGAGACGTGACATCAGCCTTGTTTTAGATTTCTTTTTTGTTTTTTTTTTCAGGATGGTGAGCCTGCCCTTTCTTTTTCAGTGCACTGTAAGGAACAGTCAAAAGAACCCCAGGGTGACCTGGGGCACCCTGTCTACAAGGAGTGGAGGGCTCTTTCTGTGTCTCCAGAGATGGAGGACCCATTTTAATGGTTTGTTTTGACCCAGGTGGAGTGACACAGAATTCCAGGGTGTTTGGAAGGGTCCTTCATGTGGATCTGTGACTGACTCCCTATGAGCACCCCACCCCCCACCAGAATCCCAGCCACACGTTTACAGCCTGCAACCTGATCTGAAGTCTTCCTGCCGAGCCACTGTCTCTGCCCCTAATTTCTCTAACGGCCGGCCGGCCGCACTTCTATAATAGCCCTGTAATGTTATCTTCCCACGTGGCTCCCTGCTTTGTCTTATGTCCTGAAGTGCCCGGCAGTGTCCTGGCCACCAAACCTAGAGGCAGGAAAGGAGTGCAGGGGACATGCTGCCAGGGGATCAGGGTTGACACGAAAATTGTTGGAGTCAGGAAATTCCAGGGCCCTTAAGTCATTCAGGAAGACAGTTGACATGAGAGGCCAAGGGAGGGGATCAGGTTGCCTCAGTGTAAGTAGGAATTGAGGTTGCCTGTCAGGAGCTGGTCTGGCAGGGAGGTGTCTGAGTCCTCTACTCCGCAGGCAAAGTTTGGATAGTTCTGTCTAAATCTTTAGCCAGAGTGGAATTAACTTCCACTCGCTGTCTATTCACATTGTCTCGTTCTTTTATAACTGTTACTTAGTTATCCCCTACAGGACTGAAGAACTCATTTAGTGTACTTATCAATTTGTTTGTAAAAATAATACTTAAAGCCAAACCCCCAAACTTTTTAGGGGATTTTCCTGTTTCAATGTGTCAGTCCAGCAAAGAAGCCCTTTATTCTTCCTCCTTGGCTCATGTGATGGTTTAAATATTAATCTCGTGTCTCAGGTGTAATGATGAGACAGGGCTTGTGTTGTGGAATGGAGTGGGCAGTGTGTGTTGACTTGTTTGGTATGTTCACGGGCCACCTGTGTTGTTGGGACCCCCCTGTGTGCATGCGTGTCCCGGCTTGCTCAAGGGGGCAATGTCTGACCTTGCCCTCTTCCTATGGCCCTACTGTAAGGACTCCACACACACTTCCTGAAGGATTCAAAGGCATATATTCATCTTTTCTGTTTGAGTTGGAGGACTCGCCAGCACAAATTGCCCAACCGCTAATTAGAGGAGCAGAATCATGACACTGGCTTAGGAAGTAATGGGGGCCTTTCTTCGGGAAGGGAGACCGGGCCAGTTTTATGGAGAATGCTTGGGTTTCGGGAGGCTGCAGCTGCTAATTATAGAGAAAGAATACAACGGAGGATGAACTTCCACACATTTGACAGTTGGTTTAAGTGGCTTTTTATTCTCTTCTGTGCTCTATTTGTGTGTCATATTTACTCGATAATATGATCTTTGAGGGAAAGAAGTGTTTATGTGTTCCTTGGTGCCCAGCCTGTGCCTGACATATAATTTTGTTAAAATTGAACTATGGAAATGGTAGTAGTTAATGATGCCCCGAATGGGAGGAGAGGAATGATGAGAATGGGTAGTTCTGCTAAGGTTTTGGGATTCTGTTGTCAGGAAGCTGGGGAGATTGTGGGGCTTCTTGCTATGGTTCAGGGCTGCCTGGGAGCATGTTGAAGCAGATTCTTGTTGGGCCAAGGTGAGTGTGGAGGAAAACTAGATATTTGCCTTGGGCAGCTGAGAATAAAATCGGAAGGTATGGGATGAAGATGATGTGCAAAATGGCCACGGTTGCCAGGAAGGGCAGGGCTATATCTGCTGGCCACCAGTAAACCCCTCCTCGGCCCCAAACAAGGAGAAGAGCATAGGGCTGGGTGGGGTCTGTGAGGACTGAAGGCCAGGACATGGTCTCTCAGCCTTTCATCCAGTCCCTGCTATCTCCACCACAGGTGCTTCAAATTAATGACCTGGGAGCATGTGCTGGAGCTGGCCTGGGTGGCTTGAGAGGGCCGATTGAGAAATTCTTGGGAATTTTGTGAGCTAGTTGTTGAACATAGCCATTATTAAAAGTTAAATTTTATCAGTGTACAATTAAATGTTATATTAAAAACAAAGGTAATAAATATTCAAAATCTGTCACTTCCTCATTGTTTCATTACATTTTACTGCTACTGTTGCTTTTGAGGTTCTTACATCTCTTGTATCTGTGAGGTAAAAATACCGGTGAACTGCTGTGTCTTTTTCCAACTCCATGCGCAGTGACTTCACGTTGGTAGCTTGAAGTCAGTCACGGTGGAGTATCTATAACATGTCCACGTGCACATTCTGCCTCTCTCCACCCCGGAGCAGCACTTCCCCTCTGACTTGGTTCTCTCTGTCCAGCCTGAGTGTGGACCACAGGGTAGGGATGACTCAGGTGCTCACTTGGAGAGAAGCAGAAACTCTTTATTCCAAATGCTTCTTTCTCTGGGCTCACACATTTCCAGGGGCTGAGGCAAAAGAAAAGCTTAAAAGGCTTTCATTATCCCCATCTTCTAGTCTGTTGATTATATGTGGGATTAAAAATAAGAAAAAGTGTTGATGCTATCAACAGAACAGACCAAGCAAGCTTTATTAGTTAATAACATCAGTAGGAGTTAAAAGCAAGAATCAGCTGCAGTGATTCCGGCTGTACACATGGTCCAATGTACATGTTCACAGGTCCAGTTTTAATGGAATTTTCCACCTTGGAATGCTAAAGTCTGATTTCAGTCCATGGGAGACCGTGACCCAGGGGAGACCTTCTGCAGGAGATCCTTCTTGTCTACTTCGTCCACAGGCTGGGAAGGCAGATCCTCTCTGTGTTGCCCCTAAACCCTGGGCGCACCTCTGACACCACAGCACAGTGAGTTTGGCCAATTTGATCCCTGGGTTTAAATGCTTTCTCAGATCAGATGATCCATCTGTAAATGCTGCTGAAGAATGCTGAACCTCCCCAGCACGCCTTTAGTAGTTAGGAGGAACGGTTTATTCCTAGAGCGATAAAACAAGTGAATCAAGCAGGATTAACCCCTTCAAATGATTTGACTAGGTGTTTCTTACAAATGTTAAAGAACAAATTCCTTTCGTTCTGTTCAGGATAATCAGAAACAAGGAAGTGCGGGCCTGTTTATAAGAATTAGCAGCCTGTTATAAATACTAATTTTAGACAAGTTGTCAGTCTTCATTTTTCTTGTTGAGGCTAATAAGCAGAGCTTTTCTATCAAAAGAGACTAATTCCTTGTTTGAAATCTCACTTATAGCGGGAGGATTATTAGGCATTTATCTAGATGTTTTAAAGTAGCTATGTATTTGTTTCCACTTTTCCCCAATCTCCTGTCATTTTGGAATAAGAGCCTTAACTCACCAAGTAGATGAATAATAAGAGCCATGCTGACAGCCGGAGAGATCAAGCATGAAGTTATGTACTTGGATTTCCTCATCATGTTCATCTTAATCTTTGGTAAAATTATTTTCCTGTATTTTTAAGTGTATTGATCGTTGTAAATGTCATGTAATGCTGGCAGCTTTAGCAACCTCAAAATCTCAGTGACTTACCACAGCAAAGGCTCACGTCTGGCTCTTGTCACTGTCCAGGATGGGTCAGTGTATGCTGGGTGGCAGAATTCTCTCTTCCACGCAGTGATTCAGGAACCTGTGCTCCTTCTGTCTGGGGCTCTGCTGGTTTTTAGCCTTCAGAGTCCTCCTCTGGCTTCTCAGCATCTGGCCACAGGCAGGAGAAGAAAGGTGGCGGGGTGTTACAGCCAGACCTGCTGGGAGCCTTCTTTACTTTTGTGGATATTCCATTGGTCGGTACTCAGTTACATGGCCATAGCCCAACTATAAGGCCGGGATATGTGGTCTCTGTGCCCAGGAGGAAAAGGGAATGGGGTTGGCAAATACGTGGCATTGCCTTGGCCACTTCAGAACGCTCAAGATGACACAAGCTGCATTTTGTAAGCATAATATTTTCAAGTCCTTTGAGATCTCTGCCCATAGAGAGGATGCAGAGAGTAGTGGTCGACGGCATGGCCTCAAATCAAACTGCCAGTATCCAAATCCCAGTGCTACCATTTACCAGATGTGACATCAGGCAAGTAACTTTGTCTCTGTCTGTGCCTCAGTTTTCTCATCTGTAAAATGGGGGTAGCAGTAGAACTTAATAGGGTTCCTGTGAGAATCAAATGGTGTAACATATGTAAAATGCTTAGAATTATGCATAGAACATAATTAACAACATGTAAGTATTTGTTAAATAAATTTTTTAAAAGTGAGACTAGTGAAAAAGAGACCTAATGTCCACTTTGGTATGTTGTAATTTGGATATGTTGCCATTCAGATGGAGAATCTTTCTTTCAGTTCAATGGTAAGAATGTTTATTGAGCAACTACTAATTGTAATGTCCCAAGTATGACCGTAGAATCTGAATAAGTAGGGTTTTCCCTGAATCAAAGGAAACAGCATGTTTTCCCCACCAAATTTGCCTTTTAAACTCTGTGACTTTTAATCACATGGACATTGTGATCTTGCCTTCAATTCCCCAAATCCATGGCTTCTCCTGGGCCCCTGAGAGTGGAAAGTGGCACTGGCCCAGTGCCCAGCGGGCTCCTTCTCATCCCCGTCCACGTCTTTTGGGCCCTGTCAATGCCACTTCCTTAATAGGTGTCATTTCTGTCTACTCATTATGTAGTTTGCTCCCAGTCTGTTTGTACGAACACACTACCTCTTCCAGTTATGATCTGAATTTCAGAATAATGCTTGATTTTAAAAAACGCGTGAGGGCAACATGAAGTGATTTCCCCCTACAGAGTCCCCATTCCAGGAGCGGGCTGGGCTTACCAGGCTTGTTCTCTTGCAGCTCGACGACTGCACGCTGCAGCTCTCCCACAATGGCACCTACCTGGACTTGGAAGCCACCCTGGCAGAGCAACGGGACGAGTTAGAAGGCTTCCAGGATGACACTGGGTAAGAGTGACAATTGTGACTGCCGACTAGTCCCGACCTTCTGAGAAATGGGGGTCCACGGGGGCCTTAAAGTCTTTGGGAGAAACCACCATAGCTCTGAGCTTCTCTTCGCTCCCAGTCACACTAAAAGAAGGGAGATGCAAGTGACTCACCAGCAGTAACTGCAAACCCTTTTGCGTTTTGAGAAACTCTACTTGATGAGGCGACTCAAGGGTAGGAAGATGTCCGGTACAGTTTACTTAAGCGCATGGCAGTTACTTTCTAAGCTTTTTTTTCCAAACCAAATATAATTAATATTTTCCGGATTTTAGTGGATTGACAACTGTTTTAAATGTTGTTTTTTTTTTTTTTTTTTTTTTAAGATTTTATTTTTTCCTTTTTCTCCCCAAAGCCCCCCGGTACATAGTTGTGTATTCTTCGTTGTGGGTTCTTCTAGTTGTGGCATGTGGGACGCTGCCTCAGCGTGGTCTGATGAGCAGTGCCATGTCCGCGCCCAGGATTCGAACCAACGAAACACTGGGCCGCCTGCAGCGGAGCGCGCGAACTTAACCACTCGGCCACGGGGCCAGCCCCTTAAATGTTGTTTTTGATGATAACTTACTGGATATTTAGTTTTCTTGGCAGATACCCTAGTAGATCATTTTATGCTCTATCATCTTTTGACCTCATTATAGTGGAGAAAATAATTATGTTAATTAATATCAAGTTACTTTTAGCTTACGTGTAGGATTGCTTAATAGTTCTGATTGCTATGAGGCTGAATAAAGCAACACACACAAAGAAATCAGAAATGTGTGCAGAAAGTGAAATCACTGTAGGAATATACCCATATAATCAGCCATTCCTATATTTATTAGATTATTGAAATACCCTTTTGATGGGGCCCCTTGCTTCCCTTTCTAGCCCTAATCCATCTAGATCCCAGTATATTTCTGATTTCATCACCTTCCTCCTTAGAAACCTTCAGAGGCTCCCTGTTGCCTTCCCAATGATGCTCGGCTATCTTAATCTGATGTTCAGGGACCTCCCCAAAAGCTGTTTTCAAGCTACCTTGCCAGAGTTAAAAATATATTACATTCAGGTGAATATTATCTGAGAGTGCTGTTTTTTCATGAATGGCTTGAAAAATGAGGAAAAATGGGAACCTTCTTAGTGTTACTTTCCAACCTGACTCTACTGTGTTCTGGTGACTTCCTGGGTTTCCCCTGCTTTAACACCCATCACAATTTATGGTCCTTTCCCCCTTAATTTTCCTTCTTGTCTGCTGCTAAAACTCTCCTAGGTCTGAGCTGGGCCTGTCTGACTATCCAGCGCCTGGCATTTTCTCAACATGTTATAGGCACTTAGTGAACATTGGTGGCCAGGTGAAGGGCAGGATCCCAGAATGGAGTCCTAAATGGCATGACCATGAGCACCAAGAAGACCAGAGTTCTTGGTAGGAAACAGCAAGGTTCTGTGAGGATGTCCTTTTTGTCCTCCAAGTGGTTCCAAGGGCCACACCAACAGTGTGTGGGAAGAGATGCTGGAAACGACCTCATGCGGCCATCCACACATGAGGAGTATCGTTAAGTCACACCAGATTCTACGCATCATCATTTTCAAAATTAACATTATTAGACTGATAGACTTGGGGAAATTCCGTTGCTATAGTTCTTACCAAGTATTTGACAATGGCATCCCTTTATATAAGATGTCAGAATTCAGGCTGGATGACAGTCTAATTGGATGATTCCTTGGCTTATTTATCAAACATATCCCAGGAGTGTTATGAGTAGATCATCGTCAACTAGAAAAATGTCTCTAGTAGTGTTATGCTCGCAGACCATGTCCTGTTTGATTTTTTTTCTTTTCTATCAAAACTTAAATGATTTGGAGATGGCAGCTTGGGGGGAAAAAGTGTTAATATTACATAACAGTATCAAGAGTTAAGAGTGAGGAAGAAAATAACATTTATGGAACACCTGCTATGCCAACCATTACACTAGGCACTGTATTCCCAGTGTGTTTGTTGAATAGTTCATTCTCTTACCAGTCATGTGATTGGATTTTATTGTCTCCATTTTTCATTTGAAACAACTGAGGGTCAAGAGTTAAATTACATGTCCAGGACAGCAGAGCCAGTAGATGGTGGAGCCAGGTTTGAACACAGGTGTGACCGATTCCCAGGTTGGTATTCCTCCATCATCCCAGGAGCTTCTGGGCAAAGGCACTTCAGGTTCCACTCAGAATGTACATGTGCACCTTTGGTGACATAAGGTTGGTTCATGCAAGGACATCATCAGTCCCAGGCTAAGACACTGGCTCCAGTTGAAACAGCACCCAGCCTCACTGCAGGATGGCTCCAGGGAAGACGCATTTGCTGCCATCATCTGGCTCTGATAGTACAGCTCGCACTGTCAATGCCAGCATCCAGGTCGTGGAAGTTTCTCTACAGTTGTTCCTAAAGAGCCAGGGACGCTGTTGCAAGCTCACCAGCGTACACCCTGGGGCTGAATTTCTTACTTTGTTCCCTTCTGAATCATCCCCTGGCCATGGGTCCATCTGATAGGTACAGCCTTGACCACATTTCTGTACCCTAAACGGCACGGGATGCTGGGGAAATGAATTATGGCAAGATGAGAGGCAGGACTGACAACGTGGGAAACTGCAAACAGGGGAAGGTAGCTCAAACGATGTCGAGTAGCTGCACATTTCACAGATGTGCCCCAAACTCACCCCAGAGTTTGTGTCTTTGAAATAGTCTTCATTTGTGGTGACCCACCCTAGTTCTTTGGAACGTGCTCAGATGACATACCTCTTTGTTGTGAAGAAGACACCTTTACTGATCTCTGGTGGGGAGGCCCCTCTGTCCTTGGCTTGGGTTGCAGAAGGCATGCCAGGATGGGACTGTCTTGGGATTTCTGGGTCACCCCAGTTATCCCCAGGTCATTTACCACCACTGAGCACTGGCAGCACCTGGGCTAATCGCTGGGAGCTGGCTGGAAGCAGCCTGCAGGCTGAGCCTTCCTGCACAGGTGAGAGGGGTCTGGGCACATTCACAGCGTCACTTGCACTGAGCATCCCTCCTGGGTCCTCTCCTAGAAGCGCGGCATTTGGCAAAGTTGTGTGCCTGAGAACTTGTGTCTCCCACGAATGAGAGTTAAAATATAATTTCTTCCTAGTTAAGAATTACCCTTTTGAGGCATGAAAAGGGCAAATGAAATACCATTCTTTCTCTTAATTTCTTTGTGTAAATTATAGCAAAATATCTGCTAATGTGACCATCTAATGAAGATGTCTGGCAGGCTATGTGAAAATAGTGGTGTTTTTTGTACAGTGTGTTCTGAGTGAGTTTTCCTTGCTGGAGGAGTTTGTTTCTTTGTTCTTATCCATTACACTGCTCTTTTATGCCACGACTAAAAATTAACTTACTCCTTGTTTAGAATTATCACTCAAGCTGTAGCTAATCAGGGAACAGGAGAAAGACCTTCAAACGTGGAAGGACAAAGCAATTGTTATGCTTGCAAAATGGAGCTAGGTCTGTTCATTGCCTTCCAAGGCCAGGGAAATTAGCAACCATAGCATGGTGTAGTGGAAACAGAAGCCCCAGAAGCCTCTGCATTATTCTTCCTGCCCCTGCCTTTGTGTGACCTTGGGCAAGCCACTTGACCTCTGATAGGAGTTTATATAATTTATTTATAAAATGAGGACAGTATTACCCAATCCCTTTTTCCTCCCTGTATCAGCAGGGATCCCAACAGTGCCTTTGGTACCTGAGCAGAGCATAGCAGAGAGCAGCATCGCCTAGTGTTTAGGGACAGGGGTTTCACGGTTAGCCTCATGGCTGTGTGCCCCTGGGGATGTTACTTCACCTCTTGCAACCTCAGTTTCTTTGTAAGTGGGTATAATATAACCATAGTACTGCCTCTTTGGCTTGTGAGGTAAAATGTGATGATGTCTCTAAACATTAAGCTAGTTTCCAGCATATAATACGTACTCAAAACTAGTAGCCGTTACTATAGTTACAGTCAGAATTTGAGAAGATGATACATTGAAGTGGGATTCACTGGATTTTAGACCTTGAGGTCAGAGCTGGGCCAGAGCCTCCCACCCTTTTTGCTTATTCCTATCCCCACTGCCTCTGAAAGGAAACTAGTGCCAGCTGAGGACCACAGGGACCTGTCATGAAGAAGGTGGGGTTTGAGGTTAGCCCTGAAGGGGAGATAGTGGCTTCAGGAGGTGGAAGAGGCAGTAGGTGGGAGCTTGGCAGAGCTGAGTGGGCCTGAGAAGCATGTTGCTTCAGGGATGTTGTGAGGACCAGTGAGGTTGCTGGATCTGTATGTAACCCCAGATGCTGTTGACTTTGAGTAACTTGGTGTACTCACCTTTTCCTAGACTTGACTCCCCTCAGGCCTGAGCCAGAGGTTCAGCTCTGAAGACAGCTGCTACTTATCTCTCAGTTTCCTCCTCTGCCACAGGGGCTGGGAAATACTCCCCCGACCCCCGACTCCTGTCCTTGCAGGGTTGTGTGTGGGTGGTCAAGTCCGAGGAAACCCTGTGGAGTGGGGGTGGGGAGAACCTGGCAGTGTGAGGCTTGTGGCTCAGAAATGACGGATGGGAGGCCAGTCAGAGACAGGAAGGGCTGCGAGGAAGCCCCTGTGCAGGGGCGGGTGGGTCGCACCCGGCCCCCACCTCGACCCCAACCCCACCAGCTGTGCAGTGGATGTGCTTTAGGGTAAGAAGGGGTTTGAGGAGAGCTCTGATTTGACTCTCAGACTCCTAGCTTCTCAGCCTGCAGCTCATGAGCCCCAAGGATCCACATTTGTGGGGGTTCATGATACCCTGGGATTTCTGCACAGTTTGTGGGTATGCAGGGTTTTTGGGTGGGGAAGTTTCACAGCCTTTCATCAGATTCTTGAAGAGTTCTTTGCATCCCAGAATGTCAAATTAGAAGGAATAGGAAGCAGCTTTCCCTTGTTCCTGTCTGATACAAAAATCAGCCTCATCCAGTCCCATCTTTGTCTGGGTTTCCTCTGCATCTAGACCTGGTGGAATGGGAAATCACCTAAAATACATCTTGAATCTAAATCTAAAAACCTACCGAACCTGAAAAACCAAAGCCAACAACAGACAAAACCCTCAAGTTAAAGGAGAGATTCTGGTTGGGGAGTGGATGGGAAGCCAGGACGACTCTCCCCTCTTTTCATCTGGAGCGATTATCTCCAGCTGAGGGTGCAGGTGTGTTGTTGTCTGAGGCTTTTTTGGCAAACCAGTGATGGACATTAAGGGTCTCCTTCTTCTCAGTGCTGTGCAAGGCTCAAAGTGCAGACCACTAAGCCCTGCCCCTGGTCACGGTCGGGAGAAAACTGGCCCTTTCAAACAGAGGGTGCTGTCAGGGTGAGTTCAGTGCTGGGCTGTGCTGGGTAGCCTGGAGCCCCCCACACACCAGTGCTGGGCTGGCTTCTAAGAGGTGCTGGTTTCTAGGTGCCTGCATCAGGAGGTTTGGCGTGGGGCCTGGGGAATTTCCCCTTTTAAAAAGCTCCCCAGGTGGTCGGGTGCTTCATCTGGAACCTACAGCATAGGCTCTCAATCTTGGAGAAGATTGCAACCATCTGAGGAACCTTAAAAACTTCCCTCCCACCCCCAGCCTCAGACCAATGACATTGGAACTTGGGGGTGGGCCCAGGCAGCGTGCTTTTTAATGCCCTCCCCCCCCCCCCCAGGCGATTGCAGTACATGAGGGACACCGTTCTTGGAGGTGCTGCGGTAGGTCAGACGAGAGGATGAACTCCTGTACTGTGAGTGGACTGTGGAATTGGAAAGGCTCTAAATGCCTCCAAATGCCAGATTGTATGACGGGACAAAGACGGCAGCAGGTGGTTGTGAGGGAGCCCAGGTGGGCACTGGGCTTTATGGTATGGATTGGAGTCAGAGTAGAACTTACCTGCGAAGAGGGAGCCCTCACAGACCTTCTCAAGTAAGAGGGAGGGTCAGGTGAGTGGACAGAACTTAGAGAAGGGAGGCTGCAGTCAGATGTCACCCACTGTGGGGATGAGAAGGGGGTGACCTAATGGACCTGAACCTGGTGGCTGAGGAAGGTCCGTGGATTGGGGCCTGGACTGGATGGGGAGAGAGCTGTGAATCTGGAGAGGTGGTACTGGTTGAGTAGATGGAAACAGGAGAGTAAAATGGACACATGACATTAGATGGATAGAGTACAGATGGTGGATTGCTTAGAGAAGTGGTGAGGTTATAGAGTTGGGCAGTTTGGGGAGGGGGAGAAGAGGTTTATACATGTTAGTCTGAGTTCTTGTCAAGCCACACTCAAGGTGAGATGTGGCCAGGTGAGAAATATTGGCTTAGGACCCAGGTGACAAGCATCAAGGACCAGAGAGGCTTGGGGGGATCCCTTGGAGGAAGGGAGTTGTAAACCCAAAACATCTCAAAAAAAATGAAGTCTATTAAAAAGAAAATGGATAGTTAGGCTGTTTTGAGGGTAAAATGTTGATTACAAGATGCTCTTAGAAACCAGGCTTCTTTTATCTTTCTGCTCTGCCATCCTTAGGGTGTGGCTTTCATCTTCCATGCTTCATCATAGGTACAATATGGCTGCTCTCCCTCCAGCATCCCATCAAGGCAGGAAGGCATGGGTTGGTTAGGGTACAGTTTTCTTTGTTGTAACCAAGAGATTCCTAAGTATAGCGGTTTAAATAAGGTAAAAATGTCTTTATTGTGTAAGAGTCCAAATTTAGGCAATCCTTCCTGAGACTGGTAGAGCAGCAATACCATCCTCAAAATAAGGATTCCATCTTTGTATCCAGACTTGTTTTAGCTTTTATGTCCTCATCTGCATTCCAGCCATCAGGAAGAAGGAAATGGACAGAGGGAATGCAAGTCCATTCTTTGTGCATATAGCTTTCACTCACATGCCATTGGCCAGAAATTAGGTCCATGGTCATACCATGAATTGTGGGCTTGTGTCCAGCTAACCCTCTTCTTCTATTACTGTGGATGTAATGGTCCCTGCCTTAGATAGGAAGAGTGAAGAGCAAATGGTGCCTGCTGGATCTGCCCCTTTTAAACAGCTTTTCCAGAAGTTCTACCAGCAACTTCTACCTGTAGTTCACTGGAGAGGACTATGTCACGTGGCCACCCTTGGTTGCCAAGGAGACTGGAGAATGTAGTTTTAGATGGGTACATTATCATCTTAAACAAAATTGGGTTCCCTTTATAAGACAAAAGAGGAAAATTGGTGTTGGGTAGGTACCCAGCAGTGTCTGCCTCAGCAGGGAGAGAGAGAACTTCAAAGAAGGGACAGTTAAGAACATCATTCCAGAGAGAAATCAAGTTATGAGAGGACCAAGGCAAGGTCGGGGCGTAGTAAGAAGGAGATGTACAGTGTCCTTGGGGAGAGAGGAGGCAGAAGAGTTGTGGGATGGGGGCAGATGGAGATAGGTCAAGAGATAATGTGGGGCTGAGAAGGAGGGACAGCAGGATTGCACAGGAGCTGGGAGTTGTGACGGGTTGAACAAAGGCTTTTTTCCCATTGGAGGGACCTGCGGGGGAAGAGCTAAATCTACAAAACTCTTACAAGAAAATAGGAGTAAGTCTTTGTTTCTTAGATTTGATACCAAAAGCATAATATTATTATCCCATTTTACAGACTAGGAAGCTGAGACTCAGAGAGGCTAAGTAACTTTTCCAAGATCACACAGCTGGCTTCAGAGTTGATGCTTTTCACCTCTACTGTCTACTAGGGGAGACCAGAATGCATCTGGAGATGAATGTAGTGGCAACTGGCTCTCTTGGACTTTGGGCTTCTGAGCAAATTAATCTTAGCTAGCACCATCCTTTTACCAGCTGATGACTGTTCAAATCCTTCTTCATCTCTTTATCCCTCAGGCAGAGCACTGGCTGAGTCTCACAGCTCCAGAAGCTTAATATGAGGAAGCTTATTCCTGGGGCAGCTGCTCAGGGGGCCCTCATCTCTGCTTCTGACGCATGGTCAAACATATGTTTTATACTCCTGACTGAAATCATAGTTTAGTTCTAATTTGAGTAGAGGAATATTTGGAGGCATCGATTCTGCTGTTGGCTTTAAGAAAAAGTCTCCAAGCCTTTGGCTCTATGCCACTCAATAAAATAATGTAAACACTTGTTCTTACAGTCGCAAAAAGACTTTATATGTTATTCTTGTAAAAATATTCTCTTGAGAGACAGGGATGGAACTGAAACACATGGTTTCCGTGAGATTTATTTGGTTAAACCAGATTTTTTCCCCAAGGCCATAGACATTATTGTAGGAGAAACTTGTGTATTCTGAGAAACCAGGAAGTTTTGGAAAGTTCTTTTAGCAATAGTGCTGTCATATCCCTGGCATGTCTGTTTCAACAGGAGTCTCCTTGAACTGAGCATCTATTTTAGATAGCGCTCCCATCACTTGGGTAGCACTGGCCTTGGATGCGGGCAGCCTGTTGGCTATGGCTGGTTTCTTAGGCTGGCGATGTTTCCCTGGCAGTGGCTGTGCTGATAGGAATGGAATCTGAATCTCCCTGGGGAGTTTCAGGTCAAACTTAAGTGCCTTTGCCTTCTGGGTCCCCAGATCCTACTACTCAATGCATTTCCATCTCACTCTGCTACAAGCAGGCGAGTTCAGAAGGAGTGGCAGCTATGAAACTGATGCAGCACGCCAGTATCAGAAAAAAACAGGATCACTAAAGTGCTTGGAGTGACTCCACATCAGCAGCCTCTCACTGATTTCATTTTTGGAACATGGAAGCTCCATGAAGGCAGATACCAAAGTTTCTGTTAGGGTCCTCCAGAGAAATAGAACCAATAAGATATCTGTTTATCCATCTAGTCTAATCTATTTAATCTATTTTATCTAATCCGTCTAGTCTATCTGTCTGTCTATCTATCTATCGAGAGATTTCTTTCAAGTAATTGGCTCACACCATTATGGGGCCTGGCAAGTCTGGAATCTGTAGGGTGGGCCAGCAGGCTGGAAATTCAGGTAAGAATTGATGTTGTGATCTTGAGTCTAAAATCTGTATGGTAGCCCAGCAGGCAGAGTTTCTACATTGCTGTCTTGACAGAACGTGCTTTGTGCTCCTAATATGGAGTCCAGCACACACAGGGTGCCAGTGAACATGTGTGGGATGAGGGAATGAGTGGAGGAACACCCATCTGGGAGGCAGCTACAGGGAGGTGATGGAAGCAGGCTCTGGGGTCGGGCTGCCTGGGTTGAGTCCGAGCTCTGTCACTTTCGAGCTATGTGACTTGAGCTATGTTGCTAAACTCTTCTGGGCCTCAATTTCCTCATTTTAAAAATGGCAATAACGTTACCTACTTCATAGGAGTTTTGTGAAGACTAAATCTGTATAAAGTACTTAGAACCTCATCTGGCACATGATTAGCATTCCATAAATGTTAACAACTATTATGACTATTATTTTCTAAACCCAAACTGACATAGTATCCCACTGGGGGCAGGGGAAAGTATACCCGTGATTGTTTAATTTTCCTTTGGAAGTTTTAGCCATGAAACAGAAGACAAGGGCATATTAACTAGAAAAGTGGGGATAAAATGGTTATTATAAAAAGGGTGATATGATTATTTCCTTAAAAGGAGCCAAAAGAATCAGCCAAAAGATTTTTGGAATCAATAATAGCAGCGAGATAGTCATATATAAAAGAAATATGTAATAATCAACCTTTCTCCAATATGTCAGCATTAACCAATTAGAAAATATAGTGGTGGAGGGAAGGAAACTATGACAATTTTTTTTTCTTTTGAGGAAGATTAGCCCTGAGCTAACATCTGCCGCCAATCTTCCTCTTTTTGCTGAGGAAGACTGGCCCTGAGCTAACATCTATGCCATCTTCCTGCGCTTTATATGTGGGACACCTACCACAACATGGCTTGCCAAGGAGTGCTACGTCCACACCCAGGGTCTGAACCGGTGAAGCCCGGGCTGCCGAAGCAGAACGTGCACTTAACCACTGTGCCACCGGGCTGGCCCCTGAGCTATGAAATTTGAAGGGACCTCGTGATGGGTGTCCTCTCTATATTGATATTTGATATAAATAAAACATGGACTTCTTGAATTCTTAGGATTAACTTTATTTGGTTCTGTTGTGTTATTTTCACGTATTGCATAATTTGGTTTGCCAATGTTTTCTTAGATGTTTGCATCTTAATTTTTTGTGTGTGTCCTTTTTGTTAGATTTCAGTATTGAGGTTAAACCAGCTCCCTGAAAGAGCTGGGACTCTCTTTATCTTTAGTCAGCCCAGGAGAAAGTTATGTCGTGAGTCACTTGTTCAGCAAAAGGCGGGGTGGTGTAGGTGACTGTGAAGTCAGACACTCTGCACTCAGCTCGGCTCTGTTTCCACCAGCCATGTGACTTTCTGCTGGTTACATCATTTCTACAAGCTTTGCGTTCCTCATCTGCAGAATGGGCACAACAATAGTTACCCACACCAAAGGTGGGAGAAAGTGCAAGTGGGGTGAGATGAAGGACACCTTCTGAGGACCTGGCCACACTCACCAGCCCCTTGTCTCCGCCTCGGCCAGCCCCCTCCTTTGCCAGGAACTCCTGGGATGTGGGCCTCATCTGTTGTCAGGTGGCTTCCACAGCCCATGACTCCCAATTCCACACAGGTTTCTTCCATCATGGGATTTTGTGTATAGAAGCAGACGGGGAAGGAGGTAGAATATTGAAGCAGAACAATTATAACTGATAAAACTACTGAAAAATAGGCTTTATTGGTTCTATGCTCTTTTAGATTCCATTAGGGTTTACCTTAACCAATCCAACTGCCTAGTGTCTCAATGCACAAGCACAGAAAAGATGACACCTCCAGAATGGTGGGCCTGCCATGGCCTCCTCGGAAAGACTGTCCTAGTTTGCATGCATGCGCCTGGAATCCCAGAGCGACTACGCCACACACTCACTGTGGGACTCGAGGATTCTGTGGGAAAATGTAAGCATTTCCTCAAGAATGCAACTTTGCATTGTTTGGAGATAGAAGTAGAGGCTATCAATGGCCCCTTTCTGAATGTCTCCAGAACTCGAGGTATTTTCCCTGGCCATCCCATGGTTTTCTCCCTCTTGGCATCTAGAGCATGTACTTTGTCTACCATTCATTTGATATTTATTATTGCTCATAACTGCTGATAATATGAGTTACAGAAAATCCTCCAGATTTGAGGACTTACGGTTTGCCATTTCTCATAGTGAGGATTTGGCCACCGTTGGGGGTTCAGTGGTTTCTGCTCCCAGCTCGGCCTCTGCCCAGCTTGGGGTGAGGCTGCATGCCTGAGACTGGCTGCCCCCACCCCTAGAACACCTTTCCTGGAAGTTCGCACAAAAGGCTATTTAATAATTCAGTTGAATGCATTTAACCGACACACTTCCTAGTGTGATCACAAGACTGAAGGACTGTCAACATCAGGATTGTCGAGAGTGGAAAAGAGTTTTTGTGAGTGAGGAAGAAAGTTTTGAAGAAGGCTGTGTTTATAGGATCTCAAACTTGCCTTCTGAAATGGGTCAAGCATTGTGTATTTTTGTAAGCTCCTTGAGACTGGTGCCTTGCACATAGCGAGTGTAAAACAATCAGATGAACAAACAAAGTCTAAAGGAGTGGCTTGAAGGGACCGTGAAGGCAGATCCTTTATCTACAAGCAGCTGCCAGGCTGGAGTCTACTGCACCGTTTCATAGAACTATGCAACTGGTTTCCCTTTTTCCTGTCAAAGAATCAAAAAACCCTTACTTTCTCTTCTTATCTGATCTCAAGAATAAAAAATATAATTGTTTCAGGATTACTGTGAGCTCATGACAATATTAACAATGTGCCCTGGTGAGGTCTATGTTCCTTCTCCTTCCAACACGACCTCAAAACCAGGAAGCAGGAAAGCGCTGCCAGACTCGGGTGTAAATGAAGCCTGATGGGAGAGATGAGAGCGGCCAGAAGAGTGACAGCGAAGGGGAATTCAGCTACTGAGAGACCCAGCAGGTTCCCTGGGGCCGTGCTGGTTGGCTGGCTCCATTTAACCTTTGTCCACTGACTTCCCCCTTTCCCCAAACCTCAAAGGCTTGTTACCCCAGGTAGCCAGGACTCATGTTTTCTTCCATTTCTCTTCTCTATCAATTGCTCTGCTTTAGTCCTTCTCTGCATAGAGCAGGATGAGCCCTGGTAGGAGTGGAACTGGGGAAGGGGCCATCCTCTTTTCTTCCTCATAAGAAATGAAGTGAGAAGGAAGCAAAGAGGAGACAAGGTATGGTGTAAACTGGCATTCTTGATAGTAAATAGCCAATGAGCTCCTCGAAAGGCTCCCGTCTTCCTATAAGAGAGAAAGGCCGTAAGTTTGAATTGGTAGATAGCAAAGCCGCTCTTTCTGATGACCCCACTATGTGTACCCTTTTCCTATATCCAAAAAAATTTAAAAATAGCCACGGGAATGGTCAAGCAGATTTGTGTTGTTACGTTCCTGGGATTTCACTTCACAGGTACAGATTTTAAAATTTTCCCAAGATGGTCAAGCATGACTATGTACTAACTCTGTGGATGGAATGAATTGACTGTGTTTGGCAATAAAATTCATGTGCCGATCCAACAAAGGCAAACTTTATTTTTTATTTTCTGTAAAGCCCTGTGATGTCACGTTATTTCAGGATAGATTCTTGTTCTGTCTAGGTCCCTGCTTATCTGGAGCCTCTTTCAGGTGGGTATGTCAGAACCTTCAAGTTGATTGACATCATGTAGGTATCTTCTTGCCAGCTCCTCTGATGCCCATGTATGTTTTGTCTCCTGTCACCATTAGGCGGGGCAAGAAGCACAGCATCATCCTAAGGACACAGCTGTCCGTGAGGGTCCATGCCTGCATTGGTGAGTGACATCTGCAGAAAGGGATGCTTGCCATCTGCCCTCAGTGCTTAAACATGTGATGAGAAATGCCACTTACGGGAATAAAATATTCACTGTTATGCTGTTTACTTGGGTTAGCCCCTATCATGGATTGTTAGTTTTTAGTGAAGCAGTTTCTAGCAATAGTTTTTGAAACTCTGTTTATTCTGACTTTCTTGGCTGTTTGGCTAGTGAATAGAGCTCGAAGTAGGACATTGTCGATGAGGTTCTTTTTGGCAATGCTGGGAGAGATGAGGTTCTTCCTGGGGCTGTGCCAGTGTGAACCTCTAGGCAGCTGAAGTGACCTTCACGTGCCTCCTGGTGGCTCTGTGAAGCTCTCTGTGGGGAAGTGGGGTCTGAGGTCCCAGGTTCTGCTCAGGTTATTGAAAGGGAAATCTCATGTCAGTGCAGGACATGGCTCATGTGGATACAGAGCAATATGGCGTTGAGCAGGTGTATTTGTGGTTCAGAATGGCTTTCCTGTGGTCACTCAGGAACCCCACTGGGGCCATTCCTGCAGCCATTGATTTTTTGTGGACCCCCTGGTTTCCCCACCTAGATATGTGGGTTGAATGGCAGTGAAAGCAGTTATTTATGCTAAGCAGACAATCTCTATGTGCAGGGTTTCTAAAACTGTGGCTTGCTCTTCTCCTGGCATTGGGCCAAGTTGAGGCAACTATGTAATATAAAAAGAAAAAAAGACACTAAAATTCACTTTATGAGTAGGTGTTTTTCATATCTGAGTAATTTTGCTTTTATTTAATATACATTGTGGTCTTAATTCAGGCTTCTAATTAGGAGACCATAAATCATCCTGTTGAGGACCAGTCTGCACCTGCGGTGTGCTGTGCGTAGGTGGAGTGGAAGGAATCATTTCTAGGCCTTCCTCCTCCTTGCTTCCCTGTTGGAGACCCACAGATGGGGTGAGGGAGTGGCTGGGAGGTGGAGGGAAATCTGTGTGATTGTACTTCTTTTGGTGTTAAGTGTGGTGAGACTGCAAGTGTCTTGAGTGACAACCTTTGTCTGATGGTGGCCAGCGAGTTAATTGTGTAGCAGACTCAAACCTCAAGGGCCAGAGGATCAGGGTGTTGGGAAGGTTAATAATCTTGTTGGAAACAAAGTAAGGTCTGTAGGACCTTCAGCAACGTTGACCATTTGCTTCTCAACTACCTGTAGCACAGAGTGACAGTAAAACATGTATGGGCACTTGATTATATTTAATCAGTTGCTTTAATTTACTTACCTGCTTTACATTTTCCAAGTTATTTCATACATATAAGCCATGTCTACCTGACGAAAAGGCCTGTGACTTTGCATAAACTCTCTCCCACCCCTCATCTTGGATCTAAAACAAATCCAGGCACATACCACGCTAAACACCGTTGAAGTCAATATTGGTTGAAATATAGCTGATAACTAGTAGAGATTTGGGACATGAGTATGAATTGGTGTTTCCCAGGAATAGTTAGGCAGTGGAAAACAGATTTACACTAAAATGGGCCAGATCAAAATCCTAAGGAGCTAAGTCCTTTTGAGAAAATTCTCTCTTGCAGTATGAATTCAGGTATTTCAGTATATGAGATTTTCTGACCAGCTTCCATGTTAAAGGCTCACTCCATTAACTTATGTATTCTATAGTCCCGTGAAATCCACTTAAAACACATGTCTTATTTCCATAGCATATGGAGCACTGGCAGCCACTCCAGCCCTCTGTTTCCTAGGACATGCATCTTCCTGCTCGAGGGGTTGAACTGGGTGCTTATGGGGTCAGTGTTTGTTCCCAAACCTCCTTATGCCAATTGTACTTATGATTGGAATTTTGTAACTTAATGAAATGATATGTGAATATTTTATAAACCGATTAAATCCAAGTGTAAAAAGTCACTGCTTTGAAAATTTATTGAATATTTTGGAAAAGATTCAAAATTAGTACAGAAGCATTTCTGTCAACGTCAGTGGGTTGTGACACCTATAAAAGGTGGGGGAATGTTGTACTAATATAGAAGGATTCTCGTCTTCGCCAGTATCTTCAGTTCTTGCTTGAATTCAAAGAAACTGAGGTTGGAAATCATAAACCGTATGATTGGAATGGTTTACGAAAGAAGGTCCACACAGAATTCCAGTTGGTAGACCCTCATTCAGAGAAAGTCGAGGCCCAAAACAGGATGTGAAGGTGTGTCTCCTTATGTGCTGTAAGCCAGGTGTCCAACCATGCCCCATCACAGGCAACCAGGATGGTCAGTCACCATAGCTGCAAGTAAAAATAAAGTTTTAAGGTGTGTATTTTTCATTTTAAAAGGATTTTCTGCTTTAATCACTTTCACCATTGATTACCTCAGGCCTGAGTATGGCAGATGAGAGCGTTTGACTGTATAAATTAACATCAGCACCCAAGAGAGCAAAGTGTTTCCTTTGTATTAAAAAAAAGCTTTCTTGTTCCATTTCCTATTATTGGCAAGATCTGGAATAGATTTATTATAACAGCACTAAATATTATCCTTTAGAAGATGGAATGCGTGCATCACGTATATGAAGTACCAGCCCCCATTGTGACATACTCTTTCCCTTTCCAAATAGTGATATTAGGTGAAATTTCTTTGGGATGAAAAAAACCAAACCTGGAAAAGTCTTCAGTTGAAATGACAAAGGAAAACATGACAAGGGAGGGGAAAAAAACCTTTTTCATATCAGTTGTTTGAGTCGTTGTTTCTTTTCAAGATTATTTCCCCTCTTCACCATAAGAGAAACAGTTGAATTGTTACGGACGTTGGACGATGGCTTCTGTCTTAGGCCTAGCACCGTATGTGGCTCCCCTAGGGACGTTCCTCCCCACCCTGTGATCGGACTGGAAGGATCCAGGATCAGCTTTTGTCTCATGAGTTTAAAATGCTATCAAGTAAATTTCTCCAAAATAATGTTTTCCTCACCCTACATTCTCTTCCCCTTCATTCCTGTTTTTATTAAATATGGGAAAGTTTAGAATCCAGGACTGCACTTTGATGAATTGGAGGTGACATGCCTTTGGAATTCTCCAGTGTTAACTTTGGAACTCTTCACCCGTTGGGATGAGAGTGGAGTGGAGCTTTCATGGTTTGCAACTGAGCAAAATTCACAAAAAATGAAGGCCGCAGGGCCACTGCTCTGCTGGTCACGGCTAGCAGCCGAGACAGGTCTTTTCTGATATTGCAGCAGTTCTGAAGCATTTGGCAGGAGGTTGGAGTGAGATTTTGGTACAGAGAGAAGTCCCAAGCTTTTGTACCTCTATGTTCCTCCCCACTGTAATTTTTGCTTTGTTGCACACTTTGAGTATGACCATTTGATGTAACATAACGTGGCAAACAATGCATGACTTGCCATCTTAATCTATCTTCAGTCTCTCAAAAAAACAATGGTCATATTAAGGGCATGAACTTACTGATATGAATGAAAAAAAAATCTGTGATAGGCATGAGACGTCTGCATTTTATGAGGTTAACTGAGAAAATAAATTTTTTGGTCCCTGTAAGTGATCCTATTTCCAGACACCAGAAAAATGTGCAGAGGACCAACTGGCCCTGATGACTAAATCTCATCATGAAGAGAGAAGGAGTGGATGAATTGTGGGGTAAGGAATGGAATCGAGGATTTAAAAAAATAAGGTTTGAAGTCATTAGGATCTTGAAGTTAGTATCCTAGTGTTTTCTACCAGCTGACTTTGAAGGCGTTTGTTTGACTTACAACCTCTGTGCTTCAGTTTGCTGAAGCAGACCCTGTCTCCCATTAAGAAAATGAACTCTGTTGATTGATTCCCTGGGACCTATGAGGCCGACGCTTTCAAGTATCCAGTATTGAGTTAAACAAAAGGATAAAAAATTGGCCGAATATCCCGAAATGTCATTATGCTTGTAGTTGTGAAGAACAACTTGGCACGAAGGATCATTAGGGCATTTTCCCCAAAGCTATGAGATGATGAGGTCTGCCCATGAAGATAGAGATGGGGCAGGCAAAAGCTGGCAAGGTAGCTGAAATGATTCTCTCTCCATGAGATCAGTCTCATTGCTCATTAAAGGTCAAATCACAGGGATAAAGACAACTTTTAAAGGCAAGAAAACAACGTAGGAGAAGGCCACTTCGTCCATTGATGCAGAAAAGTAGTCAATTTCCAGCAACAGAAACATCAATGAAACAAGATATCAATATATCATTTGCAAAGCATTTTCCTCTTATGAGCCAAGTCATGCAGCTATGTGCTTTATACTGTACTGTTACAGCAAAAACATAAATGACAGAGTGGAGCATTTCTTCGAGAAGAACCTTCTAGTGCAAAAGTGAGTGAGGGGATTCATCTCATGTGGTAGCTGACTTAGAGGAGGTGGCTCCCTGGGGCACAGTGTTGAGAAGGATCCTGAGGCTGTGTGCAATCTTAATGGGAAAGGGTCCTGTAGCAATGCTGGCTTTCATTGGTGGTGATGGAGGTGGTGTGAGTCTGTGTGGTGTGGAGGACAGCTCAGGGGCTCGGGGTGAGGTGTAGATGTTGTCCAGTCCAGTGTGCGAACCCTCTCTAGCTATGGTGTAGAGGGCCCTGGGCAACTGTATTCAGAGGGTGGGGGAGTGGAGCTGTGATCCATGACCACTGACCCTTGCTTCATTCCCCAATCCATGTCTCAGGTTCTACCTTTCTTCTTGAGCCTGTGAATATGGGCATGGCTCCCCTGTCCTCTCATACCTCCCCGAGCTTTCTGACTGGGCCCAGTAGCACTCCCCCACCTCTGAGTGTCTTTTCCTTCTCTGCTCAGTTTGAGCTGGTTTCCTGTGGCCCAGCCCTCCTGGCCCTCCAGGGAGGCTCCCCTCCAGCTTCCTTTTCTGATGTTACGCTGGCCCCTCAGGTGGGCTATTGAGTGACTAGCCTTTGGAGCATTAACTGGATTCCAGTGTGTCTCTTACTGCCTCTTGACTCTGACCATTGGGAATTTCCACTAAAACTAGAGGTTTCCTCCTGGAAAGATCAAAATGCCTTTTTGACATTCTTGGGCCTAATAGCATCTGGGTGGTATTTTTATATTAGCTAATAGAGACGAAGAGCCTCTTAGCACTGTGGTGCTGAGATCCCTGGGGCCTGTGCAGTGAAGTGGGTTAGCTTGGGTGCTCAGCAGATGCTGTGGGGTCCACAAAGGTGCTGCTGGCCCTCTCTTGTCCAAGATGGCAGGTCCCTCACGCAGGTGTCCACTGTGTGACTGCAGAAACAGTAAAACAGGCGGTTTTCTGGCCAGGAGATCATCCCAAGCCATTCTTTTTCCCCTCTTGGCTCCCCCACCCTGCTTTCTCTAACTCCAGGCTTTGACCTGGGTTTCCTGCTGATTCTGTCCTGTACTCCCATAGGAGGCCACTTCTGCTCCTGCCCTGCCTCTGCCACTGCAGCCTTGGGTTGAGGGGGGTTTCCCTCCTGCCTTGTCCGTGTCATCACACTGACCAAGCTCACGGTGTCCTGGCCATACTTTTCCCTGCTGGTGGTAGGTCCAGTGGGTCACATTTCCTATTTTCTGTCCCTTGATGTTGAGACCCACTGATTCTGCAGAAATCCAGCAGCCCATCTCCCGCTCCAGGCATCTCCTGCAGAGCCCCTTGAGTGGCTGACTGCAGCCTTGGCACAAGATGGGCTTGGGTTTGAAATCCTGAGTCTCCCTTTGTGGCAGGAGACTTCTGGTGCCTGCGTTTTTTTTTTTTAAAACCTCCTCCTTTTTATACCCCGTCAAGTCTGTGACCCATTTTTGTCCAGAGTTCTGTTCTCTAGGTAAAAACGAGCTTTGTGGATTAATCAGATAAACACCTCCCATCATCTGTTTCCTATTAATCTGCCTCAGCTCCCAGGGGGCAGACCCTACAGAATGTCCACGTGTCTGGAAGGCTGTCGGGTCTGGACTGGGGGAGGTCAGCCTGTCAGCCTCTCTCCCCTCTGTGTGGGTGGCTCCTTCTAAGGTGCCTATCATTAAACAGTGATTGACAGATGTGCCTGCTGCAAAAAAAAAAAAAAAAAAAAAAGGGAGAAAGGATGTGGGAAGGATGTAAAACATACCACTAGGTTTGTTAAACTGCATGAGACTTGAGTGTTTAAATGCTGGTAACTATTCAGGTCTGTCACATATCTATCCACCAATGCTGTAACCTTAGAGTATGTAGATCAGGAACGATTTCCCACCAAAAATGAAAAAAGCCGCTAGAGAATGAATTTAAAGAAGGACCCTACCAATTGCACACATGCAGGTAAACATAAATACAAGAGGTGGATAAAGAGATGGAGACACACACCTGTGAGAGGGAGTTAGCAGGAGAACCTTCCAGATACAGCTGGAAATTGGCTCAGCCATGGGAATCAAGAGGCATCAAGAAAGGAAATATGGGTGTGAGCAAATGTGAATTGAACCACGGGAAAGAAAACAGATATGTGAGGGTCTGTTATGGCAGCTTTATTTCATATTTGTGCTCTGACCACTCCCCTCACTTTTACTTTATTTGAATTATTTATTCATCGCCTCTTTAGGACTTTGTTACCTTTTATCTCTAAGGATCTCCAGATGTTGGATAATAGAATTTGAGCATCACGTTAGAACCATTATCAAGCTGTTTGCTTTGCACTGGCCTAATAATTGCTTATGTCCTTAACAAGGAACATAAAATTCTGGCCCCCCCAAAAAAAATTGACATTAGAGAATGCAGTCATGTTGGTGGGACACCTGTAGCAGACGTTACAAGTTCGGACCATGTGCTGGCAGTTAGACTCCAAAGTTGCTGTCCAACAGAACCTTCATTTATAGCCAGAAAACAACCCCTGGTAAGGAAACCACTGTGCTTTGCAGTGATTTCTATCGAGTGTCTCTGCACATCCTTTCCACTCACGGGTCTGACCTGCTTGTGAGGGGTCATGCAAGCCTTAGGGACTGGCTCTCTGCTCCTGTGGCTATCGCTAGGAAGACACAACTTCATTTTTGTCACGGAACAATGGAAGTGTGTGTCAGGAAACAAAATGCTGTCTCATTACTAGTAATTTTGATATCCAAAGGGTGTGGGAGCTGAAAAGTAGATGGATGGCTTGCACATGTCCTGCTAAATGGAGGTTCTTCAGGAATTAGGTGAGCACCCATGTGTTTTTCAGGTCTTGCTGAGAGAGTCAGAATGGATTCCTGGGCAGGGGGATTCTTTGGGTGTTTTACTGATTTCTGTTGTGTTAGAAATACCTAATGGGAAGTATTTTTACTTGGGGGAAGAAAACATGTGGAAAGCATTTGAGGTTCAGCAAAACATGCAACCAGTGCAAGATTTAATTCAAAGGAGAAAAAAAGATGTTGGGGAGTTTGTTACAAGCGCTGTAGTCTCAAGTTCATATACTAGAGTAATGACAGACTAGCAAAGGAGAAAATTTAAAAGGTTAGCATAATTGAAATCTTGTTAGCATAATTCAAAAAGGGAAAAGAAATTCTGTTGTTAATTATACCCAGAGGTGACATGATTTATCTGTATCCTAGTAACTGGATTGTCATGGAGTAGGCAGGAAGAGGATCCATTTGCTGGGATTTAGGGAAATCTTTGGGACAGGTATAAGGCTGGGCATGAAGCTGATAGTTCAGTCGTCTCTCATCCTTTTAAAAAGACTCCACTTTAGATTCAGTGGTTGACCTAATAACACTCGAAATTAGGTAATATATCTACAAGTATTTCAAAAGTTGTAAAATGCTACAAAGATGATTAGTTTGAGAGGAACTCTACTAAAAAAACTAAAAAAGGAAATCCTGATTATTTGTCTGAGCCATTTAAAAAAAGTAATGGGAACCATGTTCACTGAATGACACCTTTGCAGTTTGGTCTTCTCCCACCCACTGTTTCACGGACCCTCACTACCCCTCCTGAGCCTTGGGGGGCTGAGAAAGGTGAGGCCCCGGAATGGTGGGCATTTTCTCAAGGCCACGTGCCTGGGAGGTGATGACACTAAGGCTTGAAGCTCTCCATCCCCTGACTAGTGTTCTTTGCACAGACTTGCTACGTCTCCTGTGAGGCCATTTTATATAGTCTTTAGCCCTTTTCTAAATATGTGATTGCAGAGACCGAAGCATCCCTTCTGGTTTGAAAAGTCTGAGAAATGCTGCCAAAACATCTACATAAATGTCTTTTGAAACATTTTCCCTAAATGAAGTTTCACCAAAGGATGGTTTTCCAGCTGAGTTCCAGTGTGGTTCACAGATTGCCTGTGGGGAAAGTATATCAGGGAGAAAAACGGATTTCACCCTTCAAGAGCTGGCTGTGTGTAGTAATGCAGTTAAAAGCCCTTCCTTCTTCCAAGCCAGGCTGCCAACTCCTGTAGATGGAACTGGAGCTTCCACGTCCCTTCCATGCTTCCATCCTGACCAGCTGAACAGATGGCCTCTTGCTGGGGGCTTCATATTGGGAAGTCCCTGAAAACTAAGGCTCTTAGCTAATGAGAATTGTACGCTGTTGCCTCTAGCTTTAGAAAGGCCCGATAGGAACAGGAGATTCTGGGCCGGAGACCACGAGTCCTCCTGCGCCTGGTTTGGAGATCATCTTATCTGGGAAGATCTATGAGTTAGGGATTCTGTGCCAGGGAGCAGCCAGCTCTTGAGCATTTGAAGGTAGGCTGCTTCGTGCCCTGTCTTGCAGTTTCTGGCCCACAAAAAGAGACCCCAGATTATTTATTGATTGAAGAAAGCTGCTGAAATGTTCCTGGTACTACAAGGGTTTAACTTTAATGCGTTCAGAAATGAATTTCTTTGGTATATTCTCAGAAGAACAAAAGGCAGAAAATAGAATGTGAAGTAAATAGAAAGGAACAAAGCTGTGAAAGAGGGTAGAACGTCATTTTCAAGAGTGTTTCCAGGCAGGCTCTCGGTTCTGCGGGGTCTTGTGTGGATCTGGAAGTGCACTGCCTGTGAGGGTTGGTGGCATATGTGTGTGCTGGGCAGAGCAATATGCGTGGGGCTGGGGCACCACTTGCTGCCTCCACTCTGGGCTGTCTGGGGCCTCCGTGGAGCTGTGAGCATAAATCTTGGTCCTGAGGTTGGAGGTAAAATGATGGTGGTTTGGGGCTAACGGCCTGATACAAGGCTGCTCTGTGGAACAGTGCCAGCTTCACTTCTTTTG
The DNA here is from genome assembly GCF_037783145.1 of Equus przewalskii. Classification (NCBI taxonomy): domain Eukaryota; kingdom Metazoa; phylum Chordata; class Mammalia; order Perissodactyla; family Equidae; genus Equus; species Equus przewalskii. The sequence continues at coordinate 58,267,170 of NC_091837.1, forward strand.
GGGACTGGGGTGGGATGCTGTTGTCCCCGAATGCAACAAGTTGATGACAGACTGTTGATGAGTGAAGGAAGAAGCAGGCGAAGCTTCATTTAAGGGTGGTCCATAGATCTTTCTGTGACCGTGTGGTAGAGTGTGACCCAGTGGGGAGTGTTGGTTCGCAGAGTGGGGTGCAGCCAAGGCCTGGTGGGTGACCTATGCAGGTGATGGTTTCCGTGCTGGTGTCTGACGCTGACAATTTTTTGAGAGGCCTTCTAGCCCACTGTCCTCTGTTCTTTGTCAGGCTTCCTCCTGGGTGGGCGAGGTACGCGCCCTGGGGTATCACCTGGGAACAGATGAAAGGAAGGAGCACGGGGGTTTAGGTCTGAGATTTTTGTCTGGAGGCAGATTAGCGTCATTATGAATCATGCTGCAGGGAGGACACACGCTGGCTTTGCTTTTTTGGGGTATTGTGCTGCGTCTGAGTCATCTTCAGACCCCCTCAGCCACTGTTATTGAGCACCTGCTCTGTGCAGGGTGCCGAACACAGGGTACCCCATTTATCCTCCTGACACCTGTATCATCCTTACTTTACAGAAGAAGAAAGCGAGATTCAAAGAGGTTTGCTAGCTCCCCAGGGACACAGCTAAATGGCAGAGTTGGGATTCAAATGCACATCTAACTGTTAAATGGAAAAGTTCCATTTTGTTACAATAGGCAGTTTACTTTTTGAAAAGTTTTTCTTTTATCGAATCAGGAAGGGAAATTTCCACTGAGCACTAGATGCATACCCTTCCTACCAGACACCCAGCGAAGTGCTCCACAGATTTTATCTCCTTTAATCTTGACAACAACCTGAGTGGGAATCACCGTTCCCGTTTAATAGACCAGGAGACAGAGGCACTCAGTGGTCCGGTTGCTTGCTGGTGGTCGGGAGGGGAGGATGTGACAGAGCTGAGATTCACACCCAGGTCTGCCTGACTCCAGGGCGTTGTGTTGGACCTCTGTGCTCTGGTGCCCACAATAGCACTTGATGCCTTTGATTGGGAACATATTGTGTTCCCAGGATCCGGCTGAGCCCTTCACTAGCACAGCTCTGGGCTGATGAGAGAACACAGGCTCCAGAGTCACACCTACCCCTGAGGAGCCGTGTGACCCTAGACAAATGACCTCACCTCTCGAGCCTCAGTGTCCTCATTTATCACAAGGGATGCTTTGGGGCCAGCCCTGTGGCATAGCAGTTAAGTTTGACATGCTCTGCTTCAGCAACCCAAGTTCGCAGGTTCAAAATGGGGGCTCAGAGCTACACCATTTGTCAGCCATGTTGGGGTCGCGACCCACATGCAGAATAGAGGAAGATTAGCACAGGGGTTAGCTCAGGGTGAATCTTCCTCGAGCAAAAAAAAAAAAAAATTGTGAGGGTTAAATAAATATTTCATTGGTGCTGGACCCAATTTTTAAAGACCATGTATTTCTACTGGGTATTGATTTGTGGGTGTATACTTGAGAATCAGAGAAACTCAGGTTTGACTTCTAGCCCAGCCTCTATGTATCCATGAAAAAGTTGCTCAGCCCCTTTAGGTTTGCCTGCTTATTTCTAACAGTGAGGACAAGGGGGTCCTGGTGCCTCTCTCCTGGCGGTGATAGGAGTATTCATGGAGGTAGTGTGTGCGCAGGTCCAAGCGTGGTGCCCAGCTCGTGCTACCCTGGGTGAATGGTGGTGCATATCATCATCACCTTTGTTGTCATCATCATCATATTAATTACCATCATCTCAGAGAAGTTTTGTGTTTTGTTGCTTTACAAGTTGTTAGAACAAAATAGAACTCAGATTATCCAGTGGTTCTCAAAGGAAAGCATCTTTACAGTGTCTGATCGATTGAGAGACAGAACTGACTTGGATGAAATGCGTATCTTGCCTCCAATTCTTGAAGGACTCTACCTTCCTTATCCAGACCTGGATCATAGAATTGTATTAAATATTAAACTGGGACAATAAATTATAGAACGTGTAAATATGAAACTCAAATAATGCTCAACCACCGTGCTTAACGTATGTTTTAGCTGCTACTCTTTTCTGATTGGCAGACAGATTGAAGCTGTAGGTCAAATTTCCATTAACCTTTTATCTGATATTACAGAATGGAGTTGGCCAGCCCAAAGGGCCTGAAGGGCTATTCTGAGTCCATGCTTCCTGTTTAGCTAGTGGTGTTGGGGTCATTTCGGTGGTTCTCTTCTCTTCAGTTATCCTGTTTTTTGATATGTTAAAAAATGTTCCAGTTTTGGCAAGCACTGAATAGTGAGCCTGTTTACTGAAATGCTCTCATCTTCACCGAAATTGAGTGGGTTTTGTGATAGTGAAGGCAGCTTCCCACCATCCTTCTGTGTGTTCGCAGATCACGTTCTTTCGAAGGGACTGCTAAAATGCAGAATAAAGCTTCACAGCACATGTGCCCAGGCATTTAACAAGACAGGTGAATGCATGAAGAGGAATGTAAACAGCAGAACATAACACCGAGTGCTGGTTGCATGGTGTAATGATTTTAAAGTTGAAAAAGTGTGCTCTGAGTGCTCTCAGAGTAGTCAAAATATTCTATATGAGTTGATATTTACAAAATGCTCACATAGATAAGCTGTTCAAATCGCACCTAAAGATATAATCTGTAGTTTGTTTTGCCTACAACAATTGGGCTAGTGATGATAACTTCACTACACGTTTTCCAGTCATTTTATCAGCTGCCTCAGTATCTGGAGGTTTTTTTTAATGACTTATTTGGCCTGAGATACCTTAAAATGCTGTCCCATGATGTCATTTGTTGGCTTCTCTTCTGCCTCATGTCCCTTCAGCAGCTCAGTGCCCAAGGCGTGGGGCATGGGTGCTGGAGTTGGTGAGAGTGACACTGGTGGCCCAGGATGGGCTGACCAGGCACTTGTCCCCTTCACCAGGCATCGGCTCCAAGGCCTCTAAGGCCATCAGGAAGCAATAGAGAGTGTCGAGGAATACTTCCCACTTCATCAGACAGCCATAAAAACAATTACCAGCTCATTAGGGACTTGGAAATGGAACTGCACAAAGCTGACCTGGCTGGGCATTGCCAAGGCAGTGTGAGTCACCGATGCAATTTGTGCTGTGGATTGTTTTGGACGAAAGATAGTGGAATCTTGAAGAGAAGTCTGTCTGTTGAGATGGCTTCACAGAATGCCCAGAACAACTAGGCCAGGCTTCTCAAGGGCAGAACTGCTGATATGTGCCCATTGCTGTTATCAGGATGGTGCTCCTCAGAGGGCCGCTTGGCCTTGGGGTTCTGGTTGCAGCCCTGACTCCCCTTGGCTGTCCTCCAAGGTTTGGGGTTCAGTTCTGGGTCTGACTCCAGGCCTGGCATTTGTCAGGACTTGTAGGGGACTCCAGCCTGTGGTGTCTGTCTCAGGGGGGCTTGGGGAATGTGGGGTTCTGAGTCCAGCACCCGACTCATGGGTGGGGCAGGAGCCTGCTGAATTGGGCCTCACTGGAAGGACTGTGATATCAGTCCTGTCCCCTCCAAATGAGGTTGTGCCTAGAATCCAAGATTAAATATTTAAAAACACAATTTTTTTTAATAAGCCTCCTTGGCATGTTTTCATTTTGCTTAAACAAATGGCTTAGAAGGCAAAATAAAAAATAAAAAAATTAAAAAGCAAGTACCCTAGAGAGGTCCTGCTCCGGTCTGGGGCCCCAGACTGTAGCTGAGGGTGTTGGTCCCTCTTCATGGGTGTCCTAGTTGAGGGGGGATGGCGGGTGAGGGGGGAGCAGTGGGAGGCAGAATTCTCATTCTGGAGCCAGCATCATCAGGCAGTGAGACCTGAGACATGGCACTGACTTCTCTAAAAATGGAGACCCTCATGAGCTACTGTAAGGACAGACGAGGTGTGGGGCTGTCTTAGGTGAAGAACCTGGCATCTGGCAGCCCGGCAGGATTTTATGAACTTGAGCTTTTTTGCTGCTACTGTCAAGATTCAGCAATGTCTTATGGGTGGGCTTGAGAACGTCACTATCATTTGTGTTACTGTAATGTGAGAAATATCCAGCTTTCCACCTGACTTAGAAAATAAGTCAACAACATTTATTAAAAGCCTGCTGGGTACCACCACTGTGTTAAGTGCTATAAAGGAAATAAATAGGCACATAAGTAAATGCAGTACAAATAGGAAGCACGTCCATCCGCTCTCATGATTCTAACTAGAAGCTGCATGCTTGAAGTGTCCAGCTCTCCCCTGAGTTCTGGATCTGTCGTTGAGATGTGTGCTGTGTTCACTGGATACCTGAACTTCATCCCACATCCACCTCCCATCCCTCATTGGAAGGGCTCCAACCCCCACACTCCTTATGTCCCCAGTGCTTTTAGCAATGTACACTAATCGTTCACCTCTTCTCCAGTTGTATGATCCGACCTGTCCTGTTTCCCAGCGATGCTGTGTGACCCTTAGGGGCAGGGATGGAGGACATTCCTCTCTCTCAGGGGTGGAGGGGTAAAGGGGCCTTGAAGGAGGAAGGAGTCTTGGGTTTCCAGGAGCCAATCGTAGAGCTGCCCTGAGCCTCAATTTCCCCACCTAGACTTGAGACATAGTTCATTTAAAAATCAGAAAATTCTCTATATACATTTAAAAAATATTTTTAAAAATCTCTTTAATGGTTTGATTGCATTGGACTTTCTCTTGAACCTTTTGTCTTTTTGTTCTATTTTTCTCCAAGGATCTTTGCTCATAAAATTCTAATGATGCTCTTCATTTCCCTCCTTCTGATTCTTCCAGTATCTTTCTGATGTTGCCCTGATTCTTAAACTAGATGTAAGGCCCAAGCTAAGCAGAGAAAGCAAAACAAAACCCCTGGAGCCCCATGCGCCTCCCCCAGTCTATTGTTTCTTAGATATAAACAGAAAATGGACCGAATGTGTTCTTGGGATATAGCTCAGCCCTGTGAGAAGCTCAGGGTGTCAGAGTGGGCCAGGCAACCCTCCATTCCTGCCTGATCCTGCAAGACGCATTTCTTTTTCTCCTTGCTTATCCCTTAGGAGGGCAACATTCCCAGACCCAAGAATTGAAGAATTTACCTCCTTATTTCTAGATGAACCTGTGTAGTTACTAGCCATTGCCCTTTCCTGGAGCATTGATTGTTAAAAATGTGCTCCCTGTGCACATAGACCCTAGGGTGATGTGGTGTGGATTTTCATTTTCCTCTAATGTGGTTACCTCTCAGGGGAACCCTTAGGTCCCCCTCTTCCCAATTCCAGAGAGAGCAGGGGATTCTACTCAGCTTCCCTCCACTTCCCCTTCTCTCCTGACTGAGGCAAGATGGTGGATTTGGGAGAAGACAGTGAGCAGCTTAGGCTCAGGCTTCCCTCTTCTCTGAATGTCCTATTCTGAGGACATTCAAGGTCTTTGCTTAGCCACGGGCGAGCATCCTGCCCCTGTGGGGAGCCAGTGGTTATTCTCTGAGCTGCTAGGGAGCCTGTCTGGCCCCAGATGTGAGGCTGGTTCTCTCAGGAGCTGCATCAACGGTAAGGCTCCATTAGTCTGCCCAGCACACCTCTTTTCCCATGTGCTTCTGAACTTGAGAGAGAAAGACCACAGTGTTACAGACCCCTGCAGCCCCACAGAGCAGTTCTCTGCAGCCAAGGCTCAGGAGTTGGGAACGTGGGTGCCTTCCTCCTGAGGCACAGAGCTGCATCAGCAAGCAGCTTAGAGAGATGAGCTGTGTGCACAGCAGAAAGGGGTGACGTGTCCGGATGACAGGCAGCTGCTCCTGCCTTTCTTCCCTCCACAAGGATTCTGGCTTGGAGTGGTGTGGCTGTGCCAGGCTAAATTAAAAGTGGAGGTATCTTGAGCTTTATTCTTTTTAAGGCTAGAGTATTTGAGGTTAAAGAGAGGGAGTGAGTCTAAAATAAAATGTGCCTGTTGGGATGTGAGCCAGATGCCCTCTTCATGCTCGCTGTTCTGGAGGAAAAGACTGAGCCTGTCCCAGTGCTGGTCCTGCTCTGACATGCCTCGTGGCCACTGTACTGAGCTCTGCTCATTTTGGTTTTCTGGGGAGGACATTCTATATCTTGATATTTTCAGTAAACACTTGTTTGAATAATGTGACAAAAGCAGTTTAGGGTCACACTCTGACCTCTGTTGCTTGGTGTATCAAGGTATGAACAAGATGTGTTTTTGAGATGAGTGTGTTTGTAGCAAATTTGCTTTAGGAAAGTCCCTATATGAGTGACTGATGGAACAGAGGACATTTACCACCAATTATGGTGGTTCGATTTTGTCTGGCATGAGTCTCCACTCAGAGCGTTTTGAGGGGAAGTAGGAAGTTATTAAACTATCAAACTTTGGGATCTACAGTAATCATGTAATAGAATTTATGGAAGGACTGATTACAAAATATGGGAGAAAATAATAACTAGACCATATGGATCAATAACTTGTAATTCATGAATGAGACCAATTTGGAAAGATCAAGAGTTTACCTATGTGAACAGAAAATGGCATTGCCTTAGCTTTCTTCCCTCTTGCCTGTGAAAGATGGCCCACGAGGATTCCTCAGAAACTGATTATTGCCTATGCCTTGGGAAATTAGGAATTGGAGGGCAGAGAGCCCGAGAACTGGAATTGTAGTCATCAGTCAGGGTTATGTTTGTGCTGCTGGAGCGTCTTCCCATAAGTGTAAGTCCTGGTTTCACTTCATGATGCCAGCACTTGTGGGAGGGGTGGCTTCATTGTCATCAGGTATGGATCTGCAGTGTGCCAAGGTTCAGAGCCTTTCCATGGCATAGGTTTTGAGGACCACAGGGGCACTTGGCACTTGGGGGCAAAGTATACCCACTTTTAAGGGGGAGGGCTTGTGGAACAGGTGGAGAGGGATCATTTTGCCAAAGGTTGGCCCAGTTCCAGCACAAGCACCAGGGTCTCTGCATCTGAAGGGGTGCTTTGGGTGCATGGGCAGTGTCTCGGAGTCTAGATGGGGATCCGTTGGCCAGATTGAGGCAGCCTTGCCCAGGTTACTCCGTTGTAAGGGGGTGGTCAGTCATGGTGCACACTTCACAGGTGGCTTGGGAACCAGGATAAGATGACAACACACCTCCAGCCCCTCCAGCTTCTGCTCTGCTGGAGAACTGCTGGTGGCTTCCCAGACAGTCCATGTGGCCCCACGACTTCGTGTTTGGGCCCTACCCTTGTTGACTCCTACTCAGACTTCCAGGCTTTGCTCAAATATCCTGCCAGACCACAGGGAAAATGATGTGTGGCCTTCTGTGTTCCCCACAGATGAGATGAGGCACATCAAGCACTTGTCATAGCCCTTGGCACATGGTGGGTGCTGGCTGTCCTGCTGCAGTGGCGCCGGTCCCCGTGTTAGGAGTGTGGACTTTGGAGCTAGTCCACCTGGTTCACACCCTGGCTGCACCGCTAACATGCCGCTTGACCTTGAGCAAGTTACTTCTGCCTCCCTTTTCTCATCTGTGAAATGAGACAGTCATAGGGTTGTTGGGGGGTTAAATAAATTAATCCATGTTAGGTGCTTGCAATCCCGTTGGGCACATGGTGAACACCACAGGGCAGTTATTACTGGCTTCCCCAGCACAATGCACAGCACATGGTGGGTCTTAATATATATCTATATGAATAATAAGGGCAGCAGAGTTTGGGATTATGGTGAGAGATGAGCTGAAATACCATACCATGGAGTCATCTTCATTTTCTTCCTGAAACCCTCTCATGTTTCCCCGAAGTGCTGATAAGATGTAGTGGCCAAAACTGAAGTGTCTGCTAAAAAAGCCCACCTTGTGCAGGGGACAGAGGAAGGACTGCTTCCTGCCCTCCTGGGCCCTGACCTTCACCCACTGTGTCCTCCCCTACCCCTTCCCTAGGGATGTGGCAAGGCTGCGTGGAGCAAGGGCAAAGCTTTTCTGGAACCAAGCGGGATGCGTCTCTTGCTTCCCTTCCATCAGGCCTTGTCTGTGTTTCATGCTCGCGCAGCTCATTGTACCTCACCACGGAGCAGATTCTTTGTTCTTTGGCTGCTGCAATGGCAGATGGGAAGGGCGGTTTTAATGAATTACTGTTTTCTTTTGGCGATTAAGTTTTCATTATAAATATAATTGTGGGCACACGGCCTTCTGGTACTTACATATCATTTACCAATTAAGATAATGGACTAAAAAGTCCCTTGGAAAGTGACAGGGACAAAGTTAAGCCTGTAACTAAGCTTGGGGCGCTGGCGAATGAAGTGCTTTGCCAACTGGAAGCAACATACATCAAGTCTGCCCACAATATGCGTGTGCTAAAAGGTCTGAAAATATTCATGACCTTTGAGAAAGAGATTAAAATTAGTAGGCAGAAACACAGAAGCCAGCTCCAGTAGTTTGTGATGTGGTCATTCCACAGTGTCTGCCATGCCCGCCACATGGTTCTGGGATAGCTGCAGGGCAGAAGGCTGTGTTGCTTAATTTTAGAGTTAAATAATTACACGTAATGTTGAAAGCATTTATAATATATCCGGATGTGGCAACTAACATTGTGCTGCTTCCATCACTTCTCTTGCAGGGCCTAGGTCTTTTGAGCACTTTTTTTTCTTGTTTGTTCCCTCTAGAGCAAGATCTCTCCACCATGGTAGTGTTGAAATTTGGGTGAGATATTTATTTAAAATTGTGGGTCATCCTGCACATTGTAGAATGTTTACCAGCATCCCTGGCCTCTACCCACTAGATGCCAGTAGCAACCCCTCTACTTGTGACAGCAAGAAATGCCTCTAGACATTGCCCAATGGTCCTTAGGAGGCAGAAATGGCCCCAGTGGAGAACCACATTGCCCCCGAGAGAGCCACAGAAGGATAAGAAGCTGCAGTGATCCTGACAGTAGTGTGGTGAATTGAGAGGAGCCTGGTTAGACTGATCCACACAGACAATTGGTAATTCATTCCCTCAGGAAACCAGTAATCACAGAGCCCCAGTTGTGTGCCTGGTACTGTGTTAGACTCAGAGAATACAAAGGTGAGGGAAGATGACCCTGGCTCTCTAAGAAGTTTCAGAAGATATGTGTTTTGATTGGGGCCAGAAGGATTCCCCTTAAATTGTACTAACTGGGCTTTCTCCTGACTCCCGACTGGGCTGATAATATGGCCCCAACCTTCGGAAAAATTTGGGTTGTGATGGTATCCTATGTGAGGGCAGGGAGCTAATCTACCTGGATCCATAGGCCTGGGGTCTACACATAAATTGGTCTTAGAAGGAGAGTGGTTTGAGTAAAGCCTGGAAGGATTTACGTAGGTAACAAGGAGGAGGCTGAAGGAGGGACTGGAGAAAGAACATCTAGATGAGTGTGAGGAGGAGCAGAGTGAATTTGGTGGCAGAGGATCCCATTACTTGGAGAGAAGATCAAGGCAGGAAAGTGCGTGCTGTGTGTGTGTGTGTGTGTGTATGTATATGAAATACTAGGCTGAGAAATACCTGAGTTTTCTGGGCTGTCAATGGCGTGGTTGCTATGTGTTTCATGGGTTCATTCTTAGGTTCAAATAAGATTATACCAATTTAAATATTGGGCTGCCCAAATAATAATGATTATTAAGGTCTTTGTGTGGATAGACTTGACAAATAGATGATGAGATTTTTACTTTGCTAAATAGAAAATAAGGGAATCATTGAAATCAGATTTTGAGCAGGGAAGTAATATGATGGGAATAGAATTTAAGGAAGGATATTCTGGAAATGGTATATAGGATGAATTGGATGAGAAGGAACCTAGAAGTCAGGGCAGAGGAAAGGATGTTGGTAAGCTGACCAGCTTCCCCAAACCCCAGAGTACTGGAGGGAGTCTTGAGGGGTGGTGGGGAGGAGCTTCCAGGTGAAAAGTGTCAGGGAGGGAGCAGCAGTTGGCCTTGATTCCATGATTAACTGACTGCAGTTCGAATTTTCCTACTTCCTAAAGTGATAGGAAGTGGTGTACAGTATTAAAACAACACAAAACGTTATATTAAACAAACAATATGGATCACAATAAATTATAAGGAACAAACAAATAAATGTTACCAGGCATCTGGGATGAATTAGTTACTGCAATTGGTCGTTAAACATTAACACTAAACTTTCTGGTAGTTTAGTGGCAAAGGGAGACCACTGCCTTAGAACCTAGATGTTTCTCTTGGTTTGGGGGTATCCATTTGAGATAGTCTGGAGGAAGGAACTGGTTTTTTGCTTCTGAATTTAGATCGTTATACAAAGACACAAAATGTGTCTTGAGCTATGGGTTTTAAAAAATCACCTAAACTTTGTTAAAATGGGCATTTCTTTTTTTTTCCTTCTTCTCCCCAAATCCCCCCAGTACATAGTTGTATATTCTAGTTGTAGGTCCTTCTAGTTCTGCTATGTGGAATGCCGCCTCAGCACGGCTTGATGAGCAGTGCTAGGTCTGTGCCCAGGATCCGAGCTGGTGAAACCCTGGGCTGCCGAAGCAGAGTGCACGAACTTAACCACTTGGCCACGGGTCAGCCCCTGGACATTTTTTATATTTAGCCTCTTTGAACAAATGGAGGCACACTTTAAAATCTTGCCTCATTGGTCTTAGTGATGTCATTTCTGTTTTTACCAAACTCTTTATGAGGCTCAGCTGGTGCCCAATGGAGCGTGGCAGGCATGGGTTCTAGTTTCTTGCAGAGTCCCTAAGTGCTATGGGGCGTATACTACTGGTGTCCAGATGTGTTTCACTGGAGTTCACGTAGGCTGAATTCTGCAGAGAACCAAGCTCACAACTGCGTTTGAAGGGACTCAAGTAGGGTTCACAGAAGTCTTGAGGAAGAGTGAATACACGTGCCCCATAGTCGATTTCTCTCCAGCATGGGCTGTGGCGAGGGATCTTTCATCGGGTGGGAATTACTGCCTCTCCAGACAGAAGCAGACCCTTGATGGCTCACTCGAAGTTTTGGTGGAAAGGGATCCATATACTTTATTTTTTCTAGCCTTTAAGGCTTGTTCTGTCTTTTAATTGGTTTGTGTTTTATAAATTGAGTCTCCCTGGAATTAGTAACTTAGTCTTTACGTGTATAGGGTCATTTGCATTTAATACAAATTTGTTGAATTTAGCATTTAAACTATAATTTTATTATTTTGAATAGATAATAAAATGGTTTGAAAATTGAAAGGCATAAAGGACAAAAAATGAATAGTCTCCTTATCCCTACCCAGTTACTCGAGCGTGTCAGCATCATCAGTTTCTTGTATATTTTTTCAGAGATGGTCTGAGTGTGTGTGAGCAAGTATGAGTGCCCATACAGAGACACACATAGTGCTTGACTGTGTGGTGTTACCGTGGTTTTTTAACCATCCTCTTGCAAATCCACACAGTGATAGTGAATTGTTGAGTAAGGGGATCCATAAACTTCAAATGGATGCCTGAAGACAGTCAAGACAATGTACCTTCTGAGTAATTTCGCTGACCTGGAGAGAAAGCCAGGTAGAGAAAACCCAGCGGTTTCCAGCCCCACACAGTGGGAAGATGACTATAAACTCTAAAAGAAATAGAGGACCTGGCAGGGTTGGCTGATCTGGGGAGATAGTCATGAGTTCAGTTTTGGGCATGTTGACTTCAGGATAAAGACAAGATACCTTGCTTAGAAAGATGGTCCTGGAGGCATGTGAGAGGAGAGAGTGAGTTGGGTTATGAGGTTAGGGTTGCTTCTGATGCTGCACACAAACACAGGAGTGGACAGAATTAGAACAGCTCATGTTTACCTATTTAATTTACATCACACTCACAGAAATATCAGAATAACAGTGCTATTACACCAGCAATATAATTACTGAGAAGAGTTAAGATTTTTTTGTTTTGCATTTGCTCTCATTTTTGAGTAATTCTATATCTACATTGTCAGAATGTATAGCCATTTCAAACTATCCTCTCCACTTTAGCCCTCGCTTACCCTTAGTTATACAAGTAGCTTCATGTTTAAAAGTTCACCACTAGTCCTTACATTGATAGCTTTCTAGTCATTTTGTGTGTCTGCAGCTCGTTCTCTACTTAGGGAGTCCTTGAGGTCCAAACTGTTTTCGTAATTCTAAGATAATATTTTCCTTTTTTTCTGCTACTCTCTTTCTCTCATGACTGTACAGTGGAGTTATCCAGAAGCTGCTATAGGACTTGCAATATCACAATAAATTGAGTGCATAAGCAGATAGGGGTGTCTCCTTCTTTGGTATTGAGAGAAATTAAAGAGATTTACAAAAGTAAAAACAATGCCACTCTTCTCACTAATTATTTTTGTTTGGTAAAACAGTTATTTTTTCGAAAATGTTATTTATGTTAGTGTATAGTGGATTTATTTTTTGACTAATTAATAAAATGTGTAGAATTTGTTTTAATTTCTAATAGGTAAATCATGTGCGTATCACTCACATAAACAAAGTTCTTCAGGCTCCTCAATAATTTGAAGAGTGTAAGGAGTCGGGGATAAAAAAATTTGAGGATCTTTATTCTAGTAGATTCTTCAGGAAGGGCTTTGAGATTTTGCATGTTTATTGGTGCACTTTATACTGAAAATTTTTGCTATGTATCTTACCCGTGGTTCACATTTTCTTTCCTTGTTACTCTATTTTCTTTTATATGAAGTGTTGCTTTTGAAAAGTCTGGGGATGATGCACTTTTCTTTATAAGTCACTTGTTTTTGCTTAGACTCCCAAAGGATGTTTTTTTTCTGTAAAGGTCAGTAATTAGACTCTATCTTGGTATAGGTCATTCTGGGCGGGTGTTCTCAGGTACGTAGTATGCTCTTTCAGTATGTATTTTCACATATGTATATTTTTAATTTTAGGAAAGTTATCCTGTATTATAGTTTTTAATATTGGCTCTGTTTCCTTGTTTTGCTTGTGTTCTTCAGAGACTCCTATTTTCTGTATGTTAGATCTGCTTTGCCTACCTGCAGTAATTCACTTTCTTTTGAATCATTTTCTTCTTTTCTTTTTGAGTTAAAAAAAAAGTTACATTTAACTTTACACATATCTTAAAGCATTATCTGTTGTGTTTATTTACTCTTGTGTTTCTTCTAGTTTAATATTCCTTTCTGAAATGATTTCCTTTTATTTCAAATACCCGAGTTCTGTCATTTCATTTCTGAGTTTTCCTAGTTCTGAGTTGTATTATTCTTTCTTGTCTTATATCACTTCTCTATACCTTTTCTCTAATTTTTTTAAAAAGTAGTTACAAATTTGATTTCTTCTCCAGGATGTCTTTCTGGCATGCTTTCATCATAAAAGGATGTTATTCAGCTCCTTGTTCACTTTTTCCCTAAAATAACTGCATATGATTTGACCTTTATACCTTTATGTTGCTCATTTTTATGTGAAATTAGTTTTCCTGAACTTTTAGAAGGAGGCTTGGTTCAGAGTTGTTTTTCTAACTTCACAGAGCATCCTCATCTATTTTAGTATAGTGTTAAGAAACATGGCTGGTTGCATTCTGAGTTTTCTGGGCTCTGTTCCTGTTTCTCATTTTAATTGGGCCATCTCTTTCCTTTGTATTACTGTTCCTATCTTGCTCAATTTCAATTCCACTCCCAGCAGTTTCTCCTATCCTGGAAGGGTGCCCTGGGGCCTAGTTTCAAGAGTTCATAGGGACTGGACTGCTCCAGACCTTTGAGTCCCAACCATGAGCTCATTGACTTGTCTGGTATTGGATTGGTCAATACCCCTCTCAGTTTCAGCTGCTGTTCTCAAATTGGCCTGCCATACTTTCCAGTAGATACCTGTTAGCTGTTTTGGGTTCTCTTGTTTCTCATTTCTGTCAGATGCCTCATTGCTTTCCTCTATTTTTTGCTGAACAGATGACAATACCATGCATGTCTTATAACTGTTGGTGGTTTGTCCTCTTCCAATTATATTTTAGTGTTTGTGGAATTTTTTCTCACCCACTTGCATTTGACATTTGTCATCTTACTGTAAATGTTGTTTATAGAGTTTTTGTTTTGTAATCTGGTTGCTTTTTTAAAGATAGATTTTAGAAATTAAAAAATCATTTTGAGATAATTGTAGATTAATATGCAGTTGTAAGAAATCATACAGAGAGATCCCGTATATCTATCACTCATTGGTTTCTCTGTTTTTGTGTGGGGTTTTGGAAGATTCGAGAAGTATGCCTTTGCCACTGCCTCCATCTTCATAGAATCCTCTTCCCATCGGTGATTTTTAAAAGAATTTCCTTAAAATTGTTACTTAGAATTCAGTTTACCTTTGTATAACAATCCCCCCAAATCAATAGTGTATGGTTTAAAGATAGATGTTTCCTTCTCTATCATGTAAAAGAAGTCTTGGGGATGCACTCTGGGGCTAGTATGGCAGCTCCAAGGTCATCATAGTCACGGTTCTCTCTCTATTGTTTCTCTGTCATTCTCGTCACATTGCTTCACAATCCAGGATGACTGCTTGAGCGCTAGTCATCGCTTCTCTATTCCAGGCGGCAGAGAGAAGGAAGGGCTGAGGAAGGAGTTGTTCCATCCTCTTAAGAGACTTTCCAAAAATTTCTGCTTATGTTGAATTAGCCAGAATTTAGTCCTGTTGCTACAGGTAACTGCTAAGGAGTTATGGAAATGAAATTTTTTAGCTGGCTGCATGGCTACCCTAAGTAAAACTGGGATTATTTTCACGAGAAAGAATGAGAGAGTGGATATTGGGATAGGCCACTCAAAACAAATGGATTTTTCCTGCTGTATACTTGAACACAAACTTACAGAAAGTGAATATGTAAGAAATTAAAAGAACATTTGAGTATGATTTTAACCTTTTTAAAAATTGAAATATGATTGCCATACAATATCATATTAGTTTCAGGTGTACATCATAGTGACTCGATATTTATATGCATTAAAAAATGATCATGATAGGTCAAGTTACCATCTGTCACCATACAAAGTTGTTACCGTATTATTGACTATATTCCCCATGCTGTATGTGACATTCCCATAATTTACTTATTTTATAGATAAAAGTTTGTACCTCTTAATCTCCTTCACCTGTTTTGCCCACTCTCCAAACTACCTCCCCTCTGGCAACCACTAGTTTGTTTTCTGTATCTATGAGACTGTTTTGTTTTGCTTTTTAGATTCCATATATATGTTAAGTAGTATGGTAATTGTCTTTCTCTGTCTGACTTATTTCACTTAGCGTGATAACCCTCTAGGTCCATCCATGTTGTTGCAAATGGCAAGGTTTCATTCTTTTTTATGGCTGAGTAATACTCCATTGTATATATATACACCACATCATCTTTATCCATTCATCTATTGGTGGACACTTAGATTGCTTCCTAACTTGGCTATTGCAAATAATGCTGCAGTGAACATAGGGGTTTATATATCTTTTCACATTACTATTTTCATTTCCTTGGGATAAATACCCGGAAGTGGAATCACTGGATCATATGGTAGTTCTATTTTTAATTTTTTGAGTACAGTTTTAATCTTAATACATTTTTCTTATTAAATTTGTGCTGTTCTGCAAATAAAAACAATTCAGTGCCATGAATTAAACATTTTGCACATATCTCGGGATGCTGATGGCATCTTGGTGTAGATCTTGAATGTCTGGGCAGCAGTGGTGGGAGGGGAGAGATGGCTCTCCTTTCCACCTTTCTAGCGGTACTTCCTGAGTCACTGTCTTGTAAATGTGGTGATAATGCTGACCCCTGAGTCCATCGAAGCTGTGGTGACTGGATTTAAAGGGTTCCTTGGGTTCTTAACTTTGTCTATTTAGATAGGTAAGCATCCGTATAGCCTTTAAAACATATGTACCATGGAGAGAAGTAAGTGGTAGGGCATGACTTTTCCATTTTCATGCTGAAATGGGGACATCCTCATGTGAGTTGTTGTAGTTCCCTGATTTACTAGAGTCAAAGAATTTCGCAGAGTCCAAGTCTGATGTTGAGTTGGAAAATTTTGTATTGGGCTCACTCTTATGTAAAGTGTGAGGAGACACAGACGTTGTTTAGCAACTGGGGTAATGAAAAGGCGCACCCTCTCTTTACCATCGTTTGTGTGTTGGCTATTGTGAAAAATGCTACCGTGAACATGGGTACATGCGACATATGTACAAATAATCTCTTTGAGACCCTACTTTCAATTATTTTGGATACAGTCATGCATCGCTTAACGACAGGGACGTGTTCTGAGAAATGCGTTGTTAGGTGATTTCGTCATTGTGCAAACATTGTGCAGTGTACTTACACAAACCTAGATGGTGTATCCTACTACACACCTAGGCTATATGGTACTAATCTTACAGGACCACTGTTGTATACACGGTCCATCGTTGACCGAAACATCATTATGTGGTGCATGACTGTGTCTTCTTAGATGTGGTATTGCTGGATCATATGATAATTCTATTTTTAATTTCTTGAGGAACCACCATATTGATTTCCATTGTTGCTGCACCATTTTACATTCCCCCTAGCAGTGCATGAGGATTCTAGTTTCCCTATCCCATCCTTGCCAACACTTATTTTCTGTTTTTTATTGCAGCAATTTTAATGAGTATGAGGTGATATCTCATTGTAGTTTTGATTTGAATTTCTGCCATTATATTTTTGAATCTTTAATTATTTTGAAATGGAGACATCCTACGGCATTCTCTATGTGTTAAATGGGCTTTTGTTTTGGAATATTATAGGTTTTCAAGTGGTCCAGGTGTTGTCATCTGGGCTTAAAGAAGCTTCCTCTGCACTTCACAGAGTCGTTTTCCAACTCTTGTACTGAAACTGTCACCTCATTGAAATTGTGCTGTGGGGCCATATGTCTTTTGCAAAAAGAAAATACAGCAGGAGCACAGAAACTAAAGTAAATTGCCTTTGTGATAAAATCTTTGGAAGCATAGGGGAAATTTTTTGGCTTTATTAAATGCAAAGAAGGTCTTGTCATTGCTTACTTCAAAATTGTTTGCCATTTTTCAAAAGGTTAAAAATAAAAATTCTGCTTAATTGGGAGAGATGCTAATCTCTGCATACTGCAGTTGCCTGCATCTGATTTTCTCCCAACTGAAGCTGTGATGTAACTAATGTCCTGCTACCGTTGTGGCAGGGTGTTGGTTCAGGTCCTTCAGTGGCAACACAAATGAAGTCCTTTTGTCAGAAACACCCAGAATCTTTGAGAAAATTTGGCATTCTTTCTTAGGTAGACAATTTATCTCGAGTAAAACAATAGGTCTTGGCTCTCAGTTTCACCGTTATTTCTGCTGTTTTGTCATTTTCCTTGGTGCTGTGTATTTCCTGCTCTTTCCCTTTGCTTGTTCAGAATCTCCACATTTTGAAATATCCACCCTCCAAGCCACGCTTGTTTCATTCCACGCATGTTTGCAAGCAAGTTATTGACCATTTCTCCCTTTAATCACTGCTTGAAAAAAAATTGTGGTAAAATACACACATATAAAATTTATCATCTTAGCCATTTTTAAGTGTACAGTTCAGTGGTATGAACTATATTCAAATTGTTGTGCAACCATCACCACCATCCATTTTCAGAACTCTTCTCATCTTGCAAAAGTGAAACTCCATACCCATGAAACACTAACTCTCCATTCTTCCCTCCCCCTAGTCCCTGGCAACCATCCTTCGACTTTCTGTCTCCATGAATTTGACTCCTCTAGGTTCCTCATAAAAGTGGAATCATGCAGTATTTGTCTTTTGGTGACTGGCTTATTTCAATTAACATAATGTTCTCAAGGTTCGTCCATGTTTTAGCAGTGTCAGAATTTTCTTCCTTTTTAGGGCTGAATATTATTGCATTGTGTGTATACTACATTTTGTTTACTTATTCATCCGTTTTTTTTTTTTTGTTATTGTAAATAGTGCCGTTATGAACATGGGTGCACAAATATCGCTTGAGACCCTGCTTTCAGTTCTTTTGGGTATATACCCAGGAGTGGAATAGCTGGGTCATATGGTAATTCTGTAACTACTGTTTTTGGAGAAGGAAAATGCAGCTATCTGATATTGGTTTGGATTTTGGTTACGCAGGTGCTGGCAGCCTGAGGGCAGTGGAGCTGGCCTGTGGTCTTGTGGCTGAGTTGAATGGCTGTTCCGTTAGGGTGGTCAAACTGCTTAAGGAGCACCCTAGGGCAGACGGGCGCCCAGTGCACGGTTGTCGCTCCCTGTGTGCTTGGTGACTGAGTGGGCACGTGAAGACGTCAGTTGAGTGAACTTTAAGCCAGTGACCCTTGTAATTCCACTCATCCACATGTGCTTTGTGTTCTCTTCAACCTTTGCTCCAAGTTCCTACCAAAATAAATAAGAGCCTGACCACTTTCCACAAGGAAGGTGTACTGTGTGTGCCTGGGGTCTTTGTGGCCCCCTCTGGAGGAATGTATTTGAGTGTGTTGGGATGACGGAGGCACAGGGCAGAGGCGGGGAACAGAGGGGGAATGTGTGTGGCATGTGGGGAATATTTGGGTCTCTTGGCTTTCAGTCTGACCACTGTTAAGACTAGCTCTGAACTCACTCTTTTGGGAGACAGTGTGCAATTTTTGTGACCCTGGCCTTGTTTTTCCAAAGCTGCGTATTTTCCAGGATTGCAGGAGAGCCTTAGGGCTTTGTGTCTGACACCAAGCAGACAGAAGGACATCAACCTTCTGGGAAGGGGGCGTTGCTGTTATGAAAACAGGCCTAACACATTCCTTGGCTTTGAGACTTCAAATGACATTGACGGAGTACTGGAAGGTATAGGTCATGTGCTTCTTCTCTCTGTGGCCCTGGATTTCCAGCCTGGCCCAACTTAAATGTCCTGCTCACTTGTCCTAATGAGGGCAAGTGTCCAAGCCAGGTTGTGAATCAAGCATTTTGGTTGTTATCCATGCCAGGCCAGGCAGTGCCCTTCCCAGCCTGTACCTTCTTTAGGACTGTAGGTTGTCTCACTTGGATATGACCGGACATGAATTTGAGTTTTCTGATACTGGGTTAATCTCATGTGTCCACATATAGACTATTGTGTGTCTTTTGTGAGGCACCTAGAGCTCTCCTTAGGCTATTGGCTGGATGGCACTGGGTGAATGACTGCTAAAGGCAGTTTATCCAGCCCAGGAGCCCTGTGCTCAGGGTGTTCTTGCCTCCTTTCCTGTCTTGTCCCCTGTTGAGGCTCTGTGACCCTACCAGGGGTGGCTTTTCTGTGCTCAGAACCCCATAGAAAGCTGTTGTTGGGAATCCAGAACCTACTCTCTACAGCCACCACCAGGAAGGTGGCCTAGGTTCTCACTCCAGTCAGGAGGAAGACCAGACCAAGGACACAATTAAAGGGCGATGTTGGATCTGGAATCACAAGCCAGCTGACGGCCTGAAAGGCCAGGCTCCCGCTTGAGGGCTGAAGCGGAATTTGACTTTGTTTCTTCTGAACCGTAGAGCCTAACCTTCAATCACCTTGAGAAATAATATGGGAATATTCCCAGAACTGGGTAGGAAGAGGTTGTGAGACATAAGTCCCCTCTGGGCTGGCAGTGCATCTTACTGTGAACTGAAATGTATTTCTCCAGCTCCAGTTCTGAACCATAGAATTTATGGATGATTTTAATTAATTTTCAAGGCTTATTTTTGTATGTATTTGTAGAGCCATGGAAAAGAAGAACTGGAAATAAAGCATGCTTTTGAATAAATGATAATTTTATGTGCTAGAAGTGCTATTTGTTAGACTTTAAAAATAATTATATAGGGGCTGGCCTGGTGGTGTAGTGGTTGAGTTTGCGTGCTCCACTTCAGCGGCCTGAGGTTTGCGGGTTCGGATCCTGGGCTCAGACCTACATATTGTTCATCAAGCCATGCTGTGGCAATGTCCCACATAGGAAAAAATAGAGGAAAATTGGCATGGATGTTAGCTCAGGGACAATCTTCCTCAGGCAAAAAGAGGAAGATTGGCAACAGATGTTAGCTTAGGGCAAATCTTCCTCAGCAAAAAAATAAAAATATATCATTTAAAAAGTAGTTACAAATTGTTACCCCTTTGTCCGGGACGGGGGGGAAGAAATAGAAACACTGCTCCTGTCCACTTCTCTTCTAAATGGGCAGGGCAATTTTCTTTTAAATATAGTTGGTTGCTGTCTGCTCCCCACTCGCCAGCTCTTTAGTGGAGACCCCAGGATGTTGCTACTCAAAATATGGTCTCCAGGCCCATAGAATCAGCATAATCTGGTTAGAATGCAGTATCTTAGGCCTTACCCAGAGTCTGCATTTTCTCTAGATCCCTGGGTGAATGGTGGGCACCTTGAAGTCTGAGAAGTGCTGCTCTGGTTGATTTGTGAGGGAGGCGTGTGTGACACTGGGGCAGGGGGGCCTGAAGGGGCGGGCACGAGGAAGGTGCTCTTCTCACTCAGTGCGTCCACGGAGATGAGAGCAGGGCCAGCCCTGAGACAGTGAAGGTGGCTGGGGGTGGAGGTCTAACTGAACGTGACTAGGAAGTGGGTGCCCGCAGCCATCTCCTTTGGGATGGAATCCTTCTTTTCTCTCCGTGGACAGAGGGGGAGAGGACCTAGCCCAGAAGCAGAGTCAATGGTCAGAAAAGAAAAAGGATCGTGAAGACATTTAATACTGAGGGAGGCATTTTAAGGAGGAAAGTGTAAGGGCCATAGACGTCTCTCTCGTGTCCCAGATGTGAAGCTGGGAGTTTGGCTGACCTCTTGCTCTGGGGCACAGCTGGATGACTCTTCATTCCAGAGGTGAGCCACTGAATACTAGTTACGGAGGAGGGGCATTTTGAAGGGCATAATGCACCGCGTGTCATTGACAAGGGTGTGTTTCTCAACTGCCAATAGCATGGGAAGGAGAGGCAGGCAGATGTCCTAGAGAGCTGGACCAGGAAGCTGGTTCCCTAGGTTCTTTCTCTGTGCACCATTTCCTACTAGTGTGTGACTTTGGTTGGATCATTGCCCTCCCTGATCCTCAGTTTCCCAATCTATAAAATGGGCACAACAACATCCTCTGCTTTCTGGGCTTTTGTGAGGGTCAGACACAATAAAGGAATTAAAAGTCCTGGAAGCCTGTGAGGGCAGTGCTTCATCTGTTCTTCAGCTTCTATGGATGAGGCATCTCATGCAGGAAATCTCACATGGGGTGCACCGTGGGGTGACCATAGTTGGCTAAACAAACCTGAATACCCATTTTGACAATTTATTGATTTACATGTAGAGATATGTTAGTCACACAGCAGAGATGCTCACATACATGAGACCAGCTCAGCTCTCTCCTCAGAGGTCTGCTGGCTGGGAGCTGAAGTACATTTGGGTGTGAGGGGGGAGGTTTGTTAGCTGCGTGACTCAGGTATTTGATGGTGTCAGATGGGTGTAGCCCAGCGTGGCCAGCCTGTCTCATAGGAGCTGGAGGCTATGAGGCAGGGCGGGTTTCACCTCAGTGACGCTGCCAGCAGAATCATGAAGATTTTTACACTAGCATCTCACACATTAGAGGTACATGTACTCAAATTTTTGTAACAGTTCTATTGAGATATAATTCACATACCATAAAACTCACCCCTCCTTTGATAAAAGGCATTTGGTATATTCACCCTGGTTTTTAGTACATTCAGAGTTGTGCACCACTATCTAATTCCAGAACATTTTCATTACCCCCCAAAAGAAACCTTGTACCTATTAGCAGTTACTCACCCTTCCCTTCCCCAAGTCACTGGCAACCACTAATCTTTCTGTCTCTGTGGATTTGCCTATTCTGGAAATTTCATATAAATGGAATCATATGATATGTGGCATTTTGTGTCTTGTTTCTTCCATTTAGCATAATGTTTTCAAGCTTCCTCCACATTGTAGCATGGATCAGTACTTCATTCCTTTTTATGGCTGAATAATATTCCATTGTATGGATCTACCACATTTGGCTTATCCATTCCTCAGGTGATGGACAATTGGATTGTTTCTACCATTTTGGTGATGAGAAATAATGTTGCTATAAACTTTCATGTACAGGTGTTTATGTGGACATGCATTTTCAATTCTCTTGTATGTATTCTTTTAAAATTCACTTAAAAAGTCCTTTGGTCTCTTTAGGCAGGGATCTTTTAAATGTAGTGCTTTTGAAGTTGTGATTGTTCGTTTATAGCCCTGAGAACAGGAGACGATGACAGGAAGCAGTGGCCTTTGGGGCAGGGAGGGTAGGAGAGACATATGAGTTGGAAGGGCTTTGCTCTTTTGTTTTCGAAAGTGGAAGATGTGATGAAGCTCCCAGGGTGAAGAAAGCCAGTCATCTCTTGCTCTTCCTTTCATCGTGGCAGCAAAGAACCTTTGCTGAGTAAAGATTCATGGACTTTGATGACTGCAAAGAACCTGAATGCTCCTCTTGGTCCATATCTAGATATCTTATTCAGTATCTAGATATATGTATGCAAATACCTGGAGAGGAGAGGTGACTTGGCCAAGGTCACAGAGCTAGCATCCCTGGCAAAGCCAGAACTAGAGTACACTTTTCTGTGACTTTAGACCAGTCCTCTTTCCTGCTGTTCACTGCTTCTCCTTTGATGTGACCTTGTGGGAGCCCTTTGAGCATTCCCTTCCTTTATGTCTGGAAGGGAAATGCTGTGGTGCAGAGTGGAATTTCATATCTTTCTGAATTTTAAAACCTTAACAAATATGTTCCAGTTTTCAGAGTATTTGAACTAGAACCACAGTGAGTTTCCATCAGCTGCAGAAAACCCAACGTTTATACATAGCAGCATCTTTTGTTTCACATCTGCTGAGAGGCGTGTCTGCTTGGCCCAAGGCTGTGGCCAATGGTGACGCAAGTTAGAAACTCCAGCTGGCAGGGTGGTAGGAAAGCTCTCCTGGGATAGACTTTGCTAAGTCATGACAATGAAGTGAAAATCTGCGAGGGCAGTTTTGTTGGGAGGGGGCTGTGGGGGTGCAGCGTGCGGGATCCTGGGCTCCTCCTGAACTGCTCAGTGAAAGTTGTCCAAGGCCAGAGCTGGAGCAGGCCCCAGCCCAGTGGGGAAAGCCCCGGGCGAGTTGAGGGTACTGGGAGTGTGTCTCTTGGCTTGCCCTCCTCCTGTCTCCTTTAGCGGCTCGCCAGCATTGTCTTCTGTCCTCTGCGGCCTTCCCACAGCCTAACCCTTTGGAATGAGACTGGCAGAATAGACTAGGGCATCGCTTAAGGTGAAGTGGCTCTCGTACCCAAGGGTGTGTCAGTGTAGAAAGAAGAATCCTGGTTAGTTCACAAAGGTTAGTTCCCACTTTTGACAAAATGTCTCTGAGATGATCTACAGTATGAGTGGCAAGTCCTTCTTCTGTGCCCCTTCTAAGACTGGAACATTAGAAGCCCTGCTAAGTGCCGGGGCATTTTTACAAATACATGCTCTCAAAGTGGAATTTACCATTTAGAGACTGCTGTTCATCTTCGTAATTAAAGATATGCCCCAGTCAAGAGTTCTAACACTTGAGATTTTAGTAAAAAACACAAAAATATAAAAAGTCATAAGAAAAGATCAGCAAAATTATTCTAATGAAATCTGTAAACTGTTCCAGAGTTTTCCCAGCAACTATCAGTCAAAGGCACTTCAATTTAAGGTAGAGATACTAGTAGCTGTATTGGGATATCTGAGCATTTTCTAAAAAGAACTGGTGCCTGGACCTCACTGTAGCCCAGTGGGATCTGACTCTCTAGGGGTGGGACCAGGCACTGGTGTCCTTTGAAAGCTTCCCCAGGTGTTTCTCATGGGCACTAACTCACAACCCACTGCCCTCAGGGTAACTGCAGCTGAGCCTTGCTCTCTGCTCCGCTAAGCACTCCACTATGGGATCACATTTCTGCTTCATTAGCAGGGCGGTTTCTTCAGCTCCTTCATACAGAGGCAGAAACTGAGCTTCCCCAAGTTAAGTAACTTAAGGCGCACTCCCCCACCTTCAGGCTGCTCCCTGAAAGTTTAGGCAGTGCTGGTCCCTAGCCCAGCTCTCCCCCACCTACTGGGCTGTACTGCTTCCTGCTGAGCCCTCCTTTAGAGAACGTTTCATTCAGCAAGCTCTCTGGAGAGCCAGCCCCAGGTCAGGCAGATGCTAAGGTGTTGTCTGCTTGGGGTGTTGGTGACATTCCTCCTGGGATGGAAGCAGCAGACCCTGGGCCCTGGCCTCTTGCTGCTCTGTGACCTCACTTCTCTCTGAGTCTCCACTTCCTCTTCTGTACATCAGAGATTGTAGTGCCCACCTTCTAGGATTGATGGGGGATTATGTAAGATAGAAATATGAAGGACTTGGCAAGGCAGCTGACACATAAAAAGGACAAGGGTTGGGGCTGGCCCCGTGGTCGAGTGGTTAAGTTCGCGCGCTCCGCTGCAGGCGGCCCAGTGTTTCGTTGGTTCGAATCCTGGGCGCGGACATGGCACTGCTCATCAAACTACGCTGAGGCAGCGTCCCACATGCCACAACTAGAAGGACCCACAACGAAGAATATACAACTATGTACTGGGGGGCTTTGGGGAGAAAAAGGAAAAAATAAAATCTTTAAAAAAAAAAAAAAAAAGGACAAGGGTTATGTGTGACATGGTCTGACCCCTGACCAGATTCCAAATACCTGAAGGGCAGTTTCTCAACCAGCGGTGGGCTTGTGTATCACCTGGGGATGGAGGTTTGGTAGGTCTGGGGCGGAGCCTGAGAGCCTGTGCTCCTGACAGGTTCCTAGGTGATGACAAGGCCTGCGGCGTCAGCTCCTAGCATTCTCCTGCACCCACCGCAGTAGCTAGCAGGGTCCCACAGCCATAACCACCAGGTGAGCCGAGATGTTGTGTATTCACAGTACGGTTCCTCTGGTTCCTGGACCTGAGGGCTGCTGTGCTTGCTGTTCTTCTGCTGTGGCTATGAGTACTTCTAGCTTTTGTGCAGTTTTTTCAGTCCTTCTAGTTACTGATCTACTAGAAGAAGTGTAAAGTATATGTTTATTCTTTGATATAAAACAAACGGACTACTAAGTGATAGTGCATCTGATGCTCTTCTCTTTGGCTTTCTTGAAGTCATTACTGTTCATTTCTTATTCATAAAACATCAGCTGCCATCAAGTAGCATGAGAAATGGCCATGAGGTTAGAAGTTCAAGGGTTAATTCATGGCTCTGCCATTTAGTAGCTGTTTCTCTTGACTTCTCTGACCCTCCATTTGGGCATCTTTGAAATGGGCCTAACAGTACCCACAGCACTGGGTTCTTAAATGGAAGCAATCTGGAGGCTCAGAGTCCACCATTTTGGCTAATTATATTTTTAAAAAAGTTTTAATTTGCAGAAGGATTTAGTTCAAAGATCAAAATATATTTTTGGGGGCCGGCCTGGTGACGTAGTCATTAAGTTTGCATGCTCCACTTTGTCAGCCCAGGGTTCGTGGGTTTGGTTCCTGGGAGCGGAACTATACACTGCTCATCAGGCCATGCTATGGGGGCTTACCACATACAAAATGGAGGAAGATGGGCACAGATGTTAGCTCAGGGACAGTCTTCCTCAGGCAAAAAGAGGAAGATGGTAATAGATTTTAGATCAGGGCTGATCTGCCTCTCCAAAAAAAAAAAAAAAATATATATATATATATATATATATATTTGTAAAGCTCTGGAGATGTTCCTCTTTCTTGCCTCCTGCATTTTCTTTGGTGGTGCCAGTGGTGGGGGGAGGTGTCATGCTATGAGCCAAATTGATAGGCATGAAATGCTCATAGGATGCAGTTAAATTTTAAAGTTTTATTTTTTTGGCCTATGTTATTTGATGGATGTGTGACAGCTTCATGAAGGATTTCTTGAATATGTAAAATGCAGATGAAAATAGGAAATCAAAAACAAAGAGGAATAAAGCTCAGGACTGATATTTAAGGCCTCAGGAAGAACAAAGAATACATCTTCATAAGGTTCCTGAGGAGCTGGCTGTGAGGACGTTTTTATACGACTGTGAACGTGTCAAAATATGGAACAGATGTGCTTCTCGTCCACATGGAGGAGTAATGCTTGTTTGTGGCTGTAAGGTTCACGTATGCTGGGAATGGCATAATAATTATTTTCCTTTTTCTCCCTCTTTGTTGGTTAAATGAAGCAAGGCTCTGTTTCTGTTTCAAATATGATATGTCAGATTTGCCTGTGGGATCCAGAAGTTGAATCAGCTGTGAAGGGGTCTGCATCCAGCATTACTAAGCACGAGGTAGGTTCTTTATAATGGCCAGATGGCAAATTCAGTTCAAGAGTGTGGACTTTGCTCTGCCCCAAGTTCACACTGTGGCCTTGTGTGTTCTTTAAAGCAAGGTGATACCTGCAAATGCTTTTAGAAGCAAGGGAAGTGAGTGCTGGCTTTCATGGAATGCTCACTGGCTGGCTCTGGTCACATGGTGGCTGTGTATGGCATTTAACAGGCATTGCCACTGCAAATGGTCTTGCTGAATTCTGGCCTGCCACAGAGATACAGATTTAGGCTCTGAGCTGGATAGCTCATTAACCCACCAGTCCTCTTGCCTTGTTTTATTATTCTCTCTTTTTTTTTTGGAGGAAGATTAGCCCTGAGCTAACATCTGCTGCCAGTCCTCCTCTTTTTGCTGAGGAAGACTGGCCCTGAGCTAACATCCATGCCCATATTCTTCTACTTTATATGTGGGACGCCTGCCACAGCATGGCTTGACAAGCGGTGGGTATGTCCACACCCAGGACCTGAACCAGCGAACCCTGGGCTGCTGAAGTGGAAAGTGTAAACTCAACCTGTGCGCCGCCGAGCTGGCCCCTATCCTCATGTTTTTGAGAGCTAAATTTTATACGTTTTGTGAGAGTTTTCCCTTCGGAGAGTTTCTGTGTGTGCCTGAAAATGTGGCCTTGGACACGTGTGGGGACCAGGGCAACGTGTTTGTGTCGGGACCCTTGGGCAGAGGGATTAGGAGTCGGGTGGGTGGTTAGACACGAATACAGATACTCTTTCATTGACAGGAGGTGCATTGGGATTAACAAACTCTTCTTTTTGAAAATCTGCCCGTCTAGTCTGTCAGTCCTCCTCACCTCAGAGTGAATGGGTTTGGTCTGATTTGTCTTTTACTTGAGGTCGGCTGCCATTGGCACTGGGAGTTCTTGTTTTTGGAGTGTTATTGGGGAATTTTGGAATTAATGATGCTGCATATTCTGTCTGGCTGCTTGGGAGTCAAATCAGTCAATAAACCACCTTCAGGGGCTGGAAAAGAAGAAGGGCTGTTGGCAGAAGGCTATATGTTAATGGGGCCCCAATAGGGCACTCACTGGGTGTTATCGGGACACACATGGGTTCTCATCCTGCCTTGTCACATCACCCACTCGTCCACCCACCACCTACCCACCCAGCCAGCAGTAAACATTTGCTAAGCACACATGCTTCTGTGCCTGTGAAGGATGAGGTCACGTATAAGTCCAGTGTTTTGTGTATAGTATTGGCCTTCAGGGTCCACTGACACGCAGTGTAAGTACATGGTCTTACTGGGTCACACGGTGATGAGGATGTGTCTGCCATCCTCTGGTTTCTCTCTCCCTCTCCACTCACCTCTCATCTTGCTCCTCCCCACTTGTACAGGAGTGTGGGCCAGAATCACCTGTGGAGCTTTTTTGAGAAAGCAAATGTAGGGCAGGCCCAGGGGGATTTTTCTAAGGCTACAGAGCTTTCTGGGTGGTTTCAATCCACAGCCAAATTAAGAATTAAGCATTACCACTTTACAAAATCTCCTTTTGCTCCAGTCTCTACCAATTCATGGATCTTCCCTCATTTTGCATTTCCCCACTAGTGTTCTCCCCGCTGTCTGTGCTCATGAGGAGTGATCTTGGTAGTAACAGCTCTGAAGCTTTAGGAGCACATCTGCCACCAGCTGACTGCGCTGTGTTAGGAGCCTCATGCTCATTATTTCAGTCTAATTCAAGACTAACAGGCTTGCAAAATTGGTGTTGTCATCGTCATTTTACAAATAAGAAAACTGAGGCTCAGAAAGATTCCTGGGCTGACAAAGACATGGGTATAAGTGGTAGAGCAAGAATTTGAATTGAGGTCTCACTCCAAAGCCCTCTTCTTGCCATCTGTTAGGCTGCTTCACTAAACTCTGCTTTGAGCTCTGCAGACGCCCTACATCAAGTCATCCAATGTAGGGTAGGATTCAGAGTGTGGACTCTGGAGTCAAACTGCCTAGATTTGAATCCTGGCCCTGCCGTGCATTCGCCAGGACCTTGAATATCCTATTTACCTTTGGTCCCTCAATGTCCTCATCTGTAAAATGGTGATAATAATACTTATCTTATAAGGTTGTTGTATACTGACTGGGGGCTGGTACATGATCAATGATTGTCAAATATTTTTTTAAGCAGCACAATCCTTTTTATGACACAGTATGAAGAAACAAAGATGGAAGGTAGATGATGTTGGGACTGTTTGGGTGAGGATGAGGAAAGTGAGGCCTTGGCTGCTGTCTTCCTGTGGGGAGGGGCCCCTGTGGCCCTGAGACCCCCTTTCAGAGCCACTGGGGCTGCACTTGATGACACCTTCTTCAGTGTAATCCTCTGTCTTGTCTGTTTACAAACCTTTAAAATCAATAACGGGGAAATTTACTTGTTTATTAGTATGGTCAGCTGCAGAGGAAAGAAAAGAAAAAGCTGAATGGTGTATAAAAATCGGGTTAAGTAAATGTGGACTCTTAAAGGTGATCTTGGTCACTAAGAGGAATGTCCACATCAGCCTAGTGAAACTCAGTCACACTTGGCAGGATGTACAGGACAGTGCCCAAGTTGGTGAATGGTCCTGCATGCCCAAGATAGGGAGGCTTGAGAAGGTAGGGGGTTAATGCCTTTAGGTGGAAGTGGTGTGGGCAGGGCTGATAGGTGTTAGAGGGCGGCTGAGAGTTGCTGGGAAAGAGGTATGAAGAGCATAAGGGGGTATAGGGGAAGGAAGCGCTGATGGCAGTGAATGGGAAGATGCCTTCCAGAGACTTCTTGGCAGACAGAGGTGGCGTCACCAAGGAATGAAGCTGAAGATCAATGTGCTGAGTTGGCTCATCCCCAGGACATAGAGCCAGTGGTCACCTGGAGTGAGGGTTAGATAGCCAGGGATGGGCACCAACACAGTTAGGGAGTTGTCAGAAAGGAGCTAGGTGTAGAGATACTGGCATATGTCCAGGGCTGGAAAGTGTCCATCGTGAGGAAGACTGAGAACATTCAGGACCCAGGAGCCAAGCCCATAGTGTGTGGTGGATCATCTTCTTGGAAAGGGCATGCCTCATGATTCTGCCATTAAAGGGACACATTAATGGGCTGGCTAAGTAAAAAGGGTATGAGAGATGACTGAGGCAAGTGGTCACAATGTGGATAAGTTGACCAGGTCATGGAATTATAAATTGCTATTGCTGGGAGGGGCTCCTGAAATTCTTTGCTCACTCTTCCTGCTGGGAAGCTGGGCCTGGGAGCTTTGGTGACTAGGTTGAGGTGACACAACCAGTTAAAAGCAGGGCAAAGACTTGAACTGGGGCCTTGGTCCAGTGCTTCTCATGGAGCTGAGCCTTGCAGCCTGGCAAATTCCTTCCCCTCCCAGGAGGAGACCACCGGAATTGCCATCCTCTGTTGACCATGGGAAACCTTCTTTGGGAGTAACTCCTCCTTGAGTGTGGCTGAGGGTATGTTCATCTCATCAGCCTGTGCTTTTTAAGGCGCGGAAGAATTAAGCTGCTAGCCTGAAGGATGCAGGCATGATATCCATAAACAGGCAAGAGTGACTCTTGTAAGGACTGACGATAACACAAGGTTGGGAGTTCCCAGAGTCTGTAACAGCTCTTCATTCATGCTGTTGGATGTCATGTCTGCTCCACGCTGATTATCCTTCCTCATCTTCCTCACCTGGTTAGCCCCCTAATTGTTTTTCACTATTTAGATCAGTGCTTGCTCATCCAGCAAACATTCTTCATTTCCTCTGCCTGGTCTGGGTGCCCCACAGATGTGTTTGCAGGTGCCCTCATGAGTTATTCTTGACTTGATTTCTCCTCTGCTGGGCTCAAAGCTTCCTGACCTTGTCTCTCATCTTTGTGCTCTCAGTGCCAAGCACTGTGTCTATTTCACGTATGTAGTAGGTGGTCAGTAAATTTTTATTGAGTGCATGAATAAAGAGGACATAATTTGTAGTCAGTCTTCAGAACTGACCATCAGACACAGACTTTGGTCACTGGGAAAAGCCAAAGCTTTGGTATTCATCTCACAACTGCCAGTGTGGCCTGGTGAGGCTGCTCTGGCAGCTGTGGTGGCATTCCACCCCCTTCCCCTCTGGTAACCACCAATCTGTTTTCCTTATCTATATGTTTTTTGTTTGTTTATCTTCTACGTATGAGTGAAATCATATGGTATTTGTCTTTTTCTGGCTGACTTATTTCACTTAGCATAATACCCTCAAAGTCCATCCATGTTATTGAAAATGGTGTGATCTTGTCTTTTTTTTATGGCTGAGTAGTAGTCCATTATATATACACACACACACACCACATTTTCTTTATCCACTCATCTGTTGATGGACACTTGGGTTGCTTCCAAGTCTTGGCTGTTGTGAATAATGCTATCATGGAAAACAGTGTGGAGACCTCTCAAAAAATTAAAAATAGAAATACAATATGATCTAGCTATCCCACTTCTGGGTATTTATCCAAATAACATGAAAGCACTAACTCAAAAAGATATATGCACCCCTATGTTCATTGCAGCTTGTCCCGTTCTTACTCAAACTTTGAAATTAACTGTCCTCTCTGCCCTGAAGCCCTCTGCCAGTTCGCTGCATTGGTGTTGGAGTAAGATAGCAGTCAGAGCAACAATGCTCATGAGAAGAGATGATGAGAGGGAAGGAACATTGCCCTGGGCCCCCACTCCCTACTACCAATTTCTTTTTTTCTTTTTTTGCTTGTGATTTTGGTGTTGTGTAAGAAACCATCACCTAGTCAGATATCATAATCATAAATAACATATCATAAAAGTTTCCTCCAATGTTTCCCTCTAAGAGTTTTATCATTTTAACTCTTACATTTAGGTCTTTGATCCATTTTGAGTTAGTTTTTGTATATGGTGTGAGGTAGGGGTTCAACTTAATTCTTTTGCACATGAATATCTAGTTTCAGCACCATTTGTTGAAAAGACTATCCTCAGACGTTTTTGATGAATTAATAAATACATTTTCAATTTCACTTCTATACTTTTTAAATGCTTTTGTTAATTTCCTTGGGATCTGTTGTAAAGAAAGTTATTAAAGTAATGTAATTCCTCAAAAGGCAACATTTATTATTATGATGTGATCCTGAATGAAGAATCAATTGATTTCATATCTGTTGCTATTTGAAACTAACATTTATAAAAGGATATTTAATCATTGAATTAGTTCTTAAAGCACACAAAGGTCTGGCCTCTAGACACCTTATTCCTATTTTTTAGCAGCTGTTTTTCTTCTTATTCACTATTTGTTTCCTGTGTTTATTTGCTTATTTGTGTCTGCTTTTTGTTGGTATGGTATAGAGTGCCCACATAAAGTATTTGGAACACAAAATAGAGTAGGTGCTCCTGGGGATTCATCTCCACAGCCTGGCCTGAGTGGCCCAGGAGAATGCTGCAGTTGGTAGTTAATTTTCAAAAGGAAAGAAGATCCAAGATTATGGTTCCTCTTACCCAAATGAAAGTAGCACCTCATTCCAGTGCTATTTGGCACTCTCCTGCCTCTGATCCTAAGACAAGGCCACCACTTGGCCGTTGGGAGGTTGGCCTTCCTGCTGACCTTCTCCCTCTGAGCAGCCCCTGCTCCAGACAGTGTTGCTCCTTTGGCTCCTCCTCGCTCACCCCGACCCATATGCTCCTAAAATAGATTAGTGCCTTGGTTGGGCCATCTGTGGGGTGACAGATGGATCCCTGGAGCTGCAGAGTAGGGTTTGAGCCCTTTGTATAGAGTATGCTCTTTGCTCTCCTAATTATAACCAAGACTGTCCTGCCACCCCCACTCCACACAGACAGCAAGAGTTGGGGGGGTTTGTTAATAGTGCTCAGGGCCACTGCCTTAGGGGGAGGGTGGCAGGGGGACAGAAGAGCTGTTCAAACTGTGCCCTTTATTTAGCATTTTTAGAACAACTATGATAAGGATGTCTGTCCAAATGCAGGGGCCTTCCGTATGTATGTTCACATACGCATTTGAAGAGCAATTTGAGACAAAGCTACTTATCAAGAAAATGAAGACTACCTAGTTTTAGTATTTAAAGTTAAACTAAAATTTAGAGAAATATGCCTGACTCTAAAGGGAAAAGGTGATACCATTCTTAAAACAAAAGTAAACATGTTTTATGCACATAATTTAAAATCAGGGTGATTGACAAGTGACAAATGGCTGGTGATGTCCTACCTACCCAGAGGCAAAGGTGCTTATTTCCCAGGCGAGTAGCTAAGTGCTGCCTGTGTCAGATCCACCTCGAGAGTACCTGCAGAGACCCATGTGAGACTCCGGCGTGCTACCCCCCACCCCCCCCACACACACCAGAGGTTTCCTTAATGTTTACCTTGAGTAAAATAGAAAGTGTCACACATTTTAACTGGGTGCCTAGGAACGTGGCACCATGCGGTTCTGTGGGCTGTGCTCTGAAGTCAGGCCTGCTGACTGTAGCAGCGAGCCCTTTGTGTTTGGCAGGCCTGGGGTGACCAGGGTTGCTTTCCCTGTGGATGGTGAGTTGCTTTTGGAGTCAAGATGGACTGTCCCACAACAGAGATCCATTTTCCAAGCACAGCCACACCCATAATGTTAGGCAGCCCAGATTTATATGTTTCGTTCATGGCCAATGCTAAGGCATGCCACTTACATTTATCAAAATACCTATGCTCCCCTTATTCTCCAGGACTCATCATATCCTACTTATAACTTAATTATGTTTTATTGTGATAAAATATATATAATGTAAAATTTGCCATTTTAACAATTTTAAGTGTACAATGCAGTAGCATCATTCACAATTTTGAACAGCCACCACTAATACAAATCTTCCTCGACTTATGATAGGGTTGCATCCAGATAAACCCATTGTAAGTGGGAAATATCATAAGTTGGAAATGCATTTAATACACCTAACATACTGAACATTGTGGCTTAGCCTAGCCTACCTTAAACATGCTCAGAACACTTGCAATAGCCTACAGTTGGGCAAAATCTCTAACACAAAGCCTATTTTATAATAAAGTATTGAATATCTCGTAATTTATTGAATACTGTACTGATGGTGTAAACAGAATGAATGGATGGGTACAGAATGGTTGTAAGTGTATCAGTTGTTGACCCTCATGGTCAGGTGGCTGACTGGGAGCTGTGGCTCGCTGGCACTACTCAGCTTCAGGAGAGAGTATCTTACCACAAATTGCTAGCCTGGGAAAAAGATTAAAATTCAAAATTTGAAGTACAGTTTTGACTGAATGTGGATCATTTTTGCACCATTGTAAAGTCAAAAAATCGAAGTCAGACCATCATAAGTCAGGAACTATCTGTATTTATTTCCGAAAGTTTTTCATCTTCCCAAACTCTATAACCATTAAGCAATACCTCCCCATTCTCCTCTCCTTTCGACCCCTGCAAACTCCAATCTGCTTTTTGTCTCTATGAATTTGCCTTTGTAATTTTAAAATTTTTCTTTTCTTTTCTTTTTTTTTTTAAAGATTGGCACCTGGGCTAACAACTGTTGCCAATCTTCCTCTTTTTTTTTGTTTTTTCTGCTTTATCTCCCCCAAACCCCCCCGTACACAGTTGTATATCTTAGTTGCAGGTCCTTCTAGTTGTGGGATGTGGGACACCACCTCAACGTGGCCTGATGAGTGGTGCCATGTCCACGCCAAGGATCCGAACCCTGGGCCGCCGCAGCGGAGCATGCGAACTTAACCACTCGGCCACAGAGCCGGCTCCCAAATTTTTCTTTTTTCTTTCGTTTGAGAAAGATTAGCCCTGTGCTAACATCTGTGCCAGTCTTCCTCTATTTTGTATGTGAGTCGCCGCCACAGCATGGCTTGACAAGTGGTGTAGGTCCATACCTGGGATCCGAACCCACGAACCTGGGCCGCCAAAGCAGAGCGTGCCGGACTTAACCACTATGTCATGGGGCTGGCCCCTAAAATTTAATTAAAAATTATTTTAAATTGGTCTTATAAGAAAAATTTATGGAAGTGTTCAGAATTCCGAAAGAGTGCTTCAGGTTTTACAGTGTTTCTTCTGAGCACATGTAAATCAGCAGATCCACCTCATTTTTCACTGCACTGTTAGGAGAGACAAACAGAAGATGAAGGCAAACGTGACTGAGTTCTTGAGGAGCTATCGTGTATCAAGCACAGGAGTAGCTGCATGGATGTCCATGATCTCAGCAGCTCCACATGGCAGCCTAAGTGAGTCATTCCTGTTTTAAGATGAAGAAAATGATTTTCACTGTAAAATTCATTGACATGAAAGTCCTCTTACTAGCAGAGATTGAAGACCAAATCTTTCTGTCCGTCTCTTTGTGTTACTCTGTCTTCCAGGGTGCACCAAGGACGCTTTGTAAGGGTGGCCCATGCATTTCTATCCATTGGTATATTTAGCAGAGTGAGTTCCAGAGCCAAAGGTGGCAGCAGTACCGAGGGGGCTAGAGCAATACCAGGGCAGTGTGAGGGGAGCCTCTGCCCTACCTGAAGCCACCAACCACTCAGGCACTTGTTCACCCATATCAGCTCATCCTCAGTCATTCTTTGGTGCCAGCCATGTGCCGGGCCATGGGGGATGAGCCGGTGACCCCAGATGGCTGCCTGTGATGATGGCAATGATGGTGACAGTAGCAGCTACTGTCCTCCTGGCTCTGTTTATGGAGCACATCCTATGGACTGGGCTTGGGTGGGGTGTTGCACAAGCATTATCTTTAACTCACTCCACCAGGGAGGTGACAGTGGGTTTGGAGTGGGGAAGTGGAGGTCAAATTGAAGCTGTCCGGAGGGCACTTGGCTGGTGGTGGCAGCATGGGGCTCAGGAGGGTCATGGGGCCTCTTGGGGGGCCTCCCGGGGCCTGACTTCTAGCCTGCTGATTCTGCCCTGCGCTCTAAAGGGGGTGGGGCAGGGCTCCTTGTCCCAGGCCTCTCTTCTGGGCAAGACTCAGATACCCAAAGAGCCAAGGGACCTGGCCAGCAGGAGGGGGTGTACTGGGGGCCTGGGGAGCAGGGAGTCCTGGGGAGGGGTGTTGGACACCTCCATTTCTGGACCCCGTGGCTGGGAGACTCTCACAGTGTTTCAGGGAGGTGTGGGACCTCTGCTGAGTGCCTCTTTCTCCTTGTGAACAGCACAGGCTGAGGTGGGCACAGGCCCTGATGGCCAGGGCAGTCAGAATGAAAGTCAGCTTCTGAAACTCTGGGTGTTAGTGCTAATTCACGTCGCAGGTGGGAAGGACCCTCATGTGACACTTGTTTGTTCTTATTTAGCATATATTTCTATCAGCTTTATGGTCTCGCTTCTTAGTTCACAACAAATCAGTAAAATCCAACTAAGAGGGAGTGGTGAGGCTCCTTTGAAAGACAATCACGACAGCAAGAGGTAGGGGCGTAGGAGGAGCGTTGATTATGCTGCCAGCGAGAGGAAAGGGAAGAAAAGAAGATTAAGAGGAGGAAAATGTGACTTAAAAAACTTATTAGTGTGCACGGATTTATTAATTCATCATTAAAATTTAAATGATATGATTCAGTCTATCACTAAGGACAAACAGTCCCTTTTCGGCTTCATTTCATTTGAACTGTTTTATTCAAGCAACAAATATTTAATTGGTTGACATTTTAAGTTTACCAGGCTGCAGTAAATCTATATTTAGCATAAACCCTGGTAACACTGTAAGTCATTTTCAATAGGATTAGAATTATCAGCATGTTTCTCAAATCCTAAAAGAAATACCAAGCTCTGGGGTACATTCGGCTGTATATTCTTAATTTCAGACAGACATTCTTGTTCCACCAACAAGTGATTCTTTTTCTAAGACCGCATAATAAGGGTGGTATTTCTCCTTTCCATGCCACAGTATCCCCACAAGAGAAAGAGAAAGGAAT
The DNA here is from genome assembly GCF_037783145.1 of Equus przewalskii. NCBI lineage: Eukaryota > Metazoa > Chordata > Mammalia > Perissodactyla > Equidae > Equus > Equus przewalskii. The sequence goes on from NC_091837.1 coordinate 58,303,169, forward strand.
CTGGTCTCTTTGATGAAGTTTGATCATCTAACCAAATGATCATCAAATGATCTCTTTGCCTTCTATACTGCTTAACTCGTAAATCAGTTGGAAATAAATTTGCTTTTTAAACAAATCTCAAACCCATTAAATGTCTGAGTATCATAGACATGAGTGTCACTTCATAACCATCTGTCATCATACTGAAATATGAAAAGGTGGGTTGGATATCACATAGGAAGTTTGACATATCCTTAACCCCCATTCTGGGCATCTTCATTCACAACAGGGAGCTGTGGCCTGTGTTGCTGACACAGGTGACTGAGTGAGCCCCAAATGTACTCATTAGGGCACCCTCCTTCCACTACTATTTGGTTAATAGCACTTATTTTTTTTATCTCTAATTTCTACTTACTAAGAATATATAATTTTGACTTGTAAAGTTTCCATGAGCCCTCTCTCTCCATTCCAGTTGGTACCACTTTAATTTGGGGTCCTGAAACCTCTGTTTTAGGTTTCTGCGACATTCTCTCTGTGGTCTCCAGCAGGATTCTCTGCCACCCCTTCATACATTTTGCAGGTGATCTTCCTGAAATTGCAGGTGAACAGGACATTCTGATGCTTGTAAGCCTTTCAAAGCCAACCCCGAGCCTTGCCTTGAGGCCACCTCTGTGCCCTTAGACCAGTGTACAGGCACCCCCTGCTGCCAGCCTGGCCTGACCTTCCTTCTGCCTGCAATGGCCCTACCTCCTGTCTCCTTGGCTGTCAGCTTTCCCTTGTCCATCAAGAACCATTTCAAAACTGAAGAGGTCTACTTCTTTAATTTTATTTCAATTTCTCCCCCCTTGGGTGAGAGGTACTGAAGGAACAAGGATATAAATACACATGACTGTATTTCATGAGATTACATACCTTAGAAACCTTTCTGTAACCACATGCTTTGTCTTTTATGGCCGTTGTGTATATTTCTGAGCCAGCAATGGATTGTTCAGACAGGAAGAAGACAAATATGGAACTTTCAATGACATTCCTTCCCTTGATATTTGGAAAACAATTAAACCACTCAGCAAATGAACTGCCTTACAGAAGATTATAATATTGGCCTTAATTTCTTTTACCAATTTTCCATTTCCTTGAAATGAATCTAATCAACTACTATTAATTGTCTTGGAAAATTTTTTTGGTTTTTATAGAGGTTTTTTTTTCAATTAATTGTTACCACTAATTCAAGAAATTTAGGCTGAAAAATGTTACTTTTAACAAAAAGGAAAAGCATTAGGCATATAATTATGCATATTATAAGGGGCATATTTGGTTTTCCTACCAAAATTGAGACTTGTTAGTTTCACCTCAGTGAATTCACTGACACTTTTGCTCCTGCAGGTGGGTTGTCATCTGGAATTTGGAAATGCTGTACCTTCAGTCAATTTAGACAAACATACCCGTTTGTTAATAGGTTCAGCATGGTGGCAGCTATCTCAGAGAAGAGATGTTCATAACAACTTCACATCTCATGTATTCTGAGAAGGAGTTTCAAGGAGGTTAGCGTTTAGAATGTTGGTCTGATTTCCAGTGAAGACTTTAGGGGTAGAAGGATGGAATAAAATACTTTATTCTCTGTTGCAGTTTTTGGAAAGCACGTATGTTGCTTTTGTGGAGGCAGTTTGAAGATATTCCACCCTAGTTTGAATGCTTTGTACTCAAGAATGAGACCGTTGCAGATTTGGGGTGACCCCTGTGAAACTGAGGCTGCAGAGGGGATGAGGTTGACAATGAAAAGTGTGCAGGAGAGGATGTGGCAAAGTGTTTACTTTTGCTGCCTGGTTCTTACTGTGTGACAGAAGTCAGGCCCTTTGGTCAGAATTCACATTCTCTTGGTAAAAGGGAATTTCATTTTCATAAATAGGACTAAACAGTGGTCTGGAAGGAAATTCTTGGTGTTGATGGGAATGAAGGGTTGAAAATGTGTAGGGCTCTAAGAAGAAGTTACACTGTTAAAATTAAGGTTTACTAGTTTTACAATAGGTCTGGCCATAAACATATTACATTCTCAGCAGTATCAAATTCAAGGAAAATGTTGTGAAATAACACTGGATGCAATAAAAGGAATTTTAAAATAATTATAATTTGCTGTCTTCTCTTAGTCAAGGTACTTTGGCATCTGACTCTAGCTGTGCAGCCATTGTAAGGTACCACTGTTCTTTTTTTCTCTAAATACTTGGCCTTGCTGTGTTGTTGACTGTCTCCCCTTTGGTTCAAGTGGAGGCCTCCTGGGCAGCTGGTGGCCAGGGCAGCTGTGGTGACCCAACTGAAGTGTGCCCCTCCCACAGATCTCCCAATTTAGCTGTTGGGTTTGTGCATAAAATGCCACAGCACAGCAATCTGAGCTCTTGCTTTCTGTTTAAATAAAAAGGCAGATGCTTCACACATGTTTTCGTGAGTTGACATAAACCATGGAAGGAAAGAATGCTGATACTCAATAGTTGCCCTGTAGCAACTTGTTACTTATAATTTTTAGGTTTTCTGTAAGAGCTAATGCTGAAAGCAACCCTGCATCTGTGCTGACACTGGATTAGGGGTAAGCCAGGCTCTTTTAAGTGCCTGAGTAATGGGCGAATGGGGCGTCTATAAATAGCGAGTTGGTGTGTCTGAGGGACCTCAGAGACGGGAGGGCTTCCATGGGCCAGCGTTGTCCTGTGTGTCTGGGGAGGAACGTGGCCGAGGGCAAGAGGGTGTGCACTGTTTTGCCCTTCGTTATGTATCAAGAAGAACAGATGCTTAAGTCACGGAATTAGCCTACTGAGGAGTGTTAGCTCTGGAGTGCAGGCTAGGGGGATGCCCTAAAAATAGGACTGGGAAAGGAGTTACCCCTTTTCTTGAAGGAGATATTGGGCTGCCTGACTTTTGGAGGCATCAGACAGCTCCCGACAGCCTATCATGTTACCTTACACTTGATTAACTCTTCTGTCTCTTCCTGTACTCACTACTTTATGAAGGTCATCTTCTCTTTGAATGTAGAGGCTAGAAAGGGAGGATGTGGGCCCTGGACATACCTTACGGTTGTTGTGGGTTTATCCAGATCTGTCTTCATCCTCTTGGTCCTCCATGACAGTGCCAGGCACGTGTCAGTGTCAAATTATTGATGGTGCACACTTATAAGCAGATGAGCCATAATTTGAGAGTGTAGTTTATGGCCCTCAAATACAGTCAGGTGTCATGTGGACTGAGTCTTATAGCCTGTGAGTCATGAACCAATTGCAAACACCAGGAAATGGATTGTACGTTGTGTGCCCATCTAAATCGCATCTCTTGCTTGCCTCCTGGTGTGGTATTGCCCCCTCCAGCATGATTGAACACTTGTTTAAGTGCCAGTCTGCTCACACGTGGTGGAGCGCCAGTGCCTGTGTGTGCTGCCTCAGGAGGATGGCCCTGTGGGATCTGAGGGAGAGGCTGGGAGCAGGTCTATTAAATAAGCTCATGATCAGTTTTACCTGTGGCTGGCCCTCGTTAGCACGGGACAGCTAGTTTCATAACAAGCCTTTAGATAACAACAGTTAGAAATTTAGTGTTAAATATTTCTCATCACCACACTTTAGGGTTTTTTTAGAAAGCAGTGTTTGCCTAAAATAAGAACCAGCTTCTGGGAACGGGTCAGGCAGGAGCCCTAGTGTTTGGCTAGTGTCCATTAGCTTATCTGTGATTAGCTTGGATGCTTGATAAATTCTTTTCCCATTCCAGCAGCTTTATGACTGTCAGGGTCCGACTGTCTGGTGGCAATTCAGGATAATAAGTAAGAAGTCGTACAGCTTGAGTAGTGTAAATAGTAAGTGGAGACATGTCTTGCTAGTCTTTCATTTCAGCTGATGACTCCACAGTGGTGCTGGAGTTTGGATGTTTGTCCCTGTCTCTTTTATCCCCACCCTTTTGTTACCCAAAAGACAAATGGTGGGGTTAAATATGGCCATGACTCAGCCAACGCTCAGCCAAAACCCATAGTGACCATCAGGAAAGACAGTGTCGTAGTCACAGGTCTTATTACAGTTGGCATGCAGGCCCTTCAACTGTTCCTAGTTTTCACTCACATTTTAATAGCTCATTATCACAACTTATTCTGGTAATAAGCTAATAAAGTATTCCTGGGCATGTTTCAAAAACTAAATCATTTTTTAAATGAAAACATAGTTTAGATTGACTTGCCATGTGACATTCATGTGCGAGGAAAAACACACAATTGAACTAAATTTAACTTTTCTGCTTAGATAACACAAAAAGAGATGCTTTTGATTTTTCAAATACTTAAGCAGTAACCAGTGAGGAAGTTGGGTAGCTTTTGCAAGACTTTTCTCATTCTTACAAAGTTAGTTGGCCCTGAAAACTTAACTTCAGTTGAACTAAGAGTTTGTGGAGCTATTTCAAAGATCTTAAAGTGTAAAACAAGAAAAACAGTGTTATTTCAGTGAATGAATGTTGTAGTTATTCTGTCACACCTGTAGTGAAATGTTTTATAAGTCTGACATGAAGATATTCCTAAACAGCTCCTGCAAGTTGGGTTCAACACTGTGTTCTTTCATTGTAAGAAGATGAGAGCCATTTTGTAAAACATTTACTGAAATGTTTCAGATGTCTTATAAGAAGATATTCCTAAATAGCTACAAGCAAGATAGTTTAACTGTAGTGTTTTTTCAGTGAGAGAATGTTATAGATATTCTGTCCTAAAGAAGACTGTCCTAAAACAAGACTGAGGTTGTATACGACTTTTCGTATGGGTTGAATTTTAGAATGGAGAATACAATAAGTAAAGTGGTGACTGGCTTAAAGTTTTTCTCCCTTTAGAAAATGTTTCAGAGTAATAAAGGTGATATGCGCTGTTGAAAACATATAAATGAGGCTCTGAGTCCTGTGGGTTGCTGGACTAATTCTCCACAATCAGTAGTCGACAGGAAGACAACAGTGATGTGCAACCTTTATACCCAGCCAGGGCTGCCATGGATGTTGTTGGGGGTTTTGGGTCACATGCCACTTCTAGGGGTCAGCAGGGCCATGCTGGTTCCTGGGTGGCAGCACCTGCGTGGATAGACAGTCTATAATGGGGAGACGGGGTGTGCTACCTGAAGAAAGAGGACTATGAAGGAGTCAGCATAGGAATGGGTGGGGAGACCGTGGGCCAGAATGGAGACAGGAAGAGGAGAGCCGGGGTCCCATGGATCTCAGGACATCCCAAAGTCTCCCTCCTAGATTGGTGTACGACCATTAGTTTTGGAGTAGGGATGGCATTTCAAAAAGGTGGGCCATTTTTCAAAGTTCTTTAATTAAACTCTATATTTAATCTTTTTGAAAAAGTGGTGTATTCATCTGGCTGCAACTTTGAAAACTATAGGATAATGAATAGTAAGATATCCCACCCTCTGACTTCAGCCGTGTTCTGTACTCCCATCCCCAGAACTTACCAGTTCACTGCCACACATGATCAGTGTTATTCATTCCCTGTGTTTTTATGCATGAAGAAAAAAAATATATATAATTTACCTACCTTTTAAAAGTAACATATCATATGTATTTTTTTTTCACTTTGTACTTCTTGAGGCTCTTTCCGTATTAGTAAATAAAGAGCTTCCTATTTCTATTTTTTAACAGTTGCATAATATTGTATTACACGTATATAGGAACTTTATTTAATCTATCTCCTATTAATGAATAGTTGGTTTGTTGTGTATTCTTGGCTAATGAGTAACTTTGTATATATGTTGTTCTGTACATGTGCACGTTTATCTCTAGGATAAATTCCAGGAGGTGGGGTTTCTGGGTCAAATGGTTTGTGCACTTATCATTTTGATAGATTTTGCCAAATTGCCTTCCACAGGACTTGTTCTAATTTCCTTTTCCACCAGTAATTTAAGGTTCATCAATTCAGATGTGTTGGAATACCTTTGGGGGCATCAAATAGGGATACAAAAGGCATATTCTGTGTGCAGGTCAGAAAGCACCATCAGAAATGTGCTTCCCAACAGTACAGGGGACCCACCGAGTCTGGATTTTGTGTGCGACAGGCCGGCCCTGGACAGTAGTGTTTGTTGTACTCTGCCCAGGCACCCACCCACTGGAGTGTGAAGGGGTCTGAGATCCAGCTTACCCTCCAGGCTGCCCAGCGGGACGCCTTTCTCTAATCCCCTAGCAGCAGCCCTGGCTGAAAAAGCCTTTTGAGAAACAAAGAGGATCCAATTCAGATTAGAGAACATAAACTAGTGTCTCTGAGTAAGCCCTTGGTAACTTGAATTTGGTTAAATTAAATGCTGACTGAAGCTGTCTTTATCAGAGGTGCAGGCGGAGTGTACCAGGGAGATGAGCAATCAGCTTAAATTTTTAGTATTTTTGATGTTGAGCAGAAAAGAGTTAACATTTCCACCATTTTAACAGGAGAGCAAAACCACCAAACAGGGGTGGTAGTTTGGGGAAATACAGCCCAGGAGGCCCTGTGTTACCTCCTGTGGCTCCCACTGCCCCCGCTTCCCTGCCCTTCCTTGCTTCAGAGGCAGCCTCCTGGGGGGTTACTGTATCTATTCCCATCCCCAGACGCCCCTCACGTCCACCTGCCTCTCCACCTCCTGTAGCCTTGTGTCAGAATCCTCATTCTGCTATGAATTTTAAAATTTGAGTAATGAAAATTTTTTCTGATAATAAGAACAATACACGTTTATGATAGAAAATTTATAATATTTATTATTTAAAGCTGTGATTATAATTTTGGGATTTGTTAGAGATTAGATTGGGTTAGAATAAGGAATGAGCAGATGTGGAAAAGGAGGTTGGAAATGGCCTGAGTTGAATTTGGGTGAAGTGAAGTTCTCAAAGTGTGTGGAACAGCTGAAATCATCTCACCACATTTTTGACCACAGGGAAAGAAGGCAGTCTAACAGCATTTTTACCAGGGTGAATCTGATGAGAATTCTTGAGCACACAGCGAGAAGAGAATGATGGTGGATGCTAAGAATGTGTTTGGGGTCACTAATCACACGGAGGGGCTGATTTGCAAATACCCTGCTGTCATTTCAATGCATTGAATCATATTGCCTTATAATAGTGAATAATAGTAGAAATTACCTAGAGGCCTTACAGAAGGGCTTCAAGCAATGGGCACAATGTCAGGAGGCCGTGTGACAACAGCATGTACTTCTGAAGTGGGAAGAAACTCCAGAATGATTGCAGGCTTGTGCATAAATGCAGCACACACGTAGGCTTTTATTAAGAGTTGGTATAGAATGAATACAGTAGTATAGAATAATACATTAAAAATACAGACAAAATTCCCATTCTCAGTTTGCCTTATCCTGCTATGGTTTATCACAGCAATTATCACTTTATATTATACACTCAGTTCTGTATAACTCTTGTTTTTAAAACACATCTTTGTTCCAACACGATTGACATATTAGAGCGTAACATGGATTTCTTATGCGCGTATGTGTGATTTTCTTTGCAAAAGCACCAGAACGCGGAAAACTGTACCCCAGCTGAGCCAAGCCACATAGGAATGCACAAAATGCACACATGCGCGCACACCTCCAACATCTGCCCGCTGTCTCGGTTCATGTCTTGCTTTATGTGGCACATTCTGTCCCCGTGTTGTTACAACTTTCTGCACAATTTCTATCTTCCTACCACTCTACCATTACTCATGGGCCGCAGTCCTTCTGAAGCCCACTTCCACAAGTGCACTTTTTTTTTCATGGTAAAGTGCCACATTGATTGCAGTATTTATGTATTTCTTAACCGTTCAGCATGGATAAAACTGTGCTGCAGTTTTGTTAGGTTCCCGTCTTTCCTGCCTGTATGCCCTTTGGTTTTTAGTGTGTGATTTTTGCATGGCATGGTGATTTTTAGGAACGCGTATGTGGTGTCCTAGCAGAACTGACTGCAGGAGTACCGCTGCCTTCTTAGGTTGATCTTCATTGTCTTGTCTCTCCGTGCCCTTCCCCCTAGTGTCAGTTCATGGGGGCACATCTTCTGATCGTTTGCTCAGTCATGTGCCTCCAGCACCTTCACAGTGTCTGGCACAGAGCAGGGGCTCAACAAATATTTGCTGAATGAATGAATCATCAGATCTTTTACTGGAAATAGCATTCTAGCCATATTCTGTTGCAAATTGTTCTATTTTAAAAAAGAAGTTATTACAGTTAAGGCATAGAGTATAGCAATTGAGTTTGGCAAATGTGTCTGGTTCTTTGGCGGACATAGTTTATCAAGGGAAGGCGGAATGGAAATGTGGAGTATAGGTCACACAGTCTTTTAGAATTTGAATTGGAGAAGAAACAGTCTAACAATATATTCAAAGTCAAAGTAAGAACAATTGGAATAAGAGCAAAAGTGGCCAGACCCACAAAAGAGGTTATCTTCATTTAGTAAAAATAGTGAAAAAGAAGAGATCCTAATGGTGGTGTTTGACTCCAAAAGGATTTAATAAATGAAAAAGGGATTTTTTAAATTGAGAAAGATGATATTTTTGATCAGCTGTTAGGAAGAACCCAAGTTTTTTTTTTTAACTAAAATTCTTAAGTCTTTGCATCATTACTTCAGCACCTGTGTTGTATTTTAAAATATGTATACAGTTAGTGTTCAGTAATGAAGGCATGCATGGAATATGCATATGAAACTGTTATAATGGTAGATATGGATGTATGTGCATATACACACAGATACATATATGCATGTAACTTGGTGCATACTCTGGGAAGCACTTTGTGTGCGTTATCTCATGTCTTTCTCACAACAACCTGACAGGGTAGGTGCTGTTATTTTTCTCATCTTTCAGATGAGGAAAGTGAGGCCCAGAGAGGCTAAGTAACTTACTGAGAAGGACGTAGCTGAAGAGTGGTGGACCAGGGACTTCAGGATTTTGGATACAGAGCTCATGCCTCCATGTGTTGAGGGCACTATGGTAAGTCTGGTGATTCCAATTAAGAAAACTTGTCTCCTGCCCTCCAGGAAGATGAGATGGAGATGTAAATAAAAAATAACAGTGAGATTTATACCCAAGCGAGCAGAGCATGAGGAATTGTGGCGGTGAGGGAGCAGGTGCTCAACTGCTTTATGTAATGGGCGCCCTATCTGTTGACTAGGTACTTTGGAAGGTGCCTTCTACCTTGAAAGGAGCCAAAAATACCCAAAGAGGCAGAAAGCATAGATACATTTGTGAAGGAAGGAACTAGCATTTATTTGATTCCTACTTCATGCTAAGCACTGGACTAGTTGTTTTTTATACATTTTAGCAGTAACTGATTTTGGATCTTGACTTTGTGGTAAGTGCTTTCACTTGTTTTGTCTCATTTGATCTTTAGAGTACTCCTGAGGTTGGTTCTCTTCAGTTTCTATAAAACTCAAAGAATGTGCTCAAAGTCACGCAGTTAGTAACTGGCTTTGTTTAGTCCTCACCCACCAACCAGTGAGGTAGGAGTTATTTTTAGAAATGAAGACAGTTAGGATTTGAACTCAGATCTGTCTTGACAGCCTTGCTTTTCCCATTATAAGTGGTGAGTTGAGGTGTGTTTCTAGAAAAAATATGGGAGGATATTTGAGACAGAAGTGATTAAGTTCCCACAAAGCTCAATAAAAATAATGTGTACTTAGAATAACAGAGATCTTATATTTAGAAGAAAAACAATGATCAAGTTGTCATAGTTTACAGAGATGTGATTTAAAATATGGTAGCTATGAGACAAGGATGATCACCCTGCCAGCAGAGGGATCCTTCTCAAAATCAGATCTGCTCCTGTCTCTCTCCTGCCAGAAGACAATCCTTCCTGGTTCCACTTGTCTGCAGAGTATGATTCTTGGCATGTCTGCTGTTGTGGTCAGTCTCCTGCCACCTCCTCTGACAATTCACACAAGTGCTCCTCCCTCCAGCCCTGAATGCTCTCTTGTGTGTTTCCTTATGATAATGCAGTTAATACTCTTCTCTCTTCCCCAAAGGCACCACCTCTTTCTTTCTTGCAAAATCTCGTCCAAGTTTTATTACCTTGGGCAAAATTTGTTTTCATTTTCTGTTATCCCAGGTCTTTGCCCATCTTACTCTTACGAGTTCAGTACACTGGTTTGCAACTATTGGCTGATTCTTTGAAGAGTTCAGAGATTTTCATGGATCCAGCCTCTTGTCTGTGTCCATGCTCCTTGGTGCCTGCCCCAGAATCTGGTATACTCAGTCAGTGTTTGTGGAATGGGTAGGTGGGTGGGTGGATGGTTGGATGAATGGATAAAATGCTTGAATGATCCCATAAAAAATGTGAGACATGGTTAATAAGTTATTCTAAATTAGGAACTATTGCGGCCACTGTCACTGGATGAATTATTTATCCATAATGAATGTAATTACTAATTTTTTCATTATTTCTGAAAAGTAATCATTCTCAGAAATTAGGATGCAAAATAGGTTTTGAACAAGACACATTATAGATACGAATCTTCCATTGGGCCACAATTAGGAAATGTTAAGATTTTGTGCATTTGCCTTCCTGCCCCTCCAAATTCTGGTCATCCTTCTAGGTTGCAGGTGAACTCCCCACTCACCTGCTTTATCCTCTCTTGACCAGCCTTTTCAGGGAACATCCAGAGCCATAGTTGTCAGTTATTATTTGGTTGTCTCTAAGGTATAAATCATGACTTTACTTTTCATTAATTCTGTCTTTGGTTACTATTGATTCCCCAACCTGATGGTAAATTTTTAGAGGGTAGGGACCACATTTATCCTTTTCCCTGCCACTTGTCAGCATGTCTAAAGAGGTAAGCATGCCTGTGTAGTAAGCATTAAAGAAATTTTTGTTGATGAGTCTGTCACTCTCTTATTTTGTCTTGGCAAATGGCAAAATGGCCCTTCCTCCATTCTCAGTTCATGCTTGTGAGAAACAGAGCCCCATTCAGCCCTACTTCAGGAGAGGGGGTTTTCTGTAAGGATACAAGAGTGTGTCATGGAACAGAAGAGCAGTGGGGCCTCCTGAGAGAGGGTGTGGGAAATGGGAAGTCCTCAGAAACCAGGCGAGTCAATGAATGTGTGTCTGCCTGTCTTGTCGAATGGTCTTTCACCCCTCCTTCTCCTGGGGCCAGTGCCCCACCCTCCTGATTTTCTCTGTTGACTGGGTCTTGCTTTTCGCTCTTTGAACATGGCAGCCAGAATGACCACTCGGGGGACCATACTACACTTTCTGACTTTCAGAATAAGTTTTTAAGTGGAGGAACTTGATTGATTCCCTTAGGTCAGATGTTCTTCCCTAATCCAGTCAGCTGCGGTCACTGTGTGTTAACATTTTCAAGTAGGACTGTGAGAACACATCATCAAAAGACAGTGTGGGCTGGCTGGGGATGCCAAACTTCTCAGTGAAATTTAAAATATGTTTCAGCGGGAGTCAGTTGAGACAAGAATTTTAATTAAGAGGCTACATGCCAACGTTGCTTGGAATAAAGAGTGAGATATACCATGCTGGTACATGAAACTTCAGCCTGGGAAGTGGCACCTCATGAAGGGTTTTGAGGTGCAATTAGAAATGAAGATTGTTTGTCCCCGAAATCCCTGCCACCAGGAAGGGGTGATAAACTAGCATGGCAAGCAGTGGCTGGAGTGTGGTTTCTGTGGCTTACTCTGCTGTGAGAAGCAGTGCTGTGAGGTATAGGGCTTCCTTAGGGTGTTATGTGTGTCTGCTGTGTCTGTCTGTGGGAGGAGGATGGGAGGGACACCTTGCATAGTATTATTTGCTATGGGTCTTAAAAGATGAGCAAACTTCAGTGGGAAAAGGGAGCTGAAGCCAAGTAGACACATAACGAATGAGTTCAGAGTTCTAGCCACAATGGGTGTAGAAAACACCCAGTTTTCTAGGGCAGGCCTCAGGAGAGCCACACAGGACTCAGTTCTTATAGGCAACCAAAATGCTGCAGAGGGGCCTCCGTATTGCCTTTGTACTTGGAAGCAGTCACCAGTTATATCTGTTATGAGATAAAGCTCATTCCTTGGCTGTAGGGGAAATGAACAGCTTTAAAAAATGTCTATCTTTAGCTTGTTAACACAGGTTAAGGAATTCTTAGGATTGGAGAAGTAATCAGGGGTCAAGGTGAAAAGGAGTTCAAGGCTAGACAGGAGACGAACACGCACACAGGGCAAGAAGGAGGGCGCAGTGGAACCGAGGGTGGGAAGCAGCAGCTGGTGGAGCTGCTTGAAGAAACGAGGCATTTCTTGGGAAGATACCTCTCGTGTTCCCTGGAACATCCAGAAGGTAGAGTGACATTGCCAGCCTTGGAGAGAAATCTTATTCTGCAGCGAGAAAAGGTGAGAAACAGGCTGCCTGAAGAGCTGAAGGGCTAGCGGACTTAGACATCTTGTTTGCTGACGGGGTGACGAGCTCACTGTTGGAAAAGGCCTCTTGTTTCCTTAGGAAAGCACTAAACCTTGGGGTTTGTGCCTAGAGACCTTTAAGTTCTCATGTGAAGCTGAAAGACCTCAGAACACAGGAGATAATTTGATCTCTTCTCGCATGTCAAGGATCTTCATTTGAAAGAAAAAGATATGGGACTTTGAGGGCTCATTGGCATTGACCTAAATTACAGGTTATATCATTGTGAATGAGATCCATTTGCCAGGAGACTAGGGTTGGGTAAATAAACCAGTTTTTAAAAATAGGAAATCAACAAGGTTAGAATGTTTGATTCCTAGAAGTCTGACAGCAATCTCTAGTGAAATCTATATCACCCAGTACATAGTAGATAATTGGTAATATTTTTTTGAATCAAGAGTGAAATTTTGGGGCAAATTGATAAGCATATTGTAAGCATTTCTAAATGATTGCAGAATTACTGGGAACATGCGTGGGTTAGCAAAGAGTAAACAGTGCTAAGCCAACCTCCGACTGGAGATAACATTGGGCTGGTAGGTCTTGTTTTGAGAATACTCTTGGTAAGGATTCTTGTTATATCTTTGTAGGCTAGATGTTAGTATTAGTTAGATGAAATCACTATTTGTTTGAAAACAATGTGTTTGGTTTTCTTTTTTTGTCATTAGGATGGAGCAGGCAGACCCACTGGAGGCTATGAGGCGGTTATGTCTTCACCAAAAAAAAAAAAAAAAAAATCAGTGTTCTATATCTAGAGGACATACTCAGCACAATTTCAAATGACAGAAAGCTGTTAGGAATATCTATGTTATATGACAAGCCAAGATGTCAATAGATTGAAATCAACTAAAAAGGTGAAACATAATTGAAATAAATGTCCTACCTTTTGGGTGAAACATTTTATTACGTGAGTATAGAAAGAGACTAGAAAAACAGCATTTCTATAAAACAGAGCTGATATGTTTTAGTTGACTACATTTACAGATTATAAAGCAATATAGGATGAGATGGCCTAGAAAGCTGTATATTCTGCTAAAGGGATATAAAGACCCCCAACTGCAGTCCTCTGCAAGCCATGTCTTAGGAGGACCCCTGACTGTTTGGCGGGTGTCCTGGAAAGCATGCAGGAGGAAGATTTTGGATGGCCAGAGGTCTTGGGGAGGCCTGGCCTGGAAACCTGCCAGGAGAGTGCAGAGCCTCTTCCTGATGGTCACGTCCATTCTGGAGAAGGAGCGGGCCTGTTCTGAACAGCTCCCGAGGGCAGCACTACCTCTGTGGGTAGAGTGGACAGATTGCTGAGTTAGGCCGTGTCTTCAGTGGGTGGAGAGTAGAATTTGGTGCCCTCTGAGGTCTCTTCCAAATCTTCGATTCTGCAATACTGCAATTCTACATTTTGTTTTAATTTCAAAGTCACTAACATATGGTTTAGAAATGGGTTTATCATTATAATTTGGGTTGTGTAATACTATAAAAGGAAACCATGATATGACTGTCTTTCAAGTGGGAAGGCTCAAGGAAGTTTCCAGAGAAACAGGAGAAGCCATGACTGTTTTTGCAGAGCGCGAGTTTTGTTGAAGGACTTTGTGATGATAATTTACTTGAAAAATATATGTGCCTGGAGAGATTGCAAAAGACACATGCAGCATGTGACATGCGTCCCCAAGAAGGTGTTTTGCATTTAGTTGGTAAAGGTGGACTCCACTTGATAAATCTGAAGATTTAAAAAAATCCTTTCTCCCTCTGATGATTCTTTTTGGCATTTCCGCTTTCCAGTAATCATAGTTTTGATTTACCAAGAAAGCTCTGCCTCTCGGGGAGCTGTGTTTTCCAGAGTGGTTATTACCGCTGGCACGGGCGGCCAACGACCGTCAGGACCATGGCTGTCCTGGAGATTTTCTTCAGAAAGAGACCCTGATGACTCTTTATTTTTGCTTGTGTTGTTTTACTCGAATCTGTAATTTAAAATCCACTATACAGAGTCTCTGCAGAGTGCCAGCTGGATGCTAGTTTAAAGACTTTCTTTTCTTTCTCTACTTTCTAAATTTTAAATAGGACTGTCAATTTTGGTGTTTACTGTTCAGAAATTGGTGGGATGCATCTTTCGGTTTCCTTAACTTCAGTGGATGGGGAGGTTGAAAACAAAATCACCACTTTAAGATTTATGATAAAGATCTTTTTTTTTCTACAAAAGGGGCAGGGATGCCTTGGCCAACTTCATCCTACACAGAGGAGGGAAGGAGCAGTGGGTTTCTGGAATTAGTCCTCCGATTACAGCCTGGAACGTTGTGATCTCAGGGGGCCCTTTGAGTGTGTGCTGGGTGCCCGGCTCTGCCTGTCCCTCTCTGGGCATGTTGGGGTCACACGTGGAAGGGAGGAAGGCGGGCAGGCAGGACCAAGATGGTGCTTGCACTCGTGGGTCCGTGTCAACCGCAGAGGGCAGTAAATGGCGCAGTAAATGGCACTTTCTTGCTGTTTTTGAAAAGCAAATGCTAAGTTGTGTATAATAATGGCTGTTTTGACTTTGTCCAGTGCTCTTTATCGTATGTTTGGGCTGTATTTTTGGGGGGAGATGACTTTTCTTTCTGGTTTTATGATTCTCTGCCTTTTCAGTTTAGATTAAAGCCTTATCTTTCTCTTGCCCATTTTCTTTAATTGTTTAAGTGCCTTAATGTCTAAGGCCCACATATTGACTCTTGAACAAAATGATGATACAATCTAGACTTGATAGGCCACTATGAGGTGGGTGTTCTCAAACTCTGCTCTTGGTTTGGAAGGATGGTTCTTTCAGAAAAGCAATTAAGCAACATCTATTTAGCTATTATTTTTATTATCATTTAGAAAAGACGTTTACAAATGTATTCTCTGTGTGTCAGTAATTTAACTTCTAGGAATCGATCCTAAGCAAATGTTATGAAATATAAAACACAGATATGTTTATTTTAAAGTGTTATTTATAATAATGAATTCTAATAATAAATATTGTAAACAAATTAGATGTCTAATAGTAGGGGGATTGGTGTTATTTCTTCTGTTTGTCGGCATGTTCAGCGTCTTGTTACATGTGTTCATTTGACTGGTTCCAACAGCTAGTGGGTCACAAGATCAGATTTTTTGCAGGTGAGAGGCTAAACTACATGGACTTTAAATTGTTTTGCACATACAGATAGTGTAAGAAAAAATCACTTGATTTAAAATCTCTCATAATCATTGATTGTATATCCTGGGACTTCTGTTCCTGGCAGTGTGATAAATGGGATATACTGAAAACCCTCCTCTTATAGAACACTTAGTACCACTGGCTATAAAACATTGACCATCCTTTTAAATGTGTGGCAGAGATGACGAGAAATCACAGGAAATCCCCAGGGTCCCAAAACCTTTTCATGAATGAGAACTGTGTGAGCTGATGCTAGACCAGCCCCGGGAAAGTTGGCAAGTCTTGGTGACCCAACGGCACCTAGGGGGCGTGTGGGGCTAGAAGATGAGACCTTAGCTGTAAGATGGTGGGGCCCCTCAGGTCCACATCCTTGATGAAAGAATAGACCATAGGAAATGTGTCTACCAGACTGGGGAGATCACCAGGAAGTTTACCCACTCTGGCCTGGGGCTGAGTGTGGCGGGATTTGTAACTTGAGGCCTGCCCTCACTTGGCTTTGGGGTTTGAATTGCATTAGCCCAAACTGATAAATTAATGTAAGAGGGGTCCCAAGCTGGTGATGCCCTTCTTGAGGGACACACCGTAGTCAGGCTGCACAGGATTCGCACATATCAAACACTCCTAAAGATGGGCTCACAATCCAGGATTGTAGCCCCCTGGGGGAACTGTCTACCACACCCTAGACTCAGTACATGCAGTCATCAGTGGGGTTAGAAGGCTACAGAGTTAGATCAGACTACTGGATGGTGAATCTTAAATAGGTATGTTTAAAACTCTTGGAGACCTAAAAGAAGAAATTTATAGGATAAGAATAAAAATATGTTATAAAAAAGAAAAGGTAGACTTAAAACAGTCAAATGCAAACTGGAGTAATTAAATACTCCGTGGACAGGTTAAGCATCAGATTAACAAAACTGAAGGAAGAATTCTGTACTGGAAGATGGATGGGAGAAAGTTACTGAAATTGCACAGAGCTGCATACCTCATTGAGGATATATCCTGGAAGTTTTGGAAGAACACAGAAACCAGGGCCAAAAGATAACCTGCAAATTACGAAAACTGATAAGTATTGTCTAGCAGCATATAACTTTTAATGTGTAGTTGGATTATGTTTCGAAATATATTATTTTATGAGTCCTTGACAAATTGGATGAGACCTGTAATTGCTGCCGTTTTGAACAGTTGCCCCATGTCAAGCCTTGTTTTTCTGCTTTCCCTTCTGTGAGGAGCTGTGGGGGCTCTCTGCTGTTTCCACCTGTCCAGCTTCCCTCCCACCTTCTCTGATAGCAACACTTGCTTTCCCTTGGAGGACCACCCACCCCCTGGGCGTGATGTTGTGGGGAGGTCCTGGTGGAGACTTGCCTGCGTGCAATTCAAATTATACGCCCTCCCTGGCTCTGGGTCCCCGCTGCGGCATCTCTGTCTTTGGAATCCTGATCTCAAGGGGAGTGAAGCAAGGATGGAGCTGGATCAGTCCAACAGCAGAGGCCCCTGAAAAGACTGCTCATACTTTGTTACCTACATCCCAGGGCTTCTGTGCTTCTGGCCGTTCCCAAGCCCCAGCCATTAGCTTTTCTTTTGATTCCCAGAGCTGCCCTTCCAGTCTTCCCCTATTTTTCTGGTGTTATTTTAACCAGTTACTTTCTTGCTTGCCATCATAGAAACTTCACTGTTTTCAGAGGTGTTTAACCTTCCTGTCTTTCAAATAAGCAAAATGAGGTGTAGAAAAATTAGGTTATTCCCCTTCAGGTCGTAAGAAATTGAATTTGAAACCAGGTCTGGCCTGTTCTGGAAACTGTGTTCTCACCACTTTTCCATGTCACCTCCCTCCGAATGGGCCCTTCTGTCTATTGAGACAACTTGATTCCGGGTCACATCTGCTTTCCTTTCATGACTTTATCTCCGTACACTTCTGCATCCTTGGGATGGAACCGTGTCAAAAGTTATTTGTATATACAAATAAATTATATTTTTGGATTTCCCTTTTATTAGCTTTCTATCATTGCAGAGTGAATTACCACAAACTTTAGTGGCTTAAAACAACACATTTATTTTTTCCACGGTTTACGTAGGTCAGGAGTCCTGGCCTTGCTTAACTGGGTCCTCTGCTCAGAGTCTCACTAGGCTGAAAGGAAGGTGTCAGCCAGGCCGTGGTCTCATCTGAGGCTCAGATGCCTCTTCTAAGCTCACTGGTTGTTGGCAGGATTCAATTCCTTGAGGTCGTAAGACCAAGGCCCTCAGCTTCTACAGGCTGCCTGTCCTTCCCTATCACGTGGCCCTCTCTTCAGCATGGCAGTTGCTAATTCAAGGTCAACAGGAAAGCTCCTCTGCTGCTACTTGTCTCTTACCTTCAAGACCCTCTATTAAAGAGCTTACCTGATTAAGTGAGGCCCACCCAGGGTAGTGTCCACATTCATGAAATCAAACTGACTTGGGACTTTAATTACATCTGCAAAATCGCTTCATCTTTGCCATATAGTGTGACCTACCCATGTGAGGGATATCCTATCATATTCACTGGTATAGCTCACATTCAAGGGGAGGGGAATCTTGGGGGCTAGCTTAGAATTCTGATTACCACACGCCTCTAAACATTTGCTCATTTAAGCCTCAAAGAACTGCACAGGATTAGTCAGTAAGAATTTTTCCTTACAGAGCTTACATTTCTTTCCTTCTCAAGTTCACTCATTAGTACTTTATTATGAATTTTACCAAACTCCTTGTATGGGAATGAGCTTCAGTACTACTCCGAGCATAAACAAAGAGGTTAACAAACTTGCTAAGTTTGAAGCGTGTTGGGGTGTTGTTGAATCTCGATTATCCTGGACGTGTGATCCAGCACAAATGTCATCGGTAGATGACTGCTGATTAGTGAACTGTTATCAGTTCACAGTGAGATAAGCACAGAATGTGAGAGTAAGCATTTAGAAACATTTATAGTTTAACATTGTTATACTATCCACGCAAGTGATCAGTAGACTGTTGACCAGAGTACAGAACAGGTTGGGTATTATTGGACTCATGTGGTGAGTTACATAGGGTGTAAGCTGTTCAACAGTCATGTATTTTAGAACTCTGTTACAAAGTGTGATTTTTGTTTTTAATCAACTTCATTGAGGTGTACCTTACATTCAGAAAAAAGCACCCATTTAAGTGACTATTTGATAAGTTTTGACAAATTTATACATCCATGTAATGACCACTACCACAATCAAGGAAATGACCATGTCCACTTCCCACCCTTTGCTCTCAAGCCACTGGTAATCACTCCTGTGCTTTCTGTCACTATGGATTAGATTTATCTTTTCTAGAATTTCACAAAAATGGAATTATTCACCATGTACTCTTTTTTTAAAACTGGCTTCTTTTGTTCAGCATAATGATTTTGAGATCCATCCATGTTGTTGTGTGTTACTGCTAGTTTATTACTTTTTATTGCTGATAACTAATCCATTGTATGGATGTACTACAGTTTCGTTATTTATCAGATGTCAAATGTTGATTGACATTTGGGTTGTTTCCAGTTTGGGGCCATTATGAATAAAGCTGCTGTGAATATATATGCACAAGTTTTATATGTTTTTCCTTTTTCTTGTATATATACCCAGAAGTGGAATTAGTGGCTCATATGGTAAGTGTATGTTTAACTTTATGAGAAACCGACAAAGTTTTTTCCAAAATGATTATACCATTTTACATTAATACCAGCAGCATATGAGAGTTCCAGCTGGACCACATTCTTGCCAATGCTTGATATTCCAGTCTTTTTAATATTACTCATTCTAATAGGCTTGTCATTGTATCTCATTTTTCATTTGATTTGTTTTTCTTTGATGACTAATGGTGTTGAGCATCATTTCACATCCTTATTGGCCATCCAGAGATCTTCTTTGTGAAGTGTGTGTTCAAAGTCTTTGCCTATATTTTTATTGGGTCATTTGTCTTATTATTGAGTTATGAGTTTTTCATGTACTCTGGGTACTCGTCCTTTGCCAAATGTACATATTGGGAATATTTCTTCTTTTTATGTGGCTTACTTTTTTCATTTTCTTGAAGTATCTTTCAAAGAGCAGAGGTTTTAAATTTTGATGAGGTCCAGTTTATCAGTTTTTTCTTCTTGGTTCACATTTTTTGTATCCTACTTAAGAAATTTTTGCCTATCCCATGATTACGATGACTTTTTTTCCTCTGATTTCTGGTAGAAGTTTTATAGTTTTAGTTTTTATGTTTTAGCCTGTGATCCAGTTTGAGTTAATTTTTATGGGTGATATAAGGTATGTACATCCAGTTGTTCAAGGACCATTTGTTGAAAACACTGTTCTTTCCTATTGAATTATATTGGCACTTTTAAATTTTGAAAATTGATGACGGTGTATTTCTGGTTCTAGGTATAGATTCTGTATTCTGTTCCATTGCTCTATGTTTCTTTGCTTGGGACAATACTCTACTGTCTTAACTACTGTGATTTTATAGAACATCTTGAAATTAAGCAGTGTAAGTCTTCAAATTCTTTGTCAAAGTTGTTTTGAGTGTTCTGTGCCCTTTGCGTTTCTACATGCATTTTAGAAATCAAGGCTGTTGATTTCTATTAAAACATCTGGGATTTTGAATGGAATTGCAGTGAATTTATAGATCAATTGGGGGAGAATTGACATCTTAATAATATTGAGTCTTCTGATCCGTTTATTTAGATATATTTCCTTTATTTAGGCCATCTTCAGTTTCTCTCTGGAATGTTTGAGTTTTCAGAGTACAGGTCTTGTGCATACTTTGTTAAATGTGTCCCTAAGTATTTCATTTTTGATGTCATTATAAGTTTAACTTTCCAATTTTTATTCATCTATAGAAATAAAATTGATATTGTTATATTGATCTTCTATCCTACAGTTTTACTACTCCTTTATTATTTCTAGTAGCTTTTTAAAATTCCCTAGGATATTCTACATACATAATTATGTCATGTGAATAAAGATAGCTTTTAAATTTATAGCTAAATATTATTTATCAGGAAACGCATATTAATTCTTTCTAGCCTTAATTTAATGATGGCAAAGCAAATGTCACCGGACTTTTTTTTGTCAAGAAAAGGCTCCTTTTCTGAATGCACAGTAGTAGTAAACTAAATAGTGAGTGACAATTAAAATAATTTCAAGAGCAAAAGGTTTTATATTAGGTTTAGTTGACAGTATGAATCTTCATACATCCAGTTCAGTTTTGTAGCCGTAATTAACCAAAAACACCTGCTGAACACGGTGTGTTATTTTGTGAGCATGTATGGGCTGATAAAGAGAGAAGACCATTAACACCTAAAAAGCATGTACAGATAAACAGAAGAAATACATTGAAAAACAAAAAGCATTCTTTGAAAGAAAGCATTCAGTTAGAAGAGCTGACAGATACAGGTGTTCACTATTTCGTCTGACGACATTGGTACTTTTGTGGGCTTCTTATTAAGTAACACATTGATTCACTAAGAATAAGAAGACAATAGACAGTTTTCGAGACTGTGGTGAAAGACCGAATAGAAAATGCCTGTGTAGAAAGCTTGGGGGAAATCTATGGCAAAGAAGATGACTCAAGTATCACTTTACACTGATGTCTTCAGAAACTGGCCACTGATGCCAAAAACCAACCCATCGAACGAATAGGCAGTAGAGAATTTTTCGTTGTAGCTTAAAGAACGAACAGATATGCTAATGTGGCAATTCTAGTAAATGTGCAATTTGAACATGATGTTGACACAGTAAGAGTTCTTTTCAGCTTTATTGCTGATAAACACAACTAACTCTGAAGTATATAAAACTCTGAAGAATTACACTGTCAACCAGTGTAGTCTCGAATTTAAGTTTTGTGTATGAGAGTGTTCTGACAGCATGGGAGAAAATTCTAGAGGAGCCACATGGATTAAGGAGTTCGCACCACAATGTAAATTGCTTTAATCCTTCCTCCACGGAGAAAGTCGTGGTACGGAAAACCATCATCTGAACTAAGCAGTGTGCTTAAGAATTGAAAATTATATAAAGGCAGAGGCATTAAAGATTATCCTCCCTTTTGTATGATAATATGGACGCTAATCATTAAAAACTGTTATTGCATGCTGAGATATGATAGTTATCTCTGGAAAAATTCTGTCGAAAATGAACTGTGAAATAAGCTGTTAGTGTATCTTGAAGATGAGGAATCAGCTTGCTCTCAATTCTTTAAGAGTTAACCAGACTTGCCTACTGGTTAGATATCCTAGGTATTAAAACAAGCATGCAGCAAAGGAATGCAATGTGTTTTTAAATGGCAGATAAGATCAAAGAGCAAAAACAAAAATTAGAGGTTTATAAGAACAGAGTCTGCAGATTTTATGTTATGTCCCATGATTTAGCTGTAGCTATCTGTGAAGTAGGTAATGATCTTGACATTGCACATCTAGGAAACATTATCACTGAATACCTTATGAATTTGATCAAGCATTTTGAATTTTATTTTTTGTCAAAAAATCCATGCTTGGGAAATTTATGAATCAAGTATCTAGTTATTTCATCAAAAGGTAATTTGGGGGCTGGCCTGGTGGTATAATGGTTAAGTTTGTGCGCTCTGCTTCGGTGGCCTGGGGTTCGTAGATTTGGATCCCGGGCGTGGACCTACATACTGCTCACCAAGCTGTGCTGTGGCAGTCACCCACATACAAAATAGAGGAAGATTGGCACAGATGTTAGCTCAGGGACAACCTTCCTCAAGCAAAAAGAGGAAGATTGGCAATGAATGTTGGCTCAGGGCCAATCATCCTCACCAAAAAAAAAAGAAACAAAAGAAAAGATAATTTAAATTGAACTATAACTGCACAAGATAGATTGAGCAACTGGCAATAACTGTAGGATTGAAGATGCATTTTAAAAATAAAGCATCATTTATTTTCATTTTGGGTAAAAGTTAAAAACTCATTTGCTGAGTTTGCCAAAATTACACTAAAATCTCTTCCCCTATTTCCATCAACATATCTCTGTAAGACTGGTTTCTATGATGAGTGTCACTAAAAACAAATATAGAAAGAATTTAGATATATGTTACTCCCTGGAGTAGCTTGGTTGCTCCAATCTAGAATAGATAAGTTAAGTGAACACTAAGCTAGTTTTCCCCGTTAAATGCTCTGAATACTGATATATGTAACTTTTCCCAATTGTGTGTGTATTAGGTTTTAATGTAGGAGATCTATTTCACTTGTAACTTTTTGTTGCATTACAACAAAGTTCTGAAGGTAATAGTGACTCTATATTAATTGCCTATTTGCTTTCTTTTGTGTGCTTGTATTGTGTAATTCTCTTTTTCTGTGTTATGTTTTTTCAGATTATGTTTCTTAAAACAGAATTTTGTGGATTGAATCTAATGATAAAATATTTGGTATGTATTTATACATCCTGTTTCATTTCCTTTACTAGAATTTATTTTTATTGTAATTTACAAAAGCATTGGTCAACAATGGATTGGAAATTATAACCTAACAAACTGCTCCTTCAATCTGGATAGTTGAGAAGCAGTGAAGTGAATGTCTGACGTCTCCTTGGGAGCATTTATTTTAGGTGGCATCTTCACTTCTCACCTCTGCAGAGGTGGCTCCTGCAGGCACCTCTGGGCCTGTTACTAGCAGTTTCCATGACAGGGCTGTGGGAAGCCTCAGTGAAGACCTGAAGTTGCTCCACAAAGAAAACTTGACAATAAAAGGTGTCATCCAGAAGCGTTATTTATCTTAGGTACACCAGTAGACCAGCATGGCAGGTGTTGTCGGCAACAGCTTTTGCCTCTTTGAGGACACGCTAGCACCCCCAGCCCTCCATCTGCAATTCCTCACTGACACCATCAGCTGGAGAATGTGCTTTCAGGTTACCAGTGACTTTGTACTTAGCAAATGTGGGGACTTTTTTTTTTTTACTTTATTTTTTTATTCAGGTACCACTGGTTTATAACATTATATAAATTTCAGATGGACATTATATTTCAATTTCTGTGTAACTACATCATGTTCACCACCCAAAGACTAATTATCATCCATCACCATACACATGTGCCCTTTTACTCCTTTTACCTTCTCCCCTCCCTGCTTCCCCTCTGGTAACTGCCAGTCTAATCTCTATATCTGTGTGTTTGTTGTTGTTGTTATCTTCCACATGTGAGTGAAGTCATTACAACCTCAAGTATCTGACTTTCTCCATCAGACTTATTTTGCCTAGCATAATACCCTCAAGGTCCATCCATGTTGTTGTAAATGGCAAGATTTCATCTTTTTTTATGGCTGAGTACTATTCCATTGTATATATACACCACATCTTCTTTATTCATCTGTTGATGGGCACTTAGGTTGTTTCCAAGTCTTGGCTATTGTGAATAATGCCACAAAGAACATAGGGGTACAAATATCTAATTTTCTACAAAGGAACCAGGAACATACAATGGAGGAAGGAAAGTCTCTTCAATAAATGGTGTTGGGAAAACAGGACAGCTACATGCAAAAGAATGAAACTAGACCATTATCTTACACCATACACAAAAATTAATACAAAATGGATTAAAGACTTGGATGTAAGGCCTGAAACCATAAAACTCCCAGAAGAAAAGATAGGCAATATTCTCTTCCGCTTTGGTCTTAGCAGTATCTTTTTGAATATCATGTCTCCTCAGGCAAGGGGAACAAAAGAAAAAATAAACAAATGGGATTACATCAAACTAAAAAGCTTCTGCACAGTAAAGGAAACCATCAACAAAACGAAAAGACAACCTAACAATTGGGAGAAGATATTTGCAAATCATATATCTGATAAGGGGTTAATATCTAAAATAAATAAAGAACTCATACAACTCAACAACAAAAACCCAATTAAAAAAATGGACAAGGAATCCGAATAGATATTTTTCCAAAGAAGAGATACAGATGGCCAATAGGCACATGAAAAGATGTTCAGCATCACTCATTATCAGGGAAATGCAAATCAAGACTACATTGGGAGATCACCTCATGCCCGTCAGAGTGGCTTTTATTAAAAAGACAAGAAATAACAAGTGTTGGAGAGGATGTGGAGAAAAAGGAACTCTCTTATTCTGCTGGTGGGACTATCAAGTGGTGCAGCCACTATGGAAAACAATATGGAAATTCCTCAAAAAATTTAGAATAGAACTACATATGATCCAGCTATTCCGCTTCTGGGGGTTTACCCAAAGAACATGAAAATATACATTTGAAAAGATATTTTTCAGGGACGTTTTTTCCCTGTGTCCTCGTCTCTTCTCTCAAGCACTGAGGCTCTTTGCCATCTGTGGTTTTTAAATTGTCTCTCCCGCTGGCTCCCCTGACAACTGGCTCCCCTGCTTTCTCCCTCGCTCTTTCTGGCAGCTTCTGTGAGTCCTTTTCTGGCTCCTGGGATCACACTCCCCTTTGGCCCTTTTCTCAGGTCTCACTGTCCACTCTCCTCTAGCTGTGAATTCAGTAGGCCTTCTGCCCAGACTCCAGTCCCTCCTCTGGGCTGACTTCTATTGGCCCACAGGATGTCATGTTTAGCAGCTCCTCAGACTCAGTGTGTCCACTGCTCAGTGTATCTCTTGTTGGCAAAACCTGACAGCGGTCCCCCAAGCCTGAGGCCTCGCCAGCTCCCTTCCCTGCCCACTCACTCTGTCCTGGAGGCACGTGCCTGGCCTCCGCTGCCTGAAAGCCTTCCCCCCTTGCTCTCTGCTCTCCACTCGGGCTCTCACTCTCATCCGCATCTCTGAGAGATACTGCTCTCGATTCCTTTCTCCTCTAGTTCATCCTCCACTTGGGAACCTACCTAGTTTTCACTCAAAAAACAGTTCTTATCCTGAACTGACCTCTCTGTGGCCTTGGGGTGAGGCCCTGGCCTGAGTGTATGTGGTCTCACCTTGGATGACTCTCTGTCTGCCTTTAATTCCAAGTTGTGCTGAGTACAGTCAGAGGCTGATACAGGTCGTTTAGGATCCATGTTCTCTGCCACAGAAGTTAATCTATCTGCATCTCATGGAAACTTTGGGTAAGAGAGAATGTGAAAGTTTCTAGCTATCAGAGGATGCTCAATGGAAAGAACAGTACAGCACCTTATTGACTATCAGAAGTTGTGTAGAAGGCCCTTAGTGGTTTTATTATGGATGCCCTTTCATTGTAATTAATGTATAGTTTTTCTAAAGATTTTCATAAATCCATCCCCAACCTTGGACACTCTGGCTTCTTTCTCAAAAGATCTTGTTTTTCAGCCGTGGATTTCCTCTCCCTGGGGTTGCAGAAGGGCAACCACATCACTTGCTCACCTGGCTCCCTCTTCCAAAGGACCTTCTAGGTGCCTTGTCAGATTGTGGGATCTGCCCCAGGATTTAGCAGAGCAGTCCATAAAGGTTTGAGGAAGGAATAAATGAGCCCTCCTGTGCTCTAGGACTGAATCAATGCTTCCCAGATCTTAATTTCTATGTGACTCTTCTGGGGATCTTGTAAGAATCCAGATGATCTTTCAGTAAGTCTGGGCAGGACCAAGGTTCTTTGCTTCTAGCAACCTCCCAGGTGATGCTGATGCTGCTGGTCCAGGCTCCATACTTTGAAAAGCCTAAGGGTTAAACTACTAACCTTTAAAAAACAGTGTGGGGCATTTAGGTTCAGTCAGCCCACACCATGTGAGGTCTGGCCAAGCCATCATCTTCTGTAGTAGGAGCAGGCACCAGGGCATTTCTGCGAGCCCTTTCACATCCGTCTGGGGGAGAGCCTTCTCCTCCTGACAGAGGATGTGGTTATTGCCTGACCTCCAGCCTCCCTTTCTTATTTGAGGAGCCTCATGAAAGAGCCACGCATGGGATGGAAAGGGCGTGGGGCACTGTCCCAGGTGGGCGCTCTGACCAGCTGCCTCTGAGTCTGCTTCTGGGAAATGAAAGGGCTCCACGGACAACCTCCAAAGCCTTCTTGGTGCTCTTATTCTGCCCCCAAGACCCTGAGGGTCACCAGTGCTGCTAGCCCCCAGGAGGATAAAGATCATCTTGAGGCAGGAGTGGCTCAGGCCAAGTTCTGAAGTTTTTGTTAATGAACTTAAGCACCTTTATGGTAGGAAAAAAAACCCAATCCATAATAAACTCTATTAATATCTTCCCACATATCAACATAGTTCACATACTTGTCATTTTTAAATAGCTCAGTAGTTACATTCCCTTAGGTTGCCTGGATAAAGCCATGTGTCGCCATTCCCCTGAGGCTGGCGCTTGGCTCACCTCCAGGTTTTTTCATGTGTTTTAAACGGTGGGGTTGTGACTGTCTGTGGAGATTATTCCCCCATCCTCCACCCCCCATTATTGCCTTGGGTAGGCTTTTAAAATTCATAGCTCATGTGATCAGGTCTTCTAGTTACATGATCTTATAGCCCTTCTACACTTTTGTTTTTTACGGTGTTTTTCTCTAATTGTAATCAGATAATTACTTGTGTGGTTGTGCATTTAAAGTCATTCTTCCCCACTAGATTCTCAATTCCCAGAGGAGAGCCCCTCCTCAATCTTTCTCATCACAGCATTGTCAGCACCTGGAACACTGCCTGGCGTGCAGGAGCTCAGTGAAGTAGTTTAGATGAACAAGTATGTGCACCTTCGCTGGACCCCACGCGTGGTCTGATGTGCCTCCCACGGGTTCCACCTGCCCGCCAACACCGCTTGGCTGCCTATATGGGTCAGGCATCCTCTCAGACACTGGGAGGTACAGAAGGGCATGTGTGTGTGGACCCTGCCTCCAGGTAGCTCAAGTCCAGTGTGAGTTGGGGAAAGAAGGCGGCCAATTATACTTTATTGTTTGAAGTGCCAGTAAATGTGGAGGGGCGGAATTCTGTGGGAACGTAGAGGAGGCGGATGAGGCTGGGGGTCTAAAGGCAGTCTTCCTATAGACAGGGAGGCCTCAATTGGGTCTGGAAGTCTTCAACACAAGTCCTGACTGCCCTGGCTGTAGGCTGGATGTCTGTTAGTTGTAGTGAGCAGGGCCCTCGCTGGCAGGATTCTTGTCAGCTTTGTGTTTGCTGGTGGGTTGCTTTATTTTGATTTCTAAGGTCATTGTAGAGATGGTGCATTGGCAAACCACATGTCACCTAGGAAACATCTCTCAAACAGCGGTACCATGCAATTGCTTTCGTGTGCCTTAATTATACACAACACAGTCTAGTGCTGTCTCTCCATCACATTTTAGATGCAGTGCCTACCCTGTGGAACAGAATGTACCTACCCATAGAGTTGCGGGCTCATTGAATTTGCTTGGGAGAACTAGAAAGGACCTTGGTTAAGTTCCAGGGACACGTTGCATGATGAGAAAAAAAGCCCTCCTCCCCCGAAATGAGAAAGGCCAAGTCAAGTTATGCCAAGTTAGGATATTTTACTTTAGTTCATGAAAGTCAGTGAATACAGTTGGGGAATAGAATAATAAATTACTGATTACAGAGTGTTTCCTCTGTGAGTCATGATGTGAGAGAATGTCATTATTTTTCACAATTTAGAAATGTCATTGCCAGCGACTGGAATACTCGGCAACTGCCAGACACTGGACATTCCATGTGTTCTTGGAATGCCCCCTCCTCACTCCCATCTCCTTCCCTGTTTGCTCTGTTTCATGTACTATGTTTGTAAGATTGTGGTTCAAACATTCTTCTAAGTATGTGGCAATTTTTGAGCTGAAAATAGTCTGTGGAGGCCAACAGTTTTTTTTTCTTTAAAGGTATATTCATGACAATATGTTTATCGTACACAAAAATAGATTTCCACATTTAGCTCAAAACTAGTGGATTTTATTCCTCTTCTCTTTATAAACAGATTTTCTCTACTAGATTTTTTTATCAGATGATTTTCTGATGTTGACATTTAGACTTCTAGTATTGATGTGCTTATTTTTCATTGTCTGTTTCTTTGTCTCGCCTTATGTGGTCGCATAGGAAAAATACATGCAACTTCCCAAGAAATGAGAATTTGGTGGGAAAATTTTGTTTTTCAAATTTATTTTACATTTTAACTTTTCATTTTGAGATAATTTCAGACCTCCCCCCAAAATTACTAATGTAAAACATAGACTTTCTCTATGCCCTTCACCCAGCTTCCCCAAATGTTAACATCTTATAAACCATGGTACAGGCATCAAAACCAGGAAATTCATATTGCTACAAGACTATTAACTACTTTATGTACTTTATCCAAATTATGTCCCACTGTTGTCTTTTTTTCAGTTCCAGGGTCCAATTCAGGATCACATTTCATTTCAGTTGTCAAATCTCCCTAGTCACTTCTGGTTTGTGGCCATTCCTCCGTCTTGCCCTTTCTTTCATGACCTTGACACTTTTGAAGAGTACTGACCAGTTGTTTTGTAGAATGTCCCTCAAAAAGGGTTTGTTTGATGTTTCCTTGTGACTGAATTCAAGTTACGAATTTTTGACAAAAATACCACAGAAATGTTGTGTCCTTTTCAGTTCATCATATGAGGAGGTACATGATACCAATAGATTTCATTGTTGCTGATGGTAACTGGTCACTTGGGTAAGGTGCTGTCTACAAGCTTTCTCCACTAAAAAGTTGCTGTTTCCTCTTTTGTAATTAATAAAAATCTCACCAGGAAATGCTTTGAGGTTATGTAAATATCCTGCCTCACATCATACTTTCAAATCCCTTGATAATTTGCCCCTACAACAGTCATTACTGTGGTGTTTGCCAAATGGCAGTTTTCTATTTCTGTTATTCCATATGCATTTGTGAATTGGAATTCTTCCTGTAAGGAGCAGCTTCCCGTCTCTATTTACTTATTCATTTACTGATATCAGTATGGACTGCTGGATATTTGTTTTATTCTATGGGTTACATTACCCGTTACTATCATCATTTATTTTGTTGCTCAAATTGTTCCAGATTTGACCATTGGGGGATCTTTCAAGTTGACTCCTGTGTCCTTTAGATATTCTCTTATTGTATTATTTTGGACTTTTTAATTTTTGGCATCTCAAGATATTTTATGCTCATTTTGTACTTGTCCCGCCTGGTCTTGGAAACAGCCATTTCTCTGAGGAGCCCGATTTCTTTTAGTGGGGAATGGTGTTTAGAAACCACTATCTTAGAGGCTAGATGTGCTCACTGATACTCGGGTATCATTGCTTTTATACCTTCTCAGAGCACAGAGGTAGGAAAAAAAAAAAATATATATATATATATTATCAACACACACATGCCTCCCTCTCTCTCACTATCTGTGTATCTATCTGTCTATCAATCACAAGCTTTGAGTTTGTACTGATGTGCTCTATTCTAATCTACCCCCACAGGGCTCATTCTAGTCTTCCGCACTCTTTTATTTGTAACTTCTTTTTCCATGAAAGAGAAACCTGGCTACTGTTAGCCACAATATATTACTTATTTATTCAGTCTTAGAATATAGAATAAAGTAGAATAGTTTAAAAAAACTTACTAACTAGAGTATAATTATTATCATACAGTCCCTTTCATCTCTACTGTTTCCAAAGGTACTTTAGTTCTTTCCTCCTCCTCACCGCCCCTCTTCAGTGTGGTCATGTTATTCATTTGTAGCACAGATAGATTCATTTGTTACTTTTGGTACTCCATTTTGAGTTCCTGTCACATCCTGGTTGATTTTTAATTGTTTATTTTTTGAGTATGTGAGAATCCTAACCATGATTTTAAAAATCAAAACCATACAAAAAGATGTACTTGAAGAAGTGCTCCTTTCTCCTTATCCCACTCTCATGTTCCTAGTCCCCCTCTTTCCACCTTGCTCCCACCCATACCCTGTAGATAACCAGTCTCCTTAGTTTCTCGGTTATCATTCTGGATTTCTTGTTGCACAGATGAGCAGATACATGAATATGGTCTTATCTCCTCCTTCTTATGTGAAGGGTAGCATACTATACGTACTCTTTTGCAATTTGCTTTCTTTACTTAAGAGAATGGCCTGGAAATCACTTCTTATCAGTTCACAGAGATCTTCCCCATTCTTTTTTGCAGCTATGTTATATTCCATTATGTGGATGTTCCATAGTTTATTCAACAACTCTCTTATGTGTAGGCATTTAGGTTGTTTTCAATGTGTTGCAATTACAACCAGTGCTGCAATGAATAGCCTCATAATGTGTGTTTTCGTGTTGTGGGGGGTGTATTATCAGAGTAAATTCCTAGAAGTAAAGGATAAGTCAAAAGATAAAGAGTCTCTACAGTTGAGCTATTGCTAAATTCCCCTCCAGGCATTGTGGTAGGATAATTTCAATACGACAGGCTTAGCAAATGTGACCCGTGCATGCTAAAGGTGGTGGCTGTGATGACATTCACTGGTTGTGGAGATAGGCATGGAGGGTGGGGAACTTGACCCATTGCCTTTTCCCTCCTCCTGTTTTCTAGGCCAACATACAGTATGGCGAAAAGAGAGTGGAGACCAGTTCAGGATTTAGATAACCCATGCTTTTCCAGGCTACATGGGGGGCATACGGGCTGCTGCTCATGCTGGTGAATGAAATGATCTCTTAGTCTAGAGAAAGAGCATGGGGTGGGGGTGGGAGGTGGGTTAAAACTTCTGAGTTTGAGTCCTGCCTTGAATTTTAGTGGTATGACTCCTAGCAGGCATTTTATTTAACCTCCCTGGAAAATGAGAATAATAAATACTAACGTATGGAAAGTACATTTCATGGTGTCTGGTAGGGTTGCTATGGTTGGTCTGAGGAGTAAATAAATCATAAGTGGAGTGGTACACAGTGAAAGTTATTTCCCTTCTGCACTCTCCAATCCTGTTTAATTTATTTGGAGTAAGAAGAGGGATTCTAAATCATTCCACTGACTGATCATGAGGCTGTGTTTAAAATTCCTATAAAAATAAGCTTTGTTTCACTTCAATATTTGACAGCCTGGCTATGGGTGTGATGATGAAGGTTTGGGTCTCTGCCTCGCCTTGGGTTTCCTCTTTCCAGTTGAGGATGCCCTGTTGGTGAGTTTCAGGAACTATGGGAGTTTCCAGGTAGTTACCACTGAGGTTTTATCTGGTTAGCCACAACAATTGTGATTGTAGTCTCCTGGATCTTCATACAAGTCAGGTTGAAACTGAAGTCGCAGATTTCTTCTAAATCAACTAATGAAGAGTCTGGACTCGATTCCTGAGTTCTCCGGGGCTTTTTATTGCATCCAAAGCAATGAAGACATCCTCCAGGCTTCTGCTGATGACCTGTTGCCCTGGCTCCTGTCCTAGGTTAGGCTTTGAGGACAGAAACATGTTGCTAGGACAGCAGATATTAAATAAAGGGTTTAGAATTGCTGAAGAGTTGTCCACGGTTAATCCTGCTGCGAATACAGGACTGATCCACGTGGGGTAAGCAAAGTGTTCGAAAACCAGACTTCAAAATGTGATGTTGTCATCTCAGGCTGACACTTGGGGATCCACAACACAGGGAATCTGGTCTTATTGCAACCTCGAAGGGTCCTGTGAGTTATCAGAGTGCTGGATCATCGTTAGCGACAGCCTGAAATCACCAGCAACACGAGAAGCTGGAAACGGAATCAGGCTGTCTCCTAACAGCTTTGAATCTACGTATTGATTTCTCCTACTCAGCAGTGTGAGCCTCTGTGGGCATTTTCGTTTTCCAACGCACTGTCTCATCAGCACTGGAGACGGCTCCCGTGGGAGGTCATGGGATAATTCCTCACTGGCAAGTTTTGCCTTCCTTTAATCCACACGTCCCAGATTGAACCCTTTTTGAATGGAAAGGCTTTGCAAGTCAGTAAGGATCTGCAAGGAAGTAGAGAGAATTGAGGGAGGCGCCCTGGTTGGGGAGGTTATGAAATCACATCCTGTCCAAGGTCCGTCTTGAAGGAAAGCTGCCCGTTCACCCTGGCCAGTTCATACACAAACTCAATTCTCATTCCTATTATTACCCTACCCTGAACCCTTAGTGTAAATTGATGTTCTAATACTTGGTAAATGCATCCATCTCTCTCCACGAGAATAGAGTTATTGAAAGGTGAACTGTCTTATTCATTTATTTATCTAGTATGTGCATCGCCTTTAGTCTTCCTTGATAAAAACTTATCAAATGAGTAAGAGAATGACTGACAGGGGTGGAGGTGCGGAGAGAGAAGGCTGCCTTGTATTTCCCCTGCTGGGGAGGTGGAGCGTGTGGCAGAAAGCCCTTGGATCTTTGCCCTGGACCTGTGTGATCACTTAAAAAAGGCATTTCCACACAGCACCCGTGGCAGCTCCTTCTCTCTTGGATTTGAGATGAGTTTCTATCAAAGACCACAGTGCCTTTACTCTACAGAGGTCGAGTTTACAGCAGCATTGCTCATCCAGAACCTCTGGGAGGAGTGGGCTGCGCCTTAACTGCCTGTCTCTACCAAAATGTTGTTGAAATATTTTCTTGTTTTCTTGGCTTTAGTTTGGAAACTCATTTGGATTGTGCCTTCCACTTTCTAAGGGATCAATGGTTCATATAAATGTAATATTTCATTTCCCAGATCTTTTGAGTAAGAATGATGCTCAGGATGGGGCACAGATTAACTCTGTGTCCCTGTGGATCCCTGGGGTATGAACGTGTGTTGGAGGGGCCCAAGCCAGAAAGTCTCTCAGGATGCTGTTATCCACATGGCTCTGTTCGTGGTCTGGGGACATGATGTTTGATTTGATGTTGGTATGATAACAGTGTCTGGACATCATCAGCTTGACCTGGCCCAATTTGATAGGTTTTGTTTTTTCCACATTAGCTAGTCTTTTCCAATAGGGTGGCAAGGCTGTGTGGATTATGGACTGTAGAGTTTGTGTGGTGTGGACTGTGTGCTTCTCTTCATCTTGAGCGGGCATCAAAAGGGTTGGTGGAGATGGGGAGGGGAGGTGCAGCTCCAGCCTCAGGAAATACTCCACGATATGGCAAAAACTAGCCAATGTCCCAAGATGGCTGCTGCAGCATTGTTTATAATGGAAATCTGAGAGCAACCTTGATGTGTCATTGCAATAGGCTAAGTTTAAATTGATGGAATATCGTGCCGTCATTAACATCGTTTTCAGTGTGGCAACCTGGAAAAGGATTGTTAAGGTAAGTTGAAAGCAGGTTTCAAAGTTGATTTATAAACACATTAAATGCGTATTTGACAAGAAACTCATTCCTTTGGTTTTCCTGTGAGGAGGGGAGTCAGGTAGCTGGAGGGATAGGAGGGGACAGAGGTCGCTGACTGTGTAGGCTTTTGTACCTTTTGACTTTTACACCACATGAATGTATTTCCTTTTGAAAAATAATAAAGGAGAGAGAAATATGTAAAAGCAAAAAGGAAATACAGCGAAAGGAGGATAGTAGTTGTGTTAGGTGGTGCCATGAAGAATATTTTCATTTTACTCCAGGCTTCTTAAAATAATACAAAAGAATGACTATTATTATTATTTTGAATTAAAAGCGCAAGTGGCAGGAAGAATTTCCCTGGCATTGCTCAAATGTTGAAGAAAGTGGATAGAGTCCACTCTGCATTTTCTGTGTTGGTGCGTAAAGGATGCAGCAGGAGCCATCTCGTAGATGACCCAGAACAGTGGGTATGTGACAATAATTTGATTGGAACTTTGGACTGAAGTAGTTTTTATTTGTTTCAGAGCCACACATTTGTTGTAAAATGAAGACCTATTTTTATTACGATCAAGTCTTATTCTGCACACCCCGCTCTCCTTGTCAACGTGCCTCTGCCTGGGCTGGCCCATGTTGAGGCCTGAAGTGGACGGTCGGGGACTGTGCCTTTTCCCACGTGGCTCACCTGGGCCCGGCTGACCTGGCCTCCCAAATCTTTCATCTGCAGATGCTCTGCTTCCCCCTGCAGAAGGGCGTTTTCCTTAGACAGCCTTCCAGGCCCAGGCAGGGGGATAGGACCTCAAATCACTGTCTCTCCTTCTGCCTCTTGCTGGGCCCCATGGAGCCCGAGGCAGAGTGTGTGGAACCGCTCAGGATGAGGTGCCTCCAAGGTGCTGGAAGGGAGCCTGTGTGTGACCTCTGCTGTCCATGGGGGCTGCCTGGGGGCTGGTCTTGCAATTTGTCTTGGAGGCCTTTCCTTGCTGTGCTCCTGGCCCCTCTGAGGCCTCACCTCCTTAGACTCGGTGACCAAACATGCAGCTCTGCCTGTCCTCTTCTACCCGACCCAAGGCTCCCCATTCTCCCCATCCTCCCCCCACTCCCACCTCCAACTTCCCTCTTCAGGGCAGCCATTTCTCAGTGCTCTCTTTTCTGGAAGTGATGGGAAGGACTCCTTTACTCTGAGGCCTCACAGGGGTATTGTGTTTAAAAGGTGCTCCAAGCGTACAGTGTTTTAACCAAAGCAGTTAATCCCTAATGGTAGAATTTCGGGTTGTATTAGCAAGGACGCACTGGAGATATTTAGTGGCACTGAATTCTTTTCAGCGGCCCTCAAATCGCTCTACCTTAGAAGTTGCCTACATTTCCTGTGTTTAAATGCAATTCTGTCACTGGGCTTGACTGCTAGATAATTGAAAGGAAATGGTGCATATATATTTTACATTAAAACATACAGGGAAAGCACAAAATATTAAGCATCCAGCTTGAATACTTTTTAGTGCTATTTAATTCTTAATTTTCTTTATGTGTCCCCTTTACATCCATGCTGTATAGTCCCCAGTTATCCTGACGTTATAGGTGTCGGCCGGGGACTCCGCGAGCTTATGGCACTAGCCTACTGTCTCAGAGCCAGAAAGCGGGACTGGAACCCAAGTCCTTCTGACCCCAGAACTTGAGTCACTGTGTTAATTGTCGTCCTCACTTTTACTCCCTTCTTCCCCAACTTGTTCCACAGACTTTCACTACAGGAGAACATGAAATGCCTTCTGAAATAGCAGCAAAATATGAAGCCTAAAAGAACTTTTAATATTTTATGCTTGGCTAGAATTCTTGGAATTTTAAAAATGACATTCCTTTCCTCTTCTGATATATGTAATAATTTATTCAGTAAGTTTTTCTTGATACATGTATCTTAAAATATGAATTATTTAGGGAAAAATACTTTCCAAGTCCAATTTCATTGTTGATTCATTATTGAATGGGTACCTGGAATAGGTAAATAAACACTATAAAGATTTTATATGATGCTAAACCTGAAAATGACCATATTCTGTTTTTTTGGAGTTTTTGGAATCATGTTTTAGTTATAGATTGATAAAGGAAAGAAAATTTCATGTTCAGTGAATAGGCAGTGGTAAACCTAGAAGCAGGGTTCATGTGAGAGGGAGGGCCGCCGGGGGGCCTCCCTGGTGGGATGGAGAAGACCAAAGGCTGCCAGGTCTCAGGGAGGGTCATCTGCGGTGTTTTGAGGTGAAATGGTTAAAATAGGGAATTGTTTGGACCAGTACCATTCATAATTAATCATTTAAAGAAAATTTACTGTGTTAGAGAATATTTAGAAATATACATTTGTTGTTTTAAAAAAATTTTTTAATTAACTTCAGGTTTGTGAAATAAGTGCTTAATGAGCAGTGAACCCAGAAAAGCTGAACCTGGTTCCAATGTCTGGGGTCTTACATAAGAATGATTTATAGGGGCCGGTCCGCTGATGCAGAGGTTAAGTTAGTTCGCATGTTCTGCTTCGGCGGCCCAGGGTTCGCTGGTTCGGATGCTGGGTGTGGACATGGCACCGTTTGTCAAGCCATGCTATGGCAGGCGTCCCACATATAAAGTAGAGGAAGATGGGCATGGATGTTAGCTCAGGGCCAGCCTTCCTCAGAAAAAAGAGGAGGATTGGCAGCAGATGTTAGCTCAGGGCTGATCTTCCTCAAAAAAAAACAAAAACAAAAAGAATTTATAATCACTTTCATTCATTTACTTCTTCCTCCTTAAATAGTCTTTCAGTTTACCTTCTTTTTACAAGCTAAACATACCCATGTTATATCATGAATTTTCTTAGCAGACCACTTTCATTTCTTTCCTTATTCCTGGACAAAAAAGAAAATAGCCAAATCAGTTGAAAAACAAAATATTTATAACCCCGTTATGACATCCCAGATTCATCTAATGCATATCTCATGGTCCGATGGTGGTCCTCATTAATGGAAATGTGATAGTACAAGAAAACTAGTTTATACATAATGTTAAATTGTGCAGCGGAGGTCATGGATCTCAGAGTCAATGATTGGGTGTTGTGTCTTGCCTTCGGAAGCCAGCACTCAGCAGGTGCTGACTTGGAGTCATACCATGGTAAAGAAAGGATCCAGCAGCCAAAAGTCATTTCAGAAGAGCTAAACTTGGTTCTTTAGTTTCTTCAAAGTGGTTGCAAATCTCTGTTTCTCTCCTCTCCATGTCCATCAGAACTCAAAGCTGCCTGGGAGGGAAAAGCCAGAAAACTTACCCTTCCTCCCTACCCGGCAACCTTGTTATTGCCCTTCCTACATACTTCCCCCCTTAGCTCCGGTACGGCAGGAAGTACATCAATTTAGCTCATCTGGTAGTTCCTCAGACTTTTGCCTCCCTCCTCCTTTCATCTCCTCCCCGTGTCCTGAGCTCTGTACACCAACATTCAGAAAACCCGGCAGGAGCTGAGCCCTCCACAGGGAAAAGTCCAGATTCTCTGTGGTGGGAGGGAGGATTCCAGACTAACAGTTCAGTCCCATCCTGTGCGCACGTGTAGTACCTGTTTGTCAGAGACGTCCTGTGTGTGGAATGAATTTGATTAAGAATGAAATTTGCTTTCTCAGGCCACCAGAGTGGCTCAGCACACCTCTGTTCTTGGTGTTGGCTCCTTTGCAGCCTCAGACTACCTTCCCAGTTCCTTTCTTTCCTGCCCATGACTTCTTCTCCCAGGTTTGCCCTGGAAGTGTTTCTTGTGTGCCTCCACAATCAGCACCCTCATTTGCTTGCAGGTTTCTTCGAGCCAAGCTCAGGGGGACTCTGGCCACTGGCCACCATCATAAACTGCACTTGCAGCTCACTGTCATCAGGAATTAAGAGCGTTATGAGAGTACCTGTTGGCATTTTTGTGCCACAAATGCTGAGGACAGTTAGACTTTCATCTTAAAGGCATCTCACACGCCTTTTCAGTATTTGTGCCACCTTCCCAGAGCTGTGGGGTCTGACGGTAGTTTTCCTTGGAGAATTAATGAAGAGTCTGCCTGCAGAGGAGACCTGTCTGGCTTGGAATCATTCACCATTTGTTGTCAATGTGAGTCAAGAAAAGAAGCCCAAAGAATTTGAGAAGTCAGCATGGAAAAGGGTATCCCCGCATCTAATTGCACCTTTTCAAACTTTCAACTGGCCCCTTTTTTCAGCTCTAACCTTCCCCCAGCTTTCTGCATCTTGAACTGACTTGCTTCCTGTTGCTCACATTTAGGTTTCAGCTTTCTCTAGTCTGCAAAGTCAGAACACATCCCCATTTATCTCTGTTTTCTCTTCAAACCCACCAAAATGAGGTTCATTCTTTATGGAGCAAAGACATAAACCCCCAAGAACAAAGAAAACTGGAGAGGAAATGACAGCAGAACAGGTGTGTTGGGAATATTTCTAAAACCAAACTGCATGTGCTCAAACTGCCGTGTATAGGGGAAGTCACTTCAGTTTCTTATTGATTCCCCAGTTTACGCCTGGCAGTGACTATTCCAGAACTTGTGATCTGCTGAGCTCCTGCAGCATCTTCTCTCCCTGCTCTGGCGTGGAGCCCACCCAAGGTGCTGGTTTCCATCCAACCTTATCAGCCTTGACCCAGGAATAGTCTATTGTCAGAGACTGTTTGGATTGAGAACAGAAATTGTTAGGGAAGGATCTTAGGTTGGAGTGGGAGGAAAATGAAGGGGGGAGCATTTTCAGTGTCTCAGTTTTCTTTTGTTATAATCATATCTATAAAATGACAATGTATCTATCATGATTCTTTTAGGGAAAAAGCCTTTTCATACAATTATATTAAGAGAGATTTGTTTTCCATTTAGGCAGGTGCAATGTTTTTTAAATTTCCATTTTTTTTTAAAGCTGTCTAGGGACCATAGGTAAATGTATTTAACATGGGAAAGAGCCAAAGAATTTTTTTTTCCTGAGGAAGATTTGCCCTGAGCTAACACCTGTGCTGGTCTTCTTCTATGTTTTTGTTTTGTTTGTTTTTTGTTTTTTTCTTTTTTTTTCTGAGGAAGATTAGCCCTGAGCTAACTACTGCCAGTCCTCCTCTTTTTGCTGAGGAAGCCTGGCCCTGAGCTAACATCGTGCCCATCTTCGTCTACTTTATATGTGGGATGCCTACCACAGCATGGCGTGCCAAGCAGTGCCATGTCTGCACCCAGGATCCAAACCGGCAAACCCCGGGCCACCGAGAAGCAGAATGTGCGAACTTAACTGCTGCGCCACCGGACCAGCCCCCTTCCTGTATGTTGTATGTGGGTTACTGCCACAGCATGGCCACCGACAAGTGGTGTATGTCCACAGCTGGGAACTGAGCACAGGCTGCCAAAGTGGAGCGCACCAAACTTAACCACTAGGTCATGGGCCCAAAGAATTTTTTTTTTTGAGGAAGATTGTCGCTGAGCTAACATCTGTGCCAATCCTCCTCTTTTTCGCACATGGGACACTGCGACAGTGTAGCTTGATAAGCAGTGTGTAGGTCTGCACCTGGGATCCGAACTGGCAGACCCCGGGCCACTGATGCGGAGTGTGTAAACTTAACCTCTATGCCACCAGGCCGGCCCCAACAAAGAATTTTTTTTTAAAAAGATAAAAATATAAACTATGCTGTGGGTCCTGCTTTCCTCAGGCTCTGAGCTGGGTCAGCAGGTATTGGAGCACATTTCAGTGTTCACCACACATGCTTTGCTTCTGGCGCTGCTTCAGGAGAGTGGCGAACTTGTCCGTTTCTGTCTGTGGTTTGGTTCTGTCCTTCTCTCTCTACGTGGTATGTTAATGGCTGGAGCCACAGGTCAGACATGAGTGTTTTCTGGGTGCTGCACCCTAGTGCAGAAGCTCTGCATGTAAATACCGCCCAGTCCACGTGCACCCCAAGTGTACACCGGCATTTGGATTCGCCACCCAAGGGCCTGTACTTTTCCGATGTTTTCCAGGCCCCCCGTGGAGTTAATGGGGCTTCTGTTCCTGTTGAATTCCTTTGTCTGGAGCAGTGAACAGTGACAGGTGAGTCCAGCTCCCGGGCCCCTGGTGCAGTTATAATTAACTGTGGGTCTCAAGCAGATCTTTTAGCTACACATGATTTTCCATCTTTGTGTGACCTTTGATGGTCTGTGATGAATCAACTTCCGACACCGATTAGAAAGGAGTAGTTTTCCGACAAGTGCAAAAGCTTGCCCAGAGAACTGGGATTCAGGCTGTAGACTTTATCAGCTGCGCCAGCTCAGGAGTTTGTAAATTGGCTATGCTGATTTTCCTTCTCTTCTTGCAAGAGAAGGAGAGGGAGAAAGAAAAGGCAGTTGACTGTAATGCATTGGACAGTATTTGGAAAAGAGATGGTCATTTCTTGTAAAAACAAACGTGTGTTCTTAGGTCATAGGTTAAGTTGGAGTGGGAGGATAGGGCTATAGAAATCGTCCAGCCTATAGTTTTCGAACTGCTTATCGAGGCTGCCACTGTTCCTTGGGGGATGCTGGAAGGAATAGGGAAGGGTTTCTAGCCTGTGGGATCCCCAAGGGTGACAGTGTCTGTGACAGGGTTAGAGGGGGACCCACTTCTATTGCCGTATTGCTTCGAGCTCTCTGGGTTGCACCAAACTTCCTGAGAAAGCCATGCTTGAAGCCCAGGGATTTGTCACGCCCCAGCTCTTGCCCATCTGAAGTAGAACCACAGGATTGCAACTACCATCCTCCGTCTGTCATGGGGTGACTTGTCGCAGTGCTGTTTAGTGCTGATGAATATGATTGTGAGAAGGAAGACGCTGGTGTGTAAGTATTCCCCTTTAAAGGGATCTCCTTTTAAAGAAAGACTGTGTTTTCCTATTTAGCACCTGCACCTTTGCTTTTGTGGGACAGTGAAGAGAAGAATTAGGAAGATATGAGAAAGGCTAGATGGAGCATGGAGCTACAGGTTAGGTGGAGCATGTGGGGAAGGGGGAAGTGAGATAGCAGGGCCAAAATGTTTTGGGAGGAGAGAGGTTTTGAGGCAACACCTACCAAGATGTGTGTGACTTGGGCGAGAGAGACAGGTGAAGAAAACCTTGAGAATGTTTTGCTGTGTGTTGAAGCCTGTTCAGGAGTTTTCAACATGGATTGAAAAAGCCATTGAGGATTAACTTGATGTTGGACTCGTGGTTTTCTATGAGTGCAGTGTCATGCTGAGGCACAGCTGTGCAAATCACGCAGCTTTGTTAGGGTCCTCCTGTGATGAGTCATAACGCAGACCTCCTGGTGAAAGTTGTAGCCATCAGCATTGGTGGATTGTCCACTGGGAAGAGCATCTTCAGATGTGGTCAAAAGCTCTGTACAGCACAAGCTTCTGTACCAGACATCTGGTTTTTGCAAAAATTTTGGCTTAAATTCAAATACTAAGGGTGTCTGAATCCCGCAGTAAAAAGGCAGAGTATTCAAAAAAAAGAAGGAGCAGCTTTCGTAATTTGCCTCTACTGGTGGGGTTGGTAGAGCTGCGCATGATTCCCTGGAGTTTGACAGTCTTGCTTGATAGGACGAGAATGAAGAAAACCACAGCAGCAGCTGCTGCAGCAGGTGGGGGGTGATGTGTCTGCTCTTGAAGTGTTTTTTCTCTGAGTCAGTTCCTGCTCTTCCCTGATTGCTCTGAGAGAGATCTCCAGAGCTTAGTACAGTTGACTTAGCTCAGGACATTACAGCCTGGAAATAATAAAAGAATTTCGTTTCTGTTAAATCGTATGCGACGTGGTAAGCAAAGATCTAAGTTGACAAATTACAGCCTCATAGTCTATGTGCTACTTATCTCATTAATATCTGAACTGTTCTTAACGTTTGGATAACAGAAAGTCCTGAACTTACTGAGGGGTAAGTTATAGAGTCCCCAAGGAGGAGGAAAGCACTTGAGAATCCATAAAAAGATGGAGAAAGTAGAGGAATAGATAGCCACCTCCAACTCCTCTGATCCATGTCTTCTCACGTACCTCTATCAAAGGATGCTTTGTCTGTGAGACTGCATTAAAGCAATCGTTCATGTAGCATGAATAACCAACCGACAGAATTCTCTCTGGAGGTATTTGGAGGTTCAAAGAAAACTTACAGACTCACAAGAATGGCTCTTTGGTTGGTGAAATAAGAAAGAAGGAGAGACGTGGAGACTTAGTAATTAGGTTGAGCAGTGCAGGTGAGGAGCGTGGTCTTGGGGACCCCTCTGGTTGCCTCTTCAGGTGGCTATTTCACCCCCTTTCCCCCCTTATAGTCCTGTAAAGAGTGAAATAAAAGAGAACTGAACAGTTAAAAAAATACTTTTTGGTAGCATGCAGCTTCCAACCACTCACCCACCGCTCGTCACCTTTACAATGATGTGTCTGCAAGGATGGGAGTGTCTCTGAATTGAAACAGTGCTCACCTCTGCCTTGGAGGACCTCCTCCCTGCCTCCATCACCCTGGTGACCTTTGCTGCAGTGACGGGAGGTGGTGCAGCCTGAAGCCTTTAACAAAGCAGGTTCATTTGTTGTTGTTTGGTGGAAAGTCAGACTTTCTCCCATGAAATCCTAAAATGGCTCAGTTGAACCATCTGGATGACTTGACCAAACTAGTTTCCATGAATCCTGCCCACCTCCTTTTCTTCTATTAACTGTTGAATATATTTGAGTACTTTCTAGCCAAATAAAAAAACATCAACAACCAGAGGCACTCACAACTAGAATCTACAACTATGTACTGGGGGGCTTTGGGGAGAAGAAGAAGGAAAAAAAAAGAAGATTGGCAACAGTTGTTGGCTCAGGTGCCAATCTTAAAAAAAAAAAAAAAGAAAGAAAAAAGATACCTCTCTTTTAAAAAAAAAGTCCGTCTCTTAATGGAACTCAACCTGTTTGGAGCTGCATCATTTTATTATATTTACACATATCTTGATCACCTAGCTGAGGTCATGTTTGTCAGGCTTCTTCACTATGAAGTTTCTCTTCTTCTTCCCTTTCTTTGGAAGGGAGTCACTGTATGTAGCCCAAATTCAACGGGTGGGAGTTACGCTCTGACTTGTCTATTTTTTCCCTTTATTTATTCAGTCTTTGATTTATATCAAATACGCTTGTGGATATTTCCATTACTTTGGATTATAATCCGGTGTAAACCAGTGTAAGGGATTATAATCCCTTTTGAGCAGGGATTTTGTAAGGTATAGATCACTATGCAAATATGAGACATTAATATAATCACTGTTGCATGCTAAGCTGGAGGTCATTTTCCCATGAAGCACTGCGATAAGCTGTTTCCTGAAGAGGCCCAGCAACCTGTGTAACACACAACACGGACAGTGGAGTTCAGTAGCTCCTAACTTTTGTGTGCAATGGTTTATGAGAGCATGCATTCAGAGTGCCAGCTGATGGCAGTGGCACATCTCCCACTTCTGCTGTGCCGTCACTCAGTTGTAGATTTGAGTCCTGTTCCCTA
The DNA here is from genome assembly GCF_037783145.1 of Equus przewalskii. Taxonomy (NCBI): domain Eukaryota; kingdom Metazoa; phylum Chordata; class Mammalia; order Perissodactyla; family Equidae; genus Equus; species Equus przewalskii. Next base: position 58,346,193 of record NC_091837.1, read on the forward strand.
TTGCTTACCATGTAATCTCGGGCAAGTCATGAAACCTCTCTGAGCGTCAGCGTCTAATTGGTCGGATCAGGACATTAAGACCTGTGTCAGAGGGTGGTTGTGGGAAGTGAATAAAGAGGTGGCTGTAAAGTGTCTGAAATTCCCTGCTCCCCTGCTCTGCTTCCTCACCTGCTGATCAAGGAAGGTGAAGTCTCCCTGGAATCTGAGATGCTGGTCATAGCAGAAGAGAGTTGTTGGAAATGGTGAAAATGGGGTCGAGACCTTTGGGGAGGTCACAGGATGGGGGTTGAGAGGGAGGGACTCAATAGCTAGTGGCACGAGCCTACCTGTAGAGTAAAGGATGGAGGGCTTGGCAGGTGCCTTTCTGCCAGTCCTTGGGTGGTCCTCTGCTTCTTTCTCCCACTCTGGGGCCGGTGGCCCACGTCCTTTCCGTTGCCACCATCCATTGCTTCTGAGCAAGACTTCTCTCCTTCCTCTGCGGGATGGCATCTTTTCACCATTCCTCTCTCTTTACTTGTTCCTGTAGGGAGAAGGGCTACTTTGATTTCTAACCCACCAGTATGGTCAGCATACACGTGAAGAGTAAAAGGATCTCTTTCTCTTTTTCCATTAGTTTCTTACTGAGAGAATAAAGCCTATAGCTATCTGCTAAGATTGGGTGAACCTGAGTTTGAACTCAGGCTGATCTCATTCCAAAACCTTCGTATTTACCCACTGTGCCCTCGTGGTTTGACGGTGACGTGGCTGGTGAGTTAATGCTTGCTCAGCATTGGAACCTCAGTTAGAGATATTTGAGGACTTAAGGAACCTCGCAAGACTCAAGGGTTACCCACTTCTGCTTCTTATAGCTTTGAAATTCACTTTTGTGGATGAGCATCGGAACTCATCCAACATAGGCAATATTGCTTTCATAGGGAGATTTCTTTTTAATTTCAACTAACTAACTTACCCATAAGTTCCTGGAATGTAGATAGTTTGCCTTGTGGACTTGGGGTTCTGCCTGTCTGTTGTGTAAGAAACAGAAAGAGTCCAGCAAAGAAAGGGTAATGTGGTGGAAAGAGTGCTGCCTAGGAGCTGGAAGACCTCTGCCTGAGTCATGGATCTATCACAAATTACTGTGAACCTGAGCCAATCCCTTCTAAGCTTGAGCTTTTCATTTCTCCTTCAATAACATCAAGTTGGCCTACAAGATCTTGAAGATCCCTTTCAGATCTAAGAACTTATGCTCCAATGTAGAATAATGTGCAAAAGTGAAAGTATTGTGATAATTTTTAGATGATTTTAAACAAACCTGTTTTCATTAAAGGTGCTTTATCTTTTTTTTTTTAGTGGAAAGTTCTGGGTTGCCTTCACTCTTCTTATATCCTGACCCGTGTGCCCAGCAGGATTGCTCACTGGTCAGATGCTATAGAAAAAAGGAGATACACCTCCTATGGGTTTGGTGGAGCCATTCGGGTGCAAGCAAGTAGATGTCCTTCCAGCTGTCTTCTATGTATTAGATGGCCAAAAATAATTTATATCAAATTACTTCAGATTATCTGTTACTGACTCTAGAAGGTTCCAAGTACTTTAAAAACAGCAACAAATAGTAATCTGTCTCTCGTTGCACACCAACTCATTGCAACTTTGACTTACATGATTTTTGGATTTTTTTTAAGTTTAACGACTTTGTTAGTGGGAATTTTTATCTCTAGAGATTAACTAATTTTTGTCTCTGGAGTTAAATGATTTCAGTAAAATCCAAATTAGGTGGTTGTCTTTGGTTTCTATTATCTCTGTACAGTCAGAATTGGATGCCTGGGAATTCCTTTCTGATGGCTTTGCAGGCTGTGGCAAGCATTTAGCCCAAGTGCCAATTTATCTGCAGAAAATATAAACATTCTCTGTGCTTTCTGGTGCTTTTAGGCTTAGGAGACTTTGGAACTTGGAGAAATTAAAATCCAGTAATTTCTTGTAAGTGTTTCATAGATGTGTAGATTAGTCATACAATAATTGTCTTTAAAAGAGTTTGTTTTTTCTTATCCGGGTCCCTATTTATTGATAAAATACTCAGGGACATAAAGTTCACTCAGGAAATAGGTTAAGCTAAAAAGAAACCCAGAATATTGATGGAAATGTTCTCACTTGATATAGCAGAGTTTTGGCAGTGAGATTAAGTAGGAGAAAGCAACTGTCTTGTATTTAGTCTGAAGAGCGTTCTGTTCTCAATAGCTGGCATTCAAGTTGGACCATATCTGTGGCCAGGTTGATAATTCTCTTGGGAAACATGCCACTCTACTTGAGTTTTCAGATGATTGTGTCAATATTGACGTGTCGAAGAAATGAACTGCGTGCCTCTCAGATAAAAGATATCTGGGAAAGGGATTAGTAAAGGACAAGTCAGTTACAGAGCAATAAACATTCCTTTCATTAATAACGTTCAAATGGCTCCTAAGGACATTTTGCTGCTCTTAAAATTCTTCCAGGAAAGGCTCTGAATGGTGGCAGCATGCTTACTGCTGTTGGCGATGTGCAGTGAGGCCGCCCGCTGGGTGCTTCTGGGGGCTCAGCACGTGCTGTGCTGTGTGAGGCTGTGGTGCAGCCTGGGCCTCCGCACCCAGGAGCCTCAGGCCAGGGGTGGATTGGCTCCTGCAGAGTGAGTCAGGCTCAGCCAGGGAAACTTGGGTCAAGAAGATAAAAATTCCATCAACTCACAGTTAGGAGACATTGCATTTCTTTTCCTTTGGAGACTGCCAGTGTGATAACTTGCAGAAGTGGAAAGGATCTGAGCACAAGTGGAGAAAGAGAGAGAGTGCCAGAGACACAGAGTCAGGGAGAGGGACCTGGATGGGTCCTCAGAGGGGCAGGAGGCCCAGGATGAGGCAGAGCGGGCAAGGGAGGCCTCAAGAAGAAGGTGGTGGTGGTGGTTTGGTCTCAGTGGAAGCAAGAACAAAGACCCATCTCTCAGCCCTGTTCCTTGTCCATCCCTTTCTCTCTCTTCCCCTCCCTTCTCCTTTCTTTAGTACTGTGGGTCCTGGACATACACAGGATAGCTGCTCTTAGTGTCTGTCTGTCTGTCTGTCTCTCTTGCACACACGCACGCACTACCACAGAGGCAAACTACCACAGAATGTTTAAAACTTTTAAAATAAAAAAGTAAAACAAATATATAATAAAAACGGTGTGACAGTTTTATGTAATAAAAGGACAGACCTGGGTATCAGAACTTTAGGGGAGCGCACACAGTGACATTTATGGCCACTTTCCTGAAGTGTGGGTCCAGAAATGAGCCAGAATAACCAGAGGCCTAGGCTGACTAGAGGTCAGCCTGTAGCCTGGGCTTGCTTCTGCAGAGCACTGGGGTGGGAGCCAAGAATTAGCACAGGAAGTACAGCATCACCTTCCAGCTCTTGTGAAGGTCCTTCTAGTTCTTGCTCTGTTCCTGGCAGTGTCACCCAGAGATGTAATGGGAGAAGTCTTGGCTGATGTCCTTCTAGAGTTTCTAGGCTCATCAAACATCTGTTAGAGATTGATCACCTACACATTGATTTAAACCAAGAATCCCAAATAAATTTTATTTCACGGGACAACACCTATTGATTGGTACTGGATTCGCAGAATACTGTGTTGAGAGTGATTCTGAGGTTATTTCTGGGCTCAGTGGGTTCAATTAAGTAGTACCTGCTATGAGGATAGTGGGTGACAAAGGTAGTTTTTTCCCTTCTCTAATCTGAATCCTCCTAAATCACATTAAACTTAGGTTTTCCTCTCTCCCTTTATTTATATTTATTTATAGGTACATTTTGCCTGCTCAGACTGAGATTGGATCTGACCTCAATTCTAAAGCATAAAATTAGAGCAAGTCCTTGAAGTAGATAATACTCATCAGTTGCTTGTAGACAATCTGGCTCTCTCACCCTCTTGTCTGTCTATGGCCCCTGCCTTCTCCCCATTCCCCCAGACATACAAATCTTATGTAATGCTGACGTTGCTAAAGAGAGCTGCATACCTTGTGTGAGTTACTTCCGTCCACGTTTTCGGGGAGAGGAAGACGCTCAGATCACCCCACAGGGATGTGGTTCACTGTAGATGGGTAAATTTGCCTTCAAGCCCGCATGAGCCCTGGTCTGGGTTTGGCTACCTGGGCTGGTCTTCCCAGACCCTGTCCGCTCCTGCTGACCAGCAAGTCCAGCTCTTTGAAGAGGTGGAAAAGACATTGCGTTCCATGGGGGGAGGGTGACCCTGGGAAGATAAGTCACACATCCCAACCTCTCCTGGGTGCTTCCCTCCTTCACCTCTGTCTTAAGAGACAGAAGCATCCTCCATGCTTTTTGCTTTGCTCCTCCAGTGATCTCCTAGTAATTCTGACAGACTTCTAACACTCTGCAGAATAATTTTCTTCTGGGGTGGTTAGTTAGAAGGTCATTGTGTGAAGAATGTCTTCAGCATTTAAAGCTAGGAATGCCCTTTTCTATGTGTGCTGTGTTCCTGAGAGAGAGAACGGCCCATGCAGGCAAAGAGGCGGTACCACCACCCTGTGGCTCCCTAACCTAGAGGCACGAGGTGGTCCAGCCCGACCCTCACAGGGCAGCTGGGAGGGAGCAAGGGGGTCAAGGGCTTCTCAGCTTATAGCTGGGGGAAGGTCACATGACTTTCCTATTGTCAGTTGGCTCATTTATAAACCTGAGAAAACATCATTCCTTACTCACAGGGCCATTGTGCGGTTTGATTAAGAGATGCGCATGTAAAGCACTTTTCAAGCCATCCAGCATCCTAGACGTGCTCCGTGCTGACCTTTGTGTTTCTGAATGAATGGCATCCTTGCCCTCAAAGATGTACTCCACTTACTTAACCTTTAGTTTGGGTGCTTTCATGCTTCTGGCAGGGGCGGAGATGACACCAGGCGTCACGTGGCTAAGTGCTGCCCATGGTGCTGGTGGCTGCACTGCAGACCTGGTGGGAATGGAGACACTTGTTAAAACAAATACAAACGGCAAGAAAGTCTGAAAGATTTGTGCAGTCTGAAGGTAGAGAGTAGGTCTGTCCTCAGCTGGACAGTTATGGTGGCCTCAGGCTCCCATACACTCCCCACTCCTACCCTACACTGGCATGAAGACCGGCGCTCCTGTGTGAAGCTTCTGGGTGTGGGGGGAGCAACAAAATGAAACCTAGCAAACATCGGCCTTCAAATGCTGGCCCAGTGGCAGCGGTATTCATCCCTTGCAGGACCCCAGTCTGGCTTGGTTGTCTCTGGTGTCCCTTCCACCTTAAAGACCCTGGCATCCTGAAGCCACTTTTATAGTGGTGCCTCTGCCCTTGTCTGGGTAATGCAGCAGAGAGGCCCACACTACAGCAAGGAGGACAGGGCCTTTAGGGGAAAATGTGGTACTAAGAATAGCCAGCTAGACACAGTGATAAGGGCCCAGATGGTCAGGGATGTCAGTTGGGGACAGGGAAGGCGGAGGTGGCGGGGAAAGAACAGGATGATAAGATAGGGCCTGCGACACAGGAATGCACAGCCGGGGCTCTGCAGACGGCTGTGGGAGCGTGCTGCCGACAAGGGTGCCCCTGACAGCTGTGGGCGATGGAGCTGCCCAGAGCCCTTCCTGGGTGTGCCCTGTGGGTACAAGCCAGTGCAGGCTGGCAGACTGAGCAGTTGCTGAATTTCAGAGCCAGCAGGATTTGGGTGATCATGTAGTCTCCTCCCCAGCACTTTATAGGAGGATAAATCTGTGGCTCCGAGATATGAAGGGACCACTTCAAGGTTAGAGGCAGAGTTTAGTCCAATTCCAGCTCTCCTAGCTACTCCCGTAGAATTCCTCTCCTCACCACCAGGCCAGGACGCCTCCAGGTGGGGGCCAGCAAGAGTGCAGGTGTTATTAATCTCCCAGATGAACACTGAGCACACTCTGGGCTGCAGGTCCAGGCCTTGTCATTGGGGCTGTACTGAGCAATACAACAGACGAGGCCTGTGCCTTTCTGGAGCTTGGGGAAGCAGAGAAGACAGTACACAAGTGAACAGTCAAATGATGCAGGTTTCCGATAGTGATGAGTGCTAGGAAGGAAAGAGAAACATGTGCTCGAGGCTGTTCCTGACTTTGGTGGTGGTATACTTGGGGGTCTTTCCTCTTAGAATTATCACCACTCTGATGCTTCCTGAGAACTGGGGTGAAATTTTATGTTTTACATCTGCCATTGTCCCCCTCTCCAGCTGCTAGCATAGCACTAGGCACAGAACTGGACACTGAGTATTGACCTCGTGAGGCCGGATGATTACTGTTTACTCTGCCTTTATGAAACTTAAGGAGACATTTCCCCCATGCTTAGGGTCTGTGGATTTGGGTGCAGATTAAGGGGCATGTGCAAACCACACTTACACATCCCTGGGCCTCGTTGGCGGCCTTGATTGCCGAGCTGGCTGACTGCAGTGCGGGCAGTTGTCCCGTCCAGTGCTCCAACTGGGAGGCGGGCAGTGGCTCTGGAGCGTTTGTCCCTCCCTGAGCCCTGCAGGCTAGCCCAGCTCCCCTCAGGGGATCCACCATCTTGCCTTCTGGTAGTGGGAGTGCAAAATGGCATGTTGAGGACACGAAATCTGAACTGGCCCATGAGCTCCCAGAAATCAGTCCCTTTCTACTCAGCTATTGCCCGCTGATGGGCAGTGATGCCAACATGAAAATAACTCGGTAGGAATGCCAGGCTTCATAAGGGGTTCAAGGCCTCATCTCGTTTGGTTGGATCATAATATGAAACCAGTTGGTGCACTGACCAGGTTTTAAGGGCATGCGAGTGTTCCAGAGTTGTGGGCTTTAGCAGGCCCTGAAGGAAGTTGTTGGAGGTTAAGGGGGTGGCAGTGGGTCTGCAGGGGAAGCTCCAGCGCTCTGTGGCTAAGCCAGAATAAGCAGCATTATTTCCACAAATCAAGCCATTTTCATGCATATTTCCCTTTGTGTCCTCATCTGTGTAATTTCGGAATGCATATATGTGGGAAGAGGTCTTTGGAAAACTAGTTCCTGTTCTTTGTCAAGAGGCTGACCTAAAAGTTTAAGAAATTGGTTCATGAGGAAATTCTGCAGTAGAGAGCTGGCAGGAATTCCAGATGGCAGGAGAGGGTGGGGTGCCCCCAGGCAGGCGCCTTGTGTGTGTTGCTTTGTCCCTCTGGACCCTGGCAAAAGTCACATGCAGAGCACAGTGCACAACGAATAGGTGTGAACACGGGGTGGAAGTTAGCAAACTCTTTTAAGGTTAGGAGACCCCTGGGTGGGGTTTGTGTTCTGCCACCAAGCAGAAACTGCACCCTTTTTTGTCCTCCGTGGTCTCCTCAAGGCTTAACAGGTCCCTGACACATACTAGGTACTTAATGAATATTAGTATGAATACGAAAGAGCATCCTGTGGTCCTTCTGGCCTCAGTCTCCTCAGGCGTAACATGAAGGAACTGGAGTAACTCAGAGATGGCAAATGATTTTGTCGTTCATGTCTGCGACAATTGTCTTGTAGGACAGGAGAGCTTTGTGGAGAGGTTTCTGAGACACAGATTTGGGGTGGAAGTGGCGGAGGGGACAGCAGAGGATGCACTTCCTAATGGAACTTCCTCATGTCCTTGTTGTTCTCTAAAACCTACGTGGTTCTGTAATTGGCTATCATTAATATAGTTATACTGTATTAGTCTATGAGTTTTAACTGGGATAGTGCTCGATGATCTGTACAGAGGCTGGATCCATTCAGTGACTTTGTATGTTCCCTGATGAGCAGAACAGGAGAAGCACCCTGCCTCCAGAAGGCGAAAGCAGACAAAGTTAGCCAGATTTCTGCTTAGCTCTGGAACGTCGGGCAGAGTGTTGACGTCCTCTGGACATTGATGTTTGCGCCGACAATTTTGGATAAAAAGGCCAAGGTCATGGAGTTGGAAATAGAGTAAGGTGAAGAGCTGTCAGATGAATGGTCGCTGGCTGGCAGCTTCACCCTGGACTGATGACACAGTCCCATGGAGAGGCCATGGCGTCCCGTGTGGGAGGCCTGCTGTACCTCTCTGAGCAGAGACCTGAGGCTTGCCTTCAGTCCTGGCTTTGAACACCCACAACTATGCCCTTGTGGCGCAAATACTGCAGCATCCCAGAGTTAACAGTGTTAATGCACTTCTGCCGTAAAATAAAAGGGCAGAGGGTGTGTACTTTTTTGGGGGAGTGGCTCTGGGAAGATGGTGGAGCTGCCCTCAGTCTTCCGCCCAGCTCCATGAGGCAGAGGAACAGGAGCTCGTGCTGTGCGGATGCTGGCATGAGTGTCATGAGCTGGTAAAGGCCTCGCTGCCTCAGTCTCATACCGCGGCACCATGTCCCAGCTCTCTGTTGATGCAAATAATCCATAACCAATCTCTAAATCAAAATTGGGGTGAACTTATTATGAGCCAGATGTGAGGACCATATAGCCTGGGAGAGTCCTTCCACAAAGGAATGGAGCACTCCAAAGTAGTGGGGGTGTACAGAGTGGTTAGATACCGTCAGAGAGCATGTATCACGTATGATTGAAATGTGCCTTTTACAGTAGTCATGAGATTGCCCTGTCGGCACAGCGATTGATGGACACAGCAGGTAGTAGGTCTGCTGTCTCCAGCTGGGTGGTCACAGGTGAGCACAGCAATCAATTCCTAGTCTAGGGAGAGATGCTTATCCTTAAGGGAATGCCAATGTGGGGGAAGTTGCACCTTAAGGCCATTTGTTCTTGTCTTTGGGACACAGCAAATGCTTAAAGCAGATATACAATGTATGCTCAATGGCCACATAAGGCCCTTTTGGAAAAAACAAGGTCAGGCTGAATTAGGCTTACACCAAATGGCTTCCTCATATGTTCCAGTGTATCCTACTGCCTGCCACTTGTTATCAGCCCTTCCCTGACCCCAGCTGGCTTGCGTCCTGCTTCACCATGTGCTCTCCTGAGGTTCCCTGTGGTTGCACCTTCTCAAAGGCTGCAAGGTTGTTATGGGCAGAAACCTTTCCTTATGCTTCCCTCAGTCACCCTGTGTCTATGGCGAGTGGTTGTCACCAACCGCCCCACACTAGTGGCCCCCTGGCTCTTCCTGAGCACTGGCCTCATTCAGAACAAAGAGTAGTCCTTGCAATTAGGATCCAAACAATGGTCTATTCAGTGCTTCTGCAAGTAAAGGCTCCTTTTGTCCAGATTGCTGACTTCGGAAAGTTCTTCTTGAGGTTTTGCTGTAGGAAATTAGAAACACCAGGGCGAAGACAATAAAAGAGAACTTCCCTGTGGGAAGATGACCCTGTTTAAACGTACAGGCACACCTCGGAGATATTGTGGGTTTGGTTCCAGACCACCACAATAAACCAATATTGAAATAAAGTGAGGCACATGAATTTTTTGGTTTCCCAGTGCATATAAAAGTTATATTTACACTATACTGTAGTCTATTAGTGTGCAATAACATTATGTCTAAAAAACAATGTACATTCCTTAATTATTGCTGAAAAATGCTAACCATCACCTAAGCCTTCAGTGAGTTGTAATCTTTTTGCTGGTGGAGGGTCTTGTAAAAAAAAATGCAGTAAAGTCAAGCACAATAAAACGAGGTATGCCTGACGTTGGCTTTCTGCTACTCCCACAATGGCTTGTCTGTCTATCCACAGTGTAAGGGATATTTTCTCTCAGCACCTGGAAAGGTTATTTGTTTTAGGGTCTTAGTTTCCAGAGTGCAATTTTTTTTTCCATCCCAGGGAGTTTTACATAAGCTAGATGATATGAATAATGATTTTCATAGCTTTTGTGGGCAGTAACAAAATAGCTGTGAAAGAACCCAAACCAGGTGGAGAACCAATTGCTGTTTCCGATCATTTGAATACCCAGAGTTCTCAAAACCTCAGCAAATATTAGTTGAGAGGAGAAAATCATCAAACTCAAGTAATGATGGTGCTTGAAAATAAAAAAAGGAAGTCTCTAACCAAAAACGGAAAGAGTGTTAAATGCAAATCCTATTTCTCTGTAATGCATATTTTGCCATAATCTTAAAAATATAAATTATTTGGCCTACATGATTCTCATTAGAGACACAACTTTTGTGAACTTTCAAGCATGAATTAGCACCTGGTAGTGTTTTTGCCTAATGCTGTCAAAGGCTTTGTGTGAGCAAGTTTGGCATTGCTGGTGTTAAGGTAACGGCCACCAGCTTCACGGCAATTCAGTGCGGGTTACTCTCACGTCATTCCTGTTTAATGGATGAGAAAAAACTATTAAGTTGCCCAAGGTCACATATTTATTTAGTAAGCGAAGGAACTAGAACTTCTAAAAATAGCTTTATTGAGATATAGTTGGTATGCCGTAAAATTCACCCTCTTGAATGTGTTATAAATGGATTTTGGTATATACGCAAAGTTGTGCGACCGTCACCAGTACCTAATTCCGTAACATTTCCGTCACTCAAAAGGAAACTTCATACCCATTAACAGTCACTGCTCAGACTGTCTTCCCCTCCTCAGCCCAAGGTAACCACTACTCTACTTTCTGTCTCTGTGCAATTTGCCTATTCCGGACAATTCGTATAATGGAATCATACAGTATTTGGTCTTTTGTGACTACCTTCTTTCACTTAGCATAATGTTTTTGAGCTTCCTTCAGGTTGTGACATCTATCAGTACCTCATTCTTTTTTACTGCTGAATAGTGTACCACTGTCTGTGTATACCATGTTTCATTTATTCATTCATCAGTTGGTGGACATTTGCGTTTTGTCCACTTTTTGGCTGTTCTAAACAATACTACTATGAAGATTGTTTGAGCATAAGGAGCTAGAGTTTGAGCCTGGCTCTTAACAATTCTGCACTCTGCATGTGATCGTCACTAATCCTTGGCAACTACTCCAGAGAAAAGTGGCATTTTACAACAGACAGAGTCCTGAGAGATTTGTTTCCAAATCCAATTCTGAGCTTCCTTCACTTGAAGGTAGGACGCAAGCCCAGTGAAATGAAATAAGGTACTCTAACTTTGGCTATTCAAAGTGTGGTCCTTGGACCAGCACCGGCTTCTTCTGGGAGCTTGTTAGAAATGCAGAATCTCAGATCCCACCAGACCTACTGAATCAGAATCTGCGTTTTCACACAATCCCTGAGTGATATGTGAGTTCATTAAAGGTTGAGAAACACTGCTGAGTCACACAACTAGGTCTGGAGCTGTGATTCCCGTATCTCTAGTCTAGGGGATTCTTTTCTCCTCCGTATTACTTTTGGACATTTTCAGAATGTATTGTTCTATAAAATATTAATAATTTCCTTCTGAATCAAAAAATGAGATATGGAGACACCAATACCCTCTCTGCAGTGACTCAATGGAAGAGGTAAAACTAAAAGGAAGATATTTTAGCATTGCCTTTCGTCGTTTTGAGAGTGTGTTGCTAAGCACTCAAGTCTCCTGGGCCAGCTGTGTCTAACCTCTCTCTGCAAAGTTTCCATTCCATGAGACTCCGTCAGTGGCTTTGAGAATACCTTGGTAAAGAAAGCTCTTTACTCCAGAACACGTTTTTGAGAAGCATCCTCGGGTATTAATAATACTTGTGTATTAGTCAGGACTCTCCAGAGAAACAGAACCAATAAGATATGAGTATAAAAGGGGGCATTTATTGTAGGGATTGGCTCACACAATTATGGAGGCCAAGAAGTCCCATGATCTCCTGTCTGCAAGCCTGATATCGGAGGTCAGGAGAAGATGGATGTGCCAGCTCAAGCATAAGAAGAGCAAATTTTCCCCTGCTTTGTCCTTTTTGTCCTGTTCTGAGGCCTGAGGACTGGATGATGCCCACCCGCACTGGTGAGGGCAATCTTTAATCAGTCTACCAATTCAAATGCTAATCTCTTCCAGACGTACCCTCACAGACACATCCAGAAATAATGTTTTACTGGCTATCTGGGCATCCCTCAGCCCTGTCAAATTGACACAAAAAATTGACATCACTGCTTGGAACTCATTTTGGGAAACAAATCTGATCCCAATATTGCTGATCCCACATCCCACCCTTCCGCTGTGATATGGTCCTATGGCAGTGACAGCCAGGCCCTTGTGTTTGGTTCCTTTGCTTCTGAATTTCTTCTTCTATTGACCCTGAACAATTAATTTAAAGATGGAGTTTAGGAAACCACACTTCTTCTGGTATTTATACCACATAGAACAGTTAAAAGACCTTGGAAGGGGCTTAGAGATCCCTAAAGAGCCATCCTGATTTTTGTTCGAACTTGTAAAATAGGAACAGGTATACTCCAGAAGATTTACCTGTGTGTCTATTTTACTGATTCCACTATGTCCACGGGAACACTTGTTTCGTCCCTTTACTTTGTCTCCTAAGTTAATTCAGTTCCTCAGGAGGGGTGCACGATGATGATGGGAATGGAAGTGGGAGGGAGGGAATTAGGATGGAGACATGGATGTTACTTCCATAGGTTTTGGCAAATACCTCAAAGATAATTTTTGTCCTTTCCTGGCCACCATTTGGGTGTATCCTTGTAATTAGTGCGCTGCGTATTTAAGTGTAGGAGGCAAACTGAGGGCTGGAGCTGTTTCCCTGCAGCTGGCAGGTGAGAGCCTGACAGCCCTTGGAAGATAAGGAGGGTCAGGAGGGCTGCCACCTGGGAAGGCTGGTGCCGAGGAGCAGTTGGTTGGAGAATGGGGGTGGCGTGGGGCAAGCGCTGGGAACCCCAGGGAAGAACCTTGAGGCGGCTAAGGTCTGGCCCCCCCCCCCCCCACCTTAGACCTCGTATGCCTCCGACCCTGCCTGAGCCACTGGGGTGGGAAAAGCTCACAGAGCCAGGAGGCCAGATGCCCCTTGCTGGGCCCAGAATGGATCCCAGGGCCTGTGATCCTCTGGCAGGGAAGGGCCTTCTGGACTTTTCAAAGTGTGGCAGTTTCCCTTCAAGCTGAGGCCCAAGCTGCCTGGAGTTGCAGGCCATCGTTGGCTAGTTTGAGGCTCAGCTCAGTCTTCAAGGTCTTTGAGGAGGTCAAATATCCTATGGCTCTAAGGAGAGTAGGGCTACTACTGGAATATTCCAGGGGTCGAGGTCTTCTGGGCGTTTCACATCCTGTGCATTTTGTGAAATGTCAGGGTCTTATGAGCTCTGGCCACTGATAATGAAAAATGTGTGTGTGGTGGTGGGAGGGGACTACTGAGATTTGCTGGAGAAAAATCATTAATCAAAACCCAGGGTTTCATAAACTTGGAGTTATGATATGACCCAGCAATTCTACACTTAGGTGTGTTACCAAGAGAACTGAAAACGTATGCCCACACAAAAACTTGTACACAAATGTTCATAATAGCATTATTCACAAGAGCCAAAAGGTGCAAACAGCCCAGATGTCCATCAACTGATGAATGGATAAGCAAAATGCGGTTCTGTATATAAATTGTCCAGAACAGGTAAATGCATAAGACAGGAAGTAGATTAGGGGTCGCTCGGGGCTGGGGGGAGGGATAAGTGAGGAGTGACTGCTAATCGAGTATGGGGTTTCTTTTTAGGGTGATGAAAATGTTCATATTTAGATATTGGTATTGGTTGCTCAACTTTGTGAATACACTGAAAACAACTTAATGGTACAGTTTAAAAGGGTGAATTTTCTGGTATGTGAAATGTATCTCAATAAAACCAACCAGAAAACAAGGTTTATGCCTTGTACTTGGAGGACAGAAACACTTGGGACTATTTCTTTATTTGTTTATTTAATCCTTAAAGTGTTTTTGCTTGTGGGGTGGGTGGGAGGTTGTGCCTGTGATGACTGTGTTTCCCTTACCCCACCATGGGCTCCCTAGATGGTTTATCTCCTCTCACGGCCCACATGTCACTGTGCCCCCATTTTTGATGGACTTCAGTGCTCACCTATCCTTGGAGCTTTTAGCAGCTCAGTGCCACCCCTGGGGCTCACCCACATGCAGGCGTGGTGTCCCACAGGACCCTGGCAGCTTGGCTGGCTGGCATTCTTGGCTACCCTGCGGTCCATGCAGAGACCCCAGAGATGGGTGATGAGGGCTGTGACTGATGCTCCTCAAAGGCTGCCACAGAGGACATTTTAAATAGTCAAGTCAAGCAATTCACATCTCAGAGGTGAAGAAACACAAAGGGAATTGAGAATTCTAATGGGAAGGACCTGCCAGTGAAATAAAGACCGATAAAGTAATTTTTGAGAAACTTTCCCTAACGTAATTAGGTGTAGAAACTATTATTCACACTTCTTAGTTTAAGTGTATATATGATGTTAATTTATTCATTTAACACATCTGGAGGAGTATTGATGAAAATCTGTATGGGTGGGATTACAGGATACTTTTACTTCATATATGGATACATAATAGTAGCATTTTATTAATTTTTAGGCATAATTGCAGCATTTTTTTTTCCCACAGTGGAAATGTATTACTTTTGTAATCAGAGGAAATATACACAGTAAAAAAATCATGGTGGCCTAGATAATGTTACCTAAAAACCTATGAACTGAAAACATGTGATTGACAGAACTTACAATTCACTAGGTATGTTAGGAAAAGCATGACCCAAAGACTGGTCAAGAGAAATTTATTTTTAAAAGCGTTTCACTAATGTAGTGATTTTTGGTGTACAAAGTTTGTTCTTTCATTCACTCGTTCAGTCCTTCCATCAACCCATCAGGCCTTTATTGAGCCCTGTTACTTGTCAGTCACAGTGCTGAGGGTGCCCTGAGGACAGTAAGGTGCCTGGTGTCCCAAAGTGGACAGTTTTGCTGATGGTGACAGCCCTGTTTCCACTGGGTGCAGCTGGTGAGGAATGTCTGCACAGGCTGCGAGGGGCCCCAAAAGGCATGCTCATCGGTGTCAGGGCCGGGATGCCATCAGGTGGGCGGAAAGGAATCTCTCTCTCCAGTCCATGGATGCCCCTGTTGGCCACAGGGTTCGAGACTGTATGGAGCCTGTGATGCCACACAGGGCAAGCTTCTCAAGCCCTTGTCGTCAAGGGCAGGCAGGGCAGCAGGACTGAGGGAGTGAGAGAGCTGAGCATTGTGAATGAGGGTGTGATTCATGCTGTGGCTTCCCTCACTAATAAACTGAGCCTGGCTTCGAGGAGAGCCTGTGAAGCTGGTCTCATCCAAGGAGGGCTCCTAGGAAAGTGTCATCTTTACCAGGGCCGGACTGGGGGACTCTTGACGCCATGGGAGGTTCTGGGAATAGCGAGATTGGTGGAGGGCTTTTAGCTTCCTTCCTGTGGCCCCTCTGTTTGTCTCTTCCTGATTCTCTTCTATTTCCATTGAATCCCCCCTTTCTCCCCTTCACTTTCCCGTAGTGTCATAATATTGAAATAAGTCATGTTCTATTATTTGCCATATTTATTGAATAACGTGAAGGCTCTTATTCTTAATTAAAAATACAGATATTCCATATGCTTTCTCGTTTTTCCTCTGAAAAATCCCTCCTTACAGGAAAGAAATAAAATTTTTCTTCATCATTGTGTTTGTTTTTATGGGTCAATGACCTTTAGGTGGAAAAGGACGCAGAAGGACTTTTGCACCAGATAAAGTAATCTAGGTACAACATGGTTATGTCTAAATTCCCTGGTGGTTCAGATCAGGGTTGTATGGCTTATCTCCTGACTGGGAACCTGCAGGCAAAAGCAGGATGAGCCTCAAAACTAATGAGGTAGCAGAGCCTTGGTGTTTTATGAATCGCTGATAGCCAGACAGCACATGGTGGAGGCCAAGCCATTGACGGAGTGGGATGGAGTGAGCTGGGAGGCCAGTGCAGGCTGCCCCAGAGGGGAACCCTTTCCCACAGCCCTGAGACCTGTGTGTGCATGGGAAGAGGTGGTGGACTCAGATTCTCGGCTACCTGCCTACAGTGACTATGGAGAAGTGGCAGTTTCTTATCAATGGCACAATAGCGTTTTGTTCCTTGAGTGCCCTTTTCTCAAAGCCCCCTGAGACTGAAGATGAAAGGATCAGGGTACTCAGTCTCCAAGAAGCTGCTCAGGGCAGGGTCTCTGTTTTCTGGCCCCCGTGGCTAGGAAAGAGCTATAGAATACTTGGCACTTGTTATGTTTAAGTCAGATCTTAAGCCAGTTTGAGTCACTGAATCCCCATGATCAAAGGCAGTAATTTCATGTCTTTTAGTCACTTCAAAGCAAGTCTTGGAAAAAATTAGGAATCTGGAAGCAAATTGAATTATACATCAAAGAGAAACAATCTCTTGACCTTTCTTCCTTCCCGAATCAACTGTTCCTAAGTGTAAAGATCCAAACTGGATAGATGGAATTCAGTGTGGAGGAATGGAGGTCAGTTAAACCAAAGGACTCATTGAACACTTTCTTTACCAAGGAATGTTGGAGCTGCCAGAATATGGAAGAAGTCCAGGATGAGGATTTTGTCTGAAAAGTGCCCACCATTAGTTGAGGAAGCAGAACTGCGCACAGCACAACTGTTATACAGGGTCTAATTAAATGGTGAATTGGGTGATACCATGTGATTGTTGTAAGACCTCAAAGAGGAAAAACGGCAGCCGTAGCAGGAGTTGTCCAGTGAGGATGGATATCATAGCAGGTCTGTGAAAGTATGGAGAGCTGGGGAGAGGAGGAGGAGGAGGGGGCACTCCACAAGAAGGAGGAAGAGGGTGAAGCGTGGGGTATGCACGGGGTGGTCAGATCCATCTTCTCAGTTGGGGTGAGGAGGGAGGTGAGGTTGGATGAGTGGAGTGGCCCCCATTAAAGACGAGTCCCTAAGGCTGGATAGAATGTCAAGATGAACAAAGCTGGATACTGGTTAAAGTGCTAAGGGCAGATTTTAATCAGTATTATATTATTGCAATAAGGAGAAGAGTTCAGCATGAACAGTGCTCCACTTCGATTTGTACAGAGGTGACTGGGCAGTTTAAAGAGAGAATGAGAGAATGGGAAAGGGGTGAGTGAGGGCTCAGCAGAGTCAGGGAAGGGAAACATCACAAAAAGCGGGGAGGAGTGGTTGGTCCATGTGAAACCCACACGGGTTTGTGAACTGGCACTTATCAGAGTTAAGCTCCTCCCCTCCCACAGAGGCTGGGAGACAGGGGCCCCAACCTCATTTGTCAGCTGGAATGAACAGTAAATTCTTTTCCACAGCCTTGAGTTTTCTCAGGAAGGCACTTTAAGGAGGGGTAGAGTCATCCTAGGGATGTGGGCTTGAGCTCTTAGAAACTATGTTAGTGTTGGTTCAAGTCTTTATAGGCCATGGTTGAGGCCCTAGTTGAGAAGAGGGCTTAGAGGAACATGGCAAGAGTTTGGTCAAGGAGAGAATCATCATCAGGCAGCATTTGATTTGATGAGGGAGGAAACAGAATTGATAGTTTTTAAGTGGGAATAATGTGGTGAAACAGATATTAAGGGAGATTAGATTGTCTTTGAATGATAATCACTTTTCATTGATCTTAGGGCCACAAATGACCAAAGAGATCGTTAAACTTAAAGCCCTTTTTTACAGAGGAGGTAATTGAGATCTAAGGGATCAAGTGATTTTTATCCTGTGACATGAAAATGGTCAGAATGTATGTATATTACCAGGAGAGAGTGTGTGTGTGTTTGTATGTGTGTGTTCAATACTAGGAATGACTAGCACTGTGCTAGCTATTATAGGAGACACAAACGTCTGTCATAAATTCCTGGGAGCCCTGAGATTTTCATAGTCCAATGAAAAGGCACAAATATGTGAAGAGTCGGCTGCATACTTAGAGATGATGAGCTAACATGGCAGGGTGTGGTTCTTGGCACCGGAAGTAAGGGCAAAGACAGGAGGGTCCTTGGACTGTAATGGTCCAGGGAGACAAAGAATCATGGAATTCCAGAGCTGAAAGGACTCCAGAAGTACTCTAGCCCTACAAACTCACTTCATGGGTCTTGACACATGGGCAGGACTTTGACAGACTGACAGAACAAAAAATGGCTCTGGGAAGGGAGGCGGGAGCCCCCAGGAGACAAAGCATGACATTGGAGAACACAAGGTCTATGGTTGTCAAGCAGAAGGTTTTGGAAGGTGAGCAGTAATTGGTTGCCTGTAAGCCTGGTTTGTTAATGAACGATTTAAAGGTTTTTAATGTCAGTTTTCTTAGTCCACCTGTCACTTGTAGTGTTGGCAAAGTACTTTAGTCAAGGTCAGCATTACCTCATTCTTTGATAAATGTAATGCCCTCTTAAGAGATTTCCCTCCTTCCTTTTGTCCACTGGACAAGTATTTATCAAGTACCGTGGATCCCTCCAAATGGTTCTCCACACTGAATGTAGCCAGAGAGAGCTCTCTCAAACACATAGTGGAGAGGACAATGTCAAGATGGCGGCGTAGGTGGATTCTGAACTCACATCCTCCCACGGACACAACAAATTTATAACTACTCTTGGAACAATTACCCCTGAGAGAGAACTGAAAACTGGATAAAAAGAACCCCCACAACAAGGGATGGTGCTGACTGAGGTGGAAGAAGCAGAAATTCGTTTCTGGAAAGAAAAAGGCCATCTTTGAGCCATGGTGCTTCATGGCCTGCTGGTAGCAATCCTAAGGTATGAAACTTTCCTTGGAGGAGCGGGGGATCTGAGCGAGGAAGCATTACCACAATAAGCAGCTTTTGGACTCAGCACAACTGAGACAAAGGTCATAATATCTGGCTTTGCTGGTTATTAACTGTAATGGGGAATGCCCCTAGAAGAGCTATCGGACATAAGGGAAAAAAGCCCTGCTCTTAAAGGGTCCACACACAGATTCACCCATTTCAGAACGCATCCTAGAATCATCAGAAAGAAAGGTGCACTGTCGTTCGGTGAAAAGAGACTCACCTGATAGGCTCTGCATGCATCTTGGTGAAAGGCGAGAATTCTCCAGGTATTAGGACTTTGGTGGCAGCCATTATTGTGACCTAGTACAGGCGTGCGGACACAGATGCTGGCAGACGCCATTGGAGTTCTTCCCCTGGCCTGTTAGCCCAGGCGTCTGCCCCACCCACTAGAGCACCAATTTAATCCAGCTCAGCTAGGTCAGGCATGCCACCCTAGGGACTGGGCCCATACAACAGCAAGCCCACAGGGAACTTGTGGGCCTGCAAAGGCAGGGTGCCTGGAACCTCTGCAGCCTGGTGAGTGGGTCCATCTCTGTGGGGCAGGACATGTGCGAGGGGTGGGCCTGCATTGGAGGAGTATGTGGGGCCTCTGCAGTGGGGTGACTGGGTCCACTTCAGTGGGTTGGGGTGCGTGCATGGAGCAGGACTGTGTTGACAAGGTGTGTAACCCTGTGGGTGGTGGGGCTTGTTAGCTTCAGCAGACTTGTGCTTCTCAAACAACCACATAGGGAATCAGCTCCAACTTCCAAAGCCTGAAACAATTGTGTACTCCCATGCCTGGGGCCAACCCCATCCAGCTGCACTCCTGAGAGAACAGACAACAGCCTTGCAGGCCAGAGGCCTACAGCAATTGTAAGTCCCTGAGCCTAGCAACCATGATGCTGGGGGCCTACTCACTTAAAAAAACTACAACAGGAATGTGCTATTAGACCTTGTAGCCAACTGTGCTGGGGCTCCTCACACCCAATAAAGTGACTGAAGGGTCCATAGCAGCCACATGCATCTAAGCATTACAACCAGCCGACCAGGGGGACAGCTTAGCCTCCCCATGCACCTGCAGCAAGAATAACCCTGCCACAACTGAAGGACACACATAGCTCACACAGGGGACACTCCTGGAACATTTGGGACTGGTGACAAGAGGGAAGCACACTGTTGGGCCTCATAAGCATCTCTTACATAAGGCCACCTTTCCAAGATTTTGGGAGACATGGCTGACCTACCTAATACATAGATATAAGCATGGAGAAAAAGGCAAAATGAGGAACTAAAGGAATTTGTTCTAAGTAAGGGAACAGGACAAAACCCCAGAAAAAGAACTAAATGAAACAGAGATAAACAATCCACCTGACAAAGAGTACAAAGTAAAAGTTATAAGGATGCCCACTGATCTTGGGAGGAGAGTGGATGAACTCAGTGAGAACTTCAACAAAGAATTGGAAAATATAAAAAAGAACCAATCAGAAATTAAGAATAGAATATAGGAAATGAAAAATTCACTAGAGGGACTCAAAAGCAGGGTAGATGATACAGAAGAATGGATCAGTGAGCTGCATGAAAGACTAGAGGAAATCATCCAAGCTGACCAATAAAAGAAGAAAGAATTAAAAAGAACGAGGACAGTCTAAGGGACCTCTGGGACAATATCAAGCATATTAACATCTGTATTATAGGTGTTCCAGATGGAGGAGAGAGAGACAAAGGGGCAGGAAATCTATTTGAAGAAATAACAGCCGAAAACTTTGCTACCCTAAGGAAGGAAACAGACATCCAGATACAGGAAGCACAAAGAGCCCCACACCAAGACACGTTGTAATTAAAATGTCAAGAATTAGAATCCTAAAAGTTGCAAGTGAAAGGTAACAAGTTACATACAAAGGAAACCCCATAAGGCTATCAGCTGACGTCTCAGCAGAAACCTTACAGGCTAAAAGGGAGTGGCACGATATATTTAAAGTGCTGAAAGAAAAGAACCTTAGCCACGAATACTCTGCCCAGCAAGGTTATCATTCAGAATGAGGTAGCAATACTCATATCAGACAAAATAGACTTTAAAATAAAAACTGTAATAAGAGACAAAGAAGGGTGCTACATAATGATAAAGGGAACAGTCCAAAAGAGGATATAAATATCTATGCATTCCACCTTAATACATAAAGAAATTATTTACAGACATAAAAGAGAAATAGGCAGTAACGCAACAGTAGTAGAGGACTTTAACACTCCACTTACACCAACGGATGGATCATCCAAACAGAAGATCAATAAAGAAATATTGACCTTAATGACACATAAGACCAGATGGACTTAGTAGATTTATACAGAACATTCCATCCAAAAACTGCGAAATACACATTCTTTTCAAATGCACATGGGACATTCTCCAGGATAGATCACATATTAGGCCACAAAACAAATCTCAATAAATTTAAGAAGATTAAAATAATACCAAGCCTCTTTGCTGACCACAATGGTATGATACTAGAAATCAACTACAGGAAGAAAATCCAACAAGCCATAAATATATGGAGATTAAACAAAATGATACTGAAGAATGATTGGGTCAATGAAGAAATCAAAGAAGAAATCAAAAAGTACCTGGAGACAAATGAAAATGAAAATACAATATGCCAAAATCTGTGGGATACAGCAAAAGCAGTTCTAAGAGGGAAGTTTATAGCAATACAGGCCCACATCAACGAATAAGAATACTCCCAAATAAACAGTGTAACAGTACACCTAAAGGAACTGGAAAAAGAAGAACAAACAAAGCCTCAAATCAGTAGAAGGAAGGAAATAATAAAAATCAGAAATAAATGAAATTGAGACTAAAAAAAACAAGAGAAAATCAATGAAGCCAAGAGCTGGTTCTTTGAAAAGATAAACAAAATTGCCAAACTTTTATCTAGACTCACCAAGAAAAAAAGAGAGAAGAGTCAGATAAATAAAATCAGAAATGAAAGAGGAGAAATTATGACAGACACCTCAGAAATACAAAAGATTATAAGAGAATACTATGAAATGCTATACACCAACAAATCAGATAATCTAAAAGAAATGGATAAATTATTAGGATCATACAACGTTCCAAAACTGAATCAAGAAGTAATAGAGATTAGAATGGACTAATCATCATTAAGGAGATTGAAACAGTAATCAAAAACCTCTCAAAAAATAAGAATCCAGGACCAGGTGAATTCTCTGGTGAACTCTACCAAACATTCAAAGAAGCTTTAATACCTATCCTTCTCAAACTCTTCCAAAGATTTGAAGAGGAAAGGAAGCTTCCTGACTCACTGTATAAAACCGACATTACCCTGATACCAAAACCAGACAAGGACAACACAAAAAAAGAAAATTACAGGCCAATATCACTGATGAACATTGATGGAAAAATCCTCAACAAAATACTAGCAAATCAAATATGACAATACATTAAAAAGATCACATACTGTGATCAAATGGGATTTACTCCAGGGTTGCAAGGATGGTTCAACATCCACAAATCAATCAATGTTATAAACCACATTAACAAATGAAGAATAAAAATCACATGATCATCTCAATAGATGCAGAGAAAGCATTTAACAAGATACAGCATCCATTTATGATAAAAACTCTAAATAAAATGGGTATAGAAGGAAAGTACCTCAACATAATAAAGGCCATCTATGACAAACCTACAGCTAATATCATTCTCAATGAGGAAAACCTGAAAGCTATCCCTCTAAGAAAAAGAACAAGACAAGGATGCCCACTGTCACCATTCTTATTTAACATAGTATTGGAAGTCCTAGCCAGAGCAATTAGGCAAGAAAAAGAAATAAAAGGAATCCAAATTGGAAAGGAAGAAGTGAAAGCATCACTATTTTCAGATGACATTATTTTGTAGATAGAAAACCCTAAAGAATCCACCAAAAAACTTTTAGAAGTAATAAATTAATTACGGTAAAGTTGCAGGATACAAAATCAACATACAAAAATCAATTGCGTTTCTATATACTAACACTGAAGTAACAGAGAAATTAAGAATACAATCCCATTTACAATTGCAAGAAAAAGAATAAAAATACCTAGGAATAAACTTAACCAAGGAGGTGAAAGACCTGTACACGGAAAACTATAAAACAGTGTTGAAAGAAATTGAGGAAAGATGCAAAGAAATGGAAAGATATTCTGTGCACTTGGATTGGAAAAATTAACATAGTTAAAATGTTCATACTTCCTAAAACAATCTACAGATTCAATGCAATCTCTATCAAAGTTCCAACAACATTTTTCACAGAAGTAGAGCAAAGAATCCTAAAATTTATCTGGAACAGCAAAAGGCCCCAAAGAGCCAAAGGAATCCTGAGAAAAAAGAGCAAAGCTGGAGGTATCCCTGACTTCAAAATATACTACAAAGCTATAGTAACCGAAACAGCATGGTACTGGCCCCAAAACAGACACACAGATCAATGGAACAGAACCGAGAGCCCAGAAATAAACCCACACATCTATGAACAGCTAATTTTTTACAGTGGAGCCAAGAACATACAATGGAAAGGAAAATGGAAGGAAAGTCTCTTCAATAAATGGTGTTGGGAAATCAGGACAGCCACATGCAAAAGAATGAAAGTAGACCATTATCTGACACCATGCACAATAACTCAAAATGGATTAAAGACTTGAATGTAAGACCTGAAACCATGAAAATTCTAGAAGAAAACATAGGCAGTAAGCTCTTCAATATCCATCTTCGCAGCATGTTTTCAAATACCATGTCTGACTGGGCAAGGGAAGCAGTAGAAAAACTAAACAAATGGGACTAGATCAAACTACAAAAACCTCTGCACAGCAAAAGGAAACCATCAACAAAACAAAAAGACAACCTAACAATTGGGAGAAGATATTTGCAAATCATATATCTGGTAAGGGGTTAATATCCAAAATATATAAAAACTCATACATCTCAACAAAAAAACTAACAACTCAATTAAAAAATGGGGAAAAGATCTGAACAGACATTTTTCCAAAAAATATTTAGAGATCTCCAACAGGCACATGAAAAGATGTTTAATATCACTAATTATCGGGTAAATGCAAATCAAAACTACAACGAGATATCACCTCACGCCCATTAGAATGGCTATAATTAACAAGACAGGAAATAAGTGTTGGAGAGGATGTGGGGAAAAAAGGAACTCTCATACACTGCTGGTGGGAGTGCAAACTGGTGCAGCCACTATGGAAAACAGTATGGAGATTCCTCAAAAATTAAGAATGGAGCTACCATACGATGCAGCTATTCCACTGCTGGGTATTTATCCAAAGAACATGAAAACACAAATTTGTAAAGATATATGAACCCCTATGTTCATTGCAGCATTATTCACAATAGCCAAGACTTGGAAGCAATCTAGATGCTCATTCAAGGGACGAATGGATAAACAAGATGTGGTTTATATAAACAAGATGTGGTTTTTATACACAGCGGAATACTATTCAGCCATAAAAAGGATGAAATCTGGCCATTTGTGACAACATGGATGTACGTTGATATGTTTGATAAGCGAAATAAATCAGAGGGAGAAAGTAAAATATTGTATAACCTCCTTCTTAAATGGAAAATAAAAACAACGATCAAACACATAGAGACAGAGGTTGGATTGGTGGTTACCAGAGGGGAATGGGGAGGGAGGAGGGCGAATGGGATGGTTAGGCACATGTGTATGGTGATGGATTGTAATTAGTCTTTGGGTAGTGAACGTGATGTAATCTACACAGAAATCAAAATATGTTGTACACCCGAAATTTATATAATGTTAAAACCAATGTCACCACAATTAAAAAAAAATTAAAAAAGAACCCCCCCCCCCCCCACACACACACGTTGGATTGTGTCTCACATCTCTACATAGAACTGCTTTCTGTTCCATTTATCTTCTCCTCTCCTTAATATCATCCATTAGCCCTGGCTGTGATGCTTCTGATAACCTCCCATTGTTAACCCTCCCTACTCTTCCTACCTGTCCGCTCAGTTGGAAGAAACAGTTTGAAGAAACTTTTGATACTTTGCTGCTGTGATTTTCTAGACTAGGACTTGTGTTGTTATTTTGTATCCCCCCACCCAGTAGAACTATCAAAGAGAGGATTCTAATTATAGCTTATGCTGCATATGTAAAGACCAGTTTTGATGGACTTCTATCAACTTCAGTTAGTCCATGAAGCTCAAATAATAAGCATGCTAGACTTTTCCCTATCTTCACATCTTGTAGCCTCCCCTGTCCGTGGCCATTCCTGTGTGTCTTCATTGTGTTCAGTTCACACATATTACAGATATAGTGGGTGATCTCTGCTTTATAGAGATGGCAATGAGCTGTATACATAAAATAATTTTCAATAAAGCTAAACATCCCTTAGATATAAAAATTTTAAAGAAGTTTATTGGATTTTGGTGGGTCTAAATCTTTCTGACAGATCCTATACATTTCTTTTTCTATGCCTTTGTCAAATGGAGGACACTGGACCTACTCATAATTTAACCTTTGCTTTGTCATAGTGAACTTCAGGTCCTAGTGTGAGCTGCAATACTGTGGTCCTTTTTGTCTAGTAATCAGTTTTCCAGATTTACTTGTTACCTTAATATTGGTAAAGTTTATAGCTACCTGTGTTGGTACTGTTGTAAAGTTTACAGCTTCTGAAAATTTACGCCACATTTTAGTTGGCTTGCATTTGTCCCAATAGCAACATTTTAAGAAATGTTCAGTTGGTCAGATCATAAAAGGTCATTTTAAGAATATATAATTTTTGGAATGTATTTGATCAATATGAACATTCATTATTTTTAGACATGTATTCTTAAGAACTTTTTGATTATATTGAATGAATACATTAGATGTATTTCTTTATTTGGAGAAAGTTTATATCAGGAGGGAATGTCTATAATCAAAGGACTAGATGCATAAATGTAGAATGGACTACTTTTCCCCACCCACCTCCTCCGTCTGCCTGCTCCTCCAGTCGACTGCCTAGTCAGGCAGCGCTGGTGTCCCCTCCCTCCCTTCCACCCCCTCCCCCTCACTGCTCTTACAGCTGCAGCTGCAGGGGCTGAGTCAGAAACAAATTAACCATTCCTAAAAACCAGTCACCCAGAACTACAATGAACTGTTAAAACCATCACATCCAACCAAGTTGCTAAAACTTCATGAATAATGCAGAGAAACAAGTACATGCTGCAAATTGGGTTTAGGCAAATAGACTGTCTGCAAATTGGCCTGCTTCCATGCTGTGGCACCTTGATCACCCAGTGGAAGATGGTTTTGCCCTGAGTGTTGGGCAGGTTTGAGGTCCAGTAGCCAGACTTCTTTTCCTGAGTGCTGTTCTGGACGCCCCCCAGGCTTCACACCTCATACCTCACTTCATGTACTGCTTCTGATCTTCTGTATTCCAGTCCAGGTCATTAGGCACATTAGAAACATGGACAAATGTGATTTAATTCTGCAGAGAAGTATTTGCACACATGGATGGACATGTTCCTTGTCCGATGTCCATCAAAGGTTTCCATAGTGGAAAGTTGGGGGTACCTGAAATGTCCACCCAGAGAAGGGAATGCAAACTTAATTACAGTCCTTCTGGCCTAGGAACGTGCAGCATGAGGCTCTTGCCTATAGCTTCAAGGATATTATCATTATTGACAAATATTTTAGTTATTCAAGCCCTTTTCCACTTATTTACACTTTTTAAACTTTATTCTGGAGGTTTTCAATTTCTGTAAGACGCCGTGAATTGCCTCCATTTACTGTCTCCGTTTTTTTCTCCAGGTTGGGATTCCAGCAGTTTTTCTGTCCTGTCTTGAGCCCTTCCTTCCTTCCTTGTGGCATTAGGAAAGCATTCAGACTTCTCTGGAAACTCAAGCCATTTCCAACCACAGTTTTCTTGCACTGGGCTGGGCGGGGCTGAAGGCCTTGGAAGTCTTTTTGCTTTTGAAGAGCGTTAACTCTTTTTTTTTTAAGCTTTTAAAGCATTCTCCAGCTGGTGTTGGAAATAAACCTTAATTTCCCTTAGCTTTTTTTCTTTCACTGAAGGAGAAAAGCAACAGGACTGAAGGTAGGAGGGGAGTGGTGGAAAATCATTGTTGCCTTCTGTGTTTGCTCTCTTCATCTCTTTTCTTAGTAAATTGCCTTGGGAATTTCTGCAGTCAGCTATAATCTACTCTTGAAAGGCCTCCTTTTGGACCAAGTTCTTCAAGTGAGCCAAAACTCTTGCTAGGACTGTAGGGCTTGGAAGAAGACAATGAAAAGAAAGGGAGTATTAACATGCGGTCCTTCTATGGAGATTGCGAAATTTCCTTAAGTTGCTGTAAAGGTGGCTGGGGAAAAGGCAGAAAACTCTGCTTTTTGGGAGGCAGCATTCACTACCTTCCCCTCTTCCCTCTCTTTCTTCTTTCACCCTGCTGCCCGCCCAAGTTGGTTGCAACAGAGAGGTCATTTTACATGGTTCTGAAAGCAGGTTGTGGAACCCGCCTTCACATGCTGTGTTGTGTGACACAGCGTTTGTGGTCCGTTGGTACCATGGACAGATACCAAACAAATACTTTTCCTCTTGGTATTTTGAATTACAGTCTTACCTCATATAAACATATAAACATAAAATGCAAATGATAAAAATTTGACTTTTATTATGCTTCCCAAGTCAGTGAAACATGGAAACTTTGGAATTAGGTTAAACACAATTTTTATATAAACCACCAAAGACAAAGGTATTTTTATCTGATGGCTGGCATTTTAAAAGGCATTCCTTCCCCTCTACCCACTAAAGAAAAGCTCCTTACACTACCCGATCGGAGACAGTCTTTCTGAACCTGTGACTTGTGCCTTTAATCCAGTTGAAAGTGAGAACAAATTGACTCATGTTTCCTTAATTCCAAACAAGGATGTGAAGGAAGCTTGTTACTATTTTGTGCAAGGACCTGGGTTAGAGTTTTAAGGAATTAGGCAGAAGGTGGGTGTGTGTGACACTTTATCTGTCTTAAAGATCCTGAAAGTTATTCCTAGCTCTCAGAAATGATAAAAAAAAAAAAAAAAAGGAGGAGGTGGAAACAGAATTCAAACACTCTATTCATCAGGGGAGCGGAAAGGGAGTGTGGGAGGGTACAGATTCTTTCATTCACTCCACAAAAATATATTCCGCACCTATTATGTGCCAGTCACTACTTAAGGTCGTGGGGCTATAGCAATGCATAAAGCAGACAAAAATGCCTGCTCTTGTGGAGCTTACGTTTCAGTGGGAGAGAGAAACCATAAATAAGGTAGATACATAAAATACAGTGTTTGACAGTGATGAAAGATGTGAGAAGAAAAATAGGTAAGTGGTTCTGAAATGAGAGTGTGTATTTGAGTGCATGTCAGAGATTTTAAATAGGGTCGCCAGAAACAGGATATTTTAGTAAGAGTTGTGAATCAGGTGGGGACAAGGAGGAAAGAAGGATGACCAGGTATGAGGTCACTGCATGACCCAGGCGAGGGATGATTGCTTAGACCAGAGTTGTATGTAACAGGACTGTCGTAAAAAGGAGTTGGATGGAATGATTTGCCAGATGAGACTGGAGGTGTCGGAGAGACAAGTGGGAGGGCTGGCCAAAGGGTTCTAGCCTGAGTATCTGATGCAGCCCCTTGATCCCTCTGCTGTGGTCTCTGAAGCAGTCACCTAAGACTTTCAGTTTGTCCTGTTTTATACTTGGTGTAATTATTTTCACACTAGTTTACAAGTTCCCTGAGAGCAAGCCTATTTCTTTTTCTTCTTTCTTTCATACCTCATGGAGTCCAGTAAACATTTGTTGGCTTGAGCTGAACTGACTATTCCAAGATCAGCACTTAAGAGACACAGAACATTGTAGAATACCTACCAGCTTTAGAATGGTTGACTCACCTGTGGTAAAAATGGCAGCCAAGGGCAATGATGGACTCTTCTCTGAGCCAGCCAGCCTCATTCATGCCCCAGAAACAGATGTGTGAGCTCAGAACACCAGGAAGAGAGGCAGAGGCTCCCTTCAAATGCAGCCCCCTGGGCTCCCTATCCTGGCTCTGAAGCAGCCGTGGAGTTACGTGATTTGGAAGTAGGGGATTGGAAGAATTTGGGATTTTGCCAGGTGGTATGACCTCTGGTTGGAAGGCCAGTCACTGAAAATGACCCAGTGTTTTTAGTGTGACCCAAACCCAGGACAAGCCAGCAGGGCAGTGTGGCTGAAGGAGGGGCAGGAGTGGTCCGGGTAGGCACTGCTAGATGTGAGCAAAACTCCCAGAAGAGTCAGGCTCAGCGAGATGTTCCATTCAACACAGCCAGCTGGGCTCTTTGCACTGAGGAAAGACAGGAGAAGCAGTAGTAAATTCACGCCTGCTCTTTACTCTTTCTAGCCTGTCATTTTTTTGTGTCTTGCTGTAGATTAGTTGATCTGTTTGTTGAATTTGAAAATCATGTATGTCAGAAGAGTCCACTCCTCACTGACTCTTTTTGTTCTATTCCCAGGTGAAAAAAGTCATAATTAATGCTAGTGAAATACATTTCCAAGTCTTTTCACAGAAGCAGAGCAGGTTTCATATTACTCCCATTTTTCAGATGAAGGACTGGCTCGGGGATTAAGGGTGGAGGTGTGCACAGTCTTTCTAGCCAATAACATATCTTGAATATCATCCGTTTCACCATGGGAGAAGTATTTTATCATCTCTGATGCTGGATGAGCTCTGCAGAGCAGGTTTGGATGGCATGATTAGAAGCACTTGTACCAGCTGCCCTTGGCGTGGACTGGGTCACATTTTAACCAGTCACCCCTGGTGGTGGCCTCTCCTTCAAGCTCTTCAGGTGTTAACTAAATGCCCTAAGGTCAGCAGTTCTCCCAATGTGGTCCTGGGACCTGTGAGTTTGGGAGAAATGCAGAATCTACTGGAGCCAGATCTGCACCTGACAACCTTCCCAGGTGATTTCTGTGCACATTCAAGTGTGAGAAGATTAAAGGTGCTGTGCATCCCCTATTTATGTTGGACTACTTTTAAAAATAAATCGTGTCACGTGACAACCCCAACTGTGGATGGTTCTTAGTCATGAGGGCTCCTCTTGTATAGGCAACTGCACCTCTCATTGCTTATCTCTGTTGCTCATTTCTTGAAGCCTTTTTCTGTTCATTTGTCCAGTTCCTTTAAAATGTCACAGGAAATGTGTAGCCCGAGTTTCTGCTGATTTGCAACCAAAGGTAGAGTGTGGCTGTACCCCTTCTCTGTCACTCAAATGCCACATACGGGACTGGATAGGGAAGTGTTGCTCTTTACATTCTTATTTGATTCATGGGGATGCTAAAAGTACTTCCCTGACTTTAGGCTGACTTTGCTTAAATATCCTCTAAACAGAGGTGTTAACTTGTAGACTAAGGCTAAAGGTCTAGTCTCAGGTCCCAGTGAGAAGATATAAAACAGTCCTCCTCCTACTTTTCAGACCCAGAGAAAACGAAATGAATCTGTTTTTCGTGCCCTACAAAGCAGCAGTCTGGGTGCTGGGTTTTGTTCTAATGGCACCTTCATCTGCAGTCAGGGTTCGAGGGAGCCTCTGAGTGTGGGATAATGATGGGTCTTCATGTCTCTTCCCTGAGGAAAGAGCCCCAGCCCCCCGGGGGGTGTGGTGAAGTCTGGGGCCCTGCTGTCCAACCACAAAGATTACTGAGGACATTTTCCATGCCTGTGGCTCTGGTCTGTGTGGATTAAGGGCAGAGCCCATGGGAGACCACACTGGGCCACCAAAGGGAGCCACCCTTGCCAGCTTCCCATTCCTGATTCTATAGTAAGTGCTACCCACACTTATAGCCCTGCATCTGGAGCTGCCACCGAGCTAATGGTCACACAAAGGATGTGGCCGAGCCAGCCCCATCTCTCTTTATCACTCACTTGCATTTCTACTCCTGGAAATATGTCTGCCTTTGGGAAGGAATGGGGGCCGCTGTCTGCATCTGGGGGTGGTGTGTGTGGAGCTTGGGCATGAGGGGGATGGTGGGTGGTAGATCACCACAAGCCAAAGAGAACTCTACCTCCTGCAAAGGTACTTTAAGCCTCCCCACTCACATGCCCTGACTATTGTCATGTTCCGGTAAGAAGTTGATTCACTTTCTCTGCCTGAAATAATTCAACCAGTGATAAGCCTGCACGGATTCATGGTGATTTGATGACTGCATTGTGGTGTTAGAAGAGTGTGTCCTTTTGCTTGTCTTCTCTTGTCAGTGGCCTGTGGTTGTGACTCTTTCTTTTAAAGGCTCTCTTGGCTCAGACTCCAGTGTGAATTGATGGTTAGGGCACTGAGAGAGAACGTGAGCACCCGCCCACAGAGCCAAAGCCTGGTCCAAAGCCTGTGGGCTGTCTAATCTTTAGCTGCTCCCAGCTCTCAATCCCCACCACTCCTTGAAAATCCAGGGGCTGCTCCACGGCTTTCCCTTGGAACTGACTCAGGTGAATTGGGTGGATCCCGGTGTGGAGCTGATCCTCCTGAGGCAGAGACCCTGGAGGGGAAAGGAAGTCAGAGTCAGCTGGATCCCAGAAGTGGGCCTTAGAGGCAAGTGGGGAGAGTGCTGTTGGAGTGCTTTAGTTTGCTCATAAATGGCACCACCACCATGGCAAGACACCATCCACATTCGGTGAACCTGAAACGTAGCATGGAGCATGTTGGTTGGATGGTATCAGAAAAGCATCGCTCAGCCAGCCTACTGTGAACATGGCTGATGACTGTTCCAGGAATTAGCGTTTGTCTAATCCAGAGAAATGAAACAATGCTGCCCATTCATGGCTCTTCCCCTTTGTATTGTGGGACTGCAAAGCGCCCCAACACTGCCGGGCACTCTCTCTTCTTGGGGTCTATTGCATCTGCATCCTCAGCCTGGAAAGCCGTGCCTGCCTTGATTCACCCAAATACCTGACTCACTTGCCCAGAGTTTGCCTGGGGGTCTTAGGCTTCTGGAAGCTTCCCTGAATGCTCAAGATGACTGGGTACCCGTCCTTGGCTCTCTCATTTCATCACTTCCTGTGTTAGATGGAACGTATCTATTGGTAGGTCAGTCTATCCTTTTAGACTCTTAAGTGCCTCACGGGAGCACTGTGTTTTCTTCATTTTTGAGGCTGGGGTGCACTGCCTTCCCCATAAAGTAACTGCCTGCAAGTGGCTCAGTCAAGAGCCCCCCTTCTCCATATGAGGTCTCTCTGTGGCTCTGTTATTCATGGGAGAAGTTACAGCTAGGCAAGTGGCGGATTTTATTAGGAAATTCTGATTAAGTATTGGGTTCAGAAATACTGATTCCACTGAGTCTTCTAACCCTAGGTTTTCTGGTCCTGTTCTTTTCAGAAATGTGAAACCGCATCCACATTGTTTCCTAATTATGTTCTCCAATATGTTGGGCTCACCTAGCTGTTACCACAGAGAGGATGAGCTGTTTTCGCATTTTCACTGCTGCACGGCACCCTGGGCTTAGTCTTCCTTGGCATAGCCTGGAAATAAACCCAGAGGGAGAGCGTCAAGAGGTCGGGGTGACTGGCATGCATCTATCTTCTCCTTTTGAGTGGAGACACTTTCAGTTCAGATGTGAATGTGTTACAAGAAAAAACCAATATTTAAGGTTTGCCCCACTTAATTGTGAAAATGCAACACTGTATTCTTTTACAGTACCCCCCCCACCTTGGTTAGTGAGTAAACACTAATCAAAACAGTTGTTTTAGAAACCCTTTTCTCTGATGCAGTTTTGTTTGCGTTATATGATACTTGCTGTGGGTTAATGGCAGTTTCCATCTTGAAGGATACTTAAAGGAAGAGCCGGGCCCCATGGGGTGGGTCAGGTGGACTACTGAGTCCTGCCATCTCTGCTCCGTGACATGATTGATGCCAGATTGTTCCCTTTTGACCCCGGCTAATGATCCTTATCTTCTCTCCAAGGATTAGACATTCGCTTCTTTTTCTTAAAGTGTTTAGGGCAGGGATGGTGAACATTTTCCCTGTCAAGAGCCATTGACCCCGGGAAGGAAGAGGCCATCTCTTCGAGGGCTGATTGTGCTGTGGAGAGGCACCCCGAGGGCCCAGCTGGGCTGTCTGCGTTCAGGCGACCTTCTCCGCACAGTTTGAAGGACCTGACAGATGACAGGAGGTGCCTCGCCAGCCGTGAGTGCAGTGCCCCCAGAAGGCCTGACTAGTCACTGTATGGAGAGTCTTGGGTGTATTTTAGAAATGCCATGGAAGCCTCTAAGGTTGGAGAGAGAAGGAAAAGTAGTCTTTGCTGGGACTAAAATGTACCATGTGCTTTACCAACATTACTGTTTTCATCAACGCATCACTTCAGAATGTTGGAATGTGTATTTATTTGTTTATTTTATTTTTCCTTCTTCTCCCCAAATCCCCCCAGTACATAGTTGTATATTCTAGTTGTAGATCCTTCTAGTTGTGGCATGTGGGACGCTGCCTCAGCATGGCTTGATGAGCGGGTGCCGTGTCCGCGCCCAGGATCCAAACCCGTGAAACTCTGGACTGCTGAAGCGGAATGCACGAACTCAAGCACTCGGCCACAGGGCCGGCCCCTGGAATATGTATTTTTAATCCTGTTTTACTGATAAGAAAACCGAGGCACAGAGAGGAATCTCTTCTGAAATGCCGACATCGATTTAGGAGTCTGGATGGTGGTATCGTCGAAGGTGTGGTGGGGTGGTGCAGAAGGCCAAGGGCAAACCAGGGTGGTGCACGGTGCAGGGCGAGGACCGTGCCAGCTGGCAGTGCAGGAGAGGGCCGGTGGAGTGGACACAGTGCCCCCAACAGGGGGCAGGAGAGGAGGTCAGGGGCTGAAGGTGGCAGGTTCTGTGAGCGAGGCTGGGGAGAATGGGGTGCTTTGCAGAGGCGGAGTCTAGGAGAGTCCTGGCTATAATTGGTGCCTGGGTAAGAGAGTTGAGTAGTTTCGATGTGTGTCCTCGGGGCTGGTACGGTGGGTATGTGGTTTTTGGATGGTTCTCTTCTCCTAAATTTTCTCCCCAGAGAGTAAAACAGACTTAGGCCTCACACCCTATTGAGAGGGACGGTCTCCTATGGACACCACCACGGACTCTGGATGCATCCAGAAGAGCAGAGAGAGAATCGGCTCGTTTGCTCAGGAAGCTTCTCTTCCCTTGTGCCCTGTCAGCAGCGGGTGAGAAGGGCCGAGCCGCAGGCGGTGGCTGCCATTGTGCTGTGGCCGCCTCAGGGGAAAAACACCCCACACTCAAGCAAAACTGACTTGGCAGTGTGGTTTCTTTGTTGTTGTTAAAACAGAACTGGAAAGAGAAATATATGTAATTTTGAAAGAACATGCATCAACATTTCAATTGAATTCTAAAATAAAGGGAATGATTAAAGCCCATAAATAAAGTAAATATTTTAAGGTTCTCCACATCCCTAATCAGGGGAGAAGAGAACAAGGGAAGAAGACGATGTAGAAAGGGAGGAGGAGAGGGAGGGGGCAGGAGGGCAGCCGGCCAAGCCATTTACAGGAGACGCACACGCACACGCGCACACAGTCTGAAGTGAAAAACCCTGAAGAGGTCCCGTCACCTGTTTTTCACGCCTCTGATTGCCTCAGGGTGTGTTTTCTGCTTTTCAGATGCTAATGACCTGATTAGCCTGGGTCAGCAGCCTCTTTAGAGGGGTGGTGGCAGAGGGCTGACCCTCTTGGCACATGTGCAGGGGTCCTGTGGACTGGGCAAGCGCTTCAGCTTCTCCGCAGAGGGAGGCCGGATGACTGGATGGTCCCTGAGGACCCTTCTCTCCACCATTCTTTGATCCTGGGGAAAAAAGAAGGCGTGTTTTAAACAGACTTCCAATTCATTAAGTGGCCTGCGCTAGCTGACCCCAGCCTTTTTGCCTTTGAGAAGGGACACTTTTGTTAAAGCAAAGATGGGAGCAGACGGAAGTGCACTTTGCTGGGGCCCTAAGCTAACCAGCTGCCTCATATTCAGGGAGGGAAATAGTTTCCTACGAATAAATTTAGAACCAAAGGTACAGGGCTCTGCCTGGGCTGCCTTCCTCAGTGAAGGTGAGGAGGGTGGAGGTGGTGGTTGCCAGGATAACAAGCCATAAAACATGTGGAGCTGGGTGGGGCTAAGCGGGATGGTGATGACAGACAAGTAACCATGCATGTAGTTGCATAATTGGATGTCTGATGCAGCCCCTTGGTCAACAGCTTCTTGGAGGCTCTTTGCCACTTTAAGGGGCACTTCAACATCCGGCGCCTCCTGTGTTCCTCTCTAGCACAGCGCCTACAGTGCCCAGTTGTCCTCTGTTGACAAGTCATCTTCTCCACTGACTGTGGGCTTTGTGAAACCAGCTTGTAGCTCATGTATCTTTTTCACTCCCCTGCGTGGCATGGCCCTTGGAACACAGTAAGTGGCAGTGATTGTATGAAGGAAGGAAAGAAGAGAGGAGCTAGAATTGCCTGCTGAGGGCTACAAAGAAGCATCCTGGAATGTCCAGGGTCCTAAAATTTCTTTGCCGTTTGGAATTCAGAGAGAGCTGCACCCATGTGCTGTAAACATACACCAGACATATCCAAAACTCACCCATTGACCCTCTTTTAGGGATCCCAGGTGAACAGATCCCTGGCCTTACGCAGTAGAACAAGTACATGTGTCCATCAGTTGTGTATTCTGAGCATTGACTGCATGCGAGATGCTGTCAGAAACTGGAGGGAAACTGGCGTGTGTGAGAGTTGGCTCTGGTGCGGGAGATCACAGAAGTGCACATGGAAAGAAGAGTAATGCTTCCTGGAGAATCCGCTGAGTCTCAGGAGTGAGGTCGTGTGTGTGCAGAGTGGTTGTAAAGAGAGCCGTGCCCTTCGTAATCTCCAGGCTCAGGGCCTCTCACTCCCTATGGCCTTGCCTTTGGATAGAGTTTTTAGAATAGGCTTAATTTTTCGGGGGAACAGTTTTAATTTTACAGAAAGGATTGAGTAAAAAGTACAGAGAGTTCCCATATGCCCCTTCAACATCCCTCAGTTTCCTGTTATTAATATCTTGCGTGAGTATGGTACATTGTTACAATTGTTGAGCCAATGTTGATATGCTATTATTAACTAAAGTCCGTATTTTACATTAGGATTCATTTTTGGTGTTGTGCATTCTATAGATTTGGACAAATATATAATGACATGTATCCACAGTTGTAGCATCATTTAGAATAGCTTCACTGCTCTAAAAATCCCCATGCTCCATCTATTCATTTCTCTCTCCTTCTCTCCCTCTCTTCTCTTCTCCCTCCCTCCCTCCCTCCCTCCCCCTTTCCATTTCCCTTTGAGCTCCTGGCAACCACTGATCTTTTTACTGTCTCCATGGTTTCGCCTTTTCTAGAATGTCATAGTTGGAATCATACAGTGTGTAGCCTTTTCAAATTGGCTCCTTTCACTTAGTAATATGCATTTAAGCTTCCTCCATGTCTTTTTGTGACTTGAGAGCTCATTTCTTTTATCGCTGAATAATATTCCCTTGTCTGATGTGCCATATTTTGTTTATCCATTCACGAGTTGAAGGATATCTTGGTTGTTACCAGGTGGTGGCAATTATGCATATGGGTATAATTTTCATGTCTCTTTTGGCAGTGTGGCCAAAAGGGTATGGCAGTGTGGGGCTGTGTCTTTGGGGGCTGGGCCCATTTACAGAAGGCAAGACTCTAGAATGTTCTTAAGTTTGGCTAACCTGTGGGCCGTGACCAGGCCAGGTGTTGGGGGCATTAGGAATCTGGATAATATGTGATCCTCCTAGGTTCTTTTTCTAGACCTCATAGTCAACTTGGTCGATTAGGTAATCAATCATTTATTGACGTATTAGGTACTGGGGATATAGAGGTAAGTTATTCATGGTCCCTGACATCAAGGATCTCACAGTTTAGTGAGGGGGTAGAATTGCAAAAGAATCATTATATGCTGGTAATATTTAAACAAATACTGTGTGAAAAATTAATGACAATGGCTAATTTGTAGGGTGAAAGACAACCAAAACACCACACAGCACTGTCATCAGAACTCATTCCAGCCCCACATGGCTAGTGTTACGATGCAGGTGAATACTAGGACTTCCCAGAGAGGGGTTTCAGAGGCTAAGGCAGGTGTGTTCAGGAGGAGTTGGCCGGGCACACAGGGAGGGGGAGAGGGAGGAAGCAGGGAAACCCTGTTCCAGGCTGGAGCCTGAGGCTTCCTCTGACCCCAGATGCTCAAGAATAGCATTCAGCTGTCTTATGGGCTCCATTTCATGGCAGAGGCTCTGTTTCTGGCAACAATTGCCCATATTCCCCAGTGTCCCATCTCTCGGGGAGTGGCCTCCCCACAAACCCACTTGGCCAAGCTGGAAATCTGAGACTCCTTCACTCTTCACATCCCACGTTCGGCTCTCTCTCTAAATCTCTCACATCAACCCTTCACCATCTCTACTTGTCTTGTCCCAACTTTGCACAGACTTGCTCAGATGATTCCAGAGCCTTTTAACTGCTTTCCTTCTCCTATCCCCTCCTTCCTCCAATTCACCCACCCTGTCTGGCCATGCCGGCAGTGAACTTGATAAAACCCTGTCTCATTAAATTCCTTCCCTGCTTAAAATCCCTCCAGCGCCCTCGGTCACTGCCTGAGAGACAGAAAGTTGAAACTCCACAGCATGGCAGCACGAGACCCCACCCCGTGCGGGCTCTCCCGTGTCTCCAGCCTGATGTTCTCACAGCCACACTGAAGTGGTTGTCCTCTTTGAACACACCACTTCCCTTGCAGCCGTCAAGGCTGTATTCTTGCCCTCTTCTCGTCCTCACTTCCCCTTCTGCACGGCACTTCTCACATGGTTAATTCTTACTTAGCCTTCAAAGTCTGTTCACTGTCAACTAGTCTGAATCTCTACTCTCAGGCCCCAAGTTCACAGGTTTTTCCACTCCTTTTGTGGCCCCTTCCTGTGGCCATTACCTTCTCATGTGACATTGGGTTGCTTGAGGACATGTCTGTCTCCTCTGCTAGGCTGTCAAATCTTTTGATGGCTGAGTTGTCTTTATTTCCTTTGTAACCCTAGTACTCAGCATAATACCTGCTTAGTAGATAATCAATAAAGGATTATGTTACAAACACATATTTAAAGTGTGATTGCACCCCAAAGGAATTTGGGTTTAAATTCAAACCCGAGCAGTCTTGTCTCATCAGGTCTCATGATCTTGCCATCATTTACATTTAGCTTCTTCACCCTCAGGCTGAATGGGCTACTTTTTGGCTAATTAGGGGTAGGGGGTATCCTCATGCATCCCTCCCTACTCACCATCATCACCACAGGCTCTTCTCACAGCCAGCCCCCAGAACAAAAGCCCTTGCTTTTGTATGTGTGTGTTTCTCTCTGAATTTACAAGGTGACATAGTAGGATGTGAGTGAGTTTCAATGGCCCAGTTGTTTATTTTTATTGTACAAACAGAACATATGGCTAATTCTGTTTCTACTAACCATTTTCGGTTACTCTCCCCCACTTCTGAGAGCCTCTAATCCCAGCCCAGGGGCCAGCAGCTATATCACCTCTTTGGCCTTAGTTTCTTCACCCGTAAAATGAAGATGTCAGATTCTATCAAGGATTCTTACCTTGTGGTGTGGTCTGTGGAATCTCCTGAAGGCCCACAGAAGTTTCTGGGTACCCATACCCTCTGAAATTGTAATAACATTCTGTGTCTGAATCTCTTTTATGACTCGTATATGACTTTCAAATGAATCTGTAATTCCAAAAAGCTTAAAAGTTGCTGAAGAATGATGATTTTCGAGTTCTGACCAAGCCAGTGTTTTCACTGAAAAAATAGTTTCTGCTGCCTTTTTTTTTCTTTGAAATTTCAACATGTAATAATGAAGCAGCATTTCAGGTTGAAACGGCTGGGCTTCCCGGTCATCAGTGTGTCATGTGGCACACTTGAATTCATGTGAAGAAGTTCCAGAGTGGAATTCTTTTGACTCACTCAGTGTGACAGTAACTTGGGCTGTGGGCTTCCTGTCTGGGGAAAGGAGCATAATCCAAGGTTGGCCACTGATTTTCTGCAGGCTGTCTATTGTCACATTTCAGAGTTATTCTTTCTTGGATCTCTCTAACTGGTGAGTCTGAAGAGCAAATGTCACAGAGCTAAATCATGGCGTACGAGGGGCTCGCTTCTCCTGGCTACACCTGAAAAATCATGATGTTTGTGTTCTCTATAGCTGGTGCAAACAGATTTTTAAATGTAAGCGTGGACATTTCACCTATGAACAAATCTCTCTCATTGTGATGTTTTCAGTAGCAACCCAAACGAAAAAAGGAAAGTTATTATCTCCCGCATGCAGAGGAGGGACTTCTTGTTCTTGTTCCACGTTTTCCCACGGTGTGCTCTGTGAATGTGTTTAACTCTTGGTGAGGGAAGGGAGTGCTGTAATTATTAGTGTTAAAGTCAGTGATTTTTATGGGCCTGAAAGCGTGATATTCTACATGTATCTTTCACTCTCCCACTTCCCTTGACACACTCTCCGATGCCTTTGGTTCCTCCCTTCCACATTCTTTCACTGATATAAATGGGTTCTGATTTCTTCACTGCTTCCTTCTAATGTTCTGGTTTTTCTTTCTCCACACACTGAGGTTTCTTCATTGTGCTTTTGGCTGAGCAGGAAGCACAGGACCCCTTAGCTGTGCTTTTCAGCGCTGATATTTACAGGCCATGCAGGAGGCTTCTTTCCCAAGGACAAAGCAGGAATGGGCCCCAAAGCCCTTTAACTAATTTGCCCTCTACTCCTTGTTATTATATGCTAGCTTAGAATGTAGTACATTAATTGCATCTTTTAAAGGAACATATTTCATTTTAAAAGGCAAGAACCATGGAGAGAAAAGATGGGGGGAGTTATAAAAACCTTAACAAATGATGTTCTGATTATACCTCCTTTCCCACCAGAGGTAGGCTCCTAATTGCCCTTCATTCACAGGCTAATAATGCACAAATGGCTGTGCCCCAGGCACATTCAGCTTGGAAGCGGGTGGGAGAATAAATGCACACATTCATTTATTGGCTAAGCAAGGGCTGTGCTTGACCTAAAAATAATGGATGTATAATCAGCCCGCAGCTGCTGGAACGGGCCCTGCCTCTTCCATGGGATCATCTACAGCCTGAGCTCTCAGGAGCTACTGGCCGCCCCTTGGGGCTGTGCTGGTGGGGTAAGGGAGCCCCCTTTGAACACCTCCTGCCTAGCAATCTCAAAGCTTCAGGAGAATGGCAAACCTTTGCTTTTCCAAGCTGATCCTAGCCCTATATTTTACAAGTGCGGATTCTGCTTTGAGGTTGACTGTTGTGCTTTTTTGATATTCACCCAGAAGAGACTCATGTGTCGCTTCTTACTCACTCAGGCACCTTTTCCACTGCTGCTCTGACTTAGTGTTCTCAAGCTGAGTATGGGGTGGCAGGAACTGTCTTCTCCCCTGTACTCTCCCCTGGTAGGAGCTGCACCGCCCTCATTGGCATGTGTTTGTAACTGAGGTGGACAAAGAGTTCTCGAGAAGGGAGAACCTCTGAGCTCCTGGGAGAAGTGGGAGTTTTGCGTACGGGTGAAGACTCTGGAGCTGTCCTCTTGCTGGCTTAGAGTGGGCTCTGGGCCCTTCCCCTTGCTCTGCATTTGGGGTCTTCTTGCTTTTTGTATTGCGTGACTTTCAGGCAATGGGCACATGTGGAATTCCCTCTCTTGGGACTTGGAACCCATTAGGACAGTCTACACAGTATATCAGGTGTAGTTGAAGAGGCAGAGGACCTCCAAGCCCTGTTCCACCATCCACAGGCTGAAGCCAAGTGTACACCTGCATCTGCACACACACAGACTCACAGACACATGTGCAAGACCCACACACAGCAGGGGCTGCAGACTCTGATGGAAGAATAAGGGAGCATCGCGGTTATCAGTCATTTGTCACCAAGGAAGCCTTGCATACATCACGTAACCCAGGAATGGGAATCACACCTGAATTCTACATAGACAGACTGCTTCTAAAGAAGGAATGATTGATGTACAATAGGGAATGCATCCAAGAGCCACGTCAAGCATACCCTTGGGAATACCTTGGAAGCATACCTTGGGCCCTGTTCCTAGGTGAACCCTTCATACTCTAGTCTAATGGGCCTGCACAGCCGTGACAAGGCCTGGATGTTACACAAATGGAAAACCCAATTTCTTGAACTCAGGAGTGTCCTCCAGCAGTTACAGCTCCAGAAGAGACCTCCCATGGTGCAGCTAGCCCTGCAGCAAGGAAGCCAGGACCAGGCTGTGGGAAAGGGTGCTGCTCCTTTGGCCTGTGTAGGCCGCTCCTGAGCCACATCAGAGGGCTTTCAGTAGTCGTTGGTTTGGGCGTGATATCTGACGTGGTGGAGTGTCTGCTGGCTCCTCCTCCACCAGCAGGAATTGTGCCTCTCATAAAATGACAAATTATGTGTCATTTATAAACGTCCTTGGTCCCTAATCCTTCCTAACCTCTTGGTAAACAGCGGTGTCTCCTAAAATGTATTGTAAGAATCAACAGAACAAGTCAGGTTGGGCATAAAGGCTTTTTGGTACCACTATGTTTTAAAAGTAGATGGCAACTTTGAGTTTTAATTAAGCACTGTGATTTCATTTTATTTCATGATATTGGCTCTTTGTAGAGAGATAGTATCAACTGTTTTATTCCAAAAGCAGCACTCTAAAGTAATATCTCTTTGAATGAATATTTGGTTATTTTGGTTTTAACCACAGTGTTGTTTACTGTGGTATTGTTTTCATATGATATAGGGACCAATGCATGATATTTGTTAAAATATTGATTGTAGAGAGAAAGGAAAGGTTTGTAGTACTTTGAGAGAGGGTATCTTTGTCCATAAAAATGGAACTTAACTGCCTGTCACTTTTATGAAGGGTAAAGAAAAAAAAAAAAAAAGCTACAACTTAACAGATGCCAGATGAAAAGATTTCTGATCTAGACCTCACCTAGTGCTTTATAGCATATGGAATTAAAAAGCAAAGTATTTTAAAGGACATTTCAGCCAAAATATGTAATATTCTTAAAGATTAGCTGATCTCTTGAGCTTTGATAATAAAAAAAAAAACTACTTTAAAATTTGTGAATCTCTCTGTGAAGTTTGTAGTGATAATTCTCTTGCATAAAAGAAAGATTTGGGAGCTTTACTATTTTATTATTCAGCTTTGTTTGGAATAGATAATTATTTAAACTAATAAAATGAATAATTTTTTTAAAAAAATTAAAGACAATTGGGATAGAAAGTACTTACTTTTCAAATAGAAATTATAGTTTGTTCTAATTAAAAGAGATTTGCCAAAAAAAGTAAGGGGAGAATTTTTTGGCATCACTCAAAGATAACTTTGGCATTTGTACAAGGATGTTTCTCATCAAAGGGTGAGAAGGCGCTGTCAGGCCTCCCTGAAGTCTTCTGTTCTAGTGCCACTGAAGAGTCATTTGTGATATCCTAGAGATTAAAAATATACCAATTAAAAGATAGAGATTGTCAGATTGGATAAAAACAAGTTGCAACTATTTCTACAGAAAGCTCAACATAGATAGATTAAAAAGAAAAGGATGGAAAAAGATACACCATGCCAACCCTAACCCAAAGTGACCATGTTAGTATTAGAAATGTAGACTTTAAAACAAAGAATATTGCCAGGGATGAAGAGAGACGTTACATAATGATAAAAGGTCAATACACTTAGAAGACATAGCAATTCTAAATGTGAGCGCACGTAACAACAGAGCTTCAAAGTACCTAAAGCAAAAACTCATAAAGCTGAAAGGAGAAATAGACAAATCCACTGTAATAGTTAGAAATTTCAACACTCCTCTCACAGTAATCCACAGAAACTCATAGAAGAATATAGAAGGACCTGAACAACACTAGCACTCAACTTTTGTTGTTAGTGCCGTCAAATCTGTTCCAACTCATAGCAACCTTATGTACCGCAGAGTGGAACCTTGCTCCATCTTTTTTGCACTATGGTCACATCTCCCAGTGCTATATCAGACCATAGTTTGCTCCTATTCTTAGGGTTTTCATGGCCAATTTTATCAGATCATTACTCAACTTGACCTAGTGGATATTTATAGTACAGTCCACCCAATAACAGGAGAATATGCATTCTTTTCAAGTGTACTTGAGACATTCACCATAAACCATATTCTAGGCCATAAAATAAACCTTAATAACTTTAAAAAAATTGATACCATACAAAGTGTATGTTTTTACCATAAAGAATTTAAACTAGATATCAATAACAGAAAGATATCTGGAAAATCCGCAAATATTTGGAAGTTAAACAATATGCTTCTAAATAAACCATAGGTCAAAAATCACTGGATTATTTCCTTTTGAATTGAATGAAATATTCAACATTCATTGAATTTTGAATAGAATGAAAATGAAAATGCAATATATCAAAATTTGTGGAATGCAGCTAAAGTAGTGCTTAGAGAGGTATTTATTGCATTGAATATTTATATTAGAAAAGAAGAAAAGTCTCAAATCAATTATTTGTTTCCACCTTAAGAAACTAGAAAAAAAGAGCAAATTAAACCAAAAGCAAGCAGAAGAAAGGAAATAATCAAAGAAACAGAAATCAGAAAGAAATGGAAAAAACAATGAAATCAAAAGCTGATTCTTTGAAAAGATCAATAAAATTCATACATCACTAGCCAGACTGACCAAATTAAAAGGAGAGAAGACACAGATTGCCAATATCAGGGATAAAAGAGAAGAGTTTGCTATAGTCACTAAAAGAATGATAGGGAATATTAAGAATAACTTTATGCTCATACGTTTAACAACTTAGATGAAATAGACAAATTCCTTGAAAGACACAAATTACCAAAGTTCATTCAAGAGGAAATAGATAATCAAGATAGCCCTAAATTAATTTAAGAAATTGAATTCATACTTGAAAACTTTCCACTAAAGAAAACTCCAGGCTCAGGTGGCTTCACTGGAGAATTCTGCCAAGCATTTAAGGAATAAACATTACCAAGTCTACACAAACTCTTTCTGAGAGTAGAAGAGGGGAGATTACTCCCAAGTGATGAGGTCAGCATTGCCTCAATGTCAACCCCATTACAAGAAAACAAAACTACAGATCAGTATTTCTCATGAATATAGATGCAAAAATCCTCCACAAAATACCAAGTGTTTCTTAGCTAAATTTTTTCTGTTTTAAAAACTGATTATTTTGATGATAGAACACAACTAACCATAATCTTTATTCATATGAATCAAGAGCCATGACAGATCACTGGTAGCTAAGGAGACCCTGTGATATTGTGAATTCTCTTAAAACGTATTTCTGCTTGTC
Organism: Equus przewalskii; assembly: GCF_037783145.1. Taxonomy (NCBI): domain Eukaryota; kingdom Metazoa; phylum Chordata; class Mammalia; order Perissodactyla; family Equidae; genus Equus; species Equus przewalskii. The sequence goes on from NC_091837.1 coordinate 58,390,105, forward strand.
ATCGGGTGGTTCATAAGCAAGAAAATTTTATTACCTAACTAGCTTATAAAGCAAACCGTATTACTTTATAAAGAGGTACCTGGAATTGATTCTCTTCTGCTGATGTTCTTCCGGGATGGGATAAATCTGCCCCTCTTCTTCAGGGTATATGTAGCCCCATGCTTGTATCTTATAGCTTTATTCTTATTTATTAGAAGTGGTACTGGCAAAAAAACAAAGTCTGTGTCTCTGGGATTTGAGAGCTCCAAGATGTTAGCTATAGAACTGAAGAAGTGATCCCCCCAGGAACCTGGGTTCTGCGGGGTGATGTAGTTCACTCCAATACATACTCATGTGTTTGGAGGCCATGCAGACATATCCTTCTTATAACCGGACTTCAGCCAACTCCTTCAGATCTGCGTGTTCCCTGCCTTCCCACTCAAGTCCGTGCCACTCACACAAGAGGAGAATGTGGCTCTGTTCGTTACCCCCCAAAGGCTGGAGTTGAAGCCCAGGGTGGCCGGCCACCTGCATGATGTTGCTTTGAACTCTTATTCTATCTAAATATTTTAAGTTAAGTTTTTATCCAACTCCATCATATCAGTGTTTGATTTAACACAAAAGCCATTTCATGTAAATCTATTGTTATCTGTTCCCATTTTATAGATGGGGCGTCCAAGGCTTGGAGAGGTAAAGTACTTTGCCCAAGGTCACATAGCTCGTAGGTGGTGACACCAGGTTTGAAATGCAGGCCGTCTCATTGCTTAGTCTTTGCTCTTCACGGGTCCACTCTTCATTACTGAATCCCCAGTGCCTAGAACAGTGCCTGGCAGGTACTCAGTAATTATGTGTTGGATGATGTACATTGGGGTGGTCTGGCATCTGGTATTAGGAACCCAACCCTAGGCACATGAGCCGTCTGGGTCAGGATCAAGCTTGGGTTCTGGGAAGAGCAGCAGATCCATGCTCCCGGGCCTCCTGCATACATCAGGAGAACTAGACTCTCCCTTCCTCCTGTGTGCCTTCAGCGCTTTGTAGTGCTGCCCTACTGGCCAAAGAGTAATTGTGGCATACTCATCTTTATGTCTTGCTGCATTGTGACCTCTAGAGGATGCGTCCTGGGTCGAGTTCATCTCCTTATTCACAAGGCCTAGCCCAGCTAGTACACGTTAAATGTGACTGATTGAGCTGTGGGTTATAGAAGTTGATAGGAATCTTGAGCTAGAGAATACAGAGGCAGGGCTCCTCCATCTGCCTTGCTCAGAGCCAGGACCCATCCTTGAACACGAGTGAGAGTCCAGGTACAGGCAGAACTAAGGCTGGGTTCCTGCCTAGAGGGCCGTCACTGAGGGAGTCAGTCAGTCCTTAGAGCCACCATGCTGCCCTTGGGTCTCTTGAGGCAACCGTCATACCCCAGGGAAAAGGAGGTGCTGCAAAGCTTTCCGAACCCAGCTGCAGAGAGCATGGTGGTGCAGGGGCTTTGAGGCAAGGAAAGAGGGAGGTGGAAGGAGGAATTGTGTTTTGGCTGTGTTCAATTTCTGGATATAGTTGGCTATCAAGTGTAATAGTCTATATACAGCTGGAAATAGAGATCTGGAGAGAGGGAGGGAGGGGGATGGGCATCATTCTCCACAACTTACACCATCCCCCCTTCCTTCTACCTCTAACAGACCAGACTGTTCTTTGTATTATTGGAGGCGAAGTCTGTGTCCGAAATGAAATGAATTCTGTTCACTCACCTTTCCAGTGGAAATTCTGTAATTGTTCATATCCTCTCTGTGTTTTTACCATCTGTTGAGTCAGTTTAATTAATTTTGTATGTTGTTTCTTTATTTCAGAAAAACTGTACAACTCCAGTGGACGAGATTTAAGAAGGGCCCTTTTCTCCCTGAAGCAGATCTTTCAGGTAAAAAAGGAAACAAATGCTCAAGTCCTGTCTTTTGCATTGCTTGTGGAATTAGATACAGACAAGTTTATACCTTTTCCTGGTTACAGAAAGAAAAGTCTCTTTAGATTACAATGTAAATTAGGTCAAATTATCAGTTCAGAATACTTTCAACATATCAAATATTTCAAACATAGTAAAGACCAGTTGATCAAATCATAATTTTTCCATATTTACTTCAGGTTTTTAAAAACAAAAACCTATGAAGGGTGTAATTAGAGTCTTGTTTTCGCTCCCCAATACCAACCATCCTCTTCTTACCCCAGGGCCAGGTCCCCTCTCTCCTGATTGTCGAATTTGGTGTTTTTCATGCACATGCATATTTCTGTACTGATGATGAATATTCAACAGCGATATGTGATATTCCTTCATATTAACTTTATGTGTATGTTACTATGTTGCATATATCATACTTCAGCTTACTTCTTGAGAGCTGGGTAGACGTAGGCATGAGTGATGTAGCTCCAAGTGAATATTCCATTATATGAATAAAGCACAAATTGCATTGTTAATTCTTTTGTTGGCAGACAGTTTGGTGTATTTCCAGAGTTTTGCTGTTATAAACCATGCTACTAGAGACATGTTCCCTTGTGCATATGTGCAAGTCCTTCTTTCAGGTTCTATGTTATCCTTCTCTTGTAAGCCTCCCCTCTGTCCCTGTCCTGAGGAAGTCACAAGCCTAGTGAAGCAGGCTAGGACAGGTGTGCAGACAAACCCGAGACTGTCACCCACATGAGACTGCAGAGGAGAGAGAGTAAGAGCCAGGGTTGGAGAACGAGGCCTCTGTGCCTGGGCAGGATCAGGAGATGGCTTCATGGAGAATGGGCATTTGCACTGAGCTTGTGCCTGTGTGCCTGTGCTCGTTCTTTCTGTTATGATTTTGAACTCCAGAGTATATTCCACTTCTCTTCAGTTCCTGTCTTACCCACATCCTTAAAGGATTTTCTTTGTCAGTGAAGGTTCTAGCCAGAGTGGCAATCCCCTTCATGGATGTCTTCCTGTCTGAGAGGGAACAGACAAAAGGGCAGGCCAAAAATCCATCCCAACTGCCTGTCCTCCTCCCATTCTTCCTTAAACATGTTCAACATGCCTTCATCTTTTTTCCAGCATAGAGTCCCTTCTCAATGTCAACATTTCTGGAAATGAGTTCTCATTTCTCTTCTTCTGACAGCTACAAGTGTAAACTTATCTCATCATTGCTCCCTCATGTCACACATCTCAGAAATGCCTAGGGGTTTGGGGTCTGCCTTGGTTCAGGACGTTTCTTCTCGGAAAATTGCAGCAGTTGTCCATAGGTGCTGCCTGCTTTTGGTCCTTCCCAACTCAATCCATTCTTTAGCGTCTTGCCAGAGGGGTTGGAGGAAGTCATTCTCTTGCTGGTTCCATGTAGCCTTCTGGGTTACATCTGAATTTCTCCATATAACATTGAGGCCCTTGTGGATCTGGCCTCTGTTGCCTACCTCTGTGGCCTTGGCTGCATCCTAAGTTCCACCCATGATTGCATTCCAGGAGCGAGCTGTGCCCTTTCTCTTCTGCACTTTTGTCTCTGGACCTATTCTGTCTATCCCAGAGTGCATTGCCATCCCACATCCAGTCTCCACGTCTCTTAGTTTTCCTCCTGGTATCTCCTCCTGCTACAGATTCTCTCCCTAAATAACTCCTCACCACAGTCAGGATCCCTCCAAATACTTCTAAAGTTCCCTGTGCTTACCTCTAGTGTAGAACATGAGATACCACATGGCACTTGTCTGCTTCTAGTCGTCTGTCAGCTCTCTGGATTTCATCACTGGGTCTTAGGGGCCTAGCACAGTGTCTGGTGCCACTTACACAATAGATGAATGGACTGGGGGGATTGAATAGTCTTCCAGCAAATGTCTGTCTTCAGTCTTCCCTGTCCCTAATTTAGTAAATGCTTTGTTGACTAATTACTTGTCCCAAAGTCCCACTTCCCATTTATCCATCTGTGTCTCTCTGTTCCTTAGCCAAATGAAACAAAACTTCTTCACCCTCCATTATGTCCTCCTCTTGAACTCAGGTCCCTGACTGCAGTCAGGCTGCGTTCTTACCGTGCCACCAGAGAGCCATGTCAATGCCACTCCTCACCCTAACTCATTTGGTCCCTCAGTCTGCCTGCTGTTTCTGTTGTTCAGCTTTGACTTCTTTCAATATCTGTTTACCTCACTGAGTATCCAGTTAGTGGTAAAACCATGCAGAGAAGAGCTATTCCAAGCCACTTTAAAACACTGTAATTTGTGCACCTTGACTAGGATATAATCTAAGAACAAAAAGAACCATGCATACACAAAAAATCAGCTGTTTGAGATAATCACATTGCTGGTGGTAGTGTCAATATTGCCATTCTGAGACGTGTGTGTGTGTGTTGTTCTAATAGAGCTCTTAAGGATTAAGACTCTTCATATGTGGGAGAGAAGATAGAAAAGTAGAAGAGGTTAAGTTAAAAACTCTGTATTCCTGAATTTAATTGGAATTATCAGAAGGAACCCATGGTGTTTATTGTCTTAACAACAACAAAAAGTAAATAAGCATATTTGCAGTACTAAGTTTTCTGAAAAGGACTAGAAGCGATGATCAACCCATCAGCACTGAGACTATGGTCTTAAAATACCAAAAGGAACCAGCACTCCTTGGAGAAATAGCTGATTCCAAGTCTGGAGTAGGAAATGGATAAAATAAACTCGAAACATCTTATCATACAGCTAGCAAGGAAGCTGTCACATACTACTAGGATTATTGCCAAAAGAACTCATGAGTATGTTCAAGAATCTTCCACTGGCTGGCTAAAGATGGGACAATAAAGATCGATAGCATCAATAAGGATGATAATTACAATGAATTGAAATACATCAAGTAAATTTGCATTGATGAGTTCATAAAGATATGAAAAAACAACAATGAATTGGTCACTGTTGGGAGATGCTAGTGAACCAGCTCATTATTTTGAAAATGGGTAAAGTTTTAGAATCTCCCATTTATCTTAACTTTTCCTATATGAACTTTAGGATAATCAAACAGTAGTTGAAGGAATATTTTGCTTATAAAAATATTCTAGCTAATAAGTAAGAAGTGGTAATAGAATTAGAATATCACAAATTTTCGTCCCTAAATGAATTAATGGTTTTAAGTGTTGAGCATCAGGACCTGCTGACATGATGGAAATGAGATACAACCAGATGTTATGTGCCTCCTCATGGAAATACACACTACCATTGATGATGTGGTCAAGCCAACAAAATCAACCCTGGATCTGATCATGCCTCTATACGCAGTAACCAATTTATCAATGAGTTAGGAGAGAGGCACCCATTAAACTACACCACAGGGGTGTAATCAAGAAAATCCAGACTGTGAGCTATTCTACAGGATAAATGACCTAGTTTCTTTAACACATAAATTTCGAGGAAAAAAAAAGATGAATTAAAAGACATTTAAAATTTATATCAACTAATTGCCACATGTAGATCTTATTTGGATCCTAATACAGAGTGTGAAAAACAGTATTTATGAGACAGTTGGAATTTTCATCACTGACTGGATGTTTGATAAAAAGAAAGTACAAATTTTTTATTATGAGTGCATAATTTTTTAAAAAGTTCTTATATTTGGGGGAATGTTTCTGGATTAAATGCTGTGATGTCTGGGATTTGCTTCAAATTAGTATGGCAGCAGACAGTGGGATGATAGATGAAACAGGATTGGTGTGAATTGATTGGTATCTGGGGCTCACTAACTTATTTTGTCTTCTTTTGTATATGTTTAATGTTTTCCATGGTGAAAAAAGTAAAAATAAAACAAACATGTTTAGGGTCTTGTTGCGCATCCCCTCACCAAGCTTGTTCTGTGGTGTTGGCTCTCTCAATTCTCAGGGATGCTGCTACTACCATTTATTCATCAAACAAATAGTTTTGAGCATCCTTTGTTGGCGTTATGTAGGCAAGGAAGAAGGTGCTTGCTACCAGAAGTTTGTAATCTGTTTGGAAGACCACACACATGTGCACAAAACAGCTCTAAGCCACAAGGCAGGGATGCATTGGGTATTGAATGGATTACACAGGCTGATCACCTTCTCCCACACCCACAGGTCTGCGTCTCCATCATGTCTTATGTTTTCTAGATGTGGAGGTTCTTTCTGGAACTAGACCTGTAAGGGTGTAAAAGAAAAAAAACCAGAGCCATTGATTGGTTGAACTGAGTTGAATATTCCTTGACTAATAGGCATAAAAAATGATCACAGATTATTAAAGTATGGCTATTATAGAAAATTCTGAAATGCAGGATAATCCTTTGTTAGTGTTAATATTTGATTTCATTCTAGTCAGAAACCATTGTTTTAAAAACCATTTATTAATGCCTATATATTATAGGGTATGTGTTCAAAATCTAGTAAATTGCCAATTCAGAAGGTAGTCTCCACATTTATTATCCATAAATTTCTCTTTCGTCAGTGCCTTATCTACCTATGTGCATACATTTTAGTTAGGGTTCTGAATTATTTTTATAAACACTGTCTCCCCGTCCAGTGTGTTTTCCAAATGCCTTTGCCAGACGGTTCCCTCTCTGCTATATTAATATTAGCGATTAGCTTGAGTGGTTTCTTGAGAGCTTGTTCTCACTTTTTCACCATGAAGTCATGTGTAAAACCTAGTTTTAGTTAAAGTAATAAACATTTGTTACATGCTTGGAAAAACTCTCTGACTAGACATGAGCTCATCTAAATGTTCGCTTTTCACATATGTTGGTGGAAAAGGATATGGATGGAGGGAGAATTATTTTTTATTTCCTTTATACATACGAGTGTAAAGTAATTTTCCAAAAACTCAAGATATTGTCCCATTTTCTCTTGCTTCCAAAGCCATGATTATCTTAAAGTCTGAGTTAACACAGCTGTCTCTCATTACCTTCGGGGCAAGCGTTGCTCACTCCCTCCCCCCATGCCCTCTGAACGTTGAACGTGCTTTCTTGGTTCAAAGGGAGCCTCTGCCTGGCTTGCCCACATTTCGCTCAAGTCCTCCATCCATATAATTGGAAAATGCCATAAAATCAAAATGAAGGGCTGATTTCATATAGGGACAGGAGAATTATGCCAGTTCATCTAAATTATTTTTTTCTTTTTTGGAGATAAACCACGGTTGCTGACCATTTCTATAATAATAACCTTTCATTATTCCATTAAGCTTTCTACTATTTACATCACTGAGGTTTTGAATTTTTACTCTGTTGTTAGAATTGAAGGTGAATGTTCCAGCCTTATCCGAGTTGTATTTGAGACAAGTCACTGTCCAACTGAGAAAATCTCCTAAAACAGTAGTGGAAAAATCCCTCTCATAGAACTTGATATTGCAGGAAAATGACTGGGCTTGGGGGCTGGCTGGACATCAGTGATCTTGGTGAAAGTTTTGCCACTCTTGAGTATTCATCTGTAAAGAGAAGGTAGGATTCGATCAGTAGTCCTAGAATTGGCTGCCCTTTAGGATTTGCTGGGGAATTTAACAGCAAAGCCTGGGCCCCACCTTAGAAATTCTGATTAAGTCCATCTGGATAGGGTTCTGCTTCTTATTCCTTTTTAAAGCTCCCCAGATGATCCTAATGTGAAGGAGTCAGGAGTGAGAACCATCTGAACACCTCGGAATCACCCGGAGGGCTTGTTAAGCCCAGATTGCTGGGCCTCACAGTGGTTTCCTCTCTGATAAGTCAGATGTGGGGCCAGATAGTTTGCGCTTTTAACAAATTCCCAGATGATGCTCATGCTGCCCGTGCTTTTGGAGACCTGTCTTTGAGAAGCCCTGGATTAGATGAGCCCTGAGAGTCCTTTCATGTCCTGCCTTCTGTGGTGGGGTCTGCAGGCTGGCCGAGGGGCCTCTTTTGACGGGTGGTATGGCTGCTGCAGAGGCACGACTGATGCTGCGCTCTGCCTCCTTGCTTGTCCTGAAGGCAGCACAACTTGGTTGGTGGAGAAACTGCTTCCTTACTTTCTCAGATACAAGACTGTCCTTAAGAGCTATCTTTTGGAACACGTGAGTTGCTTTGAATCCTGCACTTCATGGTCTGTGTTGCAATCGAATGTTTCCTGTTGTTAAAACCCAGCAAGCTTCATGTGGCCAGTCCCTAGGGACCTGTGGGGGAGTGGAGCCGGGTGATTTTTGAAGAATGAAAAACAGAACACTATAAATATTCCTGACGGTCAGGGGATTCATTTGCTTTATCTTTATTAGATTGCCCAGAAGGCAATAATTGGTCTTTGGCAAACATCAATGTGAAGACTGGTTGTAAAATTCCTCTGGCAACAGTTAAGATGCTTCATTTGAATGGAGCAGAACAATCTTTAGAGGTCGGTCTGGCTTCAAAGGCTTGTGCATAGTTTTAACAGCACAGCCTGGATGGAGGATGGACTGGGACAGTGTTTGAAGTCTTTTTTTTTTCCCCCTTTCCCGCCAGGATGACAAGGATTTGGTGCATGAATTTGTAGTGGCTGAAGGTCTGACGTGTTTGATCAAGGTGGGAGCTGAGGCAGATCAGAACTATCAGAACTACATTCTGAGGGGTAAGTTGTGACGGCGCGGGCAGCCGGCCCCTGCTGCAAGGGAGGTCTGGGGTCACCTCCAGGAACGTCAACACTGAGAGCTTTTTAGAAGACTTGGATTATGGAATCAGGTGCTGAAGACACCCTGGAGCAAACGAACCTTCATCGGGTTTTATCAGTTCCCAGTAACTGATTAGTGACCGAGCTAACCATATTGACTTTTACCTGAAGTCTCTTCCTGGTTATTGAGAAAAAAGAACGTACGACACACTAGGTTCTTTATAATCTGTTTTATTTGGTGAGGAAAGGGACACACTAAGTGGGCTTGGGTAAAGCCTGCATTTCAGCAGAAAGCCACCCAGTACAAAAGAGGCCGCTTTATTTCCTAGGAAATTTTTTTTTCTCCGACTTGAGTTATTACTGGGTCACTTGTCAGAAGTGCACATTCCTCAGCAGGTCCTACTCTTTCTGTCTCAGTAGGTCTGGGTGGGCCTAGAATTTGCATTTTAAGGAATGATTCTGAAAGCTAGCTCGATTATTTCATTTTTTATAAAGTGACCCACGTGTGGAGTTTGAAACACTGATTACTGTTCCAGTTCATAAAGTTAATGCTCTTTTCATAGTTATAGTATTTTTGTGCACCTTCATATTATTAATTTTATTTGATCCTGTAAAAAAAATGCATAGGCAGGGCAGGAATTATTGGGTTGAACCATATGAAATTGCTGCTATCAATAGTTTTGACCTAGAAAAGGAGAAATTTAATATATAGTTCAATATCTACTTCATTTTACAGTTGAAAAATTTGAGACTCAACGAAGTCGAGCATCGCTTCCTCCTCTGTGTGGTCAAGCAGGGGCTGTGCCCAGGCACTGGGGCACATGGAGCTGATCATGGTTCTGTTCCCCCTTCTGCATCTATGCCTGTAACCCCACAACTCTACATTCTGTGTTCATATAAGGGAAAAAAATACCTCTTTTTTTTTTTTCCTCTTGAAGGAAGAATACATGAAATGTGTGAGTTAATATCAAATGTCAGTGGTTGGAGTTGATTGAGACAGGCAAATGAAACAGTCTTCCACAGTTCCCGTTGTGTTTTGCCCTGAGAAGATTCCTTATGTTCTGTGTTGTTACCCAGCACATCAAACTCTGAGTCCTTCCCCCTTCTCCCCACTCCTGGAGAGCCACTGTAACAGAAGGCAAAAGGAAAAGAGAAAACTTAGGGCTCACGTAGAAAAAATTTCAAGGACGTATTTTCAAGTCAGTGTTAATCATTTCCTTTCATTTTGATAACTGCCAAATGCGTGTGTGAGAGAGTTCTTCAGCCTCTTCTTCTTCTGCTCCGTGGTATCTGTGTGGCTGAGGAGTCACCTTCTGTTGTCCACCTTCAATCTTTTCCTGGGCGTGTGGTAGATACTCACTACAGATTGTTAGTAGAGATGCTCTGTGGATGAATTTTGTGATTTTTATCCTCAATATAATTAAGACATTTACATGGAAACTTCTGAGGTATGTGTAGATAAATTAACCGTAAACTTTGTCCTGCTGTGTTGCATCCTAACACAGCTCTCTTTCTGTGTCTGAAGAGATGGTGCAAGCCTTGATGCTCATCGTCGTATTCCATGCACACTGGTCCAACACCTGGAGTAGGGGATGCACGGAGATAAGGGTGGAGAACTTCCTCTAGTTTATTTTCCAGGTCCCTTATACTATGGATGCTCAGTAAATTGAACCACATGGAAGGAAATATACCTAATTCAATTGCCTAATTCTGAATAGGGGATCCAAACTGACTATATTTTTTTGTTATTTTTAAAGTATACATCATTTTAACTTTACAAAACAAAGTCTTCTCCACTGGGTGCTTACATGTGCACACGTGCTTGTACACACACACACACACACCCACACCCACCCACACACCCACACCCCTCTATGGAGCTAATATTATAACCATCTTCATGTTTGTCTTTATTATTCATCTACATTCAAGGATGGGGATGAGGGGATGGCTGTGCCAGCTGTGGTCAGTCCTCTCTTATGAATAAAGCAAAATTCTTGTCAGCAACCTCCTGAAGACTTTCCATGGGTTAGAAAAGGGTCATGTGACCACCTGTGGCTGCAAGGGAGGCAGGTAGAGTATTTGGCTTGCTGGACTTTGAAGGGAGGCAGCAAGAGAGAAAGGTGTGGCTTTGGCCTGTGGGTTACCAGTGCCTGCCACATAGAGGGAGTTAAGAGGGAAACACTCAGCCCAACTGAGAAGGCCTGCTAGTGAGCAGTATAGTGGTGGTGGTGGTGGGAGGTGGTGTAGGTGTCCCCGCTGCTGAGGGTATTGTCGAACAGGAGGCAGTAAGTGAGCTCAATGTCTGCACAAGGCCCTAAATGGTGAATTGTGTGAATCGTACTTTCTGGCAATGAAAGATGGTATTGACGTAGAATACGTCAGCTAAGCTCTCTACCTCAGTGAATGCTTTTTGTTAAGCTTGCAGTGGTTTATTAATTTGCAGTGTTCTGATCTTCATCAGAAAGGGGGCCAAAGGCAATCACCAAATGTTTAGGAATCAGAATGCCCAAGCACAACCAGGGGTGATCCCCGTCCAGCACCTGCTACTTCTCTGGCTGTGCAGAAAATGCCACTGAGGTAAGACGCTCACTCTAGACAGCTCTTCCTAAAGTGTGAGGAGGCTCACGTTTCCATTGCCACTCCTAGGACCTTGCCGTTAGATTTTGCTTTTCCAGGGGTGTCCATTTATTGGAGGCCAGAAGGCTCCCCATGTGTTACCTGGAAAACAAGCAAGTGCTCGCTCCTATTCAGGTTACTACAAGACGTCCTGCTTTCCACGCACCGGAGTGCCTTTGCATGCCTGCCCCACTTCAGCTAAGTCTCAGAGGACTTGGGGTAACCCCGGGCACTGTGTGCAAACGTCAGCATATTTTGGTGTATCTGACCGAGGCCCGTGCCAGGAAAGTACCTCTGAGGGATGTAAATGACAGATTTCTTAGGGGTGTGACTTTCGTGTTTTTATACAAGGAAGCTATTGTTTTTCCTAGCCCACATGTGGAGTCGCCCCTTCCTGACTTTGAAGACTTCTTCTCCTAGAGGCTTTTTTAGGTTATGAACAGCTGCCGGCAGCCACCAGATATTTGCAATCAAGGACAACCTTTGAATTGCCTCTTTGTTTGTCCAACTCTGTTTTAACCACATTACCTTAGGTGAGGTATGATGAAGCCAGAGGCAGATCAAGAGAGAGAAACTGGAAGAGGTTTACAGTTTTGTAACTCACCGTTCCCTGGGGAGAACACAGCATGCCCCCCAGGCTGACTTGGGGAGCACGGGGGTTGGTCATGAGGCAGAGGGAGAGGGCAGCCACCTTTGCTGTGATTTCCACTGGGTGAGCAGGCTTAGGATGGGCTAGTTTGAATAATTTCAGTGGGCCCTAAGTCGTAGGGTCTGTCCCTGGCTCTCTGGTACCTGGCACTAGGGTGACGGGGGGGTGGATGTAGAGGCCTGGAGTGTGAGAGCCTGTCATGGCAGGTGGTTGGAGGTGTGACTTGGTGAGCTGCTGGAGAAGAGAACTGACTGACCTGTAGCCGGGGTCTCAAAACTGGGTCAAGACAGTGTTGAAAACACTAGATTACAAACTGTAAGGTGGGTCAATGTCGAAGTGCTGTGGAAGAGCATGCCCTTCGTGCAGTGACCTCAGGAACTCCACTCTGTGGGACCATGTGTGAGGCCCCAGATCCAAGGGAAACACCAGCATTCGGAGAACCCAGTCCTTTCCACATCTGCTTTTAGGACTTGTTTAATTTATCTTTACTTTTGTACTCAGCCCTCTGTCAGCTCTTTCTCTACGGTCCGGGAATCTGTTGCTTTCAGTCGAGGCTGTATCTGCTGAGAGGTAAAGCTAGGTTTTGAGTTACGGTGTAGTCAAACGTGCTCCAAAAATGTGAGCCGGCTGCTGGGAAGAGGTCTTAAATGCACAACATGTAGAAATAATATTTATCTGACTTATTATTCTTGGATGGTTCTAGCTAATGATCTAAAGTTTTTCTTGATAGCCAGTATTTAATATAAATCTACTGTGGAATTTTGTACCTCACAATTATTGTTATTGAAGTGGGACCCAGTGTGGTATATTCCTGGGAACTTAAGCTTTCTACACACATACTGAGCCTACACTCTGGGCCACGTCAGGCCTGGGAGGTGTGATGATGAGTCCAAGATACAGCCCTGCCCTGGAGAAGCTCTCTGGGAGGCGGTGCATGTGGCCCGTTTTATCTGTTGTATCACATATGGCTTACATGTTTAGAAATTGCATGTAAGTGGTATGCTTTGGGGGAGAAAAGAGAAAGTGATAAGTACAGTCAGTAAGCCCAGCTGCCTTTTCTGGCTGTACCTCAAGGGAAACTACCTCTGAAGGGCTAGTTTTACATGGAGAAATTTGATTTGATCATTTCACCTAAAGCAAACTACCCATTAATCATAAAACACATTAGTCATTATCAGAGCTGGATAAGATCTTAGAACTCTTTTAACTCAACCTTTTCATTTCAAGAGAAAACTGCAGATAATTTGTTTGTCCCTGTGATGTTTTAAAAAATGTTTTAATGGTTGTCAACCTTTACAAATTGGGAGATTTGGCATTAAAAAATCCAGATTTCAGGCTTCTTTGGACAAACCAGAACAAGAGAATTTCAGTGCCTTGCCAAATATTACTTAACTATATTCCACTATAGGAATAATGTCATGCATCTTAGGGGCTCTCTTAATGAGGATCAGGACTTCTGGTCAGATGATTTTTGTCAGCATCTACATCACCAGGAACAGAAATAGTGTAGACAGCACAGAAAGAGAATTTAGGATGTTAGAGAGAAGGTGGTAGCAAAAAATGATCAAATGGTGATTAAACCAATATCCTCCATCCCAGAAAAACTTAAAAAAATTTGTGTTTTGGCATTTCAGAAAAAACGAGGAGAGCAGAGGTTGGGTTCAGACTATAGATGGAGGAAGGTATGGGGGGTCAACCTGGACCCAAGGTGAGGAGGTAGGAGCAGAAGCGGGGAGCTGCTTCCTTCCTGAATGGAGGTCAGGTCCTTTGCTGCCGTGTTTTCCACTGTCAGGCCTGGCCTGACTCTCCTCTGCCCACTTACAGTGGTCCTGGGGCCCACCTGACTGACTTGGAAGGAACTTTCTCTCTCTTGCATCTTGTTGGGAGCTTTCTGTCCTCGGTCAGGGATCAGTCATGGCAGCTGCATGGCCAGGCTTTGGTGTGGATGACACAACTGCACAAGTGTCCCGGTGGTGTCTATCGCCAGCCCCAGGGGGTAAAGGTCAGTGTCTAGGATGGAGTCCTTCCTCACCTGATCTCTCTCTTCTTGCTGAGTCGATGTGACAGGGGGCTATTCCCAGTAGGAAATCATGTTGGCCAGCACAAATTGGCAGCCCATGAGGCCACAGTGAATCTTCAGGTATTTTGTTTGCCTAATCTAGTATGTTAAAAAATTTTAGAATAATTATGAACATTTACAAATTGGGAGATTTGACATAAAAATATGGATTCTGGCTTCTCTTGAAAAACTGAATGCTTGAGCCAGCACAGGGCCCTCATTGCTGCATGGCCAGAATTAGCTAGAATTGGAAGAAGCTGCTCCCTTTACATGGGGCACGTGGGCTCTGTTTACCACAGTCCCCAACCCTCCCTTTTGTATCACCCCTGGGCTGTTCCACTTATTTTGTTGCCTCTGTGCCCCATAGGCATGTAAGTTTGAGACCTCTAACTAATGACATCACAATCTGTAAAATGAGAGTTACAGTTATCCGAAGTAGAAGAGCCTGGCTTTATTATAGCTTACATAAGTTGCAGTGTCATTGCTACTTTGCAAACTTCGTTCTCAATTCCAACATGAGTAATTTTTTTATCCCCCAACACCTGGCATTTCTCAAAATTTGTAAAGCTCAGCACTGCCTTCTGCTTCCTCCCAAACACAAGCCCTTACATGATTATCTAAGGATAGAAATCCTGTCACCACACAGACAATGGTGTCTTATAGTCTGAATAGCCAAGTTTGGGAAACAGAGGCTGGGAGTAGGCAGGGCCACCGACTGAGGTTGAGTGTGTTGGCAAGAAGATTGCTGTTGGAAACTTGCTACTCTAGTTGAACTTATATGGTGATAACAGTGAGCCTTTCATCTCAATCCTAAATCGTGTGCCTCAGAATCTACTGCAGAAGTCCGTATCGTCCACTTGTCAAAGGAGCAGTCCAGGTGGGTCCCAGAGATGAGAGTGTCGGAGTGTCAAGGCCAGGGGAATAAAGGTGGCCTGGGATGGACATGCCTAAAGGAAAACTGTGTAAAAACTGAGTGATGTAAATATTTTTCTTAAACCGGAAGTAGCTTTTATTGTTTGTTCTTATTGTGTAATTTGTGAGCACACAGTTGTCTAAAAAGCAATCAGCATGAAGAGGAGAAACATAAAACATCACCCATAATCCCACTAAACAAAGACCAAGACCATTTTCTATACACACATACGCATGCTTGCTTTGCACATGCCTTTTATAAAAATGAAATGTCCTTAGATATGTTGCCAGCTGTGTCTCCTGGAAGGGAATGGTTTGAAAGCATGGATCTTAGAAGCTGGCTGTGTGACATCTCTTTGACCTTGGCACAATTATCTAACTTCTTTAAACTGCAGCTTCCTCACCTGTAGAAGGGAGATAATACCTATTTTATGGGGGTGTTGTGAGGATTAAAAGGCTCATAGAAAGGTCTAAATAAAGGACTGAATTGTAGCTATGACATTTATTATCAATAATAAGCAATGATATCAATGCAGTAAGCACCTGCTATGGGCTGAATTGTGCACTTCCAAAATTTATGTATTGAAGTCCCAACCCCCGATATCTCAGAATATGACTGTATTTGAACATAGGGCCTTTAAAGAGGTAATTAAGTTAAAATTAGTTCATTGGACCCTGATCCAGTATGACTGGTGGGCTTATGAGAAGAGGAGATTAAGACACAGACCCGTAAAGGGGGAGACGGTGTCAGACCCAGGGAGAAGACAGCCACCTACAAGCCAAGGTGAGAGGCCTCCGAGGAAACCAACCCTGCCGACTTTGGTCTCAGACTCACAGCCTCCAGAACGGTGAGAAATAAATATCTGTTGCTTATGCCCCTTAGTCTGTGATATTTGTTACCACAGCACAAGCAGACTGATACACCATCCTTGCGTAAAACTCTCTGGGAGTTATTCAGGTGTTACCTAGGGTGAAAGTGCTGGGGATAAAGTTGTTGGGTTAGAAGCTATGTACATTTTCGTCTCGTTTTGGACTGAATAACTGCCCTCCAGAAAGAAAGTATGAATTTATGTTCCCACCCGTGTTCTCCATTTCTGCTCATTTATGCCAGGCCTGAGGTGATCATCCTTTGTAATCTTTGTCATTCCTGGTGATTAGGGCACACTTATTCCTAACGATGAACTTTACCATCATTTTTAGAAAGTGGTTTGTAATTATGGTTGTCATTGTGTTAAATTTGTCAATTAACTTGGGAAGAATTGACATCTTAATTTGAAAATTCAAAACTATTGCCTACATGCCCTTCGTGTCCTGGGACAAATCCTTTTCAAGAATGTGTTCTCCATCTAATTCTTGTGTGCAATGTCTTTTCCTCCTCTTTTGTTACAGAATTTTATGCATGTTCCCCCATGATGTTTTTGTATTCATTTTTTCTTGTTTCTTCATTTTTAAATTGGGCCTGATATTTACCGTTTGATGGAGAAGATTCTCTTGGGTCCTTTTCCTCTAAATTTTGTAAATTTCGTTTGAGGCTGTCATCTCCTGAGAAGCATCTTTCTTACCCTCCTTGGGTGTGTTTGGCTTCAATCAGGGAACGCTGTGTGCATTAAGGCCTGGGTTTCTCAGATGTGGGAAGCACTTGGAGAAGACAGTGAGGGAGAGTTAGCATCCTCTTCCTCTGTGTTTCCATGTTTGAAACCCTTCCTTTTGTACTTGGACTAGCAGCATTCCTGCTGGAGACGTGGTCTGTCTCTTCGGGGCATTCACCAGTGGTGATATGTGGGCTGGGGATGGCTGGAGCTCTGGGCCACTCATAGCTGGAGACATGGTTTCCACATTTTGTTTGTTCCTTTGTTTTTTCTTTACCCCTGTAGTTGTCGCAACCTCTGCTTTTGGTGTCTCATGTTTTCTGTGCCCTGGCTGTGCCTGACCTCCGCCTGACCTTTCTGCTTACCCACTTGGCATGCTGTTGGGGATGTGGCCTCCAGGTTGAACCAGCCACAGACCTGCGGAGGAGTTTGTCAGAGGCAGGAAAGCCACAGCCCGCCCTGCTTGGGGAGGGAGGCCAAGTCACTCTTGCTGCTCCTGTTGGTGTGTGGTGACAGAAATGGTACCCCTGAGTGCTCTGAGTGTCCCATCTGTGGCCCCATCTTGCCACCCTCTCCATCCCCGCCCTGTATCAGGGCTGCACCCCTCTTAAAAAACTGGGTCAGAGAATAGCTGAGAGCTGCACTTGTGTCCTTCCCCTTCCAGCCCATTCGGGCACAGGGGCAAAAAATGGGCTCACATTGGGACAGTTCACATCCTCCCATGGCCTGCCCAGACCATGGGGTACTGTGGACTTGCCCAACTCTTCTCCATGACTTTCTGCAACAATGCATTTCCTAGGAGAGGGAGTTGGATGCTGTGCGTGATGTTACCCTGGGACCTGCTGCAGTCTCTGGTGTGTCTAGATAGACCTCTCAAGTTTAGTGGTGTATGGTTGGTTACCCCTAGCCTTGGGGCTCGTGGAATCTTTTCTCTACTTGTATTTCTCATTGATCGTCTGGGTAGATTGCTAGGAAGGTGGTTCTGAGGCTCCTTGTTGTGATGCTGTTTTTTCTGGAAGAGCGAAATTATTGAATCATCATTGCTTGTGGTCTGTGTCCTGACACACCCTCGGTCTGCGGTGCTGCGCACAGGGATGCAGCAGATCGGGTGGGTGAGGGGGCTCCTGCCAAAGGAGGCAAGGGGAGGCTGGGTCCTGACCTTTGATGGGACACAGTGCCCTTTGTTTTTCCTCTGGGTTCTCAGGTGAGAGAGGAAGTGCTGGGAGAGACCGCAGGTGAGGCGGTGACGTGCACGACCCTAAACCCCTCTTCACCTTTGGCAGCAAGTCAGACATTTGCCTTCAGTTTTCTAACTCTAAGAGGGTGCTTCCAGCTTTAAACATGGTTTTCATTTTCCCTCTCACTCCTTTCCAAAGTATTTTTTCCCCTGTCATTAGAGAAAGCCTGTCTCTTGGTCACTTTCCTTTATGATTAATAAATCTTTTCTTTCAAGTTTTAATTTTCCTAAAGGAAAAATCAACTATTAATACTACTGAATACAGCAAACATTAAATAGTAACAGAAACACTTCATGTAGAGCAGCCCTTATAAAGCGATACACAGCTAGGTCTACCTGACAAGCATTGTCTCCAGCCTGGAGCATCATTAGGCAAATCATATGAAATTGCTGACAGGTGACCATTTTTACCTGTAGAAATGGCAAAGTGGAATGGTTTAACTTAACATTATTATCATAATTTAATCTTAACTCGTTCCTAGACTGATTCGATGCTTCTTTAAAATTCACCTTGCATTCTGTATAAAGCCACAGGCTTCTAGAAATTCAGGCCAGTTTGCAGACCATCTCCCCCCCTCGCCCCCCCAAAAAACTTGCAGTTTTGTGCACTCGTGCCTCTGAGTGCTTCAACTTAAAGAGCCATTCTTGTCACAGTCTTGGCCAGAGATTTCTCCAGAATTTTTATCTCCATTAGAAGTCTCCATCTTCTTCTTTTTATCTAAGATGAGAAGGAAGAAAGAAAAACAGAGTTATTTGGGCATTCATGTGTGTGGAATTTTCCATGACCAAATTGCATTGCTGTTCATCAGGAATTTTTCCACTTTATTCATTCCGAAGATGTGCCTTCTCACTTTGTCCTTCTCTCCTTGCTCAGTAGACTTTTCCAGAGGAACTACTGACTGGGTGTACCTTGAATCGCAATTGTTGTTTCCTTGGCTATAACTTTATCTAACATGTGGTCTTCTTTTATAGGGCTTCTACTTACAAATCCAGGCTTATAATAAAACGTAATGTCTTAAGCAAATTTTTAACCTAGCCCCAAACATGGATTAAAATTATTTTCTTATCTGGCACTTGCTGGGGAAATTTCAGTTGCTGTGTTCAAGATTTCTGCTTTATGGAGTTTTGAGGGCTCTTGGTAGGTTGGGCCAGCCCCCCCAGCAGGATGCTGCTCTTTTTCCTGACACCATGACTTGCCCTGCCATTGATGTACATAAAGTCCCCAGCCTAGGTCATTCTGCATTACCCTAGACCTGTGGAGTCAGCTGTGTCCTTGGTATTCCTAATGCCCCATGTCCAAACCGTAATTCATCTTCACACTGCAGTCAGCGCCTGCTCGGCTCCGTTCACCATCTTGGTGAAGAGCATAGCCATCCATCAAGTTCAAGTCAGCTTCCTGGAGGCCTCCTAGAGTCCTCTCTCTCACTCTCTCTAGTCATCAACTAGCAAATTTGGGCTTCTCTACTCCTCACTCCCTTTCAAATTCTTGCATCTCTTTTTGTTCCCAGTTCCAGTTTCTGAGTTCTGAGACCATCATTTGCTTCTTCTTAATCTGCTCTGACCAGCTCCTAACAGTCCCTCTGCTTTCATTCCTGCCTCCTCTTGGTTCATTTCACACCCTGTTTCCTGGGTAGACCTTCTGTAGTGCTGATGTGTTCTCCTCAGTCCTTGGTGTGAATTTATCACTGGCTCCTTTCATCCTCAGGATGGAGTCCTGGCCCTTCCATGGGATGGTGATAACTTTGGTCCTGCCCTAGTATATCTGTCCAGTCTTGTCCTTGTTGTATTTGTCCAGTTCACTTCAGGCCTCTCCCTGACCCCAGCATCTGCCTGCAAGGCCCTTCTTCACCTGGTTCACACTTTATTGCTTGCTTCCTGCTCATCCTCAGGATGAAGCTCAAATACAATATCCTGCAGGAGATCTTCCATTTCCCCTTGGTATTTTGGCCCTCTGTGCATGCACTGGTCTTGACCCTTATCTCACTGATGATAAATACTTCTTGAGTGTACACTATGGGCCAGAGACCCTAGGCTAATTCCCTGCACCATACTCGGCTGCATGCATGTCAGTTTGCATCCTTGATGCCAGGCACATTTTAGGAGCTCAATGAAAACTGGCTGAAGGATAGAATAGAGGAGTGATAGAATGTCTGCGGGGAAGGGAACTCACGACTCCTGAGGAAGTTGCTGATTTGTTCTAAGAATTTGAGAGAGACTGCATTTGCTAATCTGAAGCTTTAGCTCACCAGATCTTCTGGTTTCTGAAGCACTGTTTCACAAGTTGATTTGTCTTTGTTGTTTAGAAAAACTGCCAAATTATGGAATTTTGTTTTTGATAATTTTGCTGGTTCAGTAGATTGAGATAGTATATATCTTGATTTTAAATGTCATAATTTCTGTGGATAAAATACACGCAAATGTGGACAATACTGTATAACTTCTTTTGTATCTCAAAAAGTTATTTACCTGCCTCTGAAACAGATATCCTATTAATTCTGTCGTGGCATGATTAGTGTCGTTGTGGCCTTTCTGGCCCCAGCTCTAGCATGCTCCCTGGTGCCTCATGGATATTCAACAGATATTTAACGCAAAAGATTAAATTAATGAATGAATGGGAGGGGAGTGCCTGGAGCCATGCCGCAGAGCTCTGTTTTGGTCTTATTCAGTGTTTTATGACTGATCGTGGGTAAGTGCATACTTTGTACCAAGAACTGGGCATGCATGATCAGAGGATGTGAAATGGGGAGACAGCAGTAATATGGTAAATGATGAAGCCTGCTTGGGAGGGTGTTCATTTGATTTGGTTTTCAGTATCCTCATGATCTCAACCACGTTGTCCTTTGCTTCCTTTTCCCTACCTCTCCTTTCCCCAGCTCCTTAAAACTGGACTCCCCCAAAGCCACTCCTACGCAGGGTTGGCCTGACTCATTTCTGGAACCAGTTCCTGCAGGCGAATAGTACTCTGTGGCCCCCCGATGCACACACTCATCTCTGCCCCCAGTGCCTTCTTGGCTCAAGGATCCCTGAAACCTTACCAGGGCACCCTAATCATCCCAGAATTGGAGCTCTATTCCTTTTCCCTCCCAGGTAACCCTGTCCATCAGGCTGATCTTGAGCCTGCAAGGGTTTAAGTGGGGGATAAGTTTAGATGGAGTTAGATAAGTAAGGGTTTGTTTTTGGAGGAAGGGACAAAATTGTTGCTTTTAAAGGCAGATTAGGAGCAATGAGTAGGAGTTATAGGAAAGTGGTTTTTGCCTGAAGACAAGCTCCAAGAACAGACTTGGAAAATTAGTTTATTTCTCTTGCCAACATAAACTGATCAGTGGTGACTTTCTGGAGCATTCTGTTGATGATTCTGAAGCCACATCCAGCATCAGCAGGAAAGAGTGCCACAACTGATTAGTGTTGTCTGTCAACAGCCTGAGAGGTGGGGAGTGAGAGAAGGAATACTATATATGGTATTTTCTTATTCTGGGAAATATTAGCCATTTTCAGAATGTTTGTTGAGTTGGTTTCAGACAGGTGTGTGGCAATGAGTTTTCCAACCACAGAACATACTACTTTGCATCGGGAATGCTCCAACAGAGACCAGATGACCTCTTAGGGCTGGGATTGGTGCTACTGGATGACCTCTTACATCCCTTCCAGCTCTAAGATTCTGTGATTCTGAGTAAATATAAAAAGCAGCAGAGCTGTTTGACTCTCCCTTTTCTGCGTGCTCTGCACTTAGCTGCTTTAGGATCCCCAGGCTATCACCAAACATATATTGTCCTTTTTCAGCTTCAAAGAAGGCCATCTGATTACATGGCATAGGGCCCAGCCAAGTCATTGAAAAGGAAGGTGAACTGCCCTTAGTCACTAAGGTGCTAGAGTTCATATTGATCTGCAGAATTTCAAAGGGTTAGCAGGGTGAGTATTGGTTTATATCTAGGAATTCATGTGCACTTGGTGAGGTGAGGAACACAGGAGACGATGGTGGGTTTGCTGCTTCTCTAGAGCTTGAGGACTGGGAGCCAGGAGGGCTCACAGAAGCGCAATGGGGTCGGACTCATTGGTCAAACAAGGCAGAGCTGTAGAAGAAGGTTGGTAGCCATGAGGAGAGTCCCCACGGGGGAGGGCTGCCTCCCTTTGCTGCCTTCCTGACTTCCCTGGTGTCTGCTCCCACTTCCACGCTGATCCAAATTGTTTCTCTCCCTGTGTGCATCTTGCTACCCATTACACTTTCCAGAATCTCTTCCTGTCTTTTCCAGCTCCCCCAGGACTTAATTGGAGGGTTGCATAAAGATCGACCTCTCCCAAGTTCTAGATTTCATTGCTTTTTGTCAGTTTGTGGCCCCAATTTTTCTGTGGTTGGAGGCCTCAATAAATAAAGATAGGTTGACTGGTTCATTCATTCATTCGTGTGGCTTGACTGCCTTATATGAGTCAGTCACTTTGGGGTCTAGTGTAGGGTAGCAAAGAATAATACAAGGTAAATAATTGCAAGTTGTGCTGTTTAGTCCAAGAATAAGGTTGCTAAGGAGAAAGAGCTTAAATTGAGTAGGGCAAGTGACATGCATACTGTGGTAGGCAGGATTCTAAAATGGCCTGAAAGATTCCTTCTTCCTCGTGTACACCCTGTATAATCCTCTCCCCTTGAGTGTGGACAAGACCTGTGAATATGGTGGGTGTGTGAATATCACAGAACTGTGATTAGGTTATATTATATGGCAAAGGTGAAATGATTTTGCAGATGTAATTAAGGTTCCAAATCAGTTGAGTTTGAGTCAGTTAAAAGGGAGATTATCCTGGGTAGGGTGGGCCTCAACAGGTGAACCCCTTAAAAGAGGGTCCAGAAGTCAGAGACTCGCTGTTGCTGACCTTGAAGAGGCAAGTTGCTATGAGGTCTACAGCTGCAAGGAAACAAATGCTGCCAACAACCACATAAGCTTGGAAGGGGACCCGAAGCCTCAGATGGGACCACAGCCTCGGCTGACACCTTGATTGCAGCCTTGTGAGACTCTGAGCAGAGGACCCAGCTAAGTTGTGCCTGGACTCCTGCTCCATGGAAAATGTGAGATAATAAATTTGTTTTAAGCTGCTAAGTTTGTGGCAATTGGTTATACAGCAATAGAAAACAAATACAGTTACATGCAAAGAATCGCAACACAAAGTCATCTGGACTTGCTCAAATCGGTACAAAATACTGTGTGACCTCACAGGAGGCTGAGAACTTTGGGAAGGGGTTAGGGGAAGGTTTCATGAGGTCAGAGACTTTTTATTTTCTTCCTGGGCTTTTTAGGCAACCACGTGCCTGCCATCCATTCAAACTGAATTCTCTTTGATGCCCCTGCTGCCTCCTGTGTGCTCCCCTCACACGGTCTGCTGACACCACTCACTCGGGTAGTGTTTGCTCCTCTGGGTCTCTCAATTGTTGTTGATGTCCATGCCCGTGCAGTTAAAGACTTCCCTGCTGCAAACAAATGAGTAACTAAAGGAGAAGGTGATTCAGAAGAAAATTCAGTGTTTCCAGGTTGCCAATGTCATGAGAGAACATGATGCTCTTATAAAGCTTGGGCTGAGTTGTAGGAAAAGAAGAGCAGTTGGTAAGTAGTCACTTGGATCATCTTGAGGTGATCTTGCTCATTAATTAGAGAGGGATAACTGGGGCCGTCTCGCTTCTCTTTAGAGATGATTTTTGCTCATCTTTCTCTGCATTCCCACCATTTACTCCTTCGCGTGTGCATGCATCCAGCACATGCCCTATGCAGAGAACTGCAGTGGGAGGGGAAGGGCTCCAGCCGAGGCCCCTCACCACAAGGAACTTGGCAGTGGCCTTAGGATAGGAGCCATTGAGTAAGGATGGATATACAGAAAAACATTGTATTAAGTTAGGTTTTGGATGAAAATCCTGAAATCCTGTTTTTTCTCTCAACTTTGCTTGCATCAGCATTATGTTTCCAAAGGTGGTTGATAAATTTTAAGTAGTTCAATCCTCCATCATCCATTCCAAAGACACAGGAAACTGTTTTTCAGTTATTCTTTGCTCAGTCGTTCAAGATGTTTGCTTTTCATAATTCAGCTTTTCTTTTTTTAGAGAATCAGCTTAATGTATCATATTTCATGGGAATTTCATAAAACATGAAATGTGGTACTCGAATCAACTATTCATTCTCATGTAGGCAAAACAGCACAAAGGTTTCTAGGCATTGTCAGGCTTGAAAATAAAGGAAATATGTAATTTTATGGTTTTCTTTTTGAATTCCACATGGATTACAAAATCCCTTCTCTATCAGTTGAAGTCCTAATGTGAAAGGTGCTTGGAATCAAGAATGGCTGACCCTTTGGTAAGTTAGAGTTGAGATAGTGGTAACCTTCCAGACCCCTTAAGCACGGTCAGTTCCCCACCAGCTTGGACAAGCAGATATTCTGTGGACGCGGCATCTGGACGCCGTGGCACTGGGGAAGGGAACAGTGACTGACTGACTATTCTTCCAGTACCTCGTGGAGGGCTCCTAGGCACATTATTCAGCCTAAGACCCTTCTGACTGCTCCCCTGGGGAGATGTGTCTAGTCAACATGTGAGCAAGGTGGTTGCTGTTGCACTCTAACCCACAGGGGAGAGGCGTATCATCATCTGAATCATCTGGTCTAAATTAGATTTTCTGACTAGTCACGCACTGAGAAATAAGTATAATTTCTCATAAAAAGGGATTTATTCACAAGGTACTGCAAGTACGTTGTGAGCGTTCTCTCATCTGCCAAATCTTGAGAGATGGCAGCAATGCAACCTGTCTTGGAACCTAATGGACTCCTTGAATAAAATGACCAGTGCTTCTCTCTTTACTCCTTGTCTTTCTAGGCTTGTTGGTTGCGGGACACTGCAGGGGGAAATGGCTTGCGGCTATTTCTCCACATGTGGCTGACAGCAAGGGTGGTGGGCATGCAGGAGCTCCCTGAGCCCAGCGTCTCTGTTAGCTTCTGGTCTTCTCTTGCCTGTGTGCAGTGGTATCTCCTGAAGGTTATCATCATGAGCACCGTTTGGCCGCAGCATGTAGCCAGGGCACGTTTGGCTGCAGGGCACGTTCATTTACCTGGCATATGGCAGTGGAAGTGAGAAGATAAATATTTATGCCACCAAGGGGGTAAAACAGCCTTCACTCTCGCTCTGTGTTGGGTGTACATAATGCTGAGCTACATGGAATTGTCTAAATCTGTGCACTTGACCTCTTTGCGTGCTGACCCTTCTGCCTCCTCCTCCTCGGCTTACTGCATGCAGGGTTTCTCTTTACCCTTTGTGACGTCTTTCCTGTGACACTCTTCTTGTAACACCTTCTGGGGAGCCCTTCCTAAAATCCTCTGGGGTGTGATCTTCCCACTTCACAGAAGATATCCATAACCCTTTGTCCTCTTGTCCTTCCCCCTGACTAGGTGGGATCCTCCTTAAGGACGTGACACTCTTTCTTATTTGTACCTGGATCTCCCATGTCCTGCTCTGAGCAGGCCAGCACCTCATACAGTGCCTGGTGCTTGCTAGGCCCTTCAATAAAGGAATTAGCCAGCGACTATTGCCCAGAGGATGTCAGGGGAGAACAAATCCGTGCAACAAGGATAAGGCAGGGAAGTCTTACAGTCAAAAGCTAGAAATGCAGACGGGAAGATCCATAAGAGAGGCACATGATCAGAGCCAAGGCCATGTCCATGCACATGTGGACCGTTAGATGGAATCTCGGCCTTCTTGGCTTGTCCTGTTCAGGCTGCCATACTACAAATGGGAACCTGAAATAATTAGCCCCATTCTGGGCATTTGGAATGGTTTTCTGGGAAGAGAGTGCTCTGCGTTCCTGATCAGAGCCCTGGGTTTCTCAGGAGTAGAGTCTGCCTTTCTGTTGCTCACTTCCTTTTTTCTGGTGCAGAGGGCACAGTGCTGAGAAATCCAAAGGAAATTGCAGAATATCCTGGCTCCTTCTCCCTTGGGGTTACAAGCACCCTAGCCTGAGTATCTGAGCTGGTGTCTCCTGTCTCTCTAGTTTTCCCTTTGAGGATCAGGTAGTATAGGAGGTTCACCCTTGAGGTCCCCGGGGTGCTGGCTGATCTCATTTGCTCAGTATTTACGCAAAGCCAGTACCACGAGCACAGCTGAATGCCATTCGCTTTCTTTGTTAACTAGACTTCTTATGGTATTAACAGAAGAACATGGCTGTTTCGTCAGATTGTGCCATGAAGGTTTTGGGTTCTGAAAAGGTTGACTTCATTGCACAGCTTCTGCCCTTTTTGAAAGCTGGACTTGTGCCCATTACCTCACCTATTTCCACACCTGCTTCCGTGCCAGTGCAATGTGCCGAGTCCCCCTTCACCTCGCTTCTCACACACTCACTGCCCTGCTGATGGATTGGTGTCAGCTGGACAGAATGTCGCACACATAGTAGCTCCTTGTGCTCTCTGGGGGGGATTCTGACCCCAAGCAAACATCGCCATCATTTGCTATAAAGAGGACGTCTGCAGGCAGATTTCTCACTTGGAGTTTTATAAATAGATGTAGCTGTTGGTGATACTCAGGCTGGCTTTGGATACTGTTTCTCTAGATATAGCTAAATGCCAGAGTGCTTAGCTCTGAATATCCTATTGATAGCAAGTTCCTGTGGTTCTTCAGGAAATGTGGCAGCATTCAAGGACAGATGGGTTTAAATTCAAATTGCTTATCAGACTGATAGAATTTGACATGTGATTTTCTGTGTTATTTAGCTCACTGCTAGTATTATACAGTCAGGCAGTGGCCATGTCTTTTTCCAGTATATTCCTGATTCAGGTTTGAGAGTGGTCTATATCAGCCACGTTTTATTTCTAGGGGGAGAGAACCTTCACTGAATAAGTACATCTTGCTTTCTGATTTTCCTTTTCAATACGAGCAACCAAAGAGATATAGGTTTGGGGCGGGGGGGATATTTTGTATCACATGTATTTAAAAGATGTAAAAACTCTGAGGCAGTCTGAAGCCAGAAAAGCCTGTGTAATTTGGAGTGGAAGACCCGTGTCCAACATTGGAAGTCGGGCCTCTGGCAAGGTTTCTTGCAGAACTCTCTGGCAACAGGCACCATGAGCATTGGCTGGATTCCAGGAGCATCGCTCTTGACCTTGAGAGCCTCTGCTCCTTGAGAGACACCAGCCCACCTGGCTGGGAGGTTGGGTTGTGTGGGGGTGGGAGACAGGAACTGTGTCCTACAATGTCTGTGCCTGTGTCCACCAATGGCATAGGGGCTCAAAGGTGCGTCTGCCAGGGCATGGCTGCCCCCACTGTGGGTGAGCGCTAGGATGGGGTGGAGCGGGGCAGAGGACAGAGGACTCAGGATCTTGAGGATGCCATATATTTAAGTTACAGGTAGAAGACTGACTATATTCTCATCTATTAATTACTTGCTTTGTCAGTCATAGTTGTAATTAAAATTATTTTGAAATATGTCAGACTTAGATAACGGCATAAGGAGTAATAGAAATGAACTCGTATATGTGCCCACGGCTTAGCTTAAGATGAGAAGCCTCGTGGTACACAATTTGGCTTTTCCTGCCCACGCATAAAATAACACCTCCTCCCCATTCCGCTCTTCCTTGCTTCTTGCTGCTCTGTAGGGCACGATGTAGTCTATCATACAACTTGTGTTACTTGATGGTGGTTTCTTTTCTCTGTTCCCCCACTAGACAGGGGCTTCATCCATTGTGTTCAGTTGGGTGTCCAGATACCCAGAATGGCACCTCATTGCAGTCTTATGAGTGCTTGTTGAAAGGATGAGAGGACTTAACAAGATGAGATTCATCTGAGCTGCTAGCATGGCCCTGGTCTGTCCGTTTTCACTGCTGGATAGTAGCCATCGTATGAATGTATTGCGATGATTTATTGATGCTCAGATTGGTCCACATTTAGGTCATGTCCAATATTTTGGAACTGTAAACAATGCTAACATGCCCATTCTTGGTGTGTTTCCTTGTGCATATGTGTGGGTTTCTCTAGGGTGTACACAGAGGAGTGGAATTGCTGGGTCAAGGGAGTTTTTGTATTTTTTCTCTGACGTGCTGTGTATTTTCCGAGTTGGAACTGCTGCTGCTGAGCTCAGGCATCTTGCGTTCCCAGGGGGCTGCTCCTCAGTAGTTGGGGCTTTTATTCTGAGTCTTGTTCTCCCTGAGGCCCCTGCGGTGAGTGACCATGTGACTGAGATGGCTGCTGACCCTCGCCCTGGAGTCTTTGGGCTGGGGAGAGACTTTTCCTTGGCCCCTTTCCACTGGCCTCCAGGGCCTTGCCTCTGTGACCATGGCTGTCCTGGGGTAGTGTCCCGTCCCGTGGCTGGCCCGCCTGGACGCAGGATATTAGAGCCAGAAGTTGCCTTAGGGGCCTCCTGGTCGGCCTTCTCATTGCCCCCAGAGAGAAACTGAGGCCCAGAGAGCTGAAGTGACTTGCCTACAGCCTCGCAGCTGGAGAGTGGCTGAGCTGTGGATGTTACACAGCTGGTGCTTCCACATCGTTAACAGACCCCCAAGGATGGGCGCCAGTGGCTGCTGTCTCCACCTGTGCCTTCCTCGCACTTCCACATGTCTGTGGCTGACCTTGTCTAAGATGTGGCCCAGTATTCACAACCATCCTCACTCCTCCCCGTCGGTGATGAGTTTCTCCTTGGTGACCTTGCTTTCACACTTTGTCCCTTTGCCTTTTCTTTCAACCTTGACTCTTATTTCAGCTCTCATTGTCACTTCTGTGCTGTAACACTCTCCTTGTTGGGAGCCTCATCCCCCCCACTTCCTGGATCTCTGAAAAGCACTTCTCGTGTCATTAGGAGGGACAGAATGTCTCCAGGACTCATTTGCAACACCTCAGATTACATAAACTCCTTGGTTTAAAAGGAACCTGTTTGATAGCAAAAAAAAAAAATTGTGCCTTGAATATCCTGCTGATGCACCAAAACTTAGAGGAACAGGTTATAAACCTATGTAAGTCAGGAGAAAGTCTCCAAAATGGAAACCTCTGGGTTGACTCTTAATCTAGCTCCTGTCCCATGTCTTTAGCTTTCCACGGCCTGGCATCCACCCAAGTCTGATGCCCCAAACAAGAGTTGGTTGCCCATGGGCTGGCTCCTCCCAAGATTTCCCATGTGTGTCACAGGGTTGCCTGCCCTGTCAGCACCTCTGCATCCCCTTGATCCTTTTACCATGTCTGCAGTAGGTCTCGTCTCCACCCCTTTTCCTCTGCTCTCATACCCACTCTCGGCCTTGTTGCCTGCTTGCTTCTGGAGAAATTCTCCCTACCATGTGGCTTTTATGATACCATTGGAGGAAAACCCTAAGTTCCTTCCATGCCCCAAATCGTGCTCCCTACTGTTATGGAGTTCTTCTCCATAAGTATGATTTGGAACATCAGTGAGGCTCTGTAATTTTAAGGCTTAAAGTATGCTAAAGTATGGAGTGTCTCATTTTCTCAGGTTTTCAGTGTACATAGAGCAGTGATTGCTACCATTCAGAAAGTCTTTAGTCGTGGTCTTCACATTTGCGAAACTCTGGAGTCCTCCTCCTCCCCCTCCCCCTCCCCCAGCCGCTTCCTTTTTGTCCCACTCTCCCTGGAAAAGAGAAGGCAGGTAAGGGGAGACCCCTACAGTGGTTTCTGCAGGCTCCTGGGGTGAGGATAACCAGCTGAGATGTCCTTGGGGTGGCATGGCTGGTCGAAGGAGCCGCTGCAGTCAGTGGTCTTGTTCTCAGCTTGGCAGAGGGTGCCTCGTGGTTTTTCTTCCCCACTAGAAATGCTTCTGAGAATCTCACCTGCTCCGCTCTTGGTGGGATACACGAAGCCAAAACTTCTCCAAGAACCTCTGTGAGTTGTCTTAAGATCCTCTCCCGCTTCCATTTGTGTGCAGAACCAGGGGCTTCCACGTGTTATTCCACAAATCCTGGGGTCCCTCAGAGACCCCACAGGACCCCACCCCCACCCAGAAGCAGGGAAAGCACCCCTACTTCAACCACAGAGCCTCCACTTTGATCTGTTTTATATTTCAGGCTTACTCTTAAGAGTTGTTTTAAAAAAGGTTCTGTTGCTAAAGCAACACAAAATATTTAAAGGTCAGAAATCATTGTTAGATGAGACAAAATTTCATCCTGTCATTCAAGGTCCTTCATAATGGGTCTCCACTGTGGAAGATCTTCTCACTGCCCCCAGCGTGATGCTTGCTTGGTGGGTAGTCTGCCCACCTGGGCTTCCCCCTTGTGTTGGTGGGGCTTTGTGAGGACCCCTGTCCCTCCCTGCCCCCCACCTGAAGCTGACTATACCCTCTGCACTGTCTTGTGACTTCTGCTGAAGTTTTTTCGTTTAGGATCTGGGCTCATGCCTATGGGACAAGGACTAGGTTCTGGAGGAGCAGTCGGTGTCCTTGCCCCCATCAGGGACCTCCTCCACACATTTCTCCATTTCAGGAGGCTGGACGCTGGCTTGAATATGGAAATGCTGTACACGTTTCCTGAAGCACCCCTCTGCCACCATGTCGCTGTTACTGTCTGGAACTACCCCGGAGTCCTGTGAGTTTAGTTTTCATGGCTACATGCTCCAGTGCCACAGGAATAGAGAAGGATTTGGGAAAAGATAAGTAAGAGAGAGAGAAGAGAGGAAAGCTATATCTTAGGTCCAGGTGTGGGGTTCAATTGTGTTACCAGCCGTAGAGAAAGAATCCAAGATGCTGTTCCATCACCTAATCTCATTCAGTCTGACATTGGCTCAAGAACGTTGCATCATCATCAGCCAGACTTGGATCCCTGAAGCGAGGAGGCAGTTCTCTGGAACAGGAGAGGATGAAGGTTCATGGTTGGATTGGGTGCAGTGGGTGGTACAGTTGAAAAATCTCTGACCTAAAGGAACTGTGCCATGTGGAACCTTCTAGGCAAGCACCGTAGTAATGAAATTCGTTCATTCACAAACAATTATTGCGAGCCTGCTGAGTGCTGGGCCTAGAGATAAAGTAATAAGGTAAAGCCCTACCTGTGCTGTCTGGCTGGGGGAATAGTTACATCAAAAGTCTGCCACGTCATCGCAGGTGGTGAGTGTTGGAACAGCAGAATCCCTAGGGGTGTTGTGGGCCCAAGTAACAACTGTGCCAAGAGCAGGGAATAGGTGGTAACTGAGCAAGTCTGGAGGATGGTGGGTTAGAGAGGGAAGCCTATGTGGTCATGATTGGCAAGGGGACAGGGGAATAAAGGCACAAGGACAGGGGACAGTAAAATGCCTGCCAAAAACTTCCAGCTGCTGGGTGGTCAGAGCAGGAGTGAGGCAGGGGTGAGGAACGCTGAGGCTGGAGCAGGACCCCACAGTGCAGGACCTTAGATGTTCTGTAGAGGAGCTTGGACTTGGACACACAGTGGAGGGCAGTGCATTCAAAGGGTCTGGGTGGGAGGGGTGTGGTCTAACTTTGGCTGGGGAGATCACCTTGGGACTGCTGTGGTGGAATGCGGCAAGCAGGTGTGGTGGTAGTGAGGGATGAGAAGCTCCTGACCAAATCAGTGGGGTGATGGGAGCAGCTGCTTCCCAAACAGGAGGTAGAAGCATCAGTATTTGCTGGTGTGGGGCTTGAGGGCGAGGGAGGCGTCAGTGACTAATAGGTGCCCAGACTGAGTAATAAATGATGTGATGACATCACTCAATGAGGCAGAGAGGGCAGTGGAGGGGGGGGGGGTGCAGTTAGAGAGTGTGTTTGAGTTGGAGCTGCTTGTGGCACATTTATGTGGAAATATCAGCAGGCAGTTGCATATCTGAGTCTAAAACTCTAGAGGGAGGTTGAGACAGGCCCTACAGGTTTGGGCAGCAACAAGGTTCTCTGGGTGACCAAGAGGCAGGGTGTAGGCTTGAGGACAGCTCCCTGAGCTCAAGTCCTTGGTGGGCTGCTGCCACCTCTGTGTCCTGAGGATTGACAGGACTGAGGGGTGGGGGTGATCGATTCAGCAAGGGCCTGTTGAAATTATCATCAGGCCCAGAGTGAGCAGGATCTGTGTGTGCACTTCTCTACAGTGAGATGCAGGGGCAAGGGCACAGCTTGGCAACTCCAGCACTCAAGAGCCACAAGGAAAAACCAGAGGCTGTGAAGGAGCAGAAAGTAAATGGTCTTGGAGGCAGGAGGAAACCCAGAGGATTGAGCCATCCCTGCAGTCTGAGAACAGATGCTGGAGATCCCTGGGTTGCAAACTAGAATGGATCCACACCCTGAGTACTCAAGGTCACAGACAAGGTGGGACTGCTGGTGCTTCATCATTGGAAACTGTGCAAATTCTGAAGGGCCTCAGAACTTGAGTTGGGCCATTTATGGATGATACACAGCCAGTTGTAGTGCTAGGAACTCAAAATTCTCAAAGGTATGATTTTCTCATCTGTAAATGGGATAATAACAAGTATTCCCTTTGTAAGTTGCTGTAGGATTGAATGAATGCATCTGTGTGATGCACTTAGATTCATCCCAGGACATAGTGAGGGCTGTAGAGATGCTTGTTCCACTCCTGGCATGTCTGGAAGAAGGGACAGGCCAGGGGTGGAGGAGGAGGTTCTGGCCAGGTCCTAAAGGCCAGCCTGCCTTCCTTGGATATTTACTGAGCACCTGCTCTTTACGGAGCATGTTGCTGAAACAGCCTCTGTCCAGAAGTGCTTGTCTTCAAAGTGGACAATTCGTTGTGGCTCTGTGGGTGGCACAGAATGATTTCAGGGGTGCAAGCTGCTGTTACATGTCCAGCGGCTCCTGAAAAGGTGTGAGGGCCTTGTCAATGGTCTCTGGATGAGCTTCACAAGGAACAAAAACTGAGGTAATTGTGAAGATGGGTGGGATTGAGGAATCAGTGGGTAGTCCCTGGCTACCTCACGGTGGCCAACCACTTCATGGAGGTCTCCTGGGAAGATGACTTAACGTCTTAGTTATTGAGGAAAGCACAGCACAGCCTGGCCTGCCCTCCAGGGCTTGCAGGCAAATCATGAGGTCAGAAAATCTGACAGCAGGGGCTCTCAGAGCAAGGTATGTGTGTAGAGGACAGGAGTGGGGAAAGGAGAAAACCGAATAGTGTCATATGATATCTAAAATGCCTGAATATTGTTGAGAAATCTTTTCCCATTAGTGTTAAGAATCGGAGAATGCCAGGATTACAGGGTCATCTGGATCCTATAATCCAGTTAGGATTCCATCTATGACTGGGGGGCCTCCTACCTCCGTGAAAGGCAACTTACCACCCCTGGAGTGATGACCCATCCCCATCATTATTTACTGACTAATACAAGTCTTTCCTTCTTGGAATCCACACCATTGTAATGTCCTCTTCTAGAGCCTGGATATGGGACATGAGGCAACTCTAATCCCCATTCTGATGTCAGCTCTCCAGATATCTCAAGATAATGGTCATAGTCCTGTTGCCTGTCCACTTCTCGGTTGAGGAGAAGATAGATTCACAGCTAGGTCAGGGCATGTTCCTCCTGTCTGTCCCTGGGTAACACTGTGCAGTTGTTTCCAGTAGTGGGAAAGGAGAGCAGCCTCTCATGGCCAGCTGTGGCTGGTACAGGGGGGGCCCAGAGCATGGGGTGATGTGGGGGAAGGGACATTCCTGCAGGTGGTCCTCGGAGGGACTCGGAGGGTGACCATTAGAGATGGAATTGTACTAGTGTGGCTGGTAAGTCCAGCATTTGCCTATCTAATTGCCTTGGGTTGTTATTATTGATCAGTACCTTTGAAGGGTCCCCAAGTATCTTGAAAACCTGTGGGGACCTGAGTGTGGCCTGCTTGTTTTACCTTTCTCCCATTTTGCGAAGCTCTACTGAGCCAAGTGGCTCCTGAGACACCTCCAGCACAAGAGAGGGGTTGTTTCCCGGTGCTAACTTGGAAACTGTAGGTCTAGCTTTTACTTGAGTCTATAAATTTGCTGTCCTTATAAGGCCATTCAGAAGACTCAGGACCATCTGTGAAAGTTTACCCCACATGGGGGCAGTGAGACAGGGAGACCCTACTGGGCCACTTTGATGTCTTTATAATGTTTTTCTTCTTTTTGTGTTTCTTGTTTTACTGACTTGTCCCATTTGTTCCTTCAAACTCCACACTACTGCGACCCAAGGAAACCCACTTTTCTAGATTAAAAAATATCAATGTTACAAACAAAAAAACCTTAGCATTACCAAGTCAGTGTTGCTGTGACATTAGGCTGTGAGCTAATGTGCAAAGTTCAATGAATTGGTCATTTGTGCAAGTTGAATGTGCAGTTTTCACTCTCCAAGAGTGGAAATTGTATGCTTTAGACTGATGAATTCATCCCAGATTAGAAGATCCAGAATGGGTCCCTGGACCTGGGGTTCTCAACCCTGCTTGCCCTAGAGGGCCGGCAGGCCTGTACTGGCCTCTGGCTGGCAGGAGCCTACTCTCCCACTCCCTGGTTCCTGTCCCTCCCCACATTCGCTCCTCTGCCTCCAATAGTTGCTGAGCAGTTGCTTTTGGGAAAAATAATGGGTTAATCTGAGGTTGAACCCTTGAAGGTCATCAAAAATCAAAAGCTTGGGGGCTGTCCTGGTGGCACAGTGGTTAAGTGCGCACGTTCCGCTTCGGTGGCCGGGGGTTCACTGGTTCGGATCCCGGGTGTGGACATGGCACCGCTTGGCAAGCCATGCTGTGACAGGCATCCCACATATAAAGTGGAGGAAGATGGGCATGGATGTTAGCTCAGGGCCAGTCTTCCTCAGCAAAAAGAGGAGGATTGGCAACAGATGTTAGCTCAGGGCTAATCTTCCTCAAAAAAAGTGTAAAAGCTGAGTCAGTGAGGGAAGCATTTAGAGGGAGTCCCTTTAATCAGGTCAGATATTATTTTGCTTTGCTGAAAACAGAAGGGTCTTTAGAGGGAAAAGTATGAGTTAGGGAATAGTTTAAAATAAATATGGCTGTTGCTTTTAAGTTGTGGAGTTACATAGGCAAATTGAATGCTGCTTAACTGTGTTTTAATGAACAAGTAGTTATTTAAAATTAGCATGTTTTGTTTGGCTGCTTTAACAATATCTCAAAGATTTATTTTTTGCCTTTTTATTTATATTATTAATTTATGCCAGGGGTCAACAAAGTTTTTCTGTAAAGGACCAGAATGTAAATATTTTAGGCATTTCAGGCCAAGAGGCAAAATGGAGGATACTGAGTAGGTACTTCTATGATGAGAATGAAAGCAAATTTGCAGATTTTTTATTGACTAGGTTCAAAGTATAATAATAATTGAGCACAGTGTTTCTGTAACTCAGGTCTACTAATGATATGAATGGAATTTTTGTGGGAGGAGATATTTTGCTTAATTGAGGTGCAAAGTTGGTGTTTTCTGCATCAAATTGACTGCCAATGTTTATCTTAGGTCACAGGCTGTACAAGGGCTGTGGTTTGCCGACCCCTGAGTTATACAAATAATTTGCTTAGAAAATTTCTCCCTCTTCCTCATGAATGGGTCCATGGTAACTGGTCTTACACAAATATAACTTTATCTAAATTTAATAGTCTCTTAATGTTTATGAATTTTGTGACACTTTGACTTTGAACCATTGCTCTGTGTGCTTGTGTAACTTTACAAATAAGTCTCGGTGACTTCCCATGATTGACAAAAGTGGATTTAAGGAAGTCAGTGCCCCACTGCCCACTTAGGCATTTATAGTTGGCTGTGGACAGGGGTCACCCACTGAGCTCTTCCTACTATGTGCACAGTTGGCTCCCTGTGTGTTTTCTACATCCAGGCCTCGTGCTGGCTCACATGTGTACACATGCCTCTGCCCTGCCTCTGTGACTGCAGCCACCTGCCAGAAAAGCTGCCCTGTGTGCAGACCCCCTGCTGGAGGCAGAGTGGGCCTGCACAGCAGCCTGATGAGGATCAAAGCAGCGAGGACGGGGGCAGGCCTTTTCCCACACTCCTGTCTGTTTTTGCTGCACGGAGGCTGCATCATTCTCGGCCTGTCGGGACCCACTAATTCTGCTAGCAATCCTGGCCCCAATACAAATGCTCGGGAAGTATTCCTTTTTTCCCCTTAGTTCAGCTAAAATACTGTAATTTTTCAAATGGAACCTTTTCTAGAAATAACAATGAAAAAGGAAAGAAAAACAAAGGTAGAGAAAAGTAAACTTACAGAATCAGAGGAGAGTTTGATTAAAGTGTTCTAACCTGGCTAAAATCTGACATGACCTTGGCTTCCCCTAAGCACAGGCTGCCTTGCCCCCATCACCCTGTCTTGTGTTAAAGCCAAGGCTTTTGCTTGCACTGCCTGCCCGCTGCATCAGCTTCACCTCCAGGCTGCAGCTGGTCTGTTGGGTAGTCAGGTCGTGTGTCTTCACGACAGACACAACACCCACTCTTCCACCATCACCATCATGCTACACTTCAGGGTAGGGGCTGTGGCCTGTGAGGTCCTTTGGAAACTCATCATTCACACTTGCCATGGGCAAGCGTCCCAAGTTCTCCAGCTTTCTTGGCATCCCCATTGGTCACCTTCATGTCAAACTGTTCCTCTGGGTTTCTCCACTACCACATCTGGTCTCCTCCTAAGAGTTCTCAATGCAGTTCTCAGATGGGGAGCTGGGACGCTCATCTCTTTCTGGTATTAAGGAGCCTCCCTTCCCTCAGAAGTCAGAGGAGACCACCTGGGCAACCTGGACATCTACCCCTACCTGGCAGCAAGGAGGTACCCTTCCTCCTCCTTGTGGGAGTGGTGCCAGAGAAGGCCAGGTGGACAGTCAGGACTTTTAGTACTGCTTAGCTGAAACAAGGCGAAGAAAATTGCCAGCGGTGGTAAAGGACGTTGTATAATGATGAAAAGATCAGTCTTCCAAGAGGCATAGCAGTCCTAAATGTGTGTGCACAAAACAACAGAGCTGAAAAATCTGTGAAGTAAAAATTGATAAAACTGAAGGGAGGAATAGACAAACTCACAATTATAGCTTGAAACTTCAATACCTCTCTCGACAATTGATAGAACAATTAGACAGAAAATCAGCATGGGTATAGAAGAATTCAATAACACCATCGAACATTTATAGAACGCTCCAACCAATAAAGGCAGAATATGCAATCTTTTCAAAGACCCATGGAAGGTGTACTAAGACAGACTATGTGCTGGGCCATAAAACAAAGCTCAACAAATTTAAAAGAACTGAAATCATACAGTATTCTTCAGCCACAAAGGAATGAAACTAGAAATCAATGATAGATGATAGGAAAATCTCCAAACCCTTGGAAATTAAACGGGACTCTTCTAAATAGTCCGTGAATCAAAGAGGAGGTTTCAAGGGAAATAAAAAAAAAATATGTATTGAATTGAATTAAAATGAAAATGCAGCATATCAAAACTTGTGGGATGTGGTAAAAGCTGTACTGAGAGGGCAGTTTATAGAAGGGTTTACATCAGGAAATAGAGAAGTCATAAATGAATAACCTAGGCTCCCACTATTAGAAACTTGAGAAGGAAGAGCAAAATAAATGTATAACAAGCAGAAGGAAGGAAATAATCAAGATAAGAACAGAAATCAAGGAAATTGAAAACAGAATGCCAATAGAGAAAATCAATGGGAAGAAAGCTGGTTATTTGAAAAAATCAGTAAAATTGATAAAGCTCCAGCAAGAATGACAAAGAAAAAAAGAAGACACAAATTACTAATATCAGCAATGAAGGAGGGGATGGATATCACATGGATGATATCCAGACATCAAATGGATAATAAGGGAGTACCATAAACAACTCTGTACATACACATTTGACAACTTCAGTAAAATGGACCAATTGTCCTTTAGTAGGTGAATGGTTAAACAAACTGTGATGCATCCATACCATGGAATACCACTCAGCAATAAAAAAAAAGAATGAACCATTGGCACACACAACTTGGATGGATCTCAAGGGCATTATGTTGATTGTAAAAAGCCAATTTAAAAGCTTACATACTGTATGATACCATACACATAACATTCTTGAAACAACGCTATTACAGAGATGAAAAACAAAGGTTGCCAGGGGTTAGAGATGGTTATGGGGTAGGGGAGTGGATGTGTCTGTGAAGGGATAGTATGAGGGGGATCTTTGCAGTGATGGAGTAGTTCTTTGTCTTGACTGTGGTGGTAGTTACACAAATCTGCACAAATGGTAATATGATATGGAACTATCCCCATGTGTTATACCAATGTGAAGTTCTTTGTTTTGATATTAGAGCTACATGAGATGCAACCACTGGGGGAAACTGGTGAAGAGTACCTGGAGCCTCTCTACAGTACCTGTGTAATTTCCTGTGTATTTATATATCAAAATAAAAAGCAAAAAGACAAGATCAGTGGGCATCATCTGTCACTTAGCTGTTATAAAAGCCATCTCCCCTAGTCCCTACACCCTACAGCAAAAAAATCCGCAAGCAATGTGGGTTGCATTAATGCATTTGTTGTAGCCAATGAGGGGTTGTCATAGTCTTCAGGGTGTCTATGCTGATTAGACCCATCTTGAGTCTATTCTGCACTTTATTTTCTATGGGTTGAGCTGGCTGGAATCCAGGGCATGATGATCAGTTGAGGGAACCTGGGCAAGGATTGCCAAGGGAGAGCACGCTGTGGCTTTAACTATTTGAATAGTTCACAGATACAGAAGACAGGGTTGTGCTGTTGTAGGCCTTAAAATCAAAAGCAGGACCAGTATGGGGCCAGCCCGGTGGGGTGGTGCAGCCATTAAGTTTGCACGTTCTACTTCGGCAGCCTGGGGTTCGCCAGTCTGGATCCTGGGTGCAGACCTATGCACCACTTGTCAAGCCATGCTGTGGCAGGCATCCCACATATAAAGTAGAGGAAGATGGGCATGAATGTTAGCTCAGGGCCAGTCTTCCTCAGCAAAAAGAGGAGGATTGGCAGTAGATGTTAGCTCAGAGCTAATCTTCCTCAAAAAAAAGTGGGGCCAATGGATGGAAAGTATCTGGAGTGAGAATGGGGCTCAGTATATGGAAACTGAGTCACTGTACAGAGAGTAAACAGGCTACAGCTCTCCTGTTTCTCAGACATGCGTGGAGTGGGAAGCAGAGACTCCGTGAACATCTGTCAGGGATGCTGTCAGGGTGGTGACTGCACTGGCAGAAATGGGGGCTCCATGGCACCTTTCAATGGTATACCAAAGCCGTTGCTCATGTTGTGATTAAAGAAATCCCATCACTAAGTAGGTGGAATCAGGAGTGACAAGACCTTAAAATGGACCATTTATCAATCTTTGCTATTTTGAGAAACTTAAAATCAAAGCGTAATTCTCTGGCATTATTTTTGCTTCCGTTAGAATACTAGTTCCAGAGTAGGAATGGTGGGATTTGACGATGATGTGCTTGTTAAAGCCCCCAGAATGGAGAGCAGTGATCTGAACGCTTGGATGCCGGGGAGAGGCCTAGTTCTGATGCAGTGGTGGAGATGCAGCTCTGTACATCCCTTGGCAACCTCGGACTTGAACAAAGAGAGGCTCTGCAGAATGCTCTCTGCTGCCCCTGGCTTCGTGCAGCCCGTATTTAAATAATAATCCCTTTCATTAAGTTGCTCCAACAAGCATGCTTTCCACAGATCAAAGTAGATTCCTCGATGACACACGCACAACTGCAGGCATGGGGTGGAGTTGGCCCAAAATGTTAGGCAGAGTTGTAGGGCCTTTAAGAAAGGAAGAAATTCCGCATCTCAAGTATGTCTGGTTCGGCCAGGTTCCAGTTATGGTGGTAAGGTTGAGTGTAAAGGCAACAGTATCCACCTATTTACTTTATATTTGTCAGCATGCACGGCAGCTGAGTATAGTTTCTGTCAACGTTTCTTCTTTTTGGAAAGACTGTCAGAACTGTGGCAGCTGAAAGTGTAGGTCGTTGATAGAATTTGTTTTATGAACCAAGATTGTTCATTGCTGGATCAGGCACCCTCATGACCAGAAATTGGGATTGCCCAAGCTAGGGCTTTCATAGACAGTTTGAAGGTGCACTTGGGGAGAATGGTGCTCATCGTGCTAAATGCAACTTAGAGACATTGAGGTTCTTGCTGATTAAATGAAGTTGATGTATTTGAAGTAATATATTTGACAATGCCGCTGTATCCATGGCTTCTCTCGCCTGGCTGAGTTCTGTTTACTGAGTGGTACCCAATTATTTAAGCAGACATGGGGGAGAGGGTGGGCTGGAGGAATGTAGAAGGAGAAGAGAGAGTTGTATAAAGTGAGGACAGGAAGGACTAGTTGGCTACAAAGCAGCTTTCAGGGAAGGAGCAGGAAGTGTCGCCATCCCAATCCCCAGCCTCCGGGTTACTCTGTGTGGGGTCCCTGTTTCTAGGCCACATGTGGGTGGGGCAGAGCACACCTAATCCCATTCCCATTCACTTGGCCTCTATTTCCCTTAACCCTCTTCTTCAGACTGGCTTGCCCTCACCAACAGGAAGTACATTTGGTTCTGTTTTGTTTCTTTTCCTATTGATGTGACTTTTCAAAGGGAGATTATTAAAAGGAATGTTGCTATATATATATATATATAAATATATATGGGGTATTTTGGTGAGGAAGATTGGCCCTGAGCTGACATTTGTTGCCAATCTTCTTCCTTTTTGCTTGAGGAAGTTTGTCCCTGAGCTAACGTCTGTGCCAGTCGTCTTCTCTTTTATATGTGGGATGCCACCACAGCATGGCTTAATGTGTTGGTGTGTAGGTCTGTGCCTGGGATCCGAACCCACAAACTGCGGGCCACTGAAGCAGAGTGTGCGAACTTAACTGCTATGCCACCGGGCTGGCCCCTATAAGTTTATTTTTTTGCTTTCAATTTTAGCAGTCAGAAATCTGAAACAAGATATAGAAGTATGTGTGTTTATTTCAAGTAAAGTGGGAAGTCAATCGGGTAGTCGGTAAAATGTAGAGCTAGCCCCAGGACATTAGGATAACAGGAAAGTTGTTACATGGTTGAGGTCCTGGGTCCGTAGTTACCTAAAACCTTTTTAAAGTTTAACCCTTTTAAAGTTGGCATTTAAGCTAATGTGCCTCTTTATGGGACAGAATTGGAACTGAGCCTCAGAGTTGAACTGAGCTAAGTCTCCAGATTATCCCCTTGAGAATTCTGAAAAATTAATGCCCTTTCTTTTAGGTACTTAGAGATGTTCAGATACCAATACTCTACGCTTATAAAGTACCCTTTAATGGTGTACTCGCCTGAGGGAGAGGTAGAAGATATGTGCCAGCATCTAAAGGCTCCCGGGAAACGTCCCTTGCCTGTCTAGTCCTCACCAGCCTCACATCAAAGCTGTTTTTACAAATGGGAACTTGGATCTCAGTTTATAGTGCTGGAGTTAATAGGCCCTCATACTGTGGACAGAGCTATTTATAGTGAGGATGATTTTAAGGGATTTCCCCACAGCTCTTTGTAGAGTTAGTACCATCCTTGTCGTTTTATGAAGACTGATGTCCTGTGAAAATTAGACGGATCAGAGCTGGAGCCCAAAAAAGCACAGTCCATCCTGATTTCCACAGTGAATGTGCTTTTCATCTCGTGAATATCAGGGGGAGCAGGCATTGAGGTGCCTTTATCCCTTTTATACACTCAAATCTCTTCAGTGAATTTTTATTTTTAAGGCTTTAAAAAATTAGCATTAGTTTTCTGTAAATTCTAAGAAAAATAATAGGCAACCGTTTCACACTAGTGTTTTCTAAAAATAAAGACAAAAGAAATTAAAGGGAAGGTCATTCCATTTTATTGAGTGTTCTGTAGTACGTTTCTTGGCTTTAGCATTTTTCCCTTTACCTGCTAAATATATATGGTGCTCCCTGAATTATCATCTTATTCCCAGAATCAATTTGCTGAAAAGAAATTATGATGGAAAAATATCCACTCTGCCTTCAGACATTTTTCTTCTATTTTCAAAAATTTGATTTTTTTTCTCCAAGAGAAAAACATATTTAGAAAAAATAATTCTTACATTTGAGATTTGTGTGACTTCTTTTTTTAAAGGGGGTAAATTTGTACATTGTCAAAGATAGTTTATAAAGGTTCAAAGTTACTAGGGGCACCTGTATTGCTAAGAGACATGTTATTATATTTGAAAAACATTTAGTATATCTGGAAGCAGTAGATGTGGAGGGGAGGACGGAGTGCCATAGCTCCCCATGCTGGTTAATTTCATGTGTCAACTTAGCAGGGCCATAGTGCCCAGATACGTGGTCAAACATTATTCTGCATGTTTCTGTGAGGGTGTTTTTGGATGAGATTAACATTTAAGTCAGTGGACTTTGAGAAACCAGATTACCTTCCATAATGTGGGTGGGCCTTATCCAATCACTTGAAGGCCTGGATAGAACAAAAGACTGATCTCCTTCAAGCAAGAGGGAATTCTGCAGCAGGTGGCCTTCAGCTTTGAACTGTGGCATCGGTTATTCTTGGATTTCCAGCCTGCCAGTCCACCCTACAGATTTTTAATTTGCCAGCCTTCACAATTACGTGAGCCAATTCCATAAAATAAATCTGTCTCTCTAAATATAGAGCTCACACATACATGCATATATACATATATATGTAGGTTATATTTATGTCTTATTGGTTCTGTGTCTCAGGAGAACCCTAACTAATACATTTCCCTTTTAGAGAAATTTTCCAGCAGAGAAATGTATGATTAAGAAATTAAGTTGTGCGATGTTTTCCTTGATGGCCTGGTTGACTGTGTGCCATCACATATGCACTCTTCCTGCTTATGTTCAGAGGGGAAAGTTCAGGGCACTCACGGGGAATAGTTGAGCCAAGCCTAATCAGTTAGTCTACCTAGGATGAACAAAAGAACATTCTTGAAGTTTCCAGATGATGAAAAGCTTTTAAAGACAAGTTGGGCTAAGGTTCTGAAGACCTAGGGGCCCTTCCGCCCACTGGGGACTCTGGGGGTGGAGGGAATAAAGGAACAGGTCCGGTGTGAAGTCCAGCTGAGTGCTGTGGAAAGAGGCACCAAAATGTCACAACATGCCTGATCTCCCCAAAGCTTGCTCTCTCTGCTCTTTAAATAGTATTTGGTAGTATTGCCAGTACTTAGTGTTTCAAAAACAGTTTTACTTCTTAAAATAAAAGTGTTTATGGAAAAAGATCCTGCTTCTAATCTCCTTTAGTTATCTCTGTGATAGAAGCTGGGCACCTTATGGCTCAAACCCCAGATTAATTGTCTGAGGTAGAGGGAGAGGCTTGAATATAGCTGTAACAAATTAAGTCTTCATGCAAAACATGAAATTGTTTTAAAGTCTTTTTATAGGCTTCTGGATATAGTAGGTATTCATTAAATATGTCATGTGAATGAGAAATTCTCTGGCTGTTCCCTGGAGAGGTGGATACATAGATTTGTGTCTGCGGTATTGCCCTTGAATATTAGAGCAGGTAGGGCGTCACACTTGAAGAAAGACTCCTGACCAGACTCTTCTCTAAAGAGAGATGGGGGTTCGTAGAGTTAGTCCCGGAAGCTGGTGCAGGCTCCCTGCCCAGCATCCCCACACGTGCTCCACATTGCAGTTGCTTCGCTCGGCCCACTCATGGATTGTTAATGATGAAGAGCTTACGCCACTTGCTCATCCTGTGTTGATTTTCCTTTTTACTTCTCCTTGTTTGATTCCTGTCTAATTGCATCTAGTCTGCAGGGAAATGCTTTATTGGTTGGGTCCAAAGTCCAGGCATCCTCCGGGCCCAATGAATCAGGTTGCGTCTCGAGTCTGTGGCTTGGGGTGCCTGGGCACCTGCGTCACTCAGAGGCTGGCTGGCTGCAGACGCCACAGTGCCCTGTCACAGTAACCGGCTACCCCAGTACCACTGGACTTGCCAAAGTTTCGGCGAGCTGAAAAATTGGCCACAGATTGAAAAAGCCAAGGAGAACCATCCAGAGTTGTGGAGCAGTAAATGTGTTTTGGAGGAAACCTAAAAACCAGGTGAGTGTTGGTGGATAAGTGGGGCTTGGCAGCCAGGCACTCACCCCCATCCTGCGGAAGCTCTTAAGCGTGTCTCTTCCTTCTTAACATCTTTCCCAGGCATTTTCTTTGAAGAGAGTGATGGCTACTTTTTCAGCTATATATAAACCTCTAAACACAAATTTTGCAAATGATTTTTCACTTAAAAAATTAAACAAAAAACAGCCTGTCTTCAGAAGTTGGGATTTCTTAGATTAAAGTCTTGGGCAAATAACTTAGTTTCTAAATCTAGTTTTCTTATTTCTAAAAGTAGGCTAAGAATACTATCTACCTAGTGTTGTCATGAAGATTCAATGAAGCAGGGCTTGTAGGTTATCTCACTGTTGTGTATTGAGATAACATTGTGCATTATGTGTCGCATAATGACATTTTGGTCAATGACGGATCGTATTTACAACGGTAGTCCTATAAGATTAGTACCATATAGCCTAGGTGCGTAGTAGGCTATACCATCTAGGTTTGTGTAAGTACTTTCTATGATGTTCGCATAATGATGAAATCGCCTAACAATGCATTTCTCAGAACGTATCCCCATCATTAAGCCGTGCATGACTGTACACTGGAAAAATGTTAGAGTTAGTACTGTAAATTTTACATGAGGCTTCAGAATTTAAAATTTATCCATGCTCAGCCTCCCTCCTCCCCCTATCGCCTTTGGTCAAGAAAAATTCATTTTGTGCCCCATGTGCCAGGATGGGGCCTATGGTGGTGAACAAGACAGATATGGCCATGCCTCATGGAACTTTCCATTCAGGCCAAGGTGATAGAAATGTAAGGATATATGTAATAATGATAGGTGGCGATCACTGCAGTGAGGAAAGGTAAAGCAGGGCTTGGGGATGGAGGATGGCAGCTGTGAGGTGGGCAGGCTCTATTTTGTGTGGGGTGGACAAGGACGGTCTCTCTGAAGAGGTGACGTTTCCCCAAAAGAATGGAGCAAGTGGAGGTTGTTCTCCATCCAAAATTTAAAAAGCGATGGCCTAAGGCATTTGAAGTAGTTTTCTGAATCCTCAGCAACCAGCAATGCTGCTGATAACATATTAGCTCAGAGATGTTTATCATGAAATGTTTTTAAGTTCTGGAAACCATGTCTGCGTCTCCGTGTGTGTGTGTGTGTGTGTGTACACACATATGAATGTATGTTTTTGGTGTTTGTGGAGAAGTGTGTTTTCCTTGGCATGAATTATGCTTTATCTTTATGAAGACATTGTTGAAAGAAGATCTTGGCACGATTTAGCAGAACTTATGTAGACGGTAGAGGATTTTGGTGAAAGTAGTGGTTGAAATGAACCATTGAATTATTGCTTCTTTGACATGTGGAAAGAGGTAAAAACTTTATCTTTTTGCCTTTTTTTATCTTTTTGTCTTTTTTTAAAAAAAAAAC
Source organism: Equus przewalskii (assembly GCF_037783145.1). Lineage (NCBI taxonomy): Eukaryota > Metazoa > Chordata > Mammalia > Perissodactyla > Equidae > Equus > Equus przewalskii. Next base: position 58,435,015 of record NC_091837.1, read on the forward strand.
TACTTTGATGTAAAAAAAAATGCTGTTTAAAAACAGTTTTATGCCCCTACAACTGTCAGAAAAGCAGGGTACAGAGCTGGCTGCTTGTGAGGAGTTGCTGAGGGCTGCCTGGGTAACCTCTTTCCTAGAAGGAACCTCCATGTGTAATGTAGGCTTGCCTTTTGGAATGCAACCAGTGTGAAATCTGTCTCGAATCCTTGTGTGTTTTGGCAGTTTCTTCCTTCTGGAGAAATAAGTACTAGAGCTCAATGTACGAGAGCCTTATTTTGTAGGCGTATGGGAAGAACAAATCCCTTTCAGGGTGTGTTTCCTTAGGCTGTCATTCCACCGTGCTTCATCTGTAGATGTTTCTGGTAATCCTCTGTGTTCAGTGTTACTACAAATCAGGATTGCTTACCACCCCTAGGATATACTTACTGCTGAGGTTTTTAGTGGCACTGTGGCTGTTTTTATTCCACATCTGTGTATTACTCACAGTTTTCTCTTTCTTTGTACCAGTTCCTGTCATTTGTGTTTCAGAATTTTGATGTTTCATTTAAACATTTGACCCGGGGGAGCCCTGAAGCAACTTGAGACACACGTGTGGTGGTTGGTGAGTTTCAGCTTCGGCGCAGTCAGCGGAGAATGGCTCTCCTGGGAGGATAGCAATTTTTCAGATGTTTCTCTCTTGTTTTCTTCAGAGACAGGGCATTAATGAGTGACTCTGGGAAGTTCTCTGTGTTCCGTATCCTGTACCAGGAAGGGAGGGGGCAGGCTGGAATGGTCATTAAGGAGAGTTCAGGTTTTTCTCTTGCGAGATGAAGCGAGTTGCTTTTGACTTAGACTTCAGATTCTCGTTGGTACATTGACATGGGTGCGCGTATTTGCTTGTGCACCAGTGTCCCCACTACACACAGTGCGTTTTGGTGTAATATTTAGCGGGTGCTGTTTGGCATAAAGAAGTTAATGCTTCTATGACATAAAGAAGTTAACGCTGAATACTTGCTTAATACTTCTCTTTGAGTCCCAAATGCTGGCTCCCAGAAGCCTTCCATTCTTTTTTCATTTATGGGGAAGTCAGTATAGAAACTCAAAGCAAGAAATGTGATCTAGGGACTTTAACGTCAATACTACCCATGACATACAGACCTGAGAATAAAGTGTCAACTCATGCTACCTCACAGAACTGGTCCCTCCCTGCCCTAAGCCCGTCTCCAGGGGAGAGCCTTCACCCTGTACCCCTGCCTACAGGTGCAGAGTGACACTGGAGGGGAGTGGCATCTTTGTGGGGACAGAGGACACAGGAGAGTGTGGGCAAGGAAAGGGTAAGTCCCCGGCAGCATGGGGCCTGTCCATTGCACAGGTTAAGTCTAAGGTCTGAGGCACTGATGGGTGGGAAAGCCTCCCTTCCCTTCTCTCTCTTCAGCATCCTTGTTTCAAAACATCACAGCCGAGACTTACAGGAGAGCAACTCAAGGGAGAAAAGAGCATCGTGTTATTTTGTTTTTCTTACTGTCAGGTAGATTTATAACAGGTTAATCCATCTAATTTTAAAACCAAGGACAAAGACCTTAAACATTTATCTCCATGAACACAATAAGATGAAAGGGGAGAGAGAGAAAACAGGAGGGTAGAAACCCTACAGAAATTCAGAAAGGGAAGTAACATTTGGGGGAGTTGATCACCTGCTGACAGCTTTGTGTATTCCCTGCTCCTTCCTCCCTGTGGTGACTTGTCAGTCCCCAGCATGAGCCCATTGTGGGGGCACCTGGGTAGGAATTTCCTTCATGAAATGGGTAGTTTTGAGCTAGGCTTTGGAGCAAAAAAAAGATTAAACTGGAGGAGTGGAATTTCGATTTGGTGAGTGTTTAAAACTAGTTTGTTCATTCACTGAGCAAATGTGAATGGAAAGTCAACGATTGGCCAGCTAGCTCTGGGAGTGCAAAGATGTCTGAGATTGTAAGAAGTTTCAAACCAGTTTGTTGAGGACGGTGTATTTGTAATTCTGTTGTGTCCTTTTAGTTTTGCGGTATATTTTTTCTATTTTGTTGGGTGCAACCATTGATATTTTAAAACGGCTTTTGAGGTCTAATTGGCATGCAATAATCTGTACATGTTTAAAGTGCACAATTTTGTACCTTTTGACATATGTATACACTCGTGAAACCATCACCACAATCAAGGTGTGAATGAATCCATCACACCAAAAAGTTTCCTTGTGCTCCTTGGTAGTTCATCTTCAACCCCACTCATCCGTTCCCCGGGCAACCACTGATCGACTTTCTGTCCCCATAGGTTAGTTTGTATTTTCTCCAATTTTATATAAGTTGAACCATAGAGTATGCATTCTTGTATTGTCTGGCTTCTTTCACTCAGCATAATTATTTTGAAATTCATCCGTGGTGTATTTTATTAATAGTTCGTTCCTTTTTATTGCTGAGCAGCATCCCATTGTAAGGATACACCACAATTTGTTTACCCATGCACCTGTTGTGGACACTTGGGTGCTTCCAATTTTAGACTATTTAAAATAAAGCTGTTGTGAACTTTTGTGTACAAGTGTTTTTGTAGATATATGCCTTCATTTCTCTGTGGTAAGTAAGAGGGAATCACTGAATCATATGGTAGATGTATGTTTGACTTTTTAAAACACTGTAAACCTTTTCCAAAGGGGTTGTATAATTTTACATTCCCACGGGTAATATGAGAGTCCAGTTCATACACATCTTTTCCAACACTTGGTATGGTTAGTCTGTTTAGTGAGCTATTCTAATAGGTAAGTAGTAGCACCTCCTTGGGTTTTAATTTGCATTCACCTAATGACTAATGATGTTGAACATCTTGTTTTATGTACTTATTTTCCATCTATCCATCCTCTTTGGCTGAAATGTTTGTTGAAATCTTTTGCCAGTTTTTAAATTGGATTGTCTGTTTCTTATTATTTTATATATATTTTGTTATATTATTTATTTTTTATTATTTCTATTTTTCTTTTTAGCTTTTGGTGTTTTTATATGTTCCAGATACAGTCCTTTATCAGCTATATTTGCAGGTATTTCCCCCAGTCTATGGCTTGTCTTTTCATTTTCTTAACAGTGTCTTTCAAAGACCAGACATTTAAAATTTTGAAGAAGCCTGGTTTATCAGTTTTTTTGTCTTTTATGGACTGTATGTTGAGTGTCGTATCTAAGAAATCTTTGTATAACTCAAGGTCACAAAGATTTACTCTCATGTTTTATTCTAGGTTTATAGTTTTGGATTTTAGATCTATAGCTATGATCTATATTGAGTTAATCTTTGCGGATGGTATGGATCAAAGTTCTTTTTTTTACCCCTATGTGTAAACAACTGTCCCAGCACCATTTTGGGGGAGGACACCCTATATTTTCTCTATTGAATCATCTTGGAACCTTTGTTAAAAATCATTTGTCCACATATGTGTGGGTCTGTTTCTGAACTTTTTGTTGTGTTCCACTGATTGTCTATCTCGATGCCAATACCACACTGTTTTGATTACTGTAGTTTTATAATAAGTCTTGAAGTCAGGTAGTGTAGGTCTTTCCATTTTTTTGTTCTCTTTCAAAGGGCCTTTATTAGATCCTTTGAATTTCCATATGAATTCTGCTTTGGTCTATCAAATTCTAGGAAAAAAATCCTGCTGAGATTTTGATTGGGAATGCACTTAATCTTTAGATCCATTTGGGGCTAATTGACGTCTTCAAAATATTGTCATGAAAACTGTATACCTCTCCATTTATTTAGGTCATTAATCTCTCTCAGCAATATTTTGTAGTTTTCAGCATACAGGCATTGCATATCTTTTATGAAGTTTATACCTAAGCATTCCATATTTTTTATGTATTTTTAAAAATTTCTATTTCTAATTGCTCTTTGGCACTACATAGACTTAACTGAATTTTGTGTATTGATCTAGTATCCCGCAACCTTGTTAAAGTCACTTAATCTTTTCTATTAGATCCTGTAGGATTTTTCTACCTAGATGATCATGTCATGATAATGACATTTTAACTTTTTCCTTTACAAACTAGATGCTTTTGTATTTTTTCTTTCTTTATTGCCCTGGCTGTAAGCTTAAATAATGTCGAGTGGAAGTGGTAAGAGTGGAGATTCTTGTTTTTCCCCCACTAAGAGGAAAGCATTTAGTCTCTCAGCATTAAGGATGATGTTATTTGGAGATTTTTTGTAGATATCCTTTATCAGGTTGAGGAAGTTCTCTTTTATTCCTTGTTTGCTGAGAGTTTATACCAGAAAGCATCATATGTTCCCAGGTCTCCCAACTTACGGGGTCTAATGACTCCCTAGTTCGGCCCATGGTCCCCTTCCCTGTGTCATGGCCTGGAAAGTTTTTCAAGGCAGTCAGCTGGGATTTTGTATGTTTTAAGCAGAAGGGGAAATTTGATGGTTGTTGCTCAATCTTGGTCAGAAGCAGAAGTCTTGCAACCATTTATATTTAGAATGTATTGACAATGTACAGTGATGCACAAAAAATGATCAAACTTTTTGACCTATAATCCTACCTCTGGGAACATAGCTTAAATAATTCTAAAAGGGAAAAAGATACGCACACAAAAATATTCTGTACAGTATTATTTGTAATGGAGAATCAGAAGAAATCTTTGTTTAAGAAAAGGAGAGTGGTTAAAATTAAGACCTATCTATGCAGTGAAATATTAGAGGGTCACTTTAAATGACAATTTCAAAGATTTTCAACATTAAAAATGTTTAATATTTAATATTAAATTCATTAATGATATGTTAAAATATGTCACAGTATATCATCATTACAACCTTATAAAACATTCATATGGATAAAGACTCAAAGACAGTACACAAAATGGCATGGCATTTTAGGGAGATTGAGTATTTTTCCTCTACTTTAAAGAATGTATTCATCATTGTATTAGAATCTACCAATTTGATAATTATTCTTTTTAATTTGCTATAAAATATTAAAAGCATACAAAGAAGTATAAAGAAATAAGTACTGTAAACATACTATGTTTTTTTTAAGAAGAAGATGATTAGCCCTGAGCTAACATCTACCACCAATCCTCCTCTTTTTGCTGAGGAAGACTGGCCCTGAGCTAACATCCGTGCCCATCTTCCTCTATTTTAAATGTGGGACGCCTGCCACAGCATGGCTTGACAAGCAGTGCTAGGTCTGTGCCTGGGATCCGAACCAGCAAACCTTGGGCCGCTGAAGTGGTGCGTGCGAACTTAACCACTGTGCTGGCCCCTGTAAACATACTATTTTAATGTTAAGAAATCAAAATTAACAAAGTAATTGAAACTCCCCTGCAGAGCACTGAGCAGTTTGCGTCTTTCTCCTCCCAGAGGTAGCTGCTATCCTGACTAGTGCATGTATGAATCTCTAACCCTTGAATAATACTATGTATAAGTTTGCAAACTTTTTATAAATATATCACGTGTTTTTCTGTGGCTTGATGCTGATAGAGACTTAGCCTTGTGTATTTGTTTTTGTTATAGTGTGGCATGGATGAGTATGAATACAGTTTTACTAGGTATCTCCTGCTGATGGACATTTAAGTTGACTCAGTTTTTCATTGTTAGGGACAGTGATGTTATAAAATTCTTGTATGCCTCTCCTTGTGCATGTGTGTGAGAGTTTCTCTGGGCCAGAGCGTATGGGTATGAGAGAAGTTACAGGCTCGGGAGACCGATAATTAAGTTTTATGGAGCTAAGTTTCGTAACCTCTCGTTTTACCTGTTCTCTGGAAGAAGGCGTGTTTTATATCTCCAGGTACATATTCAAAACATTTTTATATGATTCTCAATGAAAGAAAAGCCCCATAAATTGCATTATTAATCAGATTAGCTGAAATTTAAATGACAATCTGGAACCTTCATGGCTAACCCATGTAGCTATGACTTAGTTATCTAGAATTATTGGAGTTTCTTATTCACTATCTATTTTGGAGCCATTCGTAAGTGACTCCTTATGCATAAAGCCACTGTATAATGAGACTCTTGGGCTTTTCTTCTTGGACCCACTTTAGGCTAAATTCACCTGAGCTGCTTCTCTGTGGAGCTGCCCTGCTTCCGGTCTGTGCTCACAATCTCATTCAGAGCTGTCCTCTGCTCAGCTCTCAGTCCTGCCTCCTCTGGCAGCCTATCCTGTTGCCGTGAATGTGTTCACGGGCCGGGAAGATCACCTGGCTCCAGCCACCCCCCTCGTCTTCCCCTGTTGTAAAGCACTGTCTTCTCTCTTCTGACCTTCTCCTTGGACCACAGTCAGTCATCACATCCTAATGTTCCTTGACAGTTTCTTGGAATTGGATGCTTCTGGAACTTGTTCAACGTTTCAGGGCAGGATGAGGTAGAAAAGCCAGAAGGCTTCAAAACTGTCTGCCTTTGATCTCCTTGCTATTGCAAGACCACCTACCAGCTGATGATCCAATGACACTGTTTGTCCTCCCAGGATCCCTCTTTCTGCCGCTGCTTCTCTTGGCTCAGCAGAAAGAGAAAGGAGAGAAAGATGAGCAGCAGCACCTGCTGCAACACAAATCCACCCTCAGCTCAGAAAGAAGCTTTTAAAATAGGACTAGCTGACTTGATCCTTTCCTCCTCTAGAATAGGCTGCAATTTGCATGTGATTTTTGCTTACTGATTACATACCATTCAGCTGCAGCCCCTAAAATAACTCTACCTCCTCTGTACCCCTGCCTACCCTTCATTTTAGCACCTTGCTTGGACTGAACACACTCAAATTTTAAACAGAGCTGCACAATGATTTTTCCTCCTGGCGTAAGGTTGGTGCTCCCTGAGGATGTGTCTATTTTGGGTATCATCTCTGTCTTATTCTGAGCTCCCTTGTCTCCAACTCATTGTTCCTCTATAGGTCTCTTCCATCCTAACAGAATTATTTTTTTCTCCGGGAAAAGTCAAGGAGAGCTCTGCGTGGGGGTGACTAGAGGCCACAGTAATGGTCAGGTGTCACTTCTTTATACATTACTAGGCACATATCCAGCTTTTGTGCGGCATGAAGCTTATATGACTTGGGGTACAAAAATGAATAGTTCAGAATGAGAAAATGAGTTACAACAAATTACAGATTATAAAAGGCTGACAGATAACAAACATCTCAAAACCCAGAAAAAAAACCTTAATATCTTTATTAGTAAACATACTAAATTGCCTCTATAATACAGTTTTTCCTGTGTTTTTCGCCTGCATGCCTTCTATTTTCTTAATTTTACAATGATTTTGTAGCATTTTCTATAGAGAAAGCAGGAAGATAATTCAGGCTTTGTTCCCATATAAATGATTGGAATATGTTTTGTATCATTGATAGTTTAGGGGGTCAGCAGACTTTTTCTGTAAAGGATCAGATAATAAATATTTTAGACCTTGAGGGACAATGGCCTCTGTAGCAACTAATTGACCCTGCCTTTATGGACAAAAGCAGCCCTAGGCGATATGTAAATGAGTGGGAGTGGCTGTGTCCCACTAAAACTTTATTTATAAAAACAGGCAGTGGACCCAGTTTGGCCAATGGGCTGTAATTTGTTGGACCATAATTTGCCAACCCTTGCTTCAGACTGTTCCTTTTATCTTTATAGTTCATTCAAGGTAATCTCTTGGAAATGTCTAGTTTTTTTTCAAATGGGGGAAACCTGTATTAATTTTCTTCCATATGGGAGCTATAGGAATTGGAAAAGTATACCACAGACAAGCTTCTAGCTCTTTCCGTCTGAAGCACTGTTCTCCTCCTTCTCATGTACTTGCATGCCTCATACTTGGGTCATTTTCATATTGCAGTGTGACTTCTGGGCCTGCCTTTCAGGTCATAATCTGCTGAGTTGCTGCATTGGGCAGTAGGAATATTCTGGGCAATCATTCCTTCATTGGAATGACCAGCAAAAACCTAACTGTGTACCAAAGAGATGGTAAACCATGTAAATACATCCCACTAAATCCCCACTTCACTTCCTTTACCTGGATCCCCCAAATGTCCATGATCAGGCTACCACCTGACACTCGAGAGAGTGTAATGGAGGGAACCAGCATGGTCCTAAGTGATTGCTATTAAAGTACCTTCCTTTTGCAAATTGCGTGAAATTATAGGACCATGAGAACACATTGCTAGGTCTAAGAAAGGAACCTGCAAGAGTGACGGGCTCTGGAGCATAAGCTTTATTAGCACCTCTGTCCCATAGCATGAAGTCTATTAACCTCCCAGGGATGTACACTTGAACCTTACCTTACCTTTGTGTAATGGAAGTGTGTATCCACTGAAAAAGAAAGTTCCAGCAAGCAGGGGAAAGGTACACTTTTCAAAGGCCTGTTCCTTCTGGGGCCCCTGAAGTCATGCCACAAATGCGGCTGACTTCTTCATCTGCTTAGTAGTTCAAGTTTGTGGGAAGTGAACTCAGTGTATCCTTTCAGTGTGTCCTTGGGCACCCAGAGTGAGTGTGCCTCATCTTGGCTAGATGAAGTAGCATAAAAAAGAGGAAATACACATTGTTGAAATTCTTTGTTGACTTAGAAACCCTGCCTTCTGCAGCTCTTGTCTATCCCCAGGTATTTCAGGTTGCGCTTTGCATCTAACCTGCCAGAACCCATTCTCCCGTAAGCTGACCTTGAAGCCAGAGCTTACCCCAAGAGATGGTTGCAGGGCCCTAGCAGGAGTGATGAGGGTGTTGGTACACAGTATCTCCGGATGGAAACCATGACAAGTAGCTGTGTACTTTCTGATTGTCCTATTATTCCACTCAGTAAGGCATTACTAGTAGTTACTTGAGCTTGCGAGAGACAAATGTGTATTGTCATCTCTCACTTGATTCTCACCGCAACCCTGTAAGTAACATCACCATCTCTTTTATTCAGAGCAGTAATTTGAAGCATCAAAGTTCAAATCACGAAGTTGCTTGTTTGGTAAGAGGCAATGCCACATGACCTCAGACCCAGGTTTCCTGGCTTTAGAGCCCATGCTTGTGGCCTCTTCCCTGGCCTACCCCCTGCTTCTTCCCTTTAAGGCTGCTGTGGAGCCAGGGGTCCAGGCATTCTCCATTCGTGTTGGCTGTGGGGTTCTGTCCATTTGGACAAGGTGGGTCCTGCTGAATGGGCCTAGGAAAGTACCTGGCACTTAACAAATGCTTCCTTGAATAAATGCATTTGTCAGTCTTAGGAAAGACTCAGAGAGTTTGGGTCCAGGGAAGGTTAACTCCCTTCACAGATGGCTGTGCAGTATGCTGAAAAGACCAGAGGGAGGCCTGCAGCAAAGCCTTACACTAGGCTTCCATTAAAACTTCTTGTAGGGGCCAGCTCTGGTGGCCTAGGGCTTAAGTTCTGCACACTCTGCCTCAGCGGCCAGAGTTTGGATCCTGGGTGTGGACCTAGCCACTGTCTGTCAGTGGCCATACCATGGTGGCAGCTCACATAAAAAGGAAAAACAGAGGAAGATTGGCAGTGGATGTTTGCTCAGGGTGAATCTTCCTCAGCAAACAAACCAAACAAAACAAACCTGTGGGTGGGTGTATGTGAAGAGCAGCTGGTTTTGTTTATTTATTTTTGGTTTAAGGGAAATCTTTAATTATAGGGTGTAGAGCAATGTTTGTCAATCTTTTTTCATTATCATCCCCCTAGAGAACCTTCTAATGCATTTTTCCTTAATCAATCACCCTTGCCCCCCACCCCTATGAAATTTTAATGCTGCAGACATACCATATATCTGTTATATACTGTGTCCCTGTAGAGGACCATAAACCATTGTAATATCGAAGGCGTTTTTGCCCCCAAGAACCAATTTTCTTGGTTCTTGCCCCCATTGACAATGTATGGTCTGAAGTGTTTATTCAGTTACAATAGCTGATGACATGTGAAATGCTCATATATTTATAGAAATGAAAACAAAGTCCTCATCATTGACAGCCTGTAATGACTGTTAGCATGGCAAAACAATTCAGTTCTAATGAACGTGATTAGGGCTGCCAGGAAATAGCTATTAAATAAATGAGAGTCTAATGTGTTGGCCAAGGAGGCGGGATGGGTGTTGGTAAAGTCCATGGATGCACAGCCTTGTAGCCTTGGTCAGCTCTGCAAGGGCTGGACTGGTCTTATACCTGTTTGTAAACGGGAAACACTCTCAGTTGGAGCACACGCCCAGGTCAGGAGGCCCGGCCACCTGGCTCCGGAGATATTGTCTTAGTTGCTTTTAGAATTTTTTGCTATGGATATTAGGCCATTGGTTTTTAGCCAAGTAGTGTTTTGATATGATTTTATTTTTACTATTGTGATAAAATATATACAACACAAAATTTGCCATTTTAACAATTTTTAATTGTACAATTAAGTGCTATTAATTACCTTCATAATGTTCTACTACCATCACCACTATTTCCAAAACTCTATCACCCCAAACAGAAACTCTGTACCCATTAAACAAGAACTCCTCATTCCCTCCTCCCCCAACTCCTTTTCTATCCCTATGAATTTGCCTAGTCTTGATATTTCATATAAGTGCAATCATCCAGTATTTGTCCTTTTGTGACTGGTTTATTCCACTTAGCTTGATTTTCTTTTCAAGTTTCGTCCATGTTGTAGCATGTATCTGCTATGAGTTTTAAATATATTTATAGGTTTAATGTGTCATATGTATTTCATACATACACAATCAACAGATTTGAATATTATTTAGTTTTCTCTTTTTAACGAAATTTTCATTATTTTTCTTCATCTTCTTTGAATATCACCGATTTAGAGCCAACAGGTGTGAATGAGTATGAGTGAGTCACAATAGGAAGGTTCCTGAATCTTTGACTATTAAGCATATGTTGGGTTTGTTCTAGGTTATAAAATACACATAAAATAGTATCATAAAAAGCATTTGGCAAGCTTGTAAAACTTCTAAAGAATTTAGGTTTAACTAAGTCCTAGCAAATGACTGCTACCCTGGACCTGCAGTTTTACTATGTCCTTGAAATCCCCTTGTGGAGGTCCAACAATAAAGTAAAAAAGTCCTCTGAGAAGAAACTAAAGCATTGTCTTCTTTAAAAACATTATTTACTGCATTGCATAGTGTTATGATTTAAAAATAATGTTTATAATTTGAAATTTTGGAACTGGCTGTCAAACCTGATGAGGCCTGGGAGACATTTCCAGCAATGTGGAGTTTTGAGGGAAAGTAGGCTGAGCAGTGGGAACCAGTGTCATCACCTGCCTTGTCCCTGTCCACAGTGCTCTGCCCCGGGGGAAAGCGTGGAAAATGGTTGTTGGATGCGGGAACTTGGTTTTTCCTGTGTTTGCCTTTGAGTTTGGTTTTGGTTAGAAGGAGGTGCTGATCCTGAGCTGGGAGAGGGCCCTAACCCAAGCATAGCTCTTAGGTATTGGTTTGGTTAGCATTGACCAGTAGTTTACATCCCTGGCTGTGCAGGAGAATCACCTGCGGAACTTTGACAAACACGGACGCCAGGTCCACACCCAGGACCAATTAAATCAGGTGCTGGAGGTGAGGCTGAAGGATGTGGGGAGTGGTGGTTTAAGGCTTCCTGGGCAATGATTTTCCCCTGCAGCCCTGCCTGACAGCCCTGAGTAGGGTAAGTGCCTGGAACGCTGGCAACTAAGGTCATCAGAGGACACAGGTTCTTTTTGGGGTGCCGCAGAGGAGACACCCTGGAGAGGGCCAGCACCCTGCAGGGGGCCAGCAGCAAGTCCCCTCTAGATGCTGATTCACTAGTAGTTGGTAGAATTTACCAAGATGGGAAATTTAGTAAGCTGGAGGTTTTTTAGGAAGCTAAAATTCTAGAAGTGTCAAAATCCTAAATGGTGAGAAAAACAGAATTAATATGCTGGAAGTATGCTCTGATTGCTTTAAATAATGCCCAAAAGTATATGTCTGATTTTTATGGAGTCACGTCTGGGACGCCCGGGACTGCAGGTATATACAAACACCTATTAGAAGTGCTCCCCCTAGTGCCAGACACTCCATATTGCATCCCCGCAAGCTGCTTTGGCGTAATGTTATGGAAATCTAGAATTTTGGAGCTGGGGGACTTTGGAGGTCTTCAGGTTAAACCCTTTATCTCTCAGATGACAGAGTTGAAGTCCAGAGGAGTTAGTTCACATAACAGCATCAATAAGAGCTGCTTGACCGTCACTATGTGGATTATATGTGCTAATCCATAACCTTGTTTCATCCTAACAACATGGGATACAGGTTGGACTTATCTTCCATTTTACAAATGTGTAAGCTGAGGCTCAAGATCCTGGGTAACTTGCACTTTTTTAGAGCTAGGAAATGGTAGAGGCAACATGAAAACCAGCTTCTCCCTTTCCAAGTTCTGTGAACCCTCCTTGGTGCTGCACTGTCCTGAGAGCAGAAATCCAAGGAACCATTGAGGCACCTGTTCTCTTCTTATGCCTTGAAGCTCATCTGTCTTCTCACAGCTGAGTGTGCCCATCCTTTAAGTTATGGCTCTATTGTCCTGTTCCACCAAAGCCTCTAATTAGTCAGGCTCCTACCAAACCCGCCCTTCTCTGAATTGGGGCGTTTATGAGCTCCAGCCCACCCCGCTTGGGCTTAATTGCTCTCTCCAAGCTTCACGCCTCTTTCTTCTGTCACCCCAGAATACAGGTAAGCATTTGTGGGGGATGCCCCACGTGTATAACTCCTGTGCATCCCTCCCCTAGGCCGGGGAGGAGCTGCTTCTCCCAGGGTCACTGTCAAGTGAGCCCTTGTCACTGACTCATGGTGCCACCCCAGGTCCCTGTGGGAAGAGCCAGGGTTCCATTGAGCACATGAGGTGAGCAGGATGGTTTGGTCACTGCTGAGCCTCTGGAGTCCATTTCTGGTTCGTTTCATTTCTGGCTCTGGGAAACCTTGGGGAGGCTGTCTGGTTCCACTGGTATTTCACTGGATGTAAGTCCTGAAAGATTATTATAGAACAGATAGTTAAAATGACTACTTTTCTTTTCATAGGAGAAATTAGGGGTCTGCCAGAAATTTTTAGCAGCTCAAAACTTGCTAATCTATTAAACCTTTCGTCATTCCTTTGGTTTCTCCTTATCTAAAAAAATGGGGGAATGTGGAACGGCAGAGATTGAGAGAGGCCAGGGAGCATAGGCGTAATTGAGGCCACAACAGCGGCTGCTGTGTTGGTGGCTGGTGAGGGACTGCTTTTAAACCTTTAGTACAGGAATCTGGGATTTAAAATTTGCTGCTGGTGGGAAGGTGAAGGAATAGTCCAGAAACAGGTCAGTTCTGTGTGTAGCATCTGATGGGAGAAGAGGATGCAGAGAGCTTGGCTGCGTAATGTCCTGGTGGGAAGGTTCATCAGAAAGAACCACACCAGTCATCCTATTTTAGGGGCCCTGAGTGGAGGGCTCTCCCTCCTCTGCGAGTTACTGATGAAACTTGCAAGTGTTGAGAGAGGCCCTTAGGCCTGATTTATTTAAAAATTTATCTTGGGGACTTTTTTAGGAAACAGGCATTCTGGAGTGGAGAGAGGTTAGTAATTTTTCTAAGAGTGTTTTTGAAAATTTGCATTGCAAATACTGCTAAATGTCAGCAGGGGACTCGAAACTTTGACACCTTGTTGGAGCTCTTTGTGCTGATTAAATTCTTGTCTCCAGTCTCGAATTGGCAGCTTACTCTCCTTAATATTCATGCAGTAATCAGTGTTGAAAGAGTATTTCTTTGACAGTTGCCCTTGGGGAAAACTGGGCCTGGGCTTGTTATTTAGGGCAAACAGTTAAGTGGAAGAGAATAATAATAATAACACAGACTCCAAGGTCTCCACTTGGTTCCAAGAATGTCAACGTTATCAACCTCTTTTCAATATTTACTGCAGGCTTTGGTGAATAATGGAAAATTGGGGTTGGCAAGTCTATTTCAGAGTTAAGAAGAGTGAGTTTTAATGATCTGATTAAAATAACTTGAAATTCCATCTTTAAGATGAATTAGCCCTTTCCAGAAGATAAGGTTTTGGTGGTAGTAATGGTTGTTTTCCTCTCTGGAGATAACTTTGGGTTAAGGACTCTCACTGCCGATTGTCAGAGCCCCTACTGTGTTCTGGTTGAGAAAAGCAGGGTCAGTCTTGTGCTGCCATGGCCTCTGGGAAGAGCTGATTGTATCCAACAACACAGCAACATCTGTCTTCACTCCCAGTAGGCAAGTTGCAGGCCACCCTCCTTCTCTCCAAAAAAACCCCCCTAGCGACCCGGGTTTTGTTTGCAGCAAAAAATTGCCCTTGTAGTGAGGCAATTTTCTTTAATTTTTCATAGTCTATTTCTTCTGTACTTTTGGTTGAAATAAATCAAGGTTATTTGCAGTCACATTTTCAACTGGTAACGTATCTGATCTTATGGAATGGCTGTAGAATAGTCTTGCCTTCCTACTGCTTTTGTGAAAAGAAAAGCAAGAGTGGGAAAGTGTGATGAATAAGTCTAGAGATCTGATGTACAGGTAGGATGACTGTGGTTAATAATACTGTACTGAATTCTCGAAATATGCTAAGAGAGTAAATTTCAGGTGCTCTTATCACACACACGCACAAAAATGGTAATTATGTGAGGAGATGATATGTTAATTAGCTTGACTAGTAATCATTTCACTGTGTCTATTATATCAGATCATCACATTGTACACCTTAAATGTATACAATTTTTATTAAAAACATATTTTAAAAAGCTCAGGAAAAGAGAATGATAAATGGTATACAACGTAAACAATGAATCTGGATAAGTGTATACAGGTAAAAAAAGAGTTCCTTGTAGTCTTCCTGAAACTTTTTTGTAATTTTGAAATTATATCAAAATTAAAATTTACCCAAAAATGCGAAAAAAAAAAAGTAGGAAGGTGATGTAGAAAGTTGCATTGAAATACTCAGACTTCACTAGGGAATCGTTTGTTTCATGGTGCAACTGTAGGGTCAGATAGGCAAGTGGATACTTAATTTACAAACCAAAGCCTTGTCTAGCAGATACAAAGGGCTGGGTTATAGTAAAACGTGTGATTTACCTATAGTTATAATGGTGCTTTTTTAAAACAGCAACATTGTATGAACAATATTTGGCCTAAACTGGATAACTCCCTTAAGAAGTTATTGTAGCCGTTGAATCTCTGTGCCTGTTTACAGAATACATGTGACTTGTCAAATTGCTGTAATATCTAGTGAAAAGAAAGAATGGATGAGGGTTTGTTAAAAGACTACACAGGGCAGCAATGTTTACGAGCTCTTTGTTTAAAAAGTCAGGGGACTCTGCAGGGAAGGAATTACCTTTCAACTTCTTCCATGGCATTTTTGACATCTTTGGCCAAAAGAAAGGACATGAAGAAGCAGGCAAATAACCAATGTGAGATTGTTGTCTTGGATGTCTCCAATGTGTAAGAAATCCTTTTTTAAAAAAAATTACGTCTAGCTCTGGTTTGTAGAATGAATATATATTTTATATGTAAGGACTTCTCTTAAATGCAGGGTGACTAATTGAAAATTGACAGGCTTAGAATTGAAGCCCTTAGATGGTAGCAGGAGATTCACAGACACAGGAGCCCAGGTGGTCTGGGCGAGAAGCTAAAAGGCGACAGGTTGGTTGCGGATGTGAGGGTCCCTGTCCTTGTCCTGAGGCAGGAGGGATCCAGATGTTCAGCCTCGGCTGACCTGGTTAATGCTTTGGAAAAGTCAGTGGTAACAATATCTATTGCGGGTTAGAAAAAGAGTAGATGTCAAGGGAGGGACACCAGGGAGGATCAGTAGTGGCTCTAACCCTGGAGACACAATGGAAGCTGGACCTGAGGCAGTGATGGAGGGAAGAAAAGGTGAATTTGAGGCCTGTTTCAGAGGAAAGATGGAAGGAACTAGGTGACTCACTGGAGGTGGAGGATAAGGGAAGGGAAGGAGCCTGGAATAGTGGATTCTAAACTTTTGTGGCTGGAGACCTACAGGAAAAACCCTCATATTTATGTGCAATGGAATAAAAATAGAAACAATCCTTACATTAATAATTCAGATGCACTCTGTTTTCTATTCTGTTTTGTTTCCTGAAAAAAAAAAATACATTGCTAGTCTGCCCTCACTGGATTGATTTCATAACCTACTGTTGATGTTTGAAAATTCGAGTATACAGTGAGCTCCAGTATCTAGCCTGGGTGATTGATTGGGTACTGTGTACTGTTAACAGGGCCCCTTAGGACCCACTGCCGTAGGCAGGGTGTGGGGTGATAAGTGTTAAGGTGGGGAGGGAGAGTTACAACCCACCAGTCCTGCTTCTGGCTGAGCAACTGGGAGTTACCTGCTGTCCATGTTAGGATTCCTTTTAAGAGATCCTTGGAGTAAAAGGCCTCCAGCTTTAAAAAAGAAAGGAAAATAAAGAGGAAGGAAGGAAAATAAAAAGGAGGGTAGAAGGAAGAAGAGAGAAAGGATTGAAAACCATGGGGTTAGACTGTTGAGGCAAAGTTCTGAGTGGACCACCACCATAGGATTTGCTTGCTCCAGGCCACCTTCCATGTTGGCTGCTAGATTCTTATCCTAAAAACAGAGCAAGGAGTTCTGGATGAGATGGAGGAAGCACACATGAACCTGTCTCTCCCATTAAATGCAACTGTAAACCTGAGAAAAATACATAACAACCGTTTGAGGACTCTGAAGAGTAAATAAATGGTAGCAGACAGATTGAGGAAGAAGACTACAATTTGAAATAGCATTGTGATGGTCCTTTTAACATTTTTCTTCTGGTGTTCCCTGGTGTGGACTCAAATCATCCTGAAATCCAGAAGTCAACATTGGTGTGGACAGATAGCGTTCCAGAAGAAGCTGTCTACTTCTGACTTGAGTAGGAGGAAAAGGGATCCAGACACTCAGAGTGCAAAAGCCCCCATGTTTCTTAGTCTTTTCTCTGTTATCTTGCACCCCTGCCCCCCAGGTGATCCCATGGTGAGAACAGCTGTGATAATAACATGAGAACAGCAGGGGCCTGCAGGCACCTAAAACTCCAAGGGAAAGAGGCATAAACTTTTGCTTTGATTTAGAGGAATTGTAGTCACAAGAGGGCTGGGATGAACTCCTTTTGTATTTTTTCCCTCTCTGTCTTCCCACTGCTTGGCCCCAGATGTGGACACAGTCATAGAAAATAAGTGGCAGAGTAGGGTAAATAATGGCTCAGCTCTCTGGTAGAAGGACTAAGAAGGCAGCCCCAGGGAATCTACAAGTATCAAGGAGATAACAAAGAAGGAGCTCAGGAAAGTGACCTGCAAAGATTTTTACTAATCTCTGAGCTCCCCACAAACTGTACATGCATGAATCTGACCCTAAACAGCATGCCAAAGACTCTGAGAACCGAACAACAAGGTAGACCACTGTCCAGGTCCCAGACCAGTGACTGGAGGGTACACATGCAGCACCAATCCAAATGGCACAGCAAGGGCTTTGAAAACTGAACTGGAGTTGGAACCACAGCCCATGAAAGGCAGGTCAGAACTTGTGACTTGAACTGAACCAGGTTAATTTCCTGCTTAAACAAAAATGTCAACATTTTCCGTAATATTTAAACAAAACCCAGAGTCTTATAATTTTCAAAATGTCCAGGATATAAGCCAAAATTACTTGGCATACAATAAACTAGGAAAATCTCAACTTGCATAGGAAAAGACAAATCAACAGACCATGGGGCCAAGGTGACACTGATACTGGATTTGTCAAGTACTTTAAAGCAGTTCTTATAAAAATGCCAGTACTTTAAAGCAGCTGCTATAAAAAAGTAGGGGTGAACACTATTGAAATGAATAGAAAGGTAAAGTCTCAGCAAAGAAATAGAGGATATAAAAAGAACCAAGTGGAAAATTTAGAAATGAAAAATACAATAACTAAAATGAAAAGCTCACTGATGGGCTTGGTAGCAAATTGGAAATGATAGACCTAAGTTCAGAAGCACCAAGAATTATATTAAATGTAACTAGCCTAAACGTAGCAATTAAAAGGCAAAGATTATCAGAATGGATACATAAAACAAAACCCAACTAAATGCTGCCTGTAAGAAACTCACTTTAATTATCATGCTATAGGTAGTTTAAAAGCAAAAGGATGCAGAAATAAATGCCATGCAAATACTAATCAAAAGAAGGCTGTATTAGCCTTAGAGAAAGTAGACTTCAGAGTAAAGAAAATAGCAAGGGATAAAGAAGGACATTATAATGATAAAAGAGTCAATTCCTCCAGAAATAGAAAACCTGTAGAGCTTCAAAATACATGAAACAAACACTGAAAGAACTGAAATAAGAAATGGAAAATCCTCAGTTATAGTGGAAACTTCAGTGTTCCTCTTAATCAATAGAACTGGAGACTGAAAATCAGCAAGCTGTAGAGAAACTGAACAGCACTATCAAACAACTAGTTCTAATCGACATTTTTAGAGCACTCCACCTAACTACAGCAGAATACATATGCTTTTCAAGTGTGCATAAAACATTCTCCAAGATGACAATATCCTGGATCATAAAAAGATAACAATTTTAAAAGGATTGAAATCATATGATATGTTTTCTGACCATAATGAAATTTAAATCAATAGCAAAAGGATAAAAGGATTATCTCCAAACACTTGGAAATTAAACAGCATACTTTTAAATAATCCATATATTGAGGAGGAATTCTCAAATGGAAATTAGACAATATTTTTAACTAAATGAAAATAAAAATCAAAATTTGCGGCATGCAGTCAAAGCAATGCATGGAAGGAAATTTATAGCATTACATGCTTATGTTGGCAAAAAAGAAAGTATTCTAATCAATAATATAAACACCCACCTTAAGCAACTAGAATAAAGAAAGAAAAATATACCCAAGCAAATAGAAGGAAGGAAATAATACATTATAAATGGAAATGAATGAAATTGAAAAGAAAGAAAAAATAGAGTTGAAATCAGTGGAACCAAAAGTTCTCTGAAAAGAAAAATAAAATCAACAATAACAACAGAGAAAAAGACAAGACACTAATTGCCAACATCTGGAATGGTGGGTGGGCTATCATGACAGATGCCAGACATTAAATGAATAATAAGAGAATATTATGAACAGCTCTTCGCACACAAAAGTGACACCTTGGATGAAATGGCCCAATTCCTTAAAAACCACAAACTACCAAAATTCACCCAAGATAACCTGACTGCGCTATTACTATAGCTATTGTTAACTATGACTGTGAGAGAAATTTAACTTGCAGATGTCGTCTCCCAGAATTTATAGATTTAATGCCTTCCCCATAATACTTCCAGAAAGATTTTTTTTTGTAGAATTAGACAAGCTGCTTTGAAAATTGAGAAGGCCAGAGGACAAGAATAACTGAAGCAATTTTGAAAAAGAAGAATGAAATTGTAGGAATCATATTACCTGATTATAAGACTTACTATAAAGCTATAGTAATCAAGATAGTGTGGTATTGGCAAAAAGATCAATGGAACAGAATAGAGAATCCAGAAATAGACTCACACAACCATAGCCAATTGATTTTTTGGCAAAGTTGCAAAAAGCAATTAAATAAAGACAGGCTAGCCTCTTTAACAAGTGGTGTTAGGTCAATTTGAACATCTAAATAAAAAAAAAACTTCAAGCTAAAACTCATACTCTATACAAAAATTATCTCAATATTGATCGTATGTCTAAATATAAAGAGTAAAACTAAAATTTTTAGAAGAAAACATAGGAGAAAAAAACCTTTGTAACTTTGGGTCGGGCAAGGAATTCTTCCATCGCATCTCCTAACCAAAGCCCAGTGTGGTTAGCCGAGAGGTCTTACTCCCCGACTTCGTGTCTTTCAGATTTGTTCTCCATGTGCTCCTGTTCTGTAGATAATTGACACGACTTCAGGGAGGGAGTTTTTCTGACTAACGGTTATTGAGCACTTACTGTAAGTCAGGCACTCTTCTAACTCAATCCCTGAAACACCCCAGCAGAATAGTTACTACAGTATAACTGTCTCACTTTTGAGATAAGGAGACTGAAGCACAGAAAAATTAACAAATATGCCTAGAGTGAATTCCATGAGTGGCAGAACAGCGAATGCCTTGGCAGTTACTTTTTTAGACCTTGCTGTTACTCCTCACTTTGTTCTGACATTCTCATCCTCCTCATCCTTCTTGAAAATGCAAATCACTAATTTTCATGGCTCTGGTGACCCATGTCACCTCCTGTTTTTTCCCTCTGAGTTTTATTCATAGGCATGCGTTTGGGTTGGTGGTTTTTTTGCTGTTGAGTCAGTGCGGTATCAACCCACTTGAATCTATTTAGCGCCATCTTGTGTCTGCACTGGGTTTTACAGGAAAGAGTGCTTCAGCATTAGAGCTAACGTGCAAAAGATGTACTGGGACAGCTTTTGATTACCAAAATATTATGACAAATCAGTGTGGTCAGAAACTTAAATCCCATTAGACATGAGCTTCCTGGGACTTACTTGCTCTAATGTGATACGTTAAGGGAATCTTGGAGGGGCACAGATCATAGAGAGAGAACTTACAGAAATTCAAATTGGCTTTGAAATCTTCCTCTGCCTTCCCCCTTGGTAACCATGCCCTGGCTTTGTGGGCTTTTGTATTACCAGAAGTGCTGAACAGTTGGGGTGGAGACCTTCATTGCTGGCTTTTCAGCCATGGGAGGAGGATCCCCTCTAAGGGATGTACCTTCCAGAAGCTGGAGAGTTTGGATTGTCTCTCCTCTGTACCGCAAAGCTGGTTTAGAAGATGCTAAAATCTGCCTCTGGATTTTCTTCTTCAACAGTGTAACTCGGAGTGGGGAAAGGGCTGTGGTGCAAACTCCCCTGTCCCAGAGACTTGCCAGTTTGTTTTGGGAGGGGGAGGAGGAAACAAACAAGAGAAAGGAAAACGGGGTAAAATGTGCTGAACACTCAGAGCTCTTCCCTGAAGTGGGAGCTAGGGAGATGTGCACTGAGAGAGATGAGCTAGTAAAAAATTCTAAAAATCAAGAAAAGCACCTAACACTTTACATCGTACTATCTTATTTTGTTCCTTTTTATATATTTGTTTTCTATTACAGAAGCAATAGATGCTCATAGTGAAAAGCTAGGGAAACAGAAAAAAGAAGGAACAAAATACATCCTAAGAACATACACCCAATCATAATGCTTGATATTTCATGGGTTTTCCTTTCCTTCTATGCATGAATATTTGAATGTTTTATTGAATTATGTGAGGTTTATAATTTTATACTTCTTGATTATTTTATCGGAAACATTTTATAGATTAAGACATAGCTTTGGTAAATTACTGTGCATGCTCAGTTCTAGAGCTATGATATAATATTCTGATATCATAGATGACGCTTCAGTGCATGTCTTTGGTTCATCTTTTTTTTTTTTTAAACTTAGAGTTATTTCCTTAGGATAGATTCCTCAAATCTCAGTGTCTGGGGAAAAGCTTGGAGAGGCCTTTCAGGCTCTGAGTACAGACATGGAGGACCTATGGCTCCACTTTGGCTGCAAGTGGGCCCATCACTTGGTAGTGATGGGTTTTGGGGCACACTCCTTCACTTTGCAGAGCCTCGGTGATTTCCTCTGTCAGATGGGTGTACTAATACCCACTGCACAGGGCTGTTGTATTCATAACACACATAAAGTGCCTTCTCAGAGCTTGGCACACAGTAGGCACTAAATAATGATAACTATTTAGACAACAATTATAACACTAAATAGCCTTATTACAGGATTTGTGTCAGTTTGCCCTGCCACCAGCAGGCATTTGATACCTAGCGTTTGATACTTGATCATTTCTTTTTAAAATACCTTTGCCAATTTAAGTGAAACCGCTACCTCATTATTGTCTTAATTTGCATTTTTTATAATAGTGAGAATGAACAACTTTGTGTGTTACCATAAACCAGCTTGTTGTCTCTCTTAGGATATGCTTTTGACTTTTTTCTCCTGGCATTTAGTATTTTCCAATCAATTTGTGTAAATTATTTATACAATAAATCATTTAATCCTTTATCATATTTGCTGTCATATGTCCATTTATCTAGTATTATGTTTTTATATCAAATTTTGATTGTTTTCTTTGTTACGTATTTCTCATTAAGATGAGAAAGTGGTTGTAATTGTGATTTCTTCATTTTAAATTCTGTAGGTGGATTTTTTTATTGGGTCTATAATATTACTTGCAAATAATGACAGTATTATGCATTTGTTTCTAACTATCCTACTTCTCATTATTTTTCACATCTTATTAAATTTGCCTGAAATTCTATGGCAGTGTTAAATAATCGTGGAATTACTGGGCATCTATTTTTAATTATTCCTGATTTTAATAGGAATGTCACCAGTGTTTCACCATTAAATAGAATATGAATCTGTTATTTCCAAAAATATACTGTTCATTGTGTCAAGGATATGTTGAGTTAATTTTTTTAAATTTTGAGTTTTTATGTATTTAGGAGCATAATTTCTCTCAGAATGATCATGTGGTTTTGTTATTTGACCTTTTGCCAAATAGGGTAATAATGAGTTTTCTAACATCCCACATATATTTGTGTGCTTGGAATGAGCGTTTACTCAGTATTTTGTGTTTTGCTCTTTTCAATCAACACCATTTCATCGAGACTGTTTCCTACAACCTACATGTAAATTTTGTGTGTAATGCATAGAAGAAAGAGTATAAGAAAATATATCAATTTATTGAGAATGCTTATCTTAAGTTAAGGGATTGTGAAGTGTTTTCACTTCACTCTTCTGTATTTTCCAACTTTCTAAAATGAGATGTCCTACTGTTACCGGGGAGAAAAAACGTTGCCTAAAAATGTCAATGCCATGCCAATTAATTACGGTGAAATAAGATTTGCGGTCAGACATGATTTTAGGAAACTGACTTCTTTAGACTTCTGTTCTTTATCTAGAGTCCAAATTATTTTGATACTGTAAGGGAGCTGAAGAAGTATAGTTAATATTTGTTTAAAAAAAGGTAATAACATGGTTTGTGTTTTCTTTTTGATGAATAATGACAATATGTGGTGACTGTATTTCCCTTAACTAAGAATTTAGGACTTGGTGCCTGCCAAATAATTGTTTTCATATTCTCTGACATTTTTTTAATGTGAAAATGTTTGAAAAGAATTACAAATGATATTTAAATACCAACTTATCCTTTATTTAAGGGATTAAAATTGTTTCAGCTCAGGGTGGTTCCATGGAATCTGGGACCTGCCTGACCACAGGCTGGGGCACTAGACAGGTTGCTTTTGGAAGCTTCACTTGTCCTCTTGGTCCCAGCGGGAGTCCACAACCCAGACACCATCTCGTGGATGTCTTTGTCCCGTCTGGGTCTACACACAGATATAGAAACGTAAAAACATGCTTTTATACATCAAGGCACACAGAAACACAATCAAGGGATTTGGTGCCTTAATTGCAACTCCCAGATGCCAGGAATAGCCCTTGTTTCTTCTGCTGTAGTCAACACTTTCACTCTGAAATGAGATTTCACTAATTTCAGATGTTAGGAATTCTCTTCAGATTTGGTTCTTAACACGCTGTGTACCTGAGGTATGAAAATCTCCACTGACATTATGATCATTGAAGATTATATTTACATATAAAACCGTAATGTCTCCTTGCTTCTTTTTCTCTTCTTTTCCGTAGCTTTGGGCCAAATTATGCTGTACGTGGATGGAATGAATGGAGTAATAAACCACAATGAAACCATTCAGTGGCTGTACACTCTCATTGGGTCAAAGGTAAGAGAGGATCATGGCTGACATTTTCTTCAGTTTGAGTATCATACACCTTTCTTTTTGTTACCCTCTCTGAGATGGTTCTGCAGAGAGAAACCCTATTTGTTCCAGCCCTGTCACAGCACGAATGAGGACTGTTATTTTATAGATTTTAAAAAACACTCAAATTGCAAAAAGCATATGAATTTTAATGCCTTTTTATTTTTTCTTCTTTTAAGATTTAATCAAAAGCTTTCAGCATGTCTGTTTTTTAATGTTTAATTAGAACATTATACCGTAGATATCGTATCAATCTTACCTGCTGTATTTCCTGTTCAAGATGATCAGTTAGTTAAGTACATTTTTGTATATTGTACAAATGTATATTCCTATATATATGTGAAAGAATTTGAGACTGCCTTTCAACTCTACCATCAATTATAAAGGTAATCAATATTTATTAAAGATTTACCAGGCACTGTAGTAGGTGCTTTACAAGCATTATCTTCTTTAATCCACATGAGACCACTATAAGGTCAATAATGTTATCCCCATTTTGTAGTTGAGAAAATAGAGCTTGGTTGTGGGAATCTGTCTAAATTCCCCCATGGACCTTGGCATGTGTCTGACCAGCCATGGCTGCGAGGTCCCCACACTCTGGAAGCGCTGCCCCAAGGGAGCAGCTCCACCCCATCACTTGAGATGTGCCAGAAGCTGGGTGAGGCCCTGGTTGGTCCTCTCTGAATTCTCAGCTGGGGCTGTGAGGGACCTAGCTGGAGGGGCCTTTGGAAGATGGAGTAAGAAGGGATCCTGTCCTGAGCAGGTAGAAATGAACCAAGGTTGGTGTGTGGTCAGCTGTTGGGGTGAAGGTAGGGTGGGGCCTCATGGAGATCACAGTGACTGTAGTGGGCCACAGGGTCAGGCAGAGGACAGTCTCGAGGGCCTGGATGAGGAATTTGAACCTAACTTAAACAGGTCACAGAATCAACACAGCTTTCTGGGGTCCCTGCAGGGAGAGCATGTGGTCAGCCCATACTGTTGCTGACCCCTGTATTCACTGCTACCCCCACTTTGGCGAGCCCGCTAAGGCTGGCGTGCACCAGCATCATGCTCCCAGCAGTGAGTCACATCCCTTAGTCTTGCCTGTTGCATAACCTGCTTCCCAAGGCCTCTACTGTACTTCAGGAGCGCTGAGCCCTGATTTGACTTGGTGATGAGAACAGGTCTGGTTTGAGGCTGTATCTTCCTTTCAGACTTCTAGAGTCCTGGTGATTGTGCCTTTGTGTGGGTGGGCAGGCCTACTTCTCTGTGGATGACCCTGGTGTGCAACACCCATTGGGTCCTAGGTCCTTAATTGACCCTTATATCTTCCTCTCAATTTTCCTTTTCTCGGTATTATTGATGATAGCATTTTTTCCCCATTTCATAATAGAAACAGCCATAGTTTCTCTCAGGAGACTGAAAATCTTTCCTCCTTCTTCTTTTTTTAAATTTGGCTTTGTTTTCTATGGAAAATGGAAATGACTATTTTCAAACTGCTGTAGGTGACCTTAGAAGCTGAGTGAAAGTCTGGGCCTACGAGGTTGCTTTAGCCAGGCCAAGGGAAGATCTCTATCTCATATCCTGTTTCAGTGCTGTTTTTTCCTTCCTTCTGCTGGGGACCCTCCCCAACTTCATGTTCATTTGGAAGCTGTTCCCTCCCCGGGGCTCTCTGGATGGTCTCGAGGACCCTAAATGCTAGGGAGATAGGAAGAGATTTTGCTGTAAAAACTGACTTTTGGTATATGTCACAGCTGAATAAAGAAATATTTATACCTTTATTACGGTCATGATAAAACACCAACAACCAACTTTCTTTCTGAAAGGAAATAAAGCCTAGCACGCTTACCATAGGAAAAGTGACAGTCTTTTAGCTCATCATCAGAAGGGGAATAGTCAGGAGGGCAAGATCCCGTGGTGGGGTGGGAGAAGGGGAAAGAAGATACAGAGAGAAAAGGCACAAAGAAGAGAAGAGGGGAGATGGCACAAAGTGAGAGAAGAGACCATGGGGGAGGAAAAGAAAGACAGAAGATGAGAAAAAGGAAACAGGCCCGACTGAAATGTCTCTCTCTGCTCAGTAGGTGGGAGGAAGGCTCGGAGACTTTGCTGTTGCAACAGCGTCCTGTCGGTTTTTCTTTGGCACCTTTCTGTAAGGAAAACGACCAAAAAGGAACACACAGGAGAATCCTTATATTGCATTTCTAAGTATCATGGAGAAAGCATACAATTAAAGGCTCTCAAGAACGAGTTCATAGGGACTGTGCTTCCCCAGCCTCCTTTCCCTGTGCAGCAATGCAGTGCTCAGGACCCTTGGCATCTCTCCTGGAGCCTTGGTCTGAGATGGGCATTTGCTCCTCCCCAGCCACTTGTGGCATCAGCATTGGATCAGGGCTGGTTTCTTTCTCCATCTTTCATTTTCCCAAAGGAAGATCCATCATAGTCTCTGGCTCCTGTGTTCAACACTGGGCCAGTCACCATAAGGACAAGAAAATAAAGCCAAGGGCCAGCCTAAGCTTTGGAGCTTACGGTGTTGTTAGAAGGGACCGTGGGTGATGCCCGCATCCCATGTCCACTCATATAATGTCAGAGAGAGGTCTTCCAGGGCCCTGCAGGGGGTGCTTGGTTCCAGGCTAGTGACTGGAAGTCAACAACAGCAGCAGCCACCAAGTTTATATTCAGTGTAGTTCTAATGAAATCACTTTTTACTTAGAAAACCAACACAGTGTCCCCTGATACTCCCCTCTCACTGCTGCATGTCTGGATCATAAGAAATCTGCAAGAAGAATGATGGATGCACTAACCTAAAACCCTTAGATTTTGAGAAGGAAACATCTGTCCACTCCTTAAACATACAGATGGGGCGATATGGCCACAACAGTTTTCCCAGTTCAAATTAAATTAAGAAATTAGGAAAGTTAGGGCTCCTGGGGGGTTTATTTCCACTAAGAGTCAGATTTCTCTGAACCTAAAAGGTTTACCTTGAAATCCTGTTGCTTTTTCCTTAAATAGGCAGAGAGTTGATAAATGAAATCCTGGGTTAGAGAAACCTTGTCATTCTGTTTTCATAATTCTTCCTTTTCGTTCCATGAAAGGCAACAAGGCATGATTTTGCAGCCTGCCAGAGGGTCATTATGCAATGTGCATTTGCAGATATTTGAGACTCCTAGACAGAGGAGAAAATGTTGCATTTGCAGCCAAATAATTACTTTTTAAAAGAAAGAAAAAAGTGTTTTCAATAAAGTGTTTCATTCTATTTACAAAAGCCCATCTTGAAATTCCCCAGTCAGAGGTAAGAAGTGGATGCCCATCCCATAACCTCTCACACGATCTGGATTTTTTTCTCTTCATACATCTGGAAGTCTAATTATTTGGGGTAAGATGATTCAGCTTGTACCTCATGGCCTTTTGTCACCCTAACACAGAAAGCCTGTCTCTCGGTGTCTGTATGGATCCCCTTCTGGCCATGGAGGCCCCGGGGCCGTGTGACTAGCAACACCCCACCTCCGTGGGGGTTCTCCAGGGACACCTCCTGACTCTGTCATGGAATCTGCCCTCTCTCCAGTGCTGTCCACCTCGGCTCACCTGCTCTCTCATTTTGAGGAATATTTTTCTGTCAGCCCCATGGAATCTAATTCTTCCAACTGCGCCCCAGGTTGCTAATCACAGACCTGCAGTCTTCCTTTGTATTATGTAGGGATGGTGATGCTTCCCTACTCCCATCCAGCCCCAGCTACTTAACCCTAGCAGAGGGGAGCCGTGGCCACAGCCCACCTTCACACATACACTGTCTCTTATACACACTAGAGCGCCCATGCTTCCCATTCTCTCTCTCTCTGTCTCTCTTTCTCTTTCTCCCTCTCTCTCTCTCTCTCTACACACACACACACACACACACACACACGCACATGGGGGACACTGCTGAAAGTTTCTAGGGCGGTGAGATAATAAGTAACTATGGTTTGTAGAACCGGGTGGCAGGGGGAAGGATTTGATTGACAGGGATGGGAAGCTAGGGGGCTAGCACAGTACCAAAGCTGTGGGGTGATGAGGCCTGGTCAAGAGTTGCAGTGGAAATAGAGAATAATGGAAATGTGGAGACTTTTGAGAAATAGCTTCCTAGGATTGTGTTTCTGGACATGGTAAAATAAAAGCAAGAATCAGAGATAGCATCACAGTTTTGAATCTGGGCAGCTAGGAATACAGCATTGCCTCTGGCAGGAGCAGAGAAGTTGGAAATGGGAGTTTGTTGGCCGGAAAGCTTTGACACTGCTTTTGAGAGGAAGGTAACATTCCCAAGGAGAGCTAAGCGGGGGGCCTCATTGGTGCCAGGTGCTCTGGGAAATGCTGGCTGCTTGAGGAGGAGAGGAGATTCAGTGCGCCGTTTGGTCTCAGAGTCACTGGCATGTCACTGCTCTGTGATCCACTCAGATTACCTACATGGGTGAGATCTGAAATGATTGTTGAGTTACATGATATAAAATAATAGAATCATAGCCCTAAAGAGATGACAAAATCTTATTAGAGATGTTCCTGACATTCACCAACCGAATTCCTAATACTTCTGGAGGCACAGTGAACTCCGTTTCCCTCCAACAGCCATTGTTGGACACAGGAATGGGTGGAAAGCCTTCCTACTGGGACCTGCATCCACCTCTCTGTCACTAACCAGACACTGTGCACTGCTTTCTGGAGCAACACACACACACTTCCCCAAGAAGCTCTTTCAGTATTTCAAGGCAATTATCATGTCATCCTATCCAGGCTAAACTCTGTGGTTTCCACAGATGCTCCTTGGGGACGTAATTTTCAATTCTTCATCATACTGTTTGCTAACTTTTCCGTCCATCCAGTACAAAGAATAGCAACATGGGAGCCTCCTGGCATCCAACATCATTTTTTCACAAATCCCACCTCTGATTCATTAGGTTCTGAGCAGCAGCTCTGGGTGCTGGCTCAAGTCAAACTGATAATCCGCCAAACCTCCCAGGTGTTTTTTTCACACATCCACGTTTGCCATTTTCTTCCATCCTGCATCTCTGTGATTGACTGTTGTGTACCTGAATGCAGGGCTTTGCATTTTTTCCCATTGATTTCAGGCCAGAGTTCCAGCCTCAAGATAATTTTGAATTTTGCTTTGGCCATTCATCATGTTAACTGTTAATCCTAGTTTTATGTAACATAAATTTAATAAGCAGAGCTTGTGTGTCACTGACCAAAATCTCGGCAGAGACAAGGAACGTGTGAGCCAGTGCAGCCTGCAGGTTGACACTGATCAGTCGGGGTATTTAGGACCATTTTGGTGCAGGTAGTGGGAAGGCACCTAACTCTGTGGTCATCCAGCCTCGTTCCTTCATTGAGTTCGCAAGGCCTTCCCAAAGTCAAGGTACAATGCTTCTGGTAGTAACTCTGGAGCTTTGGGGTCCAACACACCTATCTGATCCTTTGGGTCGATTCTTTTTTCATTTATAAAATGGAGGTAATAATCTATAAAATTGGGATAATAATAATGAAGAGTATGTAAAACACTGAGCATTGTACCTGCACATCAGTGCCCAGTATTGTGAGCTAACAACTCTTTTCCCACAAGTTCACCAACCTCCTACCTTCTCTTAAAATGAGAGAGGCACTCAGCTTGCCAGGACCTGTGCACCTGGAAACTGCTGGTCCCAGGTGTTTTCCTCTCTTTTCTAAGTGCTCATGAGACATTCATCCAAAAATCCTCTGGAGCATATTGCCAGGGATCAATAGCGGGTTTGATAAAGTGGAGGATGTAATTTTTGGATCTCATCTTTAATCCTTTTCTGAAAATTGGGAGAGTTTCTTCTGTTCTCTGCCTGTTGTCTTAAGGATTACTAATTATATCTTTGCCTTGTTTGAAGTGCCTGCATCGTAAATTCTCAGAACATCAAATATGCTCGGTTATTCTTGGTAGTATTATGAAGGATTGCTTTAATTAACACATTCAAATGTAAAAAATGAAATACAGTTTCCATCTTGATAGGTGTAATTATCTGCTCCTGTTCTCAGTCTAATGGAGCATCAGATGTGTTATCATTCCGGGTACATAATTTCCCAAGGTTTTTAACCCATGCGTCTTTAGATCTTCACATTAGAAGACAGAGATTGTGTGCCTTCATTAGAATCATTTTACCTTCAATAGGATGCTCATTAAGATTTTTTTTGCTCCTGCCCCTGCCCCAGTAGTAGCCTGCTGTTACTTGTCGTTACCTGCTTGGTGCCTGCTAGCCTGGGGATGGTGGAGTGGGGTTCCTCTGTCATCTTTGTCCTGTATTAGTCTTAAGCAGGGTTAATGTCCCTGGGTCTTGGAGCTCGGTGCTCCTGTACCTCCGTCAGTAGTGGGGGACCTCTAAAGGTCTGGGCTCAGAATGGTTTCCTGTCCCAGCCCCAGGAGCACGGAGTTTTGTTCTTTTCCCTTCTCCTACAACAATTATGCTGCAGGGGCAACAAGATTTACTACCCTTCCCTGTGGCTTATGAGTTTTGTCTCATAGAGGAGAAGGTTCTGGGTGTGGTTTCTGCCTTTCCAGGTGGTGTGGTGGCTGCTCCCCTCCTCCTGTAGGGGTGTTGCTGTTGTGCTAGTTATTTGGCTGTGCATCCCCAGGCCTGCACCGTGGGAAGGCTTTCTTAGATCTCCAGCCCTGCCCCCGATCTTCCCCATGAGTGCCATGAGGGTCACTGGAGAGCGCCTGCGAGTGGATGCTGAATCCCCATGTGTCTATAGTTCCCAGAGGTTCCATACTCCCATGGCAGCCCATGCTTGGTCTTTAGCAATTTGTTAAAACTATTATCTGAGTTTGTCTTACTGCTTGGTATGGCGGCTCCATCTTTCTCCCCTGCTCTGTCTCAGGTGGGCCATTGCTGGTGTCCCATCTTTTCTTGGTGGAGGGAAAGCTGCCCCTCCTTAGGTTTCAGGCTACTTGGTTGACCTGAAACCCCAGCTCTCTAATGGGCTCAAGAAAAGTTGTGATTTTAATGATCATTTGGCTTTTTCTTGTTATATTTGGAGTACACTCTTTGTAGCTTTCTAAGCAGAAGCCAGAGGTCCAATTTTGTATATTTAAAACACTTTAAATATATTAAATACCGTGAGACCTACTCAGCCAATGAATACTAATTGGATATTTGTGTTTAATCCTTCCAAATTACTTGAATTAATACGTATTTTATTAATAAAAATTTGGATTAAAACTAACTTTCATGATGCAGTTAATGTTAACAGACTGAAGAAAAAACATAGCTAAAGTTTATTGATATAATATGGAATTTTGATATTAAAAGACCCTTTTAAAACTTTCACTGAATTTTTTATGATTATAAGAGTAATATAGTCTCTTTGTGTAGTATTTTAGAAATACAAAAAAGTAAAAATCAACTGAAAGCAACTACATAGATATAAAGATTAACATTTCCTTCTGATTTTTCTTTGAATTTTTCTTACGTAGTTAACTCTAAATATATTATAAGCATTTTCCTGTTTTATTACAATATTTTAAAAACATAATATTTAGTGCCTGTATACCAGTCATAGAAATGTGCCATAATTCATTTGGCTTTTTTCATATTGTTAAATAATCAAATTATTACTGATTCTGTGCTAAATTTAAAGAGCCTCTTTGTTTCTAATTTCATGAAAATATATTTAGTGAGTGAAGTTGTGTTTGAATTTTTCCCATGTTTATCAGTGTTTCATTAGGTAAGATTTTTAATATTCCACAAGTTTTAATGGCATGTCAAGTAATGTTTGTGTAAGAGATACAGTGGGCGCAAAGAGCCAGCTTCTCCTTTAGGGCTATTGCCATTCTGCTGGTTATTTGACTATGTACACCCAGAAAACAAGTTCTCACTTATTTGGTTTCTTGGATGCCCCATATGAGGTTAATCTCAGTAGAAGAAAAAGAAAAGAAAAAAAAAGTTGTTTTACTAGTCATTGTTTTAGGAAGATGTCAGAAGGAGAGACCAGAAGTTCAAGTCAAAGCTTGGAGGATCCAGCATGCTGAGGGGACCCTGTGGTCCAGGATGGGTCTCCAGCCACAGGGCTCGAACAGCAGTTTCTTCAATCCGCTCTAAGATGATCAGCTTCAGAGAGCTGATTTGTGGTAGGAACCACAACTCTCAAGAGGCTCATTGATAAACCAGAACGGCGGCTTACTACTTTACATAGACAAGATCCCCATGAACTTGAGAAACAGGAGCAGGGGTGGGATTTTGACCCTTCTTCCCTTTTAGGGCATGTGGCCAAGGAGGAGCAGCTGTGTTCTAGCAGCTGGAGAGAGCAGGAATGAGTGCTTCTAATGTGGAAGAACATTTGCGGTGATGCAAAAATCCAGAGTAGCCAGTGTGCTCTTCCTCCAGAAGAGATGTTCGAGGAGAGTTGGATGGACAGGGGCACTGGAAGAAGCATAGGCTCCTGGAGCCAGCCCTGGAGTGGCCCTGCAGGCTCAAGTTTGTCTTTGCCAGCACTGCTAACCCCCATGCCCCATGCCCACAGCCTCTCTCCACCTGCCAGCACTCACCTTCTAACCCTTCTCCACCCACTCTAAGGAGATGTGAGCTGGCTGCCAAACTCTTGCTTAACAGCGCATTCACCATTCCTGAGGTTTAGCTGTTGTCTACTATCATGTTTCAGGCTGGGATTTACTTAAGAAAGTTCTTTAACCTTGGTTATTGCTCAGAAAAGAAGCTTTGTCACATTTCCTCAAGGCTTAAGTTTTTGCACCAGAGGGAAAGCTGGGATTCCCTTTAGTATAGTAGAAAGAATCAGACTGGCCTGTTCTGTGAGTTCCTCCAGAAATTAGCTGTGTGACAAGCTACATAGCTTCCTACAACATGAGATTTTGCATCTGAAAATGGAGATGTCCATAACTGGAAAAGCACCCACCCTTGTTGATTTCCCTCCTTCATTTGGCAAATACCATCAAGGTCTTCCTTAAGGCAGGCTTTCAGCACAGGGTTTTTGGTATTCCTTAGTTAACAGTAACAGAGTGGATTTATGTTACCTATTATCAACTAACTCTTCATAATTATATTGAGTATCTTAAGGGAAAGTTAGCAAAGTGAATATTTTCTGTTCTTGTCCACTTTTAGTTATTATTCTTTAAAGAAACCTCCAGCTAAGCCCCAGAATTTTATCTCAATAGAAGAAAATGTCCATTTGTAGCATTATTTATTATTTTGACACATCTTAATTATTTTTTTAATAATTGGCTGTATTTTACATTCTGCAAGATTTCCTATTCACTAACTAGTAAAAACTTAAGGGATTCCCTTACATTACTCACAAAGTTGGTTCCCTTTCTGCAAATTGTATCGGGTCATAAGCAGGTCAGCTGTCAGGCCCTGAGGCCATAGCACATGGATTTGGTGCAGGTGACTTCCTGTCCTGGCAGATGTGCCAATCCTGGTGTCTACGCTCCTCCCCCATGGGCACCTGAAAGCCAAACCCAGAGTT
Source organism: Equus przewalskii (assembly GCF_037783145.1). NCBI lineage: Eukaryota > Metazoa > Chordata > Mammalia > Perissodactyla > Equidae > Equus > Equus przewalskii. Next base: position 58,468,185 of record NC_091837.1, read on the forward strand.
CTGTACTCAAGTTGTATATTTGGTCCCATACTTTATTTCCGATAAGACCCACATCGTTTTGCAGACAACATCTCGGAAGGGGAAAGATTCACAGTCTCAGCTATCTACTGGACTGTTTGATAACCAGTTACAAAGGCTTTACAGCTCATTCTGAGCTTCTTGCTCAGGAATTCTGAGCTTAAGGAATATGTCATTGGAATAAAGTGTTTCATTGAGAAGTTCTTAAAGATAAGTAACTTAAGTCACGTGAATTTTTTTGTTGTGGTTAAAATACTCAGCATATTCTTAGTTATGGTAGGCTTGTGAACAATGTGACAAAGCTTTATAGATGAAGTTATCTTACCAATTTCTAATTCAGTTTTAATAACTAGCATCCACTTCTATAACATATTTATGCTATTTATGCTTTTTTTAGTGGAAAATGAAACAAATGGAATGAAGCATGTTTTTCTAACCCCTTTTGTAATTTAAATCCTGAGGTTTGGAAATTGTTTTCTTTTTATGGTTGTTGAAGTTTTAGAAGAGGAGTGGGAATTTGGAGATTTTTTGAAATTCTTTTATTTCTTCTTAATAAGCAGCATATTTGACCTGCTAAGTATAGTTCTTGGGTTTCTATAAGTACAATGAAACATGAAGGGAGCTCCAGATTGCTTTTAAGTGCAAAATTATTGAGAAACTGCCTTTTATTCCTTTTCCATACATCTGGTGGTAACATTTTATCTAAAACCTATACACTGGGTTGTGTGCAGGGTGTCTCCACACCCTACCTGTGGATTGACCCAGAAAATTTAAAAAAAACAGCTAAGCACTGTGTTGACACCATCCTGCCACCCTCTGTCCCAGCCACCCTGGCATGGAGGTGACCTTGGGGTCCTGAATTGTTTATGCAATCTGGACGCTGAGTCCCCTGATTGAGACTTGACCTGACAAATGTTACATCGTGGGTCAAAAGGCATCTCTGTTCCTCTGAAGACTCATGGCCTCTATTTTATGCTGAGTAGGAACAAAGAGTGCAAAACCGTAGCTGCCAAAGAAAGTCAAGCTCAGCCCAGTCACCTCCAAAATTGCTGAATACTTATGAGAAGCACAGCACCTCACAGCTGGCTGCATGTTCCTATCCGCCCATCACATGAAGGGGTTGTCTCAGATTCCTGTTATATGCTATGATGTAGCTGCATGTTTCAAAGCAATATAAAGCATAACTTCTTATAATGGACAGCATTAAAATAGAATACTAGTTTTCCCTAGAGTGTAATTATATAAAAAGTAGGTAATATGTAGCCCAACGACTGAATCTGACCCCCAGTGTGTTTCCTCCAGCCCTAAGGAAGTGTGTGAGCAGGAACCCAAAGGCTGTCACACAGCTGTTCTGCTCCATGGAATCCCGGAAGGGCAGCTCAATCAGCTCTGAGCCTATCTGACCAAGTCTCCTCCCCACTATAAGAGCTGTCCTCTGGGAAGTGCCCACTGTCGTCAGCAACGTGACTCTGAGGGCCTTTAGTACAAATAACACTCTCATTTGTGTGGGGTGGAGGTGTTCTGGGTCCTCTCTTGGCTGTAGGGTGGCCATCTCCTTGAAGGCAGGGCCATAGCTTTGTTACTCCCTCATGGACTCTCGCTGAGTGCTGGGCATCTGGAAGTCACTGAAGACATTGAAAGAAGCACAGGGCATCCTGGGATTGGGAAGGATCTTATATGGGGTCGGCCAGTTCTGAATTCCTTCTGCAACAGTCTTAGCAAGTGGCCATTGAGAACCTCCAGATGAGTGCATTTGCTCCCTCTGTGTCAGCCCATTTGTCTTTGGACCACTGCTTCTGATGCTGACTCCTTGTTACCCTGAACCTCCGTTTAACTGTTTTGTGACTGGTTGCTTTATCTTCCCAACAGATCGATGCTCCCTGAGAAGGAGAATCCTTACTGATTTTCCCTCAATGCTAGACAGATAGGCAGGTGTTTGAGCCCGTATACCATTGCAATGAAACCCCTCATTAGAACATGATGGAGTGCCACGCAGAGCTGAAAATCGGACAGTTCAGACTGGAGTGACACTACCATATCCCTTTGAGAAATCTTCAGGGTCTGAGCCATGCAGTTGTGTGTGCGCTGCCATCCGTGTACCTTAGTCCTACCCTCCTTATTCCTGATCCTCACTCTGCGACCAGGGTGGGCTTGCCTCTCCTGATCCATCACTGGCCTCTGGTTTGCCTCTTCTCAGTGGGTGTGGGCTGGGAATCTCAATAGCCACTCCTATTAGAATGTGTCTCAGATACACGCAGGTGGCACCAAGTGTGGATTTGAAGAGCTTTGAGATACACAGCGTGTTTGAACTTGGAGAAATTGGCGTGTGGCCTCCATTGTGGCTGTTCCAAGGCTTTGGAGGGTTTCGACTGCATTCCAGATACTTGAGGGCATCAAAGTAAGTGATTTCTGGATAAATGAGGGGTTGAGGTGGAAATCTTTTGAAGTAATGTACTTTTCTTACTTTCAAATCTATATAGTAATGCTATAAGATATTTCTGAGGAGTCGTCCTGTGGACATATTTTGATGATGAGTTAGGACATGCTTGCAATTAGTACCATGCATTTCTGAAAAATTAATCCTCTAATGCTATCTCTTTTCTAAAATAGTTTATCTAATATGTTTGTTATTAATTTTACATAGTAAGGCTTCTAAACATATATAAATGTAAACTTAGACTCAATAGAAGCCAAATTCATAAAAACCTAAAATCATGAATCAGAAGAGTTTGGGGATTTGTTTTTTAAAATAAAATTGCAGTGCCAAAAGAGCTCCGAATAAAGCCTTCACAGCAAAGGAGAAGAATATGTGAATAGGCATGTTCAGACCAACAGAAAAAGAAAACGTTTCTAGAAATCAGTGTTTTCTTAATTAGCCTCATAAGGGAGAGAATGGCTGAGGGATTCTGGGTCCCTGAGACCATGTCGGCCAAAGCCCCACGACCACAGAGATGCCCAGAAGGAACCTTGATGAGATGGGCATAAGGGGGCCCCTGCTGAGACCAGCTAATGGGGGAGTGGGGTTGAGCAGCAGCCAGGTTCTTTCCCAGGAAGGCATTAAGGCTTAAACCACATAATCACAGTCTACCCGCTGAGGAAGTCGCCAGGCCTGGACTTGCTGGGTTGTTTTATTTACTTGAAGAAATTTCTTCAGCTCTAAATGTACAAAGATAGCACAGTTCATTATACCATGCCTTCCCTTCCTACCTCCAACCTTGTAGTTGTTGAGAAAAATATTCTGGAATTTAGTTTATTCTTAGTCAGGGAGTAGAGGACCAAATGTGGGACTCAAGTTATAAAGCTGGAAACACTCTGAAGAGTTCAAAGCCCTCAAAAGAACTCACTTCCCTTTGAAAAGGACATAGCAATGAGAATGGAAACCCAAGGCAGTGCTTGTCCTCAGTATAATTGTGGAGGGGCCTCAGCTTTGCTGAGGACCGTGATGGAGTTGGAAATGGAAGCTGGGGCCAAGGTGACTTGCTCCACACAACATGAGGAGGATGGGTTTGAAGAACAAGTCTCAGTGAAAAGGGCATGCCTGCCTGCCCTTCAGATGCAGTACTGACGGAGCAGCTCTTCAGGGACAGATGCTGTTTCTGGTGTGTCACATAAAACTTCTCTGCTACCAGGTGGCTTATATTCTAGTTGGAGGCAACAAAGGAATATCAGGTCATGATAAAGGATGTGAAGAAAATAAAACAGGGCAATGTGAGAGTGACCAAGGGGCTCCTTTAGATGAAGTAGTCAAGAAGGCATTTACCATGAGGGGAAATTTCTCATACCTGAAGGAGCAAAAGGCCATTCCTCTGGCGACTGGTTAGGGGATAGCCAATGAGAAGAATGAATCATGAACAAGCTTCAATGTGTTAACAACACGTGATCACATGACTAAAGAAGGGCAGATGGTTGCAAAACACTGGGCAGGAGGGAGAATGATAGAAGAGGAGGTCAGAGAGCTGCACAGAGGCCAGAACAGAAAGCCTGCAGGAATTGATTCTGTCTTGAGTGCAATGCAGAATGATTGGAGGGTTCAGAGTGCTGTAGTCACTCTGGTTGCAATTTGGAGAATGGACTTCAGGAGGACAAGGCCGGAAGTACTTAGGAGGCTCTCACAGTAGTCCAGGGTAAACAAGGAGATGGAGAGGTAGATGGAGTCAGGACAACTCTTGAAGGAAGCTCTGTTGGCACTGGCGGATGGATTTGTTGTGGGAATGGGGTGAGAGAAGTGCAGGGTATTTCCCACTTGCCAGTCAGTGGATGGCAGGGCCTTGTGCTGAGGTGGGGACTGTGGAGGGAATAGGCTGGGAGTGGTAGGTGGGATGGAGTGAACATGAATGAAAATCAAGAGTTCTCTTTTGGCCACGTTCAATTTGAGGTGCCTGTTAGCATCTGAGTGGAGATGTCAGGAATTGGGGGCTATGCACCCACCTGGCCCAGGAGTTTGGTCAGGCCTGGAGAGCAACAGTTAGCATTGAGTCATAGATGAAATTTAAAACCGAGAGATTGGATGAACTCATCTAGAGAAAGTGTGTGGAAAGAGAAGAGAGCATAGGAGTGAACTATGAGGCCTTCCCTCACCTAGATGTTGATGCCCAAAAGGAGCCAGCAAAGGAGTGGCCACTCAGGTGGGAGACTGTGGTTGGCCACGGTGGGAGGAAATTGTTTCTGGAGGGGGCAATTTTGTCATGTGCTGTTGAGAGTTGAGCTAAAATGGACGCAGAGAAGTAATCACTGGATTTGACAACATGGAGGCCATTGGGCAACCTTGACAAGAGTAATTTAATTTGTGTACTGGTGATAGAGGCCCTATCAGATTGGGTTGAGCAGTCAATGGGAAGTGAGAAAGTGGAACCAGGAAGTATGGTAACTCTTTTGAGAAGTCTTTCTATAAAGGGAGCTGAGAACAACTGAGGCATGGGCTGGAGAGAGATGTGGAATCAAGGAAAGGACCTGGTTTACTAGGGAAATAAGACAGATGAGAAAGGGCAAGAGGTGTTTGGGTGATTTTGGAGAAATGACTTGGGGTGAGTGGTGTTTTTACACTGTTCCCTGTGGAATGCATGATGCTCCAAGTTCCCTGTAAAGTCTACACATGTCCCTGATACTGTGATATGAGCAGATGCCTCCAGGAGGCCTGGGTCTTCCTCAGGCTGCAAATGGAGAACCTGGAGCTGATTCTCTACAACCACAGTGATGGAGGTGAGGGTCATGGATTGATGGGCCATTAACTGATTCATTCATTCAGTGAGCAAACATCGCTGAGCCCACTCCGTGCCAAGTGAGTTCCAGGCCCTGCAGACACAGTGCGAATCAGCCCGTCTCCTCTTGAAAGTGTCCCTGCCTATGGGGGCGGGACACTGACAAGCAAACAGGGTGGGACACGCAGCCCAAGGTGGGCTTGCTGTTTCTTAGATGCATGATTTGAGCCCATTTCCAGAAGGCACTTGGTGTATGAGTTTCCTGAGGAGGAGGTTCTGAAAAGGAAGTGGGGTCCAGGAAAGGAGACCGTGGGTGAACGGTAGCAGCAGGAGCATCTTGGGGGAGGTGGTGTTGGGGGGAGTTGCTCTGGAGACCTACCACAGCCCCAGGGCTGGCTGCACGGCAATTGAGATGTTTGGGAATCTCTCTGAGTGAGTGACCTGTGACCTGTGTGAAGGAGGCCCCCAGGCTGTGTGTGACTCCTCACAGATACTGTGCCCTGGACCTAGCGAGTATGGTCTTTAAGGGCCCAGGTGGCTTCTCTGCTCAGTTTTAAGAATGGGACTTGGTTCAGATTCCTGCCCACTTGGGCTAGCTGTTGTGACTATGGGCAAGTGGTATAACCTGCTGTGCCTGCATCCTCACCAGAAAAGGGAGGATTGTGTTCATTGCTACCTCACAATGTTCTAGGCTGGGTAAAATGAAGTAACCGACTCAGCAGCCTCTACCTCAGATGTTGAGAGACTCCTGGGTGTGAACCCTGGGGCCAGAGGCCCTGGGTTCAAATTCTGGTTCTCTTTTAATTGTGTGATCTTGAGCAGGGTACACTGTGCCTTAGTGTCCTGATCTGTGCAATGGGGATAATTCTAATACCTGCCTTCTGAGGCTTTGATGAGGGAATCTACGTAATTGCCGAGAAGACCTCCTGGGCTGAAGCAAGTGCTGGATGCCACCTGTGGTTAGGAGGACCACGCCTGCGGGCACGCGTGGCCGTGTCTGCAGCTACATGATGGTTTTATGTTTTCTGTGCAGTTCCGCCTGGTGGTGAAGACAGCCCTGAAGCTGCTGCTCGTCTTTGTGGAGTACTCGGAGTCAAATGCACCTCTTCTGATTCAGGCTGTCTCTGCTGTTGACACAAAAAGAGGTGAGTGGTCCCCCCCCACTTATTTCATCAAGGTAAAAATGTCTGATGTAGGAAGGCTTCCGCTTTTTACAAGGTCAACACAGAATTAAGAATGAATGGAATTCCCTTTTTGTGGACTTCCCACTGCAGGAAACATTTTTAAGATAGTAAGTATACAAAGATTTGAGATGGAACGTGGTTTGACAGTGAAAGAAAGGCACCCGTGGGCTCACCCAGGATCGATCTGACCTTGAGCTTAGCTTTACACTCTGTCCCCAGCCCCCGCCACTGAACATGTGGAACCAGCTCCTTTTCTTTTCCCCTCTTGTCGGGGCGGCCCTTGCTCCCGCCTCCCCTCCCCTCACGCATGCTTTATGGGCTCTGACCTCCAGACCTTCCTTGCACCTCCTCCCTCCCTCCCTCCCTCCATCCCCTGTCCTACTTTACTGGGGACCCTCACCATCTCTCGCCTGGGGACCCTTGTCTCCCGGAAGTGCTCCCCTTGCCTCTGCTATTGGAGGATTTTTCTAAAACACACATTGGCTCACATCATTCTCCACCTAATACCCAACAGTGGCTTTCCAGTGCCCACGGGATTAGGTCCAAGTCCTTCAGCTGGCCCTTCTCGCACCTGCCCTGCACCACACCCTCCCTAGCTGAGTCAGACAGTCATGTGCTCTCAAAGCCCTCGTATGTCCCTCCTCTCTGTCGTTGTCATGGCCCATCTCTCATGAGTGTGTGCCTCCTCGAGGGCAGGGTTGGTCTCTCCTGTTGATGTCCCAGCACCTAGCTGGCCCACAGAGGGCAGGCCTGCCATACACACTTGATGAAGAACGAGCTTTGGATGTGGCTTATTGTGTAATACGCTGTGGCCCCAATAATATTGTGAGTCCTGAAACTAAACTGCTAGGGGTGTTTTGTTTTGTTTTGTCTGTTTTAAAAATTTTTGGTTTTGCTCCCCAGTAAGACATTATTATTATTATTATCCCCATAAAGACTCAAACAAAAAAACTTGATAACATTTTTTTTATGATTATGACAGTAATATTCTGTAGAAAATTTGGAAAAGACAATGTAAAGAAGACAATGAAAAAATAACCTCTAATCTCATAGACAGAGATAATTCTTGTTAACAAGTTGCTGTATTTCCTTATGGTTTCTTGTGTGTGTAGGTGTGTGTGTATGTATGTGGGCACCCACGTGCTTATGCACAAATCAGCTCTGATACAACTGTCAAAAAGAAACTAGGGGCCTAAATAGCCCTCTTTGATGCAAACCATTTGTGTCTCTGACTCAGTATTGCTCAGAGACCCACCTTTCAGTGCTGAATCCAAAGGCAAAAGAAAGTAGTTCATTAGTTACTTTGAGAGTTTGAATATAAGTTTATGAAAGCTATCCAGGACCTTAAACTGGGCTCCCATACGTTTCCATGAATGCACAGGCAGATGTCAGCCCCAGGCATGGTGGATCGCAGGCAACTGCAGGCATGTGTGTGTGGGAGGGGCAGTGGGGGGGGGGGGCGGTGACAAGACAAACCTTAGTGCATGGTCAGGGTGTCAGGGGCTGTGAGTCTGGAAGGTGAGTCCCAGACCAGGGCAAGTCTATGTATTTCTTTCTACCACAGCATGTTGCTGTGTGGTGCCAGATTTGAAATCCTTTATGGCTAAGAGCAGACCATGGGACCAGCTGAGAATTCTTAGTGAAGACTGCCAATGGCTCAGAAACCAGAGCTGGTGTTTCCAAGGTCGATTAATGCGGTTTAGGGTCAAAGGTGGGTGTTTGGGAAGACAGCAAGGCAGATCCTTTCATTCATCCTTGGAGGAGTCATACTCCATCCTCTAACTCCAGGGGTCACTTTAGGACAATTAGTGGACTTTTCATTTTCCTGTCCCAAATTTCAGACAATGCATGGGACCTTGTCATGGGGGCTGTGTTAGAGGGGACAGCCTTCTCACAACCCTGGGCTTATCCTTTGGCTTCGCTGACTTGGGAGCTCAGAGTTTCTTTCCTTGGACTTCACGTTCCATGGTAGGGTAGAGGAGTGATCCTGAGATGAACCCAGCTTGGCACCCCACATCCAAGACTCCATCGACCAGCCCAGCCAGAGGCTCTCTGCTGTACTGAATCTCTTCCTCCAAGATGAAACAATGGTCATCTTTTCCCAATTTAGAAAAGAAGAAAAAGGGCAGCTAATGGATTATTTTCTCAACTTCATGATTTTTGCCTGTAAAATTTCTTAAGTTTTGGCAACTACTGTCGTCTGTCTGCTGCTGAGCACTAGCTACTTAAAAAAAGGAGTAGCATAATGGAAAAAACTCAGACATAGCTTATCTCATGTGCTTCAATAGCATGTTTTTCTAAGGACATGTGTGGTCTTGGCCATGATTTTATAATGCATACATATAACATCATCCTATTTTACTGCTAGCAAAATTGTTCTTGAAGCCTATGATGGAATTAAACTTATAAATGTGTCATGGTGTTCTGCAGAGAGCAACATGACTTCCAGGTGGGCTTCTTCCCAGCGGGTTTAGAAGCAGCTCTCCAATTCCTTCTCAGCTGGTGAGACAGTGGACAGAGTTGACTGAGGGCCGTCAGAGCATGTCCATTTGTTCACAAGTGTATGAATCAACTGTAAATTCTCCTTCTCAAAGTGGCTTTAAGTTCATTCCTCTGGGGGATAGGGGGGAGAATGGGCGTGTTAAAGTAGACTTTTTTTTTTTAATAGAAAGGAATTCTTTTAAATCATAACTATCTGATTTAAAGAATCAGCAAAGAAAATCAACAAATAAGCTATGAGTCATCAAAAATTACCACTACCTATGGCAAATGAAGTTGTCCCAGAATAAATTCCTCTGGTTGTTTTATAAACATCACGCATGCCGCACGTGGGTTAACCAGAAGGGTTCATTCTGTGAGCGTGGACAATTTGCTCCAAAAGGGCCAGTTAGAGAATAGGGATAAAAGCTGTGAGGGGTCTAAGTCTATCATAGGGACTAATAAATATTTATGAATGAAAATTTAAAATGCCTCCACTGATCCAGGCAATTGGCTTTTTTGCTCAGGGGCTGCAATGAAAAGGTAGATTCCAGTTAGTCTCTGGGGCGTGGTGCAGTGTCACACCTGTCTGCTCAGTCTGCTGGGTTGTCTTCTCTTTTGCTTACCACTTCAAGTCACTTTCCCTTTCTAGTGGACAGGGCCTGGCAGGCGGAGAGAAAGGCAGTGAGTCCCTAAGGAAGCCCATGAGAGGGTCTGGCTTTGTCATTTTGCCATCATCAGAGACTTCCTTCCCTTGGGATCTTCCCTGTGGTGGTTGACAAGGAAGCTGGTTGAGAACCCTCTGACTCTGTGGGCTTGCCTCTCAGACAGAGGGTGGGGCAGGTGGCCAGACTGGGTAACTTATTTTGAAATTTCAGTCATAAATCTTGAGTCCCACTAATTTGGTTCAGTGCTGCTTTTGAAGAAGTTCCATTTTCCATTTGAATGTGAGGTGATGAGATATGACATAATTCTGAAACATGTGTATCACACATGATTAACAGGGGGAAAAGTCCAGCCATCCTTTCAAGCAATCCTGTCTCTTGACTTTTGCTCAAAGATATATTGACCTGTGAAGAATGCACAAAGCATGGTGGAAGTCAGAGGTTGACAGAACTTAAGCTCTATTTACATTATTATATATAGCAGAAGTAGATATGTTAAGTGTGTTTATCAATCATGTTGAAAGACATGGAACGTGCTGTGAGGACCTTCTGTTCGAGTGTTAGACCAACTTGCGCACAAGGCATTGGGCTAAACAACTTATTTTCTTTTGGATTTAATACAGATATCAAGGGAGAAAGTAAGAAGGAGAAAGTATTGAGTGATTTATTCTGTGCTTATTTATTCTGGGTTAAGAGAGAGCCACTGCAGCCTGGTGGGAAGAGAGGCCTGGCCTGGGAGCCTGTGTAGAAGGTCTGTGGGTAAGCGTGGGTGTCACGTCACCTACAGCCACCATTATGGTTACACCTACTGCTATTTGAGTGGCAGCCATGTAACAGACACTATGCTAAGCATTTTTTCATATCAAACTCATTTATTTAACAACTATTTAAGTACCAGCCAGGTGCTTTCGAACATCAGAGAAAAAAATCACAGAGCCTATACTCACTGTGGTGTTTGGGGGCAAAGGGAGAGGCATGGAGTTGGAGAGAGACAGATGATAATGATTAGGTAAATTATTGTCTCCTAATGTGCTCCATCAGTGCTAAGGAAAAGAGACAAAATTCTTTATCTCAGTGATAAAGCCACCTCACAGTAGTCCTTTAAGGTTGATACCATCATTCCAATTTACATGCATCTCCTGAGCCTCTGTTCATTCCGCTACTTTGGGGCTCAGTTTCTTTCCCTGTTATGTGAATGGGTAAGATGATATGGTTTATGACTTTAATACAAGACTGCCCCCTACCCACACATACATACACATAAACACTCTATGGAGCCAGCAAAGGTAGTGGTGGGGTGAACTGGACCACTTAGTTCTGACAGGTGGCAGCTCTGATAGGTGGAAAGTTGGTGCTTACCATAGGCCAGCTCGAGCCCTGCCAAGGCTCTTGTGTTGAACCAAAATATTTCCTCCCCTTCATCTTCATTCTTCTAAATATTTTCCATTTTCTGGCCCTAAACAATCAAAGGCAAGTGAACATTCATCTCAATAATGTATGAATATATACAAGTTTCTAGACTTGAAATCCTTAAATGGTAATAAGGGACTCGGATGTCACAGCTGAAGAACATATTTTTCAATTAAAGTAAGCCGGTGTCTGAGTGTTTTCATTATAAAGGATAAAATGATGCACAGATGTGTGTGTCTGTATGCGAGAGAAAGAGAGGAGACATAATCTGGCTACTTCCTTCTCTCTGGGATGCTGCCTTTTCTTCCCCAGGCCCCGTTTGGCATCTTTGGCCCTAAAGTAAGCAACCAGGAAGCTGTTCTGGGCTCACTAGCACCCTTGGAAACTCTTAGCTTCAGTGCTTTCTCTCCTGCACAGCCTTCTCTTTAACCATATCTGGGTAACTCAGTAGAACATGGATTTTATGCTGAGGTTGGGTGCTGAGTGTGAATGGTAGAAGTTGCCCTTGTTATAAACACAAGCAGAGGCACTTAGAGGGCTTGAACTGCACCTGGATAATTAGGCCCAAGACCTAGTGACCACACTGTTTGACTGTCTCGAGGGCGGAAATGATTACTTTGCAGGGATTTGAAGAACAGGTGTGGACTTCAAAATAGTTTGATGATAAATATCAGCAAGAAGATAATTCAGCAGTTAGCAGGCGAAGGATCATGCTTTTGTGTTCAGAGTTAGAAAGGGTGATAGAAGCTTGCCCGGTTCCGACCAACTGGGCAACTTGACCAAAGGAAAAGTGGTACCGATCACTTGCTGGGAAAGCCAACGGATCTCTACATCAAACTACATCTGTGTCTTTCACATTGTATAGTAGATGCCTGTTCCTTTTAAAAATTCCCTTGTCTTCTCTCCTTTTCTTATGTGTGCATCTACCCCTTCTATAATTGCTCCAGCTTAACCCACTTCATGCCCTCTCTGAGATCTCCCTTCACGACTCAGCCAACCCTTTATTGAGCACTTACAACCGGTCAGTTACCGTGCTAGAGCACAGAGATGAGACAGATACCTTGCTGCCCCTGAACTTTTCTTCTCAAGGCCAGGAAATCAGCTCTGATATAACCCATCCAAGAAATGGCATTTGGAAGCCACTGGTCTTAGATTATTTTAGAATTTACTTTTATCAGCAAAAAATAAACAATATCCCTTTGGGATCTTTATAGAGAAAGCAGGAAAGAGCTTTATATTCCATACCACCATGCTAAGGGCAAGGCGATACTTCACTTCAAATATTTATCTCAGGCATAGGAAATTGGATCAGGGTACCATGTCCTCTCTGTGGCCTTGGCCTTGGCTTGTCCATCCTGAATGTGAAGGGTTTCCCTGCCCTCTCCTGGAATCAGGGGATAACCATCCATGAGCCTACACCTTCAGAGCCCCGTATAGGAGCCACCTCTTGCACAAGCCCTCCACGACCATCCCCACTGCAAGAAAACTCCCTTGCTGTGTGACAGGCTTAGCTAAGTGCTTTGCCTTTTAAGAGCTTTTACGCTATACTGACACAGGTTCTTGTGGTGATGTCTAACTACTCTATTAGATATAAACCTCTTGAGGGCAGCCTCCCACCAGACCCAGTTCATTGTACCTGGTTGATGCTTGAACAGTATTTGTGCCTTGACTGAGTAGCGATAATATACTTCTGTTCTTAAAAGGTTTGCTAGACAAATGTTTTGCTGTTATTTCTTGGAGTCCATTGCTAGAATGGATGTAAAGATCTCCCGCATCCCCTTTCCTTTTAGGAGATCAGAGCATAGCATGCTAACAGACATACAGAGAGTACTTATCAAGAGTGTCCGTACCTGGAGAGTGAAATACATGCCCTAAAAATCTGCACGTGAATGGATTTTAAAAAATTACATGTTTAATACGAAGGGAACTTTTCAAGCAAATAAATAGGGATCCTGACACTGAAGAATATACACTTTCAAGTGGACAAGGATGATATGGTATATTGCCCCCTAATTAGAGGCATGTTCAAATCCACTCTGTATCGCCGTCATTGGGTGATAAGTCTTTGGATAAACTGTGATGTGAATTAGATAAGGAATGTTGAATTGCTGTTTCTAATGATTTTTACTTTACTTGTAGGAGTTAAACCTTGGTCGAATATCATGGAAATCCTGGAGGAAAAAGATGGGGTCGACACAGAGCTGCTGGTTTATGCAATGACTTTAGTCAACAAGGTTGGTTGATGTTTGTTATGGGTTAAATTGTGTTCCCCCCAAAAGATATGCTGAAGTCCTAACCCGTGTTACCTGTGAATGCGACCTTATATGGAAATAGAGTCTTTGCAGATGTAATCAAGTTAAGATGAGATCATTAGGGTGGGACCTAATCCAGTGTGACTGTTGTCCCTCAAAGAAGAGGAAAAGAGACACATAGAGGAAGAGGCAGAGATGCCGTGATACATCTACATGCCAAGGAATGCCAAGGATTACCAGCAGCCAGTCTAGATGAGGGAAGGAAGCTTCCTATCCTAGAGCCTTCAGAGGGAGCATGGTGCCCCCACACTTTGATATCAGACTTCTAGTCTCTCAAACTGTAAGAGAATAAATTTCTGTAGTTTTAAGGCACTCAGTTTGTGATACTTTGTTACAGCAGCCCTAGGGAGCTCAAACAATGTGAAAATCTAAAATTTGCCTTCTGAATAAGAGCCACATGTGGACCCCTATCATGGTGGTGGGAACCATGGTTGCAGCATGCTGCTTCACAGGAGAAAACCATTTACACCCACCATGGCGTGTGTACATGTGTGCTGGTTCGCATACATGTGAAGGCCTGTGTCTGCATGCTTTCTATGCTTTGGTTTTTTTTCTAATAAAACCAGAAAGATGACAGCAAGAATTTTGTGACTACTTTTCCTATCAAGATATCCCCTTAAAAACTTTTTTCCTTAAGAATATCAATTAGCAAGTTTTGCTCTAAGAGAACAGTTCACAAATCAGAAAGAAATGAAGGTGCTCTTGTTCTCGTGAATGTTGAATTCTGATTGTTGGGGGTGAGATAAGGATTCCTGGGGGGCAGGTCCCACCTTCCTTTTATGATGGTGTCTATATCCTTGTGTTCCCATGTCTCCCATCACATCCCTCCCTGGTCACCAGTTCACAGGGCAGTGGCGGTCTTCAGTGTCCATCCCCAGAGGCACTGCTCTGGCAATGGGTTCCATGCTGCCCTGGGACAGCCCACTCTCAGGACTAGAGTTCCTCTATTCCAGTGCCTCGTTCCCTTCCTCCTCAATAGTTGAGGGAGGGAGGGTAGGGTGGTTACCTCCTGCAGATTGCTATGCCCTAGACCCCAGGCATCACATCAACCACCCCATGGGCCTTTCTCTGTACCCTCCAGGATGCTGGATGCAGGCTTACAGTACCCCACTGCCATGATGGTTAGTTCTTCAGAGAAGACCCAGAATCTCTTCCTGAAATATAGCTGGAGAAACATTTTCCCTGATGAACTGGGGACAATCTAGTAGAAAGCAGTATAATTAGGAGAAGTAACTTCTACGAGATATTAAAATGTTGTGCAAACTCTAAGAATTAAAACAATATGAACCTGGCTCTTTCTTCTGTAGACTCATGATTGGAGCAGAGGAGCTCTGAAACAGAACCCAGTGCACAGAACAACTTACCCTGTGATCGAAATCAATGGGGTGGGTTAGTTTCATTTATGATCAGGGGATGTTTTGCTAAATGGAAAGAGGCAAAAACATACTTTGACTGCATACCAAAATAAATTCTAGGTAAAGAGTTCGATGTAACACATCAAACCATAAAAAAATGAGAAGAAACTAGAGGTGAAGATTAGTCTTCACCTAACTGGTCTCTGGTTGTTGAAGGTCATTTTAATAATAAAACCAGTCAAAAAGATTCCAAAGGAAAGGACTGAAATATTTCACTGCATAAAACCATAACAAGTGTTATTTGTAAAATGAAAACCACAAATAAAAGCTAAAGGCAGGGCCGGCCCAGTGGCTCAGCGGTTAAGTGCAGATGTTCTGCTTCGGTGGCCCGGGGTTCACAGGTTCGGATCCTGGGTGCGGACATGGGACTGCTTGGCAAGCCATGCTGTGGTAGGCGTCCCACATATGAAGTAGAGGAAGATGGCCACAGATGTTAGCTCAGGGCCAGTCTTCCTCAGCAAAAAGAGGGGGATTGGTGGCAGATGTTAGCTCAGGGCTAATCTTCCTCAAAAAGAAAAAAAAAAAAAGCTAAAGACAAGTGACAAATTGGGAAATTGCAAAAAAAGGGGCAGAAAATTATACCATCCTAAATATATTAAGAACTAGTTGAAAAATAAATAATATTAAACCTACTAAGATCAAAAGAAATAGATAGTAAAACAACAAGACATTTTCCCCTGGTCCTGTTGGCAATGATTGCTTTTTAATGAAATGCCATTTGTTGATAAGGACACAGGAAGTTCTACAGTCTTGGTGGGGAATGGGCACCACTTTTCTGTAGGATAATCCTAAGAGTTCTATTTTTATTTTCAGTCTATTCGTGAGTTTATTTTACCATGCAATTTTGAAGCAATTTTCTGTTGGTTTTTTAAGATTGTCCTCTATTTCCTGTCATTTTCAGTCATTGACATTGTTTTGGAAAACACAATTCAGCAAAAATGGAATTTTCACTCTTGCACAGTGTTTTCCATTGTAATGCTGTCCATCTTCTTGACAGAGGCGGTGCTCGGCTGTTCTAATGATCCTAGAAGCATCTGCATGGTGTGGGCATCTGCTCTCAACCACTGGCAAAGACTCAGTGCCTGTCACACTCTCCTTGGCATCATATGGCATTTAATGTCCAGGAATTCCTTGCTTACTCTTTCTCTTCTGGCAGTTCTTTCTTATCTTTTGGTAGTTCGGGCCCAGGGGAAGTCCAGGAAGGTCCTGAGGACATTACTTCAAATATCATCCTTTCCTAGAAAGGGCAACAGACCACTGACATCCACACTGGGTTTGTTTTCTTTGGTTGAATTTTAGTCATGTTCATTGCCCCAGTGAGTAAAATCTTCTGAGATCCCAAACAAAATAATACACTGAAATGTTAATATAGATCTGGAAAAAACTCAGACTCTGAAATCTGGGAAATTATTGTATTGCTTTTCTAACTGTCAAAAAAATAAAAGATGGCCTAATAACAGAATTCAAGCAATTAACATTTTTAGGACAAAACAAAGGTAGCAAATTCTAGCCTGCTCATGGTTCTGAGACTGAAGTCTGCTCCCTTTGTTGAACAGGGACATTATAACAGGAGGTTTCCAAGATACAGACTAAACCCTCTCATTCTTCCCCCTATTCCCAACCCCATGTTGTCAGAAGAAATGAGGGAGCATCAGAAACTAACCATTTCTCACCCTGTGAGGGCATTACATGACGTCAGCTGTCTTGTTCCAGCTGAAATCCACTCAGCGGGAATCCCCCACATTTGGGGGGCTTGGATATTGACCACCTTGTAGAATAGGATGAGGCAGAGGGGGGAATGAATAATAGGAGGTGTTACTGTGGGGCTGGCTTGGAGCACTGGGGAAGGAGGGCTTCGGGGAGCCCTGGGGGGTGCAGGGCGGGTGCTCCAGTGGAGCCAGAGGGTAAGTAACCTGGATGGGATCCATGCTAAGTATTTGCCTCTGTTTTTACATTTTATTTATTTATTTTTAAATTACCATACAGTAAAGTCAACTTTTTGCTCTTGGTATATAACTGTATACATTTTAACACATATATAATTATGGATAATCCTTACAATTAGGTTGTAGAACAGTTCCATCTCCCCAGAAATCTCCCTCATGTTATCCTTTTATAGTGACATCCTGATCCCCTACTCATACCTCTGACAACCTCTGATTTATTCTTTCTCACGGTAGTTTTGTCATTTCAAAAATGTCAAATGGGGTCATACAGGATGTATCCCCTTGAGGCCGGCTTCTCTCACTCAGCATAATGCCTTTGAAATTCATCTAGGTTATTGTGTGTATTAATAGTTCACTCCTTTCTGCTGCTGTGTAATATTCCATTACGTAGATACACCACAACTTATTTATCTCTTCACTCGTGAAAGGAGATTTGAGTATTTACAGCTTTTGGCTTTCCCAAGTAATGCTGCTATGAACATTCGTGTACAGGCTTTTGCCACTCTGGTTTTATCCTACCAGAAAGATTTGATTGAATCAGTGAAAACTCAGGGAGAGGAAAATAAAATGTCTTTTAGGACAGAGATTTCTCACTCTGAGACATGCCTGTAAAGATTTACTTGTCACAAGCCCTGGCGAGACAAGGCCTGAGAGAAAACAGAAAGGGGGTCATGAGTGTTCTCTGAAAGTGAAGACGTCAACAGACATTTGCCTCACAGACTTTTCCGGAGCAGCTGCCACCTTTGCCAGGAGTAGGCAACTTAGCAGTGAGGTGTCAGGGTAGAAGTGGGAGGACAGAGCCCAGGTAGAGATAGGAGTGTGGCAAAATGTGCTGCGCATATTAGAGAATCAGCTGAAAATAGGTGGATGTGTGTTTCTAGGATGAATAGTGCCCCCCCTCATGCAGGCGGAGAAAGAAGCTGTGTTTGTTTGTGGCAGAAGGCCATCTCCCCTGCAGCCACACATGAAAGGTAGTGGTATGCAGGCTTGGCTCAAGCCCAGATTTTCACAGTGGAAATGACAAATGACCTCTTAATACCCTTGGTTCTGGGGCCATTACTGAGCATGGCTCCCTGAGTTTATTTGCTTCTATAGATCTAATTGTTTAATTATTTAATAGCAATCCCCCAGCCCATCACAGTTGGACTTGCTAAAGCAATGGGGATTAGGTCTAGGAATTTAACCCCCCTGGAAACCTCTGAGAGAAAGAACCTCAGTTGACTCTCAGCAGGGAAAAAAAGGAAGAAGGAAGTGGAACCGAGAGGTGAGGAGACTGCCAGAGGCCTCTCTCTGTGCCTCATCCCGGCCCCCACAGTGTTGTGTAGAAAGTTTTAAATCTAACATGAAAGGTCAACTCACCTGCGTTCCTCAAATTGTGCGTTTGGCGGAGTCAGCAGTCAGGGCCCTGCAACGGTGAGCTGTGCCCTGGCCTTGGTATCGCCATTTCCCACTCCTCATCTTTTGACAAGTTCTAGAGTTTTCACTAAAAGCAAAGGATAGACTTGTTATGATGACAGGACTCTCTGAATGGGTGCCTACTTTTTCAGTGAGCATTAGGAGTCAGGGCAGCTCGCTGGACTGATGCCTGCTAATGCCATGGTGACCACTTCGCCTGGCCCCTGCACACACTGGCGTGTGCTTTCACACTTGGCCACATAGGTGTGAGCACCTATTGGTTACAGCTTCTAACTGGTTCTCAACCTCCTGTTGTGTGTCTTTGCTGGGGTCCTGATTAACTAAACTGTCACATCCCAGTTATTTTTTCATTCGTTTCTGATCTCGACAGCAGTGATTTGTGTCTAATTTGCTCACAACAGACAGGAAAAAGCCATCATTTGGGTTTTGAGTAGAGATATACTTTCCAATATTAATAGCCCCAAAATGGAAGTGTTAGAGAAATTGGTACTATCAAATGATCCTTACGAAAGTGTTAGGCTTTTTTCTTCCTAGGCGAGTCATCATTTTAGAATAATTTTTGAAATATATGTAGCGTTCTTAGAAATGCGAAGGTAGTAAAATAAATGGGGAGTAAAGACCTGTGCCTGAAATGCCAGGCCAGAATAATTTGTGTGGAAGGCATGAGTGTCCAAGGAGGAAGGCTAGAACAGTAGCCCTGAGCACAGGGTGGACCCCAGGTCTTCAGAAACTGCCTGTTAGTCAGGCTCATTCCTTCCCTCCCTGCCTTCATCTCCCTCATTTATGTAAGGGGCTTGTAGTAAATCACCTCAAGGGTCCTTCCAGTTTTGAGCAGAGGTCTTATCTGAGATCCCCTCCTTCTTTTAAGAGAGGTGGAATTCATAGAGAAGTCTGCTTGTTCTTTCCTGGGTTGTCTTTCTGCCTCCGGGATGCTGCTTTATGAAATTTCTCTTGTTTTCCTAAGTTTCATAGTCCAAGGGGCAGGCCTACCAAATTGAAAGAAAAGGGAGTCATTACATCATTACAACGCCAGCTGTTGGTAGATTGATCTTAACCCAAGTTTCTAATCACTGAGCATGTTAGTTTTCTATCACCATGTAACAACTTACCACAAATTTAGCAGCTTAAAACAACACAGACTTATCATCTCCCTGTTTCCGTGGGTCAGGGTCCAGATACCGCCTTGCTGCGTCTTTTGCTCAGTCTCACAAGGCTGCAGTCGAGGTGTTGACCAGGGCCGGAGTCTCATCTGAGGCTTGGGATTCTCTCCCAAGCTTCTGTGGTTGTTGGCAGACTTCATTTCCTTGCAGCTGTAGGACTCATGATGGCTTGTTGCTTCTTCCAGGCCAGCAGGATAATCTCTCTTCTAGTCTCTGAGCTCAGGAAAGGCCTCAGCCTCTTTTAAGTGGCTCACCTGATTGGTTCAGGCCCACCCAGGATAATCTTCCCTTTGATTAACTCAAAGTCAGCTGATTTGGGACCTTATTGGCATCTGTAAATATCTCTTCACCTTTGTCGTATAATGTAACCTAGTCATGGGAGTGTCCTGTCTACACTCAAGGGGAGGGGATTATACAGCACCTGTACGCGAGAGGATGGTATCTTGGGGTTCATTCTGCTTACCACACTAAAAGAGTTTTTCTCAAATGAACTTGTCATCTGTCTTGCTTTGTCCCATATTGTCATAGTCGTAGCCACTGGCTACCATGCAAAAAATGCCTCAAGAGCCTTGAGACAGTCTCCTAAGACATGTCTGTGTCCTGTTCTCTCCGTCCAGACGTTGTCAGGATTGCCAGACCAAGACACCTTCTATGATGTGGTGGACTGCCTGGAGGAGCTGGGCATTGCGGCCGTGTCCCAGCGGCACCTGAACAAGAAAGGGACTGACCTGGACTTAGTGGAGCAGTTGAACATTTATGAGGTAACCAGACCTGCTGAATCAGAAACTCTGTGGCCGGGCCCCACAGTCTGGGTCGCACAAGCTTCCAGGTGATTCTGATGCACACGCAAGTGTGAGAACCCCGGATCTAGGAGAAACTCAGTAGCTTGCTTGCTTATTGATTTATTTATTGCTATTTTATTTGAAGGAGCATGCGTTCTGTCAGCAGCACTTCTGTTCAGGGTAACAGACAGACAGACAGACAGACAGAGATCGCATTTCTTGTACTTGAAGTGGCAGAGCTTCAGGCAGGGCTGGCTACATAATTTGCAGGGCTCAGTGCAACATGAAAATGCAGGGAAAAAGTGCTGTTAAACATACTAAATGACTTTTTACTTTCTTTTACAGTCTCCCACCTCGTTATGGTATTTTTTATTTGCTGTTTAACGTCATTGTAAGGAAAGCAATATTAAAATGTAAAAGTGTTAGCATCAATTTTACTGTTCATCTTTATATTGTGCAATGCCAGTTTAAAATATAAATATAAGAGCATTTAACTTGTATGCAGAATCAGAAAAATTACCCCATTTGTGTTTGTAGCTCCTCCATGCTTATGTATTTTGCTCTTACTGGAACAGTGGAAACTCTGTACAACATGAACTCAGCTGTTTTTACTTCACTTCTTGATACCTGTTCATTCCATCAACACTCTACCTTCAACTTACTGATGAGTAAGGAAGGCTGACAAGGAAAGGAACTGTAGGCTGCCCTATCTTTTCATTTTTTCTGTGTTATTTCACCACGTGTGGTTGGCTAATGCGGGAAAGTAACATAGGTAGGAAAGGAGATAGTGGGACCCTTGGGTTGCTATCTGTCTGCATTCAAAGCAAGTTCTGATTTGCATGGAAAGCATGGTCTCCAGGCTGTCAGTCGTAAGTGGATGCTCAGTCACAGGTGTAGCACACTTTCTTTGTGCTAACTTCGAGTCTCACTGAACTCCCGCATAACGTGGGTCTACCAGCCCTCTGCACTCATGGGCGCGAGGAAGGGCAGACATGCATATTGCACCTATTTCGTCTGCTCATGCACATGCTCCTTTGTCCCATTGGACTTCACTTATAAAACACAAGTTTAAAGACAAAACTAATAAAAATTTCACGATGGTGAAAGCAGATCATTAAACCAAGCACAGAGCCCTGCCTAGTGTGAGCATGGAGCCCTGTACAATTGCACAGGTCATATGCCCATGGAGCTAGCCTTGCTTTGGGTTATGTGTCATGGTGTTATGGACTGTTGATCTGAGTTCAAACTGTTCTCTGTGGGTTAATTTTAGGCCAAATGCCCCCCTCTTATTAAAGTTACTTATCTGATGTAGCTATTGTCTGAACTCTCAGTGAAGGTTAGAGAACATTTCATGAGTAGCAAATGATATTCTTTTTTACTGATCCTCATCATCCCAGTTTCCTCCTTTGGCTGGTTGGGAGGCAGAATCTGGAGATGTATTTTCTCTTGGGTGGTGTGACTTTGATCAGGAAAGCTTAATTCCTTTATTCCTTATAGGCCCGAGCTTGCCCATAATAATGGCATGAGCCAGGCTATCCCTGAGGACATTCCATCAGTGGCATTCCACTTTTTTTTTCAGAGTTTTTCCCCCCAGATGTCATTCACATACCGCAAAATTAACCATTTGAAAGTATAACGTTCAGTGGTTTTTAGAATTTTCACAAGGTTGTGTAACCATCATCACTATCATATTCCAGAATGTTTTCGTTACCCCCAAAACAAACCCCATACCTATTAGCAGACACTCCTCATTCCTCGCTGCTCTCCATACCTCATATCCCCAAACCACTAATCTACTCTCTTTCTGTAGATTTGCCTTTTCTAGACATTTCATATAGTAGAACCATACAACATGTGGTCTTTGTGGTCACATGTTTTCAAGGTTCATCCATGTTATAGCACGTATCAGTACTTTGTTCTTTTTGGTGCTGATATTCCGTTGTATGGATGTACCACATTTTGTGTATCTGTTTATCAGTTGATGGATATTTGGGTTATTTCCATCTTTTGGCTATTATGAATAATGCTGCTATGAACATTTGTGTACAAGTTTCTGTGTGGACATATGTTTTCAATTCTCTTGGGTATATACCTAGTTGTGGAATTGCTGGTCATATGGTGACTCTGTGTTTAGCTGTTTGAGGAACTGCCAGACTGTTTTCCAAAGTGGCTGTACCATTTTACCTTCCCACCAGCTATGTACTGAGGGTTCCATTTTCTCTACATCCTCCTCAATGCTTATTAGTGTCCATTTTTTTTATTATAGCCATCCCAGTGGGTGTGAAATGGTACACATTTTGGGTTTGATTTATATTTCTCTGGTGATTAATGATGTTGAGCACCTTTCCATGTGCCCATTGGCCATTTGTACATTTTTTGTGGAGAAAGTTCTATTCAGATCCTTTGGCCATTTTTAAATTGGGTTGTTTTGTTACTGTTGAGTTGTAAGAATTCTTTATATATTCTGGATACTAGATCCTTATCAATATAAATTTTAATGTTTTTTTCTCATTCTATGAGTTGTACTGTTTTACTTCTGACCTAACCGATCAGTCTTATTCATCCTTATTCATAGTGATATATATTTTTAAATCTTTCCTTCTTCCACTTATAAAAATAATATGTACTCATTGAAGAATATTTGGAAAAATACCAAAAAGTATAAGAGAAAAAAATCACCCATGGTTTTATTACTAACCGTGGTTAACATGTTGGTCTGTTTTTCTAGCCTTTTTTGTATATGTAGGTGTCTGTTCTTAACTATGGAGATAATAGTCTATATATGGTTTATACAAGATTCTGTGTACTGAATCTTTTATTAGTAAATGTGTTAGAACCATTTTCTTTTGTCCTTAGAACTTCAAGAACTAAATTTTATGAGGAACATATTATTCTGTCTATATGCATGTACCATAACACATAACCTCTGTTTTTTCAGGTTTAGATTATTTCCAAAGTTTCTGCAATTATAAATGCTGTTATAATGAACAACTTTATTCACAAATTTTTGTGCACAGCTAGAGTTAAGAAGGCTATTTCCCAGCTAATTGACTCCATCTTCACTGGCTATAAGTAAAGAGACTGACATGTAACTCACTATTTCCTAAAAGTTACCATCATAATAAGTGACAAGTTGAGAAACAGAACAGAATTATCTTTATATGCTCTTAGGAGAAATCAGAGGGAACTGAACCAGAGATATTTGCTGTCAGAGTTTAAAGCTTTCCATAGCTGGCCAGCTTTTTGTGACCTTGCTCTGGGTATCTTCTCCTCTAGCCAAGCCTCACTTACCCAATTATCTGCTCAGACTTTTGTTTTTCATTTTCACTGGCACGTGGTGTTGGGTGGTGGAGGGGTATGTTCTTAGGGCTCCTAAAAAATAGGATAAACTAAGAATACTAAAGATGGAGAAGGAAGAGACCAAAGACAGTTGGCTTGCATGAAGGCAGAAGATAGACTTGTGTCAGTACAGACATCTCCCCTTCCTTACTTCCTTTTCCCATTTGAACGCCCATCTCCAAGAGTCTGCTCAACTAGGGGCTTATAGGATCGCAGCTTTAGATTCTGTGTGGTCAGTGTATATCCAGAACAGAGTGTGATGCAGGTGAATTTTCCATAAGTGAACCAATAGGTGCGAGTTTTGAGAAATAGCCTCTGTACCTACTCCAGGAAACTACTTCCTGTTTCAGGGCACACCTTCTCTCCAGCCTACCTGACTCTCAAGCTACCTCCCCATGTCCCTATTTCTCTTCATGCCAAACTTTTCAAAAGTTGTTGTGTGTTCACTGTCTTCCTTTGGTCAAATTGCATTTGCTTACTATTTTTGCATCAAGTATACGTCATTTGCAAAGTAGTTAGACGTCATGTAAAGAACAAATGTGTTAGCTTGACTGGATCACTAGATGCCCATGTATTTGGCTAAACATTGTTCAGGTGTTTCTGTGAGGGAGTTTCTGGATGTGATTAACATTCAATTGGTAGATGGAGAAAGGTAGATTGCCCTCCCCAGTGTGGGAGGGCCTCACCCAATCTGTTGGAGGCCTGAATAGAACAAAAGGCTGTGAAGAGAGAATTCGTATTCTCTGCCTGATGGGCTTGAGCGAGAGCATCGGTTTCTTCCTGCCCCTGGACTCTGACGGGAACTTACACCATTGGTTCTCCTGGTTCTCAGGCCTTTGGACTGCAGATCTTGGGATTTCTCAGCCTCCATAATTGTGTGAGCCAAATCCTTATAAGAAGTCTCCATATATCTCCTATTCTGTTTCTTGGAGAACCCTGACTAATACACTCTTGTGCTAGCTTTAAGAACTAGAACATTGCCCATAGCTTGGAAGTGTCCTTTGTAGCCCTCTCTGGTGTCATCCCACTACCCACCAGCACTATTCTCTTTATAATTTTACCTGAAAATAGCTTATTCTGTGAGTTAACACGAAGAATCAGATTATCAAATCAGAGTTGATAAATGAGAGATCTTGCCTCGTATCTAGCTATGCTAATAATTTTGAGAATATAGGCTATATCAGTGCAGAGAAGCAGCAAGAGATCTGGGACATCCCTTGTGAGTCCCCAGGTCCTTTCTTCATGCATGCGACATGTGCTCTCTGACCCAGAATAACAGACAAGGTCTTCAGGTGAGACTCACAGTCACCTGGCCCAGCGAGTAGCATTCAGTTATGAAACATCGCTATTACGTATCCCAGGGAGTCATAGCTCATAAACTCATGAATTCTGGGTTTATTTACTGTAAGTAATGCTTAGCCACGAACATCCTGCTAAGGGCATTCCAGAAACAAGAACTCTCATTTTAGCAAATATCATTAGTCTATTTATTAGGTAGTCTAGTTATTAGCATATTTACAAGAGAGTCAATGGGTTACTTGCTTGCTTTCTTTCCCCAGAAAAGGAGGGAGAGGTCACAGCCCAGCTGCTTTAACTCCTTCATCCTAGTCTGTATCCCTAAACAACATATTGTTTAATTTTGTCTGCTTTCAAACTTTTTATAAACGGAATTGTCTCATTTGTATCCTCCTACCATTTTCTCTTTGGCTTAATGTTTTTGAGACCTACCCATGTTGTTATGTGGCATTCTAGTTTGTTCATTTTTACTGCTGATGAATATAGCATGATTTATTTATCTGCTCTTCTCTTAATGGATGTTGGCTGGTTTACAGTTCTGTTGCCATGATAAACAGTGTTACTCTGAGTGTGCTTGTACTTTTCTTTGTGTACGTGTGCAATACTTCCTCCGTTTAGGTATTAGTTTTATTCTTGCTTTGTAAAAATATTTAGAAGTTTTTCTTCTTTCTATCTGGTCTTTGATGGTTTTATGGACTTCCCTTGGGAAATTATATGGGTCTATGATCTTGTGTGTATGTGTTGGGGGACAGGAGATCTTTGGTAACTATATGTTTTTCTGTGGAAATTGATCTGTTTAGACTTCCTGTCTTTACTGGGATCAGTTTTGCAAAATGATAGTTTCCTAGGAAGTTACCCATTTCATCTGGATTTTTAAAGTCATTAGCAAAGAAATATGTAAATAATCTCTTACAAATGTTTTTAATTTTCTGTTTCAGTAGTTACTTTCCCATTGTTATTTTTTACCTTTTATGTTTGCAATTTCTTCCATTGTTCTCTGGATTAACTAGTGGTTTGTCTATTTTGTTGGTTTTTTTTTTTTCAAATAATTTTGATTTATTTGTGATTTACACTGCTTTTCTGTTTTGTAACTCAATACATTTTTATCTTATAGCGTCCTTCTTTTACTTTCTTTCGGTTTACTTTGCTATTCTTTTTATAGGTTTTTGAGTTCGATATTTAATTCATTTCTTTTCATCCTTTAACCATCCTTGCATTCTTGGAATATAACCCACTTGTCATGATGTGTTCTTTTTTAAAATTATGCTGTTGGAATTCTATTTGATACTAATTTGTTTAGGATTTTTACACAAGTGTTCATAAGTAAGATTGGGCTCCTCTTCATCCCCCCTTCCTCATTTTTGTATGCCGTCTTTATCAGTTTAGACATCACTGTTAGGCTAGCATCATAAAAAGGACGCTGACGGTCATGAGAGCACACTTACATATTGTTTCTGGACAACGTACTCCTGGTAGCCATGTCGATGGGTGTCTCCAGGGTACTTCTCTGATTGTTTCTCCTCAGTGCCCTCCCCTGGATCCTTCTTCTCTGTCTCCTCCCTGTCACTGTTGAGGTTTCCTTATCAGACCTCCACTCTCAGTCTACCTGGCTGGCCCTGTGATTTGCATAGTGAGCTCAGCAGCCTTGGAGGCTGCTGTCTGATATCTTGACCCTGAGATTTCCACCAAGGCCTATGGCTGCCTGCCCCTCTGCCTGCTTGTTGTCTTATATTTCATTCATTCATTGGAGCCCATTATATGTCACATATTCTGCTAGGTACGAAAATACAGAAAAAGAAGATCTGTCCCTACCCCAAGGAACTTTCATTCTGTAGTCTAAAACAAGCAGATAGCCGATTCCTCCAGCAGCTAAATCTGATGGCACAGAGAGACACAGAACGTGCTGGGGGAGTTCTGACTTTATGGGACATGGCCACCTGGAAGCTGCACACGACATGCAGCCACCCTAACTGCACCTTGATTTTCCTCCCATGACCCCAACAAAAACCCTGCACAATCTGTTCATGTCTCCACCTCCACAAAAAGCAGAATCTCCCAAGTTACAAACCTGGAGCTGTCCTAGATGCTTCTTTTTCCTCTGTGCCCATACTTAGGAGTCTCACTGCTGAACACTGCACTTCCTTCTGCATTCCCATTGTCATCCCCTAGCTCCGGCCCTCATCGTTTCCTACCTGGATTATTGAGATATCTCCTTGTTCGTTTGCTCCCCTGTGAATTTGTTCAGTCAACAGAACTTTATTGAGCACCTACTATGTGACAGGCTCTATTCTAAGCTCCAGGGATACAGCAGTGAATGAGACAGACAAGGCCACTTCCCTGAGGGAGTGCACATTCTGATGGATTGCAGTACATGGATAAGCCAAGAATCCGAGACTGTGAGCATGTCTAGAAAGAAAAGACATGGGGTGAGGTGGGGGCGAGAAACTGAGGCTGGGGCAAGGAAGGCTCATCTGAAGTGATGGCCTAAAGGAGACAGTGATGGAAGGAAGAGCACTGGAGCTCTCTGGCTTGGCAGGTGGCTGGAGGGGCAGGGAGAGCAGTGTGAGCAGAGCCTGAGAGAGGAGAGATGGGCATCCTGGGGGAGCTGCATCCCATGGGGGCTGTCTCTGCTCTCTCCCCTTTCCTAACTTTCTGCAGCTGAAAACCAGGTGACCCTCCTGAAAGTCAGATCTGAGTATGCCATTCCTTTGTTGAAAAAACAAACAACAGTGATGAGTGAGTGAATAGAAATGCTTTTCGCGGTCAGCAGGATGAAGCCCAAACACCTTGAGTTGGTACAAGAGCCTACACAGTCTGTGACCGTCATGCCCCTGTGGCCTTGTCTCCCGCGTTCCTAAGATGTCTCTGAAGTTTCAGCCATACTCAGCTTCTCTTGTTTCTTGGACTTGAAAGGCAGGTCTTTAGGGAGCTTTCCTTTATCCATTCTCTTTTCTTTGCCTAGAATGTTTTTCCTTTTCATTCTCAAGTTGGCAGACTCCTGCTCCTCCTGCAGGAGTTGCCTCACATGTCCCCTCTTCCACGAGGCATCCTTGGCAAGGTCAAAGGAGCTCCTGCTGCTTGTCCCCACACCTTGTTCCCAGCCAAGGAAGAGCACTTGCCTATCTCCACACCTCTGACGGACCAGTCCTCAGGGTGTACCTGCCTGTCTGTTTCCCTCTGAGCTACTTCATGTCATATGTCTCATTCCTCTCTCGAGCCCCAAGAACAGCAGTGCACCTGCCCAGAATAGAAGTTCAGTAAGTGCTAGAATAAAGATCTCTTTTAAATATCTTCACATTTTATGACAGTGTTTGCCAGATGCTGGGTTGAAGGAAGGCCATGATTTAATCAGAAAGCAGCCACCTCAGGGGGAAGGTGCCCTGAAGAATAACTCAAGGTGACACCTGCATGCTTTAGACACCAGGCAGAGGCAGGATTTTAATTCCTTTCTGAAAATTAATGCAGTTTTAAAAAGTATTTACTGCCACAGGACAACTAAGTTGAGTATATGTAGGGGCAGCGGGGAGGCCTATAAGCAGAGCCAATATTTTCCTCACAAAAGACGATGAATGTTTTCAAGCAATTGCAGAGAACTTGACTGGGCTCTAGAATGTTTCCTAATAGTGGAGGACGTCTGGTGACCATATGTCCTGGACTTTCTGGGGACAGGCCCAATTCCATGTAATTTAATTCCATTTCAGAAAGGTGATTTAATCCATGTTTAATTAAATTCATTTGAATTTTTATAGCTTCATATGATTTTTCAAATAACATAAATTCATGAATCAAAATATCTTTTGTCAGATCATATGTTCTAACTTTTGATTTTGCAAATGTGGTCCTGGTAATGGGAAAGGCATCTTAAGGCTGAAGACTGGGGGTGAGGGGTAATTGGTACTTGTAGGAATAGTTAACCAATAGATCCAATCTCTTACGATCCTTCTTTGTCATATGTGAGAAAAAAAATATGTGTATCAATTAGCTCTTACTGCATAACAAATACACCAAAAACTTAGTGGCCTAAAACAGCAAGTATTGCTTATGATTCTGTGGGTCAGAAATTTGGGCCTGGTTCAGCTGAGAGATTCCCATGTAGGTGATGTTCTCTGATGCCTGGACTGGGGCTGAATGGTCTAAGATGGCCTCATTTACCTGGTTTGGCATTTAGTGCTGGCTGTTGGCTGGGCCTTGTGTCTTTAGCAGTCTAGCCTACTTCTTCACATGGTAGCAGCATCTCAGAAGGGCAAGTCCCAATAAACAAACACTTTTCAAGCCTCTACTTGCATTATGTTTGCTGATATCCCATTGGCCAAAGCAAGTCATATGGAAAATCCTAGACTCAGTGTAGAAGGGGGCTACACAAGGGTGAGTAAACAGGGAAGCATGATTCTCTGGGAGCCTGGCACTGTAACAGTCTGTCAGCACCTGTTGTCAACATAGTTCCTTCTTGAAATGGTACTAGCACTGGCATCTACTTCACCTAGAAATGGAATCAAGTTACATAATATGAATTAAAAAGACCATGTGGGATAGCAATATGAAGAAGGATGGTATCTGTTATGTAAAGATGGCTGCCTGTCATGGATGTTGGTGGTAATATAATGTTACAAACTCAAAGAAATGTTAATAGCTTTTGACTTCCATCATGAATGTTCAGATTGTTAGATATTTGATGATATTAAGAAACCATTTTAAGTGGGACAGAGGTATGATGGTTATAGTTTTTAGAAATCCTTATCTTTTAGGAAAATACTGAAATATTTACAGATGAAATAATATGATCTGGGATTTACCTTAAAAAAAATCTGGCTGTGGGATCAAGGGCAGGGAATAGAGTATAAATGAGACAAGATTGGCCAGGGTTGATAATTGCTGAACTATTGTGGGTGATGAGGACATCATAGTCTTTATACTCTTCTCCATACTTTGTGTATGTTTGAAAATTTCTACAATAAAAAGTTAAAAAGAATGTTCACATCACTCAGTGGCCTCAAAGGCAGGTGGCACTTGTCACAGATGCTACCCTGAGCTGCTCCTAACTGCTTTCTGTAGTATGTGTAAGCAATCAGCCCTGGGTTCTGGAAACTGCTTGCTCCTCATCTGGCTTTTAGTTTATAAAGAGCGTTCTACACTTAGTTAAAGGAGTTAGAAGGTATTTGACAAGGGGTCCAGCACATGAATCACTCTATCATTTGGCCAAGATTAGAGATCTTTCAGGACAGGATTGACCTCACCTTGGGTTCCCGTACAGCACACTCATCAGGCTTGTAGTTGAGTACATCTGACACCACAGAGTCAGTCTGAACATCTCCTGGGAGGTGCTGTTGTTCTCTCCAGGTCTTTCCAGCTCTTAATGTTCCTGACTCCAATCTGTAGTGCTCCCTAGAATCTGAGGGTTTGGAGCTGCCACTGTAGCCCTGTCTGTGACAGTGAAGCATCACTTCCTGTCATCAGCAGACACTGGTGAGTCTAGGATTCTTCTTGTAAAAACAAAACCGTGAGTGAACACCAGCCCCAGATTTCATGTTACCCTGTTCCTGACGGCCAAGCCTGAGGCTGCCAGTGGATCTACTGAGATTCTGTGCCCCATTCACCCCCTCCATGCACTCTTTTCTTTTTTTAAGGAGATAGATGTTTTGTTGAGGACCTGAACTTTAGCAAGCCCCCACTGAATTCCATTTTATAGTGTCACTGTGATAATTTTTTCAGCTTTTTCTTTTCATTTAAACTTTCTGAGTGTCTTCCTCTTCCTTGACAAGAGGCAGTTAAAGTGGATTTCACTTTGTGCACACTCGGTGTGCCTCTCTGAAAAGAACTATGAGCGGAATGCTACTTGATCCTTGGATCTCTGAGGTTAGACAAGGAACTAGAGATATCTGAACTCCACTTTAGGCACTAATCTTATCATTCCGAATGTGTGCTTAATAAGAAGCAGAATCAATACCTTAGGTCAGAATAAGTTCGAATGGTCTAGAATTTTTATATCTAAAAATGAAGAAAAAGTAATTGGCTAGAAATACTGTCCTTGGTTAGGTGCATAATCTCTCTTGAACTTTCCCCAGAAAAATGCCATTCAAAGTGGTAAAGTTGAGAAGATAAATGTGATTAGCCAAATGTATAATTTCTTTCTTAGTTCTGGCAGTTATACTGGAGAGGGGACCCTTAAAAAATAGACTTTCTAGTGAGACTTTATAACAATAAAGATTTTTCTGAACTCTTATCAGTTCCTACCTCAAACATCCCCAAATTATGTCTCACTAATAAATTCAGGGGAACAAAATAGTCACAATATTATTAAATTGTCTTCATGTCTCTGAGAGTTTGTTATAAAATGTATCTGGCACATAGATAGAAGAGTTTTCACTAAATTGATCTTATCCAGAAGCTGGAGCTGGAGGAAACTGGAGATGAAGCAAATAAAGGGTGGATGCCCTCCTGTGAAGTCAGCCATATGTCCCAGGTGCTCATGCCTGTGAACCTGGATGAGTGTGGCCAACCTGGCCTTGACTCAGCCAAGCTCATCTTGTTAGATGAACATAGGGGCCAAAACTTTGGGCATAGGGGACCACTGGTTTTGCAGTAGCCAGGTTTTCAGTAGATAGGTGATGCTAAAGCCATATAGTGTGGTTACTATCTGGATCTTTATGTTACTTCTCCATTCTCTCATATGTCAGGACTGAGTGGTGAAATGTGACCAAGAGCACCCACAAGGCTGGAGAACTTGTACCTTTGAGGATGTGGGACTGTGTGACTCCTTGGTTGCCAAGTCAGAGAGACTGCTGGACTTGGTTGGGCCTGGCTCATCTGGGCTGCAAGGTGGCCTGACCTACCAGTACTGTGTGATGGAGGAATTTGTGGGCATGCTAGGCCCCTTCGTCTGAGGGCATAGGTTGGGAAAGGATAGTCATATTTATTGAGTCCCAGCCACAGAGAAGACCCTACCCTAGCTACTTTACATAAATTATCTTTATATAAGTTATTCTTACCACAAACCTACAAATGCAATACTTTTATCCTCGTTTGGGGGGCTAGAGAGAGGGCAAGTAATTTGCAGCAGGTCACACCTGGTTCATTAGTGGCACAGTCAGCATACACACAAAGGTCCAGTCAACCACTTGTGTTCTTCTTACTGTCTATTTTTAGAGAAGGTAGGCATGAAAAAATTAAAGAAGCTGGAGGTACCGATGAGTATAGCCTACGGCTGGGAAGAATGAGCACGGATGAGGAGGAGAGCCATGCAGAAGCACAGATGGTTGGGGTTAATGTGAGGTGAGAAAGCCACGGGGTAGGATCCAGGCTAGGGCGAGATCAAGAGATGGTGGAGCTGGGCCTCTGGAGAGGACATCAGCTAGGAGCAGGACTAGATATCCTTGGGAGAGGGCCGGGTTTGGGGGAGTGTGGTGCCAGTTGGCTAAGGTTTTCACATGAAAGCCAAAGTGGCAAAGTGTAAGCCAATTATTCTTCTGTGCAAGTATGCATCACTTCTAAGAGGAAATTTTTTTAAAACTTTATTCTAGAGGTCAAGTCTGTTTCTGGTATATATTTTTGTGACTTGCATACACGAGTTGTCTAGTATAACTACAGGCTGTACCCCTAGCCCTGAGACCAGGCTGCTGGGGGTGGCCTGAGAGCAGAGCATTGTGCCCAGATTCTGGAATTAGGTAGTACGTTCTGCAGCACTAGGCTTCCCAAAAAGATCTGTGCATGAGGCAGCTCTGCTGCCCTGGATCTTGTGGCTCTCACTTCTGACCAGAATCCTTGCCCTGCTCTTCTGAGCAGCCTTGCTGAGAATGCAAGCTTAGGAATGATCAGGAGCTTCAGGGCTTCCTGCCAACGGGCTTCAGGAGGGACTCTGACTCCTGCACCAGAGAAGAGTAAAGAGTCGCCCAGGAGAGATGTGCCCCAGAAAGGGCAATGCTGGGCTCCAGGGTAAAGATCCCATCTGATTACAAAAAATTTCTCAGACCTACTCATGACATCTTTTGATCTTTTCTTATCCATTTGATTGGGAAATATATACAGTGGTAAGTAAGCCCCTTTAAGTTTGCAGACGGTGCTTGGGAGGCGCATGGTTGTGAAGACCTCGCAGAGAAGCAGAGGCCACAGGGTGGGAAAACAGTGTTAAATCCTCATTAGAGTGAGGCTGAAATGCAAAGTCACACCTAGAGGCTGTGAAAGGATGTCAAGTCTGACGTTGCACTGGGCACACTCTGCTTTTTCAGGTGGCCCTTCGGCACGAAGATGGTGACGAGACAGCGGAGCCACCTCCCAGCGGGTGCCGGGACCGGAGGAGGGCCAGCGTGTGCTCCAGCGGCGGGGGCGAGCACCGGGGCCTGGACCGCAGGCGGAGCCGCAGGCACTCGGTACAGAACATCAAGAGTCCTCCGTCGGCTCCCACCAGTCCCTGCCCCCAGTCACCTCCCGCCCTGAACCCCAGCCAAGTGCGAGATCTCAGTGAAAAGTAAGCATTAACGCAGCAGCGGGAATGGGTGAAAGGATACCCAAAAGCGGGAGGGAGGCCCTAACCCCATTGGTGCTGGCTACTCTCCGCGCCCCGCTGGCCACACACCCAGCCCACTTGCTCTCTGCCCCTTCTCTACCGTTAAAACCCCATCCCCAGTTCCCACGGATCTTCCCAGGGCAGGGTGGCACTGGTGACATGTACACATTTGATCTTACTAACCTCATGAACTCTTCTTCACCCACTTGTATTTTTATATTATCTAATATCTCCATTAATATCTCTTCAGAAAAGCTGTGCTTTGTCAAATGGAAAAGAATTCAAAACACAAAACTTTAGCCTAGAAATAAATGGTATGCCGCCACATAAATGTGAGATTGTATTTTCTTGAGATACTGATGACAACACATAGTTGAGGTTGAGTTAAATGAACAAAACCATATAAGTTTAAAATATGTATAAATATAAAATAGATAATTATATATGTCTATATAGAAATTTCAGTAAATATGGATGCCATCATTTATTCATTCAGTCATACAGCAAACATTTTTATTAAGTGACTGTTATGGGCCAGGACTATTTGAAGCTGTGAAGATATATAAATGGAAAAGGTATGATCTTTGTTCTTATGAACCTCACATCTGGGCTAGGCAAAAGTAAGAATGAGGAAAGTAGAAAGGAAGAAATAGGAAGATTGACAATCCCATGAGAAATTATATATATTCAAAATATAAAGTTTGACAAAATCTGTAGGAACTCAGAAGTGGTTCCATAAAAAACAAGTGCAGCAAAAGGATGGTCACGCTGCTCTGGGGTCTGGGTCCAGCTCTATCTTCCCAAATGGATGCTGTCAGTCCGCTAAGATAATGAGGCTCTGTGGACTCGTCCATGCCAGCCGGGTCCACCAGGGCTGAGTGATACACCAGATTGCCAGTGCACCTCCTCCTGTGGCAGGCAAGGTGGGAGCCCTGCTCATATCATTTGCCTGCAGCATTTTCCCCCCATCATGCAGATCCACCTGGGAGCCAAATAAAGGTCAGGAGGTTGCATAGTGAAGAAGAACTTAACTCAGAATGTGTTGGATGGCCTTCAGAGAGTGATCAAGATGTGTCCCTTCCTCTCCATCCCTAAGGGAACGCCGACCCCCACCACTGCTGAGAAGTCCCCTGAGCAGTCTGCTACTTATAGAATCCTGGGAGTATGAACTAGCCCATGCCGCTGGGGGCCTGCAATTGCAGAAGGAGGAGGAGGGCATCAATCTGAGAGGGATATGCAAAGTACTGTCCATGTTGACACCCTTCTCTACCACATAGCCCTCCATCTACAGGTTTTTCTCTTCCTAAAAGTCTGTGTATAACAGGCTCTATTTTAGAGAAAAGGAAACCAGAACTTCTAAACAGGCTGAGAAATGAGAACATCTAACGTGAACATTGCACTTTGTGATCTAAGATCTTCAAGTAATTCAGGCAGTGCTTGAAGCTCTCTCTAGCGCTGCTTCTAGCTAATGGCTTGAGATATTAACATGGAGAGAGTTGAGGGAGGTGTATGCAATGGGCTGAAAAATCTGTATTTAAAATCACCAGAGATGCTGAGGGTGGGAGTTAGGAGACCTTGTCAGCAGCACCCAGTGTTCTTTTGCTCTGTCTGACTTACGTGGTGTTTGTTTCTGTTCTGTTTCTTGCTGTTATGCCTTTGGTCACTTAACGTTGTGAGTTCAGGTGGCAATGCTTTGTGATCTGTTGGCAAAGGTAACAACAGTGGAGTGGACTATCCTGGGCACAGTTCACAGTTTCAAGACACTGGGCTTGGTAGGATCTGGAACAAGAGGCCACAGATGCTCTGAATGCTACTGTCTCAATCTTTTCAAATAGGACTGATTTTTAATTTTACTGAAATTATTATTTTAATGTAAATGTCTTAGCATTTATTTGAGAAAAATACACTTTCCAGCTTGTAAAGACAGATAGCATTCTACAGATTGAGGATTATGAAGTGGTTTCATCCATGAAGCCTCTTGGAAGGATTTTGCCCTGTGGCCCTAAAGCAACAGTACAGTTTTGGCAGAGGTAGGAGTGAGATGGCGGGAAGAGGTGACGAGAAGCCAAACGGGGAATGATCCCTGCGAGCATAGCTTAGTCACCTGCTCCACATCTGTGCCTCGAAACATTACCTTAGAATCCAGTCGTTCATTGTGTTCCATTCCCTGTAGACCTTGAAAGACACAGAAGCATGCCTGACGTAGATTACTCTTCATCTGTGTGAACATTCTGGCCCTATGTATTGCTAACTTATAGCAACATGCCTGCATACACCGCACGTGAGGAATTTAACTCTGTGACCCAACCAATGCCAATGCTTTTGAAGAGAAGATAGCAGTATGTTAGAAAGAGATTCATGTCATCCTAGAATGTATATGGCACTCTGCACTCAGATGAATTTGAATTTAATTTTCACCATGACCCTCTGGAGGATCCAGGCAGGACAAGTGTCATTATCTTTGCTTTACAAGTGAGAAAACCATCAGGGAGTGGGTGCCTTGTGACAAATCACAGGACTGGGGGACTGAGCCATGGGTTAAATGCAAGTCTTTGGCCTCTGCCTCTCAGTGTCTGAGTCATACAAAACCACTTCCCAACCAACCATTACTAAGTGTATTCACTGAGTGAGATTTGCACTTCTGACTTTTTAGGGAGGGAATTTGATTTATATACCATGTAGGTGTATTTTTCTTGAGGTAAATAAAAAAATAAAAAGAGAGGTGAAAAGGAGACAGTCTCCGAGTCTCCTTAGAGTCTTAGGCCTGCTAGGCTATGTGCTTTAGTTCCAAGGACTAATGGCTCTCAACTCACATTGCTTTGCTTTGGTTTCTGAAGAAATAAAACTCCACATAGAGCATTTACCAAATAATGTGCGAGTTTATTGGTCATCTGTCACCTAAAATTGTCTTTTGTGATTGTGTGTGCCGTATGAGTTTCATCTTTGCACTTAAATGTACAGATTTGATCAGAAGGAAGAAAAATGTTGGCACTTTCATTTTTTGCCAAAAAATTATTTTTAGCATATAATCAGCAAAAGAACCAGTGTCTCTGGTTATATTGTAATAGTATATAATTTAGTACTAAAAAGTCTTCAAGGTTGTCTAGCCCAGAGCAGGAGCCCTTACTGTGCACTTCCAGGCTCAGACATTCTCCTCCCTGAGGCATTTCATTCTATTCTTGAACTTTTCTGCTTGTTAGGAAAGTCATCTGACCTAAATTTGTTCCATAGTGTTATAGCTCTCTTGTTGCTCAGCATTCCATTATATGGATACAATTTCCCCCTAACGTTACTCTGTTCATCCCGGTTCTTGTCTCTGTCAACACACACCAGGTCTTCTTTCTGCTCTGTATGTCGGTCTTTCTGATAATGAACATTGCGTGGGACTTAATATATGAAATTTAGATTTCATCCTGTTGATTTCCACACAACATTCCAACCCATAGAGGTAATTTTGAACATCATTGAGTCACTAATATTAGCGGTTGTGCCATCCAGCTTTCAGTCGTGTGTCTATCTTCGTACACGTGGAAGTGTGACCTGGCGGGTGGTAGATGATGATAACTGGTTGGGAGTGGATGGTACAGACTGCTGCCACGTGCCTCAAAGGCAAAGGTTGGAAACTTTGTCTGTCAAGGGCCAGATAGTAACTATGTTAAGCTTTGTAGGTGAGACCGTCTCTGTTGCAACTACTCAACTGAATTCTGCCTTTGTAGCATAAAAGCAGTCACAGACAGCAGGTAAGCACATGAGCATGGCTACATTCCAGTGAAACTTTATGGACACTGAGATTTGAAATTTAAATGTCATGAAATATTCTTTTGAATTTTTTTCCCAAGCATTTAAAAATGTTAAAACCATTCTTAGTTGACAGACGGTACAAAAACAGGTGGTGGGCCAGATTTGACTCACAGGCTGTAGTTTGCCAACCCCTGTTCTCAGAGGCTGAGTTTATTGAGGGAGGTTGGGAGGAAAATGGTCTGGAAGTGGCAAAGAGGAGTATGTGGGATGTGAGAGAAGAATCCATTGTGCCATATAAGAGGGCTGTAGAGAATAACGTCCTTAAAGTTTAGGGGTAAAGCAAGGAATATTCCATGAAGAGGTGGAGACTAGAGGGGATTTTGCTGATGACTGCTCATGAGTTCCCAGGGCACAGTGGAAGAATGGGGGTTGGAGAGGGCAGGAGATGAATCAGACTAGAGGACATACAGAGCCTGTGGGGACACAGGGGCCTTGTGATGAGTCCAGGAAAGGTTGGGCTTCTCAGGGACATGGAGGCAGGCTGGGATCAGTCCCACTGGTCCCCGAAGGCAGTCGTTCTCAACCAGAGGTGATTTTGTCCCTCGGGACTTGGGCAATGTCTTGATACATTTTTGGTTGTCATACCTGAGGTGGGGAGTGCTATTTGCATCTAGTGGGTAGCGTCCAGGGATGCTGCTAAACGTTCTACAATGCCCCAAACAGCCCCCCACAACAAAGAATTAACTGTTCACCATTTTATTAGCCTACCTTTTCTTGGTGATTCTGTAGAAATAAAACAAATATACTGAGTACTTGGCAATTAGTAACCAATTATCAAATGCATGTTGCCTTCTTTCTATATTATTACTTCCAGAGTTTTTATGTAAGTACATTTAAAAAAATTATTGGCTTAGTGTTCCATTATATGGATATATTGTAATACCATAATGCCTTCATTCATTTTGCTATGGCTTGATGACAATTTTTTCCTAGTACCAAACTTTCTGTAATGAACACACACGCACAAATGTGTTTGTGCGTGTATGTTAGCATTCTTTTAGGAGAGATTCTTAGAAGTGGAATTCTGGATCAGAGGATACTTAGATTTTAAATATTGATGTCCCTGTGTTGCTCTCTCAAAGGCTATGCCATTGTGCTGTTCCACAGTCAGCATGTGATTGACCGTTTTCCCACACCATCACCGAAACTGGATGTTAGGAGCTTTTCAGAAGTTTTGTGATTCTGAAAAGTGAGATGTGGTGCCTCGGCATTTTAATTTGCGTTTTTTTATTACTACTGAGGTTGTTCATCTTTCATTGCTGTGTTGGCTGCTGACATTTCCTTTTCTGAGTATTTCCTGTTTATACCCTTGGCTCATTTGTCTCCTGAATGGTTTGTCTATTTTAATTGATGTATAGCTACTGTATGTTTAATATGGAAATTTTCAGATACAAATCAGAGAGAATATATGTATTCTTTATACTTTATAGATATTAACTTTTTTCTTTTTTGGTGAGGAAGATTCACCCTGAGCTAACGTATGTTGCCAATCTTCCTCTTTTTTTGCTTGAGGAAGATGAGCCCTGAGCTAACATCTGTGCCAATCCTCCTCTATTTTGTGTGTGGGTCACTGCTTCAGCATGGTTTATGAGTGGTGTAGGTCTGTGCCTGGGATCCAAACCCATGAACCTGGTTGCCAAAGTGGAGTGCACCAAATTTAACCACTACACCACAGGGCCATTCCCAATATTAACTTTTAGATGACTATGTCACAAATACTTTCTCCATATCTTTTAAATATATTTTAATTTATGGTGTCTCTTGATGTGTGCATAAAATATAAGAGAGTCCAGTTTGTTAGTTTTTTTCCTGTGCAGCTTTTAGGTGTCACCCTCACTCAGGAAAATGTGTCCTCTTTCTAACTGCAGCCTCTCTGTATCATCCTAGGTGAATGGTTTGTTATTTTTCCTTCACTCTCTAGGAGGTAAGTGACAGTACCAGTAATGATAGCAGGAGCCAGCATTTATGGAGCACTTAACTTTGTATTGGCTCTTGTGCCAAGCAATTTTACATGTATTGTAATTTCCATGAAGAAGGTGGTAGTATCCTTCCCATTTTACAGATGAGGAAACTGAGGCACACAGAGGTTAAAGAACTTGCCCCACATCTCACAGGCGGTAAGTGGCACAACTGGGTTTGAACCCAGACCGTCCTAGTCCAGAGTCTGCACTCAGAACCCAACATCCCTGGCTCTAGTCTCTGGACCTGTAGAACACATGCGATAGTAACAAGTTTTTCTCTTTCGAGGATGCATTAGATTTGTTGAGAAAGCAGAAAATCATTCAGAGTAAATGTTTACTGGAACTTGATAATCATAATGGGCTATTTTGTTTATAGTCCCTGTTTATTTTGATCCCGAAATAATCATACTGATTTGCTTGTTTTTCTCATAAATTGGCACTGAAGACAGTTTCTGAAGAGGAGTTCTGAAAATGTCAGAGCAATAAGTACAATATTGGAATAAGCCTTCCCAGTTAATCAAAATTGACTAACCATAAGCTTAGTGATGGGAGAAGGAAAGAAGACATAGAGAACAGGAACTCATCATGGTTGAGAGGAAGCCACAGTTACCTATCAATTATTGGAGGCTAAGCTGTCCTCACCTTTTGGCGCTCATAGCTGAAGTTCACCAGTTAATGGCCCAGTGGGTGGTAGGAAGAGGGAGCCAAGCCTTGGGGCTGAGCCTCCAGGGTAGGAGCTGGAAGAGGCAATTGGAGATGGTGTTGTTTTCCTTTTTCCTGCAGGGGTAGGAAAGGATGTTGGCCCCTCTCCACCAGCCACAGGAACCAGTGAGCAAATGAGGGAGCCTAATTATGGAACCGTGCAGGGTGGGTGAGCTCATCTGCCTGTATTTTGACAGGAAGGAGGCATGTTTGGATGCTGAGTTCTAGGGCAGTGCGTTGTTCTCTTGTCTGTCTCATGCCCTTGTCCACAGGACTTCATTGCCAGGAGTCACAGAATTCATTCTCCAGTTAGCTGCAGGATCTGCAGCAGAAAAACAGGCTAGTCCCTAGCTCTGTCTTTCTTGGAAGCAGTTGGCAATAAGCAATCAATTTGCAAGAAAAAAATATATCGTGCACCTAGTAGGTGTTATATAATTGGTGTTAACCCACAAAATCTACAACTCAGGTAACCCTCTCAGTCCTGGCTCCCAGAGGAAGGTTTGGCCACATGCACACAGGAGCAGCAGCTGAGGTCATTGAGAGGAAAGGTGTGGTGTTTGCAGCCACAGACCTTGCCTCCTCGCCAGGCTTGGCCACAGACTCCTCCACTGCAACCTCCCAGTGATGATACCTCTTTAATAGAGGGGGTAGGCGAATTAAGAGAGGCAGCACAAATGTGTGCTTAGCTCTGTGTTCTTATTATTATAGTCACTCCATGCCGTAGGGCTTTCCCGGATATTGTTCTATGGAAGAAGATAATTGTTAAATAAATATGGACATGAACTGGAGAGAAGATTCTGTGCACTGGCGTAAACACACTAGAGGATTTCACAACAATCAGGTTAATAACCACTGGTACCATGAGCAGCAAGTAACTACTTGGAAAGATTTATCTGATGGTAAATGATTCATTATAAATGAGGTTCACCAACGAGGGATGTGACCTCCCGAGGTAGGTATGATTGGAATATAGCCAGCGATTCAGATTTACTGTTTAGTGTCCAAGAGGCTCTTCCTTGTTTCCTGAGTATTGAATAATGAAGAGTGGACAGGAGGGGAAGACGGGGAGGGAAAGGGGAGTGAGCTTGGAGCTGGAAGAACTTACATCAAGAAAAGGCAGAGGCATTGAGACGTGAGGAGGAAGTTGCTTTGCAAAGCTCCTTCTGATTTCTGGAGCAGGATTTCTGGTTTCTTGAAGATTCTCTGTGACCAGATTGCAGATTTCTTCAGGGTTTGGACTTCGCTGAATTGAATTTGGGGATCTCTCTACGTTCTGAAGAAATAGGCAAAATTTTATCCTTAAAACTGAACAAAGCGACTGATGAATTTTAAGTGAAGAAGTGAGATCAGGGCTGTGTTTCAGCCAAGACCACTCTGAAGAGTGCAGAGTGCAATGGAAGAGAGCACACTGCACACAGGGAGAGTGGTGAGGGCTGTTGCAACAGTGGGGGGAGAGGTGGAGAGGACCCGACTCAGCCAGTGGCAGGAAGAATAGCAAGTAGAGGAAGTGACGGGATGCAGGAAGGGCATCATTTGTAGGATGGTGACTGGATTGTGGTGAGAAAGAGGAAGGAGACTGGAGTGATTCCCAGTCAGCCACTGACAGGGTCTTGGGCTGGTGGTAAGGCCACTCAGTAAGCTTTGGGCATTTTAAGTTTGAGGCATCTGTGGATCACAAGTAGAACTTCTCATAGTCAGTT
Organism: Equus przewalskii; assembly: GCF_037783145.1. Taxonomy (NCBI): domain Eukaryota; kingdom Metazoa; phylum Chordata; class Mammalia; order Perissodactyla; family Equidae; genus Equus; species Equus przewalskii. The sequence continues at coordinate 58,509,468 of NC_091837.1, forward strand.
GGATAGGCACTTCAGAAACTCAGGTACATATGGGTGAGGGTTGAAGTCTGGACTTAGGTGCCATAAACTGAATGAGCAGAGAAGTGAATAGATAAAGCCCTGGAAAGGAAGGCGTAAAATCACCATCACATTAAATTCTGAAACCGAGAAGATCACTTACTTTCTAAGTCAATGAACCTTGAAATTCAAGGGTGAATGTTTGTCAAGCTAAGGTGGGCTTACTTGGTGGGGTGTTTCAGGAAGAGACAGCCATTTACTGTGAAAGTGCTGGTGAACACTCTTCAAAGAGAAGGACATGTTCTTGTTTCTAGTTGGATCTTTGACTTGCATTGGGAATGTTCTTCTTTCAGGGTCAACCCTGCCTCCCCTTGACCTGTGCAAATGCCAAATTTCCTGTAATGCCCACCTTCCCATCTGTGTTCTGAATGTTCACAGCCCTTTCTGGAAGAGCTTGATTTTCTGTGGCAGTCAGTGCAGGGATGGGTGTGGGTGGTCCTTCTGGAGAGTAAGCATCTCTCTCTGTATATCCCATGCAATTCCCAGAATCCCTTTGGAAATGGAGCAGGGCCTTTCTAATGATGACACAGCCGAGCTGATGGAATCCAGTCATGGAAGGAGGAGTGAGATTGTCTTTGCTTGACAATGGTCTGTGCAGGGAGCCTGGCAGTAACTCTTCACTGATGAGTGTTGAATGAACAGGGAAATGAAACCCTGAAAATGTAGGTTGAAAAGGCCAAATCTGACACAGCAAAAAAGAGAGACTGGGCAGAGGTGAAGCTGGTAAAACAGGCTGCAAGGGAGCCCTTTGGGAATAGGTGTGGAAATTGAAGAGGGGAGGCCCAAAGAAAGAGAGACCTGGCCTAATGTCATTCTTGTCTCACACTATGTGCTCAGCAAGCTGATAGTCATTAAAGAAGCATCATATTCATGTTGAAAAAATACTTATTTCTAACTGCGATAGTGTTTGTTTCAGAAACTGATCAGAATTAATGTTGGCTACAGTCGTGTCCAGGTATGTCTCGTGGTGCCCTATATCAAGGTGTTGTTGATTTTCCTCCTCGTGGAATGAGGCTTTTGTGGGATGGGCTGCGGGAGAGCTGGCAGAGTCCCTATGCACATGAATACAATGAGAAGAGATATTGATATTCAGGAAAGAATCTGAAAGAAGGGAGAATTAATGACTTCTTCTAGTCCTTAAATAGAAGAGGCTTCTTTTTTCCAGCCACAAAGAAATGATCATGGCAGAGGTAGCATAGCATAGTGGTTGGGAACTTGGATGCTAGAATTGGACTCCTTGAGTTCACATCCTGGCTTACTAGCTGTGTAACTCGGGGGAAACTCCTTAACCTCTCTGTGCCTCAGCTCCTGATCTATGAATGGGGTAATAATAGTACGTACCTCAGCAATTCCTGTGAGGATTAAAGGAATGAACCATGCGAAGGGCTTAGCTTGAGAACGCTCTGCACAGAGTTAGTTAAATAACTAGAGTCAATGAGTGACTGCTGCTCTCCCAGTAGAGCCTTCTTTCCCTGGAGACATCCCTGGGAGGCAGAACCAAGCAAAGAAGAGTGAAGCCTGCCCCTTGCCCTCTGCACGTGCCCTGCAGAACCCAAGGAAGCTGGGCACATTTGGGACTGGCATCGGCATCCTAAGTGCCTTTTGATCCACCTGATAGATCCACCAAAGACACAGTAACTCAGCGAGGACTTCAGAGACAATTATATCAGACTTCAGGAATACTCAATTAATAGTATTCACTTTGCCCCAGAGAAATAATAATATTCCTGAGGGGTTTTTTTTTCCCCCTAGCCATGCAGTTCTGGTTTTATAAACAAGGGATTAAACATTGACTTGAGATGAGCCCCCACGAGGAAGTGGCCAGTCAGGGCCTGCTGCATGCAGGCATTTGTCTCCCGGAGGTCTTGGGCTGGGAGAGGGTGAGTGGGATGGAGGGTGTCATGACTTCATGCCAATGGCATGCTGCTGTCTGAAGTGGAATGAATACTGACTTACTGGCCTTGAGAAGATACTTTTCTTTGTTTATATTTTTTTCACCTATAATAAGCTCTGTAAAATTGCCTTTCAAATAGAAGGGTGAATAATTTTGATCATGAAATGGGGGAAAAAATCATGAAACAAGAGTGAAGTGCCTTTGTGTTTGTCAAAACATGCCAGGGCCTTAGTTCCACATCCATGATAGCTCACGTCCATAAATAGATGAGCAAGCCACCTAATCACTAGAAGAGAAACCCCAATACTGAGCATGTTATTTCACAGTGACCTTATGTTGATAGACTTCTTCATCAGTATTGACATTTTATGAACTTTATGTGATGATTGTGGCCCTGAGTTTGTTAAGTCAGGAATTACGAGCTCATGGGCTAAAGGAGAGAAAAATCACATTCATTCCTGCATTATTCATTCAGTTCATATTTTCTTGTGCCTGCCACATTCTTGATTTTGCGACTGCAATGGTAAACATGAGCCTTAGGAAGCTTCCAGCATCATAAGACAGTACGCACATAAATACTGCAGCAAGTAAACGTCTGTAGCTTTGGAAGAGGGCTTTGGAAGGGAGCAAATTGGTCTGTGTGATAGAGTGTAACAGGGGTATAAGGATATGCTCTTGAGGAGAACTTGCAGAAGTGCACAAGAATGTGTGCAGAGATTGTCATTACAACATCACTTGTAACAGCAAAGAATTGGGGATTGGCTAGGTAAGTAAAACATGGAATAGCCGTAGGGAGGAATGCAAGCAGGGCTTTTAAGAAATGCCCCATACCAGAAGGACCAACATACGTGTCGCATCAATTGCTGTATCAAAAGATTGTAGAATAATATATATTTAAATTTTTTTAAATCTGGAAATTTACCCACTAAATTTATAACAGTGGTTACCTCTGGTCAAAGGGACTGCATTTTTATCAGTAGTACTTTGAAAAGTAGACTTTTTCAAAGGGAGTATGGATTCCTATAATTAAATATTAATTTTAAAAGATTCTTTAGAAAAGAGGATGGTGGAATGGGGATGGTCCAAGAAGCCTCCTCAGGCATTTAGACTGAATCCTGAAGGACAAGATGTGCTCCCTGGGCCGAGGGAGGAAAGGGCCTGGTGTACCTGGGTATGAAATAGGAGTCTCAAGAGACAAGGTTAGGGAGGGTAGAGGGGGACAGAGAGGTGGCTTGGAGGTGAGATGAGGTCGCCCAGTAAGCGGATCAGAGGTACCTGTCTGCCTGGTGGGGATCAGATTGGAAGTGAGGGAGAGTGGGCCAGGGACACTGGGTGGTGGCTATTGATGCAGAACTGCTGAAAAAAACCTGGGTAGCTTGGACTAGTATAGTGGTTCTCACCCCTGTGGGGTTCTGAAATAACCCGTGTTCAGTCCTTACCCCAAAATAGTTAAATACAATTCCTGAAGTTAGGGCCTGAGCATTCACATTTTCAAATAATATATCACAAGGGTGAGGATCACTAGGCTGGAGAATGCTATTGGCAATGTGTTCACACATTGGAGAAACAGTAGCCCTCTCTGCTGGGTCTCCTGGGACCATCCTCCTGGACCAGGCTGAGCCCAAAACTGGGACACTGTGGGAACTGTGTGACTGTGCAGGACAACATATGGACCTATGACATGCATCCCTTCCTTTCGTGATGGTCTCTGTAGATAATTCTGGCCCTTTGCTGCTCTTTTTTGTCTTCCTATTATCTCCCTTTTACACAATTCGTTCTTCATTGGCATCTCCAACAGTAGATGGCCAACGAAGTAGAAAGCAAATGCTGCCCAAACAAGTCATGTGGTTACTGTTGGTAATTTGGGGCCATGACTTGACGGGGTAGAAAATAGATAATGAGGCTGTTGGGAAGAACCCTAGCTGAAATATAAGATTTGGGGTTTATCTCTAGATGTCAATTATCTATACTTTATTACCATATTAAGAGTTTATTGTGGTGCGTTGAAGTTCAAAGCATGTGAAAAGACAGAGTTCTAGAATCAAACTGAGTCATGAGTTAGAGTAATGTTACTGCACGTAAACTCTGAAACACATTTGGCTCCCTCTTATTAGTTGCATTTGATATCTGCTGCTTAAAAACACATATATCCTATCTCTTTTGTTTCTAACTAAAAGTATTTTACTCTTTAGTACCCTTCTTTTCCCATTTGTGAAAAATGTGTGTGTAAGAAATGTGGAAGAATGTGTGTAAGAAGTGCCATTATTGAAACTTTAAAATTAAGCTTGACCAGAAAACACACACAAGACTAGTAATTGTACAACTTCTGGAAATGGGAGAGCTTGTCTAATGTCCACACAATTTCGTGTCTTCAGCTGTCAGAGGCTACCAGAGCTGGATGCTGCCATTCTGCTGTTCTGCTTTATTTTATGAATGAGATAAGAGAGCCCCTGGGTCTCAGGATAAAGCTGAGCCAGACCCCAGGGCAGGGCTCTTTTCACCTCTGTAGCCACCATCTTGAAACCTCAGCCTGAGACTGTGCTTGGCATCCTTTCTATTTCCGAAAGTTCGCAGAGAATTTCAGTTCTCCTTCCTCCTAGTTTCTCTTCTGCTCTCTCAGACCTCTAAGGGACATTCACAGCAATTTGCTAGTATCTGTGGCTTAGAATAAAGTTGTTGTTGTTGTTGCTATTGTTGTTTTCGGCGAGGAAGATTCACCTTGAGCTAACATCCATTGCCAATCTTCCTCTTTTTGCTTGAGGAAGATTGTCACTGAACTAACATCTGTGCCAATCTTCCTCTATTTTGTATGTGGGATGCTGTCACAGCATGGCTTGATGAGCAGTGTATAGGTCTGCATCCGGGATCTGAACCTGTGAACCCCTGGCTGCTGAAGCAGAGTGCAGGAACTTAACCACTACGCCACCAGGCCAGCTCCAGAAGAAAGTTTTTAAAACGTTAAATCAAAGTACACATGCAAGAAAAGTAGCAAGACACCTCATAGTCTGTAAATTATCACTGTATTGATTTGTTTTACAACTGAATAAATCTGCAACCTGGCCACTAATTGTGTTTTTTTCCTATTGATGTTTATACTGTGCAGACTGAAATTTCATTATATTAATCTACTCCATGTCCATGTTTTCAGCAGAAAGAATGTGCTGGATCCATTAGCATTTCAGTCTAAAACAAAATAACATAATAATGGCTTATGCATTAAGGTCCTGGCTGGTAGTCCAGTTCGTGGGTATATTCAGTATCCATGGCCTGTACTTTATACTCCTAAACTTTGCATGCTACAGAGACAATAAATACTTTCCTGTCTAACTTTGGGTTCTCACCATGGAAACATCAGAGCAACAGCTGGGTTCTGTTAGATGTCTTTTCATTCTCTTGGCTGGCAAAAATCTTTTAAGGGAACTTTTTTTTTTAATTTAGTGGATAACAAAACTCTATTTTTGAATGAAGTCACTGCTTTAGTTGGTCAGATATATGTCTTAACTGATTAAGATTGCTAATTGGAAATTTTCAAATATCATCTTGGCCCTTGGTAACTTAGAAACAGCCTTTTGGTTAACAGAAAGTATGAGTCACTGTGAGGCTAAATTCAAATTCCAGTTTAAGTATTTGCTAACACAGAGTGATGCAGATGGAGCCCAAGGGGACACTTTCTCTGTCATAAATTTAACAAAATATTTCTGTGAAATATTTTTTCATCTAATTATGGTATGTCATATGCATTTTACAGAACTAAATGGAACATTTAAAATGTATGCCTTTTATCTAAACCTTAAGACGGAGCTTCACAACTAGTTGCCAAACAAATGGGTAATACCTATGTGAAGACTGATCCCCTCAGGGCAACCAGGCAGATCCGGGGTGACTAGGGCCCTGAGCCAGTCTCCTGGGGGCCATAGGCAACCTTGTCCATTATTCTAGCGGGCTCTACAAATGGTATTATGTTGTCTGTGCTGTGTGAGAGGAGGATTAAGAAGCACAGTTCAGGAGACCATTGCTTAGAGAAAATGGGGCAGTGATGATGGAGTGGTGAAACCAGTTTAGATTCTGCTTGGGTTTCATGGATAGCCTGGCATGGCAGAAAGGACACTGGCCTTGCCATTAGGAGATCAGTGTTCTTACTGGCAAGTTGTGTGATCTTGCCCTCTCTGGACTTCATCTTTCTTATCTGCAACATGGGGAGATCTCTAAGGTCATCTCTCAGTTCTTGCCAGTCTTGTTCTTTGGCTACACATCGCAAGTACCTTCGTGCTGAATGTACCATGCTAGGTCTACAGTGCCAAAGAAATGCACCAGTCAGCAAGTATTTTATGGATGTCCCTGGAGGCTGGGTCCACTCGAGAAACAGCAGGGGAAGTCACTCCAGGCAGGGAGAATGGCTCCTGCAAGGACCCTGCAGCTGAAATGCTCTTGGTATTGGGTGGACAGATCAACAGACCTGTTAAGACTGGGGTGGGATGTTCATGAAGGGAGAATGGGAGGTGAAGTCAGAGAGATGGTAGGAGTGTTAGAGTATTAGCCAGGCGAATTGGACTTAATCCTAAGGTTTGTAGATGTGTTTGAGCAGGGGAATGTCCTGTGCAAAAGCCCATCTTGTTCTCTGGTCAGTTTGTCCTTGGCTTTCTGAGTTTTGCTCCTACAGCACTGTATAGAAGTCTTTCTCACTTTCCAGGCCACTCAGGCACCACCCACCTCCCCCACCGCCCGCCCCCCAAAGTTGAATATTTCCTGGTACAGTTAGTTGTTTAATGTTTTTTCTCCCCCATGGGCCTGTAAACTCCAAGGGTGGGAACCTCTTTTAACCACTTTACCCCAGCATCTTGCATGTAATAAAGGCTCAATAAATATCTGTTGGATAAAGGAAAAGAGCAGTCTTGCCCCATAGTTAGACTTCCTTGCTTTTGAAAAAATTTTGGTTTATTTTCTTATTTGTGAGAAATCTCTGTACCTTCTTCTCAGTTTTGGTAGGAACCTCGAAGTGGTCTAAAAACAAAATCTATTTAAAAAATCCCAATTGTACAGAATTGGATTAATCATAATCCTTGCCTTCTGATAGATTGTCATCATTGGTCCATGTGTGACCCTCTCCTAGTTTATTTTTACATAAAATTTACTTATTTATAGATATAAAGAACATCAATGAGACCATGGCCTAGCTAAAAGACCAGAGCATTTCTCCTAATTTGCACCTGTCAATGTGCTTCCAACTTTCCCATCTCTGGGCTTGGGTAACCAACACTCTTAAATATTGTTTATCATTGTCATATGGGTTTTTTGTTGTTTGTTTGTTAATATTATCAAACGTATATGTATAACTAAATACCATACACTTTTGCCTTTTTGAACTTTATAAAAAGTGTGTCATGTTGTATGTTTCTTCTTCTGTTTGTTTTTTTCACTCCACGTTATGCTTCCAGTGTTTATCCGTGTTGTCATGTAAAGCTGAATTTCATCCATTTTCACTGCTTAGAATATACTATAACCTATTTATCCTTTTTCCTGTTGTTGAGAATTTGGGTTGTTTCCATTTTCTGGCAACTACAAACAGTGCTCTGAGAATATTCTTAGACTCATATCCTGGCATGTGTGTGCTTCAGTATCCCTAGGGAGAGTTTCTCAGCCTTGGCACCACTGACATTTTGGACTGAATACTTCTTTGTTGCTGGGGGGCTATCCTGTGCATTGTAGGATGTTTGCCAGCATCCTTACCCTCTACCTGCTAGATGACAATAGCATCCCCTCCCCAGTTGTGACAACTAAAATTGTCTCCAAACATTGACAAAAGTCCCTTTCGAGGCCAAATCACCCTTGTTCAGAACCACTGCTCTGGGGTATAGCAGTGGCATTGCTGGATCCTGATACGAATGTTTAACTTTACATGATGGCACCAATTATTTTGTCAAAGTGCTTATGATACCAGTACACGCTCCTGTCAACAATATATAAGAGCCAGTTGATTGACATATTTTCAGCTTTTGGTATTATCAGACTTCTTAGTCTTGCCAAGTAGATATAAAATGGTATCCATTGTGGTCTTGATTTATATTGTCCTGATTTATAGTGAGGTTAAAATCTCTCTTCATACAAGTTTACTGGCCATGATCATGTATTTTACTCCTTTTATAGTTGTGTTTTTATTAACCTGAGTTTATGTCTATTAGGTGCATTGAAATACCTTCTTTTATTTTGTTCCTTGACTTTTGCTCATCCTTACTGTTTTGGTGCTAGAATATGCTTTAATGCTGTTGTAAATGTTTCCATTGTACTTTTGAAACAACTCAGCAACATTCATTTTCCTTTTTGTCTCTTTTTTGAAGGCTAAGAAATGTGACATCAGCCTGAGACCCAAATTTGGGAAAGTTAAGTTGGCTTTGAAGGAAGCTGTGCCCTGCAGAGTTGGTCAGGCTGCAGACCTCTGGGTTGCTTTTCCAGTGTGGAAAGGGTGACCTCCAGTCTGGGACTGTTTGTGGTAAAAAGGAAGGTACCTGTTGCGTTCAGAACAGGCCCATGCGCTAGAGTAACTCTTTATCAATTAAAAACAAGCAAAATACTCTGGAGGTATGTGAAGGCCAAAGGCCAAAGACCCAGAATTCCTTAGCATAAATATAAAGAAAATTAAATTACACTCTAGGAGAAAGCTCAGCTAGGGAAAAAGTAAATTTGTCTGAACTAATTCTTCAATATTAAATATTATCAGCATAAAATATTGTTGTGTTTGACTGATTTCATCATAGGATGAAACTAAATAAAATCAAACAGAGAGAGTCCTGTGCCCTATGAGAGGGTATTTCCTTCTCCACCTGTTTGGGTTGTAGGGCAAGGCCAGTGCTTTGCCTGTAGGGCATCCTGGAAGTGGGCCCTCTGAGGATGGCCCTCCGAGTAAGTCATGGTGTGGCCTTCCCTTAGTCCTGCTCGGCCAATCATGATAGCAAAGCTGTGACAGACACAAGTCGTGTGAGGATTTATTGCAGCATCAGAAGATGTTGAGCCCAAAGAGGTGACAGCTTGGCATGTAGGTCAGAATACCTGTCTATAACGTCCATGGGACAGCTACGTGGAAGAGAGAGGGATCAAAAAAAAACAGAGCTTACACAGGTGGATGTTATAAAAGGGAAAATGTTGCACTCTGTCAGTGGTGTAGAATGCTTTGCAGAGTACTGTGCCCTCTCCCTTAGGGAATCAAACATAGTTCTGAGTGTCCATTAGTGGGCGGTGTTAGAGATTTCCTAAGAGGGCCCAAAAGACAGTGATGATGATGAGGAGGATAGCTAATAGCTAAAACAAAGTAATGTGTTCACTAAATTCCATGCCTTTTCAAAGTGGTTTTACATATAAACTCCATCCTCTGAGGAGGTAGGTATTGTTATTATCCCATATAGAGATGAGGAAAGTGGGGCCCAAGGTCACACAGCTACTAAGTGATGGAGCTGTAGTGCAACCCAGGCAGCCTGGCTTCAAGCATCTCCAACTCCAACAGACTTTGCTTCTAAATGATTTTACCACCTGGGGAAGCAAGTGAAATCAAGTCATTTTGGAGGGACGGGCTCAATGTTCTGTTCTAAAGAGGAGAGGCCCATTGGTTGCTAGGGTAGAGGTCTTCTGGGTAGACCAGCAGTAGTAACATTTGCAAATTCCTCATTGAGCTGAGAGAAGGTGGCCTCATGTTGAAGGTTGAGGGTACAGTTTTTAACTTAGCTGCTGTTGGGCCACATGAAAGAAAAAGTACTAAGGCTGGTAAGGGGTGGTGCGTGAGGGCAAACTGTACCAGGCTCAGAAGGACAGATGAGGTGTGCTTGTTTATGGTTTGTGGCATTACAGGAGGAATGCTGCCCTCACCATTCCTCTGGCCCCCTTGTTTCTGACAGAGGCACCCCTCAATTCAGATATGGTGCATATAACCATGGGGTTTTGCCAATGCTTCGTTCTTCCTTTTCTGCCACATCTAATCAGTCACCAAGTTCAGCCAAATCTGCTTTAGTTTTTTTCAGATCCACCTCTTCTTCCTTAGTTTCACAGCTTTCACCCTCTCTGCCCTACCTAACTCTGTGAGACCTGCATAACTTTGATTCCAAAATCTGACAAGCACGTTATAAGAAAGGGAAATTACAGATCAATCTCTTTCCAGATGATATATGTAAAAAATTCTTAATAAAATATTAACAAATAGAATCCAGCTGTATATAAAAAGGATAATGCAACAAAGTAAGGTTTGTTCCTTGCATGCAAGGTTGGTTAAATATTTTCAAAAAGCAGTCTTTGTAATTCATTACATTAACAGAAGAATGGAAAACTCACATGATTTTCTTGATAAATGGGGAAAAAGAAGCATTCGACAGAATTCAACACTCATTTATGATAAAAGTTCTTAGCAAACATGGAAACTTCTTTAATCTGACAAAGAATATCTACAAAAAAATTCTATGGCAAACCTCATACTTTCCCGATATTTGGAAAAATACAACAATGCATACTGTCATCACTTTGGTTCAACATCATATTGGAATTCCTAGCCAATGGAACAAGGCAAGAAAAAGAAAGGCATAAGAATTGGAAAGGAATAAATACCACCATCATTATTTACGGAAGATATGATTGTTTACATAGGGAATCTCAAAGAATCTATGTAAAAAGTATTACAATGAATAAATTTGGAAAAGTTGCTGAATACAAGCTAAATTTACAAAAAATCAATTTTACTTCTATATACCAGCAACAAATAAATAGAAAATGAAGTTTAGAAATTGATAAGATATACAGTTGCATAAAAATTTATACCTAGAGATAAGTTTAACAAAAGATATGTAAGACCTCTACTGAAAATTTCAAACATTATTAAGAGAAATTAAGGAAGATTGTAATGTTAGATCTAAATAAAGGATATACTATGACTGTGGTTGGAAGACTCAATATGTAAAGATGTCAGTTCTCCAAATCTGCGTAAAAATTCAATACGATCCCAATCAGTAGTCCAGCAAGGTTTTTGTGGAAGTTGGTAAGCTGATTCAAAACTGTCACGAAAATGCAAAAGGCCAAGGACTTAACATTGTGCAATGCCAAGATCTGTCATAAAGTGATAGTGATAAAGACAGCAAGGTATTCATGCAAAGATAGCAAAATTGGCCAATGGTGAGAAAAAGTCCAGAAACCCCAGATATGTACCTGATTTATGATGATACCAAAGTGGAAGAAAAATGACCTTTTTACTAAATGGTTCTGGGCCAGTTCTGTATCCATATGGGGAAAAATGTGTTTAACCCCTATGTCATATGACAGACAAGAATCAATTCTGGATAGATTGTAAATCTAACTGGGATAGGTAATATACTTTTTGAGGGATACAAAAGAGAATACCTTTAAGACCTTGATGTAGGCAAAAATTTTTAAAACAGGACATAAAAAGCACTAACCATCAAAGAAAAAAGATAAATTGGACCCCATTAAGATTAAGAACTTCTGTTTATTTAAAGACACCTTGGGGCAGGCCCAGTGGCGTAGTGGTTAAATTCGCATGCTCCACTTCTGCAGCCCTGAGTTCACAGCTTCAGGTCCTGGGTGCAGACCTATATACTGCTCATCATGTCATGCTGTGGCAGCATCCCACATACAAAGTAGAGGAAGATTGGCACAGGTGTTAGCTCAGCGACAATATTCCTCAAGCAAAGAGAGGAAAATTGGCAAGAGATGATAGCTATAGGCCAGCCTTCCTCACACACACACACACACACACACACACACAAAAGACACCATGAAGTGAATGCAAAAGCAACCCAACGAGAGGGAAAAGATATTCGTAACACATAAATATGACAAAGGACTTTATCCAAATTATATAAAGAACTTCTACAGATCAAAAAGAAAAATACAACCTGCTTTAAAAAAAATGGGCAAAGTACTTAGACACTTCAAGAAGAGGATATCTAAATGGTTGTTAAAAGTGTGGCAATGTGCCCAACTTCGTTAGTCACCAGGGAAAGCAAACTAAAACTACGATGAGATATCACCACACACAGATTAGATGGCTAAAATGAAATAGACAAAAAATACTGAATCTCAGCAATGATGTGGGGCAACCAACATGCTCATATACTTCTTATGGGAATGTAAATTTGTACAATCATTTTACAAGACTGTTTAGCAGTTTCTAATAAAGATGAACCCAAGCATATGTTATGATCCAGAAATCCTATCTCCAGATGTATACTGCACAGTATTATATACATATGTTCACTAAAAATATGTGCTATGATGTTCATAACAGCCTAGTCAAAATAACCTCAAACTGCAAAGTACCTCATTATCATCAACAGCAGAATGGATAACTAAATTGTGTTATACTCATATAGGGGAGAACTATACAGCAATGAGAATGAATAATCTTAAAGTACACCTAACAATGTGGATGAATCTCACAAATGTAATATTGAACAAAAGAAGCTGGACACAGTAAGATTCCTTTTAGGCAGAGAAGAAAAACAGGCAAAGCTAACCTTGCTATATGAAGTGAGGTAGGGGAGGGTAGCAGTTGGATGGGAGTGCTGGTTATATGGATGTATTTATTTTGTGAATCTTCAGTGATTTTTGTACTTTTTTGTATGTATTTCATACTTCAGTGAAAAGAAAAAATACAACTGAAGGATAGTGGGGCAAAATAGTTAAAAGGTGGACACTGAGATTGCAGAAGAGTTATGATGGGAAGAGTGGAGTGAGAGATTTGACTGAAAGGTTGCTTATGGTCAGAAGGTAGGAAGTTTGGATGTAAAATTCCAAAGTGGACTGGTTCTGTATGGTGGTGAGGTCCAGTGTATGAGGGGCTGAAGTGAAGGTCATTGGAGTTGAAGAAGGCAAGGGATTGAGAATCCCAGCAGGGCCTTGAGTAGGTGTTCCATGTGGACAGGGACGTAAGTCAGATGTCAACAGGACTTGGAGGCCAAAGGAGGGTAATGATTCAGTTCACAGAGCCTTTAGTCTGTACTCATTTAGCTGCAGGGGCAAACCCCAGCTTAAGCTGCCTTAAGCAAAGATGAGAATTTATCTTCTATTAGCTACAGGCCAAGATGGAGCTTCAGAAGTGCTGGATCTAGGTGTTAAAATTGCCATAGAACTACTTTCCTTTCTGTGTGTGTGTGTCTCTCTCTTTCTCTTTCTTTCTTTCTCTTTCTCTTCTTCTTCCTCTTCCTCTTTCTTTCTTGGGTCAGCTTCACTCACAGGCAGCTTTCTTCCACTTGAAGCTACAGGCAGCTCCAGACTTAGGGTGTCCTTACAGCTAATCCTCCCTGAAGGTGCCAGGAGATATCCCAGGGGTGACGTAGAGTGACTCCACCTGGACCATGTATCCACCCTTGAAGTGGGGGTGGATCAGCCCCCCTGAACAGCATTCACTGAGAATCAGGGAGTCGCATGCAAGAACCATATGCCCATCATGGAGGTTAGTGCTGGATTGGCCTGACCTTCTGTGGTTTCTAACCAAGAAGGGTGTAGTGAAGAGGTGAGGACTCTGCTTGCTGCAGGAGCTGGGCATCGCCAGGAGCGCTCACTGCGTGATTCCGTTTGGAGGAAGAAACCACATCGGGGGCCTACCCGAGGCCAGAAGCTGATCTGAATTGTGTGTGGGGGTGCAGGGCAGTGGCCTCCAGCCACCTTGATGAAGAAATTTGTCCTGTGCTGGGTTATTGCATCTCCACCTCACATTTAAGTTTTCCCACCTCAGAACTGTCCTCCTATCTCCTAACAGGTTATGTTCTTTTCATTTCAGCCAACTGGAGTTTTTTTTTGCTTCATCTTCCTGTTTGTCTGTAATGCTTATCTCATTTTTCCATCTTGTCTCTGTGTGCATTTCTCTTTTCCTGGCCTCTCTCAGGGAGGAGGAGGAGGAAGATGAAGAGCAGCCAGTCACGGAGCCCAATTCAGAGGAAGAGAGAGAGGACAATGTCCCTTTTCAGGGCAAGGACAGGTACCGAGGGCTGCACCCTCCCAGGCTCCCACTAAAAGCCCAAGGCTCCTTCCTAATGGATAGTTTGCAGCCCCCTGTCAGTAGTCTCTTCCCTCCCTCACTAGCTTCCACTGACAAACCTTTACTGACCTTGTACACAGAGCCACAGAGTGACTAGTTTTGTAGAAATAACTGAGCATGTTTTCATTAGAGAACTGTATTTTTTACTCAAATTCTGCTTTCCTAACCATGCTTTATGGAAGACTCACCCAACTGGTTTTCTCTCCACTGTTTCCTCCTTCAATGAGTGCTTTGGCTCAGTCAGATTGGCAGTGACTAAAGAGATGTTCATCTCTGCTCAGAAAATTTTAACCCTTTCAGCACTGTATTAAGAAGAATTTCACATGATCCTTTCTTGCTCCTAATTTACCAGCACGGTATCAGCTAAAATGTGTGGGTTTCATGATGCAAGTTTGTTTTTTATGCAAATGGATGGGAACACTTTTCACCCCAGATGGCTTAGAAAAATTCCCCAGTATTTATTTTCATGTCCAGAAAAAGTAATATAGTTGTGCAGCCCTTTGGAGAGTTTACTGTTCTGTAGTCACCTCTCCGAGGGGCATTCTTTCTGTCTTCAGGCAATGTTAACAGATTGCAGGTGCCTTGCGGATATTTAAAAATTTTGTAGTGTTTTCCCAAAATGATATTCATATGAAAAATAAAAATTGATCATGGGTAATTTCATTTTCTGATATTCTAAAATTGAATGGTTTCCTTCACTTAATTGATTACACTGCCAAGGGACAATTTTACTGTTGGTTTTTCCACAAATAGGCCAAATCAAAAGGATCTTGGACGAATGAGGGTAAAATCTTTCTCTTACTAATTTCAAAGTCAGTGTGATTCTTTGCTGCTGTGGCCTCATTTGCCAGGCCACCAGTGCACATAAAAGTTCTCAGATGGGCTCATTTGACACACTGAGACACCCACCCTTCCCAGAGGTCATGGAATTCTCTTTGAACTGACAAACTAATGATTGTTTCCCTCCTTTGGAGATGTCTGGGAAGAAGCCAGCAGAAGCCTCTCTCAGATGTGGAGAGAGGAGAGGAGTGACCTGGTGATGCAGAGTAAGCTACGTATTTCAGAATGAGAGGGGGAGAAAGATCAGCATTAACCATAGCCCCTCACCCGTGCTGAGTGCCGTGCTTGTGGGTAGTGACTTTTAGTTAGGGATGCTCTGGGAAAGGAAGAGGTTGAGTTGACAGTCCCACCTTAGGTTGAAAATTAGCCACAGGAAATTATGTAGACTCTCACTAAATACACTGGTTTTACATGTGCCTATACTGTCCCACCCACACAAACTCTTGAACCCTCAGTGGCTCACACTGTTTAGATGGACCTATGGACCAGATAGAAGAATCCGGTTGGGAAGGGCCACCTTCAAAGTCGTCCCTATGACGTTGTGCTGCCTTTACACAGGATTGTTATTTACACAGGTAGATGGTTGTTTATCCTACCCTCTGGAGTGTCTTGGACTACATGGCTGATGCTGGAGAGCATTTTTGATCAGAGACTACAGTTAGGGTTTTCAGTTTAGGAAATAAAGGTGTGCATGTTAAACACCAGGGCTTGATCTTGACAGTAACTAAGGCATTTGTTACCATTGATCTGGATGTTCTTTGTTTCCTGGCATAAACCTATCAGACTTAAAAGTCGGGGGAAAGATTCTGCTTACTTCTGTGGGATTGGTGTCTTCCACTGCTCCCCCTTCCTGCTGGCTGCTTCTTTGTGTGTGCTCACCGTGTGTACCCACCATGTGTGCTCACCATGTGTGTGTACCCCTTCTGCCAGACCTGCATGGAACACTGCAGTGTGGTCTCATCCCATCAGGCCAAGGAAACCAGGGTGTCACTGCCCTTACGGGCATGCTGGAAGTCAAGTTCTCTGGGAAAGGGACTGTGGTTTTGAAAAATGCAGAGTTTAACATAGATTCTCAGGCTATGAAGGGTGTGCATCAAAGTATTGAAGTGGCCTGAATCCAGTCCTCTGAAGGTGGAAAGTTTTTTTTATAACTGTGACTGTGGCAGAATTAGGCCTGCCTGCAGAAGTCTAGATGTCTAGGGCTTAGTGATAGAGAAGGCCCTGGGGAAAGTGTGAAATGGGCAGAATTTGTCTTCATCGTGCCGGGCCCTCGTTTCTGGCTCTTTGCATTCCTTGCTGGCATCTCTTTGCCTTTTCCCTTATCCATACTTGCTTTCGAGAAAGGATCTGAAAGCAGTGACTAAAGTACAGGGCTTGTGGGATACCTCTTCCTCAAAGCTGGGCTTTTTAGGAGGAAGACAGATGCTCTGTTTGACCAAGAAGTTCAAGTGGTGGAAATTCCAGTGCCAAAACAACCAGGGGGAAGAAACTTGGGGGGCTGTGGGGTGGGTGCAGAAGAGCCTCTGGGGCTCTGTTAAATCCCCTCACAAGGGCCCCTGTGTGCCCAGAGGCCAGGCAGTCTCACCTCCCAGATGGTCAAGCCCAGGCCACCAGGAATACTGGGCAAACTAAAACTTCTGGCCATGGGCCTTTATGCTGCAGCTCAGGAAACAGCTGGATTCTGAAGGAAGTGGCCATAACAGTAGTGGGTTTTCTATGTGTCTTTTTCTCTTTCCTAACCTTTGCTCCCTCTCTCCTGAACCTCTTTTCTTCCCCTTCCTTCCCCTCTCTTCCTCTTCTCCCTGCTGGCCCAGCAGCGAGGCCAGCCCTGCCTCAGAGCAGAACCCCGCTGGAAAGGATGCTGCTCCGGAGAGTTCAGCCCTTCCTCCTGCCTCCAGTGCCACCTCGCAGGGGAATCAGCTTCCAGCCAGCACTGCAGTGGGGAGCGCCTTGTGCAGCGGGTCCTCCGGGCCTGCCCTGCTGCCACCCCTGACCCCTGCCTCTGCCTCTCGGCCCTCCTCCACTGCACCTGGCCCCCCGAAGGCATCACCGACCATAGAAAAGCTGCCCTATGTACCCCACAGCCCCTTCCACCTCTTCTCCTATGACTTTGAGGATTCGCCCTTATCCGCCAAGGAAAAGGAAGCTGAGTCCCAGAAGGAAAGCAGGTAGATCTGGCCCGCTTGGAGGCCTGTGTGAGGTTAACCCCGGGAGGGTGACACAGCGTATTAACGGCATCATCTGGCTTGTCTTCTGTCATGTTTGCATGGATTCCAGTCAGAGCAGAGAGAAGTTGTGTCAGAAACTAACTCTCTCACCACTAACTAACTAGTTACCAGTATTTAGGCAAGATGTGGAAGACAACTGCTATCTGTTTGAATTAAAGAGCTCTTTTGTTATAATACAGTTACTAAATATGGATTTTTAAATGTAAGGCTTTTAAGAATATGCATGGTCTGTCAAGATCCACCCATCTCTCGCTCATCTGCTGGCACCGAGTCTTTTCTGACCTGCAGAATACAGCACAGTGCTTTGCCATCCTTCCATGCAATGTTTTGAGTGGAGTTTTCCTTCCTTTAACAGTTCCCCTGATTCTCTCCATTCGAGCACGTATTCCGCCTCTGAGCCTTACAACTTTCGGTCTTTCTCTTCTAATAGGTGGGTGTCTTTTCTTTATTTTCTTTCTCTTTGCTATAACTCTCTGTTTTTGTTCTAATGTATGCATTTTTCTTTCAAAGATTGCTCCTAACTTCCACACGATGGCCAACAATTGCTGTTTGAGTCACCGGGCATTAATCTAATGACATTATTTAAGTATGAACACTTCAGTAACTCTTACACAATGTGGAGAGGGAGGGAGGTGTGCAGATCAAAACTGCGCAGGGAATCTTGAGCAGGTGCTTGTCAGCTTGCCTGTGTGCCTGACCTTCACTGTTGCCTGGATTACGGACTCTGCGGAGTGGGGAATGGGGAACAGAGGGTTTGAATATTTTGAACAATCGATTGTCCAAAATCATTAACTGATAATGCTGATGGCCACTCCCATATTAGAGTAATAATAATCATTGATAACATTTATTGAACATTTACTAAGAGCCAGGCCCTGTACTTTTCTTGAAATTGGCGCTCTTAAATATCATTTAACCCTTAAGAGGTAGGTTCTATTACTAATCCTTATCTACTGTGAGGAAACCGAGGCACAGAGAGGCTAGGTAAGTGGGGAGTGGTTTCCACCCCAGACAGCCTGCTCCAGAGTCTGGTCCTCGTCTGTACATGTGCGGCTGCCTCTCTTTTAGGCAATCTGTCACTTTCTTTCGTTCGTAGCTTGTATACACTGTCACTCCTAATACCAGGCCCTAACCCGGGCCGCCCCCTGACAGGGGCTCTTCAGGAAAATCCTTGTCAGGGAGATGCTCTTGCCAGAGTCTGTGTTTGGGGGACCCTCAACCTGGATGCCTGACAAGAAATTAAACCTTGTTTTGTTTTTTTTTAAATTGAGATAACATTGTTTAATAACATTATATAAATTTCAGGTATACACCATTATATTTCAATTTCTGTGTAGACTATATCGTGTTCACCACCCAAAGACTAATTACACCTTGTTTTGAATGAAGGCTCATAGGATCTGAAAGGCAGTGCTTTCACGCCACAGAAATGACAAGTCACTGTGGGCGTCAGATCTTCCATCTAATAAGTAGAAGAATTAATCTAGAACTCCAGTCATCAACCTTTTTGCTTATATACAACCTAAAAGAATTGTGAAACTTCCTTCAAAGTTTTAAGTAGCCTGTCTAAAGTATTTTATCATAAGTTTAAATCATTGTAAGGAATATAATTTGTCTATTGTATATGTGCTTTAAATTTACTTTTATCAAACCCTTGGGTTTCAGATTTAACTGATTAAATCGTAGAAAACACCTACATATCATAATTGGCAAAGTCGGTCCTTAGTCAAATGAGACAATTTCCGTCAGAAAAAGTCTGATTTTGTGTTTCAATTCAAGTAAACTAATGCATCCCTGTGACAACCATGCCACTTCTGGGGTCTGATCCACAGGTCGGTGGGCAGGTGGGTAGAGAGAATGCATGAGGCCTGCCTCTGACTTTGTCCCTCGATAAATAAAGGACCACCTTCTTCTTCCTCACTATTTCTTAAGGAATTCCCTCAGGAGTGGTGCTTTCTCATATTATTGCTTCAGTTGGCGCCCTGGAGGTCTTACAGCTCAAAGCACTGCTCCACCTGATTCAACCTGGGTGACAGGGTCCCTTTTTTGTCTAAAGGCGAAAGGCAGTTGTGCCAGGCGAGGCAAGAAAGGAGAACTGGGAGACCCTGGGAGCCATCACGGGCAGATCCATTTTAAGAAAGAGCAGATACGGGACTTGAGGATCTGAAAATTCGTTTCCTCCTGTTTCCAGAATGGCTTGTATACTGCCAGGAGTATGTGAACTCCAGTTTGAACATCTCCAAACTCCGAGTTCTCTACCAGTCTCTTCCAAGTCTAAACTTCTGGAGTCACTGTGATTTCACACAGTCTTTAGGGAACACATCCAACACAACTCTTATGCCCCCCAAGAACAGCGTCTATGTGTGAGATAAGAGCTGTACATTTGATAGCAATAAAAAGATCTTGACAACCTCCTACTCCCCAGCAGGGTGGTGTTAGCCCATCATAGTGATCCAGGACTTTCTGGTGACGGTCTTACAGCCTCTGATGGGGCTTTCCTGGGACCCGTGTCCCTCCCACTTGGTCTCCAAGCTTCACCACTACTTACAGTCCCGGAGGATGGGAGCAATAGAAGCATATAAATTGCCAAAATGAATATACATGTAAATGGAGAAGAGTAGCTGTGTGCTTGTGAATGAGGTTGACTTAGATTTAACTGAGAAAAATGTATAATTTTTAATCATTTGATGGGAATTTGAATACCGTATAAATGTTGTTTATTCCTATTAACTTTCTGATGTTCACTCACTGTGGTTTTCGTGGGTCTGTATGGCAACAGATTTGACCATCAGTGGATGCGTGCAATTGAATGGGTTATAATAAAGACCAACCAGTTAGTCATTAAAAAGAACAAAGAAAAAACTGGACAGTGAGTTGAATGAATTGTATCATCCAGTTAGTTTGAATGAAACTGAGAAGCAAAACCAGACAGACTGTGAGGTATTTGAATTAATTGCTCAGCCATCAGAAAAACCAAGGGAGGGAAAAATGCATTATGCTTGTTTTCTTTCCATGACGTCATTTAAACATAATTTTAGGGAACTAATCCTGTTAAAACATTCTGCAGGATGTCCACTTTTCGTCAGAAGGGGATTGTTTTAGATGCTTACATAGAATAACAAGCTGGGTGTCCGGGCAGTGGGGTGACACAAGGCTGAAGCCTGAGCACACGGGCCTCGCCTCCCTGAGGACTCCCTGGTCCTGGTGGCGGCCCCCTTCCCCTCCCACATCACAGCGCCTGCTGCCTGTTCTCTCCTTCACTCCTGAGCTTCTTCTCCCTTCTCTGCTTCCTCCTTTCTTTGTGCCTTCTTCTCATCGTTTGCTTTTCTGCTTTCTCTGCAGCCCCTGGTTTGGGGGGGGGCCCTCTTTTTAAATTTTATTTCTTTTATTAAGATATAATTGACATATTAGTTTCAAGTGTACAACATAATGATTCAATATTTGTGTAATTGGGAACCCTCTTAAAAAATCAAACCAACTCTCACTTGAAGAGGCAGTTAACCTTTTAGACATGTGGTGTTGAGTTTCTAAAGAGAAGAGAAAATGATTGCCCAGAAACCAAGTCCCGTGAAGGTGGTGTGCTAACAGAGGAGGGTGACGGGGTAACATTGTGTGATCTGCGTCCCCATCTGCCTGGCACCATGCCTGGTACTGAGCTCAGACCTGACATGTGATACCAAGTAAACAAATAAGAAGAGCAGCAGTCAAGCAGACCAGACTTAGCAACACAAGATGGACTTGGGGTAACAGAAATACTCTATTTCCTGTTTGCCTAATGTAATTTATTAAGGAAAACTGAAATTTCATCTTTGTATTCCAGTTTTTAAAATAGATGGCCTGTTTTTATGCCTTTTTTCTACACGTAGTGTTTGATATTTCAGAATATTTTTATACAGTTCTGATCAAACTTGGTGTGTAGTATTATATCCTGATGTTTTCATTCAGTCTGTATATATAAACATTTTCCATGTTATCGCTTACAAAATTGGTAGTCATTTTTAATGGTTGCTTAATATTTCATTGATGAATATTATCATCATACTTTCTTAGCCCTTCTTGCGTTGTTACTTGATTGAGTAGTTTCCAGTTTTTCACCATGATCTCAATAATGCTCCAGTGAGTATCTACCTGCATGACATTTTCAGTATGTAAGAAACCATAAGGTTATGTTAATCTCCCAAAAGTAGACTTAGTCATTCAAAGGATAACCACATGTTGAGGCAAATTGCCTCCCAGAACAGTTAGTACTGATTTCTGTTGATGGGAGTTTGAACTGGATTCACTGTGGGCAGGAAGGTCCTTGTGCACTTACATAATAGTGACCCTTGGGGTCCCACACACCCAAACACAGTGTCCTAACCAGTTTAGGGGAAAGAGTCGGCCCTGCCTTGTGACGGAGTAGGTTGAGAGGCAAAGCTCTCTGGATCTCATTATCTGTAACTAATCGTAGGTGTCTGCCCCCAAGCAAGGGCTTCAAATGGTAATTTGTTTTCTGGGAATGCACTGAATGATGATAGCTAAATATAAACTACTAAAGGACATCTATTCTGAAAAGCAAAAAGAAAACTCTAGAATTTTACAAATCCTGAAACTTGTCAGAGATGACTGGGAAACTATAAAGGCTCATTTAAACCTGGTGGCTGTAATTTTAGTTCTGGGGAAATATTGGATGAAGACATGGATGCACGCACCTCTATGCAGCAAGCCAGTCCAGAAGGCCTAGGGACAGTTTCTTCTTGATCACTGGGCACATGATGAGATTACATTTAATGAATGAAATTGATTCGGAGATCCTTAAGGCAGAATTTTTAATAAGATGTTTCTTTAGCCAATCATCTGATATTTTCTACAGATCTTTGATGGAGTGAATGCTAATTGTACCACCGTGAGAGGCGAGAAAAACCTTCATGATTCAAATGAAAATAACTGGATTCTTATTTATGTTAGCAAATAATTTTAAGGTGCATTTAAAAAGAAAGGAAATATGAGGATTTTATTTTAAACCCTTTGTCATAAATCCTGCTGCCAAATGGGTTTGGACTTTGGGAAACTTCTCTAATGAGAAATAATCAAAACTAAGCAGATATTAAATCTCTTTAAGTTAGAGTAATCACTGACAGTGTTAGCATTTCCAGACCTATTTTTTTTGCAAAAATTAAGATAGTTTGCTAAGTATTTTTATTTATTGACTTGTACTCATTTCTCCATCTCCCCCCACCCCCAACTTAAACCTCTGCCCTCTTTAGATACAGCAACTTTGGCAACAACTCTTACCACACCTCAAGACCTTCATCCGGCTCCAGTGTGCCCACCACCCCTATGTCCTCTCTTTCACCCCCACAGGAGGCCAGGCTGGAAAGGTGGGTTTTATAAGAAGCCTGTAGATGGCTTCACTGTCTTGGAGTGAAGGGACTCAGTTTGATTAGCAGTGCCTAAAGGAAAAGTATAAATAAAAAGTAGAATCTGAAATATTTTCCTTTACAGAATATAGTCTGAAGGCAAGAATATTTTCTTTCTCTTTCACACTGTTTTCTAAGTAAAGTATAAAAATTGGTTCTAAAATATTTAAATGTGAATTTTTGGATTCATCCCTTAAATGCTGTTCTAGATTTTGTGTAAGCTCTATAAGTTGTTTTATACACATCAATTTTCACCTTTGAATGACTAATTCTATGTAAATCAGGAGGTAGTGGGCCCATTCAGGTATTGTGTAATTAATCCAGGACCTACAAGAAGAGAAAAGAATTCTCTGGGTCCATGGAGGGAATTTAACTTGGCAAAAGTATTAGACCACCAGAAATTAACTGATTATAACTCCTAGAAGCGAATGATTGCACAAGAATGTGTTTACAAGGGGAAGGTAAGACTTGTAATTTCAGAACAATTAAAAACAGTTACCCTTATAAGGCAAGAGTGCTGAGTTACTGAAGACTGGCTGGGGTTCCAACTCACTCACTGGGAAGTTATTTAATCCCTGAGGGTAAGTTGTCAGTTATGCCAACCCTTACCTTAAAGCTCGATTTTGACAAGCAAATGAAAAGGTACACATGAAAGTGCTGTGTGACCCCTGCCATGTGGGTCCTGTGAGAAATGACAATGTATGAGGATGGCATATAACTTCCAGCAGCTCATGATTGATCAGAAATCTGGACATGAGCAATTCACAGAGATGATTTGCCTCCAATCCTAAATTTAAAATAAATTGAACCCATATTCCACATTCGGATCCTCTCCTGTGTCTTCTGAAGTGAGTTTTCCTGAGCGCTGCTAATGTTGGAGGTGTGGTCAGGATGTACAGCAGGGAAGACCTAACAGCCCCAGGAAGAGGGCTATCCAAGATGGTTTACCTGGCCACTCATCACCACTGATTTCCAAGATGGCACGTAAGCCTTGCAGTGTCAAACTCTCAGGTTCCACAGCCCCGTGTGGCCCTGGGCTGGGCATATCCATGCTCAGTTAGGTCTTGGTAATAAGGTAACAAGTTGACTACACTGAAGACACCTTCTGTCCTTAACCCTAGGTCACCTTTTCTTGGGATCAGCCGAGGTCACCTGTGGTCCTAGATAGGTCACCAATAAAGAGGATCCTTGTCCTTTAGGATACAAGATTTGGGGCCAAAGTGAGGAATCTTAGTCTGACTCATATTACATCACGTGTCTCACATCTGCTATGCTGCCAGCTCCTTGGGAGCAGGAACCAGGCTTCATTCATTGCTGTGTCCCCCAGGGTCCCTGGTGGCTGGCCATGGCAGAGCCGTGGTAAACGCTGGTTGAAAGATGGGCTGAATTATCCACTCATTGATTGGGAAACCTTTTGGAGGTCCCTGAAGTTGAGAAGCTATAATGACAGGAGGTCCAGAGGGTTCTGAAGCCCTGGGCTTTAGAGAAAGTTCCTCCCAGGTCCTAAAGGGGCAGCCCCAGCTTCTGCCCACTACGCGACCCCTGGAAACCCAGGTCCAAGTTTGAGCTGGTGGGTCCAGGAGCACAGGCTCCTGAAGGACTCCTGTCTGTGACCCCGCCCCTGCTCAGTCTGGCTGAGTGTGTCTCCTGAGGGTGGGGAGGGGGATTGAACAAGGAGGGGTGGGGCTGGATCCCCGAGTGCCTTGAATGCCCTGGGGAAGGCTGGACTTCATCCTGAGAGTGTGGAGTTGTTAGGCTGATATGCTCTAATTTGTCATCAGTGCGGAACAAGACAGTGAGGCAAGGCTGCAGGGACAGGGGCCACCAGAAGCTGCCTCTCAGTCCGAGAGAGGTGACCATGCAGTGACCATGGAGCTTGAGAGGAGGAGCAGGTTTAGGCAGACTTGGCTGTTGCAAGGAGGGTGGGAG
Source organism: Equus przewalskii (assembly GCF_037783145.1). Taxonomy (NCBI): domain Eukaryota; kingdom Metazoa; phylum Chordata; class Mammalia; order Perissodactyla; family Equidae; genus Equus; species Equus przewalskii. Next base: position 58,533,843 of record NC_091837.1, read on the forward strand.
CAAGGGAAGCTGAGTGAGTGTTTGGATGTTAGAAACCAGAAACTGAGATAGAAGATACTGGAAGGAAAACAAATCCAGGGTGAAATCTTCAGCCTGAGGCATGCAAGATATGAGGAGTCTGTGTGATACCCAGGGAGATGTTGGGGGCCCCTGGGGAGGTGTGGACTAGGCAGTCCTCAGCTTGAATTGGGCAGTGAGATGAAATCCTTCTGAAGGAGCCTGTGCTAAGAGCCAGTCACGGGGGAACAGCAGTGGCCAGAGCCTCTTCTCTTCTAAGCTACCTCTTCTCTCTCACGTGTACTTCTGCCACAGGACACTCATTGCCTTTGCCATCTACTGTGTCCACTAGAGAGTAAAGTAGTTCCAAAGAGTTTATTTCTTCCTTTACGTATGCATGGGCTTTTTTTTTCAACTATCTCTATCTGTGGCTTTGAAAATCCATGTGATGAATCATTGGAAACGTCAGATGTGCAGTTTCATTACTAAGACCAGGAAGCCGCCAGGCCTGGCTGCGTCACCACTTCTCTCTCTCACCTTGCTAGCTTCTGTTTTGTGACTGTGAAAAATAAAAGTAAGAGGGGCCTTCAACTCCAAGTCGTATTTGTACACCATGGCCCAAATATATTATGTCAGCTGTATTGAGGATTATATATATATTTGTGTGTGTGAGGAAGATTGGCCCTGAGCTAACAGCTATTGCCAGTCTTCCTCTTTTTGCTTGAGGAAGATTGTCACTGAGCTAACATCTGTGCCCATCTTCCTCTGTTTTATGTGGGATGCCGCCACAGTATGGCTTGATGAGCAGTGCTAAGTTTGTGCCCAGGATCCAAACCTGCGAACCCCTGGCCGCCGAAGCTGGAGTGTGCAAACTTAACCACTATGCTACTGGGCCAGCCCTGAGGATAATATATATTTTTATACAGTTTAATTTTTTCTTCTGCATTTTCAACAACTGAATTCTTTAGATGTCACCCACATTCTATTTTCACATTTACAAAAATTTTCTGCCCTAGTAAGATAGATGATTGTTTTTACTGAGGTATATGCTTCAGCAGACTTTGTAAGATTTATTGTTGAGATGTTTTATATACCCATAATTACTGAAACCGAAAAGAAAAACTCTTTTCTTAGGAAAGACATTGAACTATTATGAACAGTAGTTGCATTTTTGCAACGAGAACCCGCATCTTCTGTCAGCATACCCCTGACTAATTAATAGCATGCCAGAGCCCTGTGCAATCCTGGGGGGCTTTAGAACTCCATTCTCTTGATTTAGAAATGAGACCCACTTCTCTGAGGTTCTAGGAAAGTCAGGCCAACCAGAACACCCCTTCTGGCGTGTTGGCCCACTTTGGAAATACAACTGGGTGTCATTGTGAGCTTGGAGTTTTCCATGTTTTTCCCGAACACATTAGTGTGTTGGATGTTAATAAAACTTGGAATGATAAATTGAACTAGAAAGGAAGACCTGAAGAAACAATATACAAAATTAAGGCAAGGGTATTAAAACAAATCCATCTCCACATCTCCTATTACAGCTGCGTTTATAGGGTTCTCTTTTAGAAACAGAAGAGTGTAGCATGAATTTTCATGAAATTAGAACTTGAGTTGTCCGAAAACAAAACAAGAAAACCAGAACTATTTGCAAAGGCCCTCAGGGATACAAGATGCAACTGTCAAATGAAAGCAGGCTTTTAAAATACTTCAATTTTGAAAATGTACTTTTTGAGTGGAAAAGTTCTAAATATTTTCTCTTTAAAAGAAAACAAAATTACAGGACTATTTGAACCATTCATGTTCAAGTATTCAAATGAAACAAATAAACAAGCAAACAATCATCACACCAGAGCAAATGTGCAGCTCTGGGAAGTTGGGAGGGGCGTCATGTTCTCTTTCCATCCCCGCAGTGACGTCTCCATCTTGTGGGCCTTTTCAGAAATGGCAGCTGGAGGCTTGTTTGGTGTCGTGATAGCAGTTACTGAGTGACTGTGAGGGAGCAGTTAAGTCCAGGGCCTGGGGCTGAAGGTGCCTTGAGGCAGTCCGTCTTTGTGCTGGGGCTAGAGAGAGCACGGGTAACCAGGCCCTTCCTGCCCTGTGCAAGAGGCACACCGGCAGGTAAAAATGCTGGGTGCTCTAGTGGGAGCACCTTGGAGGAACCTCAGGCTCAGATTTCAGGGAGCCAGGAAGGACTTCCCTGTGGACACATCGAACTTAAACCTGAAGGATCACCATGTGCCCTGAGCATTCTTTCTATTCTCTTTTCCCCTTACAATAGTGCCATTATTTACTGTAGATGACAGTCACCTGCCTGTTGTTCAGATTAATGTCAAGAGCCCTTAGAAGAATTTGGAAATTGTCTGCCTTGTATAGTTGTCCAAGTGGAGTTTTTCCTATTTCCTGGAAAACTGTAATCCAGATATAAAATGACACCTCCTTTGGGAGAAATAATGGATAATAAGGGATGAATAAAGGATTCCACTTTAAATTTTATTTTATTAACTTTTGTATGGACTTTACATGAACACAGTCTGACATTTAAAAGGTGTGAAGGGGTGTATATTGAAAGTGAAGCTCCCTCCAACCTAATTGTCCTCCCCAGAAGCAACCACTCCTAACAATTTCTTATATATATTTCCAGAGATGTTTTATGTTGATACAAGCATATACATGATTGCTATATCTTTACACAAATAGTCCCACGCTACACAAACTATTCCACATCCTGCTTTTTCACTTAAAAGTATATCTTAGTTCTTTGCACAGCAGTACTTGTAGCTAGTGTGTTCTTTTTAATCGCTGCATCATACTTTCTTCGATGCTACTTTGTGTACTCATTCTCATATTGGTGGGCCCCAACCTTTGGCTATTACAAATGATGCTGCAGCTCAGTTCTTGTCCCTGTGTCATTTTGCGCTCATCTCTAGGAGAAATTCCTAGAAATGGATTTAGTAAGTCAAAATGTTTGTACATTTTAAACTTTGATTGATTTTTGCCAAATTGCTCTTCATAAAGATTGTACCAGTTTTGAGTCTCAACTGCAGTGTACAAGAGAGCTTGTTTTCCCATATCCCTGCCAAAGGGTCATTCAACTTTTTTCAGCCACTGCTCACCTGGTAATGAAGAGTTGTATGTCGTTAAAATTTAAATTTGCGTTTCTCTTATTATGAATGTGGTTGAACATGTTTTCATATGTCCAGGAGTCTTCAATATTTCCTTTTCTGTGAATTTTTGCTTCACGGTCATTGACTTGTCTTTTTTTTTTTTGAGAAAGATTAGCCCTGAGCTAACTACTGCCAATCCTCCTCTTTTTGCTGAGGAAGACTGGCCCTGAGCTAACATCCATGCCCATCTTCCTCCACTTTATACGTGGGACGCCTACCACAGCATGGCTTTTGCCAAGCCGTGCCATGTCCACACCCGGGATCTGAACCGGGGAACCCCAGGAAGCAGAACATGTGAACTTAACCGCTGTGTCACCAGGCCGGCCCCCTGACTTGTCTTTTCCTTATTGAAGTAGAGAAGTTCTTTATAAGCTGTGATAGGAGTAACAGTTATTTGCCTGAGTCATTGGTCTTTTTATGTCATTTATGGTGTTTTTAACATGCAGAAAAATTTAACTTTTTTTTCTTTTTTTGAAGATTTTATTTTTTCCTTTTTCTCCCCAAAGCCCCCCGGTACATAGTTGTATATTCTTCGTTGTGGGTCCTTCTAGTTGTGGCATGTGGGATGCTGCCTCAGCGTGGTCTGATGAGCAGTGCCATGTCCGCGCCCAGGATTCGAACCAACGAAACACTGGGCCGCTTGCAGTGGAGCACACGAACTTAACCACTCGGCCATGGGGCCAGCCCCCAGAAAAATTTAACTTTTATGAGTTAAATTTATTAATCTTTTCTGTCTTCTGGGTTTTGTGTTCCTCATGAGGAAAGCCTTTTTTCCCATGGTTTCTTCTAGTATTTCTACATTGGCACCTTTTGTGAAAGGTGAAATGTGAAAACATTGAAATATTTTATCTACCTGGAAGCTATTTCAACATATGGTGTGGGGCAGAGATCCAACTTAAATTTTTTCATTTGTTTGGATACCATTTATTGAATAATCCATCATTTCCCTGCTGATTTGTGATAAATCAACGGGAATACAGATTCGTTATTGTATCTGTGTGTTCAAGCTGTTCCCTTAGGAGCATCTCTCATCTCTTCCTGCTGCCCACCATGTCTGTTCAACCATTCTAGGCTGTCAGGAGCTCTTCCTCCTCTCAGCTCTTGTCTTTCCCATTCAGTTAGTAATCTTTGGAATACGACTTTATCATGCACTACCTTGAAACCGTCCTGTTACTTTATCATCTGTTGTGGAGTTTTGTCTGGTGATTGACAGTGCTGGAAGAAAGAGCCTGGGAGTATTGGGGGAGGCAGGGACTAGGCAGCTAGGCCTAGGAGACTGGAAGCCTGCCACGCTGAACAGTGGCTTCTCCTCCCCCAGGTCAATCTCCCCATCTTGGGATCTCAGTTCCTGTGACCCTTCAACACCAGTCGCCACCATTGGTGTAGTAACTCCTCCCTCAGAATGAAGGTCTCTGTTTCCAGGCGTTTCCTGCCTATTTTCAGTTACTTTAGCTCTTGGAGTTCTTACCTGCTTGACAGGCCTGTAGACCATTGCCCTGTGTGTAACTCGCTGGTACTCGTGTCTTCCTCATTCTAATTTCCTCCTCCGTGGGGACTGTGTTCCATATGAATCTGAGTGTTTCTGTTTTCCTATTCTAGTCTGCTTTGCCTTTTATCATTTCTTGCCCTGACCTCACTAGTATCAACAGGTGCCTTGACGTTCTACTTGTCTAGTATTTGAATCATCCTTTTTGTAGATTTGTGATTGTGAGCTTTTCTGGAGCTGAGATACTTGCTTGCTGTGGTCCATCACTTGATCTACACAATAGTCTTAAAAAATTGTGTCAGTGGAGTCAAGAGCCCTGTTGTCCACTGGGGCTCTAATTAAACAGTTTAGTTTTAAATTCATCAAAGTAGATTTTAAAAAAAGGCCAAACATCACTGAGAAAATCCTGAATAGCATGTAAAACAGGATAAAAGGCATTGCCTTACTGTGTGATCACAATTAATGGCACCTGGCCCACAACTGCCAACAGGAAATAAAAGGTGCCAATGCGGACTGATTCCCCACCGTTCAAACAGAGAAGTGTGTGCTGCCGGTACTGTGCAGAAAGTAGACTTCCTACTTGTCTGCTGCTAGTTCCTGATAGTGATCTTGTTATAGTGAGTTCCTGTAAGGCAAAATGTGGTCCTGATTAATTGATTGTGTTACATCCAAAGTGCATGGGAGGAGAAGCACCCGACCCGTTGAAGGAGTGAGTTTACAGTAGGGTCTGGCTTCTTGATGGCCGCTTCATGCATCGACTGTGGGCTTAGGGGGCCCGGGCTCTGTGTCAGCCCCCTGCCCTGCGGGGGATCTCTTGTTCCTCAGTGGACACTAGAGATTCTTTCTCCCACATGTTTTGATTCTGACTCCTTCTCACTGTTCCTGCTACCATAGATTTAGTTTGAGATCTGTGTCGTGCCTGGACTGTATATTGCATTGATATGTGTTGTCCATCCTCTCTGAAATACAAACCTGAACAGGTAACTTCCCATGCTTAGAAACTTTGAATGACTCCCACTGCCTGTGAACACCAACCTGTTTAACAGCACCTGCAGGATCTCTCAAGTTTGGGTCCTGCATGTACCTTCCACCTTCATCACCCATCAGTGTCTCCCTTCCTCACTGTACCTTAAACCCACGGGAATGCCACATGCACATACTAGGCTCTCCTGAGGCCCCTTCCTTTGTGTATTTTGCTAGCCTCCCTCCATCCTTCATGTAGTCAATTCCTTCTTATCCTCCAAGAATCAGGTAGGTGACATCTGTCCTGTAAAATGCCTCTGAGTTCCTCAGACAGAATGAATTGTGACATCCCCGTGCGTTCATATACCTCGATTTCAGCTCTCAGCCCTTGGAATCATTACATGTTTATCAATTTTTTTCTAAAATGGGGTTCCCAAACCTATAGTGGTCCGTGGTAGTAAACATGGGTCCCACAAAGCCACAGGATGAAGATGTTAACCTTCCTGGCCTGGCCGTTTTATTAAAAGCTTCGGGGAAAATCATTAAGACAAGCGGGACTGGAGAATCCATATTCACATGAATTGTAAAGATAAAGGTTGTTGCTTTTGTAGGGAGGTCCTTTGTGCCATCCTCTTGTTCCTCGTCTTCTGCCTTTAGGGTTTCTGCACTATTGGGCGGCAGCAGTTTCTGTGTGTCTCCCGCATGAGATCCCCTGGCCTGCTGCTCACTGCCCTCCCCCATACCTCTTGTCCAACAACCAGGTGAACAAACACGTGAGCAGCTTTAACCCCTCTGAATACTGTTTTCTTCCTTTGGAAAGTGGGATTAGAATAGATTTTTTAAAATTAGATAGTTTTCTCACCTTTGTTTACATAAAGGATGTACATAGCGACCTTGAGAGAGATGTGTTGTAATTCCATTTGGAAGTGAGAATGTTGTGTGTAACACTTAGAGTTAGGTGAGATCCATATCAAGCAAGTGCAAATATCATTCATCAAAAACGTGCACCCACCCCCACAGAGCTGTAGACAGCACAGTTATTCCGTGCTATAAACTGAGCCCGTGTGCCATCACCCCTGTTTGTGCAGCCTCTCCTAGGGGCACAGCCCCCAGTGGCCAGCTTTCCAGTTGTCATGGGCTACAGTGGTTTTGCACTGGCATTATACAAAGATTACAGTGTAAAAAGAGGTAGAAATGGGGGCATATTTCTCCTTCAGAAAATGTATTCCTGGGTCCCTGGTATTTGTTCCATTACCCATTTCCCTACTCCTTCCCACAAAGCCCAGCCATGAGTGAGTAAGCTTTTCTATTATAATGGAAGAGACTGAGTTTCTGGGTTCATTTTGGAAAGTGTGTGTATGTGTGTGTGTTCATGCATATATAGATGGGCATACTGATATAGATAGGTATCTAGATAGATAAAAATCTCCCCTTACCCTTTTTCACTCTTTATACAGTGCCAGTGCAAAACCATTATAGCCAGTGACAACTGGAAATCCAGCCAGTGGGGGCTATGTACACACACACACACACACATTCTCGTGTTACATACTCGTGTATTTCATTTAGCAAATATTTATTGAGTGCTCACAATGTGCCCATGCTGTGCCTGGCATGGGAGTCCAACCCTGAATGAATTAGATCCTGTCCCTGACTTCATCAGGCTTACACTTTAGTGGAGGAAACAGAATATAAGCAAACCATCAGCAAATAATGGTTCCACTGTAGTAAATATTGTGAAGAAAATGGACCTTCATAGAAGAGCTAGAAAGAGAGAGGCCATCACAGTGGGGAGCCTAGCACAGGTGCTCTGTTCTCGTGAGGGACACCTCTGGTAGGAGGTCTGGGAAGCTGAGTCACTGATGGAAGACAAATGGTACCTTGTCCCTAGGTTTGCCTGGTCAGAGGGTGGGCAGCAGCAGGGGAGGGAAGATAAAAAGGGAGATAAGAAAATAGAGTGAGGGGCTGGACCCATGGCATAGTAGTTAAGTTTGCGCACTCTGCTCTGGTGGCCTGGGTTCATGGGTTCAGATCCTGAGCATGGACCACAGCCATGCTGTGGTGGTGACCCAAGTACAAAATAGTGAAAGATTTGCATGGATGTTAGCTCAGGGACAATCTTCCTCAGGCAAAAAAAAAAGAGGAAGATTGGCAACAGATGTTAGCTCAGGACAAATCTTCCTCAGCAGAAAAAAAAAAAAAAAGAAGAAAAGAAAGAAAGAAAAAAAGAAAATAGAGTGAGTCCACTTCTTTCTTTAAAACCTGATCCTGAGGTCTGGAAGGGCTGGAAGACTGTGTTTGGAACACGTTTGGTATTTAAAGAAAAGGTAAACGTGCAAGGGAGGGGTGACTTGGCCTAGAGTGTAGAGGAAGAGAGAAGATGGGAAGGATGGGCCTCAGTCCAGGCCAACAAGGCCTGGAAACTCTGGGACACAGGAGATGCTGGTGGCAATCAGTGCTTTTGGAAACTGCCAGGAGGATGATTTAATTATGAAGCCAAATGCGGGTAGACCTGGAGCTGTGACAGGAGAGGACTGACCTCCTTCTGGAGGATTCACTTGGTTTTGGACAGGAGGGTGGAAAGTAAGAGGGAATGGGCAAAGAACAGTTGTATGCCCGGGGTCGGGGCCTGCAGAAGGGGCCAGGGTTTAGGCCAAAGCGTGACGCCAGCCAGGCCTGGAGGAACAGCTTCATGCTCTGAGCATGAGCCAGCACGGTAATGTGAGACTGCCCGGGGGACCAGTCTCCATGGCAGTTGTGTGAGCCCTGCTGTTCCCTCCCGTGGCCGGAAAGCCCAGATCTGCACTGAAGCAGTGTGTGTCAGGCTGGAGAGGAGAAAGCAAAAGGAAGCCTTAAATCCACGTCCCATCTTTGATGGCAGATGTCTCCAGGATTGTAGCAGTGATGATGGAGAAAAGTAGCCTGTTTTTGGAGACTGCCTCTGGGCAGTCATTTCATCATGAGATCTGGGAGACAGCCTTGAAGGTGTGAAGGAAGGTTCTGACATTTCCTTATTTCAGAGCAAGCAAATGCCTTTTACAGCTAGGCATAACCCAGAGTTACCTCTTCTCCTGTGATCATTAATTTGGGTGACCCCAAGTTCATAGCCAGATTCTGAGAATAACCTCACTGTTCTGCATCACTGAATTGCCATTTTATTATTATTTTTGATCTCTAAGTCTTCATATTAAATGGTCTGCTTGTGAATTAAGTGACAATTTCAAATATCCGGTAATCTGTGAATTTAGTTTGGCGTTTGTTAATATTTAACTAGACATTATAATTTTTTAAAATAAAAAGTCTTGAAGATTTGCTTCTTTCACAAATAAGATTTTGCTTCACTCAGACTTACCAAAGGAGCATATATTTTTAAACAGCTTTTGCATTATAATTGACATACAAAAAATTGCGCAGAAGTTTTGACCTATGTATACACCAGTGAAACCAGTATCACAATTAAGATAATGCACATGCCCATCACCTCCAAGCATTTTCTTAATGCCCTTTTGTCATTATTGCTACCTCTCCTCATCCCCAAGCAACCACTGGTCTCGGTCCTTATAGATTAGTTTGCATTTCTAAGAATTTCATATAAATATAATCCTACAGTATGTATTCTTTTGGGAGGGGTTGGCTTCTTTCAATTAGCATAATTGTTTTGTGACTCATCCATTTTGTGGCATGTTTCAACAGTTAATTCCTTTTTACTACTGAGTAGTACTTCATTGTGTGAATATATCACAATTTGTTCATCTGTTTATTTGTGGATGGACATTTGAGTTGTTTCCAATTTGACTATGAACATTTGTGTACAAGTCTTTGTATGGAAACGTGCTTTCATTTCTCTTGGATAAATAAGTAGAAATGAAATGGCTGAGTTGTATGCTGGGTGCATGTTTAGCTTTTTAAGAAGCTGCCAAAGTGTCTTCTAAAATGGTTGTACACCAGAGTAATGCCAGCCTCATAAAATGAAATGAAAGATCCTCCTTCCTCTTCAACTTTCTGTAAGACATTGGTCAGCACTGGGCCTCTGGCCTAAACGGCCTGTTTCAGAGCCCAGCTCTGCTGCATCCTAAATGTAAAGTTCTCTGTGCCTCGGTTTCCTCATCTGTAAGGGGGATAATAATAGAACTTGGTAAAGAGGTTGTAGGGGTTAAAAGAGTCATTTCATGTAAAATAATTGGCACACCATGTTGTCTCCATAAATGTTAACTCCATCCATAACACAGTGAAACAGAGTTCCTGTTCCAGACGTCCCGGCGAGGAAGGCTTTGACCAGATGGGATTTCTGGGGCAGAGCCTGGTATGGCCAAGATTACATGTTGCACTTCCTCTCACTCGGAGTAGATCATCTGCTCCCTTACACACTCTCTCTCTGGCGTCTCGCCACTTGCATTCCTATGTGGCTTCACTTCATTGCAGCTGCCTTGGATGTAACTTAGATGATTTCAGCTTTCCAGGTGCATTCTGGGGTGGCACGCAGTCCCAGTGACTGACACAGCTGGTAGCCAGGATGGGAAGGTTCAGATCAAACCCGCAGCCTGCTCTAGCCTCTCAGGCTGGGAATTGCCAGTGTAGTATTCCAGACCTGGCCTTGGGACTGCAGCACAAGCCTTCCCCCCATCTACAGATTTTAGACTCTCAACATATAGTGATATCTGTTGAGTGCCTCCATGGCCCCTATGCTGTTCTGAGCAAACTCATACACGCACTCTCATTTAAACCTTACAGTACTTCATAAGTAGGGAGTATTATTATCTCCATTTTACAAACAAGTAAACCGAGGCTCAGAGAGGCTGAATGACTGGCTACACTCAGGTTTTCTCAGTCCAAGCCCTGTGCTCATTCCTTTACACCTCAGCTGGTTCTCAGATCGGCCAAGATTAAACATCGCAGCAACTTCTAATCACTCTATGTGTTTTCTTGGAAAATTTAATATGAAAGAAAAATCTGTTAAAGATGCCTTTATAAAGAGAAGAATTTACCATGCTAGCTTGAATTTTGGTGTGTGCTTGTTTTTTAACAATGATTTGGGTTATCCCCCTTTGTATGGTTTGGATGCGTTCCACCGTTGGTATCATAGGTTGAGTCCATTTCCAGAAACAGGATTTGTAGGACCAGGGTTTATACTCTCACATGTTAGGCTTATCTAGGTAGCAGGAGACCTAGAGAAATTTAGCTTATTAATGTTGTTTATAATCCTTTGTTTCTAGTTTGACCAAAGTAGCTTGTATGTATATGGGACAGATAAGCTCATGAGAGAAGAGGGGGTTCCTTTAATTTCCCCTTCCTGCTACAAGGATCTGTGTTAGGATATTCAAGAGAATGGATCTTGAGTTGATCAAGGCATTTTGCTTCATTTGAGGAAAAGAGGAACCATTCCTCATTGCTTTGAGTTAGCAGCTCACATTTCATTTCTTTCAGAACTGAAATGATTATGGGAAGAGCCTCCGCATGTTAATGCTGCCTGCTAGTGTACTCATTGTTATATTCTGGCCTCAGAGCCAATATGAGATTTGCTGTTACAAGGTCCAAGTGGGCGGGAGGATGTCTGCATTTCCCTTACTTAGAGGTGCCCAGGGAGGAATGACACATCCACTTGACTAAATTGGACACTTTTAACTTTCTCAGGTTCTAATACTATCCTAATTTTAAACAAGCTCTAATATTCTCATTTTAAACCAGGAAATGATGTTAATATATGATATAGAGAAGCTTCACTGTGACTTCATTAGTATAGCCACTAATGACCCATTATTAAGTTATGTGTTAAGTTTTTGCTTAAATAAGCTGAAATATTTAGAAGAACAAACTAAAGTCAGAAGTGACTTCAAGGGAGAATGGCAAGGTCCATATTTTGCTCCTCACCCAAGAGCATAGACCAGCAAGCTTGCTGCTCTCTCTTCTCTCTGAAAAGAGAACTCAGAAGGTCAAGCTGCTAGTACCTAAGGAAACAACCACGTAGGGCAGGCTGGGAAGCTGGGCTGGAATAAAATTCCCCATGTAGGGGAAAAACAGTTCCTAAAATTTTGGTTTTGTTTTTAAATTCTGGAACTGAACATAACTTTTGATGTCCAGCTAGCTTGGAGATTCAAAGATATTTGATATTAAATATAAGCTATTTATCTGCCAGAGAAGGACTTTTGATTCTTAAAGAGGAATAGAATGACTTTAAGAAATATATTCCAGGCTTACAGAAAATTTTAGTTAATTAGAGAAAATTATAGAGCAATAAAGAATATTACATATAAAATTATATACATATTATTATCTACATATTATATGCATATATTTATTATATACATATATTTTATATTACATGCAAAATAATATAAAAGCCCTCATCCCCTTGATTTTTCTTCTTCTCTGGAGATGACCACCTGGATTTGGCATTTATCGTTTCCATATATGTTTTTATATTTTTACTAAATGTGCATGTGTCCCTAAACAGTATATGGTTTTGCTTTGCGTGCATTTAAACTTCACAGAAATGATGGTGTACTGTTCATATTCTTCAGACTACTTTTCACTATCAGTATATTGTGCTTTTAGGAGTCATCCCTGTGAGTCCATATCACTCTGGTTTATTTATTTTCACAGGTGTAGAGTATTTCTTTGTCAATATATACTATAATTTATTTGGGTTTTCCTATATAGTTATGTTGTTTCTAATTATTAACCATTAACAGTGCAAAATAGTATAACACACGATATTCTTGTACATGTCAGTCATCTTTGTGCATGCAAAAGTTACTCTCTAATATAAACCAAAAAGCGGAATTCCTGGATTGTAGGATATGCACATCTTTAAATGTATTGTTTCTCCAAAATGAGTGTATTGACTTAGAAGCAACATGTGAGAATTTTTATCTTGTTCCATGCCAGTGCTTAGTGTCATCAGACATTAATTTTTGTCATTCTGCGATCTGAGAGGTATGAAACGATATGTGGGTTTAGCTTGCGTTTCCTTGATTTCTGGTGAAGATGAACATCATTTATATATTTATTGGCCGTTGAATTTTCTTCTTCAGCAAGATAGCATTATCTTTTGCCCATTTTTCCATTGCTCATTTTTGCACTGAGTAGTTTGCCTTTTTCATTCTGGTTTGAAGGGATTCTTTTTGTTTTATGTATACTAATTCTTGGTGGTTTATATGTGTTACCAGTGGTTCCTCCCAGGTGGTGGCTTTTCTTTATTCTTATATACTCTTTCAATGTATACAGATTTCGCACTTTAATATTTGCAGATGTACCAAGTTTTTCCTTTTTAATTGCCCTTTTTGGTTTCTTGTGTAAAAAATTCTTTCCTGAGATCTAAAAGTTGTAAAGTTTTGCTTTGCACATTTTTCCCTTAAACTCCTAGGATTTATTTTTGTGTTTGGTGTATTTTGTTTCATGTGGCTAGTAGTTGTCTCAGAACCAATTATTAAACAGTCCAGCACTTCCCCACTGATATGAAATGACACGTGTGTTGTGAATCACAGTTCCATATGTGTATGAGTCTGTGTCCCAGCTCTCTATCCAATTCTGTTAGTCCATGTTTCTGTTCTTGAACCAAGACTGTATTCACACTTGATCATTGTGGTTTTAGAATGGGCTTGATATCCAGTGGGGCCAGTGCTCCACTTTGTTCTCGTTCAAAATTGTCTTGGTTATCCTTGGACCTCAGTTCGTCCATAAAAACTATGGAGCCACCTTGTAAAGTTCCATGAAAAATCCTTTTGTGATGTTTATTGGGATTGATTTGGAATTGTATTAATTGAAAAAAGGACAATTAGCATCTTGATCATATTGAATCTTTCTATACATGAATGTGATATAGCTTTTATTTATTTGGGGCTTTTAATAAAATTTTATGAAGATTTTTCATATCAGTTTAGTAATTTAGAGTTAGCTTAATGTTAACTTGGCAAATTGTTGCTCATATATAAAAATGTAATTGCTATTTGTGCATTTTATGTCCAGAAAACTTGGTAGACTTTTAATTCTAATAACTTGTAAATTTTCTTTGATTTTCTGTGTATATGATCAGATTATCTACAAATAATGGCATTGTATTTCTTTCCCTTCCTTATGCTTTTCATTTATTTTTCTTGTCTTAGTGTACTGGCCAGGACCACCAGAATAATGTCAAATACAAGCAATGATAGGGTATCCTTGATTAATTCTAACATTAAACTGCTCTTAATGTTCCAGCTTTGAGTGATGCTTACCATAGTTTTTAAAAATTTTCTTTGCTAAATACCCATTATCAGGTTAAGAAAACTCTTCTACTCCTAAGCCTGAAAAGTTTCCTGTAACAAATGAGTATTGCATTTCAAGCTTTTTCTGCATCTGCAGAGGTAGTCATGGTTTTTCTCCTACAGTCTATTAATGTGGTAAATTACATGCATTGATGTTCTCATCTTAAACTATCCTTGCATTCATTGGACAAACCCAACATTATTTTATTTTGTATTTCTGCAGTGGTGTTCATAGTTGCTATCAGTGTCTAAGTTTCTATCCTCACGTTGATCTTGTCTGGTTTTTGTGTCAGAGTAATATTAATCACATAAAATGAGCTGGGGAGCTTCATGTTCTCTGAAACTTTGCATATGATTAAGATGAACTCTTCCTTGAGTGTTTGGTAGAATCACCTTCAAAAATCTGAGCCTAGTGAAGTTTTTGTTTTGGTGTGTGTGAATATATCTGTAATTAATTGATTCAATTTTTTTAAGGTTAATAGGGCTTTCTAAGAATTTGATTTCTTCCTCAGTCAGATTTGACAAGTTATATATTTTTGGAAAAGTATCCATTTCTTTGAAGCTTCTAAATGTACTGGCAGAAAAATTTGCCCTCATTTCCTCATGTTTTTTTGTCTCTTTTATACCTGTATTTGTATCTACCTGCCATTCTTGATTATTGCTTTATTTGTGGACTTTTTTTCTTGAATAATTTTCACAGAATTTGTCTGTTTTTTAAAAAAATTATAAGCCAGCTTTTTTTGTTGATTTTTCTCTATATATCTTTATTTTCCTCTTTCATTAATCTTTGTTCTTATCTTTATTTTCTTCTTTGCCTTCTTTGAATTTATTCCATTGTTGCTTTCCAAATTGTTGAGTTGACCACTCATTAATTTTTACTCTTTCTTCTTTTCTGATATAAATACTTAAGGCAATAAATGTCCTTTAGAAGCATCCTACAAATCTTGATATATAGTTTTTTCATTATAGTACCCTTTGAATGTTTTCTAATTTTCTGTGTTTTTTTCTTTGACCTGAGGTTTTTAGAAGTGTTTAAAATTACATGGATTTTTCAAATTTATCTTCTTGTTTTTTATTTTCAATTCAGTTGCATTGTAGTTAGGAAGGTAGCCCATATGAAACCAATTCTTGGCATTCATTCATGATCTTTGTGGCAGAATTGATGGTCAGTATTTGAATAATCCCTGTGTATTTGAGAAGAATGTGTTTTCTCTAATTTGGGGCACTTGAGTACATATGTTCATTTGTTAGATATAACTTATTCATCAGGTTAAACAAATCTATTATATCCATAACAATTTCTGTCTATCACAGTGCAACAGGTATAATAAACCTCTCCACTCTGATTGTGGATTAGATTTAGCTGCATGTAACAGAAAAAAAAATAACAGTAGCTAAAACAACATATAAATATACAAGATAGTCTAGACCGCCATTTATGTGAAAGATAAATAAAATTCTATCTATGCCTGAGTATCCAGAGCTGATGGAGTTCCTTCCTAGTGAGCCTGGAATATGGGATTTCATTACTCCTTCCCTGTAGCTACCAAAATGGTGGTTTTTTCCTTCTACTTATCCTACCCCCTCTGACTGATAGCCAGGGTGACTCACCTTTTCTAGGGAGAATGGCTGTGGGACTTATGGCAAATTTATTTGGTGCAATAGTCACATCTTTCTCCTGTACTAAGGGGCCTTGTGTTCCCCACCAGGCAAGCATATTTTCGTTTAATTCGAGTAAGATTTTACCCAACCTATATTTCAGAAATACTTATGTCTTAGCTTTAGAAGTGTATTTTCTTCAATAAATGAGGGCCCAATTGTCCATAGAAGATTGTTTTTTGTTCTCCAGAGTTCTAACAGATGCCTTTTCCCAGCTAACCCCTTCTTTATTTTCATGAATTTACCTAATTTTCTCTTTTCCTACCTGTTTTCCTGCCATAACATTTCCTGTAATACCTACCCACACAGTCCCTCACTGAGGCCTCCCCACAGCTGACCCTTCCTATTACATCATCTTCAATGAACAGTGCAGGTTGTTTGTGTGGTATTACAAAGAGTCAAGTGCTGTCCTTTGAACATGCTGCATGTTCTTGAATGCTTCTTGACATAGAACGAGATTTCCTTAGTTCCACTCAGATTTCAGACCATTGCTGTCTTTTTCTCCTCATCTGTCATCCCAATGCCTTGTTTTAAGATGACATAATTATTTTGAGAAGTATATTGAGAAACTGGTGTATGGTAAAACATCTTTAGTATGTGTAAAATAGAAAACAGTTTTAAATTGAATGTTGATTCCAGCTCATCAAAGTCTTACTGTAGAACAAGTTTAAAATGTGTGTATATGTGGTGAGGTGGGGCAGGGCTGGGGGGGAGTGTGTTATATTTTATGCATACTGTACTCCTGGCATACTTTTTGGTAATAATAGCATTCATTGTTGATGACTGCTTATATGCCAGTCATGTTACTTAGTATTTTGTATACATTACCACCTTTTTGTCCTCCCAGCACATGAAGCAGGTTACTTATCTCCATTCACAGTTGAAGATCCTGAAACAGAAGACCTGAGACACTCAGTAATTTTCCCCAAGCACTACCTAGGTACCGGCAGGCCCTCAGTTCTAACCAAGGTCTGACTAATTCCTGCTTTGATACTTTTAATCATAGGCCAAGTCACTAAAACATTAACTCATTGTATCTTTAGGTCATCACTGAGTGGTCTTCTCACGTCATCCTTTAGGCAGCACCAAGAGTCATTGGCAGCAGAGAGAGAGAGGCGGCGACAGGAGAGAGAAGAAAGATTACAGAGAATAGAACGAGAAGAAAGAAACAAATTCAAGTAAGAAGAATTTTAAGATTTTTAAAATAATGAATTGAACGTTAAAGCACATGCATTCACAGCTCTATATGATCAATGCTTGTGTTGAAAGGTTAGGAAGTAACGTATTCGCTTCACATTTTGTCTCTGTTTTCAAGGAAGAGCAAGACATACCTGAAATAGGCTAGATCTGGTTTGTTAGGGCCTTTTTTTTCTCTAACCATATGGCAGGAAGCACAGCCAGCCAGCCAAATACAATTAAGGACTTGTGTATTCTTAGGTCCTCCATTATCTAAAATGGTCTTATCCAGGCCTTCCTCAAGACAGAGAACCTAATTGTCTTAACTTAATTTGCCATTTCCCCCTAAAGCTATTCATGTTTTATTCATATTCTATTGGAAGCCTAAAAGAAAATGCTTTTCCCATTTTCTTGTGTGCTTTTTGTTCCCTGTAGCAATCTTCAATATATTTTTTTAAACAGTAATCTCTCTTCCTATGGGAGAGGAAAAAGTCATTATGCTGATCACTCCCAGCCCGTTATTCCACTGATCTCTTTGGTCTCTGTCCAATCCCACGGATGTTCTTCTGGGTGTGGCCCACTCCAGGTTCCATGTCTTGACCTTTTCGCCCCTGCTGAGTCCAGTGTCTCTCCGTTTCTCCTTCAGCCTGTTCACCTGTGTTCCCCATCCTCCTGGTTGACCTCCTTCCACTCCTTTCATGCTGTGCAATGCTTTATGGAATACAAACACTTGCTAAATCTTTCCTTACACATTTCATTCCTTCTATTCTTCCTTTCTCCCCTCTTCCTGTCCCTTTCTTTCCTCTACCTTGCTGGTAACCTTCTCCTAATCTTTACCTTCTTCTTCCCAGCATCTCTCCTATAGTTCTCCTATAGCTTTTTTCTTCTTTTCATTTCTCTCTTCATTTCTCCACTTCCTGTTTCCTCATTTCAGTTTCTTTGACAAACAATATTCCCATCAATTACTCCCAGTTAAACCTACAAAGCTTGTAAAGCATTGTCAATGAGGATTTATAGCTTCAATAACTTTCTTCCAGGAGCTGGGAAGAATATGAGTAATTGTAGAAATGATCAAAATATAAGCAGAGTTGTGAAGTTGCCTTAACTGTACTTCAGTACTCCATGGAAACAAATATCTCAAGTCTGTGGGTGAAATACTAATCCTGGCTTTTGTAAGATGGGGTTAACGGGCTGCGTAAAGTAAACCAACATTGGAACCAATATCAAAAGGCAGTCAGAACTTACAGGCTGAACCTAACCTAGCTGATTCTTCACAGAGTTTAAATAAGACCCAGATTCTCATTACAAAATGTTTAAAATGTACAGAATGCCATCCAAAATAAGTTGTCATACAAAAACCAGGGAAATCTTAAATGGAAAAGAGAATCAAAATATGCTAACCACAAAAGGACATGGATGTTGTCATTATCAGACAAAGACTTTAAAGCAGCTATTATAAATATCTTCTAAGAAGCTAGGGCAAATATTATTGAAACAAATGAAAAGATAAGTCTCTGCAAAGAAATAGAAGATATAATGAAGAGCCAAATGTAAATACATATAGACCTGAAAAATACAATAGCCAAAATAAAAAGTTCATTGGATGCGTCTTTTAAAATACAACTTTTATATTTGTTTTTTAAAAATTCAACTACAACCACTTTCCATTCCTGAAGGAAGAATGCGTTTTCATGATATACTATTAATCGTCTGTTGGCAATTTTATGAGCATCTAATTTTATTTTCTTTCCCTATTTTGTTTCTTCTGCATATATCTGTTAGCCGAGAGTATTTAGACAAAAGAGAAGAACAAAGACAAGCAAGAGAAGAAAGGTTTGTATATTTCTTCTTTCCCATTGTAACCAAATGGTGCATGACTTTGCACTCTTGACCAGGCATGCAGAGGATACTGTGTTAAAATATAATAGCTTCTCATAAGGCACCCAAGACCTTGAGTAACTGGCATTTTGCAGAATAGAGTGTCCTAGTTACCTAAATATTCCAATAAAGTACAGATTTATTACTTAGTCCCATCATGGTATGAAATATATGTGTTTGGTTCCTCCAAAACTCTTCTCCAAACAAGCACATTATTTTAGCATATTTCCATATGGTATATATTTAAATACCCTGCATCACCACTACTGAGCCTGGGTTAGAGGTCCCTACTGTGTGCTTCCAAGGTCTCTTGTTCAGCATTCCTTCAACAAATACTTGAGCACACACACTATCCCGGCACTGCCTGGGCTGCCAAACATTCCTTGCTAGATGTGCCTGACTTGTCTCTCTACTGAACTATATACTCAGTTCCTTGAAGACAGGAACCATGCCTGGTTTTCCTGGGTGTCCCAGTGCCCACCACAGTGCTTGGCACATAGTAGGCACTTAGGAAGGATGTATGGTATAAATGAGCAGATGAACCAACAGCTTTATTTAAAATATCCGAGCTGTAAACCATTTTGTTAATTTCAGTGACAGTGTCCTTTGAATCACATTAAAAGATACAAAATTAATGTATTCAGTGTCTGATAAACTTCGATAAGCCAATGAAACTGTTTTTGGAAGTAAACCAGTAAAAGAAGCTTTTTGCCCCCTGGCACTGTACAGCCTGCAGTCATTCCCTCTACCACCAGATGGGGTTACTGCATGGAACGATGAAAACGCTGATTTCATACCAGAGCCAGTTGGGAATCTAACGATCTCTGAACTATGCCAATAAAAAGTGGAATTTTGCTAATTTTTTTAGACACCATCAGCTAAATAGATCAGGACAGTCTGAATGCAGGGAAGAGTGGAGTCTGCCTGTGTTCAATTAAAAAATTAGATGCTTAGGTCAGCCTCATAAACAAAGCTCTGGCATTGCTTTAGTTCCAGCGTTCTATTAGATTATTGCCGTCCTAATAACCAGTTATGGCCAGCAAATTTAGAGTGAAAGATGCAGGTAAAGAATCAAGAAACTTCTATTTCTCAAATTCATACCTGTTTTTGACATTGGGGGGCATGACATATACTTTTACTGAAAATGCTGCCGACCTTATGCCCAGGCTTAAGAAATCACGTTTTATTTTATTTTATTTTTTAGCTTTCCCTCCAGATTCTGCACTTTTCTGAGCTTTTGAAAACTTGCTGATCAGGTTATGTCTGCACAGGCGAGGCTTGAAAGCTCTGGGGAGATGTCAAGGTCTGAACTGGCTCAGACTGACCTCAAAATTTTCCCAAACCACCAAAGGCTACCTCTTTCTGGATATTATTTACTGTTGTTTTTTCCAAAGCAGAGCATCACTTCTGCCTGGAAAATTTGTGCAAAGGAGTTTGCCATTGCCCTTCTATCTCCTCTCCTTCTGAACTTAGTCCTCACCCCTATGCCACCCATCAGCCTGGGCCTTCTTAGCTGGTACAAAAGCAGGCTGTCCCTACCCTGTGGGATCGCTCCTTACAGCCCGCCTCTCTGTTTACTTGGAGGTTTGGGGAAGCAGCCAAGCATTTTCCTTTGGTTTGGACCAGCCAGTTTTCTTGATTAGTTTGCTTCTTGAATTACCTGGTGAAGATGGGAATGAGGGAGATGTCCTTTTATCCCTGTTTGGAAAGCTGTTGGAGGTTCCTGGTAAGCCAGGAAAAGATAAGATTTCCAAGTATAATGGAATTTGGAAAAGGATGGGGAAACTCATGGAGATCAGAGGTGGAAAGAGGTTCAGGAATAAGGAAGAGGAATCCACCTATTAACTCTTCAGGATAGAGCCAGGCGTGTTTGTTGGGTCCCATGTCTCTCACCCTTAATGCAACGACTCAGAAAAAGATGGCCAGAGTCACAGCAAAGGGTTTTTTGAAGTTTATATCATCTAGTGTGCAAGATAAATGTATTTTCCTATCTTGAGGTGTAGTGGCCGTCTAGACGCATTTAATTTTATTTTGATTTATTTACTTTATTTCATATCATCTCATTTCAAACTATTTTATTGACAACGGGACAGACCCAGAGTAAGTCTTTGTCGAGGTGCTACTTCTAATTTTTTAAAAAATATTAGAAGCAGCTTTGTCTGATCATGATTGATTGAAATGACATTCATAAATAATTTTTCTTTTAACAGGGAGTAGTAAGGAATGAGATCCAGGCTGGGGACATATTGGGGCAGAGTCAGGGCAGGGATTAGCCAGCCCTGGTGGTCTAGTGGTTAAGAGTCAGTGCCTTCGGGGCTGGCCCCATGGCTGAGTGGTTAATTTCACATGCTCCGCTTCGGCGGCCCAGGGTTTCACCAGTTCAGATCCTGGGCGCGGACATGGCACCGCTCAGCAAGCCATGCTGAGGCGGCGTCCCACATGCCACAACTGGAAGGACCCACAACTAAAAATATACAACTATGTACGGGGGAGCTTTGGGGAGAAAAAGGAAAAATAAAACCTTAAAAAAAAAAGAGTCAGTGCCCTTACCACCACGGCCTGAGCTCCTTTCCTGGTCAGGAAACTACATCACCTGTCTGTCGGTTGTCATGCGATGGCAGCTGCATGTTGCTGTGATGCTGAAAGCTATGCCACCAGTATTTCAAATCCCAGCAGGGTCACCCCTGGTGGACAGGTTTCAGTGGAGCTTCCAGACTAAGGCAGACTAGGAAGAAAGACTTGGCCACCTACTTCGGAAAAAATTGGCCATGAAAATCCTGTGAATAGCAGCAGAGCATTGTCTGATATAGCGCTGGAAGGTGAGAGGATGGCGCAAAAAGACCAGGCAGGGTTCTTCTCTACTCTACACAGGGTCACTAGAAGTCAGAATTGACTCAGTGGCACTAACAACAGGGCTTGGATAACTCTGAGGGAGATAGCAAGACATGAAGAGGAAATCCCTCATGGCAAGTGGGGGTTATGGGAACAGAGTGCAAGGGGAAGGTCAGGGCTAGACTAGGACTTAGGAAATGATGCATGAAAGTGATCTGTGAAGAAGTTATAGAGGATTCTAAACATTGCTTACAGATCTGAGGACAGAGTAGAACTTGGAGCCAGATTCTGGTTTAACGTAAGGGGATTTCTGATAGGAGGGTGGCAGGAAAAGTCATCAGTGAGTAGGCTTTGGTTAATCTAAAGTCAAGCAAGGTTTCTCTAGGGCTCTGTGAAGAGACTAAGCCTGTATGTGTTCCGTTGGCTGCGGGACCAGCCCTGCAGCCCGCACCCATGGTGGATGTGTGAGCCCATCCTAAAGGTTTGTTTGCCTGTCCCTCCCACTGAACTATGAGGTCCATGAGAGTGGGACTTTTTCTTGTTTATTATTAAATCTCTAGTGCCTACTGTGGTTCATAGCACATGATAGTCACACAACAAATATTCAATAAATTATGACAAGATGAAAGAATAAACAAATTGTACAGGCAGAGGTAGGACAAATGGAAATGTTTAGCGAAGGGAGCAAAGGTGAAAAGTCTTTTCTTGGAGCTGTGGTTTGTGAATAGAACACCGAGTGTTCTGCACACGAAAGGCATCATCAGAGTCTGTTGGTTGGCGGTTGTGTCACAAGGCAGCAGAGATGTGTGACTCATCATTGCATGGCCTAGTGAGCTCCTGGGATCAGGTACTGTTGGGCCCCTATGTGCCGTGACACTTAGAGTCACTCTGTAAGGGAAGTCGTGATATAGGGCCAGCTTCCTCCCCAAGAACTGCCAACGGTTGTCATGGGGTGGGAGAGGTTGCTGAGTTATAAAGCTGTAAGTACCAGGTGGCCTGGCTATCCCTGTGCCTGCCAGTCCACCCTCACCACTCCAGCCATTGCAAAAGAAGCCTAATGCTACTTTTTCACAAAGATGTAGTGGCTCTTGGCCTCCATACCTCCCTGCCTCTGCCTTTTGTAAAAGTTTTTAATCGTGGCATAATACATGTAACATAAAATTTACCATTTTAACCATTTTAAGTGTTCAGTCTAGTAGTGTTGTGTACATTCACCTTGCTGGGCAACCAATCTCCAGAACTCTTTTCATCTTGTAGAACTGAAACTTTCTACGCATTGAACCAGTCCCCATGTCATCTGCCCTACCGTATACGCATCCTTGGAAAATTCACTTTAAACCCATGGCTCTTCCCATGTCTCATGGATCCTCAGGGATGGCATCCATGAGACTGAGGGGCACATGAGAATAGTATTTGAGTCATGTCTGCCCAACCCCTGGAGTCCCTAGAAATGGGGTGACCCCTTTCGCTGCCAGCACATGCCTGCCAGCCTTGCTGCCCACAGGGATGGGTATGGAGAAGCCAGGACTAGGGCCAGGCCAGCTGAAATGCAGGTCGTAAATGGATTGTCCTCCTGGCCTGAAGCCTTTCACACAAGGCTTCACTCTCATTTTGTTAGAGCCCTGCTTTCCGGCTCCAAGATTCCGATTTCCTGCACCTGGGCAGGTCCCCTTATTTGCAGTTCATTCCTCACCTGCCCCTTTCTCCTGTCACAGAAGGCTTGGACTCAGTACAGGGACACCTACACTCACAAAGTCTTCCATCTCACTTAAAATATACCTCCTACGGGGCTCTGACACTTACTCCCAAGACCACTTTCTTCCAAGATTCCCGTCACTTCCACAGCCAGGCGGTTTTTCCTTGCTGGTCTAAATTAAGTTCAGAAATATCTTCCTTTTGTTACCTCTCCTACCTTTTGAGAGGCAACATTGTTGACAAGGAAAGTCCAGAGTTTCTAAAGCCTTCTCTCTGGGTGTAGCTTCCCCCTCTAACCGTGAGGCAGCTGCTCTGGGAGCCAAGCCTCAGATGTTTGTATATGCTGAGCCATCACACAGTTTATCAGAGATTCACCATGAAAGTCAGCTCACTCCCCGAGAAAGTGAAATAGGGTAGTTTGCCCCCTCGGCATCCTGTGCTGCAGGTGGACCCCTGCCGGGGTGGGGCTGCTGGGCAGGCTCTCCCTGCGTGCTTCCCTGCTTCCTGTCAGCAGACAAATGCAAGGCGCCGAGGGAAGGAACTAAGGATGTTAATCTTCCTCTTCTCAAAAACCCTATTATCTGCTTGTTGAAAACAGACATACACATGTGAAAAGATGACTAAATATGTCAGGCATTAAATGTAAAATGCCATCTGAGTTGAACGGACTACATATCCAACATGAGTTCAGAGGCAAGGCCGAGATCGCTTCCAGCTGTGGTGGTCAAGGCCGGCTTCACTGAGGGAGAGGAGCGTGCGAGCCTGGCATGAAAGGCAGACAGCTTTGGACTGGCAGGGAGAAGAGGTGATGATTACAGACCTGAGGGAGCCACGCCCACCTTAGGGTTGGATGAAGAAATGATGCTTTTTAAATGCCTTCTTTTAAAGGTTTTATAGATATGCTCTGCCTTTCTTACCGGAGTGAATTAGGAGTGCCATGTGCAGTGTATGGTTGGGGGCTTGCCCACTGGGAGACATTGAAGTAGTGAATCTGGATGGATGTGAGCGAGGGTCTTGAAGAAGCTGTTGCAATGTTTACAGTAGATAAGATAGAAACCAGCTACAGCTGCATTCATAGATTTATTTCTGCACAAATAATGGTGGGTAAAATTAGCAGACATCTGGAAGAGGCACATATTTCAGTTATTTTGGTCTGATCTATAAAGCGCACTCTGAGGAATATGATTGGTAGCTGGTCTTAATAAACAGTTAGTGGGTTCTGCCTGCCTGAAATGCAAAACAGATGTATCTTTGTTCTCTTAAACTGACTTTGATGAATAAACTATATGTGACGTCAGGTCCGAGCTATTGGATGTCTGAGCCCTACTCAGAAATATGTTAGAGTATAAAAAAGTTTCCATGGTCGACACTGAGAGAACAAAGTGAATTCCAGTCGTGTTGCTGTTAGCATTGAAGCAGGTTCAGAAATTCAGGGAGGCCTTCGTCCAACAATCCGTTTTGGTATTTGGGGGGCATTGTTCCTCTCCGCCACCCCAAGGCACCCTCCCCTCACAGCTGCGAGCAGTGAGGGCGTGTGGTTTTCAGCTGTCACTGTTAGGGCTTTTTGACAGTCATTAGTGCTGTTTTGCTTATTTGTACAAATGCTTTCTAAAAGAGCAAAATAGGATTCTGTAACAGCGATCCAATATCTGGAGACTGTGATGTTGCCGTTTCCCCCTATTTGTTTGGTTATGAATGATGCGGGATTTTTAATCATTAGCATCTTGGCTTTGCTGGGTGTTTTTGGCAGACTGGCCCTCCAGCCAGCCCTGCGCTGTGCTCTGTGCATCAGGAAACCAGCTCACTCTGCAGGTGTTTCATCCATAAACAAGCATCAGCCACGGGCTCCTCTTTCTTTTTACGGAAACCCTTTGGAATTTAACTTTCAGATACAAATACTTGGAGCAGTTGGCAGCTGAGGCACACGAGAAGGAACTGAGAAGCCGGAGTGTGAGCCGGGGCAGAGCTGACCTCTCCTTGGACCTGACCTCACCGGCAGCCCCTGCCTCCCCCGCCCATCTGAGCCATAGCCCTTCGTCTCCAGACTCACAAGAGGCTCTCACAGTATCATCCTCCTCCCCAGGAACACCTCAGCATCCCCAAGGTGAGTGCAAGGAGAGTAGAGGGGAAACTGATGGGTTAATTAACATCAGACAAGCTTCTTCTGGGCAATAGTAACCATTCCTATGTGCAAACTAATACTGAGAGGCAACTAAGGGTAAGTTTGGAGCGACTGCAACCTGTGCTGCCACTGATAAACTAGATGTCTTCTGAGCCACTTATATTAAAACAAGATTATTTACAAAGACTGTAAATGTATGATCATTGAAAAGGGAGAATATCGAAAATTAGACTGACTTTGGCATTTAATACTAAATCATAAGGTTTTAACTTAGTACTCTATAATTTGGGTATTATTTATTTATCGGATCTGCCCAATGAAGTGACCACTTTTAAATTTTTTTAGCCTAGGAATTGTCGGTCTGCTTTAAATTAAAATGGTGGAGAATGAAATTAATTAAAGCAAGCAAAGAAAAATGTGGATGTAGTGAAAATAGAAGTTATATATTGAAGTAGAAAAAATTGAAAATAGTAAAGATTACTGGTGCGTGGGTGTGGGTGCAGATGCTTGTGTGCAGACAGACAGGCTGGCCCTGGAGAAATTCCCTGTCGTCTTAGCTTTATTTGGAATAAAAACAATGATATTGTACACTGCAGCCTTGGAGCATCAGCTGTTTTTTTGATTGCTCTGCAAATTGTGGGTCATTTTCTTTCGCATTAAGAGAGAGGATGGTTCTTGGGCACAGGCGCCTACACAGTGTTGTGTTGATTAACCCTGCAACTAGCACTGTTTGGTTGAATCCAGTGTTATGGCTGGAAGCCTGATCTAGACTTAGCCAACTGAAGACAACAGAGACACTAAACTTTTAACTCTAGGAGGGTTGACTAAATATGGCATAAAGTTTAATTTAAACAAGGCAGGACTCCATGACCTCAGCAGAACTGGATGTAACGGAACAATCTTGTCTGTCCAATTCCTCGTCGGCTCTCCAAGCCTCGGGGCTCATTCTGCAGGAGCAGGCTGGCTCCACCACAGCTTTCCATCACATCCAGTTACTCCTGGTCCCCGAGCCATGGAAGATTGTCTCAGGCAGATGGCTCAGTCATAGATGAGTAATGTCGGTCTTAAAATATTGAGATTCTGAGAATCAAGAAAACAGACTGTTCTATAGTAGCCCTGTGCTTTCCAAACCCTGCCTGATATCACCCTCTATCTAAATTGTGGTGTTTCCAGAGGCAATATGAGAAATATTCCCTTGCACAGTTGTGGTTCAGCACTTAATCTTGGAACTTTTTTTGACTCTAAGAGTTGTACCTCCAGCAGTTGATAGAATGTTTATCTAAACTGTGAAATGCAGAATGGCCCCAAGCTAAGAGGGAATTGTCAGTATCTATAAATATCGTTTGTCCTCAGAATTTTTAATCTGCTTGTTGTTTGTGGCAAAAAGACAGTTCCTCCAGTATTTTGTCCAGTTATAGTCAAACTTGAGGCCATTCTATCCAATTAAAAGCACAGAATATTTTAAACTTCAATAAGAACACACAAGATACTTATTTTGTATATACTCAATATGCATTTGGGAAAAATAAAGTTATTTCAGTATGTAATAAGAAGGGTGAGTAGCAAATGTCATTCTCCTCTACAGAAAAGGGATTAATAGACTCTGAGAGAATGTTTGACTGAAATCACAGAATAAGTGATACCTGTATTTGAGAAAGAAATACTGAACTTGAATTTAGACATAATTACAAATTATTAAAATAGCATTATATAATGTCTGCTTTTTCCTGAAAAAAAAAAAAAAAAGGCAATGGCTCTGTGGAATCTAGAAGGCTGTCAATCATATGTTAAGTAATTATCATCCAAATCAGTTGGAACCAGCAAAGTATTCTAACCTCCTTATCCTAATGCTAACTGAATTATACAATTGGAAATTGTAAGTGTATAAGAAGAAATGCTGTGAGAGGATAGTCGCAAAAAGAACTGCTGAGGCTTCCTTCTGGTTTGGAGGTCTTTGCCCTTACGGCAGAAGTACAAAGTTGGGTGACAGAAAGGTTGATGTCAGCCTACCTTGTTATTGTTCTTTGAAACATTCTGCTGGCATCCAATTAACAGTCTATTCTGTTTACCAGACCCCATTTTCAAATGCTCAAAGTAATTTTTTTCTTATCCCTAACATTTACAATATCCCAACATCTGGAGGAAGAATAAAAATATAACCACACGTCCAGATGTTTGTCCTACACCAAATACCTGGTGTTATGTGGTCTAAATGTGCCAGGGGTTGACTTGCTTTGTTATACTTTATTCTTGTGGAATAATCTGATAATAATCCACTTCACATTTTTTTCGCATGCTCTGCCCCTTCCTCCCAAGTGTTACTATTTAATGTCTTGCATCTGAATAAGTAGGGGAGATGCTATTATCTGTGTTTTACTGAGGCTCAAATAGATGGGAAGATTTGCTTCGGATATTGTTGGCACCACACTGGAAGTAGAACCAGTGTTTTGGTACCAAACCCAGCTGTTGATCAGGGTCATGGTTCCACAGTGTTTGTGGTGGTATTCACGTTAATGCCGCATCGTCCCTTTGCTTAACCTCTCCCCAATATCTGCAAAAATTATGGCCCACATTTCAGAATTATATTGACAAAAAAAGAGGAAAAATGAATATTTGTTATTGAATTATATGTACTTCAGTATTAAAATCACTTTATGGGTTCTTTTAGTAAAACTCCTTACTCAGATTCTGGAGAACTTTTAATAGCAGAAGATATGAAAACATCAGAATCTTCTTTTCCTTTTCTCCTACAAAATATATTTTGAAAGAGGGAAGGCCTAATGGTAAAATACCAATACCATTATGTGCCATCTACTGAGAACTTTCAGCCAAAAAAAGCTTCCCAGCTCAATCTGCTGTAACTTTTGTATAAATTATGCCACCCACTATCAAGTCAATGTGTGCTTGAATTGTTTTTCCATCTGACCCTACTGTGGCTCACAGCAGATGTTTGTCCCAATATGGACCAGACTTAGTGGTGATGGTCTGAATATTTTTGCACCATGTGAAACTGCCAGGCCCACATGAGGAACAAACATACATGTGTTCTCATTTGCACTGTGCTGTAATTAATAGAGACAGCACCCAATTTAGGTAAACATGGAAGGACCCCTCTCTTCATTTATTGTTTTAATTATCCTTCCCTTATTTTCACTGAGCCTGGTGGTATACATCAGAATATCTATCTAATAAGTTTATTTCCTATTATTTTAGGAAACTCACAGATGACTCTGGAAACAAGTTATTATGAGTAATCAGAGAAATAGGTATAGTGTTCTTATTGGGATGGAGTTCTTCAATATGACTCTTGAGACAGTTACTCTGAGGATTAATAACAATCTGTGTACCCACAAGTGAAGTCGATATAGCAAGGTAACCTATTATCTCAGTGGGTATCAGATATAGGTAACCTACTTCATGGAAACAAAGAGGAGAAAACCACTCATCTGAAAACCCGGTGTTGGTGGTGGTCCCTGCAGGGTGTCCCAGGATTGAACTGTGTTCCTTTGTTGTTCCTTGTCCTGACACCTGAGTCCCTCCTGAGGCTAGGTGGAGAGAGATGACCATTCGGGTGGAAGGAAGCTGCTGTCAAGAGTTTACAAGCAGCTTTCACCCACTAATCTATCCAGGAAAGCATGCATAATGGCTAGATTATTTTTCTCATTTTAAGCTTGGTATTCTTTATATTGCACACAGAAACAATACTTAGAAATTCATTTGAAAATTTTGCCACACTATATTAATTTTATGTCAGGGAAAAATGTGTTCAATAGTGATTTTTTCTACCTGTAATTTGATTCCTAGGTATTTCCAACTATCTCATTGTTTGGCCCCAGAGATATCAAGTATGGGGGCTACTTACCAGCATTCACCTGGAGGCATTTATGGAAATTATTGACATGGTATTCTGATATTTTCTCTCACAGATCCAGGCATTTAAAGTACTGGTAAATATGGCAATTCCTCTAGCCTCCTTATCCTCAAACCTGGAAATAAAATATAGACGTATAATTATATCATGAAATGTGCAGTTCATTTAAATGAATAATTGTTTTTCATGTAGGTGTCATTCATCATCATGGCTGTTGTCATTGTTACCAGTCACTCACTGAGCGTCTTTGTCACCTTCGTTGTGTAACATGTTTTGAGTCTCCTTCAGGTGTAGACACTCTCCTAGGTTGCCTAATCCACATGGAAGAAATCAGAAACATCTGGTATCCTATTTCCAACTGGCACAGTAGCAATAGAATATCATCAATCATCAACTTAATGCATGCTGGTTCCCTTGCATAAAGCTCTTGGACACCTTCAGTCCAGTATTTCTTGAATTGGCAGGAAACTAGATTCCTTGTGGTTCTGTGACTCAGGGCTGCCCCATCTTCCCATACCTCACTTGACTGCTGCTACTTGATGCCATTTGGTCAATTAGACAAAATCTCTTAGGAACTCTACCCAAGGCCAAGGCCCTGCCTGCTTTTACACCTGCTATGGAACGTTTTGAGAGCCTTTGCAAATCATTGGATTTTTCCTGCCTTACTATTTCTCTGTCTCTAAAAATGGAAAAAGGCAAAATATTCCCTTATTTCCTCCTATAGAGAATGACAGTTGCCTGCAGTGTGCTTTCTTGCACCTATTTTAAAACATTAAATGGTCTTGAGTCCTTTTGAAGTAGACAAAGTATAAATTTTACTTAAGGATACTTAAATAAAGACAAGGCTCAGAATGGCATTGAGAAAGTTGTTAAAGAAGGGTATTATGTGATCAACATGATAATTTCATAAACAACAATTAGGTATCAAAAACTGTGAGTCTGAGGCTTTACCGTACTTGCAAGCTGGTAAGTTAGTCTTCCACGATTTTCATAGATGTTGGCAGAAGATGCGAAACTCCTGGGTTAGAGACAATAGACTTTATTACCCAAAGCAATAGTAGTAGCCAGAGTATCAACATTTATGCTATTTTCCTTAGCCCCATTTCCCACAAGGTGGTGTGAATAGGCCCAAGTGATACTGCACACACACTGAGAGGACCCCTGAGCTTAGGGACCCCAAATCCCGAAGATTCAGCAGTAAGCATGTCTTCCCTTTGTACCAGAGGGAGATACTTCCTCAGAGAAAGCTGCCTCCACCAGGTACATTGGGAAGTTCTAGTCACTTTTTTGTTGACTTTCTAGATCCAGCAGCTCTAGATTCCTGTGCATCCTCTAGATAATCTCCAGACTCAATGTGTTATTTGGCTTTCATGTCTTCTACATTTCTCATCATTGTTTTCTCATCATTTTGTCTTAATCTTTCTCATTGTTTTGTTTCAATCCTCTTACTCTTCCACCCATTTCCTAAGTGTCGGATTTGTTTTTTAAGCTTTCTTTCCTAGAAACCTTTTCCTTTCATGCCACACCCTCTGACTGTGCCCTCACCCACCTGATTTTTAACTACCATCCATACACTAAAAACTGCCCAGTGTGCATCTCCAGCCTTGGCCTTCTTGAACTCGGGATGTGTATACTCACCTCCTTAGACATTGCCATCTGAATCACTTAAATTGCTTTTCACTTTCTGTTTATAGCATGAAGTAGAATCTATGTGTTAATCAATATTAGAATAATTGGACCTGAATCTGACTTCTTTTTTTGAGGAAGATTAGCCCTCAGCTAACTACTGCCAGTCCTCCTCTTTTTGCTGAGGAAGCCTGGTCCTGAGCTAACATCGGTGCCCATCTTCCTCTACTTTATATGTGGGACGCCTACCACAGCATGGCTGCCAAGCGGTGCCATGTCCGCACCCGGGATCCGAACCAGCGAATCCCGGGCCGCCGAGAAGCGGAACATGCGAACTTAACCGCTGCGCCACCGGGCCGGCCCCTGAATCTGACTTCTTTTTTTGTCCTGTATTGATACTACAGTGAAATTATATCATATTCATGTTTAACCAAGTGAACTTAATCAGAAGGATACTCTCAAGGGCAATAGTGGGGAGTGGAAATTACAGTTTAAATAGTGTGTGTAATCTTTCCCCACATCCAACTCAGGTGTTTGTCCCCATGTAAGCATGACATGAGGGCCATGGGTCTGTTTTATTCTTGAGCCATTCCTGACTCTCATGTGACTCTTGTAGTGTGGACGACTTGCTGCGTCAAATGTGATTTGAGAATTTAAGGATTTGTCTTTGGAGCTCACATGGTTCGTGACTATAAGCCCAGTACTTCTTATGGCATTAAAGCTAAATGAAAACCTTGATTGTTGGAACTGTGAGGGTAGGTACAAGAGCTATAAAGTGGTACCTTTCAAAGGGGCTGTTGAAGATAGTTTTTGACCATGGATGGTTTTCATCTTAAGAGGTGGCTTAGGCTCAATTAAACCTGTTTGGAAAAATCTAGGTCTGAGTTTTGAGGACAAAGCTGGACTTAATTTTGAAGGCATACAAATTCATTAGACTGATGAAACAGTATTTTTCAGATGATAAAGTATTTCTTTTGTAAAGCTTGAGTAGACGGAATTTGGCCCTTCCTAATGAAACTATTCCTATAGAGCAGTGATTCTCAACCAGGGGCGATTTTTCCCCTAGGGGACATTTGGCAGTGTCTAGAGACATTTTTGATTGTGACAACTGGGGAGGAGGTGATATTGGCCTCTAGTGGGTAGAAGGCAGGAATGCTGCCATTCCTACGATGCACAGGACAGCCCCACCACAAAGAATTACCTGACCCCAAATATCCATAGCACCAAGGCTGAGAAACACTGCTCTAGAGTGAATGTGAGTGAACAGCTTTGCAAAACTGGCCCAAGACCAAAGGCAAATTCTAAAGAATTTTCAAAGTTGTGAGCTTTTTCTCTTGGGACCACAAGTTTAAAGTTGATGGTGTTAGTTATTAGCTATGAACTGGGGAGGTCCCTGGAATCTACACAGTTTGGAGCAACTATTATAGAACTGGCCAGCCCAGACTTGGGTTTCATAAGTCTTGTCAGAAAGCCAAGCCCTGGCAAAGTCATCGAGACACCATCACAGAATGAAATCAATTGAAGCCACCCAAAGACTTATTAACTTCAGATCTTTTTTACCAGCGATTTATCTCTTCAAAGAAAAATTGGACACTCTGGACTCCACTGTCAGGGACACTGAAGAACTGGAAGGTTCATGCCCACTGTGTGTTTTGTTTGTTTGTTTTTCAGGAATGATTATGTGCTTCTCCTTTGTGTCCTGAGTCACCGACCACACAGTGTAACATCACTATTAACAGCTCAAGCTTTTTCAGTCAGGCTGATCAAGGTTCAGATCCCAGCTCTGTTAGCATTTGCTGTGTTTGTCAGTGAGGTCCTGTTGGAAGCAGATGGCACATGTTCAGAGGGTGTCTGAAGGCAGTCAGTGGAGGGACGGGCTTGCCAAGGGGTGGAGAGGGTCAAGGGAGCATCAGCAGATAGGAAAGCACCCAGAGACCAGATCGGCCACAGTGGGAAACTGTCAACCTGCTCCCACCTCCAGACCTGGAGGAACTTGGTGAATGGCTGGGACCTGGTAAGGCCTGTGGCCTTGGGAGGGAGCCCACGGGACAGAAACAGTGGCCTGACAACCTCTGTCAAACTGAGAACAAACATGGAGAGAGAGCAGGGGCATAAATACTCCGGCTTCTCCTTCCTCCCACCTTTGCTGGCACCTCCGGGGGGCTGACCCATCTGAAAGTGAGAGAGAACACAAACGCAGGAGGTACTCTCTGTAGAGGCCAGCCTCCCAGGACACAGAGCAGAACAGAGAATGGGACTGGAGGAGCAATCTGAGAGTATCCAGCCTGCAGTGTAGCCCTGGACAAGTTACTTAACCTCTCTGAACATGTTTCCTCCTTTAATCTTCATATTGTCTACATGAGAACTAAATAGGGTGTTGTGTATGTGGTTCCTAGGACTGCACTGGTGGGTAGAAGGCA
Source organism: Equus przewalskii (assembly GCF_037783145.1). Classification (NCBI taxonomy): domain Eukaryota; kingdom Metazoa; phylum Chordata; class Mammalia; order Perissodactyla; family Equidae; genus Equus; species Equus przewalskii. The sequence continues at coordinate 58,566,975 of NC_091837.1, forward strand.
CTCAATACACAGTAACTTTTGTTTTTATTTGGCTTGAAGGCCAAGCAGGGCCTGATGTCTAGTGAGGTTTGCGGGACCAGGTGAGGAGCAAGTGCTGGGCTGTTGGAAAGAGAAAGAGAACCAGCTAGGATGAGTCAATGTCTGCCCTCGCTGCCTTGGAACAGGGGATGAGCTGGCTGAAATCCTCAAGGTCTGCTCTTTCCTTACCTCTCTCCCAGCTTTGTGATCTGCTTGAGGGAAAGACCAGTCATCTGACTGGGCACCTTTTATATTCTCTCAACAGAAACACTCAAATTTTCCCTCTTTCCCTGTGGTTCTCGTGCTAATGGGTTCGCATTCTGACTCTCCAACCTCTCTCTTCTGTAAGGTCTGTTTCCTTTGGATAGCAAATGCCCTTTAGTGGCTGTGTTCTGCTTATAGGTCCTTCCTCCCAGGGTGGTGATGACCAGGTTCCTTGTTACTTCCTTCCGAATACTGTATACTGTGGACCTCCTCTTTCCTATTATTTCTTCCACATCGCATAAATTATCCATTACCGTATCCTTTTATCCAGTTTAATTCTGATTTATTTTCTCCTCCTATACCCTCTACTCCAACCTTAAAGTTTAGTTTACAGCCCTCTGAATCAGGTCAGTGCAGGTTCTCGCCAAATACATTTTTCTGGCCTTTGCTAAATGCGTTCTGGCCATGCCAAGATCCCATCAGTCTGCTCTCTCAGGACGTGGTCCAGGAAGACAGATCCCAGTTCTGGACGCCTTTTATGTTGCCAGGCACTTCTTGCCATGTCCTCCTTTCATTTCCAGACTAACACCCACCGCAGGGAGAAGGGCTGCCGGGCACCTGGCCCAAATCCTCCTTGTGTTTCCCCTCCTCCTCTGCCCAGCCCCGAAGATGCGGTCAGAGCTTTGTGTCCTTCCTCTGTCTGAGGTGATGGGCAGGCGTGGGTGGTTATGGACAAGTGTGGGGAGCCCTGGCCGCTCCTGACTTGCAAGTTTGGTTTATCACAGTCACTCTGAGCCTGCCTTGAAGACGAGGCTGCTGGGTCCTTACGGTCATGTGCTTGGGAGTGGGGGCCGTGCCCCTTCCTGCCTGGCACCTGGGCCTGGGTCTCCACCATTCCCTCCCGGCCTCAGCTCTCTGAGGGCAGTAAGCAATCCCTCCCCATAGAGAGGTCTGAGGATTTAGTAGACACTTCAAGTGCAATGCTCAGTGACAGCGCCTCAGAGGGAGCCAGCAGCCCCCTGCTCCCCTCAAGTGCTAACACAGCACCTCCCCCAGTGGATCTCTGGGATGGAAAACTTCTTCCCAGTGTCCAGAATCGCAATCACTTACCCATGTGTTCTTCCAGTGGCACCATTTATTTGTTTTCTTTTTCTCTTGAGCCCCACCAACTGGCATTCACCTCTTCCTCCTCAGTCTCTTTATCTACAGGGTTGTTTCCTGACTGTTTGCCTCACACCAACCAGGCACGCTTCAACTGGCCCAGCGGGAAGCATAGTTTGCCTGTGATGCAGGCGTAGGCAGGGGTCATCTTAGACAAAATGAGACATGGCCTACCTCTGCCTGAAGCAGCCATCACTGCCCTTAGTGTAAAGTCGCAGGTTCCTACCTTGCCTTACAAGGCCTGTTGCCCCTGACACTGGACATCTTTCATTCCTTCCACACACCCTGTGTTCCCAGGCTCTGCATGTGCGCTTTCGTCTGCCAAGAAGATTCTCGTGTCCACTTTTCCCCATTTTAATCCTTTCATCCTTGGTGACTCTGCTTAAATGTTATTTTGGCACAGAGACTTATGTCCCTTCCCAGGCCTTGCCAAAGACCCTGGTCGTACCCTCCTACAGCACTGTGTTCTTGCTGTTAGGACAGCCATCACATTTATGAATATTTTTTAATTGTATCTAGTGCGAGCTGAGGGGCTGGGATTACCCTGTGTCTTTTGGTGCTAGGGTTCAGCCATCTTTGCCAGCAGAGGCCATGGCAGGACGGGTGGCATCTCTTTGCTCCTCTATAACCTCCATGGCGACGAGAGCTGGGTCTGTCTTGTGTATCACTGTGTCTGTCACCACCAACACCATTGTTGGGCCAGAGAAAGCCTCATTAAATACTGGGACTAGCAACAGTGGGAGGTTGTGAGTAGTTCTTGCCCCTCGGTGTTGACAAACGTCTTAGCTCTCTTTAGGACTTTTCCTCCAGTTTCCTAGGGACTCAGCGTGGGTAGATGATACTTTTCTCTGTGTCTTCTCAGAGAGCAGCCGATCTGCTTGGGGCAGTGAGTCAAAAGGAATGGTTGTGTGTGTGTGGGAGGGGGCTGTTGACAAGGGAAGTCTTAAGGAAAGAGAATGGGAAAGGGGAGCAGAAATGTTCTGGAATTCAGTGTGCAGTCCCAGAGCCATCCTGGGTACTTCCTGAGTATCAGTGTGAACTTTATGATCAGATGCCTCAGGACCGTGCCGGGGGCTCTTGACATGAGAGGAAGGCGAGGTCTTGGCCCTCTGGGCAATTATTCCTGTGTTTGATTAATACGGCTTGAGATGGACTCTGCCGTGGATCCTGGCTGCTCCTTCCAGCGAGTCCCTGTCACTTGTTATCCAGCACCCTCACTGGAGTGCCTGGCCACATACTAGCATAACCTCCATTGATGAATTTTATGTCCTGTGTTCCTAGCCAGGTGGTGGGCCCTCTGAAAGCAGCAATATGTGTTATGACCCACATTTTGCCTGATGTATACAGCACAGAGCTTGTCAGGAATGAGCAGCTATGCACGTTTGCTGTCTCTATCACCTTCACTCTCCACTTTTGGTGGTTTTGCTTGACTTGAATGTATGTGAATATTGCTTAATTTGTTCATCATTAGGACAGCCTGACACCCCAAAGAGTTGCAGTCAGACCTTGTGGACACCAAGTCAATGCTTTCTGATTAGGAGATAGTGTTGGAGACGATTACCTCCCCAGCTGTAATGGAAAAGAAAAACCACCCCACTGTTCAGATCACACATATAAATGTCCGACTCCGTGAAGTTAGGCCCTTACATATGGGGGTGAAATTGTACTGTTTATTCCCAAGAGTGTGTGGCTTTTCTAGAGTTTGCATGTCCATTACCACACCTGTCCATGCAGCCGCTGGCTATTCAGGGGCCAGAGTTGCTGCTTAAGTGGAAGGAAACACAACAGTGGAGTGTGTGTAGGCTGGAGTCAAACAACCATGAAATCGTGGATTCTTCCTACTTTGTCTGCCTGGTCTCCTGGGGATGGTGAGTAGACACAGGCTCATGGCGACCAACTGCGCACAACTCTCTTTCAGTGATAAAGCCACACGGAGGCTCCCTTGCCAGTTTTCACCATATGCTCACCAATTAAAACTCAAATGCATGCCACATGCTAGGCTGTTGGAAACACATTTTCTTTTTGATGTGGCTATTCTGAAGTAAATGTGTGCAAGAACATATGCTTTCTGTCAACCAAATGATGACATTGCTCTTGCTACAACTATGCTTTTGCCATGCTTGTAAAACGAATGGGGTTTTGTATCTCTTTGCTAAATACTCTATTATCAGATGAAAAAGAAATTATCGTAAAAATTCCTTCAAGACCAAAGGGAATTTTTCTCAAAGGTCTGTTCACTCTCCTTGTACCCAGCCCAGTTTTTGCTTTTAAGGAAAAGTGCCTGACACCCATCCTTGAGCATGTGGGTTCATTTCTCTGTGCCCTTTGGCTTCCTCTGCTACTGCCAGACAGTGCATCTCTGCCTGGGAACTTTGCCCTCATATCACCAGTTCCTATAACAGTCCGTATTGGTGGTACCCAGCAGGGACAGCCAATAGACAGCATAATGCCTTTGCTGTCCTGTCCTCCCTTCCTCCAGTTTCTCCAGGAAGCAGGTTCTTGTACTAGGCTGGAAGATATACACTGTGTCATCAAGCCACAGGCAGGCAGAAGGGAGAGGCCCTCTGTCCTCTATGACCCATTCCTACCTGAAGGGCGTTGGGGGGATTCCCACAGGGAGTATTTCTTCCCTGTGGTGGTTGGAAGTTACCCAAGGACATAAGGAGAGGCTGGCGTGTCATCCTCCCCATTGTCTCCCTCCTTCCCTACCCAATTGGAAGGCAGCCTGAGAGCAGACTTGGAGGGGAGGTTGTCTGCTGGACCTAGTGAGTCCTGGCAGAATGACTTCTTGCTGGGAAGCTGAGGGCAACTGGGCTCCCTGCCCAGTGAGGCCTAAGCTTTCCTCTCCCATAATAATGCCACTGCCAGGCCTACCTCGGGGTCTGCTCTGCACACCCCGTTGCCAGCCGTCCTCACTCACCGGAGCTGGCATGATACCTCCACAGAGAGAGAGCTCCCCAATCTGCTTGTTTGAGCACATGCTCTTGGGGCACACTGCCTGGATTCAAGCAACGTGGCTTTGCCCAGCCCTGATGGTCAGATTCTCAGGAGTAACCCATCCTCCTCTGGCCTTCATGTGCAGCAGTGGGCTCAGAATTTTTTGTATCCTCAATCATTTTGCTACCCATCCACAGCTCACAGCTGAGAGTTTTGCTCAGCAAAAGCATGCATAAGCCAGACTGCCATTTCCCTGCTCCCTAGAGGATGGCACACGTGGGAATCTGGGCATTTTACCTTGGTACAAGCATCAAAACTCCGGTCTTGAAAGGTTTACAAATAGTTCTGTGCCCATAAGTGATTCTTCTAAGTAGCTTTCAAAATTATAGGTTAACTTCCCATTGTGAGCAAACGTGACTCAAGTACAGGTTGGCAGGCCTCGTTGGTTTAGCCACTGATACAACATCAGGCTGCTGCTTGCTTGTCAGCTTGTTTCACCATGGATTTTTTTCTCTTTTCCTGAAGAGGTAAAAGGATCATGTATTAGTTTTCTATTGCTGCATAAAATATTGCCACAACATAGCAATTCCAAACAGCACCCATTTATTATCCATAAATTGAATAGTTTCCATAGGTTAGAAGTCCAGCAGGGTTCAGCTGGATTCTTAGCCCTGGGTACCACAAGGCCAAAATCAAAGTTGTGCCGGCTGGGCTCTTATCAGAAGGCCCTGGGAAGAACCCACCTGCAGGTTCCTTCAGGTTGTTAGCAAAATTCAGTTTCTTGCACTTGCAGGACTGAGGTCCCTGTTCCTTGTTGGTGGCCATCCAGGAGTCGTTGTCAGCTTCTAGAGGCCACTTGCATTCCTTGTCATGTGGCCTCTCCGTCTTTAAAGCCAGCACTCATGTGTCAAATCCTTCTGTGCTTCTAGTTTCTCTGACTTCCTTTCCTACTGCTAATCAGAAGACACTCAGCTTTTAAAAAGCTCACTGGATTGGATCAGGTCCACCTGGATAATCTCCATACCCTTAAGGTCAGGTGACTTGAGACTTGAATGTCAGCTGCATCCTTTCCCTGCAGTACCTAGATCGTGCCTGATTGAACAACCAGGGGACAGGAGTCTTGGGGGCCACCTTTAGAATTCTGCCCACCACAGCCAGCACAGAGAAGTCAACCTCACATCCATTCTGACACCTCACTTGACACTTCCAAGAGATTCCTGCTGTGATTATAATCTCCATTGTTGTCTCCTCCAGCAAGTGCAAGGGATCCTGGGCCTGAACCAGAGGCAGAACCAGAACCAGAGGCAGAGGTGGGGCAGGTTGCTGAGGAGGCTAGCCGGGAAATAGCCCCTGCTCACGTGGGAAGACAGAGTGAAGTGGAGCGAGCACTGGAGCAAGAGCCAGAAGAGCGAGCCTCCCTCAGTGAGAAAGAGAGGCAGAACGAGGAGGTGAACGAGAGGGACAACTGCTCTGCCTCCAGCATCTCCTCCTCCAGCAGCACGTTGGAGAGGGAAGAGAAGGAGGACAAGCTCTCCAGGGACAGGGGAACTGGTAATAAAGCCCCTTTTCTCCATAAACATATTCCAGGGAACCCTGGGGTGGGGGACCTGGTTTGCTGGCCTCTGAGGCAACCTGCTGGCTCAGCTCACTCACTGTGCTGTGTCACCTGTTATCTGGAAGTGAGGAATGTGGCCACACTCTTAGCCAGCCAGCAACTTCCTGTCCCATAGAAAGGTGGCTCCCACGCCCTCTGCCATGCTGTTGCACCATCACTTCTCCAGGGGCCGAAAGGGCCCGATTCGAGGGCAACAGAGGACTTTTCCTAGGGTATAAGCCCCAACAGAGAAATTCCTTTTCCTTCTACTTGTTTGATTGTTAATAGTAAGTGTAGCTTTTTCCTAATTTAATTTGGAGACATGGCATATTATCTACTCCCTTGAAAGACTTTTTTCAATGAAGTAGGTTAAACCATTATGACCGAACATTTCAGACCAGAGCAAATTTGTTAAAGTGAATTGAATGAGTGCTTCCAAAAAATGGCAGTTCACAATGTGCTGAGGTCAATTTGATGTTTTCTACTAGAATATTCATAATTTAAGTAATTTTCTGTAGTATACTCAGGATTATTCTTTTCTCTGGTATAAAGTGCATGCTTTTCCTTATGGAATTATACCTTTTTGATACGGTACTGATATTCATTCAGTTCACCTGTGTAATGGTGACAAATGGAATGTTAGTCCTCACTAGGGACTCAGAGTGGGCACTACGGAGGGTTATAGGAATTGGAAATGATTTCTATAATCATTTGGATTATGATTCCTATGCTACACTGTGGGGTTGGTTTTCCTGCCTGTGACTTATGTGCTGTCAGGGTGGTAGGGAGCCGCCTCTTGCAACTAACTCTCCTCACCAGTGAAGGATGTCTTATGGGCCAGCCTTCATTAAACTACAGAGTGACACTCAAAGAGCCTACATCTTGGGTTCAAAGGGCAGTGTGAAGGCTCCACAAGGACCTGCCAACCAGTGGCATGACCCACGTATGGCTTGTTAGTTCACAGCTTGAGAATACAGTGTCTCTGAAGCATAGATGAATGAATGAAAATGGAATGAATTAATGACACCATAATGTCGCCCATGAGACCTGTCAATCAATGGCTTAGTCTAAAATAGCTAAAATTTGAGTTTTCACCAATTATGATATATCACTAGATTTTATTCTCTATATTACTGATTACTATGATGCAGTGAAAAAGGACTAAAAGACGTTATTAGTTTACGTCTTAGGAATTATTGCATTGAAAATCTTATAACTGTTTGGTTGAAGATGTATATGCTAAGAGGTGTTACATATATTGATACTTTCTTAATTTCTTTCCAAGTAAGATTACAGTAAATCTCCCAAATTCTACTTATTATTCACATTCAATATAATTATGGTCACAGTGCAGGGTGTCAGGTAAGACTTCTTTATCAGTTTGGACTTAAATCACGTTTTATTTATATGAACAGCTTTAAGAATTATTCATCATAACTACGCTTAGCAGGCCTAAAATGTATCAACAAGTTGGTTTAGTAAAAATAAGCCAGGGAACAGAACTTTCTTAGATCAGATTGTCCAATAGTCTTCCAAATAAGGACAGGTTTCCAAAAATGGAGACTCTGTTCCCACTGAAGAACCATTGACTTTCTACCAAAAGCTGGTGGTTTCCAAGTGTAGAGACTCAGGAATTAGGTCTCTGCAGTGATTTTTTCTGCTTCAGTCTGGTGCTGTTAGAGGTGTGATCATGTTTATTTGTTGTAGCTTATTGATTTCTAAAAGATCCCACTGCTCACAGGCACTGTCAGCAGTTGTATGGAGTCAGGACAGCTCTGTCATCATAGCTCTTGCTTTTCAGAATGTTCTCAGTTGAATCATTAAGGCAATCAAAATGATTCCCAGTCTTGTTTTTAATGACTGTATCTGTTACTTGAAGATGAATTTGTGGGGCTTGAAAGAGGCTCAACTTATTATGCTCCTGTGGTTTTCTTTTTCTTTGTTTCCTGTGTTCCACTCCATGGCATTAGTGAGAGAGGCTTTATCGTAGCATTTGTCACACTTTGTTGTAATTACTTATATAGCTGTCCTTTATCTCCACTTGAATGTAAGCTTTTTGAGGATGGGGATGTCTGTCTTGTTTATTATGGGTCCTCACTTCCTAGCTGTGTGCCCAGAACATAGTAGGGGCTCCTAAAGCCTTGATGAATAAATGAATGAAAAGGTGCTGGCTGAGATGGAGAAGCTCCATTGCTCATAGGTCTTCCCTCTTACAACTAAAATATTAACCCCTGGGCATAACAGAACAATCAGTTACAGGAGGACTCTGAATGGTGGAAAGAAGACGGCAGACTGACTAGGGACCTTTGGACTTGAACAACATGGCAGCTCCAAGTAAAGCCTATTCCCCTAGCCAAAGCATTGAGAAAAGGATTGTCCAACAGAACAGAAAATATTTTGGCTATTAATACATGCTGTACCCTAGACAAGCATTATTGGAAAATCTTCCACTGTCCTCCCTCTCCCCTGACCCAGTGGCTTCAGTGGGACCAAAGAGGAGGTGATCTTCTATATAGTCTCACCCCATGGAAACAGGAGAAACTGCTCCAGTTCTCCTCCCCCAACCCTGTGGTGTTAGTGGGACTCAGTAGGGAGCCAGTCTTCTGTCCCCTGCACAGGAAAACAGGCAGTGCTCTGATTCCCATGCTAGGGTAATATTGGCCTAATGGGGAACTGATATTCTATTCCCTGCAGGGAAGAAGCAAGTGGTGTCCCAATTCTTCCATCAGGGTAGTCTCACTGGGGTCCTGTGAGGGTCTGAGCCTTCACCCTACCCAGCAGGAACAAGACTTAAAGAAGCAGTGGGAAGAGGACTAATCAGCGTACTGCTGCTCTCGGCACCACCCTCTTTATCCCTGACACCAGGAGGGCCGAGTGGGGAGCTGAGCCTCCATCCCAAACAAGCATAAACAAAGTAGAATTATGTGGTTTGGAGTGGGACTAGTCTGCACTCTGCTCTCCCCAACCCAAAATCAGTGGGGACTGGTGGGAAGCTGAGCCTTTATTTCTGTGTGGAAGCAGTGAGGCAATGTGAGCCAGTAGAAGATGCCAGTGGAGTCAAGGGGGTCCTGAACCTCCACCCTACCTACCTGCAGTGAGGCAGTGGGAGTCAGCCCTCTTGCTGGGGTGGTGACAGTAGGACCCAACAGGGAGCTGAACAACTACCCCCACCAAGACCTCTACACTACACCTATAAAGGGTGACTGCCTGCTAAAAGAGAAGATTAAATATGATCCAAAGCCTAATAAATAATACCCAAAATATCCAGGATACAATTGAAAATCATTCATCATATCAAGAACTAGGGCAATCACAACTTGAAAGGGAAAAGATAATCAACAGATGCTAACACTGTGATGAGCCAGATGCTGAAAATACCTGGCAAGGATTTTGAAGCAGCCGTTACAATAATACTTCAGTGAGAAGTTACAAACACTCAGGAAATACATGAAAAAAAGTAACAAAGTATCTTAGCAAATAAATAAAAGATATTTAAAAAGAACCAAAGGGAAATTATAGAACTGAAAAATACAATAACCAAAATGAAATACTTGATGGGCTTTATAGTAGATTGGAGACAGCAGGGAAATAATCAGTGTATATGAAAACAGATCAGTAGAAATTACCAAATCTGAATAGCAGAGAAAAAATAGACTGAAATAATGAACAGGAGCCTCAGGGACCTATGGAATTATATCAACAGAACTAACATTCATTTCATCAGAGTCTAAGAAGGAGAAGAGAAAGGTGCAGCGGTAGAAAAATATTTGAAGAAATAATGGCTGAAAATTTCCCAAATTTAGCAACAGGCATAAACCTACAGATTTAAGAAGCTGAGCAAATCCTAATGAGGATAAATCCAAAGAAATCCACACCAAAGCATATCATAATCAAACTTCTGAAAACTGATGACCAAAAACAAGGTCTTGAAAGAGAGTAGAAAGAATCTTGATGTGTTAGCTATAGAGGAACAGCAGTTCAGTTGACAGCAAATTTCGTATCTGAAACATGGAGGCCAGCAGGAAGAGGCATAGCATCAAGTGCTGAAAGACTAGAACTGTCAGTCATGACTTTTATCTTCAGTAAAAGCAGCCTTTAAGAATGAAGTAGCCTTTAAGAATAAAGGGAAAATAAAGACATTCTCAGTTAAAGAAAAACTCAGAGAAGTTGTTACTAGCAGGCCTACCCTTAAAGAATGGCTAAAGGAAGTTCTCTGAACAGAAAGGAAATGATGACAGAAGGCTTGTAATTTCAGAATGAAAAGAACAACAGAATGGATAAAAATAGGGGTAAATAAAAAAGACTGTGTTTCTCCATATGAGTCTCTTAAGTCAGATTTGATGGTGGAGGCAAAAATTATAACTTATTTGATGTAGTGTTCAATGTTTGTAGAGGAAATACTTGACAATTATATTTAAAAAGTGGGGAAGGTAAGGGAATCTCTGTGGAAGTAAAATTTCTACACTTCAAAGTAGTAAAACATCAATACAAGTAGACAGATCAATTAGTGTGTATATTGTAATACCTAGAATAACTGCTAAGAAAATTACATAAAGCAGTGTACTCAAAAACACTATAAATGAATCAGATTGAAATTCTAAAAAAACAGTCAAGTAACCACTGAGACCAAGAAAGGAGAAACAGGAACTGAAATAAAGGGAATAAGCAAAACAAACAAAATGGCTGATGTAAGCCTTAATATATCACTAATTACTTTAAATTAAAAGACAGAGATTTGTAGAGTGGATAAAAACACAACCCAACTATATGCTGTCTATACAAAACTCATTTCCTTATATTCTGATTCCATTGACGGAGTAACACCTTATGGTTGATGATCATAATGACATAAGCAGATGGAAAGATATATCATGCCAACATTAATCAAAGAAAAGCAGGACTGGCTATATTAATATCAGATAGAGTTCAGAGCAAAGGAAATTGCCAAGGACAAAAAAATCACACTACGTAACGATAAAACAAGACCTAAGTTAAATGAAGAGAGTACACAAGAAAACCAACATTTAAAATATTACCTGATTATACTCTTTTCCCTGTTGCCAAAATAAGAAGTTGCCAACATTTCCCAATAAATGGAGAAAGAGTGAGGCAGCCTCTTGAGAGAGACTCAGCCACTTTATCTGCTGCAGCCATCTCCTGGCGTCAGAGCAGTCTCCCTATTTACAGGATTGTCTGACTAGTTGTAGAGGCTCCAAATAACCAGAATTTTCTGTCCTGTCCTCAAATGCCATCTCCTCTCTCTTTGATGGTGATTATCTCCTGACAAACAAAAGTGTATTTTGTTTGTGAAACCTACAGGAGGGCTTAAGAGCTCCTTGTTCTGGCATTAGTCCCTTGGTGAGGTTAGGCCACCATTGAGCAGAGCAGAGAGGACAAAGCTACACCGGGAGAACAAAGCACCAGGGGGCTTTGGTGCGTCCCCAATCAATGCCTCCTCTAAGGTCAAGGCAAGGCCACGTGAGAGAGACTAGCACCCTCCCCCAGCATGTTCGATCAGGCTGTTCTCCTTTGCTCATGCCCATGGCCTGGGTCTCCTGATACCTCCCAATACAAGAACCGGTGGAAGCCCTGGTATCTGATGGGACTCACATCCTGAAATGCCTACTGCGCAGTCCTGCTGGCCCTTAGGAAGCAAACTCAGAGGAATAACATTCCCGACCATTCATTCATTCATTCATTCATCCTAGATGCTGGCAATAAAACAGTGAGCAAAACAAACCCAAACCCCTGCTCTTGCAGAGTTTACATCCCAGTGAAGTGGATGGTTTAACAAGTTATTATACTCGTTTCAGTGACGGGGCGAAGGCAGCCATAAAATAAATAAGGAAAATGTGTGGAAGGTTAGACAGTAATAAACACTCTGGTGAAGAATAGAGTAGGAAAGGATGATAAACAGTGTTGGGGAGAGGGAGGGTTGCACAATTTTAAATAAGATGGTCGAGGAAGGCTTCACTGAGAAGACTCTATTTGAGCAAAGACCTAAAGGAGGTTGAGGGGCAAATTGTGTGATTAACTGTGTGCAGTTTGTCCCAGGAGGGGCAAAGGCTGTGAGGCTTGATCATGCCTGGTGAGTTCTAGGATTGTCAAGGAACTACTGTACCTGAAGAGGTTCATGTATGTATGTCTTGGGGTGGTGGCGGCAGCAGTGGTAGTGATAAGAAATTAAAGAAAATGAAGGTAGGATCACTCAAGGCTTGTGAACATTGAAAGGTTATTGGCTTTTTGTCTCAGTGAAATGTGGCACCATTAGAAGACTTTGAGCAGAAAGATATGTTCAGACATTTTAACACATCGTATGGCTGTTGTGTTAAGAATTGACTATAAAGGAGCAAGAGTGGACACTGGGACCAGCTAGGGGACACTTCTGCAATGCTGTGGGCAAGAAACCATGCTGGCTCGGATCAAGGTCGTGGCATGGGAGCTGATGAGGAAGGTGGTTGGATCCTGGATGTAACAAAGATTTAGCTAACAGGATGCCCTGCTACACTGGATGTACAGGATGAAAGAATAGGAGGAGTCAAGGATGACTCTGAGGATTTTAGTATTGGCAGCAAGATAGATGATGTTGCCATGTCTGAGACAGGAAATGACTGCAGGGGAAGTAGGTTCATGAGGGGAATGAGAGTGAAGGGAGAAGGTGGTATTTAAAGCCGGGAGACTGGATGAGATGATGATCGAGAGAGTGAGTGTAGATGGAGAGAAGAAGTCCAAGGACATACAAAGGTTAAAGATAAAAAGGAACCAACACAGGAGACTGTGAAGGAGCAACCAGAAAGAAGGAAGCTTGCCAGGTCAGTGCAATGTCCTGGAAGCCAAACAAAAGATAAAGTAAAGGAGAAGGGAGTGATCAGCTGGGTCTAGTGCAACAGAAAAGTCATTGGTCACCTGGAAAGGAGCAGCTTTGAAAGGTGGTGGGAGCAAAACTTTATTAGACTGTTTCAAAAGAGAATAAAGAGAGAAGTTGGAGACAGTGAGCAAAACAACTCTTATAAGCAGCTTTACTTTAAAGGAAAGGAGAAAAGTTGGGTTATAGCTGGAGGGATAAATGGAGTCAAGTGAGGTTTCATTTTGTTTCAAGATGGGTGAAATTATACCACATTTATATGCCAGTAGGAAGGTCTAGTGGGAGGAGTTTGGGAGATGCAGGACAGGGAATTGCTGGAGTGGTTTCCGAATGTGCAAGTGGAGTGCTTGATCCCTGCTGAGAGGGACAGTTTATCAGTAGTCACAGGAGGGAGGCCATGGTTGGGGTTCATGTACAGGTGGGTAGGTGGAGGTGGAATGGAGGCCTTTGAAGATCTCTTCTGACTTCATCTGTTACGTTGTTGAACTAGAAAGCAAGGCCATGCTTGTGTGAGGATGAGATGGATGGAGAGGTTAGAGGAGAGGGGTGTGAAAAGTCATCTAGGAGAGGTCATCGATGAGACTGCCAGGCAGCATTAAGTGTCTCCTGAAGACTAGTGACCACAAACTTCAAGTGCAACCAATGGCATGGTTTGTGCCTTTCTCCAGCCACTTTGAGCTGCACTGGTGCAGATGTGAAGGGGGAGAAACAGAGATAACTCTACAGCCTTTCCAACACCTGCTGTGGGCGAGGGAGCATCTTCCTTGCCTTCTTATGTTTCGTTAGGGCAGAAGCCCCTTAGTTACCTGTGGCTGGGTAGGTGCTGACCAGCTGTCACGGGTGGGCAGGAAAGGTTAGGAAAATTCTCCCCATGAGCCTAGGTGGGAGCCACAAGCCAGTGTCACACCTACAAGAGTCTTGAGTCCTGGAGTGTGTCATTGGGCCTTTGATGCAGCGTGTCTTCCTGGTCAAGAGCATCTTATCAGCCATGACCACATTCCTCTTCAATTGCTTTATTTCAGTGTCTTCTCTGAAGTCACTGTGTGTATGAAGCCCACATATTACCTAGTTGCTCTTCTCATGGTATTGAGGCCCCTGGCACTTTCTCATTTTTTTCTCTTGTATACTTTCAGGTTTGTGGTCTGCAGGTGTTCAGGATGTTGGTGTAAATGAACAGTGTGGCGACATCCTCACCAGCAAACGGTTCATGCTGGACATGCTGTATGCCCATAACAGAAAGCCCACGGATGAGGAGGAGAAGGGCGAGGGTGAGACTGGGCAGACTGAGGAGGGGGCAGAGGCCGTATCCAGCCTGGCCAGCAGGATATCCACCCTGCAGGCCAACTCTCTGGCCCAGGATGAGAGTGTCAGGAGGGTGGACGTTGGCTGTCTGGACAATAGGGGCAGCGTGAAAGCCTTTGCTGAAAAATTCAACAGTGGGGACCTGGGGAGAGGCTCTATCTCTCCCGACGCCGAGCCCAATGACAAGGTCCCGGAGAAAGCATCCACACAGCCAAAGACGGAATCTGACTACATCTGGGACCAGCTCATGGCCAATCCGAGGGAGCTCAGAATCCAAGATATGGATTTCACCGACCTGGGGGAGGAGGACGACATCGACGTCCTGGACGTGGACCTGGGTCCCAGGGATACCCCGGGGCCACCTCCCCCGCCCCCACCCACCTTTCTGGGCTTGCCACCCCCTCCCCCTCCACCCCTGTTGGACAGCGTGCCTCCCCCTCCAGTCCCCGGTAATTTATTGGCTCCTCCTCCAGTATTCAGCGCTCCTCAGGGCTTAGGGTGGCCCCAGGTACCCAGGGGTCAGCCGGCATTCACCAAGAAAAAGAAGACCATCCGTCTGTTCTGGAATGAAGTGCGGCCTTTTGAGTGGCCGTGTAAGAACAACCGCCGCTGCAGAGAATTCCTGTGGTCGAAACTGGAACCTATTAAGGTGGACACTTCCAGGCTGGAGCACCTGTTTGAGTCTAAATCTAAGGAACTGTCCGTCTCGAAGGTACCGCTCGCATCCAGCATGCTTCTTGATTTGCAGAGTTACTTTCTGCTGTTGAGTAGGACTGAGAGATTTATTGTATATAAAATTCTCTTCATGTTGCTTTCGCTATTTGGTAAAAAAGGCAGTTGGTAAAAAAAAAAAAAAAAAATCTGACCTTTAAGTAGTACTGTTTGTACCACACGCTAGGTGGAAGCTAAATGAGTAAGGGACGCTAATTTCTAATAGCTAAGGGGGACGGCAGCTTACCAGCATCATTAGGCATAGTAACTTGCAAAGAACCGAAGAACCTGAAGGAAAAGATGAAAAGATTAACCGGGGAATATTAGCAGAGCCCAACAGCAGATGTTGACGTGAACTAGAGGAAAGTAGATGTGTTGATTTCTCAAACACATCGACTTTATTCAGGGATGTGTTTATTTACTGTTACCTTCATTGGTTATCGTTGATAGTGGTAGGTTCCACACAGTATAACCACACAATGCTTTTGCAAAGGCAGTAATCTAAGTGACATTTCTTCGGATAATCTCCTGGCTGAATCAGCATGCCGCAACTATCCGGATGTTTCCAAAGAGTCAGGTAGTTAGCATCCTGTAAATATGACACATGCATCTAGATTTCTTATTTTTTGTAAATGTTTGAGAATTCTGTAGGCGTTGCTGCTATGGTATTTTTAACGGAGATTTTATATCCACTTTTATAAATGAGAAGCACGGTACAAGAAGTTATTGGGCATCAGAGGTAAAGTCATGGTTAATGAACACTGATAAAGAAGCTGTAAGATACTGGATCACAGATTTTATTTCTGATGACTCACTGCTAACACCATAATAGGGTCTCCTTTACATATCTTAAAGAACTGGGTTTTGGGGCCTGTGGCTCACCCTCTGGCTGAGTGGTTAAGTTCATGTGTTCCACTTTGGCAGCCCGGGGTTCACCTGTTTGGATCCTGGGTGTGGATGTACACACTGCTCATCGAGCCACGATGTGGTGGCGTCCCACATAGAAGAATTAGAATGACTTTCAACTAGGATATACAACTATGTACTGGGGCTTTGAGGAGGACAAAAACAAAACTGGGTTTCTTAGAAACCCTTGTGATTCTGGGTATTTTACAGTTTTAAAACAAATTTGAAACTGTCCTCTCTTCTCAGGAATTAGGGGTATGCAAAAACACTTTGTAAAGTATAATTTAGATTAAACATGCAAGAACATCTTATCACCAATGAATTCTAGCTCCATGCGTTGCTCCCTTTATCATCGTTTTGGAGTGAATATAAAGCTGCCTGAGTCAGACCCCCTGACCTGGCAGTTGGGCACCAATTCTGAATCAAAAAGTATGTGCAGTATCCCCAGGACAAGAGTGCCCTTCAGACAAGGAGGCGAGTGACAAAGTTAGTGCTTGTCACCACTATGTGATGCTGAAAGGCCGGGTAGGAGAGCCATAATCAGTCGACTTCCTGTTAAAACACGTACCAGGGGTCTGGAACTACCTGCTACTCTCCCCTAGTTGGCCTTGACCCTGGTGTTGATTTCTGCCCAGTCTTGGTGAGGGTGTGAATCCAAACTCTTACCAGCCTCGGGAATCCCAAGTCAGGATTAAAGCTTTCTCCTCTTTGTAAATCCAAACCACTAGATCCAATACAGAAAATCCTGCCCAATAGGTCCTCTCCTTTAGCTGAAAGTAGACCTCCTTTTGTCCTCTCTAGAAAATGACACCTAGGAAAGTGATTTTGGGCACCTGCTCTCGGTGTCTCTGTGTCCTGACTTTCCCAGGACTGGTCACATGTGATGCTGAGCCACCCACGTGCCCCCTTCGTTTCTTACGGTCAAGCCTGGAATTTGGGAGAGGATGGCCAGGCTGGGTTGAAACAGCATCTCTGGTTGCCAGGAGTTACCCAAGACTTGACTTCGCTCACACTCCCTCCAGCCTGCTGATCCAGTTGGCCATCTCCTTCATCCTCTTCCTCCCCCATGTGGGCTCATCTGGTTGGCTGCACCCTCTAGGCTTCCCCTGGTTACTCATCCCCCTTGGAGGCTGCCGGGGAGAGTCTGGCCCTTGATTCAGGGTAGGAGGAATAAAAGGGAGTAACAGTTTGGCAGGAAAGGTGCTTTTGACTTCATTTTTGTAAAGGAAATGGCAAGATTAAAAACTTCCTTGAGAAAGACGCAAAATGGATGGTTCACCTCCCTCCCTCCTTCTCCTGGTCCCACTGTGGTGGATGATAAGAGTCTGGTTGGTGTCCTCTCAGTAGTCCATCTCTTTTTGCTTGAAGGAGGTATAAAATAAATACTTTAATAAATAAAATACTACTTTAAAATAAAATATTTTATTGCCTAGCTAAAGGACAAATGTTTACCTAGTTTTTATAAAGTGAGAGCATAAAAGGAAAGTAATATATTGAAAAATTTACCAAACTCCAGAATGTTCTACAATGAGACCCAGGAGCCCATACCTTTGTTTTGAGGGGATAGGAACTGTAAGCAGGGCCTAATTTACAAAGGTTTCAAAAGGTGAGAAAGCAAATTAGGATTGAAACACATCACATTGGAGAGCTGAATCCATTATGTGTATGTTAACAATACAGACAATAACGAATTTTACTTCTATTTCTAATCCTTGACTGATTTTCACAAACCACAGCTATAAACAGCCACTTCCGAATTCTGGCTCATGAGATGTTTTTCATTAAACACAATAGAGCACAACACAAATAAAATGAAATAGACCTCACAAAACAGCACAGAGCCAAGGGAACGGGTTTTAATTTCCATCAGAAAACTTACACCAGACCAGAGTTACAGGGTATGGTTATGACCATCCAAGTCACCCCAAAAACAAACATTCATGCCAGACCCAAAGCTCTGTGACCACTTAATGGAAATGATAAGAACAGAAATATGTGCTTTTTGGTTTCCTTTCCAAATAGTTTCTGGGATTGGATCTGCTTTTCTCTCTCAGCAGGAAATATATATAGCTTTTTAGTAAGATGACTTTAATTATGTTTTCTGGAGAAAGACAGAAATCCTTTGCTACATATCATCATATTGTATTTCTACTGCTGGTCTAAGACGTGTTGAATCATATAGGAGGTAGTTAAAGTGACCCTGGAGAAAGATGTCAGGGCAGAAAGCCCTGGGGGTGTGGGGAAGTGCCCTCCATGGACTTGACATCATCCTGAGGAGCCCCAGAAGGGGAATTCCAACCTGTATGCCTCATCCAGGGCAGCAAATTCCCTCCTGCTCCCAAGTGGCAGCTTTTATGTCCCAAGTTGCAGAGAGACCAAGACAGTTGTGGAGTGGAAGAAGAGACCAGAAGGAAGAAGGGGACTTGGTTTCCCCTCTGAGGACTCAATGCCGCCTTACTCCCCTGGGTGCATTAGGTTTCTCATGGGGAGGGGGAGACACTCCAGAATGGATTTGGAGGGTTTGTTCAACTTTATTTACCATGACATTTTTAAACAAATCAGAAACTATTAGCAGTGACTTTTTAAGAAAATTCAGAGATGATGATTTATTTGGTCTGGGATGAGCCCCAGCCTGGGTTATTTTTAAAAGCTCCCCATGGACTCAAACAAAGTTGTGAACCACTGATTTAAAGTGAAAAATGAGATACCAGTGAGGGGGCATTTCTTCTCACCACTACTTTCCCTGTTGACTCAGCCATCCCCAGCCTGGTTTTATTCTCCTGAGAGTAAAATCCTTCCTACCCCTATATTCAAGGTCAGATCGTAAGCAAATGTTATTTTATTTAACATCATCCTCAGAAAGCCTGAATTCTTCCTGGAAATTCCACACCCAAGTTTGGGACTTCAGTGGGGTGAGTGTACATCCTAGTGTCCCCAGGGTGGTCCTGGGGTATGCCTGTTGTCTGGCATAGTTATGAGGAGCGCTCCCTTGTTCTCTCACAAGTCTCCTGGTTAGGGACTAGATGAACCGTGTTAACGATGCGAATGTAACTGTTTTACAGTTGACCTCTGCTATGGAAGACTCAAAAGGCAAATGTGAGAAATGGATACTTTTTTCCCCTAAACTTAACAATGAGGCAAGCCTATTATGGCAGGTTCCTCAGAAACTTTTTTTCCTAACTAAAGGATTTTCAGCCTTTATTTAGTCTTAGTTGTTTTGTTGTTGTTGTTTTGTTTTTTTTGCCTTAATGCTTTCCCATGTATACCGCTGTCTCCCTTGTAACAGGACTAAGGAAAATTCCATAGCTGTCACATCTTTATGACATCTGTATTGTGGCATCATTGTTGTTGTCACTTTCTCAGCAGACAGTTTTGAAAACATTCCGTGGCGTCACTCTTTTGGCAGTTGCTGGGGAGTGGGAGGGGTGATTTACCGTTTTAGAACTAGTGCTTTCTGAGCCAGGCCTGGGGTCTGTGACAGTGATGCTGAGAAGCGTTTTGAGAGGTCGGTCGCCTTTCATGGAAGTGCTCTCAGACTTAGTGGTATTCTCCAAGACTCACAGAGTTCTCTTAATAAATCGTGTTCTTAGCCCAGTTCTATTTTCAGTCACAGCACCCTCTGGGGTGACAAGTTCTATGTGCTGAATCTCCACTTTGTAAAGGTTACATTCTTTATTTCTAGTAAAACTACTCTTTAAAAATCCAAAAGGGTAATCCTTCATGGCAGCATTTCAAGAGACTCTGGAAAACAAGCCCTGTTCACCTGCCCAGGCTGCATGCCTCCAACAGTCTTTGGTCATGTTCCCCTCCTTACTCTTCTCATTTCGTGCTCTCCCCTCATGAGGAAGTTTCTGCCTTCAGGGTGGCCCATCTCTGGACCTTGGCCCTTCTTGTCATGGTGTGCCACAGGTAGAGGCCCTATCCTGTGTGGAGAGGTGGAACAGGGTTTTCTGTTTTATTTCCAAGAACCACACCTGTTATTTGGTTATGTTGTGTTAGCTGTGGCAGAATGTGTGGCCACGTCTTCAGGACTCCGCTGCACCCAAGCCCAGAGCTTCTGAGCTGCCTTACTCTGGAATGTGGAAGGATTGTTTCTCAGTAACTGACACCTCAGCTCCCAGGACTGGGATGAGCTCGGCATTTGTTGGGCGTGTCAGTCTCATTTTAACATCAATAAAAACTTCCTGCGTTGTCTATGTGGGAACTTTATCCCACTTCATTCATAAAAATGGCAGGACCAGTCCTTGCTGCATCTTGGAATGGGGGGTGGGGGTGGGGGTGACCCTGTTACTGTTTTTCTATCCTAAGAAATATTCTCTTATTCCTGCCTTTTGTTTCCTACTTTTGAATTATATTCCTTTGCTTGAAAGAACAACTTTCTACTCATCCAACAATCCCGTCTTAAAAGCCTTCAGACTTTTCGAAAGTCTAAATCAGTTGCAAGAGAGATCTTTTAAACATCTGTGACCCCTGTGCCCCACTCCAGACTGAGGAGATCAGGATCTCTGAGGATGGGACCCAACCCACTGTTGTTTAAAAGTACCCCTGGGAATTCTTTTGTGTACCCAAAGTTGTAAAGCACTAGTATAAATAAACTATGGTTTCTGGTTTTCCTTCAGAAAGTGTCAGTATATTGATCAGACCTGTTTCCGCCTCCGGTAAGTGATGTTGATTTCTCCCAGTTAGTGGTGGTGACTTACTGTTTGCCCATTCTGCCATCAGTCATGGAGGTAGATGTGTATCCTGGCAAAGAAGGAGAATTTCCTCATCTTTCTCCAGAGCTCCCCTTACCATTAGTCCTTCCCCTTAGTCTGTTAGCCTCAGGAGGAATTTGGCATGTGGCAATCACCATGATATCCTCCTCATTAAAAACAGAAACCAAGATGTCTTCTACCACGTCCTTTGCAAGGAGATCTTCAGTACCACTCAAGGCGTGCTCATTTTCTAGATCTATTTCCCACTCTGGGATTCTATGTGCCTGGGGGTCTGCACAGACTCTAATGAACATCCATGAGCTGTTTGCAGTCATTAACAAAGCCCCATATGAGTGGTCCGAGTCCTTGAGAAGCAGCTATGCAGGCTAAATTGAAAATCAAGTCTCCATACTTTCCCCTGGAACTATCGCCTGATTTGATCTGACGTTCCTATTTATGCAGGCGCCTTTGATCAGGAAACACGGTAGATGCATTAGTTATGAAAAATATACATTGGTAGACCATATATTTTTAAAATATAATGTCAGTAGAGTAAAAATAAGAAGGAGTCAGTGGTGGTGAAAATAGCTAAGAGCTAATTCTTAGAAGGCACTATGTTCCAGGCAGTGCCATAAATACTTTACACGTATTAATACCAGTAATCCTATTCTGACTGTCCTAGCAGACATTTCTATAGGACTTACCATGGGCCAGGCATTGTTCTCACTGCTTTACATCCATTGTCTCATTTCATCCTCACAACAAACCCTGTGAGATAGGTGCCAGAGGGGAAACTGAGGCACAGAGAAGTTCAGTGGCTTGCCAAGGTCACACAGCCGTGAATGGGGCTGACCCATGTGGATGACTCGCTGCTCTGGATGTTTTCAGTTACCCTGCAGGGCTCCTGTCCATGTGATCCCTGGATTCCATTTTGTTCTGGTTACTTGCAAGGTTATGCTCTGAACACTTCCTCGTGCTCTTCCTTTGGGGGTCTTTAAATCTTGCCATTTTAAAAAAAGGACCCTCCCTGTCCCCATATGATCTATATACTTTGCTATTGCAGTTTTAAATTTCATTTGGTCTGGAGTCTAATTCTGTGACCTTGAGCAAGTCAGTCAACCTCTCTGAGCCTGTTTTTCCCTATTGGGGAGAAACAAGAATCCAGGCCTGATCCGATGTCCCTGACCTTCTGGGGTGGTTGAGTGGATCCAGTGCAACAGGGTTGAATCTGCTTGTGTGCTGCATGAAGCCATGTAGATGTGTTAACAGGCCTATCATTTTTGTGCTATTAATTTTCTTAACCTTTGTCACATGACTTTCCTGAGATTCTATTGTGAGATTTTAAATTAGTCTCTAAGCTTAATGACTACTATTTAGCATTTAAATTTTCCTTCTCACCTGTTCCTAACTGCTGCCTAAATACTCACCCTTCCCTTTTGCCAAGCTGATTATGGGTGGGGCGGGGCGGGGGTTGTGATCTTTTTCTCAGGATGTTAAATGAAACCCGCTATGGGCACTCTTACGCAGTGACCCCTCACCCCCAATGACCATCCAGAATCCAGTTTGTTTCTTTACTTGCAGATTCTAAAATACTTGTTCTTGGAGGCAAGAATGTCTTCTGTCCAAAATCCTGGCTTGCGCATCTCCTCCCTGTGAAGCACGTAGTCATCCATCTCTGTGTCAAGGATTGGTGTTGCACCAAGAGTCCCCCTGATTGGCCCTAAATATCTGGCTTAACTCTTCCAGAAAATACTCCTATTGTATGCTCCTACTTTCTGCTCCTAGGAGCGGCTGAGTTTGCGGAGCCCTACCTCTTGGAGCTGGTTGGCTCTAGAGAGTAGAGCCCAGCCCGGGAAGCCAACCACCAGGTGAATGTGGGGCTGCAGAGAACAGTCAGCCCTTCCCCTAAGCCTTGGCAGTTAGCAGTCCCTACTTAAATTGGCTACCTCCTCTGTGTGCTTCTCAGAAATCCTGTAATTTTTGCGGCTTTGGGTACTGCCTATTTGAAGCCTCTTCCTGGAGGGGCTCACTTCTGCCTTCCGGGAAGCTGGCCCCTCAATGTTCTTGGACAGCTTGGGAGAAAGGAGCTGAATTGCCTTAGTGAGCTCCTTCCTGCCCCTTCTCTCTAAGGTCTCTGCTCGCCTTGACAGCATCTCTTTCCCCAGAGGATGGCCTCTGTCTCGCACCGTTTTGCCTGTCCACACTCCCTCCCCCTCTCCCTGCAGTCTTCTTGGCTGAGTCAAAACCAAAAATGAACAAACGCCCTACATGGCATCCAAGCCTGAAGATTTCTCCAAAGACAATATTTCTGGAAGGGCAACTGTTGGCATTCTAAAGGCTTCCTGAGAGTTGGATCTTCAAAGGATGTGCTGGGCTATATACTGAGTGTCGCCACCTGGTTCCACTCAGGAGTTCAGCTCAACTAGGCTTTCTGGAAGCAAAACAGAGCCTAACTTCTTCCCAAGGTACCCTTTCCCCCTTAAAGAAGTAAGTTCCTCTTCTCCCTGAACAGTTCTGGACACATTTGGAAAAGTAGCACATTCAGAAACAGCTTCACAATTGTTGGCCCCATACTGCCTCACTTCCACTCTTTTGCTGACCAACTATCTCACCCCTGAGACAGTTGTTCCCGTTTTCACTTCCAGTCAACCCTAGTCTAGCATCCTGTGCCTGGATCCTGGTCCCACAGGAGCCTCCTTCCATCATCCTTTCCTTCCTGAAAGTTCTTGGAACTTTCTGAGGAAGAAGGCAGAGATTTTACTGATTGTCCTTTTATCAGAGAATTGAGACAGAAACCCTTATTTCCTCTTACCCTAGGACTGACTATTGGTGTCAGGGGCATCCTGGCCCTCCACAGGTGTGCATTTTTCATTAGTCCCCATGGAAATGTCCCCACTCAAGGAGTAGGCCCTCAGGAAATATCTGTTTAAGGAAATGGATCTATATTAAGGAGAGGCAACAAATAAATAAATATGGGAAGACATATGGCTGATCAGAAAGAGCCTGTCTGTGGACTGAGCTTGGTTCTCATCCTCTTCTCCTGTATCTGCTCAGGGTTTGGTGTCAAGGACCATCACTGATAATGTCTTGAGACTCCAGTCAGCAAGGGGTGCTCGTGGGGTGTGGCATACTCCCATCATGCTGACCCTCGGCTGTTCCCACACAAGCCTATTCTTAAGCTTTCTCTCTTCTTAAGAAGGAAGATGTTGTTCAAACCAGTCTGTCATGATCTTAACCTGCCATATTGCGTTTTTTGACTTAAAGTTACTTTCTTTGGTTCTGTATTAGAAATTGGGCTTTCATAATGGCTTGTGACTCATTCCTCTAGGTGTCTTTGTTGGAATGCCCTGTGTCATTGTATAAGAGCTTTTTCTGTACTATTATTCTATTCTGTTCTATCATTCTAACTATTCTAGTGCTAGTGCTATATGTTTTAATTATATCAGTTTTATAATAAGTTTTTTATAGCTGATTGGGTAAATATTGTATATAACTCTACTTATTGATTTTTTACACAGATATTCTTTTATAGTAACTTTAGAATATTTTGTTAATACCAAAACCAAATCTTATGGGAATTTGATTAGAACTATATTAAATATATAGAGAGAGATGAGAGGTAATGAGCATCCTTATAACATCAGGACTTCCTATCCAGGAACGTGATGTTTCTCATTTATTTACCTCTTCTTTTATTACTTTCAAGAAAGTTTTCCTTTAGGTAGTCCTGGTATTTATATTTCAAGAGGTTTTGGCATTTTGTTTCCTTTTTTGGGTGTGTTCTTTGGGTGATGTCTGGTCTCCTATCAAAGGCAAGACAACTTCCTGATTTCCTGCCTGGAGGTGTTGCCTCCTGTTGTCTTCTCAATCTCTGTTCCACCTTTTCCCCATCACATCCTACCCCTTTAAAAGGGCATTTCCTAACCTTATTCACAAGGACCACTCTTTCTTCTCTGGCCTCTGCTTTTATATCCATTTCCATCATTGAGCAATTTCTTATTTTTCTAATTTTAGATAACAGGCAGTCACTGACTTTCTGATCAGAGAGGTTTGATAAGGAAACAGGTATCTGGGAAAGACTCTTGGGAAAAGTGAGATGGATGGTTTGGGGACAAGAAGAGACTGGAAGCAGGAGTGGTGGACTGCTCTGGGAGTCTGGGCTCTGGGGGTCAGGCTCGGGGTGGAAGTGGTGGCAATGAAGGAAGGGTGGTGATGAGAGGCTTTGTGGAAGAGTATGGACAACAGTTACTCTGTCATAGGACCATATGAAGGACATAGTGAAGGTCACGCTTGCTTATGTGGGGCTTTGACCCTGAAAGATGATTGAAATGGATCAGAATTGATGACTGCTAATCCTTAGACATGGACACATGCTCCCAGGCACAGAGAACTTTGTCTTACCCTTGCAGACGTTGCTCTAGCTGATTGTGGGAGGGAAGGAGAGAGTTGGACAGTCCCACATGACCTCTCCCTCGTCTCAGGCAGAACAGACCCTAAGGCATTTGAGTGCTCAGTGGCCTCCAATGGAGTCGGTTTTGATTATGAAGAACAGCATTTAAAACACCTTTTGGTAAAATCCAGAGATTGAATAATTCGATTTCAGATATTATATATATTCTTATTCTTTCCTTCATGATGTGGGTGGAAGTGCTCTAAAAATGTGTAGAGTCAAGAGTCAATGTGTGGGGACAGCTCTCCCCGTTATCTCAGGATGCTTGGCAGCTCACTTCTCTCTGACTTACAGGGGAGTGTGTGGCTGTGTCCACTGGTGTAAATTGAGTTCTGTTGAGAATGGAAACAAGGACATGTCAGGCTCAGAGCCACCACATAGGTCTCTGCATGTCGTTTGCTGCACATAGCTGCTGGCTGAGGTGGAAAGGCTGAAATCTGAGTGGTGCTTCTCTCTCAAGCTGTTTGCCGTGAGGCTGTGTCTCCCCAGAGTGGGGCATATTTTTCTCATTCACACAAAGGCTGGAATTGGGCTGGGCCTGCTCGGGCATCTCTCCAGGCTCCTACAGTGAGGGAGGCTGTATAGATGAGGGGCTAAGGGCGATTGATTCCCAGGGAATCCCTGCCTTCTGATAGATGCCTCCTGCACTGGATCCTGGCTGTGGGTGGTTGCCTGTCCCAGGCTCCTTCTGTCTTCCATGCTGCTGTCCTTATGTGGCTTCATTCCTTATGCTCACGGGATATCTACAGCTGCATCTCCAGGCCTCACATCCACATTCTAGGCAGGAAAAAGGGGGAAGGGCAAAAGTCATGGCCCACTGGGTCTATCCATTTTTAGTCAAGGAAACAAAAGCCAGAACTAAGTCACAGACCCAGCTTTAGCAACAAAGGGTCCAGGGGAAGTGACTGGTTTAACTGACACATTGCCATCCTGAAAAAAATTATGGTCCTGTTGGTTAACGGGGAAGAGAAAGTGGATGTTGGGTAGATGCCCTGCAGTTCCTGAAGGAGTGGGCACCCTAGCACCCCAGTGTGGGCATTGCAAGTCATAACATCCCTCTTCATTGCCTATATTCAGCATTTTGTCAAACTTTTCCTCGTTTCTTCTTAACGTTCCACAAACAAATTATTTTAAGTTAGATTTAAAAGCTAAATTTCAGGGGCTCCCATTAGCTTGTTTGATTAAATATATAGAAGACAAGCTTGCCCTGCAGAGTGGGGGTGCTGCAGCGCATGTCCCAGGGGATCCACTGTTCAAAGCTGATGATCACTCCCACAGGAAGTGTTCTTCCTGGCCACCAGGTTTCAAAACAGTTGGATGCTTTCAGTTATTTTCTTTGTGAAGAAATTCTAATTTATTCCCAAATACATATTGAAGGATCTAAAATAGAATTTTAGCAATTGAGTTTGGAAGGGGTCAGTAGGACTTAAGGGGCCACAGTCCATTTCTCCTTGCCAGCTTCCAGCCTCTAGTGTTGCAGCAGGCCAGCTGCTCCAGACAGTTCAGTAGGGTGGGCTTTGGTGCAGGAGACCAATGATGGGCGGCAGTCAGCTACTCAGCTGGGGCCTACCTGCAATGCAGTCACAGCAGCTGGCTCCTGAGGTCCCCTAGATGTGGCCCTCCAAATCTCCAGCTGCATCCCTGGCAGTTCCAAGCAACCTGGACAAAGCCACTTCTTTTCTCCCTATGTTCTCTCCTGAGCTCCAGGCTAGGTCCTAGACATTATTTAGGGCCCAGGTCAAGTGTCAGCTCCTCCAGACTCTGACCCCCTCCACCACCAGGTGAGTTAGTTGCCCTGCCACTGAGCACCCCCTCATAGTAAGCACGCCTCATCCCGTGCTGAATGTGTCTCTTCCTTCAGGAGATCCACTGTGCCTTATTCCTCAGCGTCATCCTAGGCTTGTTATGTGAATGAAAATAGTCTTCCTCCCAGCTCTGTTTGCCCCAAGGGAAACCTGAGTGTGCACAGGGAGCTTGCTAAGCTGGGTCTCCTCCATTTGCCCCTATTGCCCTCCATCCTTAACTTCCCTAGAGCTGAAGGAGAAAGCTGGAGGCCTTGTCATCTCAGCTGTGGGCAAATGTTGCCTCAGCACCTCATATACTTGCTAGGTTCTGGCTATGTGCTAGCCCAGGGCCTGCCCCCAAGGAGCACCCAAGCCAGCAGGGAAGCCACACACACAAGGGCTCTATGAGGACTCCCGGACACCTCTTGTCCTCTGTCCCCCTCCTTGGCCTCTGCACCTGTTTGTCCCTCATTCCTCTTTAGCAGCAGGTGCCCCTTCAATTTCCTTCCTTGGAAGGCCCCTCTTCTCCCACCCATTGAGCAGCTGCCCAGATGGGTAAGTGTGGCAGAAGCTCTAGATAAGGGATATAGGACGTTTGAATGGTGAGAGGAGGGCCTGAGACCATGCAGCTGTGCATCCAGAGGGGCTGACTAGCCAGTAATGCTGGATTCCCCTCATCACTCCTGTCTTCTTCGCATGTGTACCGACTGTCTCTGTCTCCGGGCACACGCTATATGCCCTAGGGCCAACCAAGGCACATTCCGACACCTCGCAGCCCACAGGAAGGGAGTTCTGAGAGCTGTTAGTTTTGTTTCCACTGCTTCTATGGAAAAAAACAGGTTTTTTTTCCTTGCAAAATATCACATTTTTCCCAATTGAAGGAAAATCAATTTTATTTTGTAATGTGTCTGACTCGCGAAGTTCCATTGCTGACCCATGCTTGGCGGCTTCTCAGAGCTAATCCCTGAGCACTTTCTCCTGTGCTGAGCAGTAGCCAGTCCTTCCCTGAGCTGAATCAGGGCCATTTGTTTTCATCTCTAAATAAGTAGTGAGTTTACTTTTAATAACGAAACTCAGAAAGGACCAAAGATGATGCATTAATCTTGGATTCTCCTTGTTTTATCACCAAGAAAACTGCTGCAGATGGAAAAAGGCAGGAGATCATCGTCCTGGATTCCAAGAGGAGCAATGCCATTAATATTGGTCTGACAGTGCTTCCCCCTCCAAGAACGATTAAGATAGCCATTTTGAATTTTGATGAATATGCCTTAAACAAAGAAGGAATTGAGGTAAGAGAAGCTCTATGGAGCATTGTTTGTGTTCTGTAATACGTTGCACATGTAAAGCATTACTGTATCCATTATGACTTTCTCCACAGGGTCACTTGCCATATTTCTGTCTCAGACAGACTCTGAATAATGTTAGTAATTCTCACATTTTTTTTTTTTAACTTCTGGGGGCTAAAAAGCCCCTCTTCCCTATGAAGTTCAAAACTGTTCATTCTCTGGTCCATTTACTGACTTCCTTCTGACCACCCTCCACCTACCTCTATGTGGGAGAACATGATAACCTCCTTAGCAGGCTGATAGGACCTTCTTTCACGTCATTTCAAACCAAGTGTGTTTAATGAACAGTTTCAGAAGTAGGATTTTCAATGTGTGCTCACATCCATGTAAATGACTTTGCTTCTCTCTTGGCACTTGTTGGGGTATGTAGAGATATGTTTTGTTTGATAAGCTGGAGAACCCAAGCCAACTGAGTCTTTAGCATTTGTTGATCTGAGTGGCAGAAGTGGAGAGAGGTTGGGTGACTTGGCTGTCACTACATGGCTGGTATGTGACCCAGCTGGAGCCACAGCTCATCTGCTCTGCGAGGGTTCAGTGCTCTTCCACGAGGCCCTGTTCTCCCTTCACCATGGGCTGGTGCCAGTTGGCAGCAAGTTCAATCTCATGTTCAAATAAGGGAGAAAAAGTGAGTGGAACGAATGGCCCAGCCCACAGATTCCTACAGAATATAATCTGGGGCCACTGGGTCAGAGTGGGGATCTGAGGACACTGCTTCTTGGCATTGAGTGACACCCACTCTATCCTACTACTGGCAAGGGGCCCTGGATTTCTTTAATGCCTCTCCATAGTTGGTGTTCATTTATGCATAGTCATTTGAAAGACTCAAGAGTGGAGGGAACCAATAACGACTGACTGCAGAAAGGGAGAGCAAGCCCTTGACAGAAGGGTTAGAAGTGAGGAAGGCCTTGGGCCACTGCGCCAGACTAGCCCACAGCCCTGAGTATGGGAGGGAGCACAGGGCACAAGGGACAAGGTGATGTCTAAACCCAGTGGGGCTCGTGTGCCTTTGTACTTTGGAAAGAAGAGGTTACCACAGAAAAAACCGTGTTCCTGGAGGTCTGTACTGGTTTGAATAGTGTCCCTTCAAAATCCATGCTCATCCAGAACCTCAGAATGTGACCTTATTTGGAAATAGGATCTTTACGGATGTGATCAAGTTAAGATAAGGTCATTCTGGATTAGGGTGGGCCTGACTGCAGTGACTGATATCTTTTTAAGAAGAGGGAAGTTTGAACATAGACAAAGAGGAGAATGCCATGTGGAGACAGAGAGCACACCCGGAGACACCCGGAACAGCATGCTATGTGATGACTGAGGCAGAGATTGGAGAGATGTGTTTATAAGCCAAGGAACACCAAGGATTGCCTGCAACTACCAGAAGTTAGGAAGAGGCAAGGAAGGGTCTTCCCTAGAGCCTTCAGAGAGAACATCGCCCTGCTGATGCTTTGATATCAGACTTCTAGTCTCTTAAACTGTGAAAGAATAATTTCCGTTGTTTTCGGCCACCGAGAGCCAGCCCTGGTCGTCTGGTGGTTAAGATTCAGCACTTTCACCCCTGTAGCCTGGGTTCATTTCCAAGTAAGGGAACCACACCACCCATCTGCCAGTTATCATACTGTGCCAGCTGTGTGTTGCTCTGATGCTGAAAGCTTTGCCACTGGTATTTCAAATACCAGCAGGGTCACCCATGGTGGGCAGGTTTCAGTGGAGTCTTCCAGACTAGGCAGACTAGGAAGAAGGACCTGGCCACCCACTTCTGAAAAAATTAGCTGTGAAAACTCTATGAATAGCAGTGGAGCATCTTCTGATATAGTGCTGGAAGGTGAGAGGATGATGCAAAAACACGGGCCAGGGTTCCGCTTTGCTGTACACAGAGTTGCTAGGATTCAAAATCAACTCAATGGCACTAACAAAAAAAACACCAAAGTTTGTGGTACTTTATACCCTAAGAAACCAGTATAAGGCCTAAGCAGCTCTACTCTGAGAAGCACACACACCCCATGTTCCAGGAACAGATAAGGGGGGTCGGGGGAAATGCATTTCCCTTCTGGCTGGAAAGGATGTTGAGCCCTGAGCCCTGGAGTCAGGCCAGGCGGCAGAGCAGGTCAACATATGCAGGTTGGCAGCCAGGCAGTTGAGGGCATGTGGCAGACTGGGACAGTGTATAAAGGAGAGAGCAAGTGACAGCTGGCAAATATAAAGAGGGACGTTGAGGCAGCTGCCAGACAGCGAGAAGGGGACAGGCCAGGCCTCAGTGTGAGGCATTCCTACTCTGGGACCCCTGGAGGAGCATGGGAGAAGGGCATTGGTTTGCTATTTGGCAAATGGGGGCTGCCAACCTGGATGAACCAAGTTCAAAGTGTCTTTCACCTAGGACAAACAATGTAGTAGGCCTGAGTGCACATTCCAGCCATCCTATTTACTTAATGTGTCTTTTAGAAATTGCAAAAGCTTCAGACTCATACAAAGAGAGGCCTCAAATGCAGCCAGAGCCAGCCTGATTGAAGGAAAAAATGACAGCTTCCCCTTTTAAAAATATTTCCCCTTCTTGTCATAAGAACTTGAAAGTCCATCAGGAGAGATTGATTCCTTTAGGTTTTGCCTTTGTTCTTTCCTGAAACATAGATCTCCCTGGGTGGTGGGAGTTTCAGATACAATCAGTTACTTAGATTTTAGAATGAATCAAATTACTTTTCCTTTTCTGACTGGTTTCCAGCTGAGCATCTTTTTGATCCAGGAAGGAGTCATGATAGCAGCCGTAATGATGATGGA
The DNA here is from genome assembly GCF_037783145.1 of Equus przewalskii. Taxonomy (NCBI): domain Eukaryota; kingdom Metazoa; phylum Chordata; class Mammalia; order Perissodactyla; family Equidae; genus Equus; species Equus przewalskii. Next base: position 58,597,719 of record NC_091837.1, read on the forward strand.
TACAGGAATAGCAACACAGCCCTAAACTTGCCTTTCACAGGTTTCTTCCTGTGGGCCAGGCACCATGTAGGTGCTGTACACAGATGCTCATCAAACCTAGGAGGCACATACTATTATGTTCCCCATCTTAAAGAGGAAGAGAGTGAGTCCCAATGTTAGTCTGTGCCCATGCCCACAAGCCAGTAAGAGATCAGGCTGAAATATGAGCCTTGAGCCTGAGTCTAAAGTCTTTGGGATGACTGGCCCAGGAGGGCACTCTGGGCCTGGGCTCATATGCCAAAAAAATAAGAGGGAATCTGAAAGGGGAGTGGGAAGACTCATGAGGGAACACAGTCCACTTCACAGGGCTGCCTACAGTTTTCCACTGGGAGTCGTTGATGTATGGAATGATGTAAAGTGAGAGGACACAGCCACAGAAAACACTGCTAAACCCTTCCTGAGAGTTTATTGTGTCATGAGTCCTCAGTAAATTCATATTTAGTCTAACAACACATACAGTCACACATTTTTATCACAGTTTTCGTCTAAAGTAAGGTTTCTCAACTGTGACATTGTTGACATTCTGGGCTGGACAATTTTTAATGGTGGGAGCTGCCCTATGCACTGCAGGATGTTTAGCAGTATCCCTGGCCTCTACCCACAAGATGACATTTTACTCTGGGAAATGTCATTAATACTGCTTAGAGATGGCCCCAAAATAATATTCTGAAGTTTAATACTCTGATGAAACACTACTACTTCCATAATGAAATTAGTTTATTTTCTAGTAGTGACAACCAAAATGTTTCCAGACTTTGTCTAATGTCCCCTGGGGACTAAATCACCCTGATTGAGAGCCCCTGATCTAAAGGCTGCCTGTGTGAATCCAGAGAACATCTATATTTTTCAAGTCTTGTCAGTCATGCTGAGAAGACTCCAGTGGAAACCAGCCCTCTTGGAGAAGGTGGGCCCCAGGCACTCTCATCCGTCACCTGCTGTCTCTGGCCGTGATCTCAGGGACCTGAGGGCCGTAGATGGTCTAGACCCATGTGCTGAGCCGGTTGCCCAGAGTTTATTCTCTAGGCTTGGTGTTCAAGAGTTAAATCAAGACTGAGAAGAGATGGAAGTTGTGTCCTTACAGATCTTTACTAATAAGATTTCCAGCTTCCACCCAAAGGGCCTTCTGCCAAACCATCTGCTTCTTGGACGCAGGCACTGTAGTATGGCACCACGGCTTAGTAAGGTCATTTGAAACCCCTGTGTACCTAAATGTGATTAGGATGTAATAAATGACGTCCTGTGGCTTTGCTTAGCAACCCAGTGATATGTATCCGGGTTTGTCATGAAAACCTGAGGGAGTAATTAACTAACTTAGTTAAGGAAGTAGTAGTTTTTCATCAGAGTATTAAACTTCAGAATATTATTTGGGGGCCATCTCTAAGTAGTATTAATGATATTTTCCCAAATAAAATGTCATCAAGGCATCACAAATGAAAGTATGAAGAGTTTTCCCTTTTGTTCTTGCTTTTCTAATTTTTATAGTGTCTGTGTCTACTCAAAGGGTAGCACAATTGAATGGTGCCAAATGACATTTAACTTGGCCCAGTTGGCTGCCAGGCCTGTCAGCATGCTAGAAACAGAAGTTCCCTTTGGCCACACATACAAAACTCCAGCACCTTTTCAAGCCATTTGTGTTGCTCAACCCCTGTCTGCAAATGCCCGAGTGGATGCTGGACACACACAGATGACCCTGAGCTCGGGAGCCACCATCGGTCAACAGTGCAAGGGACCCAAAACATCCCGATAGTTGGGCACGTTAGCTGCAGTGTTTTGCATTTCCAGTTGAATTGCCATGAACTGTGGAGCTGGTGGTAGGAAACTCAGAGTAGCCCCTGGGTGGTTTTCCAGCATGCCTTGGTTGATCCAACTTAGCTTCAGAAAACACATTTCATCTGCAAATTTGATGCAATAATTTCTGCCCCATGTGCCTCACTGAGTAGTCCCAAGAACGGAAAAAGATAGTATCAAGATACTTTGAGAAGTAAAAAAAAAAGTCCTCCTGTGAGAATAAGTAGATGAATAGAAAGCCATTGTCTCATGAGAATATGCAAGTTGTATACAAACCAGCCTCGGCTCTAAATGCTCCAACTTTCTGTATTGTCACCAAAATCCTTGTGCTAGATTCTCATCCAGAGCTATAGCCAGAGTTCTGTTCAAAACTCATAAGGCAAATTAGTTTTTCATTATAGTCTCATCTGTGAGTAAATGAGATGACCAGACTCAACCATTTGGGTTCATAAAAAATAAGACTTGTGCATTTTTCTCTGACATACGGCTTTCAGATATAAAAGCAAGTATACTTAAAGACGTGCTGGAGGGACACTGTCTGGGAAAAAGCAAAAAAAAAAAAACAAAAAAACAATGAGATTGTTATGTAGTGGTCTTGTTTGATGTTTTTCTCTCCGTGGAACCAAATGGTGATCATAAAGTCATCAATAAGCCTCCTGACATGGTAGAAGAGCATATTATGGGTATTTCCTCACACTCATCCCCTTATCATCTGCTCATGGAAAAAAAGAGCCAGCAGCTCATAGGAGGTGTCTTGACCTGCTATTCCACTGTCTTATGGCTGTTTTTACTGCCAGTGATGTGTAAAAAAATAAAATAAAATAAACTGGCAGATGGCAACCTCGTAAATCTTCAACAGTGAACAAATGGTTTAAATTAGTCAGAAAAGTGAAAAACAAAAGTAAGAGCATTTGATTACTTTCCCAAAGGAAAAAAGCAACTAAAATCATCACAGGAAAATGCCTTCTGAAGAAGGGGAAAAAGTGTTGACAATTTTTTGTTTTGGAATTCTTGTACATGCTTATAACAATTTGAGCATTACGAAAATTAAAGTACTAATTTTAGTTACGTTTTTATTTTGAATCAAATCCTGGCTGTTTTTAAAGAGATGACATCTGCTTGGATTGTTTTGGTTATTTTTTAATACCATCTGTGTGGACAGGTGGGATCAATCATGAGCCTGTGGGAGAGCAAGGAGCATTGTCACTGAATGTATCCCCTGATGCTCAAATTCCACCCGCACTATCTCAGTGTTTGGGGCCGTGAGGAAGAGAATGTTGGAAGAGGAGGTACGTGAGGTCTCACCCAGGTCTTACCTTCTGTGACCTCACTTCAGACTGCAGCACAGAACGCATGCCTTCAGTGCTGTTTGGCATCACTGGCTTCTGATAAGCTACTGAGACAGCCCTCTTTGATAACACTCCTCAAATCCGGGATGACTTCTGCTCCACCCAGATCCGTCCTGAGGCACAATTGTATAAACACCTGCATGTTTGCTGATTATGGTGTCAAAGATCCAGTTTTTCCTTTTGTTCTTTTTAATTTTTGCATTAATGTAAAGTGAAACTGACCTTTTTGGTATACAGTTGTATGAGTTTTAAAATAAATATAAATTCATGCAATGATTACTGCAGTCAGGGTTCAAAACTGTCCCATCTCCTCAAAGATTGTGCTCTTCTGCTGTCCCTTTCTAGTTGCACCCTCAGCCCACATCTAGCCCCTGGTCACCACTGATCTGTTCTCATCACTGTGGTTTTGTCTTTTCGAGGATGTCACATAAGTGGAATTCTACAGTGTGCAGCCTTTTGGGACTAGCTTCTTTCGCTCAGCAGGATTGATGCCTTTGAGATTCAGCCCAGTTGTGTAGGCAGCTAGAGCTTGTCCCTTTTTATTGCTGAGTACTATTGCATTGGAGAGATGTACCACAGTTTGTTCATCCATTGAAGAGTATTTAGCTTGGTTCAGTTTTGGACAATTGTGGATAAAGCTGCTATAAATATTCAAGTACACATTTTTGTGTGAACCTAAGTTTTAACTTTTCTAGGATAAATACCTGCAAATGGAATTGTTGTGTCATATGGCAACTCTATATTTAGCCTTTTGAGGAAATGTAATTTGTCTTTTCATTCTCTTAATAGTGTCTTTCACATAGAAAAAGTTTTTAATTTGGATGAAGTTCGTTTGTCAACCTATCCTCTTTCGGTATCATGTCTAAGAGTTCATTGTGTAATATGAGTTACAAAGATTTTCTCCTATGTTTCCTTCTAAAAGTTTTATAGCATTACCTTTTACTTTTAGATCTGTGATCCTTTTGGGTTAATTTATATATCAGGTGTAAGATTTAAGTTGAAGTTAATTTTTTTTGCATATGGATTCCATTTGTTCCAAAACCATTTGTTGACAATACTATCTTCTCTCCATTGAACTGCCTTTGCACCCTTATCAGAATTCCTGGGGCATATTCGTGTAGTCTATTTCTGGACTCCCTGTTTTGTCCCGTTGGTCCATGTGGCTATCCTATTGCCCATGCCACACTGTCTTATTACTATACTTTTACAGTAGATTTTAATGTGAGGTGGTGTGACTCCTCCAAGGTTATTCTTTTTCAAAATTGGTTTGGTTCTTTCAATTCATTTTCCTTTGCAAATAACTTTTAAAATAAGCTTTTCTATATTCACAAAAACTCATGCTGGTATTTTGATTTGAATTGAGTTAAATTTATAGATGAATTTTAAGAAAAATTAACATGTTGACTCTGTTGAGTCAGTCCATGAATACAATGTATTCTCCGTTTACTTAGATCTTCTGTGATTGCTTCCTCAGCATTTTCTACTTTCCAGCATACAGCTCTTGTGCGTGATTTGTTAGATTTATACCTAAGTATTTCATTGTAGATAGTGTTTTTCTTAAATTTTGGTTTGTAATTGTTCATTATCAATATGTAGGAATAAGATGAATTTTTCTGTATATTGACCTTATATCATGCCACGTTATTAACCTCACTGTTTTATAATTTTTTGTAGATTCCTCGTAATTTTCTATGTAGACAATTATGCCATCTGTGATAGGAATAGTTTTATTTTTTCCTTTACAATCTGTTTGTCTTGTTTTTGTTTTATACATCCTGTCTTGTTCCCAATCTTAGAGGGAAAGCATTCTGTCTGTCACCATTAAGCATGATGTGAGCTGTAGGTTTTTTATAAATGTCATTTATCAGATGGAGGAAATGCTGTCTATTGCTGGGTTGCTGAGAGTTTTTCATCATGAATGGATATTGAATTTTATCTAAAACTTTTTGCATCAATTGAAATGATTATGTGAATTTTCTTGTTCAGGCTGTTAATCTGGTAGATTAATTGCATTGTTTGATTTTTCATAGGGACCAACCTTGTGGTTATTGTTTTTTAATATATTACTGTAGGAAATATGGAGATATTTACATGTCTTAACATATTGACATTTATTGATATATTTAAAATATTTTATTGGGGCCAGCCTGGTGGTGCAGCAGTTAAGTGCTCACATTCTGCTTCAGCGGCCTGGGGTTCACCGATTTGGGTCCCGGGTGCAGACATGGCACCGCTTGGCAAGCCGTGCTGTGGTAGGCGTCCCACATATAAAATAGAGAAAAATGGGCATGGATGTTAGCTCAGGGCCAGTCTTCCTCAGCAAAAAGAGGAGGATTGGCAGATGTTAGCTCAGGGCTAGTCTTCCTCAAAAAAAAAAAAAATTTTGTTATGGAATTTTGCATCTAGGTTCATCAAGGATGTTGGTCTGTAGTTTTCTTGCACTATCTTTGTCTAGATTTTCTTTGGGGGTAATTCTGATCTCATAGAAATAATTGAAAACTATCCCTCACCTGTTGGGGTCAGGCCACAGGTTCTGACCTGCTTCTTGCGGACTGTGGTTCCAGTGTCAGCTCAGTTTTCAAAGGCTAGTTCAGGTCTCAAAGTCTTTGATGTACTGTTTAAGGTCAGATTCACATATGACCAGCTCAGGAACGAATCCAGAAATTCTTTAACAACTTTACACACTTGCTTTTCCAGGCTCTTCATTTTCCATGACCTCCCCAGTACTTTCCAGTTCTCTGGGCCCTTCCTTTTTGGTCTTCCAGATGAAAGCTGGGGCTTCAGTTACCTCACTTTGCCTTCCACTTTCTGTGACTGTGCCCATGTCGGGGGCCAAGCCAAGGGAAGACAGAGAGAGAAGAAAAGCAGAAGGGGTTTGCCCCACCCTCTTGGGACCACAGCATCACTGATTAAAGAGGAAGGTTCCCTCCCTCAGAGATTTAGGTGCCTCCCAACCCCTGCTGCCACTGCTAGGAGACCCCCTTCCTGCTCCTCGGGTCAGGACTAGAGAGGGCTCTGCTGGAGCTCTCTCTGTCTGCACCTGATACCTTCTTCCAGGTTTTGGGCTACCTTGAGCCCAGGCTGGGGAATACCAGAGGAAAAGCGGTCAACTCATTACCAATTCAGTAGAACTTCCAGTTCTTGTCTTCTTCCCCAATCCACCTGCCACTATTTATTTTTTAGAGTCTTCAAATAGCTGCTAAATGCGTGCTGTCCAGGATGTACAGTTGCATTCAGTGGGACAGACAGGTGGAGCGTGCCTAACCCATCTCACCCGGAACCAGAACTCCCAGATGCTTTCTCTTATAGAGCAGTAACCAAAGCCACTTAGAACTAATGAATAAATATAACTTACAAAAAAGTATGGCACAAAGTGTGCTTCTTTGCTTTGATGCTAGAGAAGGAGAAATGAGAGAAAAATATTAACACCTTACCTTAAATATTGTTGTATGTGAAGTGTCATATGATGGGAATTTTTACCTTCTTTTAAAATGTAATCACTAAGGAATTTGAGCCTATAAGAATCGTAATCCTTCTGGTGCCTTTTGCCTCTTCCATCTTCCGCAATTGATTTTAACCAGAAACAAATAGAAGCAAAGCAAAAAGATAGACTTTTTTCGTTAGTAGATAGGTATTACTCTTTATAAATACCATCATTTTTCCTTAATCAGACTTGAGTTTGATATTATTTAATATGTTTTCATTTCTATATAAATTTTTAAATATAGTTTAAATATTTAAAACTATTAAAATTATAATATGTCCCATGTACAAGTCAATCTGAGTTCTTTGAAAATGATTCATTTTTGTAAGCTTTAAAATTAATCCATGAGAAGTATGAGAAAGCATATATTCTTGACATGTTTTATGCTATTTCTTAGGGAACAGGAAGGGGTTCTCTAATCTTCTGTCTTATTCTTTGACCTTTTTCTCACCTCCATCCCCATTTTTTGTCTAGAATGTCCTTCATGTACAAGACTCAGAAAATTTTGGGCAAGCTGCTTATGAAACAGATTAAAGAAGAGAGAGAGAGAGAGGGAGGAGAGAGAGTTGGTTTTAAAACAAATGAATGTGAATTTACATGCTACCTAGGGCTTTTTTCCCCTAAAGTGTATTTGGTTTATAATGACATAACTCCTGTATGTGATAAGAACACTGACAACAGAATATCTCTACTCCCTGGTTGGAAAATTACAATATGAATTTGGAAACATTCAAAGGGTGGGATAGGGTCAATTAATATGAGAGAACATGCTATATTTCACCCCCTCTTTCCAGAAAATTCTAACCATGATTCCCACTGAAGAAGAGAAGCAGAAAATCCAGGAAGCTCAGCTGGCCAGCCCTGAGGTGCCACTGGGCAGTGCAGAGCAGTTCCTCCTCACTCTCTCCTCCATCAGCGAGCTCTCGGCTCGGCTCCACCTCTGGGCATTCAAAATGGATTACGAAACCACAGAAAAGGTAAGCACTGCGGAAGAGAGGCAGCCAATCCTACATCCCCGGTACTGAGAAAGTCAGTTTGTATTGGTGAGGGGAGTAAAGTGTCATTCTTGAGAGAGGATTTAAAGGGCACAAGTTGATTATGATGAGGTTGGTCTATACTAAGTGACAGCCTGCCAATGAGGGGTTATTCTAAAGTGTCTGCCTGGCACAGCCTCAGACACTTGATTGTGGGTACCAGATGACTGGTTAAAAAAAAACTATTAATTTTTTTTTCTGACTCCATATGACCATTGTAGAAAATTTGGAAAATATAGAAAAGCACAATATAGAAAGTGATCTGTAATCCTTCCACCTGATGATAATCATCTAAAGTGCCATTGACTGTAGCAATTAGCATGTCATTGGATCCCTCTGAGAGCACGTCTCAGAAGAAAGTTGACTATGAAACAGATTGCAAGAGGAGAATAGAAAGAAAGGGACCTTGACCATGAAGGCATGGGGAGATTCATCTTGAATAGAAAGCAGAAGAAGCAGGCATCCTCTCTGGACTGGGGCAATGTGAGTATTTTTTCAGGCTGAGCAGAAGGAACCAGTGGAGAGGAAAAGGGAGAGATGGAAGGTGAGTTGGAGGTGAGCTTAATTGAGAGGAAGTGCTCAGAGGAGACAGACTCAAAGCACAGGTGGAGAGGCTGTGTGGTCTTCCTCTTTCTCCGAAGGAGGAAGCCTGGTCCTTACTGAGGCCCAAATAGGTGGCAGAGGGTTTAGTGGGCTTCAGGAAGAAACCACTGTATTTGCATTCATTCAGGAATCAGGCAGAGATGAAAAAGCTTAGGACTGCTAAGTTGTCTTGGCGTCACTTGGTTGCAAAACCAGTCAGCATGTTTAGGTGACATTCTCTAGCAAAGTGAGGTAACGTCATGGAGAAAACAGTTAACTGGGTCAGCCTTTGTTGGGGATTGGTAGGGCCAGCCTGGCAGAAGCTAGGCTGGAGAGAATGAAGCTGAACCATCTGGCTTTGGGCTATAGGCTAGGGGAGAGACTCAGTACGCACCTTGGGGTGGGGAGTCAAAGAATGACAGTAGAGAGGGAAGGGGACACTGAGGCCGTGAGGCCACAGGGCAGGCTAGAAGTCTCAGAGAGTGGGAGTTATGAAGGCAGTTGGAGTCATAAGGATGATGGCCTTCTAGAAAGTAACCCAGGTTAGGGGTGGCCAGCCACAGAGTGCCCAGAGGGGAGGTTAGGAGGTCTGGGTAGTCCAGGGACAGGGAGGCCACAGTTTCCAGTGTTGTCCGCCTGGAGGAGAAAGGCAAAGAGGAAGACCGTGGTCCAGATGCTGAGGGGACGCGGGAAGGATGAGTGTCACAGAGGCAACAAGGGTCAGAAGAGAGAATGAGAGGAGGGTGTGGCCTAAGTGTCCTGCTTGAGCTTGGAAGACGGGGAGGAAGAGAAGACAGAGCATTCGTCACCCAAGCACAAGCTCCAGTCAGCCACAGGTACCCATTTGGTCTCCGGTGGGGAGTCTTTGGGGACTAGACTTTCTCCCTGCTGCCTTTGGCACTTCTTCATACCTAGGAGCATGTGCCCATCACATGAGATTGCCTTATACTGAGAGAACTCCACTTGTTATTACCTTGTACAATAGTTAAAAAGAACAAAGTAAAGCCAAAGTGTACATTCTTTATAATCTTATCTCAATTTTTTTTAATTGAAAGGAAGTAGCAGAACCACTTTTGGACCTCAAGGAGGGAATAGACCAATTGGAGAACAACAAAACATTGGGCTTTATCCTGTCTACTCTCTTAGCCATTGGGAACTTTCTAAATGGAACTAATGTAAGTCTTTCACATCCCTTATCCTCCTACCTCCCTTGTCACAAATGCCTGTCCTTCATTTGCTGGTGGAGGTTGTACCTCTGGTCTTCTCAAGCACAAGTGAACAAGAAACTTTTCTATTTTCTTGCTGAAAAATCTAGAAGGAATTTTGTCCTTAAATTCTTAGAGCCTGTTTATCGGAACCTGTATCTTGCTATAAATAGGAAAACTTACAAAAATAAGTACACTGTTCCTTACAAATCTTGGCTACTCTCAAAAGTGACATTGGAGATATTTTCTCTTACTCTGTTTTTTGTTTTATTTCTCAGCTTATCGCTTAAATAGTTTGTCCTTATACACATTATAAGCACACTTTTAAAGAGATTGGCCTACCTTTGGCCAGGAAGTGGAAAAGCAGCAGGGCAAAGGGAGAAACAAGTTGTAGATTCCCAGATGGCAAAGACCCAGCCCTCAGCATCTGTATTTAGGGGTAGAACCTGGGACAGCCTGTGGCTGATGGCTGTGGTAGGAAAGGTCTGAAGGCTCATTTCATTCTCACTGTGGTTGGTCCATGAGAGATTAGCTAAGGATGATGGAGCACGTGGCCTGAGACGCTTCAGTCACAGAGGAACTAAATATTGGGCTACTCTAGCCGGGCATGGATTTTAACCATTTGTGCCTTTCTAAGAGCCTGTGTAAAACTTGTTCTTCCTGTCTTTTATTTAATGTTCACCAAACAGGCCAAAGCATTTGAGTTAAGCTACCTCGAGAAGGTTCCAGAAGTCAAAGACACCGTGCACAAGCAGTCTCTTCTCCACCATGTGTGCACCATGGTGGTGGAAAACTTCCCAGACAGCTCTGATCTGTACTCGGAGATCGGGGCCGTCACCAGGTCAGCCAAGGTATGTCTTTGGACACAGAGGAGTAGGCTGTTCCTTTCCCTCACGTGTTGGATCTTTGTCAGTCATCTCTGAGGAGCACAAACTCTATTAAGTAAGATGCCCAAGCGCTGCTTGCATCCCCTACTCTAGAGTTTGTGAATATGACTCGTGTCATGCCCTTTCTAGTGGACTTTTAAGATCATTTTCCCATCTCTGGTTCTCTGTCAGATTCTTTCCTACTGAGGGATGTGAGGCAAGCCTGCCATCCCAGTCCTAATGCCTGCATCCACTGTTGAGCAGTGTTACTCACCGGGCTGGATTCTCCAAAGCGTTAAAACTCCCCAGCTTGTTTTAGGTGGGTAAAAATATCGAAAAGATGTTCTTTGGCTCCTCCTAAGACTTCCATAGGACCTTGCACTGAGGCGTGGAGCTGGGAAACAGAGTGCACGCCTGGCCCTCTGCTCCCCAAACATTGGCCATCCCTATGATCTTACACAGAGGGAACAGTTGTATAGGGCTGTAAACACTATATAGCATTGGTCCCTCAGCTGCAAGCTCTTAAATTTAGTACAGAGTTAAAATCGTCATGAACTTATGGTTTATTAGAAAAGAGACAGTCGCAATAGCTGGACACCCAGCTGCCCTCACTGCAGGAGCATCACTGAGGCTGAACAACCCCCAAGGAGTCCCAAACGCAGGAGAACTGGGAGATGTGGACGGTCTTGGTTGCAAAAGGAAACTCATGGGGAGGAACTGAATAGGGTTCAGGAGCCAAGCCAGTGTGGAGGAAACTCCTGGAAACAACCTGGGCTGAGGAGCTGAAAGCAGAATGACCTTTAGCTCTGGGACACATTGGAATCTGGTATGAGAAGAGGAGGCAGAGTGTTGGGCAGAGTGGGGAAGGAACGAGGAAGGGACTTTGCTAAAGTCTCCTTGAAGGAGCTCTCCCTCTCTCTGCCTTCTCCCACAGAACTGGCTTGTGGGGACCTGGGGGCTGGGACCCTCTTTTGCCTGCCTCAGGAGCCACAGGCTGGCAGCTGCCAGGTACGCCAAGCAAGGGGGCCCTGAGCCAGCCTGACAGTGGACCTCCTTGAGGCAGAAAGAGGCGTGACGAGTGATCCCCCAGCTCTGAGAGCTGACAGAGGACTTCTTAGAACACAGACCCCTCTATTTTCAAGGTGCCCTTTTCCTGTTTACTCTGTGCCGGGCACTGTTCTGAAGTCTTTACAGATATTACTTCACTATCCTAACCAAAGCAGAAAGCCCCTCTGAGCGTCCCAAGGGCGGGGGGGGCGGGGGGGGGGCCTCCAATTGTTCTGACATTCCACATGAGCACCTTCTCAGAAGACAGTTTGTTAGGAATAACTCTATTTTAGAGACAAAGTCTGCCTGGCTATCTAGATTCATCTTGATCCTGTTTCCAGAACCACCCAGAACAAGTCAGTGCCCTTTGTACATGTGGTTCTTTGTCCATTCTCAGGGCCTTCCCCTGGGGAGAGCTTGCTTGTAACAAAGTAGCCCTGGCTTAGAAGTAGCTGGCCCCCTGTGACTGCCTTGGACCCCCCTCAGTATGAGGCATTTCCCAAAGGATATTTAGTTATTAGCTAACTAATAACTAAATAATTTATCCTTGCCTGAAGATTGGCTGCACAAACCAAAACTGCAGATAGCTCCTACCCATTAACTTTGGCAGTTGCTAAAGATGACTGCTGACCCAGATCCCCGTGACTTGCACCAGGAGGTCAAGAGGCCATCTACCACCACTTCTCAGCCTTTACTCCCAAAGCCTTTTGGGGCATTGAGGGGCCCTTCTGTGTAGATAGGTAAAATATAAGCTTCATGAAACCCCAGCTTCAGGTGCATTCATCCCATCCCCTGGTGTCACATTTTGAGTCTCAACACTGCAAACCCCAAGGGGCAGGTTGCTCTGGCATCTGCAGGATAACTGTGCCCCTGAGTTGCCCCACAGCATCCAAGACTGACTTGATAAGACTTGACTCTGCTTCACAGCGCAGCTCATGTATCTTCTTAAACACAGAAAGTGGCCTATGTGGAGCAGTCCTCAGGAGATTTCCTGGCAAGGACTTCCTTCTCGCAACAGAAGGCCAGGCCAGCTTCCCTGGGTGGAATTTGTTAGGGGAAAATCTAGGCTTAAGGAATGATGGTTGAGAACTTAGACTTTGGAGCCAGAGAGGTTTGGGTTCAAGTCCCAGTTCCACCACTTACCAGCTGTGTGGCCTCTCACAAGTTGCTTAACCTCTCTATGCATCAGTTTCTCCCCTACGAAGCAGAACTAGTAATAGAATTTGAGGTCATGAAGTAATTGTGGAGACTCAGATCATGTGTGCTGTCTGCGTCAGCCCAGGTGGGCGGCCAGCTAGCTGAGGCAGCCTTCCAGCCTCTTCAAACGACACTACATTAAATTCAACCCTAGTCAAAAGGCTCCCCACCAGGTTTCTATTAACAACGCAGTTACTTTCTTCTGCCACCACGCTGAGGGCTCACAGTGGACTCTCTTCCCTGAAAAACCGTGTCCCCCATCATGTCTGACTACCCTCTCTGTGTTGGACTGTACAGAGCTACTCAGTACATATCTGCGCTGAACTGAAGTTATTTTGTCGTAGATCCAGGGAGCTGCCAGATGCAGATGAGGACAGCTCCAGGGCGTTATGGTTAGACCTACTACATTTGGCTTACAACCTCCTAGACCTCCTGGACTTTACTTGTCAATCCTAGGTCATCTGGATCTTTTTCTAGACTTATTCTTTGAACTATTCAGTCCTTCTTTTCTAAATCTGCATTTCTTTTCCTCTCAGCTGAATGCCAGATTTTTTTCTTAGCTCTACTATATCATAGGAAAGTGAAGCTTTTCCTAATCTGGACCCAGAATTCCTTTGGTTTCATGCAAATCATTTTCTCAAAGTCCCACGAACCCCCTGCTTACCTGAATCCCAGGGCTCTGCCTAAGCTTGCCTTCTGTTTTTGGCTTTTTAGCATCCAAGAAATCCAGGACATGCGATGTCTTGCCTGGCCCCCAGGGCATTCCTTATGCTCAGCACATCTTTATGCTGTCTGCTGACAGATCCTCTCACAGAATCAACTTTGTTGACTTGATCTTGTCCATTGTCTTTCTGAGGATGGGGCTGGAGATCTGAGGTCACTCCAGCAAGTCCCCTTGGGCACTCTCATCCAGAGCCTGCTCTCATGGCATCTAAGCAATGGTGGCTTACCTCTGCGCATCTTCTCTTTCTCCTTCTCACCTTTGTTTGCCTGGCTCTTGCCTTGTCCCACCATCTCTCATTCTGCATCTACCTCTCTGTCTCCTCCCTTCAGTTCACCTATTTGTCTATTTCTTCCTTCCCTCCAAGCCTTCTCAATTTCTTTCCCCTATCCCACATCTCCCTCCCTTAAATGCCCTAAAGTTCATTTTTTCATGACTAACTCTCTGATTCATATAATCTTTAGTCTATAAATTCTATAATAGCATTACTTTATGAAGCCTCATCACAGGCCACCTTGGTCATCCAAACTGTTCCCATTTACCTGAAGAGTACAGTGAGTGCTCTGTGACATGCATTCTTTGTACACATGGCTTGCATCAGCTGACAAGACTACATGCCCACACACACAGACACACACGCACATAGGCCTGCTGGGTTCTGTACATCCTCAGTGCTTGATCACCTGGCTACTTGATGAGCCTCCTTGAGAACAGCAGCTTGGTCTCTTTGAGCATTTGTCTTTGTGTTCCTAGTGCCTGGTGTGGAGACTGGCATACACCAGGTTCTCCATGCATGTTGGTTGAATGAATGAATGAGTGGATAAATAAAATAATTTGTCACACAGTATAAAAGAGATCATTGTGAAGAGAAGCTGGCTGCCCCTTAGCTGGCCCCAGCGTATCAGAACCATCCATGTGGCCATCCATGGTGTGTTCCTCCAACCTTAAGTGAAATAGCATCTCTGACAAACAAGAATGCTCTGAAAAATTTTATGAGACATCTGCTCAGTTCATCTTGTACTAGGGTTCCTTGATATCGTGTTTTAATTTACTGTTCCCAAAGACTTTCCTAAGGTTTTCTTCCAAATACGGCAAAAAAAAAAAAAAAAAAAAAAGGTGACACTTGCATTGGGTTCATGTGGAGAACAGTTTTATCACTAAATAATTTGATGTCGAGATAATGAAAATACACATGTGGATAATTTTTAGGCTATAAATATGTTTGTGTTTCAAGATGTAAATTTGGTTTTGATGTTTGTTTCTTCCCGGAGGCAGTTCAGTTTCCTGGTTCAGGTCGGTGTCCGGTTGTTTCAGAGCGTTTGCAGTGTTCTCTCTCTGATTTTCAGGTTGACTTTGATCAACTTCAGGATAATTTATGTCAGATGGAGAGAAGATGCAAAGCTTCATGGGATCACCTCAAGGCAATTGCAAAACATGAAATGAAACCAGTTTTAAAGCAACGAATGTCAGAGTTCCTAAAAGACTGTGCAGAGCGAATTATAATTTTAAAGATTGTCCATAGAAGAATAATTAACAGGTAAGTCAGTCGAGGAACTTATGGAAACATCAGTAAAATGGCACGTTGAAAATATTCTGCAAACTAAGATCTGGAGGTTAAATTTACAAAAATTGTACAGTACAGATTTTTGGTACAATCAAGTGCACCTTTGATGCACATGTTTGTTTCATAAATGCTTAATTTTTCTCACACATGCACAACACACAGTGATAATATAATGCCATTGAATCTTGAGGTTGGAAGGAATCTCGGAGATAACATCATCCAAAAATCCTACTTCATCAGGGCTTGCATCTGTAAGATCTCTGGAAAGTTGACCCCTCCATCTCTGCATCTGCTTAAATGGTTCTGCCTGCAGAGAGCATACGTCCTTGCAAGGCAGCTCAACTTGCTAGAAAAGTTTCCTTCTTTATATGATTCACAGGCTGCCCTCTGAGACCTTCCACTCCTTGATTCTCTGATGGCTGCTCTGTGCTGCATCCTGCTTGGATGAGGCCTGGGCCCAGCATGGGTGCCATCTCTGGACCAGCCTTCCTCAATAACCGGATCCAGGAGGACCCTGGGAGACACAGCAGTGATGTGTCAGGCCTTGCTTGCCTACAAGGAGGTTGGCTGGGGTCTAGGATGGCTCCATGCCTGTCCCAGGCTGTTTCACCTGTAAGTGGTGGCAGCACCAAGGCTAGAACCTGGGTCTTCCAGCTTCCTGGGCCAGGGCATTTCCTACCATGTCTCACCACTTTCTTCTCCTTTATCTCATCACAGAACGTGCTGGTGGGTCCCTCACCCTGGCCTCCAGAGTCTGAGTGCTCTGTCCTGGGCCTTACATCCTGGTGAGCAAAGGTGTGGGTCTGCAGACCTGTAGGCTGTGGTCTACCTGGAGCAGGGACTCTGACGACAGACCCTTGGAAACTGGCCTCACCGCAGTTCTGTGAAGGTGGCCTTCCCTGGGGGCCGTCTAAACCACAGGCCTTTCTCAGAGATCTGCTTCTCAAGGACCCTTCCAGCCCTGTGCTCGATCACTTCATTATTTTTTTAAACAAATACGTGGTATTTTCATTTATCCCTGTACATTGCATATTTTTGATTATTTTTTCTCTCTTCACTCCCTCCTTTCACCTTCTTTCCTTGTTTCTTTCCTTGAACCCATTCAGAACTTTTAAACATCTAATTCTCTCATGCGCATGTGAGCCCTCTTCCAGCTTGTGTCGTTTGCTGCTTTCGTAGTCATACCTCCTGGGTCCTGATCCAGACTGGGGTGGGTAGGCGGGTAGCCTTTAAATGTTAGGACATGAATAAGGAACAGAACCTTCCCTCCAGGTTGACAACCATCCATTACTCAGTACTTTTGGAATTTAGTTGTTCAACTGTACGTCCCCCTCACGGTACTCCTTCTAGACCTCAGAGCTGCCCTCTGGGTAGGAGGATCTTATCAGAGATTTTGTCAGATTTTCTCACTGAAATCAGAGCACACTGCTTTTAACATGGTTAGAAAGGGGAGGCAGGGAATGTGAGCTGCTTTGGCCTCCATGCTTTGTATGATACAAGCAATTTCCAACTTAAAACTACCCAAATAAACAAATAGTTTCCATTTGGAATGTCATGAAACTGGAGCAATTTTATGAAAGTCTTGTAAAGCTATTATGCCTGGTTACACTAACCGTTTTATCTTGGACAGATAAAACTTGCTATGGTGATACATCTATTCCTTAAGCGATAATACCTGTATGTATGAGGGTGTGTATAGTGGGGTTTTTTTTGCATATGTTTGCTCTGGTTGTACTCTTCTCCCTAGTAAGCTGGTCATCAATGATGGTTGGTGTCGCATGACCTGGATCCCTGTCTGCTCACTGTTGGCCATCCCATCGAGGATGACCAGCATGAGCCAGGAACTCACTGTAGTTTGGTGTGTGGCTAAAGGGGGCATGACTAAAGCAGGGGTCCAGGTGGTGGCCAAGCCAAAGCATCTCAACCACGGAACCCTGGGTTCATATGAAGTCGTTCGTGGGAGCTCCGTATGTAGACTTGATTGAAGCAGGAATATCTTGTTGAAATGGAGACGGGGGTACTTAGACCCCCAGTGGTTGTGCTTTTTCTTTCCGCCTCCCACCACCAGTACTCCCAAGAGCATAGCCTATGACTGCTGTGATCTGACATATTCCCTTTATACATTAGGAAACTGACCCAGAGGGAAGTACAAACTTAGTAGGGTCAGACAGGGGCTAACGGGTGGAATCATCTTGGCATGCAGATCAGCCTAAATATAAGGCTTCAGAAAGTTGCAAGTAGCTAGACCTGCATCATTTTTCCTCCCATGTGAGTATAAAAAGTTACATTTTTATCTACGTAATTAGGAATTCATTTAATAGGGTACTTTTTCAAAGAAGCAGTTATTACACAGACACTGCGCTGAGGCTCTCAGAGTGTAAAGATACCTATCTCCTGGGGATTAACTCAAACCTCTGCCGGCAGCAAGGCTGCACATTTACTCTCATGACACTCACATGTGCAGAGAAAATGACTTTTCTTTATTTCACCATTCCTTCCACCTCCTTGATCAGCCACTACCTGACTGGGTACAGTCTGCTTACCCAGCCAAAAATGTAAACAACTCAGCATGTAGTCTCCTGAATGGTCTTCCAGATTTCGACTCCTCCCTCCTATGCCTCTCGAAGTTGGCTTTGGGGAAGAACAGTGATTTCTGTACCTCACTGATGGGAAAGGGACAGGTTCTCAGATGGCTTGTGCCATCTGGAACCTCACTAGGCTCCCACATGGAAAGGCAAGACTGGCTCTGCCTGGCCTCTGCTGGTACCTCCTGCTGTGATTGACAGCTGAAGCGACAAGTCATCTGGTCTGCCCCTCTGCTCCATCCATCTCACCAGGCTCTGCCGCTCTCAGCTCAGTACCCTCCATGTTCCCCAGAGTCCCTGGTATAGCACACAGGATCCCACAGGAACTGGCGAGTCCGGTCAGGCCCTCTTGCATCCTCACCCGACTGGGTTGCCCTTTGTACGCTGCCAGAAGTGCTCCATTTTGACCTGGAGCCACTCTTTCCTGCCCGGGAGCCTTCTGATGAGAAAGGAGTCTCTTTTACCTTAAGCATCCCCTTAGCCTCTCAACAGACCTCTCCCCACTCCAGGACCTCCTTGGTGAGAGGAGACGAGGACACACATATGGCCACCTACCTTCTCTGCTCCCCTGAGGCATAGAGCTGAAGGGGCAGGTGCTTCCACCTCTCTTTCCTGTCTCCTTTAGTTACTCGAGTGGGCCTCCTCTTAGTGAAGGAGCAGATAAAAGAACTTAAACAGTTCTCTTCAGGTAAACTCTGGCTTTCAAAACTGTTGCCTGGCTTAGAAAATCTTGTGCTGGATGTCCGAATCTGCGTATTAACCTCCTTTGGCATTGCTGCACTAACAGACCAATCTCACCCTGTGGGTGTACAAACCACTCATTTATTCCCAAAAATTCATTAGGTACAGTTACACTGGGGCAGGCACTGGAGCGAGGGGGACCAGGTGAGAGGTGGGGAGGAAGGCCTTCCTGGGAGGCATGGAGAGCTCAGCAAGGGGCTGGCATTCCAGGGAGGGAGATGGGCAGAAGAGAAGTGAACACCCACACTGGCTTCTTGGTGCCCCAATATCCACTCTCCCCATCCTGGACCAGACACCCTACTCAGTGGTACACGTGAGGAAAAGAGCGGATGATGGAACAGATCAAAGATGTTTTGGCTTGCGCCTCAGGATACTGATGCAGGAAACCAGCTCCTCCATAACCGTAAGACCTTCACGTCACATGTTCTGAAAGCTACAAACTCAACTTACAAAAGTCCCTTACATTTTTTACTCCCTTAAAGTCATACCCTTGTTTGCAAAATATGTAATTGAATCATATCTCTAACTTATATGTTAAGTTTGGATCCCCTCTAGGAAAAAGTAATGTTCTAGAAAGTGGAGGATAAGAAATCTTGGGTTGTTCTTATGTATAAAAGAGGGCGCAGTTATGAGCTGATTGATTCTCCCCTGGTTTCATCTTGCACACAGATCTTGAGTAGTGATAAGGGGGAAAATATGTAGTACACTATCCTATCCTAATATATCATGTATCATGTCACATCATATCTCCATATAATGTCAGGTGTTAGTAAGAGCCAGGAAGAAAACTCGAGTATAAGTGGGACAGGGAGTGATAGGAAGGTGCTGTTACACAGAGTAGTTCAGCAAGATTTCTCTGAGGAGGTGATATTTGGGCAGAGACCTGTGGGAGGAGAGAGAGTGATCCATGCAGCTGTCTGTAGCGTAAGTGTTGTGAGCATTGGCAACAGCTGGTACTGGATGACTCGTCAGGCCTATGGTCCTCCCAGCAGAGTGGCCTCCCCTCCCCCATCTTCCCTGCCCCACGGGCCCTGCAGGCTCTCAGCTCTCAGCTCAGCCATGTCCCTCTAGGCTCCCTTACACACCACACAGGAGGCCTGAGTCCCTGAAGTGGGCTTGTTCAAGGAATCATGAGGAGTCCAATGTGACTGGGGTCATAGGACATGAGGTCAGAGAGGTAGTGTAGTGGGGCGGGTTATGTGGGACTTTGTATGGATATACTACGTATTGTTTATCTACTCATCTGTTGATGGACATTTGGGTTGTTTCCACTTTTTGGCTATTATGAACAATGCTGCTATGAACATTTGTGTAGGTTTGTGTGGACATGTTTATGTGGAGTGAAATTGCTGAGTCATATAGTAACTCTATGTTTAACTTTTTAGGAAGTGGCGGACTTTTCCATGAGCCATTTTATGTTCTCGCTAGCACTGTATGAGAGTTACAATTTCTCCACATCCTCACCAGCACTTGTTACTGTCTGTCTGTTTGATTGTAGCCATCCTGGTGTGTACAAAGTGGTATCTCATTGTGGTTTCGATTTGCATTCCCCTGATGACTAATGATGATGAGCATCTTCTGATGTGCTTATTGACTATTTGCATATCTTTCTTTGAGAAATATCTATTCAAATCCTTTGTCCATTTCTTATTTGTCTTTTTTGTGTGGAGGTGTAAGATTTCTTTATATATTCTGGATACAAATCCCTTATCTGACATATGATTTGCAAATATTTTCTCCCATTGTCTGGGTTGTCCTTTTACCCTTAATAGTGTTCTTTGAAACACAAAAGTTTTTAATTTTGATGAAGTCCAATTTATCTGTTTTTTTGTTGCTTACGCTTTTGGTATCATATCTAAGAAATCATTGCCTAATCCAAAGTCATGAAAATTTATACTTTTTCTTCTAAGAGTTTTATAGTTTTAGCTAGTATTTTTGGTTTCAAATAGCATTTTTTTCAGCCCCCTTTACTTTAACTACAGGTTGTACGCTTTATTATTCTTCACAGAAAGAATAAGCCAGTTTCCCTCATTTGAAAACAAATGAAACTCCTATTCAAACTATACAAATGAGAGTGTTCAAAAAATGAAAGTTTTTGTCTACAATGTGGTATCATTTATACACTACTGTTTGTTCTACATAAAAATTTCCCTTTGTCTCCTAGTATCTTCTTTCTCATTTCCTGATATCTAAAAATTGGGTACTTATTTGCTTACTTAATTTCTTTTACAAAATTTTAAGTAAATAGAATCCAAGAATTTTTAATTTATGAATTAAATGGCTGAAAATAAATTTATTTTGTGATGCTTGTTTGATGTTTCCTAATTAAATTAAGATTGTATATAGTATTGCAAGAAAATATTTCAGAATATTTCCTCACAGAAAACTTTATAAGCATCTTTTTACAAACCATCAAACGTATTATTCATAACATGTTCATGTCTAGTTCAAGTATTCATTAAAGCAGGTTCCCAAGGAATTGCTAAGCAACATATCTATATTCCTTATTCAATTTTTATATGCTCTAGCAACTGTGTAATATTTTCCTTAAAATAGTACTTGGTCATTTTTCTTATAAAAGTTTTACATGTCCATTTTAGGAAAACATTAAAACACAGATAAGCAAAAATAAAAAAGTAATTAATGTCCTGAAATCCTACCACCTATACATAACCTTCATCAATGAGAAAGAAGTTAAACTTGACTTCTGGTTCCATTTTCACTGAGAAGACTCTTCAGTCTCGAGGTGCCAGGAATGAAGAACAGTGTCTTGGGCTGATTGGTTTCTTAATGAAAGTTTTCAGACAATTGACTTTTGTTCCTTAAAACTGGCATCATTGCCATTATTGTTTTTCCTTTCAGGTTCCATTCCTTTTTGCTCTTTATGGGGCATCCACCTTATGCAATTCGGGAGGTGAATATAAACAAATTCTGCAGGATCATCAGTGAGTTTGCACTGGAGTACCGCACCACCAGGGAGAGGGTTTTGCAGCAGAAACAGAAACGAGCCAACCACAGAGAGAGAAATAAGACCAGAGGGAAGATGATCACAGATGTAAGTTCATGAAATCAGCCTCTTTGTGTCACTTATTTTGAAAGCATAATCAACCATAAAACCTCCCCTCAGTTTGAGAGCTGTGCTCTTTTTCTTTTTGTACTGTGAAAAAAATTTCCTCTTTTAAAAAGTGCTCTTGGCCAGTGGTGAAGTGGTTAAGTCTGTGCACTCTGCCTCTGTGGCCTGGGGTTCATGGGTTTGGATCCGGGGTGTGGACCTACACACTGCTCATCAAGCCATGCCATGGCAGTATCCCATATACAAAACAGAGAAAGATTGGCACAGATGTTAGCTCAGGGACAATCTTCCTCAAGCAAAAAGAGGAAGATTGGCAACAGATGTTAGCTCAGGGCCAACCTTCCTCACCAAAAAAAAAAAAAAAAAACAAACCTCTTAAACTGCTCCTCCTCTATCATTTCTGTGAAAATTTCCTCTATAACAAACAAGGAACCAGGTCATGAAGAATTAAGGATGTGTGGCTGATGGAAGAACTTATAACCCATGTTGATGTGTTGTGTGAGACTGATGACGTTAAATGCATGATTCCTTTTCAACCTCTGTGATGTGGGTAAAACTGGAAGAGAATTACAAATAGAAAAGATAATGCCACTTTATCATAGGAAGACAAATTTACTGGTTAGGGAATTGATTCAGGATTTTAATCATCATAATGATTATGTATAACCAACCAATTAACACATAGACCACCCATTCTAGGCATCTGAATAGAGAAATAATTGATGTGGTTACTCAAAGACGTGATCTGATTGGCTCCTGGCAGTCCCTTGAGCCAGAGAATATCAGGGTAGGAAGATATCCCAGAGGACAGTGAATCCAGCAGAAATTTCCTATAGCCCCTTGGGAGGCCCCGCACACTTACATGCCTCCCCTGCTCCTGGGCTCTTCACTCATGTCTCCCACCTCAGCCCTGAGCCCACCCAGGCCATGGGTGCAGGGGGCATTCAGATGGGAGATGCTTCATTACTGGAGGGGGAAGGGATGTGTGAAGATGCCTGAGACAATGACACACCGTGCAGGTTCCTCTTTCTGACATGCCTTTATGAAACTTATCTTATCTGTATATATACTTGAGAAGCACATTGGCTCCCCATGATACAGGGAATGGGACGCATAAAGGCTTAAACCAAAGGCAGTGCCATCAGTTTACAAGCTTCAGCTGAAGTCAAATCAGGCGGATTCTTTGCGGAGGAATAAAATCACTTAAGAAGACCTCAGTGAAGCTGCCTCTGTGCCCAGATGGGTGCTCATGTTGTAGGAGAAACAGGGCACGTGGATACTGCTCTCTAAGGATCCACATTCTTGAGGGGGTCTGACCTTCACATGGAGACCGGATGCATTGTCTTAGAAATTTTGTTGTAATTTTGAGGCAATTCTCAGGAGAACCATGGACTAATTCCCTCACTATCCATCTTACCCAGACCTCCTGTTCCCTTGGAATTTTCTGGACACTTAGGGAGTGCTCACATCTCTTTTCTCCGGCAGGGGCCTTTTCTACAGCCCCCTGGCAGTTCTGGATGCCAGTGCCATCAGCTAAGCATCTTCTGTCTCCTCTCCTGGAATCTGGATTCAATAGGATCTTTAGCTTCCTGGACGTCAGCAACTCGGGAAGCAGACTGAATCCACTTGGGCAAACCATGGCCCACATTTCATTCCAAAGTATTATTTTTAAAAGTTTTAAAAGAGGATTACTTATTTTTGTGGAAATGAGACACATTGGAGGGTGAAAAATGCAAGCCCAATGTGCTTGCACTTATGAAAACACATCAAAATTTCTTGCCAAATTCTTGAGATTTTTTTTTACAGATCCCACTAATTTTTAAATTCTGTCCTTCTCTGAAAACATTCGGCTTTCCTATTTATAAACGGGGTAAATGTTTCCAGAGTTTGATTCAAAAGTATTTAAATTGTCATTAACATCTAGACAGTACAGGCTTCTTCAGGGTTCATCCTCAACGTAGTCCCTGTTTTTAGTGGTCAAAGTGGCATCATTTGTGTAGAAAGATTGCCATCTGCTGGAAGATTAGGATATTGTCACTTAAGACAAAGCATCCAGCTTCCAGTTTTCCCAATTAAATTTCTCAATTAAATTTCCATTATGTGCCCAGCACAGCACTGGGCCCTGAGGAGGATGTGTGTGCAGTAAAAGACGAGCTTGTACAAACTTATACATATCATGGATGTTATGATCTGGTTAGAAAATAACGTATATACAGCTTAAAGCACTGAAAACAAAACCAGGCCATACCTTGAGTCCCTGAACGTTAGAGCTGGAAGTGATTTTTAGAGAAAACTATACAGTAAGTTATTTTTAATATAGAGCTGAATAAAATGAGGATGGAAGTGGTAGCAATTAAACAGGGATGACTTTAGAAAAACCATTATTTTCCAAACAGAGAAATATGGATAAAATCGGAAGACCCTACGTTTATAGAGTCAGCTCCGTGTCTGCTCTCGTGTGCCTGTCCCTGCTCCTCTTTCTCGGTTTCTTAAATGCAATAGGCCTCCTTTCTTATAATCTAGGGGTCCCCCCAGGTAAGAGTCAGTGAGAAACTAAATAATTCCTCCTCCTTGTGTGCCCTGAACTGGTTCTAGACGAAATGGTGACATAGACAAGGCAGCAGCAGCCAACCATGGTTGGCCCTGTCTACTGTCATCACACTCCAGATGGGCTGTGGGAATTCAGGCTTCAATCCCAGGACTCCCACATCGGAGGGCAGTGGCAATGCGGGGTGAGGCCCTTCATCACTCTCAACCCCAGCTTCCTCTTCTATGAAAAGGAATGATAGTTACCTTGCGGGGTATTGAGAGGGCTAGAAATTTTGTCTATGCAGCACCCTGCACATGTGCTAATTGCTGGGAAAAGGCCATACATCCTGGTTAAATAAGCTCTAAGATTAAAAAAAATAGCAGAGCAGGACTATCATCTTTTGTCACGATGCCACTTGGCTGGGGGCAGCATGGAACATGATGAACTGGAAGCATTTTGTCATTTCAGCTCCTAAAAGTTTAGTCATTTCTCGAAAACCTTGTGTCTGATTTGTTGGTCTGGCCTTGTAACCTCAGCAGAAACACTTACATTGAGTGTGTATTTAATTGAAAATCAAGAGATTGACATGACTTTCACCCCTGATTTATGTTTAGGAAAGGGATATTTTGTTTAAAGGTAGTTGAACAAATTTATCTGGTGATAGTTAAGTATGGCTTGTCAGTTCAGTTATCTGGGACAGGTAAGATTTTAAAAAGAACTTAATTTCATGTTTCTAAGGAGAGAACAGAAGGACCCATCCGGCTTGGGCAGTTGTTCCACTTGTCATGTCTGGCCTGTGTGCGGAAGGGTTCAAGGAGACCCAGACCCAGCAGCCTGGGCGGAGGGGGTGAGAGTCCAGCACTCAGGATGACAGGGGCGGTGACAGCTGACAGGTAGAGCCAGGCAGGTGGAGACCAGTCCCCTTACTGAGGCAGGTGCTGGTCGGTTCTGCCAAGTGGCAGGGCACAGAGCTGGGAGTGACATCCGTTAGTGGACAGGGAACCAGGTAAGCCAGTTATCAACCCTGTGGGTGGCCTCAGGAGATTGGCCTAGAGCCGTGCAAGTCCCTCCTGACTTTGGTCAGGACTGGTCTTGGGGCTCAAGGAGAGAATATCCAGATGAGGGCAGACGGGCTATTCAGGCAGGGCCTGGCAGCTCCCAAATCAAGAGGGTGTTCCCCTGTTGCAGTAGCCAACTTCTTTATTTGAAATTTTACATGACATTGGAATGATCTGATCTTTGCTGACTCTGTGCCTTCTAAGAATCCCTTCTGTCTTTTCCATCCTGACCTCTCACCTCGGGTAGACTGATGAAGAGGATGAAGTTGAGGTACGACTGTTTATAAACACGAAGAATGCACATTGACCTTCCCAGGCGTGCTGTAGAATCTAACCTAACAAAAGCAGCATGAACCGTTAGCACCCTTCAGTGCTTTAAACCATGCATGGACGTTTCGGGTTGGTTTCCGTGTGATCGCTAACTTCCCTGCACAGGTTCTCATCATGCTGTGTGTGCCGGGGACCAAAGGGTTAACTGCATTTTCCAAGTCGTCCTTGAGTTCCAGGCCCCGTCAAGAGTGTCAGGTTTAGCGAATCTCTCCCCGCTGCTGGAAAAGTGGACAGAGAATTTTCCCTCCAGCCCCCTGTCTGAGCCTTTTGGCAACTCAAGTATGAGAACTAGATTCTGGAATAACCACATAGAGAGCCCTGAAACCAAAGAGGAAGTGGGGCAGAGGCAAAGACCCAGGCCAGAGCAGCGGTCACCAGCTGTGGGCAGCCTCTGACTTGTGTCCAATTACCCCGATTGGCATCCACTGGATCTGGTGGGATCAGTGTGTGAGGGGTGGAATGGCAGGGGCTCCTCCTCCTGGCCCTGGTGCGGAAGCGAGAACCAAAGACCAAGTCGGGGCTGGCTGGCCCTGGAAGAAGGGGAGGGAGCAGCGTAGATGGTACAAGTCACAGATGTGTCCTGGGCTCTGTCACTACGGCTGAGACACTGGATGAAAAGAGGATGTCAGAAATCTATGGAGCTGCTCCTTGCAAATGTTAATCTAACTGACTTTCTATTTTTCATCCAGATGTTTGGGATTGCGTATATACGGCCTGAGGTTCTAGTAAACTTCTTGTAAAACATACACCACGACTCTTTGTTCAATCAAAATTAGAGAATATCATCGTGTGCATGTAACACTTATTAAAACAACTACATTTTTGACACGAACAGAAGTAGTAAGTGTTGCCAAACTCAGTTTAAGCATGAATTTCTGTGTCGTATTCTGAGCTGGGCCCTGAAACGAATTGCCCTGGGGCCTTTGGAGCATCACTTAATCTTGGAATGCCTCAGTTTCCTTCTCTGTCAAGTGAGGAGGGATTAGAGCTGGAAAAATCCTTCCTAACTCTTCACATTGTATGATTCTGAGACTGAATCCCACTTTTAAAATTCTGTCATCATAAGTAATATATACAATAAATTTAACTGTTGTCTGGCACTAAATTAAATAACACTCAATACATTTGATTGACAAGGCATGTTTCAATTCTCATAGCAGGGCTTTAGTGTTAGAAATAGATTCTGTTTCTGAATTCTTCCCAGAGTTGATGTCAGTCACCCCTAGCAGGCCCCCAACTGAGGGAATCTGCAGTGAGCCCAGAGACCTGCTGCAATGGAGGGATGGGTGTGGTCCTTCTGGGACCAGGGCTTTTCTTCTGATAAGAGAACTTCCTGTATACATAGATATTCTGTCATTAGTTCTTCGACAACCTCAGTGACTGCTATAACTAATATGTTTGCAGAATGTACACAAAACAAAACAGAGAGACAAAGAAGAGAAGATTTTCCTCACTCCACGCCCTAACCCCTCTTTGGTCTTGCAGTCCGGCAAGTTCTCCGGCAGTTCTCCGGCACCTCCAAGCCAGCCACAAGGCCTGAGCTACGCTGAGGACGCCGCTGAGCACGAGAACATGAAGGCTGTGCTGAAAACCTCGTCTCCTGCCGTGGAGGATGCCACCCCTGTGCTGGGTGTTCGCACACGCAGCCGAGCAAGCCGAGGTAACTCCTGGCCCGGGCAGGGTGTGTCTTCCCAGGTTGGCCACCCTGTGGAGGTCTGGTCCCTGTCACAGGGTGCAGATGACTGTGCCCAGGAAGTGGCTGCTAAGGGCTGTCAACTCCCTAGGACTCCCAGTGCTGACGTATTCACACACTTCCTTTCACTCACACCTTTGTGACCCCCCTTCAGTAGCTTCATCTCATAAACAACCATTCCCAAAAGTGTAACTTAGTTCACACTAGAAGAATTATTACTGTGAATGAATTCTTATGCATTAAAGCAAGGGTCCACAAACTATGGCCCCCGGGCCAAATTCGGCCGGCCACCTGTGAAACACAGCCACGCTCGTTTATGTGTTGTCCTTGGTGCTTTTGCACTGCAGTGGCGGGGTTGAGTAGTTGTGACAGAAGCTTCAGGGACCCTAGAGCCGAAAATTATTACTACCTGGCCCTGTACAGAAAAAGTTTGCTGACCCTTGGATTAAAACACCCTTTTGCCTATTTAAATCCTTAGAGGGAGAGAGGAAACTAAAGCTTCAAGATGGTAAAGACAGATCAGAGTTTCCAGATTTGTTTTAACTTGGAAGGGATTTTTTATTTTAATTAAGAATTGAGATATGTTTTCATGTGAGAATATTTACACATGTTCCCCTGGTCTAGTCTGACACCACGTTAACCTTTCCTAAGTCTCACAGTTTGCAGGATGAAGCCCACACTGTTCACGCTGCCATTTGAGGCCCCCTGTGGTCTGGTCCTAGCCCGTCTCCCAAACTTGGCTTTCACTTGTCCCCATGTTGTAGGCACCACCCTCCTCTGCACACCCTGTGTCCCCCTGAACTCCTGCTGTCACTCATGCTGTCCCTTTCTCCTCTGCCTGTCCAGTCCCCATTCACCTCCAGAATCCACCTCCTCTGCACTCCTCACCTCACAGGGCCACTCCTCTCCCCTGGACTCCTGAGAGCCCAGGTGAGGCCTTCTAAAGATGATAAACTTTACAACTAAAGAGACTGAACTCCTGGAGGACAGGCTTTCTCCTCTGGGTGTTTGCTTAGCACTCACTATGTGCACAGCTAGAAGGAACCATATAATTGATTATCCAAACTGGGATGCTTTAAAGTTGAAAGGGGTTCCAGTAGTAATTATAGTGGGACAGTAGGTAAACAGAACATGCCAGGTAAACTGGATTGTGGGTTACTGGATGCGGGACACATCGCAGAAACTCAGGAACAAATGAATGCTTGCAGCCCATCTTCCTAGGCTCTTCCTAGGCTCCAGTGAACATTCAGGCTCACACGATGACAGAAAGGCAGCCGGAATCTAGAGGGTTGTGATCTGGAGAAACCCCTGAGAAGGCCCACCACTGACTTCTAACTGGCTTTGCTGATTGACCAGTGCTTTCGGAATTTGCTTTGTCAACTATGTTAAATATGAAAAAATAATAATAGTAAAGATAACTTTAACATAAAAGAGGAAACAAAGGCAGTTCCAAGTTTTCTTCAGAAGAAAGTGGGTCACACAGTGCATATGGTTTCTTGGAGCTTCTTGTGAACCAAAGGGCCACATACTGCCATCAAAGGAGGAGTCTCGAAAGGATCTCCAGGTGGCGTGCTAGTAAGTACAGCATCACTGACTCTAGTGCCCCTCTATTCTTGATGTCGGACTTTGGTCTACCCTTTAATGGGGCTTTTATTTTGATATGCAGTTAAGAATATGCCAGAAGAAGGGCTGCCTCCCTCCACCCTCACCCCAGTGTTATCCTAACTGAGACATAGATGACAAGTAGAAGAGTCATACCTCCTGCTATAACCTTGATTCCCAAACTGTATCTCGAATACTTGCATGTATTAGTATTACATCAAAGAATCGAAGACTAGGTTCTTTGAGATTTAGCTTTTCCAAACCCTCTGACTTCTAGGTAGTTTCAGATGCGGAATTAGGAGAAGAAAACAAATTAATATGATTTGGCAATGAAAAGGCAGCCTTTTGGTGACCAACAGCAGACAGATACAGCTGTGAAGAACTACTGAGCACTTAACATGGTACATTCCGATTGTCTGGTTTTCTGTGTGGAAGGAAAGGTGCCCTCTTCTTGGCCAGTGCTGTCTATAAAAGGCCTCCATTTCTCAGAAAAGCCAAGAAGTGACAGGAGAGAAAGAGTGTGTAAACAAGAAAGAATGTAAGAGAAGAAAGTGGGGATGGTCAGAAGGTGAAGAAAATAATATCATTAAATGTTGAGCAGTAGAGACAGTCTGGATGGAGCGTAAAACAAGGATAAAAATAGCATAGACCAGCTTTACGTTGGTGGGGTGTGGGGAGAAGAATCACTGGTGTCCTAAAAGCCCTAAAACATCCCATGTATGAGTCTCTCTGTGCCCCGGCAGCTCTTGCAGGCTTTGTGTGTTAGGCTAGACGTAGCCACCAGGAGATCCAGGTCAGCGTTAACGCCTGCATTGTGGTGACCCCAGACGTCAGCAGTCTTGAGCCCCTGTATCTTGGTGATGCGAGGGTAGTGCAATGGAAGCCATCCTGGGAGATGGAGTCCAGTATCTCTAATGGAACATAACAAGTTGTGCTAATTTTAAAAGAGAAAATAGACATTTGTTCCAGACTAGAAAGGACAGAGAGAAAAAGATGTTGCTGGGTTTGTACAATATGGGTTCATTTCCACTAACTGATGAAAGGGATTAGAAAGGAAAGCTTTTCAGTTTATCTGCACATTCAAAGACTTCTGCTGCAAGGTGGCATGTTGTAGGGAGTGACAAGCCAGCATTCCTGCTACAACAACTAGAAAAAAAAAATGACCAAAGCTTCCTTTAAAAGACATCAGAGAACTGCAAAAGGAAAGCAAACTAGACAAACTAGAACTCTGGGTGAGCTGAGAGTGCCTCTCAAGGAGCATTTGCCAAGTCTGGGCACAGGCTGAGACCTGGACTTGCCCTGGGTAGCGTGACTCTAACAGTAAGGAGAAACCAGCAGAACTTCTGGTAGCCACGTGAGCTGGCATAACAGATTGGAACTAGAGGAGCTCCAAACACAGACAATTTTCTCCATGAGACATTTGCCAAGTGATGAGGCAGCATAGGAATTCTTGAAGTTGTGAGGAAACAAAAACAAGCTAGAGTAAGCACCTTTGACAAATGCATGCAGATATTTAAAGACAAGTGTACTGATTCTCGACTAAAACTGCTATCTGGCCCGGACCCCACTCAGTATTTCAGTGTGTCTACTTAACAAAAAATGGGTGAAGACGGGGGAAAGATGACACTGACCTCAGTCTCTGCATTCTTTTATACACAAAGTCCAGTGCATAGTCAAAATTATGAGCCAAGAGAAGAACATGAAAATATGATCAATAAGAGGAAAAGTAGAGAATAGCAACAGAGCCACTGGTGATCCAGATGTTGAAATTTTCAGTCAAGGTTTAACCATTATAAATGTTAAGGAAAATGGAGGAAGATATAGACAAATTGATGAATAATTTCAACAGAGAATTGAAATTTATTTCTAAAAAAGTCAAATGGACATTCTAGAACTGCAAAAGAACATAACTGAAATAATGAACCTATTGGATGGCTTTAACAGGGAACTGGCCCCAGCAAAAGAGAGGATTAATGAATTCAAACATAGGTTAATAGAAAAATGTAGAAACTGAAGCATGGTGAAGAAAAAGGAAAGACCAGAACAAAATGTAAGAGATATGTGAGACACTGTCAAATGGTCTAACATATGTGTAACTGAAGTACCAAAAGATGGGTAAGAAGCAATAATTAAAGGGATAGTGGCTAAGAATTTCCCCAAACTGATGACAGATATCAAGCCACATATTTAAGCAATGTAGCAAATCAAAGGAGAGTAAATACAAAGAAAACCATACTTAGGCATACCATGGGCAAACTGGTGAAAATCAAAGATTAACATAAAATCTTTAAAACAGTCAGAGAGAAAAGATACATTACTGTCTAAGGAACGACAGTAGGAAGGATGGGTCACTGTTAACAGAAACTATGGCAGTCAGAAGAAAGTGGAATGACATCTTTAAATTGCTAAAAAAAAAAAAAAAAAAGCTTCTAACCTAGGAGTCTATACCCAGGGAAATTCTTTCAGAAACGAAGGCAAACTTTTATTAAATTATATTACAAATATTCCTAATTATAGCTTTCACTGCTCCAGAACTAATTTTCTTCTACATTTTACTTGAAGCATTAAAACAGTATATCTACTTTGATATAATTATTTTCCTTTAGACTATTTCTTTAAGTTAGATTTTTCAAGGAAAAAATAAATTACAGTGTTTTCTTTCAAACTACAATTTACATATTTAGAAAAATGAAGTGAAAATAAAGTGATATGGTGCTATCATGGTCTATAGTGCTTTATCCCCTCCACCACATCTCAGTATATGTAAATGTCTTGCTAATACTTGGGAGACTGTGGTGAGCCAAATGGCCCCTTGGGGTCTGGAAAAGAGATAAGCAGTGTTCCCCTGATGGCTCTATGTGATGCGAAGGTTCCAGGAAAAGAAACATACGTGACCAGGAAAAACAGGTATAAATGGTGATCAGGCAGTGAGGACAGTAACCAAGGGGAGTGGGGATGAAAAAGCAGACCCAGGAATGAGGTCATGAGAGAAGGACATCATCACAAAACTGAGTCTGACAATCCTGGAATACAGCAAGATATTCCTTTTAGGCATCTCCTGACAACTTACAGTGGAAGCAGTCCCCCTAGGGCTGTGTAAGATGGGAAGTATTGGGAATTCTGAGTGGGAAGATCAGATGACGCCTTCATTTTGGGCCCGTCAAGTGCAAGTTATATTATGAGCTAATACAATTGATTGAGGTTTGAGTGTTTTTGGAAGGGTAGTCTGGCATTTCAGAAATACAATTGATTGAACTTTGTGTGTTTTTGGAAGGTAGTCTGGCATTTCAAGACACAGAATTATAAATCAATAGATGAAAAGGAAAACAGGAAATTGTTGGGCAAAGCACAGTTGCTCTGTTGATTGCTTTACACTGAGGAGGCCATTGTTCAGAGGCTCTGCAGAGTCCTACTCTGAAATCTGTGCCCCTGTGAGGCCTCTTGCCTCTGATTAGAACACCTGGACCATCCTGAGAATGCAGAACAATTCAGCAGCAATTTCAAAGCGTCACTTCTGAGCAGAATATATTTTTGAAGGGTTTTATGATGCTGAAAAAACTAGTCTTCTGATGGGAGCAAGAATATCAAATTCCCTTGGATATAAGCAGAAAAAGTAAAATTTACTGATTTTGTATATGCCAGCACAGTAGGTATGCCCCCATTCTTAAAACAAAACAAATTTTTAAATGACATGAACAACAATAACAAAAACCTTGTCACTGGAGAACATCATTGTCCTATGGCCACAGGTCTCAAATACATGCAGGTGACAGAGCACCTGGAATCCTGGTACTCCTTTTGCAAAGTGTGAATTATTTATGTATTTAATTCAGTCATATGAATTTTGTTAGGAGAAATTATGACTAAATTATAACATATTACATATTTGCAGTAAAATTTCAAATTTCAACCACAAACACATGTCCATGAAAATCACACTCTACTGCACTGTGATCAGCTATTCCCAAGTATTTCCATCAATATCCAAACACCAAAAGTTTTGAAAAATCAGGATGAGAGAAGAACTCTAAGATGCACATTTCCTAGCATTTTTTCCCCTGTGGTTTGGGAAAACTCACTGTCCTTCAGCTTCAGCTGATGTTAGGCTCGGGGTAGCTGTGTTCCTGAGGCATACAGTTTGAGAACACTCACCTACAAGCTTTGAAGTTGTATGCTTATTACAAAGGAAAGTGTAGGTAGAGGAAATTCACAATTTTGAGCTCATTGTGCGTTATTTCTTACAGAAGCATATTTCTCATCTTATAGAAGAGATTTCACAAGGAAGTTGACTGATCACAAAGGCACAGTTCTTGATACATTGAAGTAGCATTCATTTCTAATTGTTTAATATAACTGGGGAACCCATGTTTTTGCTGTCCTCTTGCTTGTCTATAGGCAGTTGCTTTTATGCTGGACTTGGACTGTCTTAACATATAGTTACTTATAAACATCTTTTTGTCTGGTCAGGGAGCAGATGAATATACCAAAAGAAATTTTGTATCAGCTCCCCCTTTGCTGTTTAAGGAGTGCAGTCCTGTTATGATTTTCCAGATGATTTTCTAGACTATCCAAAGATAAACTATATGTTACAAAATCCATTGATTTTTATTTAACTGAGTAGGAGGTTAACGGTTAGTTGACCTTCACTAGGCACATACGACCATGGATAGAGAGGTGACAAATGTCTCTGGACATTGCTGGATAGATACATCACTGGATATCTCAGATGTCTCAGATATCCAGTGATGTGCAAAGCAGCGTGAGGAGTCTGTCCTCCTGTGATCACGTGACCTGGCAGGTGGAGGCAACACATCCAGGTGTTGAAAGTTAAAGGACGGTGAGAGACAAAAATACAGCTGTGTTACACGCTAGCATGACATAAGTGCCCCAACTATGGATTTGTGGGAGTTCAGAGCCTGGAGGGTAATGGTCACAGGTCACAGTGGTGCCCCTGTAGTGGGGATGGCTGAGCGTTCCAGATCTGTCAGGCTCAAGCTCTAACTTTGGCCTCTGCTCTGATCCTTTGCCGATGGAGTCCCGCTGCTGGAGGAGCAGTGTGGCAGTATTTTCTTTGGTATTTTCCTTCTCTCTGAGTTCGTTGCACTCTCTGGTTGTTTAATTCTTCAGGATCCGCTAGTTCATGGACTATGGGAACAGATGACTCGCCTAACGTCACGGATGATGCAGCTGATGAAATCATGGACCGCATTGTCAAGTCGGCCACCCAAGTGCCCAGTCAGCGAGTGGTGCCACGGGAGAGGAAGCGCTCCCGGGCCAACCGGAAGTCTTGTAAGTGCCTTGGAGTTAGGGTGACGGACTCACCCTTCAGGGATCCGCCCTCCCGTTCTCTGTGACCTGGGTAGGGCAGAGAATCAGAGGCCGGCTCCAGTGAGCTGTCAGTGGTGACTGCAGGGCCTACCTGTGCTTGTTAACAAGGTTTCATGCTTGGCGATCAATGTTGGCCATTGTGGAGGAAGGACACCTGTCCAGTGTATTTGCCATTTCTGACGAGGCCTCCCTCAAGTCATACTTTGTCCCCAGGAAGGTCTGAAAGGCCCTTAAATGCCTCTGGCCTGCAGGAGGGGGCGTGGTGGGGCCTGTTGCCGAGTACTTCCCCAGCTGCTTTGCTGAGGCTGTATTTCTGCCCCTCACCCTGCCTCAGGGCCCACTTTCTGAGCTGGAAACCGGTTCCCCCAGGGTTCACTGCTGCCCACAAACACGTTGAAGGTGAAAACCAGGGGTAGTAAGTGATTTTATGATCATTAGGATGCTTAAAATATTTAATGTTAGGCTACGTTGACCTGTTTTTTTTTTTCTTATCTTACCAAATAGAGAATTCAACTAAATCAAAGTGACTGATTTTCTCATGTAGTCTGAGCCTACAACCTGCTCCTGCCCACTGAATGATGGGTGTGGAGTCGCCTCTGTGGGCGCCACACTGACTCTCACAGGGACTATTCTCTGTAAAGAAGGAGGGTGCTCTGGCTCCTTTGACGTCCGCCTGTGTTTGCCAAGGCCCTCACATATTTCGGAAGAGGGCTCATCCCCTAAGCCCTGGCCTGCTGCCGGTCACTAAAGAGACAGCTGGAGTCTTTGCCAGCTCTGTCTCCAGGGCAGGGATTTATGACCTTTCACAAGAAGGAAGCCTGCTTGCCTCCTTATGTCCTGGCTCCCAAAAGTGAAAGGAGAGTGACCTCAAGTAGGCAGGAGTTCAGTAAGGAACTCAAACTCAGACTCCCGCCAAGTGGTGCCACCCTTACGATTCACACAGGAGGTGATTCGGGCCTGGGCTGCATATGCTGGACCCCACGGTTCTGTATGACCCATTGACATGCTTGTTTCCAGGGTAAAGAACACTAAACCAAATTGCTGCAGACTATTGGACGCTGCTCCTTTTCTATCATCTGCTTTAGTTTCTGATAGGAATTTTTTTTTTCCAGAAAGGAAACTAACACTTGACAACTCCACTAGAGACAGAGTTTCTCAAACCACAGAGTTTGGGGGCTGGAGGGAGGATATGATTCTCATTCAGTTAGATGTGTGGCTGAAAGTCTGTTTTTGCCATGCTCCTAGATGAGGTCAATGCTGTTGGTCTTTGGTACACATTTCTAGTAACTTCTTGAGCTTCTTCTCAATCATAGCTGCACGTTAGAACCTTCTGCAGAGCTTTAAAAATTTCAGGTACCTCGGCTGCACCCAGGTCAACTACTTTGGAGCCTCTGGGGTGGGGCCCTGAGGTCTAGGGCCCTTCAAGAATATATTTGTGGGCTCTAACCTCAATATCAAAGACCTGTACATTTATTTTTTCCAACATTTTGCTATTTCCTAGTGCTGCTATGAATTCTTTGCCAGTCTCCTGGTGCACCCATATAAGAACTTGGCTTTGTAAGAACTTGCTACTCAAAGTTGGTCCTCAGACAATATGGGCATCTCCTGGAGGCTGGTTTGAAATGCAGATTCATGGTTCCCACCCCAGGGCAACTGATTCAGAATCTGCATTTAATAAGATCACTGGTGACTCATGTGCATAAGAAGGTGACTCACATGCACAAGAAGGTGGAGCAGCCCTGGGGTATGAGGCCAGGAGTGGAATTGCAGGGTCCTCAGGTTTACACATCCTTGGTGGCAAACTCTTCTCCAAAGGGGTGGGGCTAATCCATTCTCTCTACACTGCTAGCAAATCTCAGTTGCTCCAGACCAAGGCCACACTTCGCTTTTTGCCTCTCTGAAGGGTGTGAGATAGTACTTCCTTGTGGTTTTCACTTAGATTTCCCTGCACACTAGGAAGGTTGCGCCTCTTGCCATTTGTATTTCTTTTGTGTGTGGCTTGTCCATATCATTTGCTTATTTTTCTCTTGCTCTTTTTCATGATAAGAAATCTATTTCTTAAATAGCTTTTTAAAATGAAATTATGAAAGACTTTTTGAGGTCTTTATCTTCCATTATTGACCTTTATTGCCCTCCTATTAGTTATTTCAATAAACTGGTAATCAAATGGCAGAAACCTTGCACGGGTTAACTCCTGGTCTTCCTGCAATGGGCAACCTCAGTGCAAGAATTGCCACTTGGAGGAGCTGGGAAAAGCATGGGGGGAGGTCAGACCAAGGGAGATGGGTAGAGAAAGGATGCCAGGCCAGGGAATACCTTCACAGAAGGTGGGCAGGGTTGGACCAGGAACCTCAGAAATGGAAACGACATGAGACAGTGGCCTGGATGGTCCCCAGAGGCCCAGGATATGTGTTCCTCCTACAGGTTACATGTCTCTGTTGGCAAAGAGTGTTGGCCCTGTCCTCTGATCTAGAGAGAACCAGATTCTTAGATAGACCCATAATGTCACTGGGAACAATAATATGGCCGCAGTTAATTTTCTTCTTCAATCTAGCTAGAGAGATATTTTGCCTATTTTTGTGGTTGACATAAAATAATTTCGTGTGGTACCATTTCCATTCCAATTTTATGTAAAACAGCCGTATATTCTTTTTATTTAGCCAAACATTTTATCCTGTGATGCAGTTACTACAAGTACAGCACTGTATGTATGTAAGTGTTTATCTGTAACAGGTTTAATTTATTAGTAAGGGTACCATCAACAGAAATTTAAGATGGGGAAAGTTACTTCGATTTCTGTTATAAAGGGATGATAAACTCCAGCTTTTCACATGAGGTTGAAGGAATATGAAAAAAACAATTTGCAAAATCAACATGACTTCATGGTTTGGGCTTCACTCTGAAACAATGTTGTATTTGATTTGATTGTTAATGATGGCGATGAGGCAAGTGCATAATGAATAACCAGCATATTTGGGCTAGAACTCGTTTGGCTGGAGACAATAATAGTTCAGTTATTGCAGGAAGCCAAAGAGAATCCATCCTGTAACCTAGAAATTTATGACCTGCAAGCCACTTGAGAATCCTTCCAGATAATTAAATGTCTGCTTTCATGGTTTATGCTGGTGACTAAGCCTCCACGTGCTGAATATTCTGCTAACACCTGAAATATGCGGCCGGTTGGGACACGCCGAGGACATCTTAATATATTTGCAGGTTCCCATGGCACAGTTCTGCTTTTCCAGCTGGTGCCATCAGGGTCTCATTAAGTAAAATGTTTCGTATCTTACTTGTCCTGTTGATTTCTAGGCTGTGAAATGGTTGATCTAATGCACCTCATGTGCTCCCCCAGATTCTAGCTAAGGCTCTCCAGATGGTGGATTTGACTGGGAGAGAATGTTCTCTGAGCTCTTTGTTTTTTTCTTATTTTGTTTTCTCTTTTCATCATATTGGGGCAGGTATTTTGTCCCGGGGCTATTTGTTCTCTTAGGCCTCCTGGATGTTGGCCTTCCCTAGAAAACCCTGAAGCTGGCCAACATTTGAGGTATCCTTACCAGGGTGATTTAGCAGGACAGGCCCTGGTAGCTGGGGAGGACAGGGGGCCCCTCCCTCATGTTCATTTCTCTTGGACCCATCTTTGGAAGAGAGTCTCTGTCCAACTGGCTGCCTACATGTGGCTATTAACCCAGACTATCACAGAACAGAGTGGAGATGAGGGACTCAGTCTGCCTTTCCTTTTTCCTCAGGGGAGCCCAGATCTTGTTACAGTTGAGGTGGATGGATGGATGCCCCTTTTCCTGCTGAATTTCCCTGCAAGGGGGAGTCTGGGCCCCACTTGTGATGTGACTGTGGAGTTTTGGGCTCAGGGCTATGTTTCTGTGAAGATGTGATCACCTTGATGTGACCTACAAGTAATTGACCAATTTCTTAGCTAGTTAAGAATGTAAGGTTGGTCACCTTTACGAGAACAGTCTCTCAGAGGAAAGAGGCAGAAGTCCGATTCCAGGGACTCCTGGGAAAGGAAGGCAGAACTGATTTGATTGCCGCCCTGACCCTCGTCTCCTCACACCATGACTCCCTTCTCATTGTGTGTCTCATGAAGCTTCAGCCTTCTCGAAGGGCATGTGACATATTGCACGTTGATTTGATATAACTAAAATCTTTTTTCTTTTACAGAATGTTGAAGGATGTAGCTATGTTATTGTTAAGTAGAATTTCATGGAGAAAAAGGATGATGGAATCTGAAAAATTATGGAATCTGTTTTAGGGAAAACAGGAGATATGCCTCACAAAATATTAGATTCAGCTCTGGATCTGGTCAGTACACAACTTAGTTCAGTTGTCTCTACTTTTCCAAAGCGGCATTTGATAATATCCAGGGATTTTCCCACTAATCCCATTAAGAAAAATTTCCCTGCATTTTACTTAAATAGTTCTTCCTTCCTTACTGAGAACTAATTTTATATTCTTTGCTAGGGCAGGCTAACAATGGCAGTAGGCCAGACGCATTACATCTAGTGCTCTTGGGATACAATAAAATAAGATGTTAGTGGAAAGGACCAAAATTTCTCAATCAAACTTTCATCTTCTCAACAACAGTGTCATTACTACTTACTCAGCACTAATTATTCTTAGAGCTCATTAAACCTGGACTGATCCCTCCTCTAAAGACAGCTGAGGCTGCCGACCCAGGTATCCTGGACACAGGACATGAGGCTAAAGAGAACATGTCCAAGAGAGAAGCAGAAGTCTCTGCCCTAAACCCGGGTGGAGAGTCGCTGCATTTGAGAGGGCCAGCTTGAGGGCTCGTGCCTCTTGGGGGGAGTGCCACCATCAGTGCCCCCTCCAGGCTGCAGGCTTAGAGTGACCAGAACAGGATGGAGCTGACAGTGGCTCTTGGATTCCCTGGGGCCTGCTTAGAGCCTGTGGTGGGTTTCAAGACCTTTTTCCTTGAAAAGGAAGGCAGGTAAGTGAGGAAGGCATTCGCAGCCTCTGCTCTGCCTTGGGAGGGTTTTTGAGGCAGAGGTGGATGGACACAGGAATGGAACTTTGAAGGGGATGCGGGAGATGGGATGGGGTCCATAATTAGAGTCTGGGAAGTGGGGAGAGAAGTGAGGCCCGAACAAGGGCAGGTGCTATCAGGACTACAAACAGACCCCAAATCACCCAGCCCCGGAGGTGGGTCCAAAACAAGGGTATACAGGTCTTGCACCCAAGTCCATGAGGATGGGAGCAGCCCTGTGCTCCAGAGCAGGGCTGGGCCAGAGGCCAGGACTCTGATGTGGCAAGAAGCTCAGGTAGAGGCCTCAGGGTTAGAGAGGCAATGCAGGAAGAGTTTGGAAGTGGTTCACTGCAATGAGTGGCTCTCTGGTTGTTTCGTTTTCAGACAAATCACCCTCTCGAACTGGGAACTGGCACATTGAAAGAGGAGGCTGGCTTGTGTGTCCTCTTCCGTGTCTATCTGTGGGCCAGGCACCTGTTGGGCCCAGAGCAGAGTGGAGGTTCAAGAGGAAGGAGGATCAGTAAAAAGAGCAATCTAAGAATCTGTCCTTCCTGCCTCTGAGAGCTGCTCTGAAGGCAAAGCAGAGGGTTCCTGGAAGAGTGTTTTGGAAAGTGCTAAACTCCTTACCCACAGGAGGAGGTCGTGGTATTTCATTGCCTTTGCTGCCAAGTTCGAATGGAATAGATTTCCATGCTCGGGAATTTGCACATTCATACAACAGAGGAGGAGACTTGTCTCACATCAATTATTTAGCCTCACTGAGTCTCAGTCTTCTTAGATACAGTGAGGGCAGTAGTGCCAGCCTCCCAGGTCAGTTGTGAGGGTTAAGTGAGGCACCTATGACAGGTTCCCACCACCCTCCCTCCATTCCAGGCTCTGTCACACTGCTGCCCAAGGGACCCAGACCTGTTGGGAATGAAGCTGCCTGCAGGTGCTTAGGGGCTGCCATGTTGAAGTTACAGAGAGCCTGTACATAGAAACCATACCTACCTGGTGGTCACTCTGCCACCATCCCCACCCACCACTGTCTACCTCACTTGGCCTGCTACAATTTGCAGACCAGACTCATCTTTACCTCTCTTTTTACCCCAGGATCCTGGTTGACTAGGCTTGCACCTGGGCACTGCAGGCTGGGTTGTCAGCATAGTATTCGTCTAGTATTGTTGTGATGTCCCAGACAGAGAACTGATGAGCTGGACTTCATCTGGGAAGGGGGAAGGCAGTTCTGTCCCACCCAGGGCTTGAAATAATGCTGACAACTCTGAGTCTGTGGATCCTGAGCCATCCTCCCTCCTTATCTGTAGACTTCCCCAAGTTGTCGCCTTCTGAGGGCCTGCCTTTCCTTGTGTCTGTCAGATGGCAGTGATTCGAGTCAGGGCCCCCAAACCTGGCTAGCCATCTGCATCTCCTGGGGAAGATTCAAATGCAGTATGGGGACCCCTCCCAGAGACCTTGGTTGTGTGTGTCTGAGCTGAGTCTAAGAAGTCAAGTTTAAATCAACCAGGTTGGGAAGCTTGGCTTCTTGTTATTGTTCCAAGTTTTATTTTTTTTTACTTTTTATTTTAAAAGAATTTTAGACTTACAAAAAAGTTGCAAAAATAGCACAGAGAGTTGCCTTATATCCTTCCCCCAGCTTCCTCTAAGGTTGGTACCTACACACCATAGGACAATTTACCAAAGCTAAGAAATTAACATTGGTATAATATTGGTAGAAAAATTACATAATATTTTAATAAATATTTATAATAGTAAATATTTGTATTAAGTAGATAATAAGTAGTTACATAATATAATTATATATTATATATAAATAATTACATAATACATATGTAATACATAATACATGTGTAATAAATAATTACATAATAATTACATAATATTGGTATAAAAATAACATGGGTATAACTATTAACTGAGCTATAGGCTTGATTCAGATTTCTCCAGTTTTTCTACTAATGTCTTTTTTCTGTTCCACGATCCTACCCAGGATCCCACATTGCACTGAGCCATCATTGCCTCCTTAGTCTCCTCTGATCTGTGGAGGACATTTCATGACCTTGACACTTTTGAAAAGTACTGGTCAGTTATTTTGTAGAATGCCTGGCAATTTGGGAAACTTCTGGTTTTAATGGACAGGATTTTATGTGAAAAAAAGATGGAAAGTGGAAATATGCAAAAGAACTAATTGACATTGACCCCGCCCCCCACAAAAAAAAAAAAACAACACAGAAAGTCTAACATTACATCATTAAGAACGATACACGTTTAAACAATTCCCTCTATTTAAGTCCAAAGGGGCATGACTGGGACCCACCATTTTTCTCTGCTCAGCAGACAGGTCCCTCGAGAAACGAGGAGTGCATAAATGGACAGTGTTGAATAGCCACAAGGCTATTACCTCCCAACCACGAGACACAAACATTTAACACATCTTGAAGTTCTGATATTAGTCTCTATAATCCTAGACATACTGCTCTCAGTATATCCGGTAGAAAATCTTTAGAATCTTAGGGATTACAAAAAAAATCCAACTTATTTCCAAATTGTTTGACATTATGTGTGAAAAATAAATATCTGACAATGACCCAAAGGTGAAAGAGCACAAATGGGTTTTTGTCACATGGAAGTAAAACTTGGTCCATTTCCCATCGATTGAAAGCTTGTCAGAACACGTCCTGCCCAGCTTTGGTAGGGCACAGCTGTTTCCAGGGTGGGTTATGATTCAAATGTCCTGGCTTAGATCCTTTTCTACCACTTACTGTGTGTGCTTGGGCCAGGCACTTGATCTCTCGATGCCACCATTTGCTCCCATCCTGGGGATAACAGCACCCATCTCATAGGGTTTCCACAAAGAGTAAATGAAATAATCCACAGTAGGGCTCAGTAAATGGCGGCCGCTATCACCATTATTCTCAGCTTGAACTCGCCTTAGCAAAGAGTCACCTGAGAGCACTTTGTAGGATTAACATTTTTTTTTCAATTCTAGGGGAGAAAAAAAAGGGAAAAAATTTAGTTTTCTCCCCTGAGTCCCCAGTCACCCCTATGCTGCATGTCGACAGCAGCGGGGCGCCTGTGTCAGAGCCCACTGTTCTCCCTGCCATGTTGTGAGAGTTGTCAAGTGCCTGGGGCATAGAGTGGCTGCTGGTGCCAGCAAAGTGACCCACGGCGTCTGTGGAAGAGCTGCGAACAGACAGGGATAAACATTTCCATGGTCTGTTCTCTGTTAAGCAGCTGTGGGGAGGGGAGGCAGTTGCGTGTGACAGGCTGGGGAGCAGCCACACTGTAGCAAGAGCATTCACGCGGGAAGCAGGAAGGGAGGGCGGTGGGGGACTCAGACATTATCAGACATGAACCACCCCTCCTCCCCCAGCACTTGAGAAACCCCCTATTTGATGGAAGGTTTGTTTCTCTTGCACACATTCTGCATCCTGCATCCTGCAAGCTTCTGTGTCCCGGTCTCCTCGTTCTCTTATGTCCTCAGCACTCTTTTGCTTTCCGGAAACTTTCTGAGTGAGAGCCAGCTCTCTGTCTGGGCAGGGTCTGCTGCCCTGCGCCTTTCTCCTCACACAACATCCCTGTCAGCCGCCTGCCCCCTTGACGGCAACACTTGGCTCAGTGTAGAGTCTCAAGTAATGGTTGCTGAATGAATGAGTGAACTGATGAGCAGAGAGATGGCCAAATGGACCTCTAAAGAAGTTTTTGCTATGCATGGCTTGAATCAGGGCACAAGACTGATTCAACTAATCACCTTCATTTCACACCTTCTTTCAAGTGGTAACTTGAATTGACTTTGACTGTTTAACAGAGGAACTAAGGTCTTTTTTGCAGTTAATGTATTTATTATGGGGTTATTTTTATTAAGTATTATATTTATTATGAGACAATTTATCTGAATTGTCACAAAGGCCCACAGAAAGTCGGATTCCATCGGTGGGGCAGATTTTTCTATGAATACCTACTTTTCAGGGACACATCTGAAGAGCAAAGGGACCTTAGCCTGTACTGGCTTTTCCCCACAGAGAACACTTGAGCCCAGGCCGGAGGGGTGAGGGAGGGTCCCACGGGGTCTGGCGCATTAAAACTGCGAGTAGGCCCTGAGGCCGAGGGTGCAGCCTCTGTGCAGTCAGGCAGCAAAGCTGGTGCAGCATCAGTAAGCTTTGCTCTGCTCTCTGAGCCTGTCCCAGACAGGCTGGCCCAATAGCCATAACTATTACGAGATTATGGCATGTGTTGTAAGGTGCGAGGGTCCTTATTCAAGTATTTATGTGAACCAAACGCTACAGTTATAGGATTAAAGCAAATGTGTGAACAGAAGTGTTAAAGAAGCATCTTTAAGTGCCCTCATGGGTAAAATGCCTAGCAGTTTGTGGAGACTTCTCTTGTCATTTGGCCAATCATGCCTACCTAAAGGCGCAAAGATTATAGTTCACAGACATATGACCATGCCCCCTTCTGCGACTAATGAAATTTAAGATGCCCGACTAGTGCAGCATGGACTTCTTCAGGCAGAAGTTTATGTCTTGGATAAGAGGACTTGGCAGTCCTAGTCAAGAATGAGAAATATTTTATCTTACTTTTTTGCCATTAAAATTATCTTTCTTTAACAAACACTTGGAGTATTTAAAGAATATAAAAGGTTATTGCAAACTAGTATTTTATTGCTGCCCCATAGAGCAAATTCCATTACTCAGTTGAATGTAATCTGCCTCCAGCCAATGCTCTGGAGCCAAACATATTGTCTGGACAAGTCAGACACTCAGTCTGGAGCCCAAGGGGCCAGGGGTGGGGGAAGGGAGAGCTAGTGCAGGAAAAGTTACAGGTGGGTGGCTCTGGGGCCCAGAGCTAGGCTTGGAAATAAAGTAATGTGTGGTGGCATGATTTGAGGGTGCCCCTCACCCTAGATCTTTAAGTCTCTATAAAAATCCACACTTGATGTCTGTGAGTCTTCCATAAGTGTTTTAATTCGTTAAGTGCTGAGCACACAGTAGGTTCTCCAGAAAGGATTTGTTGATTGACCAATTGATGGGTTAGGTGTTGACCTCTGATCAAAGTGCTGATTCCTGGGAGAGAAGAAACCATTTATTAATAGATATTAGCCCCTGCTCATTCTGCCGTGGCCATGGGTCTTGTAGATCCTTTGTCCACAGGCTAAGTGGGCTTTTGCCCAGGGGATGATGGGGAGGCATGGAATATGGGATGTTGCCTACAAACATGAGGTGGGGCCCTGGCCTCTGGGGATGCCTCAGAGGATACAGGCCCCCTGGTCACAGGTGGGATGTGGGGAATTGGGTCTGGCAAGGGAAGATGGGAAGGGTGAGCTTTACTTTCTCCACGTTTTTAATCAAGGCCTTGCCCTGACCATCTCAGGGACTCTGGTTGATTTAGGATTTAGGATGGAAGTAGATCTGTAACACATCTCTTCTGAAAACAGAACAAATACCCTAAACTCTGTATGACCTTACATACATAGTAGGCCAAATACAATTTATAAATTAAGGGAAACGTAATTAGGCAACTTTCAAATAAAAGGACCTGTCTTGGAAGGGGCAGCTGCCTCCTCGTTCACCCTATCCAGCCTTTATTTTGACATAGAAATTGATCAACACTGAACAATGGGAAAACCCATAAGCCCAAGCTAAACACAAGTTAATTCTAAGTCAGTTAAATATGAGTGCTCTTCAAACTGCCAGTTGTAAGCCCCAGTGAAGGAGTCATTGGGCCTTCTTGAGCCTCGTGTG
Organism: Equus przewalskii; assembly: GCF_037783145.1. Classification (NCBI taxonomy): domain Eukaryota; kingdom Metazoa; phylum Chordata; class Mammalia; order Perissodactyla; family Equidae; genus Equus; species Equus przewalskii. The sequence continues at coordinate 58,642,275 of NC_091837.1, forward strand.
TTTCACAGAGACCATCCACCAAATCCACCCAGGAGAAGTTTAGTAATTTGCTCCTTGGCAACCAGTCTGCAAGGAGTCGCTGGTTATTCTCTCTGGAGGCCCTTTGATGAGTTGAGATTAAGACCCACAATGCTCATGGAGAGACTCATCCTGACTGCTCCCTGCCCTGGGTTCTAGTACCACCTTGCTCTGCAGGGCCACGGGTTCTTTGATATGTCCCCAGCATTGTTGCTCCTCCTATGGATTTGTGGGGTTATCTTACCTAATTTGCATCATTGGAACTCACATTTTCCTATACTCTGTAGTTACTTTTCCAGCTCTGATCCACTCCTTATGCAGGTCTGAGGCTGAGCTCTCAACATGCACCTACACTCTTGCGGTTTGCACCCATTTCTCAGAAACCTTGTAAGGATGGGCCTCTCCTCCCCTCTTACCAGGTCCCCCCTCTGCTTGGATCCCCATGTCAGCACCTGTGCCACCTTCAAGTCAGCCTCTTGCAGCCCCATGATTTTTCCTGCCCTGGCAGACAGACTTCCAGGCACTTCAGCAGGAGCAGGATGGGGCAGAGCGTCCGTGAGCCCTGTGACTCCTGTGGGGTCCTTGGGGGAAAGGGGTCTGGTGTGCTGACTGCCATATGCCTGGCTGCTGATACCTCCTTCTCTTCTTCTCTCATTGACTGTGATCTGCCCATGCCGCTGCAGTGCGAAGGACCCTGAAGAGTGGCCTGACTCCAGAAGAAGCCAGAGCCCTGGGCCTGGTCGGCACCTCGGAGCTGCAGCTGTGACACATGTGGGTGCCCTAAGATGTGTGCCCAAGCAGTGCAAGCTCCTGCTGGATGCAGCCCCTCCAGTGGGGGACAAGGAGACTCTACGTGAACATCCGAAGGTTCTGAAGGGAGGCCCGTTTCTAGTGTCACCGCGTGGCTTGTGTTGCCTACTGTGCATTGACACAGATCTCCGGAGTCTCCTTCGCATACTTTCTTCATCGTGTCAGCTGTGTTTCTCTTTTTTCCTTGACACCTGGTTTATTAGTTCCAAAGCGTGACACCTTTTCTGTGCAAGGAACAGCCGTTTAAGGAGCAAATCACTCTGTCACAGTTACTATGGTCATATGAGGCAATTTGTTTAGATTCACAGACTGGGTCTCTCCACAACACCAAATATCCAGATGTAAACTCCAAAATTGTACACAAAAGAAAGCACAGATTGTTTTCCAGTTGTGGATTTTAGATGTACTAAATGTTTATACAAATTCATAAGTGTACACCATGTTTCAAATACTAAATAAATAGAGTTTAATGCTATAACTGGAAACTTTTATTCTCCTGGGTTTAGGACCTTAAACAGCTCCATGGGCTCGCTCGTTTCCTTCTGAATCAGCAGAACCTCTTCTCAGGTTCATCAGAAGGACCCTGACTGGGAACAGCCTCCAGGCCCTTTGTCTTTCATTTTGCTTTTTTGGTTAATGGAGTGAGAAGCACCAACAATGTGCTCTTTGCAACTCCTGATTAATTAGGCATCAGTCTTTATTGCAGGATATGTTAGCGATGACCTCATATATGTCACTTACCCATGTGCTTTGTTTTGTTCCATTGTGATGCTGAAGCAAAAATTAGAGTAGCATTTCAACATCTGAACTATTCTGCAACTCACTTCCTTGCCTCTTACGTAAAAATTCATTTTCTTAAAAAGTTTACGAAGTCACCAAAACAAATGGAAATTTAAAGCTTTGTCTACAGAGAACTTCAGAATGACAAGTGTGGTCCTTGGCACTCAACACAGGTCATCAGAAGTTAAGGTGTTCAGAGAGGAAGGCACGGTGAGGGGCTCTTAGCAACCACAAAGCCATGCTGAAGGGGCTGGTGCCCAGGTGGTTGTTGAGCCCTCCTCAGAAGCCCCTCAACCCAGGGTCGCATGGCTCCCATGAAGAACCTCTGCCTCTGAAAACAGGAAGGTAAACCACTGCAGCAGTTTGAAAGGGGTTGAAAGCTCATCAGGTCACTGATTCCATCTTTGCCTCACTTTCAAAACCTCTGTGAGTCTGCATTTCTGAATCTGGGCATATGCGATATATAAACAAGATGCAGTTGTGTTGTCTGAAGAGCCAAAGATAATACCCTCCCCCCATAGGCCTCCGTGACTGTGTCCCACTCTTCTGCATCCCCACTCACTGAGAGACAGGGAGCTGTTTCAAGCAGGCATTTGTCAAATAATACATGGTGAACGTGAGCACCCCAGGAGATCCTGGAGCCTGGAAGAGTTAGGTCTATGTATTACAGACAATTGAGTTTATTTAATCACTTTGTTGAAAAGGATACACAGGGTATTAAAGCTCTTGTCTTTATGGTTCTAAATAATGTGTAATATTCCACATGTGGCTTAGTGGTTTGTGAGAGCATTTCCCTGTTGCCTCGGCACTGAATACAGACATGAAATATCTGTATTGCTGGGGATTGTGATTGCAAACAAAGGAAGATGCATTTTTTGTCACACTGTTTAGTGAACAAGTACTTTGATGTCCTTCCTGGGGCCCCTGGTGTTCTGCCTAGAGTTATTGCTTTAGAATAAAAGGTCACATTTGGCAGGAAGTGACTGAATAAATCTAATGTTAATTTTATTTTAGGGATTAAAAAATTCTCAGAAGCAGTAAGCAAGATCAACTAATTTTTTTGGGAGGGGGAAGATTCACCCTTCGTTAATATCTGTTGCCAATCTTCCTCCTTTTTTCTCCAACCCCAAAGCCCTAGTACATGATTGTGCATAGTTGTAAGTTCTTCTGTGTGAGCCGCTGCCACAGCATGGCTACTGACAGATGAGTGGTGTGGTTCTGCCCCTGGGAACTGGGCCCGGGCTGCCGAAGAGGAGCACGCATAACTTTAACCACTAGGCAATCAGGGCTGGCTCTAGGTCAACTAATTTCTTGATTACAGCTTGGTAAAGAGAATCTCTTTTTATTGGGAACTTGGTTTAGTAGTTTTTAGTGAAACTTAAAAAGTTTTCCTCTCTCTTTCCTTGTCACCACTCACTCTAGCTGCCTCTGTTAGCGGTTTTTGATTCAGGAGGTTAAATTTCTCTAAAAAACCTTTGAGAAGCATTAAAGTGAATGGTATGTCCCACTTGTGAGATGCTATTACTAATCTTGCTGGTCATCACCATAGATATTCCTGTATCTATTCTTAATTTGAGTTGAAATTAACAAACCTGCTCATAAAGTAAAGAAAGGCAAATGCTTTTCTGTGAAAGATGCCTGGGTTCTGGTTTCTTTAGAGTCTTAAGGTTTTTTTCTATTTTAATAATAATGAGGGATTTTTGGGATGGAAAGGAGGGTGCACAGGGCCTTGGAGGGGCTGAAGACTCAGCTTTGTTTTCTTCCATGTCTATCATCCAACACAGTGCAGGGAGGAACAGGAGGGCCTGGGAGTCAGGAGAGCTGGTTTCCGGCTCCTAACATGTTGGCGGCCGCCTCAGCATCCATAGCTCCAGATCCACCATTCCTGTGTTCATGGCCCTGAGATAGCGTTACACCAAATATGACTGTAGAAGGCTGAATGATCGCCACCCAAAGATATCAAGTCCTCATCACTGAAACCTGTAAAAGTTACTTTATAAGGAAGGGTCTTTGCAGATGTGAATAAATTAAGGGTCTGGACATGGGGAGATTATTCTGGGTTATCTAGGGGTGCCCTAAATCCAATCATAAATGTCCTTATAAGAGAGAGGCAGAGGGAGGTTTGACATAGAGGGGAAGGTGTTAATGAAGACAGAGATTGCAGTGATGTGGCGACAAACCAAGGAATGCCAGCAGCCACCAGAAACTGGGAAGAGGCCAGGAATAAATTCTCCCCTAGGGCCTCTGGAGAGTGTGGCCCCATTGACACCTTAATTTTGGCCCAATGAAACTGATGTAGAACTTCTGACCTCCAGAGATACGAAAGTAAGTTTTTGTTGTGTTAAACCACCAAGTTTGTGGTAATTTGTTATGGCAGCCCTAGGAAATTAATACAACCACCAATCAGAAACATGCACTTAAGGGCCTGTTACAGAGGTGACCCTGTGCCAGGGGCTGGGGATTCAGCTGGGAAAAAGAGAGTCATGATCCTTTCCCTTGGGGAACATACCTGGGGCCGCAAGAGGCAGTCATCAACTACAATGAAAATTAGTTTAATCAACCACTCTGCAGCTACTTATACATTTTATCAGAGACAGAAGTAGAAATAAAAATCCCCAATTGCCTAGGATAAGGGAAGAAATGTCTTTGTTAATTGCAGTGAAGGTACATGATGTTAAAATGCCCCATCAATTTTACCAAAAAAAGGCAGTCTATTTGCAGAAAAATCAGTTCTGTTTGCTGGGCAATTCATGGAAGGTGGGGAAATGTACTTTCTGAATCATTTTAAAAATAGTTAACACTTTTATTGAAGGCATCTCTGTGTGGGCATTTGTTACATATTATTTTATATAATCCTTATAGCCACTCTGCATTTTCATTTTACATATGAAGAAATTAAGGATGAGTGACTGAATAACTTTCCCCAAGGACAGAAGATAGGAAGTGATATATCCTGACTTGTCTCATTAATTCCTGGTTATTTTTTTTGTTCTTTTAGAATCCTTAAGACAGCCTGTTAGTTGGATACCAATACTCAGCTATACTTCATGCCCAGCATGCAGCGCAGGGGTGGGCCTGGTGGGTGGGGAGCCAGTCATGCTACCTTGACCAATCTGAAATCCTGGAGGTCTGGTCATGTATATGGTGGCAGCACCATCTAAACTCCTTTTGGTAAGGGTTGATAATCATGCACACACTGCACATCAACTGTTAATAACTGGTAATCCATACGCTCACCCAACAGTCTGTCCACCTATCTGTCCATCCGTACATTCATTCACACATCTATTCATCCACCCACCCAACTATCTACCCACTCATTCACACATCCATTCACCCACCCATCCACCTGCTCATTCATCCATCAACATCCAGCACAAGTAGAAAAGGTTCAGAAGCTCAAAAGCATCTTTTGTGATGTCAGGATGGAATGATTCCCACTGCTGGTGAAAGAATATGATGACAGGTCATTCAGATTGCTGCTACTCAGGGAGGACCACGCCATTCATATTCTCTTATTGAGCATTATTTAATTATTGTCTTTAAAAAGAATTTTTGTTTAAGAAGATCCACCTGAAGAAGTGCAAATTTATGATTTTGGGAATTTGTAGTTCAAACACCATTTCAGCTGTTGATGTAGGGGGAAGTGTTCCTAACTATAGACCAGCAACAATGATTTGTTGTCAGAATGTTTTGTAATTTAGAAGTAGAGCATTACAAGTACAGGAAAATTAAATAGGCTAAATAATTAGAAGCAACACCTGACAATGAAAAATTTCCCATTCTGACCATCACTGAGGAGTGACTGTGACACCACAGTGCATGTGCTGTAGGAGCAGTGTGCTGGACCCACTGCACCACCAGGGCTCGATGCTGCAGGTTCCTTGCTTGTGGTCGGTGGAGCAGGAAGAGGTTTGCATGTGTCAGTCCCAATAGTCTGCAGAAACTCAAACTCACTCTCCTCCTCATCTCCCATTAGAGGGGCTAGTCAGCTGGTTTCTATTTTAACACATTTTCTTCTGTTCATTTTGATATAATCTGTAAGTTATCTGATTTAGGTGGAAACAGGAAGAAATGGGTCTTGGGCAAATATAAAAGATATTCCACAGAGGACCTGCACAGCACATTACAGATATGGCGTTAAGTCAACCACAGGTAAGTAGGGCGCCTTCTGCCTCCCTGTGGGGGCAGCAGGTTTTCCTGGACTATAGGTCACGCAGGTCTTGGACTATTCATGTCAGCCCAGCTAAGAAAAGGCCTTGCCTTTTGCTCTATCAGAAAATAAACCAGAAAGCTCATTTTCCTTCAGAGTCCTTGCCCCTTAATAGCATCTGCCTAGAAATGCTTTTGAGCCCGCACTCTTCTCTGGGAGGGGGTTCCCTGGAGGACAGCTGGATACTTCTGGGCAGGGCAGTAGGCTAGGAAAGGGAAGCAGTCACCCTTCCCCAAAAAACACTTGAATCGTGTACCCAATGGAATATTTATGTTTTTGTGTACCCCAACTTTCAAGTAAGAATGAAAAATGTGATAGCTTCACAGGAAGAGCTGGTTCCCTGGGAAGCTCTGGTAGCTGCTGCATCCAGTCCCTAAAAGAAGGGGTCCTTGACGATATGTGATTGAGACAAGATCATTTCTACTGGAACTCAGCACACAGGAGCTGGTGGTAGACCTGGCTACAGAATTAGAGCAATTCAATCAACGTCAGAGCCCTTCTTGGCTCAGAAGATTAGGCGTAAGAATGGAAGTGACACGGGAATAAAGGAGTCCATTTCCAGCTCCACCGGTCCTCAGCACTGCAGTCTCAGTGGAAGGAGACGGGCTCTCACCCAGCAGCCCCTCTCTGCAGGTGGTATGTAAAAAATAACTTCTCTCTTTTCGGAAGAAAAACTATCCTGGATTGTAAGGATTGTGGAAATTTAGACAACTTCCTAAATCAACAAATGTATATAGAAGTTCACTGTTGGGTTAAACTTTATAAGCTTGTGCGTATGAAAAAATGTCACAAGACAAATTCAAAAATTTGTCTTGTGCTTGGTTGAATTCTTCTTGTTTTTAATTATTATAATATTGAAGGTGATTTCCTTTTTTTTAGTGGCCTAAAACATGATTTGTGAAGACAGTAATTAAGGCTACAGCAGTCTATTTTAGAATCACAGTTTTGAAGGAATATAGTTTTTCTTATTAAGTTGCTCAATAAGTCTACATTCTAGAATGCCACCATTGTTCCAGAACCTGTGTGGCCATGGTCTAGAGCCACCTGTGGGAACAGATGAGCCTCAGGAACCACCAGGCATTTAAATGCAGACAATGTATACCTCCACCTCTATCCCAAGGGGGGACCTCATTTACAAATAAAGTTTGAAAGTATAAAGTTGTGAACTGGAGCCTTGATAAAGGTAAAAGGTGTAATCGTGTCCTTAATAGTTTGTCCCTCACTTGCAGCTTTTGCTCGAGGGATGAGGTCTCCCTTATGTTGGACTTAACTATTCTGAAGGCTGTTTGTGTCCCTGCTCTGGTTGGTCTCCAAGGTATTCTTTGCTGGTCTTTATGCTGAGAAGAAAGAAAAACTTAACTGCTCTCCAGAGGAATAGCAGGTACTTTGAGAAATGTCATTTCCTTTTTTTTTTTTTTTGCTGAGGAAGATTCATGCTGAGCTGACATCCACTGCCAATCTTCCTCTTTTTGTATGTGAGCTGCCACCACAGCATGGCCACTGACAGACAAGTGGTGTAGGTCCACACCTGGGGACTGAACCCGGGCTGCTGAAGTGGAGTCTGCTGAACTTAACCACTAGGCCATGGGGCTTGCCTGAAATGTCATTTCTTGAGTGATTATGTCTGAGCTCAGGAGGCCAGGCCCACAGAGCTGAGCTGCTTTAAGATGCAGAAACCACCTCCATTTCTCACAGCGTTCCACGTTGAAGGCCTTGCAGAGGCCTGGAGGCTGAGCTGCCCTGGGGCCTTTGACTACAATGTGGGGCAAAGCCCAGAAGCTGTGTAGCCCACTCTGCAGCCTGGACGACAGCTCCTTTTTCAAGGTGTGCTGACTCCCCCCTGGCTTTCTCTGTGAGACAGGAATTGTACAAGGAATATATAAAGTAGGAAAGGATGCCAAGTCTTAGAAAAGAGTGTCTTAAATCAGGTAAACGTCCCTGTTCTTCGTGGAATATAGCATGGTATAAAAGGGCCCTGCAGCAGAATTATCCTGGGAATTGTAAAAACAAGCCATGCATGGTCTAAGACAGGGCTGCCCAATAGAACTTTCCATGGTGATGGAAATGTTCTATACATGCACTATTCACTATGGCAGCCACTAGACATGTGATTACTGAACACTTGAAATGTGACTAGAGAGACTGAGGAGCAGAATTTTTTATTTTGATTTTAAATTTAAATGGCTACCTGTGGTTAGTCACTGATGCATTGGATATTACAGGTCTGAAAGAATATACCTTATGTACTTTGTTGCTGTTTATCAATTTTACATAAAGGAGTTTTTTTATGTAAAATTTAATTGTGTATAAAATTACTTTGGGATTGCCCTTTGCTCCCTCAAGAACTTAAAAACAGTGTCTAAGCAACTGTGTCCACCCCCTGCCTACATTGTGTTCTGAGCCTTGGGAATTCTCAAAGAAGAATTATGTGATTGATGTTCGGTGCTATCAAATACGCACTCTTCTCTCCTGACATGTCCCGCCTGGATTTGCTCTCTCCTCAGCAGTCTACACCAGGCTTGTGTGCATGGCCTGTGACATATACCACATCCGAGCATACATCTCCAACAACAGCCAATCTACCTTAAAATAAAGCTATACAGAGCACCCCTTCAGTTCCTGCGTTGTTTTTACCATGCCACCCTCTGGACAGTCCTTGCTACTGCATTTCACCCTTAGCATCTGGGAGACCTGCTCTCCACACATTTTATCCATGTAAGACTAATTGGATATTGAAAACATCCAGTTAGATGGTTGCATTTATTTTGCATGCTACATTTACTAAGGGTGGCTACTGAGCAAGGCCTGGGTGCTAGGTGCTGTAGAGAACAAACAAAGATGTGTAATCACAAAGATCCCGTTTCTGAAACGACAAACCCAGGGACATTGAGAAGAGTGCTGAGTCACAGTGAGTGAGTGGCATGAGGCAGTCTGGGAGACACAGTTTGGATGCCAAAATACTGGAATATTGGCAATATGTTTCATTATGGTAGGGTCTTCCGACAGAAGTGGTCTGAGAGCTGAGCTAAGGTGTCCTGCCTCTCAAATAAAGTAGTGGCTGCCTTTTCAGTTTGCATAAACATTTAACAGGTTTTTCACAACTTTTTTCCTCAGTACTTTGCTTGGTTGTTCCTATTGGTCTATCCTGGACTTAAGTATGAGGCAGCTCTTGATTTAGCACAAAATTATGTATTGAGTTTAAGTTTAATCTAGTAATGGTTCATGGGGTTCTACACTGAGCAGCATGGCTTGTCAGAGTAACACAAAGCCTGCCTCTCAACAACCATTGGCGATACAGAGGAAACGAGGCAAGATGACCAGAAGTTGATTGAGTGGGACTGGTGTGAAGCACTCCACCCCAAAGAGAGGGCTCTCCTTGTGGACTTAGGGCTTCACAGAGAGCTCTCAGGCAGGGGTGGACTGGAACTGCACCAGGGCGGAGAAGGGACAGCTGGCCAGCACTGGCAGGTAGGAAGCTGTAGGTGTAAAGGGACAGGAAGAGAACCACAGTGGTGCTTTGGAAGGAAAATGAGTGGCTCATGTACAAAGTTAATGGCTGGAAAGAAAGGCTGGATTCACATTATAAAGGAACAAAGAAAAACAGACATTTAATCATTTAATATTCACAATAACCTCATAATGGGGTTGTGTGTTAAATAGCGAGTAGTTGGCAGAAAAAACAGAATCCACTCTGGGTTGGCTAAGCCAAAGAGGGAAATTCATCACAAGATCCCAAGGATAAAAGTGCAGCCAATTTGGATTGATACCCACCCAGTGTCCACTCACTTGTAACCAAGGGCCAGAGTTACGCTACACAAATATGGCTACGAGGGACCCTATGAGTGGCTCTCGTACTGAATAGAAAAAAGAATATATTTTATAATCCTTAGAACAATTGCTAAAATGTAATGAAAAGTATAACTTAAAACCATAGATAAAATTACTTAAAAAATTAAAATTGGAGAGGTAAAGAACAGGTATATAGATAAGACACGATTCGTCATGAGTTGAGAATTGCTGAAACTAGATGATGGATACATGAGGATTCATTATACTATTCTATCTTTACAAATGTTTAAAATTCTCCATAATAAAAAGTTGTTTAAAAATTACATGGATTCACACAGAAACTAAAACGGTCCCTTGAGCCCTCTTTCATCATTGCACATGCTTTACTGGACTAAAACATTTTGAGTTCTCCATGCAATGAAAGCAAAATCACCCAGACCCATTAAGCAGAAAGTTTCAAACTTGGTAAGTATTCTTGTCACCATTGCAGCTGATTAAAAGACCTGATGCCTGGAATCTTTCCTTGCAATTTTGATTTAGTAGGTCTGGAGTGGGATCTGGTTATCTTACTTTCTACACACAACTCCAGTGACATTGATGCATGTTTGCATTTGGAGAGCACAGCTTTAAGGGCTAGATTCTGTGGATTATCACGTGCAAGCTGCCCCTTGTCATTCCTATCCTTGGCTCAGGGTACTTCCTGCTTTAGGACTCAAGCAGCATGATGATGTGGCACTTCATGCACAATCTTCACTACATCAATTCATCATAAGGCATTTCGCCATTTATTCTTTCTGCGAGTCCAGCATAGTGTCTTTTTCTTGGGCGGTTGATTTACAGTAGGGCTGACTGCTATTTTAATTGCTTTAGTTTCAAAACACAAATCTCATGGGGGAGTTTTTTTGCCATATAACCCACTCAACCTACAGATTGTCTGAAGTCTTTCACCAGAAGTGCTCTCTTCCTCCTTCACCAGGGCCAGCTTCATGGGCATGTGACCTGTACAATCACACAGGGCCCCACACTCAGAAGGGCCTCACACTTGGTTTAATCTTCTCTTGTCACTGTCTTGAAATTCTTAATTTTATCTCTGCATTGTGTTTTGTAAGTGAAGTCTGATGAGACAAAGCATACATATGAGCAGAGGCGATTATGTGCAACATGGGTGTCCACTGTTCTTTACGGCCCCATTCACTTATAGCCTCCGTGATGCCCGTGAGCACAGAATTCCAGTGGATCATGATGTGTGAGAGTTCAGAGAGATTCAACATAAGTGTAAGGTAAGCATGTTATATCAACAACTGAGTAAATGGGGGCACTGAGAGCCCCAAGAGGCCATGCTTTCCATTTGAACCAGACTTGATTAGAATGCAAAAAGAAGGTAATGGCATTCTAAGAAGCATGAATGACCACAGCACCCCAACATGTCCTTTATTACTCATGTTACTTTCCTGTATTAGCCAACAACTTATGCTGAAAATGATGCCACAGAAGAAAAGGAAAACATAGGGCAGCTCATAGTTTTTCTTTCACTCCTTCCTTACTCATCAGTAAGTTGGAAGTGCTGATAAAATGTCTACTTATCAAGAAGTGAAATAACAGTTGAGCTAGTTTTGTACAGTGTTTCCATTGTTCTGGTAAGAATGAGATACACATGCATACAATATGTATACATAAGCTATGAAACGTAAATTATAATTTTGGTGATTCTACATATGAGTTAAATGTTGTTAGTGTTGCATTTAAAACTAGAATTGTACAATATAAAAATCAATGATAAAATTAATGCTTATAATCCAAAATTTAATTTTTTAAAATTTAGAACAGCATTAAGCAGCAAATAAAAACAACCATAAGTTGTGAGAGAGACCATGGAAGAAAGGAAAAAAGTATTTTAGTACCTTTAATGGAACTACTTCCTGATTTCTGAACAAGAGGCCCCACATCTTCATTTTGCAGTGAGTCCTCCATATTAGCTAGTCGGCCTGTTTCTTCACTGCTCTGCTGCTCCTGAGGCAGGTCCAAAGGCTTTCCTTATCAGAACCCCTTTCCTTCTATAGCCCTTTGAAGACTCCCACTGATTTGAAAGGTACCATTGCTCTTGTGGCTCCTCTGCTACTTCAGTACTGGAATAACTAGACCAAGGGGCTCCACAAGTATTAGAGGACGGGTATCTGCCACAGTGGAAGATGGCATGAGTTCTCAATCCCCTTCTAACCTTGACTTGTCTTGTCTTGGAGAAAACAGCCAAATGTTGGAATCTCTTATCTGGTGCTGCTGGTTCTCCTTTTGATTTGATCAGTTCTGGCAGAAAAATACTTCTGGAAGACTAAACTTCAGCTATTATCCTTGACATCTTGGTCCCTCTCTATCCCTTTCTGCCTCTCCATGAACTGTTGAACAGTAGGCAGAGCAGGTGGAAAGTGACTGACTGGTTTCATCAAAACTCTTTACGAAGAGTCCTGTAAAGCAATGCTTGGGAGTTTGTTTTTGTTTTTAAATAAAGTATAGCAGAATCACCTCTTCTTAAAAAAAAAACAAAACATAATTTTGGCAAATGTGTAAACATCACATCACAAAACAAAAAATAAGAAACTTTATAGGAAACTAAGATGAGAAGCTTTACAGGAAAGTGAAGAAGAAATGAGCAGTGAGAACTGTTTGAGGTGAAAGATATAAAGAACATAGAAATGTATCTTCAAGAGTTCTCATGGAACATGATGACCCATCAAATTAAGGTATCAACATTCTCTAACAAAAATTAACTGATCTGAGGAAGAGCAGTGTGAAAATGTTCTAAATCAGTGTGGCCCAATAGAACTTTCTATGATGAGAGAATTGTTCCACTATCTCTGTGCTAATACAGAATCCACTAATTACATGAATACTTGCAATGTGGCTAATGCACCTGAGGAACTGAATTTTTAACATAGTTTAAATAGTCACATGTGGCTAGTGGCTACCAACTGAACAGCACAGTTCTAATACCTCATGGGTCAAAACCAGTGGTTTCCTTGGGGGACTTCTCTAAACACTGCTGAGGGGTAGGGGGTGGAAAGAGAAGAAAGCTCTTAACAGATCTCTTTAGCCACTTAACATCTTAAATTCTCCACAGCTTCTGGAGGCAGGGGTGGTACAACGTGCTGTGAGGGCCATGAGGGAAGGACTCTTGGGGCACCTGAGTACGCCCTTCAAACTCCTGGCTAATGCCAATGGGAGTAAAAGGCCTAGGATTTTGGTCACTCAGATGGGAAGAGAACCTGACTCTTGGGCACCCAGGGGGCATCTGTGCATGGAAATCATCGCTGTGGGGCTAGTGGAGTTGGAGGTGGGAGTGCTCATTTCCGGACAGGGTTTCCAGAGCCAGAAGAGGATTTAGGGGTGGAGGGAGGACCTGAGGGCCCTTTCTGGCCGCCTGCAGGCTGAACAGGCCCTTTCTTTTTGGGGATTAAAGTCTTGTTCTTGCTCTTGAACACTTTGCTGGGATCCAGCTTGTTCACAAAGGAGTCGGCCTCTTCTGTGAGCAGGTTTGTGTTATAGGTGATGGGTTTATACATGCTGAACCATTGCTGTAAGGCACAATTGGGAGAGAAGGTCACAATTCAGAGGAGAAATGCCATTGTTTATGCTCTTTAGTTAAACAGCCAAAGAGTCAAAAGAGCCAAGAGCAAAAACTGCCTTGAAAATCTATTAGCACTTCCTTTACATGAAAGTGATGACACATACATTGCTTTATGAAGTCTCATAACTTTTAAAATAAATGCAGCATAAGAACTAAGAATCTGAGTAAACTTCCTTCCTTCTGATCTAGTGAGCCCTGAGCCTGGGATGCTAGATCCCAAATCATCAGGGGCCAGTGTCTTTCTAATTGTTCTGCACTCAGACCAGCCACTGCCTATCAGGTGGATTTGGCAGAGCCTTTCCCATAGGGAAGGTGCACAACCGAGGCCCATCCAGGCCTCTGCTCAGGGAATCTGCCTGCATTGCTGCCCTCTTCCCTTTCTAGGCAGTTGAGGACAAGGGGCATCACATTTATTGACTTTTCATTGATTATAACCACTCCACAATGTTGACTGGATGTTATTATGCAACATTTGAGGAAAGTGAAGCCCACTAGATGAATATATACATGGAGCTGAGTCCCTAATTTACTGTTGCCTAATCACAAGTTCTTCCAGACACACGTGGTGTTCTCAAACCAGGCAGTATATCAGCATTACCTGACATCTGTATGTTTGGAAATGGTGCCCAGATCTGTCATATAAATGGGGCACATCCATACAAAGGAATACTCTGCATAATTAAAAAGGACAGCTCTATATGTACTGATAGGGAATGAGATCCAAGATGGAGTGTTAAGTGAAAAGAAGGTGCAGAACAATGTGAATAGTATACTGCACTTGTGATTTAGAAAAAGGACCCCCAAACTGAATGCACATATGCTTTATGTGCAATAGAGTACCTTGGGAGGGGCACACAAGAAACTCAAACAGTGGCTGCCTGTGGGGAAGTACCCTGGGAGGCTGGAGAACAGGAATGAGAGACTTTTACTCTTCCGGTGTGCATGTACTGCCTATCCAAAACCAACAAGCAAAACTGAGCCTCCAATACTATTTAATTAGAAATACAACACCCAGGTGATTCTGAGTATCAGCCAAGTTTGGGAACCACTTAACTAGATCAGTATAAAGTGAGGCTGACAACCTACGATGGAATCACCTGCTTTGCTTATCGAAAATGCAGGTTCCTGGACTCCACCCAAAAATTCATAAATCAGATGGAGAAGCTGGAAATCTGAAATTCAAGCATTTCCTCAGAAGATTCTGGTAAGTTCCAGTTTGAGATGATAGGTGTTTCTTGCTTACCTTGGCCTGTGGGCTAATGCCATAGCTGGTGAAGGCATACTGCCACTGGGGCAGGCCCAGGTGGGTGATGAGCAGACGGTAATAGGCAGTAAAGGTATCTGTGAGAAAATGCCAGTATAACGCTCTGTCCAGGAACCAGATCTCAGTGTCCTGTGCTAATGCTGAAATAGCAGACAAAGGGAATAAATGAAGGGATGGCTTAACGCTTTGTTCCCTTTATTGACCCTTACTCACGGCAAAAAAATTCCAATAGTAGAGAGGATGTAAAATATAAGTTCCTTTTTTTCCCTTCCCACCTCCCAGTCCCATTCTCCAGTGGCCACTGTTACTGATTTCTTCGGTATTCTTTTACAAACTCCTGATCAATCAATCAATTGATCTACCTGCTGGGCTCTGGCCATCAGCGCATTCAGGCCATCTAAGCAGCTCTCCTTTGCTATTCGGCATCAGCACTCTCCCTCCCCCAGAGGTACATATCCTGGTGTCAGCTTTCCTAAGGAAGAGATACTCTGAATGGCTCTGGTTTTCTGAAAGGGTTTCTGTCAGGAATTAGAAGTGCTGTAAGAAACCATGGTGGAGAAGCCCAGACCAACTCCCTCTCCCAGAGTCCTGCCTGTGCTGTTGTGTGACGTCCTGCTGGAGCTGAAGCAGGCGCTGTTGTACCAACTCCTGCTTTAGACTTGCTTCCGACCTTCCCTTCTTACTACTGGAGGCCTCCCCTAGTTTATCTCCTGTCTAATGGCTGTACATCTTCCTAAGTGACCTCCATCCTCCAGTCTCTTCCTCTTCCAAAACTGCTGTGGTCACACACATTTCCAATTCAATCCTGCCATTCTTCTGCTAAACACCTTTGACTCCCCACTGTCTTCCAGGTTATGTCTAAACCCTTTCAAAGCTCTGCATGAAGGGGAACAACTGGCCTAATGGCTTCATTTCCTCCTCATCCACAAGATGAACTACGTGGCCCAATGAATTGGAATTTGTCACTCCCCCAAATCAGTTGCACTTTCCCATGGCATCTTTGCTTGGGTGTCCATTTTAATCCACCAACCACCCTCCTATATTTAATTCCCACCCATAAACCAAGATGTAGCTCAAAGGTTCCTTCACAAAGATGATCTCTCCTTTTCTTAGATGTAAATCTTGGTGTATCTTTTCACCCCTACCAGGCACAGAGCTACTTGAAGGGGGCTGGGCCTTGTCCAGCTCTGTAGTTCCACAGCTCCTAGGCAAAGGCCTGAACTGCTGTTGGTGCACCAGGTGGTGCCTGCTGCTCAAGGAGTCAGAGCCTTTTTCTCTTGATTTCCCATCTGGGGTCTTAGATTGAAGTCTAGTAAGTCAAGTTTTTATTGCTGTGAACTGGCCTATATATAGAAGTACAGAAGAAACATAATGTTTTTCCTGGTTGCTTTTCTAATTCATGAGCCTACTGAGGAGTCTATAAATAGACTAATTACACTTATTTTAGTTTTTATTCACTTATTACTCCAATCTCATTATTTTGCAGTAACTCACAAATGACGATAGCTTAAAAAGAGTAGTAATTGGCCTAGAGGTGGATGCTCAGAGGACCAAAGGGGATCTCTGGGTTTTGGCACCTACGAAAGACCTAATGGTATCTCAGGAAGCCAGAGAGGAGTGTGCCTTTTGTGTGATGGCTGGAGAGCAAGGTCAGTCAAGGCCATACCCAAACTATAGGACCATGCTTGTCAACGATTCTTACCTGGTTTCCCTCTTTTGTAGACAAGGCAAACCTTCCCATTCCCATTGCAAGGATCCAGCTCAAATATCACACTGCGAGAATCAAAGTGAGGCTTCTCTGGCTGGTTCTCACTGCCTGTAAACCCAGAAGTTAACGGTAATATTCAAACACACTCAAGTCAAACGTACTTATTTATCCAGCTTTGCTAGAATGAAAAAGCAGGAGGAAAAAGCATTATCTCAGACATATTCTTAACTATGGTGTTCAAATGTGGGCCAAACAAATTCAGTACTCTAAATGCCCTGGATGGTATCCGTGGTCTAGGCCTTCTGTCTGGGTTCCCCCTGACCAAGAGACTGGCACGGAATCTGGGGGAATGTGGCAGGAGGAAACAAACTGAACTTCTTGGGAGTGGGACTACATAAAGGCAGAGTGATCTGAGTGGCATGAGGTGGACATACGTTTTTTCTTTTTCCCAGATAACTGCTTTCCCTCCATTTATAACACTTTATGATCTTTTCATTAGAATCCCTTTTCCTCTGTCTAAAATGTATATTTACAATATCTAATTATACTGTTATTATTAATTATAATTAATGCTAAGTCTAGCTCAGAAACACCTACTAAGAAACCAAATATGGAGTAACAGAAAAAAGATAAATTCTTAGAAATGCAAGCATCAGAAACTTTCTCTCCTGCTTATTTCATTACAGCTATGATGCAATAAACATCAGTATTACTGACTGGAGTGGACAGAGTTTACAAACCTAGGAGGGACTGGATAAAACAAAGTACATAAAAATAATATTTTTGGTTTATTTATACAGATAAACATAAATATTTATATAAATGCATAAATATTTAAATTTCTAATTAAAAACGTTTTTCTTTTTCTTTTTTTTTTTTTAACATGGTTTCCCCTCCCCTGGAGGTTATTATTTCATTTTCTTCTTGATCTCATGTGGTCTTAGACAGATAGGTATACATTTAAATTTTGTCTTCAAGATTGTTTATTTTATAAATATGGAATATCACACACATAATGTGAATCTTGCTTTCTATGCAATAACACTATGTAGAAAGCCTTCTAAGACATTTGGTGTAACTCTAATTCATTCTTTTTAATGGCTGCCTGATGTCTGTGAGAGTGGATATATCCTAATTTATTCTGCCAGCCCCCTACTGACAGGCATTCACCTGTCATTATTCTGCTATGAATGCTACAATATCCATGTCCTTATGTTCTGCTGCTTTCATTACATGGATAGATTCTCGGCATTTGAATGGATGTTGCCAAATTGCTTTTCAAAAAGGCCTTTGTTTTTGAAAGGTATTTTCACTGGATATAGAATTCTAGGTTGATAATTTTTTTTGAGTATTTTAATGCTCTTAAATTATTTCCGAGAAATATGCCATTATCCTTATCTTTGTTATTTTGTATGTTTTGTTTATCTTTTTGAAGAACCACCTCTTAGTTTTGATGATCCTTTCTATTATTTCTCTGGTCTCTATTTCATTTATTTCCATTCTGATCTCTATTATTTCCTTCTTTCTGCTAACTTTGGGCTTAATTTGTTCTTTTTCTAGTTCCCTGAGGTGTAAAGTTAGGTTATTTGAGATCTTTCTAATTTCTTAATATACACGTTGATTGCTATAAACTTTCCTCTCAGAACTGCTTTTGCTGCATCCCACTATATTTAAGATGTTCTATTTCCATTTTCGTTTGTTGCAAGATAATTTTTCATTTCCCTTTTGATTTCTTTTTTGACCCATTGACTGTGTAGAAGTGTGTTGTTTAGTTTCTACATATTTGTAGATCTTCTCACTTTCCTCTTGTTCTTGATTTCTAGTTTCATACTATTCTGGTCAGAAAAGATAGTTGATATAATTTTGATCTTCTCAAATTTGCTAAGATTTGTTTCATGTCCTATCACATGATCTTTCCTGGAGAATGTTCCATGTGCACTTGAGAAGAACGTGTATTCTGCTGCTGTTGGATGAAACATTCTGTATATGTCTGTTTAGTCCATTTGTTCTAACATGTGTTCAATTCTGATGTATCCTTGTTGATTTTCTGTGTGGCCAATCTATCCATTACCAATAGTGGGGTACTGAAGACCCTTACTATTATTGTATTGTCTATTTCTCCCTTAAGATATAGTAGTATCTGCTTAATGTATTTTGGTGCTTGGTGTTGGGAGCATGTATATTTAAAATTGTTATATCTTCTTGATGTATTGACCTCTTTATCATTATATAATGACCTTGTCTCTTGCTACCCTTTTTGGCTTGACATCTATTAGGTCTGATATAAGTTTGGTCATGCCCACATTCTTTTGGTTTGCATGTGCTTATAACATTGTCTTTCATCCTTTCACTTTGAGCTTGTGTCTTTAGAGCTGAAATGAATATCCTGTAGGCAGCTCATAGTTGAGTCTTGTTTTTTTAATCCATCCAGCCATTCTATGCCTTTTGATTGGTGAGTTCAATCCATTTATATTTAGGGAGATTACTGATACATAAGAATTTACTACTGCCATTTTATCTTTTGCCTTCTGGTTATTTTATCTCTCCATTGTTTCTTTTTCCTTCTGTTTCTGTCTACCTTTGCAAATTGGTGGTTTCCTATGATGATTTGATCAGTGTCACCTTTTTATATGTTTCATGCCTCTGCTCTAGATTTTTGCTTTGTGGTTACCATGAGGTTTACATAAAACATCTTACAGATACAATGGTCCTTATTCTGCTGCTGGCAATCTATCTTCATTTGCCTGTAAAGATAGTTCATTCCTTTTACTCTTCTCCTTTTATATTTTTGATTCCACAAGTTATCTTTTTATGCTGTGATTTCATTACCAAGTTGTAGTAGCTATAGTTATTTTTAGTGCTCTTTTCGTTTAACCTTTATGCTATAATTGTCTAATATAGTAAGAGTTGGAGTTTTCTAATTCTGTCTATTTATCAGCTTAGCCAGAGTTTTGTGTACTTTCATCTTTTCATTTCAGCTTGAAGAGCTCCCTTCAACATTTCTTATAAAAAATGTGTAGTGGTGGTGAATTCCCTCAGCATTTGTACATCTGGGAAAGCCTTTATTCCTTCTTCATATCTGAAGGATAACTGCCAGGTAGAGTATTCTTGGCTGGCAATTTTTATCTTTCAATACTTTGAATATGTCATTCCATTCTCTCCTGGCCTATACAGTTTCTGCTGATAACATAATGGGGGTTCCTTTGTAGGTTACTGTCTTTTTTTCCTTAGCTGCCTTGAAAATTCTTTATCATTGACTTTTGAGAGTTTTAATATAATGTGTCTTGGAGAAGGTCTTTTTGCACTGAGATAATGTATTCTGTTAGTTTCATGGACTTGTATATCCAGTTCCTTCCCCAGGTTTGGGAAGTTTTCAGCTACTACTTTAAGTATACTCTCTGTTCCCTTCCCCTTCTCTTCTTCTGTGTATCCCATTAATTGTACATTAGCTCTTCTAATGAAGTCTGAAAGTTCTCATAGGGTTTCTTCACATTTCTTAAATCTTAGTTCTCTCTGCTCTTCTACCTGAAACACTTCTATATTCCTATCCTTGAGCTTCTTATTCTCTCTTCCATCTGATTTGCTCTATTTCTGATGCTTTCTAATGCATTCTTCATCTCATTTATTGAGTTCTTCAGCTCCAGAATTTGTTTGGTTCTTTTTAAGAGTACTCCTTCTGTTCATTAATCTTACTCCTGAGATCAATGTATTCTCTTTCTGAGTTTTCTTGCAGCTTGTTGAATTTCTTCATAACAGCTATTTTGAATTCTTTATCAGGCAGATTGTAATATTTCATACCTTTGGGTTCAGCTGGAAAACTGTCATTTTCTTCCTGTGACACTGTATTACTGTGATTTTTTCAGTGTTTACTGAAAAGTGCCTCTGCCGAGGAATTTGAGGTAGCAGACACTTTTCTTATGTAAGTAAAGCTTTGTTTACTTTGATTCTAACAGTTCAACAAATTGGTAATTAGTAGCATTTTTTGTTTTCCCGAAGGTGGTGCTATAGCACTAGTTTTTGGTTTCTCTTACCAGAGCTGAGTCACCACTAAGTTTGGGAGTGCACACAGGCACACGAATAAAAAGCAGACAGAGAGAAATTTTTAAAAAGGGTGAAGGTAGAATGTGGGAAGGTGTGTGCTTAGCACTTGGGGCTTTGGGTGTACCCATGGTCCAGCAGGGAATCCTTGAGTGAGTGGAGAGTCCCAGAGGTCTGCGGGCAGTCCTCTTGCCAGAATCCCGGGGCAGAGAGCATGAAACATGTTCCTTCAGTTTTCTGTCTGCCTTCTTCCCTTTCCTTTGCCACTCCTCAGTCACTGTGACTCTCCTCAGACAGAGCAGTGGGGTCCCTCCAGCTGTTGCATGCACGGCCAGTTAGACCCACATTCACCACCTTCACCCTCTACCCTCTCTGCCAGAGAAGTCATGCTAGCCTGTGCCGCCTCTGCCTCAAATGACATTCCTCTTGTGTGCACCTGTCTCTTTCCATCTTTTATAAGGACACCAGTGATATTGGAGTAGGGGTCCACCTTACTCCAGTATGACCTCTTCTTAACTAATTAATTATATCTACAGTGACCCTATTTCCAAATTCGGAGGTACTAGGGGTTAGGACTTCAACATAAGCATTTTGGGGGAACATAATTTAACCCATATATCTCACCCTCTTTTAGGTTTAGTTGAGACAGTATAGTTCATTTAAAAATTTTCCTTGCACTATGTCCCCTTTTCCAAGATTTCTTATGTAAAAGTTTTCACAATACATTCCTAGATATTAAGATTTAATTTTAAACACACACATACATACACACTCTCTTTTTCTCTTACAGGAGGTTCACTAATCCTTTGTTTCCCTTCCTCTTCATGAATCCACATCTTGAGATCTCCATTCAGTTTCACTTACTTTTTGGTTAGAGTATTTGTTCCTGAAGTTTTATGCATCCTTTAATATTATTCTTTTAATTTGAGAGGTGTGTTTGATGTGTGTACAGGACTCTTGATTTTCACTCTTTTTCTCTCAGTAATCTGTAAATGCTTTTTCACTGTCTTCTAGTTTCTACTGTTGCAGGTGACAAGTCTGATGTCAGTCTGATTATTATTTCTTCACAAATAACTTCTTATTTTTGCCTAGAAGCTTGTAATTTTTCTTCCATATCAGGATATGCCTAGGTGTCTATTTTCTCATCAATTCAATCTGGGTCTAGGTGAACTCTTTAAATCTGGAGAGAAATTTTATTAGTGTTTATTTACTGCATTTCCATCTATTCTTTTTCTCTTTCTTGGGAAGCTATAATTCCAATGGAAGTTCTCTGGATCTACATTCTGCTTCTCTTACCCTTCCAGCTTTTACCTCACAATTTCCCCCTTTCAAATTATTTATCTGTGCTTATAGACATTTCTTAAATTTTACTTTTCATCTTCTTCAATTCATTTAGTCAATTGTTTGATAATCTTTACTTTTTTATAATAGGAAGTCTCTGTGCTGTCTTAAATGTCCTTAAATGTTCTTATTTTCATTTTCATTTAGGGTTTTATCTTTGTCCTCTAACAGTTTTATTTCTCTGGTGTGCATTCTGATATTTCTTCCTGATTGTATTTCTGAATGTTGAGTCTCCTGTGAAAAGTCAACATTTTTAGGTTTAATGAAGCTTAGGTCTAGTTGTTGGAATATTCTAAAAAGCATGAACCCAGCAGGTGTCAGAAGGCCAAGTGATTTTTATCCCTATGGGTATGTATCTACCCCTAGCTCAGTCCTTTGCTGAGGTCCCTTGAAATCCTTTCTGTCATCCAGTCTCAAGGGCAGAGAAGACTTAGTCCACTATTTAACAACTTCTTTGCCTTTTAGGGGTTAGACTATGAAGCAAATGTGACCTTTTCCCCACCCTTGAGGATTCCACACATCTCTGAGGGACAGGCTCTTCCTAGGACCCATCACTTTCCAGTGTTTGCTCCTGGAATCCTCTAGTACTATTGTCCAACTGCTTGTCCAGTTGAAGGAGAAAGCCTTGCTAGTTGCCTACTCAATGCTCATTCACCCTTCCTTTCTTATTTAAACCCCAATTCTATTTGAGGAGGCAATACTGCACAGCTAAAAATACTCACCTCCTCAGATTTCCTTGCAGCTATGGGTAATCTTTTAATTCTGTGAGGGGTTTCTGAGAAAACTATTCTTTTCCTGATAAAAAGGTAAAGATTCTGCCAAGGGACAGTTTTTTGCCCTTTGCCTTTCACTCTTCTTCCTACCTGGAACATGGA
Source organism: Equus przewalskii (assembly GCF_037783145.1). NCBI lineage: Eukaryota > Metazoa > Chordata > Mammalia > Perissodactyla > Equidae > Equus > Equus przewalskii. The sequence goes on from NC_091837.1 coordinate 58,664,733, forward strand.
CTTGAAGCTTAGAGGTACAGCCTGTATTCCTTGACCATGAGAATGAAAACGATACCCCAAAGGCTAGTGCACCAGGAAGCCAGAGGGAGACTTTATATCATCGACATTCTCAACAGCTACACCAGCCTGCTTCCAGATTTCTTGTTATGAAAAATATAAACTCCTATTTAGTTTAGATATTGTAATTGGGTCTCCGTTATATGCAGCCAAACAGTATTCTGACTGAAGAAGTCCTCACTTAGACCCTGTCGCTCACAGCTTTTAGTAGTCATTTGATTTATAAGCCATTTCAGTCAGAAGTGGCCAAGAACCTAGCGATAGGAATGAAAAGGAAGACAGCTGCACTCAGACTGCTGTGTTCCCTCAAACCTGTTGATACTGAAATGTTGAGCGAAGTCTAACCTATAACATTTATTCATTTATCAAGTATTCATTAAGTGCCTACTAAGTTCCAAGTACTGAAGTGGGTGCTGGAAACAAAACAAAGATCCTAACCCTGGCATTTTCTTCATGAAAATTTCCTTTGTTGATGTAGGCTGTTTTTCACCTTACACTCACAGTCCTGAGAAGCCGTGAATGGGAGGTTTTGGGTTTAGGGGAACATACTAAACACTGTGATGTCTTCTCATGGTTTTCAACATTATAAAAGCAAAACAAGAAGGCTGATTTCTAACTCAAAGCAGAAGTTCCTCTAGGTACCTTCTTGTGTATCGTCCTCCAGGTCTGCCAGAGTTGGTGCATTAGGAAGTGAGTACATGGAAGACTGGTTGAGTTGAGTCAGTTTTGAGATGCTGTTAATTGCCATGCTGCCCAATGGAATGACGTGCTCTGTGGCAACATTAAAAAGAAGAATTACATAGAATAACAGCCTATTTACCATGGTCATCATAAGGGCTTCTGCTTGAGTAACCTAAACCTAGCTATTGTTTGATCCTAGGGCTGAGGAATCTGATGCAAAGTGGAATGAAGACAATCAATGCACTACATGATCCAACGCACAAATCTTTCACACAAAATAAGCAACTGGGGCCACAGGTGAAGAGCCCTTGCTACGAGTGTTGGGGGTTATTCCAAAAGAACTGGGAAATCTAGGCTAAGGATCCTGAGCAAAGGACTTAAAAATGTTTTTGCTCCCTCTTTTGCTTGCATGAAGGGTTCTACTTGCCAAAGGAATAACAGCTTTGATCATATAATTGACCTTTTCTACTCCTCTTGTTATAAGCTTTCATGATGGAAAATACCTTCCCCTCTACTTGCCATTTTTCCTTACTCAATGGAGAGAACTTGGCAGCCTTCTTGCTGGTTCTAGTCTTCTGTGATTAGGGTGTAAATAAGAAAAAGGCAGACTGCATATTTTCCTTATCCATTATACAGAATCCTTGTAAGACATACAAAGTCTTAGAAATCTAACAGATGAAAAAACTGGAATGGCTGAAGGCAATAAAATAGCTGGTATATAGACCATGCAGTGTCTAAGAAGAAAAGACTGCTAAAAAGGTTAACATCAGAAGCTGCCTCTGCTGTCTTTTCTGTTACCAACTTTAGCTATTTTGTAAAGAATGGGTATGGTAATGGTAATAAAGGTGAAAAGACTTGAGGATGGGAGGATTAAATTAGAGAAGGTATTATGATAATGAACAGGGACTCATTCATAAAACCTTAACAAAAATGTTTCTTTTTTGAGGAAGGTTTGTGGAGGGGCTAGCCTGTCTCTATGATGTGGGCAAGAGAAAAATCTGCCAGTCAGTCTAGTCTCTGTCCGTTCTCTCTCTTGCTCTAGATTCCAAAGGCCATGCTACAAAGGAGGGTTCTGATGCTGGTGACAAGAATGGTTTCTAGGCCATTGGAGGAAATGATTCAAAGCTAAAAGTTCGTGTTGGATGCTTAGCAGTAAGCTATAAAGAGTGCCTGTGGTTAGCTGTGAGAGAGAAATAGGAAGGCTTGGGGAATCATTAAAAAAAGGGAACTCAGGAGGTAGAGGCAATGAATGGGAGATGTCAGTCTTGCAGATCTGCTGTGCAAATGAAGTTACTGCATTCTTAGCAACAGTGTGGGGAGGTGTAGGGTACTTCTCAAGGACCAAAGTTGATCTGGGGATGTGGTTGGAGTCTGGAGGCAATAAAGGCCTCTTGGGTACCAGGAAAGGGCTGGACTCCAATGGCTAGATCAGGGTTTCCTAGCCTCTGAAATTTTACTAGAGTCTTCATCTACATGTGCAGCACTGCCTTTCATGTCCACAAAGTACCTAAATCTCTGACATGTACCAAGTTGTGAGTTTCCACATCTGCAGCAGAAGTGTTTGTCCTGGACACATTTAATACTAAAGATGACAGCCTGCGAACTGAGAAGGTTGGTGACTTAGGCTGAAGAGATGTGAGGGAGGGAAGGAAAGGCTCTCTTTTGAGGGTCAGAGTTCTGAGGTCTTCACTGTGCTGGGAATTAAGGAGGGAACCCTCTTATGACCACCAGAAGCTGTCACTGCAGCTCACCCTGAGGAGACTGCTCTGAGGTGGAGTCCTCAGATGCTGTAGGTTTGAGGTGGCTCAGGCCTAATGTTTTCCTCCACTCCATTCCAATAGGAAGCATGTAAACTGAGCTTCCAGTTTAGTGGCTAGACTCTGGACAGGGTGGTGGACGAAGCAATGATGGGATATGTTAGCTTTGGGAGATAATCATAGCTTTTGGACATTGCATTTTAGGAGAATCCAGGAAAACCACCAAGATTCAAAGAATCAAAAGTTGTAAAGACCCTCAGAGTTGTTTCCTCCAAACTCTTAGCCAGGGAAATGTTCTGCTACAGCAAGGAGGCTCACTCACCATCCAACTTCACACTCCATGTCATGTGGAAGCCATTGGTCATTAGGTAAAAATTCTTCACATCCTCAGGGAGCACACAGTTATTTTTCTAGAATCACAAAGCAACTGAGTGTTAGGTCAGGGCTGGGAAAGGACATAGGGCTATGCCTCAAAGCAACTGGGGATAGTATTTCCCATGTTTCAGACCCCCAAAACAGGAAGATTCTGATAACTATCTACAAAACTCTAGTAGAGACTTCCAGTTCAACATGGCAACATAGGAGGCTCCTATATTCACCTCTTCCTACAGACGCACCTAATCTACAGCTAAAAATGGAACAATTACCTCTGAAAGAAATTCAGAAACTAGCTGAGTGACTCCTGCAAATCAGGCAAATGAGAAAAAATTCACATTGAAATGAGTATGAAACACTGAGACAGAATCTTGCCATAAACCCCACCTCCAGTGCAGTGACACACAACTGGGAAGGAACTCAACTCCCAGCTTCTTCCTGAGAAGTGAAGGGTTTGGATCCCATATCTGGTGCTCTAAATTTTAAGACTTCCATCTGAGACAAGGCCCCCCAACATCTAGCTTTGAAAGCCAGTGGGGACTTAGGTCCATGAGACCCACACAAGGCTACAGCAAACTAAGAGACAGGTCTTAACAGGCTTGTGTGGAATCACTGTGGCTAACCCCCCAGGGCTCAGTGCAAAGGCAGCCAACTGAACACCCAGTCCTTACGTGAAAGAAGCCTATTTGTAGATCTTAAAAGCTTCAACTGGAGGGGCAGGCTTCTAATTTAACTCACATCTAGAGGCCAACTGCAATACTCATCAGAGACTGAGGAGGCCAGTAGGTGCCATCTTTGTGCTTTTCCTCTGCCTTGCTCCAGGTCGCTGGTATCTCCTGGAAAGAAGGTTGTGCACATATGTAGTAGCACCTCTGCTTCTGAGGCTGTTGTCCAGGGGACATAATACTTGACTGCCTGGCTATGGCCACTGGGGCTTATCTTCCCAGATCCCACAGGACTGTAACAGAGTAACAGGTATTCCCCCAGGACACTGCGAAGAGGCAGCAGACTGAAACACCCAGTCTTTCCTTGAAAGAGGTCTATTTGTAGATCTTAAAAGCTGTGGCTGAGGGCGAGGCTTCTAATTTCTAATTGAACACACAACTAGGGGCCAACTGCAATCTTCTCCAGAGACCAAACAGGCCAGGGGATGCATCTTTTTGCTCTCCCTCTGCCCTGCTCCAGGTCAACAGTGTCTCCAGGAATGAAGGCTGTGCACATGTCTGACGCCCCAGATTTTGTGGCTGCCATCCAGAGGACACGACTCTTGATAGCCTGGATTTGGTGGCCAGCAGGGCTTGTGTTCATGGGTTCAACGGTATAGCAGCAAAGAAACAGTTCTTAACTGGATATAACCACAGGGCTCAGTGCAGATGGAGCAGACAGAAACGTCCATCTCTCGGTCTTCCTCTGAAAGAGGTATATTTGCATACTTTAAAAGCTGCCTAAGGTTCTGGCTTCTGATCAGCCTGAATCCAGATGCAGACTGAGATCCTTCCCTTTGGAACACTGACAGGTCTTGGCACACCCTCAACTACTGGGGGCTACTAAAACAAAAGGAGGATGCTTGGAAAATAACAAAGGTTTGAGAGACAACCAGAGGCAGGGTTGAATGTTAAGTTTTATCTCCCACATGAGGCCAATCCTTCAAAACTAGGAGAGGTGGCTATTTTATCTAATGCATAGAAACTAACACAGAGAGTCAAGAAAAATGAAGAACCAAGGAATACTTGAAATGAAAGAACAAGATAAAACCCCAGGAAAAGAACTTAATGAAACAGAGATAAGTGATTTACCTGGGAAAAAACCCTCAAAATAGTGGTCATAAAGATGCTCATTGAGGTCAGGCGAACAATGCATGAACAAAGGGAGAATCTCAGTAAAGAGAGAGAAAATATAAGAAAGTACCAAATGGAAATCACAGAGTTAAAGAATACAATAACTAAACTGAAAAATTCGATAGAGGGGTTCAACAACAGATTAGATGAAGTAGAAGAAAGGAAGAGCAAACTCAAAGACAGGGCAGTTGAACTCATCCAGTCACAGAAACAAAAAGTGAAAGAGTGAAAAAGAGTGAAGAGAGCTTGGGGCTGGCCTGGTGGTACAGCGGTTAAGTTCGCACATTCCGCTTCTCAGCAGCCCAGTGTTCGCCAGTTCGGATCCGGGTTGCAGACATGGCACCTCTTGGCAAAAGCCATGCTGTGGTAGGCTTCCCACATATAAAACAGAGGAAGATGGGCATGGATGTTAGCTCAGGGCCAGTCTTCCTCAGCAAAAAGAGGAAGATTGGCAGTAGTTAGCTCAGGGCTGATCTTTTTCAAAACAAACAAAAAAAGAGTGAAGACAGCTTAAGGGCCTTAAGGGACAACATCAACCAGACTCATATTCACATTATAGGGGTCCCAAAAGAAGAGAGAGAAAGGAGCAGAAAGCTTATTTGAAGAAAAACTGGGTAAAAACTTTCCTAAGCTGCGGATGAAAACTGACATCAAGACCCAGGACGCCCATAAACCCACACCAAAGCACATTATAATTAAACTGTCATAAGTAAAAGACAAAGAGAAAATCTTAAAAGTAGCAAGAGCAAAACAACTTGTTACATACAAGGGAACCCCAATAAGACCAACAGCAGATTTTTCAGCAGAAACTTTGCAGGCCAGAAGGAAGTGGTACAATATACTCAAAGTGCTGAAACAAAAAAACCTGCCAACCAAGAACACTCCACCCAGCCAAGCTGTCCTTCAGAATTGAAGGAGAGAGAAAAAGATTTCCAGAAGAGAAAAAGCTGAAGGAGTTCATCACCACTCAACCAGCCTTACAAGAAATGGTAAAAGGACTTCTTTAAGCTGAAATGAAAAGGCTCTAATTAGTAATGGGAAAATATATGAAAGTATAAATCTCACTGGCAAAGGTAAATATATAGTTAAATTCAGAATAATATAATGTTGCAATGGTGGTGGGTTAATCACTTATAAATATAGTATGTAGGTTAAAAGACAAAGTAGTAAAAATAACTGTAACTACAATAATTTGTTAATGGATATACAAGTTAAAAAGATGTAAACTGTGACATCAAAAACATAAAACATGGGAGGAGAGCAAAAATGTAGAGCTTTAGAATGCATTTGAACTTAAGTTGTTATAAAGTTAAAACAGATTGTTATAAATACGTTGTTTTATGTAAGCATCATAGTAGCCACAAATCAAAAACCTATAGTAGATACACAAAAGACAAAGAGAAAGGAATCCAAGCATAACACTATAAAAAATCATCAAATCACAAAGAGAGAAAGAGAAGAAAGGAATAAAGGAATTACAAAGCAGCCAGAAATCAATTACCAAAATGGCAATAAGTCCATACCTATCAAAAATTGCTTTAAATGTAAATGGACTGAATTCTCCAATCAAAAAACAAAGAGTGACTGAATAGATAAAAAAACAAGACCCACTGATATGCTGCCTACAAGGGACTCACTTTAGGTGTAAGGACACACATAGACTGAAAGTGAAAGGATGGAAAAAGATATTTTGTGCATAAGAAATTAAAAAAAAGCTGGGGTAACTATGCTTATATCAGACAAAATAGACTTTACGACAAAGACTATAAAATAAGGGACAAAGAAAGTCACTATTATAATGACAAAAAGGTCAATCCAAGAAGAGGATATAATATTTATAAATATTTATGCACCCAACATAGGAGGAGCTAAATATATAGAAGAAAAATTAACAGACTAAGAGGGAGAAATAGACAGCACTGCAATAATATTAGGGGACTTCAGTATCCCACTTTCATCCATGGATAGATCATCCAGAGAGAAAATCAATAAGGAAACATTGGCTTCAAATGGCATGTTAGACCAGATTGACTTTAATAGACAAATATAGAACATTTCATCCAAAACCAACAGAAAACATTCTTCTCAAGTGCACATGGAACATTCTCCACAATATGCTAGGCCACAAAACAAGTCTTAATACATTTAAGAAGACTGAAATCATGTCAAGCACCTTTTCTGACCACAATGGTATGAAACCAGAAATCAATTACAAGAAGAAAATGGAAAAATTCACAAATATGTGGAGATTACACAACATGCTACTTGCAAAGGGTTCCTGCTCCCAATTTCCAACATGCGGGGAGAGTTCCCCACCCCTCCAACAAGCAATTTTTGGAACACTAACCGGGTGTCCAAGAATTCAATTCAATTCTGACACTATCTATCCCTTTAATCATGGCATTTACCATAACCTGGGTAACAGGCATATTCAGCAGGTGACTATCCTGGTCATCACAAAGCCAGTCCCCCATGGCTTGCATATGAATCACGTCAGCTGCTTTATCTGGGGTGTTCCATCTGGCATTTATAGTTGGGCAGTCTCCTTTCTTAGGATAAACACCCTTTACAGAGGCTTCTATCCAGTCCATCAGGCTGGCTGTTCCCTTGGGAATAACTTCATTTGTGTCTGGATCACATATAGCCCTCTGTGATTGTTCAATAGTGAGCTGTGGGTCCTGCATCAATCCAAACATGCTCTTCCACTCTGCAGCATTCAAAACCAAAGACACAGCCCCCAAATTGGTTACACTCATAATCCATTTTATTAAAGGTTCTTTAGGAAGTTGATGATACCGATCCACAAAATGAGCCAGTTCCTTCATACTATCCCCTGCTTTTAGTCATTTCTGGGTTTTTTCCCCTCCCCCTACATTAACTACCTTCTTGGTGACTAGAGGTCTTAAAGGTACTTTATGTTGCCCTTGAATAAGTTTTCCCTCTCTAAGTGACTTTGAGACTAATGGCTGAAGCTCAGATCAACCCAAATCTGAGCTTGGTTCAGCAACAAGGCCTGACCTAGCACTTTCTTTTACTTTCATTTGCTTATTACAGATAACAATAACCAGGGAATTGTATATTTAGCATGCTTCTTGTTATTTTGTATTTCCTTATATATGCAATGAGCCAACTCCTCAGGAATTGGGTATACTACCATTACTAAATTCCACTGGCCACTTTTACCTTTAGTAACTGATCCCAGAGCAGCTGCAGTTTCATGTCACAGGTGACTAGGTAGCCATCTGGGGATCAAAGGTTCTTCATCCCCTGCCCTTTTTTCTTTTCTCTTTAAAAACCACATCTCCAGGAGTGAGGGCGTTCTAGCAAATCCCACTTCACTGCAAAGGATTCCTGCTTCCAATTGCCCAACATGGGATGGGGGGAGGTTGCCCAAACCTCCAACAAGCAATTCTTGGAACACCAGCTGGGCATCCCAGAATTCAACTCAATTCTGACACTAGCCAGAGATAGCATCAGATTCCACAGGTTAAGAGTTCAGTCCTACAAGACTGTCCCCCCTCCCAACTTCAGATGCCAGTTACCTGTGCATCTGACCAACTGACTACAAACTGGAGGTTCCAAGGACTCCCTCCTTCGGTTCAATTAATTTGCTACAATGGCTCACAAAACTCAGGAAAACCTGTTTACTCACTAGATTACCAATTTATTACAAAGAATTTTAAAGGATACAAATCAATAGCCAGAAGAAGAGATACATAGGTTAAGGTCCCAAACAAAGGAGCTTCTGTCCTCATAGAGCGTGGGGCTCGGCACAGTGGCACATGGAAGTATTCTGGTTCCCCAACATGAAAGGTCTCTGAAAAAAGGGACTGAAAAGCTGTTCTTTTGAGTTTTTATGGAGGCTTCATTACATAGTCATTATAGACTAAGTAATTGGTTATTAGTAACTGATTCAACCTCAAACCACCCTCCCAGCCCCCACCCCAGAAATCAGAGGGTGGGAGTGAAAGTTCCAATCCTCTGATCACATGGGTGGCTCTCCTGGAAACTAGCCCCCTCCCTTGGGTGGGGTCCAAAAGTCACCTTCATTAAGGTAATAAAAGACATCTATATCACTCTCAAAACTTAGGAAATTCCAAGGGTTTTGGGAGCTGTTAGCCAGAAACAGTGACCTAAGACCAAATATATCTGAGAAATATATTTTCATCATTTGAATGAAAAAATATATGTATTTCTTATAAATCAAAATATCACACTACTGAACAACTAGTGAGTCAAAGGAGAAATCAAAAGAGAAATCAAAAAAATACCTTGAGACAAAAGAAAGTAGAAATACGATACGCCAAAATTATGGGATATAGCAAAAGCAGTTCTAAGAGGGAAGTTCAGAGCAATAAATTTCTACATTAAGAAACAAGAAAGAGCTCAAATAAACAACCTAACCTTACACCTTAAGAAGTAGAAAAAGAAGATTAAACTAAACCCAAAGTTAGTAGAAGGAAGGAAATAAATATCAAAGTGGAGATAAATGAAATAGAGAACTAAAAGACAACAGAAAACATCAACGAAACTAAAAGCTGGTTCTCTGAAGAGATAAAATTGACAAACTTTTAGCTAGACTCACCAAGAAAAAGAGAGAGAGGATTCAAAATTAGAAATGAAAGAAGAGACATTACAACTGATACCACAGGCATGAAAAGGATCATACGAGACTACTATGAACAATCATACATCAACAAAGTGGACAACCTAGAAGAAATGGCTAAGTTCCTAGAAACATACAACCTACCAAGACTGAATCATGAAGAAACAGAAAATCTGAACAGACCAAATACTAATATGGAAATTGAATCAGTAATTAGAAACCTCCCAAGAAACAAAAGTCCAGGACCAGATGCTTCACTGGTGACTTCTACCAAACATTTAAAGAAGATAAAATATCAACGCTTCTCAAAATCTTCCAAAATATAGAAGAGGTGGGAACACTTCCAAACTCATTTTACAAGGCCAGCATTACCCCAATACCAAAACTAGACAAGGACACTATAAGAAAAGAAAATTACATGCCAATATCTCTGATGTACATATAAAAAAAACTCTCCATAAAATATTAGCAAACCAAATTCAACAATACATCAAAAGGATCATATACTATGATCAAGCAGGATTTATTCTAGAGGTGCAAGAAGGGTTCAACATCTGATAATCAATGTCATACACCACATTAACAAAATGAAGGATAAAAATCAAATGGTCATTTCAACATATGTAGAAAAAGCATTTGACAAAATTCAACATTCATTCATAATAAAAACTCTCAACAAAGTACGTATAGAGGGAATATATGTGAACATAGTAAAGGCCATATACGACAAGCCTACAGCTAACATCATAGTCAATGGTAAAAAGCTGAAAGCTTTTCCTCTAAGATCAGGAACAAGACAAGGATATCCAGTCTCACCACTTCTATTGAACATAGTACTACAAAGTCCTAGCCACAGCAATTAGGCAAGAAAAAGAAATAAAAGGCATTCAAGTTGAAAAGAAGTAAAAACTGTCTCTATTTGCAGATGACATGATATTATGCTTAAAAAACTTGAAAGACTCCACCAAAAAACTGCTAAAACTAATAAATGAATTCAGTAAAGTTTCAGGATACAAAAGGAATATGCAAAAATCAGACACATTTCTATACACTAATAACAAACTATCAGAAAGAGAAATTAAGAAAACAATCCCATTTACTGCATCACAAAGAATAAAATACCTAGGAATAAATTTAGCTAAGGAGGTAAAAGACTTGCACATTGAAAACTATAAGACACAGATGAAAGAAATTCAAGACAGACGTAAATGAAAACATATTCTGTGCTCGTAGACTGGTAGAATTAATGTTGTTAAAATGTCCATACTACCCAAAGCAATCTACAGATTCAATGCATAGAACAAATAATTCTAAAATCTGTATGGAACTGCAAAAGACCCCAAACAGCCAAAGTAATCTAGAGGTGGAAAAAAAAAAACCAAAGCTAGAGGAATCACATTTCCTGATTTCAAACTGTATTACAAAGTTATAGTAATCAAAACAGTATGGTATTGGCATAAAAACAGACACACAGATCAACAGAACAGAATAGAGAAACCTGAAATAAAGCCATGCATATATGGTCAATTAATTTAGGACCAAGAAGCCTAGAACATACAATGTGGAGAGGACAGTCTCTTCAATAAAAGGTGTTAGGAAAATTGGACAGCCACATGCAAAAGAATGAAACTGGACCACCTGCTCACCCCATATACAAAGATCAACTCAAAATGGATTGAAGATTTGAACATAAGCCCTGAAACCATAAAATTTCTAGAAGAAAACATAGGAGGTAAGCTCCTTGACATTAATCTTGGTCAGGACTTTTTGGATTTGACTCCAAAAGCAAAGGCAACAAAAGCAAAAATAAACAAGTGAGACTAAATCAAACTAAAAAGCTTCTGTACAGCAAGAAAAACCATCAACAAAATGAAAAGGCAATATACAGAATAGGAGAATAATATATGCACAAATCATATCTGATAAGGGGCTAATATCCAAAATGTATAAGGAACTCATAGAACTTAGGAAAAAAACAATCTGAATAAAAAATGGGCAGAGGGAGCTGAAAAGACATTTTTCCAAAGAAGACATACAGATGGGCAATAGATACAGGAAAAGATGCTCAATATTACTAATCATCAGGGAAATGCAAATCAAAGTTACAATTATATATCACCTCACAGCTGTTAGAATGGCTATTATCAAAAAGACAAGAAGTATCAAATGTAGGCAAGGATGTGGAGAAAAGGGAACTCTTGCGCACTGTTGGTGTGAAAGCAAATTGGTGCAGGCACTATGGAAAACAGTATGCAAGTTCCTCAAAAAATTAAAAATAGAACTACTGTATGATCCAGCAATTCCACTTCTAGGTATTTATCTGAAGGAAATGAAATCACTCTCAAAAAGGTATCTGTACCCTTATGTTCACTGCAGCATTATTTAAAATAGTCAAGACATGGAAACCACCTAAGTGTCCATCAAAGGATGAATGGATAATGAAAATTTGGTGTATATATATGCAATGGAATATTATTCAGCCTTTAAAAAGAAGGAAATCCTGCCATTTGTGGCAACATGTATGGACCTTGAGGGCATTATGATAAGTTAAATAAGTCAGACAGAGAAAGACAACTATTGTACGGTATCACCAACATGCGGAATCTAAAAAAAACCAAACTCATGGACACAGAGAACAGATTGGTGGTTACCAGAGGTGAGGGGTGGGAGAATGGGTGAAGATGGTCAAAAGGTACAAACTTTCAGTTAGAAGATAAGTTCTGGGGATGTAATTTACAGCAGGGCGGCTATAGTTAACAATGCTGTACTGTATATTTGAAAGTTGCTAAGATGCTAAATCTTAAAAGTTCTCATCAGAAGAAAAAAATTGTGTAAAACTGTGTGATGATGGATGTTAACTATACTTACTGTGGTAATCATTTTACAATATACACATATATCAAATTATTATGTTGTACACCTAAAACTAAGACAACGTTATATGTCAATTATATCTCAATAAAAAAACTTTAGCGTGACATCAGCATCATGGCAGAGTGAGTTATTCCCTTTGTCTCTCCTCTCTAACTTACAACCAATCGGACATCCACTGACCAACAAAGGACTCCCTACACAGCACAACAGGGCGCCTAAGAGATCCATACATTTACATATCTAAAGGTGGATGGACTTGACCTCTGGGAGGCAGCAGAACTAGGGGAGCAGTCCCTTCTGCCTCCCTCAGCAGTGGTGGTGATCTAAGGTACAGATCCTCACAGCGGCACACACCTATGTGAACAGACTTGAGGGGCAGACATGGTGTGGCTTAGACCCTGTCCACCCCCCAGCAGATTTGGCACATGTGCCTGCAAACAGAGGCTACAGGGGCAGAAAGGCAGGTGTGGCTTAGCTCCTGCCCTTACCCAGCAGATCCAGCATGTGCACCTGCGAACAGAGACTACAAGGGCAGAAAAGGCAGGCGTGGCTTGGCCTCTGCCCACTCCCCCAGCACTGGAGGGTGGTGTACATGCCCTGAGATCAGGACACAAAGTGGAGGTGATGACCCATCCTCCTCCCCTGGAAGTGGCCCAGGCTTTCCAACAGTGGGAACGGTATACAAAACACAGATTTTCCTGGCTAGGGCAGAGCACCCTGACCTGAGTTTTCAAAACACACCAGCTCACATCAAAGACCAGAGACTGTACAAGCGAGCAGCAACAACAATTTCTCCCTGCTTAGCTCCTGAACCCCCATAGTGGTAGCAGTTGGAAGCTGCAACCAGAGGCATCAGGGACCACAGCAGAACTCGTGACACAGCCCCCAGTGGTGACACTCCTGACACTGGCTCTACCAGCAGCAGGGGCTGCATACAAGTCCCTGGGCCCCTGGCAGCAACAGTGACACCTGTGAACTCAGCATCCCTGGCAAGGCTGCAGCTAGCACCCCCAGGCAGGCTGGGAGTAGCAGCATCCAAGCCCATGGAGAGCCAGTGGGGAAACATGAGACCCAGGCAACCCTGAAAGCAGCAGAAGGGAGTGTAGCCTGGTGACCCTGATGGTGACACCTGAGACTGCAGCAACATCATAAGCAGCAAGGCAACAGCCACCTCAGAGGCACAAACAGCACAAGGAGGGCACTGAGGATGCCTCTAGCACAGGCAGTGGAGGATGGATAGTGTAGGCTCTCAAATAGAACCAGAAGCAGTTCACAACTAAAGTAACCAAAGCCTTACTCAAATAAGAAAGGTGGTTACTACCACAAATGAAGCAGGAGAAGATCAACTCATCAAGTATTATGAAGAATTATGGTAACACAGTAGAACAGGAAGAAAATAACTCTCCAGAAACCAAACTTGAAGTCACAGAAGATTACAAGCTAACTGACAGAGAATTTAAAATAGCTGTCATGAAGAAACTCAACAAGCTACAAGAAAACTCAGAAAGACAGTTGAATGAGCTCAGAAATAAAATTAATGAACAGAAGTATTTCAGCAAAAAGATTGAAACTCTTAAAAAAACAAGGCAGACAGAAATTCTGGAGATGAAGAACACAATTAATGAGATGAAAAATAAAGCAGAAAGCATTAAAAATGGAGCAGATGATATGGAAGAGAGAAGTAACGAGCTGAAAGATAGAAATCTAGAAGTGATTCAAGTGGAAGAGGAGAGAGAACTAAGATTTTAAAATGTGAAGAAATTCTACAAGAAATATCCGAATCAATAAGGAAAAGTAACATAAAGATAACAGGTAGCCTAGAAAGAAAAGAGAGTCATTCAGAGAAAGGAGCAGAGAACTTATTCAAAGAAATAATAGGTGAGAAGTTCCCAAACCAGGGGAAGAACTGGATATATAAGTACATGAGGCTAATAGAATTCCTAACTATCTCAAAGCAAAAAGACCTTCTCCAAAGTATATAATGTTAAAACTGTCAAAGTCAATGACAAAAATGGGCCAGCCTGGTGGCACAGCAGTTAAGTTCGCACATTCCACTTTAGGGGCCCAGGGTTCGCCAGTTTGGATCCCAGGTGCGGACCTACACATTGCTTGTCAAGCCATGCTGTGGTAGGCATCCCACGTATAAAGTAGAGGAAGATGGGCATGGACGTTAGCTCAGAGTTAGTCTTCCTCAGTAAAAAGAGGAGGGTTGGTGGCAGATGTTAGCTCAGGGCTAATCTGCCTCAAAAAAAAAAAAAGTGAATGACAGAGAAAGACTATTCAGGGCAACTAGAGAGAAGGAAAAAAACCTACAAAGGAACCTCCCTCATGCTTTCAGTGGATTTCTCAGCAGAAATCCCACAGGCTAGGAGAGAGTGGAATGATATATTCAAAATACTGAAAGACAAAAACTATTGGCCAAGAATAATCTATCCAACAAAATTATCCTTCAGATGTGAAGGAGAAATAAAAGCTGATAAACAAAAGCTGAGGGAGTTCATAGCCACTAGACCTTCCCTACAAGAAATGTTCTAAGGAGCCCTCCTTCCTGAAATAAAAAGGCAAAGGTTTACAAAGATTTGAGCAAGGTGATAAACAGACAAAATCAAAATCAGAGGTTAGCAAACATGTAATTATAACATAAAAGATAAGGGGAAAGAAAGCATCAAAAATAACTATAGCCACTTCACTTGGGTCACAACTCACAAGACAAAAAACAACAATTTATGACATAAATAAACATAGAAGGAGAAGAGTAAAAGGATAGAACCTGCATAGGCTAATGGAGATAGGAGGCTATCAGAAAAAGGATGATCTCATCTATGAGGTCTTTTATACAAACCTCATGGCAACCACAAAACAAAAAATCAGAGCAGAGTGACAAATCATAAATAAAGAGAAAACTGACAAAAAGATCAGAGAAAACCACTATACTAAAATGGCAGGCAGAAATACAGGGAAAAAGAAACAATGGAATATCAGACAACCAGAAAATGAAAGATAAGACGGCAGTATTAAGCCTTCATACAGCAACAATCACTCTAAATGTAAATGGATTAAATTCACTAATCAAAAGACATACAGCAGCTGGAAGGATTAAAAAACAAGAGGAGGGTTGGTGGCAGATGTTAGCTCAGGGCTAATCTGCCTCAAAAAAAAAAAACAACAGTGAATGACAGAGAAAGACTATTCAGGGCAACTAGAGAGAAGGAAAAAAACCTACAATGCAACAATATGCCTCCTCCAGGAGACACATCTCAGCTCTGAAAACAAACATAGGTTCAGAGTGAAGGGATGGAAGATGATACTTCAAGCAAATGACAACTAAAAGAAAATGGGAGTAGTTATACTTGTATCACACAAAACAGACTTCAAGACAAAAATGATAACAGGAAACAAAAATGGCCATGTATAAGGATAAAAGGGACATTGCACTGAGAAGACATAACATTTATTAATATTTATGTACCTAACACAGGAGCATCAAAGTATATAAAGCAATTATTAACAGACCTAAAGGGTGAAATTGATAGCAACAAAACAATAATAGGAGACTAACACTGCACTTTCGTCAATGGATACAGCACCCACACAGAAAGTCAACAAGGAAACTGTGGCCTTAAATGAAAGATGAGAACTGATGGACTTAAAAGATATATGTAGAACATTCCATCCAAAGCAGTAGAATGCACATTCTTCTCAAGTGCACACGGAACATGCTCAAAGATAGACCATATGTTGAGAGACAAGGCAAGCCTCAAAAAATTTAAGAAGATTGAAATCATATCAAGCATCTTTTCTGAACACAATGCTATGAAACCACAAATCAACTACAAGAAAAAAGCTGGAAAAGTCACAAATATGTGGAGACTAAACAACATGCTCCTGAACAAGAACTGGATCAATGAAGAAATCAAAGGAGAAATAAAAAAATACCTGGAGACAAATGAAAATGAAAACCCAATATAGCAAAATCGATGGGATGCAGCAAAAATGGTACTAAGGAGGAAGTTTATAGCAATAGAGGCCTACCACAAGAAACAAGAAATGTCTCAATCTAACACTGTACCTGAAAGAATTAGAAAAAGAAGAACAAACAAAGCCAAAAGTCAGGAGGAGGAAGGAAATAATAAAAATGAGAGCAGAAATAAATGAAATAGAGACAAAAAAAAAAAAAAACAGAAAGGATCAATGAAACTAAGAGCTGGTTCTTCCAAAAGATGAACAAAACTGACAAACCCTTAGCCAGACTAAGAAAAAAAGAGAGAAGGCTCAAATAAATAAAATCAGAAATGAAAGAGAAGCTATTACAACAGACACTCCAGAAAAACAAAAGATTATAAGAGAATGCTATGGAAAGGTATATACCAACAAATTGGATAACCTAGAAGAAATGGATAAATTCTTAGAATCATACAATCTCCTGAGACTGAACCAAGAAGAAAGAGAATATGAACAGAACAATCACAAGTAAAGAGATTGAAACAGTTTTCAAAAACCTCCCAAGAAACAAAAGTCCAGGACCAGATGGCGTCTCTGGTGAATTCTACCAAACATTCAATGAAGATTTAATACCTATGCTTCTCAAACTCTTCCAAAAAATTGAAGAGGATGAGATGCTTCCTAACTCATTTTACGAAGACAACATTACTCTGACACCAAAACCAGAGATAGGCAATACAAAAAAAGAAAATTACAAGTCAATATCATCATGAATACAGATGCAAAAATCCTCAACAAAACATTAGCAAACTGAATACAACAGTACATGAAAAGGATCACACACCACAATCAAGTGGGATTTATTCCAGGGCTGCAGGCATGGTTCGACATCCACAAACCAATCAGTGTGATACACCACACCAACAAAATGAAGAATAAAAATCACATGATCATCTCAATAGCATCTGACAAGATCCAACATCCATTTATGATAAAAAATTCTCAATAAAACAGATATGGAAGGAAAGTAGCTCAACATAATAAAGCCCATATATGATAAACCCACAGCCAACATCATACTCAATAGTGAAAAACTGAAAGCTAGTCCTCTGTGAACAGGAACAAAACAAGGATATCCATTCTCACCACTCTTATTCAGCATAGTACCGGAAGTCTTAGTCAGAGCAATTAGGCAAGAAAAAGAAATAAAAGGCACCCAGACTGGAAAGGAAGAAGTAAAACTGTCATTATATTTGTGGATGATATGATTCTCTCTATAGAAAACCCTAAAGTATCCACCAAAAAGCTATTAGAAATAATTAATGAATACAGCAAAGTTGCAGGGTACAAAATCATACAAAAATTAGTTGCATTTCTATACACTAATAGTAACCAGCAGAAAGAGAAATCAAGAATAGAATCCCATTTACAATCACAACAAAAAGAATAAAATACCTAAGAATAAATTTAACCAAGGACGTGAAAGACCTATACTCTGAAAACCGCAAAACATTAATGAAAGAAACTGAAGAAGACATAATAAAATGGAAAGATATTCCATGTTCATGGATTGGAAAAATAAACTTAGTTAAAATGTCCATATTACCTACAGCAATCTACAGATTCAGCGCAATCCCAATCAGAATCCCAATGACATTTTTCTCAGAAATACACCAAAGAATCCTAAAATTTACACGGAACAACAAAACACCCCGAAGAGCCAAAGCAATCCTGAGAAAAAAGAACAAAGTTGGAGGTATTACACTTTCTGCATTCAAAGTAGACTACAAAACTGTAGTAATCAAAACAGCATGGTACTGGCACAAAAACAAACACAAACATCAATGGAACAGAACTGAGAGCCCAGAAACAAAACTTCACATCTACAACAGCTAATCTTTGACAAAAGAGCCAACAACATACAATGGAGAAAGGAAAGTCTCCTTAATAAATAGTGTTGAGAAAACCAGGCAGTCACATGCAAAAGAACCAAAGGAGACTCTTATCTTATACCATACACAAAAATTAACTCAAAATGGATTAAAGACTTGAATGTAAGACCTGAAACCATAAATCTCCTGGAAGAAAACATAGGTAGTAGGCTCTCTGACATCAGTCTTAGCAGTATCTTTTTGAATACCATGTCTCCTCAGGCAAGGGAAACAAATGAAAAAATAAATAGGACTACATCAGACTAAAAAGCTTCTTCAAGGCAAAGGAAACCATCAAAAAAAAAAAAAAAAACAAAAATACAACCCACCAACTGGGAAAAAATATTTGCAAATCATGTATCTCACAAGGGGTTAATTTCGAAAATATATAAAGATCTCTATAATTCAACAGTCAAAAAATGAAGAACCTGATTAAAAAATGGGCAGAGGATATGAAAAGACATTTTTCCAAAGAGGATAAACAGGTGGCCAACAGGCACATGAAAAGATGTTCAACATCACTAATTAATAGGGAAGTGCAAATCAAAACTACAATGAGATCTCACCTCACACCCATCAGAATGGCTATAATTAACAAGTCAAGAAATAAGTGTTGGAGAGGATGTGGAGAAGAGGGAACCCTCATACACCACTGGTGGGAATGCAAACTGGTGCAGTCACTATGGAAAACAGTATGGAGATTTCTCAAAAAACTAAGAATAGAAATACCAAATGATCCAGCTATTCCACTTCTGAGCATTTATCCAATGAACATGAAAGCAACAAATCAAAGAGATTTACGCATCCCTATGTTCACCGAAGCATTATCCACAATAGCCAAGATGTGGAAACAACTCAAGAGCCTATCAACAGATAAATGGATAAAGAAGATGTGGTGTGTGTATATATATATATTTGTGTGTGTGTACATATATATACATATGTATACATATATTGGAATACTACTCAGCCATAAAAAAGACAAAATCGTGCCGTTTGTGACAGCAGAGATGGACCTTGAGTTTATTACGCTAAGTGAAATAAGTCAGACAGAGAATGACAAATACCATATGATTTCACTCATATGTGGAAGATAAACACACACACACATAGATAAGGAGAACAGATTGGTGGTTTCCAGAAGGGAAGA
Source organism: Equus przewalskii (assembly GCF_037783145.1). Taxonomy (NCBI): domain Eukaryota; kingdom Metazoa; phylum Chordata; class Mammalia; order Perissodactyla; family Equidae; genus Equus; species Equus przewalskii. The sequence continues at coordinate 58,683,944 of NC_091837.1, forward strand.
GGCTGGGGACAGGGCAAAGGGAGTAAAGGGGCATATATGTATGGTGATGGATAAAAACTAGACCATCAGTGGCAAAAACGATGCAGTCCAGAGAGAATATGAAATATAATAATGTACACCTGAAATCTACACAATGTTATAAGCCAATATGACCTCAATAAAAACAAAATTATAAAGTGAAAAAGAAAATTTTAAACTCATAAAAAGTCTGGTCTGCAGAGTAGAGTTACATTTCATCTCTTTTTCACCTCACCAGATAAGGCAGACTAGGTGTCTGCTAGGCTGTGATAATTCCTCAGTGGAGAGCTAGCTGGAGAAAGGGCTCAAGGGAACAAGCGAAGAAGGAGACTTAAAGGAAAATGATGTGAGACAAGGTCCTCGGCCAAGTTTTGATGATGTTGGAGCAAAGCAATCACTGCATAAATTTCACATCCATGCTCATAAATTATTTTCTGAAACAAATTATTGGATTAATGAGAACATCTTAAAAATGAAGAGTACAGGATGACGTCACCAAGATGGTGGAGCGAGTAGTCTTCTTTGTCTCTCCCCCTTCGAATCTACAACCAATTGGACATTCATTGGTTAAGAAACGATATCCATATAGCATCTCAGGACACCTGAGAGACCCGTGCTGCTATACATGGGAAGGCGGACATACTTCCCCCCAGGAGGAGGTGGAGATAGGTGAAAACTCTCCGACCCCAGACCCCTGGACAGCCTAGTACCTGCAAGTGGCTTTCTTCCAGCAGACACGCCCATAGCATCACCATCCACCAAGGGCAGGCATGTGCGCGCACCAGCGGAGCGACGGTGGAAACAGGTGACTATAGCCCTACCTAAGCCCCATGTGATTACCCTAAGCCCAGGGGGAAACTCCATGGTCTTGCACCAGCGGCAGGGAAAGCCTCTACTCGGCCTTAGTGGAGAGGCCCAACCAGCATTCAGAAGGCTGGGAGGTTCCGGGAGAGGAGGATCCGGAGCAGGGCAGCAGCCTGCCAGCTGCCTCTGACTCACGGACTCCAGCTGTGCCCCAGACGGGGCAAGGGACACCCAGAGATCCCGTGGGAGTGGCCAGGTCCGGGTGGAGCTCCAGCGGCCTTGGTGCGCGGCCCAGGGGGAAAATCCATGGTCCTGCACTAGTGTTAGGGAAAGCCTCTACTCGGCCTTAGCGGAGAGGCTGCACCCAGCACTCAGAATGCTGGGAAGCTCCGGGAGAGGAGGATACCAGGCAGGGCAGCAGCCTGCCAGCCACCTCTGACTCACAGACTCTGGCTGTGTCCCAGAGGGGGCAAGGGACACCCAGTGATCCCGTGGGAGTGGCCAGGGGTTGGGTGGAGCTCCATGGCCCAGGGGGAAAATCCATGGTCCCACAGCAGCCACAGTGAAAGCCTCTGTGCAGCACTAGTGGAGTGGCACTGACCAACAATCACAAGGCTGGAAGGCCCTGGGGCAAAAGTAGCACAACTGGGTGAGTTAACCACAGACTGCAGTAGATACCCATAGCTCTGATGTGGCCTATAGTGGACAAGTGAGATCTTGTGGGCCCTGACAGTGACAGAGTTGTGAATAGAGGTGATCCTGCCCCCGGCCACGGGGAAAGACCATAACACCGCTGCAGACCCTAAGGAGGGAGCACATCTAGTTGGTCTGCAACAGTAGGCAGCAGCAGCCTGAGGCCCCCTTGCGATTGTCCCCACAGCTGATGAGGTACCCCACAGGACCACTGTGACTATGAGGAGGGGCCCAGGTCCAGTCAGCAATAGCTGACAGGGTTCCTGGTTGGTGCAGTCTAAACAGCTGCTCCCCCTGCCACACCAGTAGAAACAAGTGGAAGCAGTAACTAAAGTCTATCTCTATGCGGAGGCACAAATCCACGCCATCAAGCAGTATGAAAAAATATATTAAATCTCCAGAACAGAAGGAATATGACAAGTATCCAGAAAACAATCCCAAAGACAATGAAATCTATAACCTAAATGACAATGAATTCAAAACAGCCATTATTAAAAAACTCAATGAGTTAAAAGAGAATACAGATGGACAACTCAACGAGTTCAGGAGCTGTGTCGCAAAAGTGTTTGATATTATAAAGAAGAAGGAATGAGAAATACGGGAAATGAATAACACGATCAAGGAGATTAAGAAAAATCTCGACTCTATGAACAGTAGGGTCAATAATATGAAGGACAGAATTAGCAATTTGGAGGATAGGAATATAGAAATGCTGCAGACAGAGGAGGAGAGAGACCTAAGACTAAAAAGAAATGAAGAAACTCTCCGGGAATTATCTGACTAAATTAGGAGATGCAACATAAGGATTATAGGTATCCCAGAGGAAGAAGAGGAGGAGAAGGGGGCAGAAAGCCTGTTCAAAGAAACAATGGCTGAGAACTTTCCAAAGCTGAGGAGAGAGATGGAACTCCACATGACAGAAGTCAATAGAGCTCCAAATTTTATCAATGTAAGAAGACCAACCCCAAGGCATATAGTAGTGAAGCTAGCAAAAGTCAATAACAAAGAGAAAATACTAAGGGCAGCCAGGCAGAAGAAGAAAACCTACAAAGGAATCCCCATAAGGCCGTCAGCAGATAGCTTAGAGGGTAGAAGAGAGTGGAATGATATATTCAAAATTCTGAAGGACAAAAACTTGCAGCCAAGGATACTCTACCCAGTGAAAATATCCTTCAAACACAATGGAGAAATAAAAACTTTCCCAGACAAACAAAAGTCAAGGGAGTTCATTGCCACAAGACACCCTCTTCAAGAAATGCTCAGGAAGACCCTCATACCTGAAAAATCAAAAAAAGGAAAGGGGTTACAAAACCCAGAGCAAAGGAGATAAGTAGAAGGACAATAACAGAAAGTAGCGGCTCTCCATCAGAACAGGTTAGCAAAAGTTAAATAAAACATTACAGATAAAAGGAAGGGAAACACCAAGAATAAATATAATCCTGTCATTTTAACCACAAACTCACAACACAAGAAGGCAGAGAAAAAAAAAATCTGACAATAACAACCTTGAAGGGGAAGAGAAAAGGGACGGAACATTTTAATTTAAGGAAATAAGAGGCTATGAGAAAATGGACTATCTCATCTGTGAGATGTTTTATACAAACCACCTGGTAACTACTAAACAAATAACAAGAATAAAGACACAAATTACAAATAAGAAAGGCAATATAGAAATTTACCTATCTGAATTGGTAGTCCAAAAATCATGGGATGAGAAACAAAGGAAATGCAAGAGAATGGGAAAACAAGTGATCAAATGGCAGCGGTAGGTCCCCACATTTCAATAATCACTCTAAATGTAAATGGATTGAACTCTCCAATCAAAAGATGCACAGTGGCAGGATGGATCAAAGAACAAGACCCAACAATATGCTGCCTCCAGGAAACACACCTCAGCCCCAAAGACAAACACAGACTCAGAGTGAAGAGATGGAAGACAATACTCCAAGCAAATAATGAACAAAAGAAAGCAGCTGTCGCCATACTTATATCAGACAAAGTAGACTTCAAAGCAAAACAGATAAAGAAAAAGAGGGGCAGTATATAATGATAAAAGGGACTCACCACCAAAATGACATAACAGTTATAAATATATATGCACCCAACACAGGAGCACCAAAATTTGTAAAGCAAATCCTAACAAAACTAAAAGGAGACATCAACAACAATACAATAATAGTAGGGGACCTCAACACCCCATTAACACCAATGGATAGATGACCCAGACAGAAAACCAACAAGGAAATTATAGAATTAAATGAAAAATTAGACCAGATGGACTTAATAGATATATATATAGAACACTTCATCCAAAAACAGCAGGTTACACATTCTTCTCAAGTGCGCATGGAACATTCTCAAGGATAGACCAAATCTTGGGAAACAAAGCAAGCATCAATAAATTCAAGAGGGTTGAAATAATATCGAGCATCTTTTCTGATCATAATGCTATGAAACTAGAAATCAACTACAAGAATAAAGCTGGGAAAGGGGCAAAAATGTGGAGACTAAACAACATGCTACTGAACAAACAATGGGTTATTGAAGAAATTAAAGAAGAAATCAAACATTATCTGGAGACAAATGAAAACACACCATACCAACTCACTTGGGACGCAGCAAAAGCAGTCCTAAGAGGGAAATTCACTGCAATACAGGCTCACCTCAAAAAAACAAGAAAAATCTCAGATAAGCAACTTCAAACGACACCTAACAGAATTAGAAAAAGAAGAACAAACAAATCCCAACATCAGCAAAAGGAGGCAGTAACAAAAATTAGAGCAGCGATAAATGATATTGAAATGAAAAAGACAGTAGAAAGGATCAATGAAACAAAGAGTTGGTTCTTTCAAAAAATTAAAAAAATTGACAAACCCTTAGCCAGACTCACTAAAAAAAATCAGAGAAGACTCAAATAAATAAAATTAGAAATGAGAGAGGAGAAATCACAACGGATACCAAAGAAATACAAAGGATCATAAGAGAATACTATGAAAAACTATATGCCAACAAATTGAACAACCTAGAAGAAATGGATAAATTCCTAGACTCTTACATCCTCCCCAAACTGAATCAGGAAGAAATAGAGAATCTGAATAGACCAATCACAAGTAAAGAAATAGAAACAGTAATCAAAACCCTCCCCAAAAATAAAAGTCCAGGACCAGACGGCTTCTCTGGAGAATTCTACCACACATTCAAAGAAGATTTAATACCTATTCTTCTCAAACTATTCCAGAAAACTGAGGAAGATGGAGCATTCCCTAACATATTCTATGAAGCCAACATCAACCCCATCCCGAAACCACACAAGGACAACACAAAGAAGGAAAACTACAGGCCAATATCACTGATGAACATAGATGCAAAAATCCTCAACAAAATTTTGGCAAACCAAATACAGCAATACATCAAAAAGATTATATACCATGATCAAGTGGGATTTATACCAGGGACACAGGGATGGTTCAACATCTGCAAGTCAATCAACGTGATACCCTACATTAACAAAATGAGAAACAAAAACCACATGATCATCTCAAGAGATGCAGAGAAAGCCTTTGACAAGATCCAACATCCATTTATGATAAAAACCCTCAATAAAATGGGTATAGAAGGAAAGTACCTCAACATAATAAAGGCCATATATGACAAACCCACAGGCAACATCATACTCAACGGACAAAATCTGAAAGTCATCCCTCTGAGAACAGGAACAAGACAAGGGTGCCCACTTTCACCACTCTTATTCAACATAGTACTGGAGGTGTTGGCCAAAGCAATTCAGCAGGAAAAAGAAATAAAAGGAATCCAAATGGACAACAAAGAAGTAAAAGTCTCGCTCCTTGCAGACGACATGATCTTATATATAGAAAACCCCAAAAATTCCATAGGAAAACTATTAGAAATAATAAACAGCTACAGCAAAGTTGCAGGGTATAAAATCAACATACATAAATCAGTAGCATTTCTATACGCTAACAATGAACTAACAGAAAAAGAACTCAAGAACTCAATCCCATTCACGATCACAACAAAAAGAATAAAATACCTTGGGATAAATTTAACCAAGGAAGTGAAAGATCTATACAACGAAAACTACAAGACTTTCCTGAAAGAAATGGATGACGACATAAAAAGACGGAAAGACATTCCATGCACATGGATTGGAAGAATAAACATAGTTAAAATGTCCATACTACCTAGAGCAATCTACAGATTCAGTGCTATCCCAATCAGAATCCCAATGACATTCTTTACAGAAATTGAACAAAGAATCCTAACATTCATATGGGGCAACAAGAGAACCCGAATTGCTAAAGTAATCCTGAGAAAAAAGAACAAAGCTGGAGGAATCACAATCCCTGACTTCAAAGCATACTACAAAGCTACAGTAATCAAAACAGCATGGTACTGGTACAAAAACAGGTGCACAGATCAATGGAACAGAATTGAAAGCTCAGAAATAAAACCACACAGCTATGGACAGCTAATCTTTGACAAAGGAGCTGAGGGCCTACAATGGAGAAAAGAAAGTCTCTTCAACAAATGGTGCTGGGAAAACTGGACAGCCACATATAAAAGAATGAAAATTGACCATTCTTTCTCACTATTCACAAAAATAAACTCAAAATGGCTCAAAGACCTAACGATTAGGCCTGAAACAATAAGTCTTCTAGAAGTGAACATAGGCAGTACACTCTTTGACATCAGTTTCAAAAGAATCTTTTCGGACACCATAACTCCTCAGATGAGGGAAACAACAAACAAATGGGACTTCATCAGACTAAAGAGCTTCTTCAGGCAAGGGAAAACAGGATTGAAACAAAAAAACAACCCACTAATTGGGAAAAAATATTTACAAGTTATTTATCCGACAAAGGGTTAATCTCCATAATACATAAAGAACTCACACAGCTCAACAATAAAAAATCAAACAACCCGATCAAAAAATGCGCAGGGGGGGGCTGGCCCCGTGGCCGAGTGGTTAAGTTCACGCGCTCCGCTGCAGGCGGCCCAGTGTTTCGTTGGTTCGAATCCTGGGCGCGGACATGGCACTGCTCATCAGACCACGCTGAGGCAGCGTCCCACATGCCACAACTAGAAGAACCCACAACGAAGAATACACAACTATGTACTGGGGGGCTTTGGGGAGAAAAAGGAAAAAATAAAATCTTTAAAAAAAAAAAAAAAATGCGCAGGGGATGAACAGACATTTCTCCAAAGAAGATATATGCATGGCCAATGGACACACGAAAAGGTGCTCATCATCACTAATCATCAGGGAAATGCAAATCAAAACTACACTAAGATATCACCTTACACCTGTTAGAATGGCAAAAATATCCAAAACCAAAAGTGACAAATGTTGGAGAGCTGTGGAGAAAAAGGAACCCTCATACACTGTTGGTGGGAATGCAAACTGGTGCAGTCACTATGGAAAACAGTATGGAGATTTCACAAAAAATTAAAAATAGAAATACCTTATGACCCAGCCATCCCACTACTGGGTATCTATCCAAAGAACCTGAAATTAGCAATTCCAAAAGTCCCATGCACCCCTATGTTCATCGCAGCATTATTTACAATAGCCAAGACATGGAAGCAACCTAAGTGCCCATCAAGTGATGATTGGATAAAGAAGATATGGTATATATACACAATGGAATACTACTCAGCCATAAAAAAGGACAAAATCGTCCCCTTCACAACAACATGGATGGACCTTGAGGGTATTATGTTAAGTGAAGTAAGCCGGATAGAGAAAGACGAACTCTGTATGACTCCACTCATAGGTGGAAGTTAACATATAGACAAAGAGAACTGATTGGTGGTTACCAGGGGAAAGGGGAGGGTGGGGGGAGGGCACAAAGGGTGAAGTGGTGCATCTACAACATGACTAACAATAATGTACAACTGAAATTTCACGAGGTTGTAAACTATCATAATCTTAATAAAAAGAAAAGAAATGAAGAGTATATACTTCTAGAGCATTTAATGCAATGAACCTAATAGTTCTGAAAGTTCTTAGAAAGTACAGTACAACAGGATATAAACAAGTATTTTATATGGACAGAAAATGAGACAAACTGGTGGTGGAAAGAACAGAGGAAGAGCTTCGTATTCTTTCACGAGGTGCTAGGAGCATGCCCTAAATTCTAAGTAACTCACATCTGTGCATATGCCTGACCAATCTTCTCTAGCCAACTCAAACCCCCAAGTGTACAGAAGGATGAGTTCTCCAATTCCTTTCTTGGACCCTTTAGAGTGACTTCTTGACATGGTTATACAGGCAGAGGGGCATTGTTAGCAACTCTGTCTAAATTTTTGGCTTATTGGACCATTTTGAGACGTGCCCCTCAACACTGCTCATATCAAGTTTGCTTTAGGTCACACTGTCAGTCAGTTCTAGGTACTCAATGTGTGGGGAAGTTAAGAATATAGCAGGAGGGGCTGGCCCGAACATAATTTCGGATGTTAAGTTTGCACGTTTCACTTTGGCGGCCTGGGGTTCACTGGTTCGGATCCCAGGTGCGGACATGGCACCGCTTGGCACGCCATGCTGTGGTAGATGTCCCACATATAAAGTAGAGGAAGATGGGCATGGACGTGAGCTCAGGGCCAGTCTTCCAAAGCAAAAAGAGGAAGATTGGCAGCAGTTAGCTCAGCACTAATCTTCCTCAAAAAAAAAAAAAAAGAATGTAGCAGGATGATCTGAGTTTACTTCACAATTCTGCCATTAGCTGAGTGGCCTTGAGTGTCGGTTAAATTCTGTGAATCCAGGTTCAAGAACAATTTCTAAGACTGAGTCTACAAAACACTGGATGCGGGAGGGGCCATGAGTTTGGCAGGAAGAGGTGATTATTATGATTTTAGGGCATAGTATCTTCAAGAACTACAGGTGAGAAGCAAGCTTCAAGCTTGCAGGTGATTTTAAAAGCACCTGTGTGTGATTTAGATTATGAACAGTGTGTTTAGATTACAAAACAGACAATAGCTATCATTTTAATAAAACAGGTTTTTTAAGAAATATGCATTCTGATCCATTTTTGTTTTTTCTCCCTTCACCATCTAGTCCCCAGTCTCACAGATGTGTAACCTAAAGGACTCTGACTCCTTAGGCTAAGGTTTATTTTCCTACTTAGTTATTTGGAGTTCAGGGTTTGCCCTACTGCCTCCCGTATGGCGCGTCCTCTGTGCTTGCAGAGAGGACAAGTGTGCATGCAGAGTGCCTTTCTCCCACCCCAGGACCCTAGCGCAGGAAGCCTACAGTTACCAGTGTTCTGACAAAGTTCTTGCTCCTTCTGTCACCCCAAAAAGCAGCAACCACGCTGAGATTTTGCTCACCAGTGCCATCTAGTGGTGACGACAAGAAAACTACTGTCTATCAGTCTTTCTTTTTTTCCCCCCCAAATAATTTTATTGGGATTATAATGGTTTATAACATTGTATAATTTCGGATGTACATTATTGTTTATCAATTCCTGAATACACTTCATCGTGCTCACCCCCAGTGGTCCAATTTTCATCCATCACCATACATATGTGCCCCTTTATCCCTTCTGCCCACCCCCAAACCCTCTTCCCCTCTGGTAACCACTAATCTGTTCTCTTTATCCACGTGTTTGCTATCTTCCACATTTGAATGAAATCATGCAGTATTTGTCTTTCTCTCTATCAGCCTTTCTTAACCTAAATTCCATGACATCCAGCTGAGAAGGGCTGGTGGCATTGTTAATCTTTAAAGCAGGCTGGAGAATTCCAGCAGTAGTGATTACAACATTTATTGTGGTATTGATTTCACTCAAGAAATAAATTTTGATATTATTTTAAGCCAGTATCTTGAAAAATCATTCAGAATTCATAAGAATAGAAAAAAAGTGAAATCAAATATTTAATATACTGCAAATGCTAATATAAACATACAAAATGCCAAGTAAACAAAAACATTAAGCTCGCACTGTCATTCTCATATAAATCATTGGTGGCTCCAGCTCGGCTGCTTCCTTGCTGCAGCCCTTATGCCTGGTGGCCAGAACTGTGGCTAGTCCTGCAGTGCTTCAGGCCGTTCGTCCTGAGTGGGGCTTTCAGGGTACCACTTTTAGGTGGCTCCTCTGCTCTGGCCAGTGACTCCGCGTTTTAATTTCTCTCCTGCCCAATCTGGAAAGAAACTACTCTTCTGCAGGGAGCAATCTGCTCACCAGATTCATGCTCAGTCTTTACTTTTAGGGGTGTGAAAAAGAAGCAGAAGGAAGAAGACAAGGACTGGCAGGAAGTAAATGGAAGAGGGGGATATCAGAATTAGAGCGAGGACTTGGGGAGAAAGTCAAGAAAGGAGAATAACACTGCTGACCAGTGTCTGAAATAATAGTGTGGCATGAACAAGTACTGTAACCTCTGTATAACCCAATCATAATTCTGTCATATACCTTCCAATTTTTAATATTTTTTTTCTCTTCCCAAGGAGGCTAACTACAACAGCTGCTTTAAGCTACACTGTCCACCACAAGCTATATTACTGATTCATCAAATGAAGTACCTGGGCCATTCTGATGTTTTGGGAGCTATCAGCACGATTCCTAGAAAGTCTTCCTGAGCACTGCCTGAGCCTCAAGGGAAGGGCTAAGGGCTGGCCACTGCCTCCTACTCACCTTCTCTACTTCTGGGGATCCTGTACCCCGCTGTCCCCTCCCTTGCAGAGGCCACTTTACCAAGGAAGGGAGCTGGATAGCAGATGCAGGATCAGGCCAGCAAAAGGGCCAGAGCACGGAAATTAATGTTTCTGTAGGTGCTGGTCCACACTGGGCAGGCTCTCCTTAAGCCCGTTTACAACCACAGCCAGAGGAAGGGTTGCCTGGGACACTTATTAAGGAGGAACACTAAAATCTAACCAGAAACATAAGACAATGAGGACAAGCGCATCTACTGAAACTCTTCTTGGGGAGGATGTCCCATGTAGTGGAAGGAAAACCTGGGTGGGCTGTGGAGAGATGGGGTGAATTCTCAAATATATTCTCAAACTCCCTCCTCTAGAGACGGGAGGGCCTGGTTAACTGGAACCTTTTGTCTTGCTGGGGTGGGTAGGAAAGTTTGGGGCTAGAGCTGAGTTGCTTAAGACTCAGAGCCGCCGAATCCTTCCTCCACACAGCCATGAGTCTCCCTCTAAAAATGCAGGATGAAAAAATATATAAATATTAGGCTCTTTGGGGCCCACATCTTGGTGAAGCTTGTATATGGCAGACACCAGCCAAGAAAACAGTACCCCCAAACTTAACTAGTCATCAGGACATACACCTGGGGGCATTAGTTGGGGAAGCCTTTGCACCTGAAGCCTCCTTGCTTCAGAAACAGCGGCTATGGCAGCCTCACTCTCAGGACTGAAATTAAGGGCTGCTTACGGAAAAGAAGCTGAGTGACCTTGGGAAGTCCTATACTCTTTCTGACCTTTGTATTTCATCTAATTCATTCATTTATCCAACATTTATTAAGTGTCTGTTGTGGAATAAATACTGTGCTGGGCACTAGACACAGAAAATAAGGAATGAGGCAAGGTGCAGAGGAGGCTGTGGCAGACACACGGGTTACTTATTCAACTCCATTTTCTTCTTCCTCCTTGAAAGAAACCTAATTTTATCTGAGGGGGAAACGTGTCCAGTTAAATACTTGTTTTCAGAACCTCCTCTGCAACTAGTGCTGGACTTTAAAATGTAAACCAATCCCTTACCTCTTCTTCTGCCTTGAGGTTGGAGGTGATAAGTGGGACTGTAACAGTCATTTAGCCCCCATAAAGGAAAAGGCCAAAAGAATTATGGAGACAGTGGCTTAACATTGTCTGGGCTGATGAACCAACTGCACTTGTCTACTTCAGGTCTTCTTATGCAAGAAATATTAATTCCCATTTATTTAAGCTATTCTTAGTTTAAAACTATATTTCTGTGAGCCAAACATATTCTTAATTTGTACAGAGACAAACATGTAACAAATAAGTGCTGTGGAGCTGTAGGGGCAGAAACAACTAGGAAGTAACAGTCAGAGAGTTGGGGAAGAATCCGAGAGGCTGATGCTATAGAATCCAAGAGAGCAGAGAGCTAGGTAGAGAAGGGAGTGGTCAACCGTGAGAAACGCAGGAGAGATGTCAAGCGAGATAAGACTGCTTTAGCAATGAAGAGGTCCCTGGTGATTTTTACAGAGTAGTGTCTACTGAATGGTGGCGGAGAAAGAAAGGCTACAGAAGGATGAAGAGTAACTGGGAAGTGCAAGAACGAGAGAGTAATTTAGACCAGGGGTTAGCAAACTAGGGCTCACTGGACAGCTCTGCCCTGCCAGCTGTTTTTGTAAATAATGTTTTATTGGAACCCAGTCATGCCCACGCATTTCAGTACTGTCCACAGCTGCTTTTCGTGCTACAATGACAGAGATGAGTAGATGAGACAGAGACTCTACAGCACACAGAGAGCCTAAAATATTTACTATCTGGTCCTTTAAAGAAAACATTTGCTGACCCCTGATTTAGAGCATTTTTCCACATGCGTGGCTGTGCGGAGGAACAAATGGCCAACTAGCAAGAAGGAGACACAAGGTTGAAGGTTGCTGTCTTTGTTTTTAATTTTAAAGAGATGGGAAATAGCTTCGAGGGGAGATGCCAGGGCAGAGCGAGAGCACAAGGTGAGGGGCTCGCTAGTGACAAGGTGCCCCAGACTGCTCTCTCCCACGAGGGATGCTCACAATAAATTCATAGCATGGACAAGTGAGGGAAGATCTGCAAGAAGGTTCAGAGCCCACTCTCTGAAGACTGTAGAAAAAGTTAGGCTAAAAAGAGAGGGGATGTTCTTTCTGCCAAATCATTTGGTCTCTGGGGGCCATAGTTTCACCATCAGTGAACTGAATTTTTATTTGGGGATTGGAAAGTCTAACCAATCAAGAATTGTACAGCCATGCACAACTATGAAATGTCACTGAAATGCTTAATAATAATAGAACTCTCCTGACACCAGGATGCTGTGAGAATTAAGAGGTAGACGCTTTCATGGTGCCCAAAAGATGAAAAACTCAGTGTAGACATTAGGTCTTACTAACTACCAGCATTACAAAAGGCAGGTAGCAGGCACGGTGAACATGAATCACACAATTGCATGAAACCAGGCAGATTGAAACTGCTTTTAAAGAACAAAAAAGGAATACATTAAAATAGGAAGAGGTTGTTCACTTTTTCCTCTAACCTTAGGAGACTACAGGAAGTATCTGGTCATTTAGGTTTCAGTTTCAACCTTTTCCTCCCGCATTTGCACCAAAGAATCACAAAATATTAGAACTGGATGAGTCCTTCAATAACACTGATTTCAAACCATTTATTTTATAGACGAACATGAGACCCAGAGAAGTTACATCATTTAGCCAAAGGCCTAGAGCTGGCATAAGACTCCTACTCCAAGCTGTTTTCCTCACATTAGTGCCTGCATAGCCTTACCATTAAATCTTATCTCAATGGGCTTCCTGAGGGCTGTATTTGCCCAAAGGGACAGGGCAGAGGCAGTGGGCCTCTTCTTGGAGGGATAACTATTAGCTGGCTATATTTATGCAGCTGTGGACAACAGGCGTACCACGTGGCAGCTGTGTCCCGGCTGGGGTGTCTCCAAGGAGACAGGTCTCCAGGGTCAGTCCCGGAGAGAAGTGGGACTTACCAGCCCCTTGGGACCCTCCTGGTCCTCTGGTACAGGCAATTTCGGGAGCAGGCACAAGTCAGGGGATCCTACCAAGCTTGCCCCTGTGGGAATGTGCTCTTCAGTAACTCCTTGGGTGAGGAAGCAGGGTGGAGGAATTTCAGATCAGCTCAAAACTTCTGCCCTCCATTGCTTAAGTGACAAAAGTAGGTACCAAAACAGCACATGGAGTATCACCTCTGTTTTGAATGAAAAAATGATTCAAAAACCTGTTCTTAAGCTTTTTGGGGTTATGAACCCCTTTCAGAATCCAAAGAAATCTCTCTGCAGAAAAATGTATGTGCTCCATAAATATGACACAAATTTTGAGGAGTCCATGGACCACTTCGCATTCATGGACTCTGAGTGGGTCCCTGGACCACTACCCATTGCCCACTCTACCCACAACTAAAATTATGCTCATAGTGGTTATCTCTAAGTGGTAAAATCCTAGAGTACTTTTCATTTTCTAATTCTTTTACGTATTTCCCAAATTTTCAAGGACCATGTTTTGTTTATCCCAACCAGAAAAAAGTGTTATGTAAAAACTGAGTCTTAAAAGTACACACCCCAAACTCCTTCTATCATCTGCATTCATACGTTAGCTTTCAAGCACCCAACAAGCCTTCAAAAAGCTCAGACATGCCAACTACTCAGGTGAATTTTTACGTTTCTGATCCTAATATTGTTCTTACTTTATGCATATTTTACTGTACTTAGGTCTGAGATATGTCAAGTAAAGGACTCAATGGAAAACTCCAAATCAATGTATCTCATTATTCCAGGCACTATCACAGAAATTCCCCCAAATGGGTATGTCTGAAGAAAACATTCCATTGATTATCTCAGTTAGTTAAAAATCTCTTTCCCCCATGCTTACCCTTGCATTCTTTCAGACCTCTGATGGCTATTTATCCAACTCTTTAACTGTATTCTCCTAAATGTCAGTCTAAGCTAAAGGGGAACCCAATAAAGTTACATTGTCCAGGAGGCAGATTAGATCCCAATAAGATCAGATGCAGACTCTAGTCCTGAAAAGCAGCCATGCAAGGAATGCTCTAAATGAATAAAGTACTGTATACTAAGTTAAATTGAGAGAAATGCGTAAAGTCATCTTAGAGAGTTCTGGGGAATATGCAGTATAAGACACAAGGAGGAAATGTCTCAGAAATTACATCAATAAATAAGTGACAGGACATAGCATTAATGGTGTTCCACTCCAGACAAGGCATCCCTGTCCTCTCACTCTCCCAGGTCTGTGAACTTGGGTTTCCAAGCCAGGAATCTCCTCCTCAGCAGACAGAAAATCAGGGTCTTACTCTTACAAAAGAGCCCTGAGGCAGTTCTCACTAAAGGGCTGACTTAAGCCTGTGAAGGATCAGGAAGGATGTATAAACAATGTCAACAAGGCTGGCTGGCAGAGCCACAGCCACACCAGGAGCAGGCTCTGACTGGATCAGCGAGTAAGTGTTCAACAAATAGACATTGTTCTGGAACTTCCTTTTCTATTATGGGCTGCGAGTAGAAACGGGAGCGGGGGCTGAGTGAGCCCATGAGAAAAACTGGGGTGCTGCTAAGCTGAGGTCCTGAAGAGAAACCTCAACTACTAGTTACTAGACTTCCAGAGAAGCTGCTGCTGGCTCAGCCCAGGGAAGATGAGCCCGCTGGCAGGGACTGAACATGCACACATGCTTGTGGGCTGCTTGGCTGCCGGGTAAGACTGCCACAGTGTTGCCCGCCACTAGGAGGGCAGTGTGGCAGAGCAAAACGGGCATGCGCTTAGAGGCAGGCAGCTCTGAGTTCAAATTCAGACTCTGCCACTTGGTAGCTAAATGGCCCAGGACAAATTCTTTAACATCTCTGAGCCTCAGTTTCTTCACCTGTAACACTTCAACTACCTTGCAGGGTTACTATGATGATTAAATGCAGTAACTTATGTGACACATGCTAGCAAGCATTCACTAAATGGCAGGGTAGTTTCTTGCCCCCTGGTCAAATCCATTTGCTACTCCTTGGCTCCAGTGATTTTTCCCAAGCAGAAATTCAACTTCCCAGTTGCCTGCTTAAATGTTTCAATGGCTCCCCTTTGCTCCCAAGATAAAGAGCAAACTCTTGATGATCTAAGAAGCCCTGCATGTCTCGGTCCTTGTCAACCTCTCCCCCTTGTTCTCCTGTCCTCCAGCCACAGGGACCTTCTTTATGCCCTCGGAAAATGTAATCCTTCTCATTTCAAAACATTCACACAGGTTGGAAGCCTCTTCTTCCAAGATCTCATCTGCCTGGTTAATAGCTTCTCCTAACTTCTTTGGGAAAAACCTTTCTCACCCTCCAGACTAGGTCAGGCCTCCTGACAAGGCTCCCTTTACCTCTCTTTCACAGTCCTCAGCCTGCATTGTAATTATACTCCCAATGATTTACACACTGTCTTAGAAAGATCAAGAGGTAAGGAACTGTGTCCTTTTTTGATTACCACTGAATCCCTAGCACTCAGCACTAAGCACAATACCTGGCCCATTGTAGGAGCTTAAAGCTTTGATTGAATAAACGAATGAAAGTTCAGAGGAAGGTTGGGAAGCCCTAGTTACTAAATTGGTTAGTACTTATCTGCAACACTTAACCACATTCTGCTTGGCATGCTTACTAATATTTAATTTTTCTTTTCCTTGCTGGATTTTTAGCTTTGTTGGTTACAACTTCAAATGTTCCACTGCCTCCATACGATAGGCTCAGAGGAGATGCTCCCTGCTGGGGAAATGGCATGGAATGGAAGGGAGTGTTAAGGGGTCTGAACAGGAACAGAGAGAAGGGTGAACTCTATCTTGAAGGCAGCTGTGGCCTGAGATAAGAACAGGTTTCCTATCCTAACCTTTCCTTCTCAGGGGCAGTTAAGTTGACCTCTCTTTATTGGGAGATGAGGATTCAACAGGGCAATACTTACCTGTTCCCAAGAAGAAATCATGTGACGTTCAGCAGGCGCCTTTTCCAGGATGGTCACCTCCGTCACACCTGGGGATGATTCTGGAAGAGGAAAGAGAGTCTGTAGAGTCACACATTTCTAGACTAGAGGCTGACTAACTGTTGATGACTGCTCTAGGAATATCAGATTCTTCTGAGGAGCATTTATTACTCCTATGATAAAAGCAGGGAAGAACTGTTGGTCTCTCAAAGGCACTCAGTCCCATAACTTAGGACCATATAATCTATCTGGTAAAAAGGACATCACCACAACATACCCTACACCCAGTCACTGCTCAGTCATTCAGTTTGCTGAACAAAAATCAGAGATTCTACATTCCTAGTGACACACTGAACTTCTCAGTCAGCTAAATCTATACACTTATGAACAGGATGAAAAAGAATAAGGAATAGCTAGGCTAACATTATGAAAAATGGATCCATTTTTTATAAGGCCACTGGAGATGTACTTAGTTAAGATGAGGTCATACTGGTGTAGGGAGGATCCCTAATCTAATACAACTGGTGTCCTTACAAAAAGAACACTATGTGAAGAGACATGCACAGAGGGAAGATGGCCACATGAATATGGAGGGTTGGAGTGATGCATCTATAAGACAAGGAACACCAGATTGCTGGCAAACTGCCAGAAGCTAAGAAAAGAAGAGGCAGAATCCTTCCCATCCAGGTTTCAGAACAAGTATAGCCCTGCTGACACCTTGGTTTCAGACTTTTGGCCTCCAGAACCATGTGAGAATAAATTTCTGTTGTTCTAAGCCACCCAGTTTGTGGTACGTTTTATGGCAGCCTTAGCAAACTAATACAAAGCCTATCTACTTTTCCTCTTTGAGATATCATGTTGATTATTCTGTTTCAGGCCATGGTCACTTCAAGTCTAGATGCAGTCAAAGCCACAAACTCTCTCTCCCTGCTCTGATCCATCCTCAGCACACCACCAGGGGATCTTCTTCGTATCTAGGCTTGTTTCCTATCAGATCTTATTCAGTTCTCCTTTTGGTTCAGAAGATAAGGTTTCTCACCATACTTGTTTGATTTTATCTTCTTCCACCCTGTAGTCCAAACCCTCGGTCCCAGTTGTGACAGTTTCCTCATTGTCTCTATCCCTCTGTCCCCCCAAAAACCAAAGCTGTGCTCATCTTTGTCTATGCTGTATCCCTTTGCCGATATACATACCTAAATGTGTCCATGTTTCTCTTCACCTACCCAAGTCCTCCCCATACTTTAAGGCCATACTAAAGTTCCACCTCCTCCAGGAAACCACTTCAGATGACTCTAGCTCATAGTGATCTATGCTTTTCCTGATATCCTATCTCATCACATGCAGGGTTGGGGTCACATAGTTTATACTTTACATATTCTATTTTGAACTGTATCCAATTATTTAGCATGTCCTAGGCATCTGTAAACAGGGAATGTATGGAAATAAAATTTTTTAAATCTCTAGGAATAAGGGAGAGACTTCTAATCTAGTTTAATGCGGTTCACTGATTCTATAATTATGCCAGTACCCCTTCTATGCATCATAAAGTTTCCTCCAAGTTGTCAGAAAGCTCAAATCTTGGGATGTAGCAACAGCCTAATATAGGAGTTAAGAATTCTGGATTCCACCTATTCTAGTCTTGCTTTATGCATTCACTAGTTGTATGCCCTTAGATGAGTCTTCACTTCTCTTTGAAGGCAAGAATTATACTTCCCTTGATAAGAGAGGCAGAAATGAAGGTGCTTTGCAAAAGCAAAAAGTACCACATACACAATTTTTCTTCTGCCCTGTGTTCAATGTTCTTTCTAAGTGTGATACTTAGAAAGTGTGGAAAGTGTGGTACTGTGGTGGAAAAACACTGTGAGCTTCAAGCCATTAGACCCAGGGTAAGTCCTTGCTATGCCTGACCGGTTAGGATGGAAGAAAGGATGGAAGGATGGAAGGCAATGTCTGTCCCTTCAGGGGTGGTCCCATTTGGCACTGTTCCACCAAAGCTAAGATAGTGAATAATAAATGTTGTTATTAATTTTTTACAGCAAAGATACTGAGGCTGAGAGTTAAGCCACAAAGCCAATTCTCTAACTCCAAGCACGGGTCTAGTCCAGAAAAGAAGAGTTTACGTGCACAAATCATTGCATGCCCCTTGGCATAACCCTACAGAGCAATTATCCTATGCAAATCTAGATTCTAACTTTAATCAGTCTTAGCAACCTACCACTCCACTTGTAGTAGGAAAGAATACAGAATTCCTTGACAACAACCCAGCTGGTTGCATAGTGATGTCATCTCACTACACCCACAGGACGGTCTAGTCTCTAGGGTTGTAAGAGGACACGCATATGTAACGTTAAGTGCCTGACATTAAGCTTTTTCTTTTTTGCTGAGGAAGATTTTCCCCAAGCTAACATCTGTTGCCAATCTTTCTCTTTTTTGCTTAAGGAAAATTAGCCCTGAACTAACATCTGTGCCCATCTTCCTCTATTTTGTATGTGGGTCACCACAACAGCATGGCTGATGAGTGGTGTAGGTCTGTGCCTGGAATCTAAACCCGCGAACCTGGGCTGCCGAAGCAGAGCATGGGGAACTTCACCACCATGCCATGGGGCTGGCCCCATGACATTAAGCTTTTGACTGCAAACACATCCATTCCATGAGTAGTAATCTTTTTGCTGGCAGCGTCTTATAAAAAAATGTAGTCTCTGTGAAGCACAATAAAGTGAAGCACAATAAAACAAAGTATGCTTGTATTAAGTTTTTTATTGCTGCATAATAAATTACCACAAATTAGTAGCTTTAAACAACACTCATTTTAGGTCACAGTTCTATAGCTCATAAGTCTGGCACAAGATGACTGCATTCTCTGCTGAGGCTGAAATCATCTATCTATATTTCTATCCTTATGCCAGGTGAGCTGACTGCTCAAGTCAGCCGTTATGTTCTCATCTGGAGCTCCAGGTCATCTTCCAAGCTCACTCTTGTTATTGGCAGAATTCGCTTCCTTGTGGTGGTAGGACTGACGTCTCCATCACTTGCTTGCTGTCAGGTAGGGTCACTTTCAGCTTCCAGAGGCATCTTGTATTCCTTATGGTGTGTTCCCATCTATCTTCAAGCCAGCAAAAGCATAACAAATCCTTTCCACGCTTCAAATCTCTCTGACTTCCCCTTCTGTTCATAGCCTATTTTAAAGGGCTCATGTGATTATATTAGGCTCACCTAGATAATCCCTTTTGCCATTTAACATAACATAATCACAGGTATGATATCTCAACAGTTTCACAGTCCTGGGAGTTAGGGCAGGAAATCTTAAACCACTGTTTTTAGAATTCCTTAAAAAAAAACCAAAAAGCTTTATTCAGATACAATTCCAATACCAAACAGTTCACCATTTTAAAGTGTATAATTCAGTGGGTTTTAGTATATTCACAGAGCTCTGCATCCTTATGTAAAAAAGTAACCCTGTTACTTTGGCAGCCACTCCTCATTCCCTACTCCTACCATCCTCTGGCAACCACTAACCTAGTTTCAGTCTCTAAAGATTTGCCTATTCTAGACATTTCATATAAATGGAATCATACATGTGGCCTTTGTAACTGGCTTCTTTCATTTAGTTTTCAAGGTTCATCCATACTGTGGCATGTATCCATACTTTACTGCTTTTTATGGCTAAATAATTATAATATGGACATACCACATCTCGTATATCCACTCGTCAGTTGATGGGGGCATTTGGATTGTTCCCACTTTTGACTACCATGAATAATGCTAAGAACATTTGTGTATGCACTTTTGTGTGTAAAAATGTTTTCATTTCCCTTCAGTATATATCTAGAAGTGGAATTGCTGGGCCATATGATAACTCTATGTTTAACTTTTTGAGCAACTGCCAAACTGTTTTCCAAAGCAACAGTGCTATATTACATTCCCACCAGCAGTGGATGAGGGTTGCAATTCCTCCACATCCTTGCCAACACTTATGCCTGTCTTTTTGACTATGGCCACCCTAATGGGTATGAAGTGGTATGTCATTGTAGTTTTGATTTGAATTCCCCTAATGACTAATGATGATGATGATCTTTACATGTGCTTATTGGCCATTTTTATATCTTCTTTGGGGAAATGTGTATTCAGATCCTTTTAAATTGGATTACTTGAATTTTATGTTGGGTTGTAAAAGTTCTTTATGGATTCCAGCTATAAATACCTTATCATAGATATGATTTTTGCAAATAGTTTCTCCTATTCCATGGGTTGTCTTGAGATATCCCTAAAAGCACAACCATTTTTAATTTTTATGAAGTCCAATTTATCTGTTTTTTTCTTTTGTTTCCTGCACTTTTGGTGTCACATCTAAGAATCTATTGCCTAATCTAAGGTTACTAAAAAACGAAGCCAAGGTCTATGTTTTCTTCTATGAGTATTATAGCTTTAGCTCCTA
Source organism: Equus przewalskii (assembly GCF_037783145.1). Classification (NCBI taxonomy): domain Eukaryota; kingdom Metazoa; phylum Chordata; class Mammalia; order Perissodactyla; family Equidae; genus Equus; species Equus przewalskii. The sequence continues at coordinate 58,704,549 of NC_091837.1, forward strand.
CATTTAGGTCTAAGATCCAGTTTGTGTTAATTTTTGTATATGAATTGAGGTAGTGGTCCAGCTTCAATCTTTTGCATGAGGCTATCCAGCTGAATTAAAATGTCATACCATGGAGAGAAGGATATCTTTGCATTCTGTGCTACTCAGTGTTTAGTGTTATACACTATCTAAACATAATTACCTCTAGGAGCCATGTGGTCCTCTCATAGGATCTCTCACAACATGGCAACTTACTTTTTCTAAGCCAGGAGGGAAATCTGCCTGACTTCTAGACCCTCTTTTAAAAAGCTCACCTGATTAGGTCAGGCCTACATAGGGTAATCTACCTTTTGGTTAAGTTAAAGTCAACTGTTTAGGTACCTTAATTACAGATGCAAAAAAATCTTTGCCTTTGCCATATAATATAAGCAATGGCATGATATCTGTCATCTTCACAGGTTCTGCCCATTTTCAAGAGTAAAGGATTACACAGGGGCGTGGGGCATTGAGGGTCATCTTAGAATTCTGCCTACCACAGTTATCTTTGTACTTATACCGTTTTAAATGCCCTTTAGCTTGTCATAATAGATACCAGTTGTATTTTAATCTTTCACTCTCATCCCACCTTTGCTTTAGCCTTATATGTATGTATGTATATATTCTTGTGTGTATGTGTTTATGAAAATGATGCTCACCATTAGTTTTTTGCTGAAGTTTTCCCAATCTACCTTTAATCTGGTGAAACTAATCCTCTAGTAGATTCCTCACGAAGGGCTCATGGGTGCAGAATTCCCTAAGTTCTTTTATTTGAAAGACAGTTTGGCTGGATATAAAATCCTTGGTTCACACTTTCTTTCACTGAGTTTTCTAAAAATGCTGTTCTATTGTTGCCTTGTTTTGTATGTCAGTTTTAAAAGTCTGATGCGAGTCTAATTGTTTTGACTTTGTAAGTTATTTGTTTTTTAATGCTTCGAGGCCTTGAGGATTATATCTCTATCTTTGTTCCTAATTTTACTAGGATATGTTTTGAAGTTGATAGCTCTTGGTTCATTTTTTCAGGTAGTCAGTGAGCTCTTTCAATGTATAGAGTCAGATCTTTTTTCTTTTCTAGAAAGTTTTCTTATAGTTTTAAATATTAGCTGTGTTCCTCTATTTTATTTTTGCTTTTCAAAGACTCTGACAATAGCACTCCTTATTTGCTTATCTTCCATTTCCACTACTTTCTTCCTGACCCTTTTAGTTCTTTCTTTATGTCACTTTCTTAATTTTTTCCTACCTTTCTTCAGTGCTCCAGATTAAAATTTCATTTCAATCTTTTCCCCCATGTTACCTTGTAATTTACCCTTCATTTAGAATTTTGTTTCCTTCCACTTCTTTTCTGAGTTCAATCAAATCTTTTTTCATCTATTTCTGTTCCTAGTTTTTGAGTGTCTGATTCTAGGTGGTTTTTCATATCCTCAAATGCTTGTTTACGTATTTTAATTCTGTTTGGAGTTTAGACTTACGGTTTTCTTCTACTTCATAGTTGTTTTTCAAGAATTTTCGTCAGCTGTTTGTTTGGCATTTCATTTCCTGATTTCAGCATTAGTTCTCTATGGATTTTACTTTTCTCTTGTTCATTTTGTGGTATTGTGGTGTTTAACAAGATTTCTACTTTAATGGTAACTTTTCCAGTCTGTTGAAGCAAAGTCCAGATATATTAGCAGGTTTTTTGGGGGAGGTCAGGGGCAGGGGAGAGATTAAATCTTCCTTTTTCTTCTTTTTCCTTCTACCTTCAATTGCCAAAGGACTCTTCTTCCTCCTTTTTTGTACATTTTCTCCCCTAGAATATACGCATTTGGAATACTGTCCCTTTAAATAATGCTTGCTCCTTTATTTTTTATTTATTTATTTATTTTTGAGGAATATTAGCCCTGAGCTAACATCCATGCCCATCCACCACTACTTTCTATGTGGGACACTGGCCACAGCATGGCTTGCTAAGTGGTGTGTCAGTCCGTGCTTGGGATCCAATCCAGTGAACCCCAGGCCGCTGAAGCAGATTACGTCAATTTAACTGCTATACCACCAGGCTGGCCCCATGCTTGCTCCTTTAAACTGCATGGCTGATCCCTTAAATAACACCTACTTTGAAATTACTTTCCTGCAGTCCTGCTCTGATCTACCCAGTTGTTGTTGTTATACTTTTGGATTCGAGGTGGTTTTCATCTTTCTGTTGGCTGCTCCCACTAGCCTCTTTGCTATTATCATTTCTAGGTTTGCCTTTGCTTACCGCAGAGCATTCTAGCAGAGAGGGAGTGGGGCAGGAACAGGTGGGACATGGAGCTGGGATTTGTTGCTTTTTTCTCTTTTTACTCATAGTTATTTTGCACATTGGGCATTCTCTGTCTTTAAGTAACTTTGAGCGTTTGGTTTTAGATTGTGGAGGCATTTCACAAATCATTTAGGGAGGAGAGTTTGGGAGTGTGCTTACCACACACCCACCACTAATTTCAGCTACCTTGTTTTCAAAAATCCTCTTAGTATATTATCTTTTCAAAACAAAAACCAGATGTGAAAAAAATACATAATTGATTTTCGACTTATGATTAACTTGAAATTATGAGGTTTTGATTAAATTTATCAACAGTATTAGAGTGTTTATGGGAGGCTAGCTTCACTATAAATTTAATTACCAGAGTTGTTTAATTCCTTAGGTAGGTTTTGCCTTGTGTTACCAGGTTGCCAGACATCTGAAATGATTAATAGTAGATATAATATATGCAATGTATAAATGAAATTTAAAATGTTCACAGTTATTTAATTATTCAGGTCTTTAAATCTAACTGACAGCTTTAGGGAAATTTAGCTGGCTTGACTTGAGTAGACTAAACATTAATCAAAAGAAAATAACTTATTTATAGCAAACTTCCTAGATTTATAAAAAGAGTAATGAAACACACCTTTGGAATAGCAAAACTTGCCTCACTAAATCTATGAGTTTAAGAAGTAACAGGGCAGTAGTTTGGATTAGAACAAGGAGATAGGATATGGTTGGTCTTGATTAGATCTCTCCTTGCCCAACTCTATACTTCATTTCTAAAACTTATCACTTCTCCTTAACACATCATAGCAATTCATGTCTCATTTACTGTTTTAGGCCCTGGGGAATTCAACGGAGAAAAAGAAAAAGTTCCTATCCTCATGGACTTCTATTACAGAAAAGAGACAGACAAATAAAAAAAAAATACATACATAATTTCAAGCAGTGATAAAGCCATAAGGATAAAAACAAATGTAGGATAAGGGAAGAAAGAGTGATGGGAAGGGTGTTATCAGAACTATATCCAGGGAAGGCTTCTCTGAGGTCGTGATAATTAATCAGAGATGGAGTGAGGGACAGAGACATTCAGAGGAAGATAATTCCAGGTGGAGGGTCTAGCAAATTGCAGAGGCCTTTACGTGGGAACAAGCTTTGTGTGTTTATGGTACAACAAGGAGGCCACTGGGGCCAAAGCAGAGTGAAAATAAGGTCAGAAAGATAGATGAGGGCAGATTACAAGGGACTTGTGGGTCATGGCACAGAATTTCGATTTTATTATAAATGTGATGGGAAGGCACAGAAGCATCCTATTCAGCCGGCTTAGACTGCCTTTCTCTTCCTTGGTTATCTGGCTGACTCCATTTGTCTTTCAAAATCTAGCATCATCTCCTGTGGGACACGTTCCTTACCTCCCCTGATAGGGTCAATCACCTCCTCCTGCGTGCTACTTCCGAGCAACAATAATAGATGACCGATCTCTCACACTTCTAGGGACCTCGTCTGTTTACCTTTTCACAGAACTGTGTTTTTCCCCCATCTTTGTAGCCCCAGGGTCTAACATAGCAGCGGGTGCTAGGTAAGGGTTTGATAAAGGAGAAACACCCATTCAGTGGCGCAAGCCTTGATTCCCTCCCAGCACTTCAGGTGCGGTACACCGAGCGCGTGGGGGTTGTTGCCCTGGGAGGCTGGGTGCAGCATTCCTCCAGCTCTCTCTGCAACCAGACGAAGGGCTTGGGTTTCAAGGATACTCCCTCGGCCAAGAATGCATCTCGGGAGACCCAACCTCCAAATGTCAGGTGCCTACTGTCTCCCCTTCGCCCGTCTTTGCCGTCCTTCCCGGGCCCCGTGGTGGAACCTGGGGTGGGGAGAACCTTCGGGCTTCCCAGCTCCGCGCCCGAACACTCCCCGCAAACGCTTCCCTGGCCTAGTCACGCACCCGGCTCCCCCATTCCTCCTTAACAACGGAAGTCACCGCAGCGACGCCTACTGACATTCAGGGTCCAGCGCCCCTCCTCGTTTCTAGCGCTCCCTGCCTCGTCCCGCGGTCGCCCCCACGGTTCCCCGCCCCACTCACCCAGGATGCGAGTGATCCCCAGCGTCAGCTTCTCCAGGTGCGGCTTGCTGCAGCCCAGCAGCGGGGACGGCGGCTCCTCCATGGCTCGCGTCCCCGCTCCGCGCGCGGCCAGGGCAGCGGAGGGGACCCGGCGGGAGAGCCGGGCGGGTCGGAGGGCTGGACGCCGCCTCGGAGCCTCGGCCGTCACGTTCACGGCATGCCGGGAGTTGTAGTGCTCGGCGCCTGAGAGCGCGGCGGGGCGGAGATGGGGGGCCCGGGCTGCTCTGGGAGTAGTAGTTCCGTGGGGCACTCCTTCCCGCGGGCCCGGCGGGTGCTCCACACCAAGCCGCCGGGACACAGCGACTCCTCAACCCGGTGCTTCCAGCCCCGCCGGGGCCGGCCGCGCAAGCGGGGGCGGGCCTCTGCGCCGTGCAGCCAATGGGGACTGGGCCTGGAGGCCGGGGCGGAGCGGCCCCAGCGCTACGCCCCGAGTGGCGGTTGTTTCAAGATGGCGGACGTGGCTGGCCCCTCCCACCCCGGCGCGGCGGCGTTCTGGAGCCGGGACTGTATCCTTTGCCCGCCTGGCAGGGCGGTCGCGTGGGACCCTGAGTGGAGGGGAGTCGCTCGGTGCGCATCCTGGGGCGGGGTCGTCCTGTTCGGCCACCGTCCAGGTGCTGGGCTTTCCTCTGGCGTGGGCATTAGGCGGCAAAGCGCCTGGTCCGTCCCCAGGTTGGCCCTCCAGGTGTGGGGATTCAGCACAGATGTTTCCCAGCCCTCGGCGGTGAGCTCTGGAAGGATGGCCTAGAATCTTGGCCCAGCCTGGGGCTGGGAGGGTCCCTCTGCCCATGGTGACCTCAGGCCGACTCAGTCTGTGCGGAGTGAGCTTATGGAGGAGGGAAGGGTTTTGGCTGGAGAGGGAGCCGTTTTGTCTTGGGTTTAGGTGTGCCCTTGGTTTGCGTTGTTAGGGGCAAGTCAGGACCTTGTGAGACTTCGAAGGCCTGCCAGTGATGATTTATTTTCATACTGGGATTTTTCGGAGAGGTATGGGGCTTGGTTTCACTGGGATATGATCGGTTTGTGCTGGCTAACAGAATAAGATGCAAATCATCGGGCCTGGGAGTAATGTTGATTTACATGTTGATTGCGGGTTACTACTGGCAGGATTGAAGTTCTTGGATTGTTTTGGGGTAGAAAAGGTATGGAGCTTTACCCTTGTGGTAGTATTCCCAGTTCAATATCTGTGATGTGTGGCATAAGTGGTTCTTTCCTTGGGTTAGGTAGACTGTTCCAGCCTGAGCTTTGGTCCTGACAATTTACTTCGTGTTTGTTACATAAAAGGAGGGCTGTTAGTGTATTGGGTGCCTGCAGATGCGAGTCTTTCTGTTTCCTAGGATTGGCGATAGCAGTGGGGGCATTGCTGTTAACTTTGGCAGAATCATTCGTTGCACATTCTATTTAGCGCGCAGTGAAACTTACACAATTATATTATCAGTTCCCCTGCTGAGTTACAGGGATCAAGTGTCATGCGGTGGAGAGAGGGTTATTTTTGCATTCCCTTCTGCTCACTGAATGTTTAGTGTCGTGCACTTCCTAAACATAATTACCACTTATCTCTGATAGGTGGTGAGAATCAAGTGAAATCATGTACACATACTGTGGATGAAAACTTACTAGTGCACTGTGTAACTGAAATATTTTTTCCTTTACCTATCAGTAGGGACGCAAAGAGTATGAGCATTGGGAACAACTGGGCTGAATTAGGAAGTCAGGAAATTGGGATGAGTCTTTTCTCATGAAACACTGCCTCTGCAATGATAGGATTTTGTGATAGAGGAGATATTTGAAGGTAATTAGCTTGTAATGCGCTTCTTTAGTATAATCATTTTCATAACCACCTTTGTAGTTTTGGTTATTATTCCTTAACTTTCTCTATGACCAATGATATTGTCCTGGTATAGAATAAATGGTGTGTGTGGGCGGGGAGGGAGACAGTCTATTGCAGCGGACTAAGTTAACAGGTATATAAACTGAGCCTGTGCTCTTGTTCTTAGCGGCCATGTACTCTCACTTACTCCTGTAGTCATGTCACTCCCGATTTCATATAGAAGTTATATGTCCTTCCTTTTCTCTCACGTTCTCCCTTACTCTAAAAATTAATGTCAAATACTCATCTTCCCACTGAAAGTGAGAAGTTGAAATTGTTTGGGGAAAATGGTGGGGATTGCTTTCTATAGAAGTTCAGATGTTTGAAAGGAATTGTAGGGTTACCAGTATCACCTGTTTCCGGTGCCTATTCCACATAATGACCAGTTAACATCCAGCCTCGGATATTTTCATTTTAAATCTCCATAGGACGCAAAAGCAATGTCAAGTGTAAATTTGTTACTGAAAAAGCATAATGATAGTTTTTTTTGCTGAAACAAATTTTTACGCAATTCTGCTGATTCGTAACAATAGTTACAAACCATTTGGTTTAGTCACATGTCTTTAGATCTTGATCTCTCTTCTTGTCACATTGATGACTTTCCAGGCCATCCCAAAGCATTTGTAGTAGAACTTTCAATAGGAAAAGACCAAAAATATGTACCTATAATGTGGTATTCTTTTCACATTATTGAAAGAAATATATTCAGTGCTTCGCCTAAACAATTAGAGAAATGTGATTGAGAGATTTCCCAGTCCTAAATGTTTCCATCATGTGAGGACAGATCATCTGTGACTGAATGTCACCTTTTTCGCTGTTGTTCTGATGAGTTATGCATCTGCTGCACAGTATGATTCAGCAGTGCTGTTTTGCACAAGGTATGTCTTAATACCTAATGTGTAAACAATAAGTATGCCATGTTGTCATTTTATGGGTTAAATTTGCAAGTAAAATATGCCCCTTCAGCCATAAATTGCTTTCCTCATTCGTTATAGTTCCTGGTAATATCAGAAGTGTTTCTTCAGTATGTAAATTTGATTGCTTATAAGCACTCAAATGTATTATCATTAACAATATTACTACCTTGATATTAACAAATATGAATTATAAGGAACGTGGTCAAAACATTGCAGTAGCTATAATTTCTGACACTGAGTTTTCAATTAAAAATAGCCAAAGACTTTATGTTGATATTAAAATAATTTACTAGCTGGGAGAGTTACTATGGTCAATAATAATTACCTACACATGTGTTGCTGGTGGTGCTTCAAACTCAAGATAGAGTAGAGTGGGCAGTACTAAGTTTATTTCGTTCAGATCCCAGGCATCTGGGATAGACATGCTTCTTCTTCTCTACCGCTTCTGCCTTGAGTTTCTAATTTCTACTTTAATTCTGGGGATTTCGATAGATTGGTATCAGTATTAAGGATGCTTTAAAACTTGTACTTGCTTATTGAAGTGCTTCCAAAGAAATCAAAGAAGAACTAAAGTGGCACCTAGAACCCAATAAGAGGCCCAGTATACATTTGGCGTATATTGTGTCTCTGACTTTCCCGTAAAATATACGTTTTTTGGAAATCGCTGTATTTGAGGATGGTGAATATTTGGTTTCTTAAGATAAAGAGATGAAAACAGATTATAAATGATTAGCAAAGGTAAGTTGGATGGAGGCAGTTTCAAATATTTTTAGTCTTATTTTTAAAAATTTTTGTTAAGATCAGTTTATTTAGCAATTTTTATATTTGAAAAGAAATTTAGCATGGACGTAGCTAGTGGGTTTTGCCTGCATATTTTGAATGGGATGAAGAAAGATAACACTAACTCTTGTTGCACAGTGGTTCATAAAATTAAATATCAATTTTGTTCTTCCATAGATGGTTTACTGTGAGCCAGGCATTCTTTGATGTTTGGAGATGCAAAGTTGAACAAAACAAGATGAAAATCCTCACCCTCTTGGTGCTTACATTTTAGTAAGATGCAATGAGGCCATGAATAAGTAACAGTATATTCTGTGGACCTATGATTATAGGTGCAATGGAGAAAAAGCAGGAAAAGAATAGCTATCATGGGGGTCTTCCCTTTTTATGCCAACACCATGCTGTTTTGATTACTATAGCTTTGTAATATAGTTTGAAATTAGGAAGTGTGATAGGCTTCTAGCTTTGTTATTTCTCAAGATTGCTTTGGCTATTTGGGGTCTTTTGTGGTTCCATAAATATTTTAGTATTGTTTGTTCTATTTTGTGAAAAATACCATTGGAATTTTGGTAGATATTGCATTGAATCTGTGGATGGCTTTAAGTAGTATGGACATTTTAGCAATATTAATTCTTCCAAACTGTGAGCACAGAATACTTTCCATTTATTTGTGTCTTCACTTTCTTCCAGCAATGTCTTATAATTTTCAGTGTACAGGTCTTTTACCTCCTTGGTTAAATTTATTCCTAGGTATTTTATTCTTTTTGATGCAATTGCAAATAGGATGGTTTTCTTAATTTCTCTGACAGTTAATAGTGTGTAGAAACACAACAGATTTTTGTGTATTGATTTTGTATCCTGCAACTTTACTGAATTTGTTTATTAGTTTTAACAGTTTTTGGGGTGGAGTCTTTAGGGTTTTCTATATGTAATATCATGTCATCTGCAAATAGGAGCTTTTCCTATGTGGAAGGTCTCTACAGTTTATTTTTCTTAAAGAAATAGGAAACAGTGATTAGCTGAGAACAAGGGTAGGGGAAATGGTATCAGGTTTGTGAAGAGAGGGGAAAGTATAAAATACCTCATGAGCTTCCAGATTAAGGTGTAGCTAAGTGAGGTCCCCAGTGACTGGTGTCTTCCAGCTGTGAGCAGGATCCTTTGTGAGTGGTCTAGGGAAATGTTTTTCAGGATTCAGTTATATTAGTCTTTCCATAGGTCAAGCTTGAAGTCTATTCTGCAAATTCATCAGTATTGTCTTCTAATTGAAGACAGTGCCATATGGAGCATATCCTGAATCACCTTGGGTTTTTTTCCCCTGTTACTTTTTTCCATGTGTATATTTGCAACAGCAAACAATGAAACTTTGACTGAGCACCTATTATGTATGCTAGTCCCAAGGGATATGAAAAATGAAACAGTTTTTGCTGTTAGAGAGCCTGCACAATTTCATTTTGTAAAGCGTTCTGTAGATTGGGTGTCGATGAATTTAGAAATTCTCTCTCTGCTCCAATGTGAGTTGCTATCAGTTTGTTTGGAGTAGTGGGGTCTAATTTTTTTTGTTTGTTTGCTTGTCTTATGTGCCTCTTAAAATTTTCTAAGCTCCATCCGTGATGTTTGAGGTAATTTAAAGTTTAAGAGCACTAGTTTTCAGCCAAAATCTTGAAGCTGTGATAGTGAGAAACCACCTGGCAGCTCAGCCAGTAAGCACCCTCTTTGTACTCCTCAGTTCCTGTAGGGATTCTAAGCATTTCCAACCAGCATTCTCTAAAAAGACTCCATTTTTAGCTTTGATCCTCAGCTGAAATATGTTGACTTTTTATGCACGTTATTAAATCCACTGGATTAATCCAGCCTTTTCCTGGAGGAAATAGTTAATAATTGCTTTGTCTAGAAGTCTTGGAAAAGAAAATGTTTTATAAAAGAATAGAAAACTTTGGAATTCTCTAGATCGTTTGGAATAAAATTGTTTAGATACTTCCTGCAAGTGTAATAGAAGGTTGTTAAATTGTGGACATACCTGGATTTAGATATAGTTCTGAATAAAATTTTGTTTCTGGAAAGAAAGCTTTCTTAGTGTATTGGTTCTCTTTCGATAGCAGTGTTATGATCTTAGCCTTTCTAAATTTCTCCTTTTGAAATTTAAAATAGTTCTTTTGTTCTTAAATTTCTTCTACTTGTTGAATAGTAGGCTACTTGAGACATTTCATGAATGCACTACAGAAGAATAAAAATTGTCTTTGTGTTTGTATGATTGACTTACCCTCAAATAGTGTTTGTTCTTCAGAGCTCAAGCTCATTTTGGAATTATTTATTCATGCCTAAAATAACTTGTCAGTTCTCCAATAGTGAGCAAACTGGAGCACTTTAACTCCTTGTTTACAAAAGGAAAGGAAAATGAAAGGAACCTAACAGCAGAGTTTATAGTGTAGGCTATCTCACTTGGGAGTAAGTGTGGATAAATTTTTTTGGGAAAAGGCCTTCCAAAAGTTTTACAAAACATATAGTTGTAAATATGTAAAAATTAACTTTAAAAGAATATTAATTTTGTTACATTTAATTTAGTTACTTTGCTTTGTAATTTTGTTTTTAAAAGCTAGTTATAAATTCCCAGATCAAAAGAAATGACAAATTATGACAGAAGTACAGAACAGAAGCAGTGTTTCGATATTGGATAATCTTTTCTAGTATTTTTCCTTCATGTCCTACTACATAGTTTCTGATGAAGAACAATCAGTAGTGTATGTTCCAGGTATGATTTTCTATGTTAATTTGGTAAGCTTCCTTGGCTTCTTAAGTGTTAGGAGAAAGACAAAATATAAGGGCAACTTTGCAGGTATACCTGAATGCAGAACAGTTCATTAGAACCTGAAATTAAAGAATATGTATATGTTTGGCATGACGTTATAGGGGCTGACTGGGTAAGTCAGCTTTTGATGTACTTGTAGAATACTTTGTTCATGTATTAAGGAGCAAGAGATTCTTTTCTCATTTTTTATATTACAAATAATAGCCTAAATTTGATATTTCAAAGATAATTGGAAAACTTCTTGATATAGGGTTTATGGAGTAGACTCTTTAAAGTTTACTGGTTACTACAGATGAGTAGTAAAACTGAACCATTGCAGGTACCCTAATTATGTGAAAAATCAGATCTTTAATTTCCCATAAGTTAAGGTATATATGGCATGTTATACTATTGGTTTTAATGTGACTTATGAATGTTCCAGCACCTTTTAAAATATTTCAATTAAATCTTTAATGTCTTCAAAACATAGTCTTTTCATGATTTGTTATTTATTAAGAGAGCTTTAAATTGAAATTTATAAAATAAGAGTTTTCCTCATCAGGTCCCATAAAGTAGAGGATATCAAGAAAGAGGTGGATGAGAGGAAGGCATGAGTATAAGATATAATTTTGAAATCTTATTTGTTGGAAATCTTAGGAATTTCAACAGAAGGAAATATCAGATCAAGACACAAGTCGACAAGTCCAAAAGCTGATGTCAAACTTAAGACTTCCAGGGTGGCTGCTGCTTCAGTCTCCATGGAATCTTTAAAAGGTGCAGGAGATTCAGTAGATGAACAGGTCAGTAATTTCTTATTTATTTTTTCTTATTTTCCAATCTTTATAAATACTAACCAGTAACTGGTTTTCCTGTGCTGGCCAATAACTGATATATAGGCATAGAAGAGCCCTTGAAAGAACATTAGGTGATCTATAAGCATTCTTAAAGGATACAGAGGATTCTAGGATGCTTTGATGATGCTTGGTATGAATATAAGGTATCTAGATTACTCAAGAGTTTTGCTTCAGAATATCTGGGCTTGCTTTAAGCCTTAGTTAAGAAAAATTTATTACCTTGGTATGTCTCAAAAGACCTACATCCTGATCTATGTGGAGGTAGTAAATCAAATTAACAACTTTTTCTTTTGTTAGACTTCCTATATGATTTTTGTTCATGTGAATTTGTTAGTTGATGATGAATAAACCTTTGTATCTAAGAAAGATGTTTTATTAAAAGAAAATTAGCCTGCATTGTTATTATTATTTCCATCACTTGGAAAATAATATCATAAAGACTCTTTCTTTTTATAGCCTAGTCATTGATTTCTCCCTCATCTTTGCCTCTGTAGTAGTATCTATACATTCCTTTGATGCGTGTCCTATTTGACTAGTTTATTTTACTTTTTGTTATAGTTTGTCTCCCCAACCAGAATTTAAATCATGGTTTGGCAGTCTATGGCCTGTAAGGCAAATCTGTCTGCTGCCTGTTTTGTAAATAAAGTTTTATTGGAACAGCCCTGCTCATTCTTCTAATATCTATGGCTGCTTTTGTGTTTGATGGCAGAGTTTCTACAGGGACTGTATGCCCAAAAAGCCAAAAACGTTTAATATTGAACCCTTTATGGAAAAAGTTTTTCAATTCCTGGTTTATGTTCTTGAGGACGTTTCCAATATCTAGTTTGTTACTGTGTTTAGTAGTCCTCAGGAATTAACTGTGATAAGCTCAAAAGGCCTAGTGGTGTTACTTGTATTCCCACTGTATTCCCTTCGCACTGGGATGTGAATAGTTGAGTTTGCAAGTTCTTATCAAAAGCGGAACTTTTTAAATATAAGGGTTGGTTTGTTTTATATTCAACAATAGCCTTCTTTTGGATTAAATCCATTTTTCTTGTGATTGTATTGGTTTATTAGCTGTAATTCTTTGTTGGGCTTTGCAGTGGCTTTAGGGATTGTAGTGTACATCTTTACTTTATCACAGGCTATTTTCAAGTGACATTTTCCCACTTCACCTTTCAACAGTAAAAGTTCTAACTTTTGTGATATTGTCATACATTTTACTTCTATACATAAACCCCCAAATATATTGTTATTTTGCTTTAAACAGTCAACTGTCTTATTTTCAAATTAAGGTATAATTCACATATTGTAAAATTTACCCTTGTAAAGTATATAATAATTCATTGGGTTTTTGTATATTCACAGAGTTATAGCTCCATCACCACAATCTAGTTCCAGAATATCTTCATCACCTCAGAAAGAAACTCCATATTCATTAGCAGTCACTCTCCATTCCCCAGTCATCTCAGCCTCTAGCAACCACTAATCTACTTTTAGTCTCTATAGATTTGTCTATTCTGGACATTTCATATAAATGGAATCATATAATATGTGGCCTTTTGTGACTGACTTCTTTCACTTAGCATACTGATTCCAAGTTTCATCTATGTTGTATCATGTATCATTACTTCATTCCTTTTTCGGGCTGAACATACATTTTGTTTATCCATTCATCAGTTGAAAGACATTTGAATTCTTTCCATATTCTGTTTAGCTTTTTCCTTCATTAGCATTCTTAATGCCGTACTCTTCTTGAAACTTTTTTTTTCTCCCACAATAGTATAGGCTTCTTATTCCCCTCTTGTCCTTTCAAATACAAATTTTAATTTATTTTCCTGAATTTCTAGATGATTTTAAAAAACTAGTGTTTTTTCTTAACTTGAAGGAAAAATTTAAAACAGAAAAGTATGAAGAAAATAAAAATCTCAACATCATCTATAATATATGGCTAAATTTTAAATCATTATGTTTTTCTCTGACTTGAGAGCCAGACTCACATTTTCAACTTTTTGTCTAAACATTTCCACGTGAATGTCCTCCTGGCATACTAAATTGACCATATCTAAAACCAAACTCATTTTATTTTCTTCCCATCTCTTCTTTCCTATTTCCTATTCTTCCCTATCTTTCCCGTCTTGGGCACTCGGTATTTCCAGGATTCATTTTAGGGGTCTTGGATTATTCTTAGATACCTGAAGTAATTGGACTGACCTACTTTGTGGTTGCATAAATGCCAAGGATCATGGTTCCTCTATTTTACATGTTACTTCTGGTTCCCTTGTGACTTCCTGAGTTTCATGGCTTTAAAGACTTCTCTTAATGATGTTCAGGTACTGGGAGAACTTCTTGTAGCACAAGAGATAAGATAACACAGTGTACAGACTCTGGAACCTTTGCTTGAGTCTTGATTCTGCTACTTAACTGCTGTAATCCCAGGCAAGATATGTACCCTCACTGTAACATAGGAATCATGGCTACCTAATAGCATTGTTGGGAAAATGAAATGGATTACTAAGTGTAAAGTACTTACAATATTCCTGGCATACAGTAAGCACTAGACGGATGTAAGTGTTAGCTGTTATTATCATTACTCTTTGGTCTAGTACCCTTTGGGTTGAACCTTAGGGTATATTGAGAGTTTAGAAACTGGTCCCTCAGCTGCCAACCATAGTATACTTTTAAGCAGCCTGGGGGCTATGGTGTAGGAAAGCTTCTCAGTACCTTCCATTAGGTGTTTGTTTCTGTGACATTCACCAAGGGAAAGTTGTTTCCTTACTTACTATTCCCTGTTATTTACGTAGAGACATTCTGCTTTTGGGTTCTTTATATGTGTTTTTCTGTGTAAATTTCATGATTTCCCCTGGTGGACAGACAGTTCCTTAGCTTGTTTCGAGTTCACCGTAAGTTTAAATGAAACAGGTAGTGTTCCACAATGTAAAAGATATCAAAGAAATTTCACCTCGTATGCTTATTTTAAGAGATTTCTTGAAAAGTCTTAAAAATTGCTTTTAGCAAAAGTTAACCGAGTTTTTTTTGTTTGTTTATTGTAGAATTTCTGCAAGAGAGGAATAAAGAGTGCATCATTGAAGGACTTATGTCTTGAAGACAAAAGACGCATTGCAAACTTAATTAAAGAACTGGCCAGGTGAGACAAAACCTTATATGAAATGTATTATTATGTAAGACAGGCAACTGTTTTTGAAACTAGAAAATTACACATATATTTTGAAATCATTGTGTCATTGAAGTTACAGGAGCAAAGACTTTTAGAAAAAAGACATTCTTTGGTGCCAAAAAAGTAAAGTATACTTTTAAGCAGAAATAAAAGTAAAAAGAAAAGAAAGAAACATTAGTACAAACCACTCTCCAATTTATATTTTCTTGTTTATTTAATTTCATAAATTGTTTGGTGCAAATATTTGCAGCTGTCATCTATTAAAAGGGAAAATTTTGAAACTTCGTTCTACTGTTGATGAAGGTTGATAATACTGTAATCAGTAGTTACCTTTGGTTTTGCTTTAGCTTCTGAACAGAAAAGAACATTCATTTTATTGTAGTGTATCACAAGAATATCTGTTGTCATTTTGTTAACTCCTGATGCTTTCACATAAAGGATTATGAATTTTTGTGATGATAGTTCTTAGCACTTTGAATGTACTGCTCCAGTTTATTAGTAATGTGTATGAAGCATATCTACGTTGTATGTGTAATTTCTTTGTCAATATACTTCTCCAGTTTTGACGGTCTTAAAAATACTTGATAGGGCTGGCCCCGTGGCTGAGTGGTTAAGTTCGTGCGCTCCGCTGCAGGCGGCCCAGTGTTTCGTTGGTTCGAGTCCTGGGCGCGGACATGGCACTGCTCGTCAGGCCACGCTGAGGCAGCGTCCCACATGCCACAACTAGAAGCACCCACAACGAAGAATATACAACTATGTACTGGGGGGCTTTGGGGAGAAAAAGGAAAAAAATAAAATCTTAAAAAAAAAAAACAACTTGATAAATGAAGATGTCTATAGAAAAATGTATTAATGTAAATTGTAAAAGTTAAATTTAGGGAAAAGCCATAACTAAAAGTTGATAAAATAGTACTAGTTTTTATCATTGAACTGCATATTTGGAAATAGGAGATCTTTTTCTTCTTTCTTTATTTCTTTTTTTAAATTTTTTTTTTATTGAGTTAATGATAGGTTACAATCTTGTGAAATTTCAGTTGTACATTATTGTTTGTCAGTCATGTTGTCAGTCGTGCACCCCTTCACCCTTTGTGCCCATCCCCCACCCCACCTTTCCCCTGGTAGCCACTAATCTGTTCTCGTTGTCTGCATTTTTAAATTCCTCATATGAGTGGAGTCATATCGAGATTGTCCTTCTCTATCTGGTTTATTTCACTTAATGTAATTCTCTCAGAGTCCATCCATGTTGTTGCAAATGGGACGATTTTGTTATTTTTTATGGTTGAGTAGTATTCCATTGTATATATATACCACGTCTTCTTTATCCAGTCATCTGTTGATGGCACTTAGGTTGCTTCCATGTCTTGGCTATTGTAAATAATGCTGCAGTGAACATTGGGGTGCATGGGACTTTTGGAATTGCTGACTTCAAGATCTTTGGATAGATACCCAGTAGTGGGATAGCTGGATTGTATGGTAGTTCTATTTTTAACTTTTTGAGGAATCTCCATACTGTTTTCCATAGTGGCCGCACCAGTTTGCATTCCCACCAGCAGTGTATGAGGATTCCTTTTTCTCCACAACCTCTCTAACATTTGTTAATATTTGTTTTAGTTATTTTTGTCATTCTAATGGGTGTAAGGTGATACCTTAGTGTAGTTTTGATTTGCATTTCCCTGATGACCAGCGATGATGAACATCTTTTCATGTGCCTATTGGCCATCCGTATATCTTCTTTGTAGAAATGTCTGTTCATGTCTCCAGCCCATTTTTTGATCGGGTTGTTTGACTTTTGTTGTTGAGTTGTGTGAGTTCTTTATATATTATGGATATTAAGCCTTTGTCGGATGTATGACTTGCAAATTTTTTTCCCCAATTAATGGGTTTTTTTTGTTTCAATCCTGTTTTCCTTTGCCTTGAAGAAGCTCTTTAGTCTGATGAAGTCCCATTTGTTTATTCTTTCTATTGTTTCCCTTGTCTGAGAAGACATGGTGTCCGAAAAGATCCTTTTAATACTGATGTCAGAGTGTACTGCCTATATTTTCTTCTAGAAGCCTTATGGTTTCAGGTCTCAACTTTAGGTCTTTGATCCATTTAGAGTTTATTTTGGTGAATGGTGAGAAAGAATGCTCAATTTTCATTCTTTTACATGTGGCTTTCCAGTTTTCCCAGCACCATTTGTTGAAGAGACTTTCTTTTCTCCAATGTATGCCCTCAGCTCCTTTGTCAAAGATTAGCTGTCCATAGCTGTGTGGTTTTATTTCTGGGCTCTCAATTCTGTTCCATTGATCTGTGCACCTGTTTTTGTACCAGTACCATGCTGTTTTGA
Source organism: Equus przewalskii (assembly GCF_037783145.1). Classification (NCBI taxonomy): domain Eukaryota; kingdom Metazoa; phylum Chordata; class Mammalia; order Perissodactyla; family Equidae; genus Equus; species Equus przewalskii. The sequence goes on from NC_091837.1 coordinate 58,721,626, forward strand.
TTACTGTAGCTTTGTAGTATGTTTTGAAGTCAGGGATTGTGATTCCTCCAGCTTTGTTCTTTTTTCTCAGGATTGCTTTAGCAATTCAGGGTCTTTTGTTGCCCCATATGAATTTTAGGATTCTTTGTTCAATTTCTGTAAAGAATGTCATTGGGATTCTGATTGGGATGGCATTGAATCTGTAAATTGCTTTAGGAAGAATGGACATTTTAACTGTGTTTATTCTTCCAATCCATGTGCATGGAATGTCTTTCCATCGCTTTAGGTCGTCATCCATTTCTTTCAGAAAAGCCTTGTAATTTTTGTCGTGTAGGTCTTTCAGTTCCTTGGTTAAATTCACCCCAAGGTATTTTATTCTTTTTGTTGTGATTGTGAATGGTATTATGTTCTTGAGTTCTTTTTCTCTTAGTTCATTATTAGAATATAGAAATGCTACTAATTTATGTAAATTTTTTATACCCTTCAACTTTGTTGTAGTTGGTGATTACCTCTAGAAGTTTTCCAATGGATTCTTTGGGGTTTTCTTATATAAGATCATATTGTCTGCAAACAGCAAGAGTTTCACTTCTTCCCTCCCTATTTGGATTCCTTTTATTCCTTTTTCTTGCCTAATTGCTGTGGCCAAACCCTCCAGTACTATGTTAAATAAGAGTGGTGATAGAGGGCGTCCTTGTCTCATTCCTGTTTTCAGGGGGATGGCGTTCAGTTTTTTGCCCATTGAGTATGATGTTGGCTGTGGGTTTGTCATATATGACCTTTATTATGTTGATGTAACACCCTTCTATCCCCATTTTGTTCAGAGTTTTTATCATAAATGGCTGTTGGATCTTGTCAGATGCTTTCTCTGCATCTGTTGAGATGATCATGTGGTTTTTATTCCTCAGTTTGTTGATGTGGTGTATCATGTTGATTGATTTGTGAATGTTGAACCATTCCTGTGTCCCTGGTATGAATCCCACTTGATCATGATGTATGATCCTTTTGATGAATTGCTGAATTCGGGTTGCCAAAATTTTGTTGAGAATTTTTACGTCTATGTTCATCAGCGATATTGGCCTGTAGTTCTCCTTTTTTGTGCTGTCCTTGTCAGGCTTTGGTATTAGCATGATGTTGGCCTCGTAGAATGTGTTAGGAAGTGTTCCATCCTCCCTAATTTTTTGGAATTGCTTGAAAAGGATAGGTTATAAATCCTCTCTGAAAGTTTGGTAGAATTCCCCAGAAAAGCCACCTAGTCCTCGGGTTTTATTCTTTGGGATGCTTTTTGATTGCTGTTTCAATCTCTTTCCTTGTGATTGGTCTATTCAAATTGTCTGCTTCTTCTTGACTAAGTTTTGGGAGATTGTAGGAGTCCAAGAATTTATCCATTTCCTGTAGGTTATCTATTTGTTGGCATATAGTTTTTTGTAGTATTCTCTTATAATCTGTTGTATTTCTGCGGAGTCTGTTATTTCTCCTCTTTCTTTTCTGATTTTGTTTATTTGAGCTTTCTCTCGTTTTTCCTTTGTAAGTCTGGCTAGTGGTTTGTCAATTTTATTTATCTTCTCAAAGAACCAGCTCTTTGTTTCATTGATCCTTTCTACTGCCTTTTTTGTTTCAATAGCATTTATTTCTGCTCTGATTTTTATTATTTCTCTCCTTCTGCTGACTTTGGGCTTTGTTCTTTCTCTAATTCAGTTAGGTGTAGTTTAAAATTGCTTATTTGGGATTTTTCTTGTTTGTTAAGATGTGCCTGTATTGCGATGAATTTTCCTCTTAATACAGCTTTTGCTGTATCCCATATGAGTTGGTATGGCATGTTATCATTTTCATTTGTCTCCAGGTATTTTTTGATTTCTTCTTTAATTTCTTCAATTATCCATTGCTTGTTCAATAGCATATTGTTCAGTCTCCACATCCTTGTGCCTTTCTCAGCTTTTTTCTTGTAATTAATTTCCAGCTTTATAGCATTGTGATCGGAGAAGATGTTTGTTATTATTTCAATTTTTTTAAATTTGTAGAGTCTTGCCTTGTTTCCTAACATATGGTCTATCCTTGAGAATGTTCCATGCGCGCTTGAGAAGAATGTGTATTCTGCTGTTTTTGGATGGAGTGTTCTATACCTGTCTATTAAGTCCAACTGTTTTAGCTTTTCATTTAGCTCCACTGTTTCTTTGTTGATTTTCTGTCTGGATGATCTATCCATTGATGTGAGTAGGGTGTTGAGGTCCCCTACTATTACTGTGTTATTTTTGATGTCTTCTTTTAGGTTTGTTAATAGTTGCTTTATGAACTTTGGTACTCTTGTTTTGGGTGCATAGATATTTATAAGTGTTGTTTCTTCTTGATGAAGTGTCCAGTTGATCATTATATGTTGGCCCTCTATATCTCTCTTTACCTTTCTTATCTTGAAGTCTGTTTTGTCTGATATATGTATTGCGACACCTGCTTTGTTGGTTTGCTATTAGTTTGGAGCATTGTCTTCCAGCCCTTCACTCGGAGTCTGTGTTTGTCCTTGGAGCTGAGATCTCGTGTTTCCTGGAGGCAGCAAATTGTTGGATCTTGTTCTTTAATCTGTTTTGCCACTCTGTGTCTTTTTATTGGAGAATTCAATCCGTTTACATTGAGGGTGAGTATTGATGCATGAGGGCTTAATGCTGTCATTCTGTTGCTCGCTTTCTGGTTTTCCTGTGTTTCCTTTGTTTCTCGTCCTGTGTGTTTTAGCCTACCCATTGACTTCTGCAATTTCTTATGCTGGGTTTCTTAGACTTTTCCTTATTTATATTTTGTGTCTCTGTTCTGTTTTTTAGTTTAGTGGCTACCCTGAAGTTTGTATTCAGAATCTTGTGTATAACATAGTCCATTTTCTGGTGGTCTCTTACTTCCTTAGCCTAGACTGAGTCAGTCCCTTTCTTTCTCCCCTCCTAAATTATTATTTTCACCTCTTATTCCAACTTGTGTTGTGAGTTTGTGGTTAGAGTGATAAGATTGTCTTTGCTTTGGAGATTTCCTTCCCTTTATCCTAATGCTATAGTTGAATATTTGCAATCCTATTCTGATTCTATCTATTTGCCTCCCTACTATGTATTTTGTGATCCCTTTCTCCCTTTTTATCTTTTTCAGGTATAAGGGTCTTCTTGAGGATTTCTTGTAGTGGAGGTCTTGTGGCTACGAAGTGCCTTAGCTTTTGTTTGTCTGGATAAGATGTAATTTCTCCCTCATATCTGAAGGATATTTTTGCTGGATAGAGTATTCTTGGCTGAAGATTTTTATCCTTTACAGTTTTGAATATGTCATTGCAATCTCTCCTAGTTTGCAAGGTTTTTGTAGAGAAATCCACTGAAAGTCCGATAGGGTTTCCTTTGTCCGTTATTTTCTTCTGCCTTGCTGCCCTGGTGTTCTTTCTTTGTCATTCATTTTTGCCATTTTTCCTACTATATGGCTTGCAGTAGGTCTTTTTACATTGACAGATCTATGAGATCTGAAAGATTCCTCCACACACATTTCTCTCTCAATCCCTAGATTTGGGAAGTTCTCTTCTGTTATTTTGTCGAGCACACTTTTTGCTCCATTTTCCTTTTCCATGCCCTCAGGAATTCCTGTTATTCTTAAGTTGCATTTTCTCATTGAGTCAACTATTTCTCAGAGATTTTCTTCAGCTTTTAAAATTTTTGTTCTCTTTTTTCCTCTGTCTGGAGCCATTCAGCCTGTCTATCTTTGCAGTTACCTCCCGTCGCCACTAGACAGGGGTTGAGAGCCACAGTCTGAGCCCTCCGCCTTCAGCTGTGATAGCTGCGCACACCGCAGGTTGCGGGAGGAGTGGCACTTTCTCTCCACGCAGACCTGGATTCTGATCAGCTCTCACTCTCTGGTTTCCTGGGGCCCTGGCTTGATGGGTTCCCCCCACGTGAAAGCTTTCCCCCATCAGCAGGTTTCCTCTGCATGAGTGGTTGGTGTCCTGGACAGTACCACAGACGTGCAGCTCCTCTCCTACTCCTTCCCTCACCCGTGGCAGCGATCCCAGTCTCTAGGGGAGGAAGCGAACTTCTCTCCTACCCTGTTCCAGCTCCTCTGAGGGCAGCTCCAGCCTCTCCGCCCTCCGCTGTTTGGTTGCTGTGGGTCTCTGATGATTTCTGTTATTAGGATTTTTTTTTTGATTGGAAAGCAGTTGCTCTTTTTGGTTGTAATTTGGAGGGGAGAAAGTCTTGGACGAGCCCCCTCCGCCATGTCACTCACGTCACTCCTCTTCTTTCTTTATTTCTAATTAAACTTAATCCTGTGAGGTGTGTTTCAAAATATATTTCATATTGAGACCTTAAAATAACATTAATAGAGGCATTTATAAAAAGATTGAAGTCAAAAAATTACCTTATGAAATCATAAAATCACAGGTATAAAAGATGACAAAAAGCAGTGATGTTTTGGGGGCTCAGATACAACATGTGAGAATTCAAGGTACGTGCCCTAGTCTGAATTTGATACCCTACCTGAGATAATCAGTAACCTTTTTGACTAGAATTCTTTGGCTTTTCTAGTCTTTGAAGTAGTGTTTTCATCAACTTCAAATAGTGTTCTTTGTGTTAGAAAAAACGTTACTAACTGTTACTCTCAGTATTTGAAGATAATCTTCTCACAAGTCTATTTACCACATAGATGGCTTTAGATGTCCTTATCACATATGTTTGATGACATTCAAAAGCTATTACCATTAGTTTGACTCCATTTATTAATGGTCCTGATATGCCATGATTGTTCTGACTGATCCGTTTCATTTTAGCTGCTAGGTTTAAAGAATGCCTGAAATATTAGAACATATGTTTTGGTTTCAGTAATCTGCTTTCTAGCAAAATGCTAGTTTTTTGGTAGTTCTTGCTAGAGGATTGGTACGTTAGTATTATTGCAAATTTGCATATACTGCTGGAAACCCCATGATTACTATATTTACTATTATTATACAGGTATACGGGAATATTGTGCTCATGGTTTCATGAATTTGCTAAGTTTTCTCTGTTGGGTATTTCAGTCTAATTTTTTCTACTCATACTTGCCAAACCATTCTTTTGGTTTTTTTTGCAAGATTCAGTTTCATTGAAGTGGGGAAGTAGAGAACAGAGTTCCATATACTTCAAACACTGGCAACAAAATATTCCTAGCTTCTATCTTCTTTTACTTCTCAATTTTCAGTGTGGTTTCAAATAACTGTTTTCCCATTGGCATTAAATACACTCATTTCTCTTCATCTTGAGAAGTAAAATACTTCTTTGACCATATATTTCCCTCTAGCTACCACCTTCTTTGTACTCCACAACATAACCTCATTCCTAGAAAGAAGAGTCTATAACATTTTCTATTCTGTTTCATTTTATTCCCTCCTCAAGCTTATTTATTTATTTAAAAATATATTCAAGTGCAGTTTATATATATTGTATGTACACATTTTAAGTGTGTATTTCAGTGAGTTTGGGCAAATGTAAAGTCACTCTAAAAAGTTATCTTGAGACCTTTTACAGTCAGTTCTCTCCTCTATTCCCCATCCCAGGCAGCCATTAATGTCATTCTGTCATTGTAGCTTAGTTTTATGTGTTCTAACATGCCATATAAATGGCCATATGCTATGTACTCATTTCTGTTTGGCTGTTTTCCCTTAGCATAATGATTTTGTAGCATATGGGGGTGTAAAATATACTTAACACAAAATTTACCATCTCAACCATTTTTAAGCCTACAGGTGAGTACATTGTACACTTCAGTACAGTTCCCTGGTATTAAGTATGTTCGTATTGCTGCACAACCATTTCCACCATTCATCTGCAGAACATTTTCATCACTGAAATTCTGTACCCATTAAACAATAACTCCTCATTCTCCCCTCCCCACAGTCCCTGGTAACCACTATTCTACTGTGTGTCTGTGAATTTGACTATTCTAGATACCTCTTATAAATGGAATCATACAATATTTGTCCTTTTGTTTCTGGCTAATTTCAGAGCATAATGTTTTTGAGATTTTTAAAAGATTTGTTGTGTGTGAGAGTACCTCATTTTTTATTGTTTAGTAGTATTCCATTGTATGCCTGTACCTTAATTTGTTTGTCTGTTCATCTGCTAACAGACATTTGGGTTGTTCCAGTTTTTGCCTTTTATGAATGAAGTTTCGATAACATTCATATAAGTCTTTGCATGGTGTTTTTATTTTTCTTCTATAAATACTTAGGAGTGTAATTACTCAATTATATGTCAAGTGTATATTTAACTCTATAAGAAACTGCCAAACTGTTTCCCAACATTTCTGCTATTTTATTTCACCCTTCCGCTAGCAAGTTATGAGAGTTTCATCATTCTACATATTCACCAACTCTTGGTATTGTCATTTCTTTAAATTTTAGCCATTCTAATGACTATAGTGATATCTCCATGTGGAATTAATTTGTTTCCCTGATGACTGCTGTGATCACTGGCCATTCTTCTTTTGTGAAATATCTGTTCAAATCTTTTGCTCGTTTTTTTCACCCATCGCATTCTCTTCTTGTTGTTGAGGTGTTAGAGTTCTTTATATATTCTGAATGTGAGTTATTAAAAATGTTCATTGTCCTCCCACTCTCCGACCCTGCCCCGGTCTGTGACTTGAGTTTTAATTCTCTTAGTGTGTTTTCTTTTGAAAAGCAAAATTTTTTATTTTGATGAACTTCAATTTTTCAGTTTTTTCTTTTGTGGTTCATGTTTTTAATGCTCTTTCTAGGAAATCTGGCTCATCCCAAGGTAGCAAAGATTATTTTCCTGTATCAGAAAAGACTATCTGCAGAATTACCTCAGCCTCTTTATCAAACTGATTATCAAAAATCAGTTGACCATGCATGCATGGTCTATTTATGGGCTCTTTATTCCATTCCATTGATCTTTATGTCTGCCCTTATGCAATACCACACTGGCTTGATTACTGTATTGTGTAGTTAGTCTTAAAATCAGGTAAATCAGCTTTGTTCTTTTTGAAAATTGTTTTGGCTCTTTGAGGTCCTTTGCATTTCGCTGTAAATTTTAGAATCAGCTTGTCAATTTCTGAAAGAAAGTTGCCTCCTGGCATTTTGTTTGGAGTGTATTGAATTTATTGATTGATTTGAGAAAATTGCCATCTCAACATTATTGAGTCTTCCAATTTATGAATATGTCACATCTCTCCATTATTTATTTAGATTTTCTTTTTCTTTGCAGTGATTTGTAGTTTTCAAGGTATAGGTCTTGAACATATTATGATGTATTTATCCTTAAGTATTTTATGTTTTTTAATACTATTGTAAATGGTGTTATTTTAAATTTTTATCATACATTGAATTTTATTTAATTCCTCATATAAAAAAGAGAATTGATATTTTTATATTGACATGGTATCCTTCAGTCTGTTAAAATTCTCCTGTTATAGTAGTTTTTTGTTAGAATACTTTGGATTTTTCATATATACAACCATGTCATCTACAAATAAAGTTTTGCTTTTTCCTTTCCAATCTGTAGCTACTTTGTTTCTTTTTCTTGCCTTTTTACATGGCCTAGGACCTCCAGTACAGTGTTGAATGCAAGTGGTGAGAGTAGACATCCTTGTCTTCTTGTTTCTGATCTTAAGTCTTTTACAGTTAAGTACAAGGTAAGCTGTAGGGTTTTTTGTAGATGTTCTTTATCAGGTTGTAGAAATTTAGTTTTGTTCCTAGTTTACTGAGTCTTTCTTTTTAATCATAAATAGGAGTAGAATTTTTTTCAAATGACTTTTCTTCATCTATTATGCTGATAATATGATTTTTCTCTTTTTTTCTCTGTTAATGTGGTAAATTGCATTGATTGACTTTAAAAAAATTTTTATAACCTCATTTATTTATATAGAATCCTAAGTTAAAAACTATTATTTTGCTTAATCCTTTTAACAACCATGTGAGGCAGAAAGGCTAGGCTGTATTAGCCCCATTTTATAGGCAAGAGTGGAAACATTATCCCATATTGAGTATGAGACAGATCTGAGATATAAACCCTGGGTTTCCACACACACACAACCGCTCCTTTCCCATGGCTGTTTGATACATCATTTTAAAGTAATGTGATTTCACAATACCTTACAGTATAAGAGTAACATTTATTCCTGGCAGGTTAACTCTTGAGCCAATCAACCTAGTTAATTACCTCATAACCTGGCACATTTTAAGGCATTGCTATACCTCTAACTCAATCTCGCAACTGTGTTTGAGGGCCCCATGAGCCAAAACTCCAGCAAAGCTAATCTTAAGGGACCAGAGGGCTCAATGGTTAAGCATGTTTCAGGTCTTAATCTGGGCCTGACGTACCCTAAACCAACTGCCTAGATGGCAAGTTGAGATAACTGAGTGAAGGCTCATTTAGGGTGGACACTGACAATAAACGCAAAGAGAATCAGGCCCCCTTTTTCAGATCTAATGTCCACAGGACCCCAGTGCTGGTCTACTACATCATTACCATCAAGATAGAGGGCAATACTTTTAGAGTCTAGAATATGCAAGGAAAATGTCCAATTAAGCTGTTGGCCTGGGGCCTAAAAGACCAAATAGTGCTAATTTCATCCATGCCAGACCAAGAAAATAGCTCACTCTTTCCGGATTTGAGTTTTAAGCAGAGAACTGATATCAGGGAAACCAGAAAATTCCATCCTAAAGCCCAGTGGAAATAAATGGTGGGCAGTTCCCCAAGTTGTAGATGGGCACAGGGGCTCAGCAATCTACCACTGTTTTTTTAATAGGAAATACTCAATTGGGTCAAAAGGCAAAAGCTATCTTGGTAAGATTTGATGTTTCACAGGACTTGGAACCAGAGGAGCCTAGCAAGGTAAGGCCTGGCTGACCAATCCTGATAGTGCAGGACTTCCCCATATAAAGTGCATGGGTATCTGAGAAGGGTCTACAAACACCCTAAACTTCCAAGGAAAAATTTGAGTTTATGCATGTTTTCCTGGGGAAAGGGTCCTTTCCCTTCTCATAGATCTAAGAATAGGTTAAAATATTGAATCAGTACTAATCCAGTTGCAGGCTAGGGTAAGGAAGCCACCAGATACACTTAGAGCCAGCCAAGTCTGAGAGCTCACAAAGCCATCACTGAAAAGTTTGAATATGGACTCACAGCAGAGACAACTGAGCACTATTTTCGTGTTCTTCTTTCTGATTGTATTTCAAGTTCTTTCCAAAACAAGGCCCTAGGAACCCCCAGGTTATGCACCTAGGCGTGGTCCACTGCTGTTTTACATTCATGCTTGGGTATTCATTCACCAACATTAAAGCCCAGGATAGAAGATGTGACAAAGCAAGACTGCCTCTTTCATAGCATGAGTCCTTTACTGATTTCAGAGGTGGCAGTGGTGGCCAACATGGAAAACACACTGAAATTTTTCCTTGGAACTGGGCTGTGATGACAAGTGCCTGCCAAGAACATCACCATCTTTTCCCTAACCCTTCCCCTCCAGCTTCTGAAGGTACAGCAGAAAATAATCTTTAAAGATACTGGATAACAATTCCAAAAACCAAACACGTGCTTCCAACACATTGTGCTTTCTGGTATTCTGGGTTTGCTTCAGCTGCCAGATGAGCTAATTGATGCATTCACCACGATAACCAGGTGAGCCCACCTCCTTGAGGAAGCCCACTCTATTCTTGGTAACATGATAGGTCACTGAGAGGTGGAAAGTGGGCAAGAACCCCGACATCACCTGGAAATTCTTGCCCGGGAAGGCAGTTTCATGAATGAGGTCTTCCAAGCAAATAACACTGAGCTTCCCCAGGTGCTCCTCAGTCACTGTGTTGTCTGTCAGAGGCATGGTTTTCTTCTTGACCCTGGCTTGTCCACGTTTCAAGATGGGTTCCTGGACAGAGTTCAGACATGGAAACCCCCAGGTCACATAAGCTTCCACTATACGCAGTATTTTTGTGGCTCGGGGGATCACTTTGACAAAGACACCACTGAAAGTCTTCTTCAGGTGAACCTTTTTTATGGTCCTTTGCACCAATAAATTCACCCGATTAATTCTTTAGATGCATACAACAAAGGCCAAGGAATGTTCATTTGGCACTTCCAAGCCATGAGGTTTCACTTCTGGTTGTCTAAGGTACACCCTGCCACGTTCTTGCCACCAGGAATCATGTAGGAACCATCCCAGTTGCTTAAACCGGAGTTCTTTTCCTTTCCTCTGCTGCTGCTGCTTTTCCAAAAGTGCCTGGGTGGCTTTGAGGGCCTGATAAACTTTCCTCTTTTTCGGGAGATTTTCTGGAACCAAAGGGATCTTTCTGTTTTTTAAGGAAGATTAGCCCTCAGCTAACATCTGCTGTCAATCCTCCTCTTCTTGCTGAGGAAGACTGGCCCTGAGCTAATATCCATACCCATCTTCGTCTACTTTATATGTGGGACGCCTGCCACAGCATGGCTTGGTAAGCGATGTGAAGGTCCATACCTGGGACCTGAACCAGTGAACCCTGGGCAGCCAAAGTGGAACGTACAAACTTAACTGCTACACCACCAGGGTGGCCCCCCAAAGGGATCTTTTTGTTTGCTCTTCCTCCGCTATCTTTCCAGTGCTGCCTGATTGACTTTTTTTTTTTTGGAAGATTGGCATGTGAGCTAAAACTGTTGCCAATGTTTTGGGGTTTTTTTCTGCTTTTTCTCCCCAAGTTCCCCCAGTACATAGTTGTATATGTTACGTTGATTGACTGGCCGATGTTGAACCATCCCTGTGTCCCTGGTATAAATCCCACTTGATCATGGTGTATAATCTTTTTGATGTATTGCTGTATTTAGTTTGCCAAAATTTTGTTGAGGATTTTTGCATCTATGTTCATCAGTGATATTGGCCTGGAGTTTTCCTTCTGTGTATTGTCCTTGTCAGGTTTGGGGATCAGGGTGATGTTGGCTTCATAGAATGTGTTAAGGAGTGCTCCATCTTCCTCAATTTTCTGGAATAGTTTGAGAAGGATAGGTATTAAATCTTCTTTGAATGTTTGGTAGAATTCTCCAGAGAAGCCGTCTGGTCCTGGGCTTTAATTTTTGGGGAGGGTTTTGATTACTGTTTCTATTTCTTTACTTGTGATTGGTCTATTCAGATTCTCTATTTCTTCCTGACTCAGTTTGGGGAGGTTGTAAGAGTCTAAGAATTTATCCATTTCTTCTAGGTTGTTCAATTTGTTGCCATATAGTTTTTCATAGTATTCTCTTATGATCCTTTGTATTTCTTTGGTATCCGTTGTGATTTCTCCTCTCATTTCTAATTTTGTTTATTTGAGTCTTCTCTCTTTTTTTCTTAGTGAGTCTGGTTAAGGGTTTGTCGATTTTGTTAATCTTTTCGAAGAACCAGCTCTTTGTTTCATTGATCCTTTCTACTGTCTTTTTTGTTTCAATACCCTTTATTTCTGCTCTAATTTTTATTATTTCCCTCCTTCTACTAACGTTGGGCTTTGTTTGTTCTTCTTTTTCTAATTCTGTTAGGTGTTGTTTGAGGTTGCTTATCTGAGATTTTTCTTATTTTTTGAGGTAAGCCTGTATTGCAGTGAATTTCCCTCTTAGGACTGTTTTTGCTGTGTCCCAAATGAGTTGGTATGGCGTGTTTTCATTTTCATTTCTCTCCAGATAATATTTGATTTCTTCTTTAATTTCTTCAATAATCCATTGTTTGTTCAGTAGCACGTTGTTTAGTCTCTACCTTTTTGTCCCTTTCCGAGCTTTATTCTTGTAGTTGATTTCTAGTTTCATAGCATTATGATCAGAAAAGATGCTCGATATTATTTCAACCCTCTTGAATTTATTGATGCTTGCTTTGTTTCCCAAGATATGGTCTATCCTTGAGAATGTTCCATGTGCACTTGAGAAGAATGTGTAACCTGCTGTTTTTGGATGAAGTGTTCTATATATATCTATTAAGTCCATCTGGTCTAATTTTTCATTTAATTCTATAATTTCCTTGTTGGTTTTCTGTCTGGATGATCTGTCCATTGGTCTTAATGGGGTGTTGAGGTCCCCTACTATTATTGTATTGTTGTTGATGTCTCCTGTGTTGGGTGCGGTATATATTTATAAGTGTTATGTCATCTTGGTGAAGCATCCATTTTATCATTATAAACTGCCCCTCTTTGTCTTTCTTTATCTGTTTTGCTTTGAAGTCTACTCTGTCTGATATAAGCATGGAGATACCTGCTTTCTTTTGTTCATTATTAGCTTGGAGTATAGTCTTCCATCCCTTCACTCTGAGTCTGTGTTTGTCTTTGGGGCTGAGGTGTATTTCCTGGAGGCAGCATATTGTTGGGTCTTGTTCTTTGATCCATCCTGCCACTCTGCATCTTTTGATTGGACAGTTCAATCCATTTACATTTAGAGTGATTATTGAAATCTGGGGGCCTACGCTGCCATTTGAGCACTTGTTTTCTGGTTATCTTGCATTTCCTTTGTGTCTCATCCCATGATATTTGGACTACTAATTCAGGTAGGTAAATTTCTGGTTTTGACTTTCTTCTTATTTTTAATTTGTGTCTTTATTCTTGTCATTTATTTATTGGGTACCAGGTGGTTTGTATAAAACATCTCACAGATGAGATAGTGCATTTTCTGATAGCCTCTTATTTCCTTAAATTAAAACGTTCCATCCCTTTTCTCTTCCCCTTCTGTTGTTATTGTCAAATTTTTTTTTTGTCTTCCTTCTTGTGTTGTGAGTGTGTGGTTAAAATGACAGGATTATATTTATTCTTGGTATTTCCCTTCCTTTTATCTTTAATGTTTTATTTAACTTTTGCTAACCTGTTCTGATGGAGAGCAGCTACTTTCTGTTATTGTCCTTCTACCTATCTCCTTTGCTCTGGGTTTTGTAACCCCTTTCCTTTTTTTGATTTTTCAGGTATGAGGGTCTTCCTGACCATTTTTTGAAGAGGAGGTCTTGTGGCAATGAACTCCCTTGACTTTTGTTTATTTGGGAAATTTTTTATTTCTCCATCGTATTTAAAGGGTTTTTTCACTGGGTAGAGTATCCTTGGCTGCAAGTTTTTGTCCTTCAGAGTTTTGAATACATCGTTCCACTCTCTTCTAGCCTGTAAGGTATCTGCTGAGAAATCTGCTGACAACCTTATGGGGGTTCCTTTGTAGGTTATTTTCTTCTGCCTGGCTGCCCTTAATATTTTCTCTTTGTCATTGACTGTTGCTATTCACTACTATATGCCTTGGGGTTGGTCTTCTTACATTGATAAAGTTTGGAGATCTGTTGGCTTCTGTCACATGGAGTTCCATCTCTCTCCCCAGGTTTGGAAAGTTCTCAGCCAGTATTTCTTTGAACAGGCTTTCTGCCCCCTTCTCCTTCTCTTCTCTCTCTGGTACACCTATAATCCTTATGTTGCATCTCCTAATTGAGTCAGATAATTCCCGGAGAGTTTCTTCATTTCTTTTTAGTCTTAGGTCTCTCTCCTGCTCTGTCTGCAGCATTTCTATATTCCTGTCCTCCAAATTGCTAATTCTGTCCTCCATATTATCAACCCTACTGTTCAGAGAGTCCAGATTCTTCTTAATCTCCTCAATTGTGTTCTTCATCTCCAGTATTTCTGATTGGTTCTTCTTTATAATATCAAGCTCTTTTGTGACATAGCTCCTGAACTCATTGAGTTGTCCATCTGTATTCTCTTTCAACTCATTGAGTTTTTTAATAATGGCTGTTTTGAATTCTTCGTCATTTAGGTTATAGATTTCATCATCTTTGGGACTGTTTTCTGGGTACTTGTCATTTTCCTTCTGTTCTGGAGAGTTAATATATTTTTTCATATTGCTTGATGGCGTGGATTTGTGCCTCCGCATAGAGATAGAGTTTAGTTACTACTTCCACTTGTTTCTACTGGTGTGGCGGGGGGAGCAGCTGTTTAGACTGCACCAACCGGGAACCCTGTCAGCTATTGCTGACTGGACCTGGGCCCCTCCTCGTAGTCACAGTGGTCCTCTGCGGTCCCTCATCAGCTGTGGTGGCACTTGCAAGGGGGCCTCAGGCTGCTGGTGCCTACTGTGGTAGACCACCTAGACGTGCTCCCTCCTTGGGGTCTGCAGCAGTGTTATGGGCTTTCCCAGCAGCTGGGAGCAAGATCACCTATATTCACAGCTCTGTCACTGTCAGGGCCCACAAGATCTCACTTGTCCACTATAAGTCCCAGCAGAGCTGTGAGTATCTTCTGCAGTCTGTTGTTAGCTCACCCAGCTGTGCTACTTTTGCCCCAGGGCCTTCCAGCCTTGTGATTGTCGGTCAGTGCCTCTCCACTAGTGCTGTGCAGAGGCTTTCGCTGTGGCTGCTGTGGAACCGTGGATTTTCCCCCTGGGCCATGGAGCTCCACCCAACCCCTGGCCACTCCCATGGGATCACTGGGTCTCTCTTGCCCACTCTGGGACACAGCCGGAGTCCATGAATCAGAGGCGGCTGGTGGGCTGCTGCCCTGCCTGGGATCCTCCTCTCCCAGAGCCTCACAGCGTTCTGATTGCTGGGAGAGGCCTCTCCCCAAAAATATGGAACACTTCACAAATTTGCGAGTCATCCTTGTGCAGGGGCCATGCTAATCTTCTCTGTATCATTCCAATTTTGGGATACATGCTGCCGAAGCAAGGACGCATAGTTGTATATTTTAGCTGTGGGTCCTGCTACTTGTGGCCTGTGGGACACCACCTCAGTGTTGCCTGATGAGTGGTGCCATGTCCGCGCCTGGGATCCAAACCAGCGAAACCCTGGGCCATTGAAGTGGAGTGGGTGAACTTAACCTCTCGGCCATGGGACCAGCGCTGTTTTTTCCCCTCTGATTGACTTTTTTTTTGTTTTTTGAGGAAGATTAGCCCTGAGCTAACATCTGCTGCCAATTCTCCTCTTTTTGCTAAGGAAGACTGGCCCTGGGCTAGCATCCATGCTCATCTTCCTCTACTTTATATGTGGGACACCTGCCACAGTATCTCCTGACAAGCAGTGCATAGATCCGCACCCACAATCTGAACCAGCAAACTGTAGGCCACCAAACTGGAATGTGTGCACTTAACCGCTGCACCCCTGGGCCAACCCCTCTGATTGGCTTTTGAATGCTTAATTTATCTTTCATTCCTGGCCTAAACCCCATCGTTTTTTTCTTTTAAATGTATCGCTGAATTTGATGCTAGTATTTTGTTAAACATTTTTGTATCATGAGAAATACTTGTTTTCATGAAATGTCTTAGTGAATTTTTTTTAATTTAAGTTTTTAATTGTGGTATAATACACATAGCCTACAATTTACCATCTTCACCGTTTTTTAAGTTCAATAGTGTTAAATATATTCACGTTTTCCTTCACCTAGTCTCCAGAACTGTTTTCATCTTCCAAAACTAAAATTCTATGCCATTAAACAACTCCTCATTCTCTTCTCCCACCGTTTCCTGGTAATCACCATCCTACTTTCTATATCTGTGAATTTTACTACTCTAAGTGGAATCATTGTGTGTTTGTTTAATGTGGTAAAATACATATAACATAAAATTGACTGTAAGTGGAATTTACTGCACTCACAATGTTGCACAGCCATCATCACTTTTCTGGTTCTGGAACATTTTTACAACCAAAGGAAACTAGCCACTAAGCAGTTGCTCCCCATTCTCCTTTTCCCACCAACTCCTGACAACTGTTAATTTGTTTTATGTCTTTATTGCTTTGCTGACTCATGATATGTCATATAGGTGTAATCATACAGTATGTGGTCTCTTATGTCTGCCTTCTTTCACTTAGCATAACTTTTTCAAGGTTGGCTGAAAAATGTTACGTTATTTGAATATACCACATTTTGTTATCCATTCATTTGTAGATGGACGTTTGGGTTATTTCTACCTTGTGGCTATTGCAACTAGTGCTACTATGCGTATTTGTGTACAAGTTTTTGTTTGAACACTTGTTTCAGTTGTTTTGAATATATACCTAAGAGTGGAATTGCTGGGTCTTATAGTAGTTCTGTATTGAACTTGTTTTGAGGAACTGCCAATATGTTTTCCATAGTACCTGAACCATTTCACATTCTTGCCAACAATGTACAAGGATTTCATTGTCTCCATATCCTCACCAACACTTGTTATATTCCATTTTTTTAATTACAGCCATCCTACTAGGTGCCAAGTGCTATCTTACTTGTGGTTTTGATTTTCATTTCCCTTTGGGCTGATAATGTTGAGCATCTTTTCCTGTCCTTGTTGACCATTTGTATATCTTCTTTGGAGAAATGTGTATTTAAGTCCTTTCCCCGTTTTTTAACTAACTTGTGGTCTTTTTGTTGTTGTAAAACTTGTTTAGATATTCTAGCTACTAGACCCTTATCAGATATATGATTTGCAAATAAGTCTCTCATATTTTCATTTTCTTGATGGTGTTCTTTGACACACAGAAGTTTTTACTTTAGGTGAAGTCTAAACACTTTTTTCTTTTGTTAATTCTGTCTTTGGTGTCATATCTAAAATACTACTGCTATATCAGAGATCATAACAATTTACCGTATGTTTTCTTCTATGATTTTTATGGTTTTAGCTCTTATGTTTATGTTTTTGATCCATTTTGAGTTAATTTTTGTTTATGGTAAGAGGTAGTGGTTCTTTTGCATGTGGAAATCCATTTATCCCAGCACCATTTTTTGAAGGGACTATTCCATTCCCATTTAACAGTCTTGGCACTGTTGTCAAAAATTGATTGGCCAGAAATGTATGTGTTTATTTCTGGACTCTCACTTCTTTTCTCGTGGTCTATATGTCTATCCTTTACCAATACCACTCTGTTTTGATTTAGTGTAGCTTTTTACTATGCATGAAATAGAAAGGCTCCAAGTTTGTTCTTCCTTTTCAAGATTGTTTCAGCTATTCTGGGTCCGTTGAACTTCCAAGTAAATTTTAGGATCAGATTTTGGATTTTTATAAGATTGCATTGCATTCGTAGATCACTTTGGGAAGTGTTACCATGTTAACAATATTAAGTCTTCCAGTTCACAAACATGGAATGCCTTTCAATACTTCGGTCTTCTTTAATTTCTTTTATCAACACTTTTTAGTTTTCAGCGTACAAGTCTTTCACCCCCTTAGTTAAATTTATTCCCAAGACTTTTATTCTTTTTAATGATCTTATAAATAGAATTGTTTTTCTTTTGGGATTGTTGATTCTTGGTATATAGAAATACAAAAGATTTTTATATGTTGACCTAGTACCTTGAAACTGTGTTGAATTTGTTTATTAGCGCTATTAGTTTTTTGTGGATTCTCTATGTAATTTCTATATATAGGATCATGTCATCTGTGAATAGGGATAATTTTACTTCTTCCTTTCCAGTTTAGATGCCTCTTAGTTCTTTCTGTTGTCTAAATGCTCTGACTTGAACTTCTAGTAATTGTTGAATGGACTGGTGGAAGCAGGCATCATTGTCTTGTTCCTGCTCTTAGTTTTCAGTTTTTCATCAATATGATAAAATGTTACTTGTAGGTTTTTCATAAATGCCCTTTATCATGTTAAGGAAGTTCCCTTCTATTCCTAGTTTGAGTGTTTTTGTCATGAAAAGGTTTTGGATTTTGTCAAAACTTTTCAGTATCAATTGATAGATTCTTATATTTTTGGTTACTCATTCCCTTCATTGTATTAATGTGATATATTGATTGATTTTCTTATGTTGAACTGTTCTTATATTCCTGGGATAAACACTCATTGGTCATGTATAATCTTTTAATATGTTTTTGGATTTGGTTTGCTGGCATTTTTTTGAGGATTTTTGAATCTATATTATAAGAGTTATTGGTCTGTAGATTTCTTTTCTCATAGTGTCTTTGTCTGGCTTAGGTATGAGGTAACACTGGCCTCATAGAATTAGTTTGGAAGTATTCCCTCTCCTTCGGTTTTCTGGAAGACTTTGAGATGGATTGGTACTAATTTTTCTTTAAACATTTGGTAGAATTAACGCATGAACCCATCTGGTCCTTGGCTTGTCATTATAGGGAGATTTTGGATTTCTCTTTCAATCTTTTGTTATAGAACTGTTCAGATTTTCCATTTGTTCTTGAATCATTTTTGGTAATTTTTTTGTTTCTAGCGATGTGTTCACTTCATATAGTTTATCTAATTTGTTGACATAAAATTGTTCATAGTATTCTCTTATAAATCCTTTTTATTTTTGAATAGTTAATAGTAATGCCCCTACTTTCATGTCTGATTTTATTTACATCATCTCATTCATCTATTCATCATTTATATCATCTCTCATTCATCAGTATCTATTTGTCCACATATCGTTCTCCTGGTTTTATTTAGTTCCTTGTCCATGGTTTCTTTTAGCTCTTTGAGTATATTTAGGACAGTTGATTTAGTGTTTTTGTCTAATAAATCCAATGTCTTTGGTTGCTTACTGTAGGTTTCTATGAATTTATTTTTTCCCTGTGAATGAGCCATATATTCTTATTTCTTTTTAAGCCTTGTGGTTTTTGTCATAAACTGGACATTTCGAATATTGTAATATGACAATTATGGAAATCTGCATTTGCCTCTCCTCCCCGGAGTTTGCTCTTCCTTCTGGCAGCTGTTGTCCATTTGTTTAGTGAGTTTTCCAAACTATTTTTGTGAAGACCGTATTCCTTGCCATGTGTAGTCTGTGAAGTCTTTGTTCACTTATCTCTGTGGTCAGCCAGTGACTTGACCTTGAACAACTGAAGCCAGAAAGAATAATGAAAACATACTCTCCTAGTCTCTTCAGATTGTCTTTGATCTGAGGTGTTCCTTCAATGTTTAACCAATTCGCCTACAGCTCTGTTTTAGTCTTCACTGCCTGCTTGTGCAAAGCCCCGAGATCAGCCAGAAGTGCAAGCCTAGGATCCTCTCAGGTCTTTTCTGAGTAAACCTCTGACTCTGGGCATGTGTATTGTACTCTGGATTCCCTGGTGTATGTGGGAGCCATTCACAGCTCTTTTTCCCCCAAGTATCTTCCTTTTGTTTGTTTGTTTGTTTCTGAGGAAGATTAGCCCTGAGCTAACATCTGCCAATCGTCCTCTTTTCGCTGAGGAAGACTGGCCCTGAGCTAACATCTGTGCCCATCTTCCTCTACTTTATATGTGGGATGCCTACCACAGCCTGGCTTGCCAAGCAGTGCCATGTCTGCACCCAGGATCTGAACCAGTGAACTGCCAACCGCTGAAGCGGAATGTGTGCACTTAACTGCTGCACCCCCAGGCCGTCCCCCAGTCTCTTCCTTTTTATCCTCCTCTTTCCCAAGATTTTGGGTCCATCTGCTGCTTGCCCCATCTGCCATTCCTTTCTCCAGGTAGGCTGAAAGTATTATTTATCTTTAAATGCTTTTGACAACCACCACACAGGAATCTGCTCCAGCTGTAGGGAGATGATACAGAAGCAAATCTCTTCACCAGTCCATCAGGGAACCACCAGACAGGTCAAAACACACTCCTACGATTATTTGATAATGGGGTCTTTATTGCCCTCCTGGCACCAGCAATCTGCACCAGAATTGGGCCACCATCTTGTTGGCTAATGTCAAGCTGGGAAATGGGGGATGGTAGGCAGGTAAGCAAAAATGCAACACCACATTTTTACTAAAATTTCCTAGCCTCTTTCTTCATTAAGCAGTCTCCTAGTTGCTGTAAGTTTTTTGTTAGATTCCAGAGTTCTGATAAAGTTGATTTTGCCAGTTTTGCCAGCTTACTGGTTGCTTCAGTGGAAGAAACAGGTTTTGAAGCTCCCTACTCTGCTTTTTTTTGTGACATCACCCCCCATTGTGTGGCTTTTAGATACTTAGAGATTTTCCAGAATACTTCTTTTAATTGGTTCCTAATTTAATTCTCTTGTGACCAGAGACTATATATGATTTTGGTCTCTTTATATTTATTGAAACTTGGTTTAGGATATGATTAGTTTGGGAAAATGTTTTATGTCTTCTTGAAACTAATGTGTATTCTGTCATTGTTCCATATATTGGTCTATAATTGCCAATTAGGTCAAATTGCATGGTTGTTTTATTCAAGTTTTCAATATTTCTGCTGATTTCCTATACATATGTTTTACCTATTACTGAAAAAGTAATGCTGAAATCTCTACCTATATTTACAGACTTATTTGTTTCTCCTTTTGTCTGTCAATTTTTGCTTCACATATATTGAGCTTGTGATATTAGGTTTATACACATTTATGACAGATTTTCTGGATGAGTTGACCATATTATCATCATCATTTGCCTCTTTTATCCCTGATGACATCACTTGTCCTATAGTCTACTTTTTCTGATATTAATATAGCCAACTGCAGCTTTCTTTTGATTAACATATACTCATTTGTGTATATATTTGGTTCTGTGCAGTTTTATCACGTGTAGATTTGTATAGCATTACCATAAGCAAGATACAAAACCATTCTGTTATAAGAATCACTTGTGCTGTTCACTTACAGTAGACATAGCTACATTTTTTACTACCCCTTCCCTAATCCCTAGCAACCACTAATCTGCTCTCCATCTCTGTAATTTTATCATTTTAAGAATGCTGTATAAGTGGAATCATACAGTGTGTAACCTTTTGAGATTGGCTTTTTTTTTCCCACTCAGCATAATTCTTTTTAGACCCATCCAAGTTGTTGCATGTATCAGTAGTTTGTTCCTTTTTTTCTGCTGAGTAGTCCATGGTATGTTTGTACCACAGTTTGTGTAACTATTCACCTGTTGAAGGATGTTTGGATTGTTTCCAGTTTTCGATTGTTACAAATGAAATTGCTGTGAACATTCATATGTAGGTTTTTGTGTGCACATAGTATTTTCATTTCTTTGGGATGTTTTGTCATAAATGCATGTTTAGTTTTTTAAGAAACTGCTGAAATATTTTCCAGAGTGGTTTATCAGTTTATGTTCCCACCAGCAATGCAAGAGATCTAGATCCTCTGCATTCTTGCCAACATTTGTTATAATTATTTTTTATTTTAACCATTCTAATAGGTATTTAATGTTATCCCATTGTGATTTTAATTTGCATTTCTCTAATGGCCAATGATGGACGTTATTTCATGTGCTTATTTGCCATCTATATCCTCTTCAGTGAAATGTCTGTTCATCCTTTTTGCCCATTTCCTGTTGGGATGCTTGATTATTTATTGTTGAGTTTGAGAGTTCTTTATATGTTCTATGTACAAATCCTTTGTTGGCTATGTAGTTTGCAGATACTTTTTCTTAGAGTATAGCTTACCTTTTCATTCCCTTCACAGGGTCTTTTATAGAGTGAAAGTTTTTCATTTTAACTAGGTCAAGTTTATCAATTTTTTCTTTTATGGATCGTGCTTTGATTGCCAAGTCTAGGAACTATTTGCCTAGCCATAATACCTAAAGATTTTCTCCCTTTTTTCCTAAAAATTTTCTAGATTCACATTTTGTATGAAGTCCATGATCCATTTTGAGTTAATTTTTGTATAAGGTGTGAAGTTTAGGTTGAGATTCATTTTTCTTGCCTACTGATTTCCAAATCCTCCAACACCATTTGTTAAAATATTTTTTGCACCTTTGTCAGAAATCAACTGGGCATATTTGCATGTATCTCTTTATGAGTTCTGTTCTATTCCATTAATCTATTTGTCTATCCCTCTGTCATCTGTCTTGATTACTGAAGCTATATAATAAGCCTTAATATTGAGTAGAGTGATTCTTCCCACCTTATTCTTTTTCAAAGTTATTTTAGCTCTTCTAGTCCTGTGCCTTTCTGTAATAATTTTAGAATAAGATTGCCAATATCTACCAAAAAACGCTGTTGGTATTTTAATAGGATTATATTAAAGCTATAGATCAATGTTGGGAAGAATTGATATTTTTCTCTAAGTCTTCCAATCCATGACTATGGTATGTCTCTCCATTTATTTAAGTCTTTGATTTCTTTCATCAGCATTTTGTGATTTTTCAGGCTATAGATCTTGTACATGTTTTCTCATATTTATGTCTTAAGTATTTTATTTTCTTTGGAAAAATTGTAAATGATGTTCTGTTTTTAATTTTGTTTTCATGTTTGTTGTTAGTATATAGAAATGCATTCAAATTTTGTATATTTATCTTGAATCCTGCAACCTTGCTGAACTCATTTATTCTAGGAGTTTTGCTGTTGAGTCCTTAAGGAGAATGACAGTCACGTCACTTGCAAATAGGGACAGTTTTATTACTTCCTTTCCAATGTGTACGCCCTTTATTTCTTTTTCTTATATTGTAGTGCTGGCTAGGACTTCCAGTGCTATATGAATAAGAGTGGTGAGAGGAGATCCTTACTATGTTCCTGATTTTATGTGGAAATCATTCAGTCTGTCATCATTAAGTATATGTTAGCTGTAGATTTTTTTGTAGATGTTCTCTATAAATTTGGGGAAGTTCCCTTCTGTTCCTAATTTTATGAGAGTTTTTGTTATGATTGCATGCTAGATTTTGTCAAACACTTTTTCTGTGTCAATTGATGTGATCATATGAGTTTTCTTTTTCAGTTGTTGATAGGTTGGATTACATTAATTGATTTTTGAATGTTGAACCTGCCTTGCATACCTGTAATAAATCTCACTTGTTATAGTTATTTTGATATATTGCTAGATTTGATTTTCTATTATTTTGTTTGGAATTTTTACATCAAAGTTCGTAAGAACTATTGGTGTGGTTTTCTTTGTTTTTACTGTCTTAGTCTGATTTTAGTATCATGGTAATACTAGCCTTATAGAATGAATTAGGAAGTGTTCACTCCTCTTCTGTTTTCTAGAAGAAATTATATAAAATTGGTGCTAATTTGTCTTTAAATTTAATAAAATTCTCCAATGAAACCATCTGGGCCTGGAGATTTCTTTTTAAAGAGTTTTTTAATTACAAATTCAGTTTCTTTAATAGGTACAAGATTATTGAAGTTGTCTGTTTCCTTTTGGTTGGGTTTTGGGAGTTTGTGGTTTTTGAGAATTGTTGTGTTTCTTTTAAATTGTTGAATTTATGAACATAATATTGTTCATAGGTTTGTCTTATTATCCTTTTAATGACTGCAGGATCTGTAGTGCTTTGTTTGTGTTATTAGTGATTTGTAGCTAATCTCTTTTTTTATTCTTGTCAGTCTTGCTAGGTTTATGAGTTTTATTCTTTTTTTTTTTTCACAGAACCAGCTTTTTATTTCATTAATTTTCTCTATTTTTCCTGTTTTCAATTTTATTGATTTTATTCATTTTTGTTCTTATGTCTGTTATTTCCTTCCTTCTCATTCTTTTGGATTTATTTTGTTCTTTTTCTAGTTTCTTAAAGAAGAAACTTAGAGATCATTCCTCTTTTAATGTAAATGTTTAGTACTATAAACTTCCCTCTCATCACTGCTTTCAGTGCATTCCACATATTTTGATTTGTTGTATTTTCATTTTCACTTAGTTCTGTGTATTTTTTAAAAATTTCTGTTGAGACTTACTCTTTGACCCATGGATTATTTAGAACTCTGTTGTATAATTTCCAAATGTTTGGAGATTTTCCTCTTGTCTTTTATTATTGATTTCTAGTTAGGTTCTATGATGATTAGAGAACAATTTTTAAATTTCTTTTGAGTTTTGTTTATGGCCCCAGATATGGTTGATCTTGGTGAATGTTCATGAGCGCTTGAAAAAAATATGTTTATAATTGTAACTCTCCTGCCTGACTTGAGAAACCTGGTTTACATTATCTTTAATATTTTTTATTTTTTTCTTTAATCATCTTGTATGTAGCTAATTCTTCATCTCTGCTGCTATTCCCTCTACTGCACAGAAGCCTTCCTTATCCTGCTGGAACTCTGACTCCCCATTCTGGTCTACCAATCCCCCTCCCATGATGCTCACCCTCTTCTCCCTGCTTATATTCCAGCACACCCATCCAGGCTGTACTCTGCCTGAATGCCCTCCTTATTCCACTCTGGTTCTGACTCTTCATGTTGGGCTGTCCCCTCTACTTGGATGTGCTCTTTCCTCTACTTAGGCTTTGACACTCCACACCACGCACCCCCTTTGCAGTTGTATCTTTCCTACCTTTCTCTGGCTCTGACCTACACATGTTGGTCCCCTCCCTTGTATGGATGCCCTCCTCGCCTACCTCAGGCTCTGACATTCCACCAGCCTGCCCTTTCTTGAGGATAAGCCTTCTTACTCTGCCTGTGCTCTGATACCACACACAGGGCTGCCCCCTGAGTGTATGTCCTCCTCATCCTCTTTGGGGTCTGATAACCTGCTTCAGGTTAACCCTTTGTGTAGATGTTCTCTTCATTCTTTGTGGGCTACTCTGTACCAGCACCCACTCCCAACCTCTGCTTAGACCCCTTACTTACAATATTTGGGCTCTGATTCTTCATACTGGGTCACTTCACCCCCTTGCAAGGATACCCACCTCGCCTGCTTAGGCTCTGACACCCATGCTAGGCTACTCTTCTCCCTGGATGCTCTTCTCACTTTGCTGAAACTCTGACACTTGTGCTGGACTACTCGCATGTGTTGATGCCCTTCTCAACCTGTTTGGGCACTGACATTCCACTGGGCAACCCTTCTGTGCACATGCCCTCTTGATCTCACTCCAGTTCTGACTCTCCCTCATGTAATGGTTTTAGGACCTAATTGTACAGGAAGAAAAGGGAAAGTGGAAAATGAAGAAGAGAAAGAGGAAATGAAAGCTCACCCTTCATTTTAGAAGAGAAAAAAATTTTCTCTTTGAGTGAAGGGCATTTAGATGTATTTCCTTGTTCATAAATAAACACATTGTTTTATATTTATATACTTTGCTTTCCAAATCATGCATATAAAATAAGACAAAAACTCTACTTCTTTTGTGTTCTGCCTACCTTACCTGGTACATTGCTTTTATAACTAATAGACTTTTAAATAAATAGGGAATAATGAAAAAGTATTAATAGAGGATGATTAGGAGGCTAAAGTTTTAAAAGTTGTCTTCATTCATGTCTTTTCAGTAAAAATTAGATATGAAAAATGAAAGTTGTTTCAGTTGTGATAAAGATCAGACCAAATGCGGAAAGCGCCCGAAGATTTAGAAACCTTATATGTTCCTATGACATATTCAAGTATAGCATACTTAAAGAATTTCAGCTATTATGCAGATCTACTAACGTTATTTTAGGGGAGAAGTCACTGAGAGTACTTGGCACCCAACACTGACCATCATCAAGCATATTTTCAAAATAATATAATACTCAGTAGCTCTCAGTACAACGTACAAAACAAAACAGCATATTTTTCATTTATAGAGTGACATTTATAGAGTAATTTGTTTATATGCAATATAAAGGCAAAGTGATAACTATAGGTTCTTTTAAATGGTGCCTTTGAGGTGAAAAGCCTTCCTTACAAAAGTATGGCCCTTTTTATAAAACATGGCCTTGACTTTAGCAGCTTTGGTGGGAAAAACCATATGTGTCCAAATTCTAAGACTAGCTTACCTGTATCTTGGAGGGATCCATTGGGAATCTAGCTTAGATAGTACTGACATTAGTCAATATCTTTATTGGTACTTTGTATGAAAGAATCAGAAAGATTCCTATAAGATTTATTGATGTTTCCAAATGAGAATAAATGTTAATAGAAGATATAAGTAAAATTCAGAATTGGCATAATAACTTGGAAAAATAGATCCATTCAAACAGGCTAAAGACAGTAGTGACAAGTACAGATTTTTACATGCCTAAGGATAAAAATAAATTAGAAATTCATTTTAGAGAAAGACTTACTGGCTAGGTGCAATACATAAAATATATATATATATATCTCCATGGTTCATAATTAAATTTAACCTGAACATGATCAAGCAATATTATGTTAATTGGCAAGAAAACAAATAGATTAAAAAGTCTGGTATGAGTTTTTAATAATCTGTAAATGCTCAGGAAACCTTTTTACTTGTGTTAACTACACTAATAAAAGAATAGAATACAAATACGAATCAAAATTTATGGTCTGTTGGAGAATAGATAACCACAAAGATAAATTAGGAATATTATGAATTATGTAGCTTGTGGAAGAGAGTGTAATAGATGACTTGATATATGGGTTTCAAGTAAATGAAAGGGTTTCCCTGAGGTGTCCAGCATTGATTTACATTTGCAGAAGGATAAGTGGAATATTGATTGATCTTTCTAGGAGGAATTAGGATAGAATTCTTTTTGTTCAAGATTGGTGAATTAAGTAACCTTAGAAAATCTTTTACAGTAAAATTAATGAATTGTTTGCATAGATGAGAAAAGCAGTGTCATTTATGGGGACTTGAAAAATGAATGGCTTTGCAAGATATTGTAGTTTGTGCTGAAAGATGGTGACAGATTTTTATATATGCGTTTGCATTTTTTTACTGAGAATTTTTAAGATGGGGAAGGGTTCCACAGTCTAATGCACAAACTGTACTATAGCTTAGTCTTTAAAGGAAAAAAAGTCTTAAAATAATCTTGGCCACAGTTGCAGTTTTTGATGTATATGAGCCATGTTCTAAGAAGCCTAAAAAAGCCTCCACTATTTTATGTCCTATGCCCACACTCTCAAATAATGCATCGTTCCCCAGTGAATACTTGTGTACTAACTCATTTGAGGACAGGGTTCGTTTTTAGGCTCAGATATTCTGATTTTTCCCAGAGGACAGTTTGCTATTTCTAGTTGACGTTTCTCAGAAGAAAAATAGAAAGTGTAGCACCATTAGTTTCCCATTGTAAAATGAGTAGATCATTATGATTTTATATTTATTTTGATCTTTTATTTTTTAAACTAAGCATAATAACTTTTTTGTCATAATTAAATGTACATTGCAGTGAAATAAGAAAGTTAGACTTAAATTTTTCAGTGACTCAGTTTTTTGTCTTCCTGTTTGAAGCCTTGGTGGATTTTTTCTCTTTTTGGTATAAGTAGTGTTTATAATGAATTATATAGTAAATTTCAGGAAAAAGAATTTTTAACTTGCTCTAGGTAAAAAGGCATTCTCTGAACTTTAATGTAGCTTGACACTGTAGAACAGTTGGTATGCCAAAATTCATTTTCAGATTGTCTGTTCTGAACTCTACAATTCAAAGAATACTTTTTGAGTGAATAGCATGCACTCACCAATCTTTCTCTTGGTTCTGGCCAAATCCTACTTCCTAAAAGAGGTTACTT
The DNA here is from genome assembly GCF_037783145.1 of Equus przewalskii. NCBI lineage: Eukaryota > Metazoa > Chordata > Mammalia > Perissodactyla > Equidae > Equus > Equus przewalskii. The sequence goes on from NC_091837.1 coordinate 58,748,737, forward strand.
TTTCTGTAGCAATTTTTTTCCCTTCTGCATGGCGTTTGGAAACATGTACCATGCCATATGAATGTGGACAGTCTCTTCTGACCTTTTGCTGGATCTGCTCAGAATTATGCTTGGGCCACATTTTGGTTATGAAAAGTTGAGATGCTGCAACTGTAGATACATGTGCTACACAAGTGTATGCTGTAGCTTTTCAGTCTTTTCTGAGACAGTTTTCATTTTTTCAATCCATGGGCTTTATATGTGCAGTTTATTCTCTTTTGTAGTTTATTTTTTATTTGCCTGTTGTAATGTATTCAGATTTCTTAAACCTGAAATCAGCAGGAGAAAAGAAGAACCATTGAGTTAACGAAGAGTGCAGAACAGAAGTTATCTGGAATTCTTGTAAGACTACTTGTTTTGGCTGCTGCCTCAAAATTGGAATTATGGCTGGAATTATGGCATTTGAGATTTGAGTATTTTCAGGTTAGGATTTTAACTGGAAGTGTTTATTCTTACCATATTAACTATCGGGTTTTGATTGAAAAATAATTATTGATCATTTGCTACATAATGATCTACTTGTTCAAAGCATTTATGGAAGAGATAATCAATTTTTGTCATCATATGTTATGCTGAATTTTTTCTGCTAGTTTTTAAAATAATTGATTAATCCAAGACATAATGAAGAGAACTGGATAATATTCAGTTGATGTTTTATATTACTCTTGCAGAAGCCAGAAAATTGCATCTTTATTCTCTCTGTAGTATACCTTGCTCCCTACTTTTAATGTACTTGTAATTGTATATTAAAACTATTGTCTTATTAAAAAAGTAAAACGGCAAAACTGCAGATAAAGTAAAATCCCTCTTTTACACTTCCCGCACGCCCATACACACACTGTTTATGTTTGGGTGGAGTTTGTTTCTTTCTAACTTTGTATTTTGAAATAATTTTACGCTTACAGAAAAGTTACAAAGCTGGAATTTCCATATATCCTTGACTCAGCTTTCCATACTGTTATCATTTTGCCTAACTATGGTATAATTATCAAAACTAAGAAATTAATAGTGGTGCAGTACTATTGTGGGGGATCAAAATTGGCCATCCCAAAATGTGTCTCTTTGACTTGATTATTTTTGAGAATAAAAGACTCTGAAAGAGACTCTGCCGTTCCACCCCAACTGCCTAAAAGAATTTAAGATAGAAGGCCTGTTCCAGGAAGGAGCTAAACATAAGTTAACTGTAGGGTAATGTAAAATATGTCTCTCAGGTCACATTGTGAACAGTTAGCCCGTTTGCATTTCCATCTCCACGTGTGTTGCCTTCCATCCCCTTGAAGTCCCAAACCACTACCCCCAACATCCTCCTTTGTCTTTTGCTGAAAATGATTTTCAAGGTGGAGGTTTTGGCCATTCTGCGAGTGACTCAGTTTTCCTGTGTGTCTCCCATGTATACATGTCATAAAGCTTTGTTTGATTTTCTCATGTTATTCTGTCTCATGTCAATTTAATTCTTAGACCAGCCAGAAGGACCTAGAGGGTAGAGGAGTTGTCTTCCTCCCCTACACTATCAACTAAACTGTAGACTTTATTCACATTTCACTAATATCTTTTTTCTCACCCGATATTCAATTCAGTATCTCACATTGTATTTAGTTGTCACATCTCCTTAAGTCTTTTCTAATCTGTGATAGTTCTTCAGTCTTTCCTAATCTTGACACTAATCAGAGATATTTTGTAGACTCTCCCTCAATATGGATTTGTTTGGTGTTTTCTCTTGATTAGATTCAGATTATGCATTTTTGGCAAGAATACCACAAAAGTGATGTGCCTTTTCAGGATGTCATCTCAGGGGCTATCTGAAATTAACATGTCTTTTTACTGATGATGTTAAACTTGATCACCTGATTAAGGTGGTGTCTTCCAGGCTTTTCCACTGTGAAGTTATTTTTTTCTCTTTATAATTAATGTTAAGTTAGTTAAACAAGGAGGCCATTAGACTGAGGTGTTTTCTAATACCTTAGCAGCCTACTTAAGTGAACCAAACCTAAGCCTATAAATGCCTCATGGTTAAGAAATCAAAACCTAAGGACAAACCATCACAAACAGCCACCTAGGCTTTCCCAAATAAGGCAACCACTTAAGCTGTAGCCAATCAAATAATTTCCTTGCGTTGCTTATATGTGTGTTTTATGAAAGTCTCTCCTCTAGCTCCTATTGGTGGGGGGCTCCTAACCACTTCTGATTTCGGGCTGCGCGACTTGAATTAATTTTTGCTCAAAGTCTTAAAATGTAATATGCCTCACTTTATTTTTTAACATTAATAAATATCATAGTTCTATGAGTTATAATCTAATATTATTGTTATTTATTTTGTTGTTAAAATTGTTCCGGCTTTGAAAATTGGGAGGAAGCGTTGCCTTATTTGAGAAAGCCTAGGTGGCTGTTTATGATGGGTTGTCCTTAGGTTTTGATTTCTTAACCTTGAGGCATTCATAGGCTTAGGTTTGGTTTGCTTGAGTAGGCTGTTAAGGTATTAGAAACACCTCAGTCTAATGGCCTCCTTGTTTAATTAATTTAACAAGAGCTCAAACAAATAAATATATAAGTATGTATAAATAATTATGTGGATAAGTCTGAATGGCTGCAAGAAGGTTGTTCCCAACCTTACAATTGAAAAAAAAAAGGTGAAACAGACTGCAAACTGAGGACGTTTTTTGAAACAATCGGAGAGCTCCAGTCACAGAGCAACTAACTAACCTGAAATCTCAGGAGAGACGTGCCTACAGGGAACGATGAGGTTGTGAGTGCTAGCTTACCTGGGGCAGACACAGCTGGAAATGGGTGAGAATACTTCAGCTTCAAGAGGCAACAAATTGGTGGAGGCCAGATGTGGGCAGGCGAGAGTGGGGAAGCAAATATAGGAGGAGCTTAAACTCTCTTGCAAGCTTTTTCTCCGTAGGTCCCGCTTCACGAAAGCCCTGATAAAGCATCCTTCTTGGTGCAGGGGCCTGGGAGAGGGGAACAGCAGTTGCTATGAAAAAGGCACAGAGTATTTCCTGGATCCTTCTGAATCTCCCCTATGGAACAAAAACCATAAGTTCAGGAGGTGGGGTACAGTAAACTATAGTCCTTAGGGCACTGGAAAAAACCACTGAAGCTAGGGGTGGGCAGAAAATAACCTGGGGGGAACAGGGTTACATGCTAGTCCCAGAACTATAGAGGCGAGACAGGAGCACTTCTGAGACCCAGGCATACAGAGTCTGATTAGCACGGGCCTAATTAGAATAATAGAGACGATCACCCCAACCCACACTCCAACGCCAGACTCACAAATGTCTAGTAAAAGTAACAGTTGAATACTGATGAGAAACACGCAAGAGAAGGACCTTCTAGTAGGGAAGACATACAGTGGAAAGTGGAGCAGACATTGAGAAAAACATCTGGTCCACCTGAAGGGAAGTTATGCCTAGAGGAATTTGAAGCCTAAGGTACACTGACGGTAACCATAGCAACAGTAAACATCAAACCTGCCCAACTAACTTCTGATTAGATAAAGACAATCCCTACACTAAAAACCTAGCCAAAGGAAAGGTCTGCCCGTTACCAAGTATAGAAATTATTTGCCTCAGTCTCTCCTGTCCTACCTAAGATATCCAGATATCAAAATTATGAGGCATACGAAAAGGCAAGAGAAAACAACGTGTGCAAGACACAGAAAGCAGCAGAAGCAAATGCAGTTAGAATTATCTGATGAGTAATTTAACATAACTTATTTTAATATGTTAAAATCTGTATTAGTTATCTATGGCTGTCTAACATTATCACAAAATTTTAGCAGTTTAAAATATTAGTAAGCTTCCTAGAGGCCCTGTTATTTAATTGAGAGGATTGGTGAGGCCCAACCTTAGTGTCTTTGAAGTGTCTTTTGTGTGACCTTTGAGGCATCGACTTTGATCTTTCTGAGGTCTTAACAAAAATTGTACCCTTGGCTTTATCTCTAGAGCGTGTTTTTCCTGGCAGTGTCCTGGCTTTGAAATTTCCTCAGAAGACATTTCTTAGTTTTAGTGTGTTTTGCTTTCTGGAGAGGCTGAGAACTTTTGAAACTGTGAAGTCCTGGCTCATTTTGTTTTAATAGTCTTTCCATCAACTTATCTCTCTCTTCTCCCAATTTACTGTAAGCACAAGAGAGAAACCAGGCAGCACCTTCAATACCTTACCTGGAAATTTCCTTAGGTAGATTAGTTACCCGGTTAATTAGGCACATTCCCTACTTTCCACATTACTAAAGATGATAGTTTTGATAAGCTTTCTGTCACCACATAGAATGCTTCCCCTTCCTGCAATTTCCAGTAATGTCTTCCTGAGACTGAGTTTCTCAGTTCCTTACTGGCGGTGGGCTGGAGGCCTCCCTCAGTTCCCTGTTTCAAGGACCTCTCCATGTTGTAGCTCCTCACTTGGCAACTGGCTCCCATCAGAGTGAGCAAGAGTAGCCAAGACAGAAGCGAACCAAGTCACTATCTTTTTGTAACCTGATCTCAGAAGTGACATCCAGTCAATTTTGAAAGTCACTAGATCCAGCCCATACTCAAGGGGAGGGGATTGGAAGGGATTAAACAAGGACAGGAATACCAGGAGACAGGGATCATTCGGACCAATTTTAGAGGTTGGCTACCACAGTAAACATTGTGATTTTTTTCCTAAATTTACTTGTTCTAATATATTTTCTATGGATTCCTTAATATTTTCTTCATACAAAATTTCTTCATGTCATCTGCACATAAAATTTTACCTTTTTTCCAATTTGTATGCATTTTATTTTATTTTCTTGCACACTGGCTCAGACCTCCAGGCAATACTGAGTAGAGGTAGTAATGGCTGACATTCTTGCATTATTCCTGAAGTACAAAGATAAGAACAGTGTTCTTTTTTTTTGAGGAAGATCAGCCCTGAGCTAACTGCTGCCCATCCTCCTCTTTTTGCCAGGGAGGACTGGCCCTGAGCTAAGATCCGTGCCCTTCTTACTCTACTTTATATGTGGGATGCCTACCACAGCATGGCTTGCCAAGCAGTGCCATGTCCGCACCTGGGATCCGAACTGGCGAACCCCGGGCCGCTGAAGCGGAACGTGCGCACTTAACCGCTGAGCCACTAGGCTGGCCCCAAAGTGTTCTTTTTTTTACTCTTAAAGACATGATAACATAGGTTTTTTTTTAATAGATGCTCTTTATTAGATTGAGGAAGATCCTTTGGTTCCTAGATTGTAGAGTTTTTATCATGAAGAGGTTGAATTTTGACAAATGCCTTTCCTGCATTTATAGGTGATTACATCAGACTTCTCTTTTATTCTATTAACATGGTGAGTTACATCAATTTTCAGCTCTTAAACGAACAAATCCTGCCTTGTTGAGGTAAACCCAATTTGGATGTATTATCTATTTGTATCTCTGGATCTGCTTTGCTAATTGTTTTTTAGGACGTTTTTCAGCTGTGTTTATTAGATAGATTGAACCATAATTTCTGTTTTCCATACTGTCCTTGTCAGATTTTGGTATTAAGATTATGACTACTTCATAAAACAAGTAAGTACTTGAACCAAAAGGAGTAACCAGTGAGTTTTAGAATGTTAACTCTTTTGGGGTGCCAATTTAACATGAATTTAAATGATCAGATATCTCACTGCTCTAAGTATTATGTATCATACTACCTCTTATGCTTTGTTCCTTGGAAAGTATATTTTATCCTTAAGGTTTTTAAAACAATGTGTATTTTCTTCATTTTTCTCTATATCTAATCTTTCTTCGTATATTCAAATACGTTTTTGCTATTTCCATTTTTAATGTCTTAACTACTTGTAGTAATTTTAGAGGAAATCATGCATTCCATGTTTCATCTCAGACTAGAGCCTAGAGCCTTTAACCGCTTATACTTAAGGAGAAAGAAAATCATTTCTTGGTAGGAATACAATAGACACTTCAATGGATTTGTTTAGTATATTCACAAAGTTGTGCAGCCATCACCACCATCAATTTTAGAACATTCTCATTACACCAAAATGAAACCATGCAGCCATTAGCAGTCACTCCCAACTTCCCACCAACGTTCCTAGCCCTAGGCAATCGCTTCTCTGCTTTTTGTTTCAATGGATTAGCCTATTCTGGACATTTCCTATACATGGAATCACATAATATGTTGTCTTTTTAAACTAATTGCCTTAACTTGGCATACTGGTTTCTAGGTTTATCCATGTAGTAGCATGTGTTAGTACCTCATTTCTATTTATTGTCAAATAATTTTTCATTCTATGGATGGCACCACATATAACTTATCTAGTTATTCGTTGTAGCGTAAGCAGCTGACAAGTAGCTTTTTGATTGTAACGTAAGGGCCTGACGTTAAACTTTTTAAAAATTTTTTACATTGCTACATTTTTATAATTAATTTTTTATTGAAGTAACATTGGTTTATAACATATAAATTTCAGGTGTACATCAATATATTTTGACTTATGTGTGGATGACATCATGTTCACCACCCAAACTCTAATTGGCATCAGTCACCATACACATGCCCTTTTACCCCTTTTGCCCTCCCCCTTCCCCTCTGGTAACCACCAGTCTATTCTCTGTGTCTATGTGTTTTTTTGTTCTTATTGTTTTATCTTACAAGTGAAATCACATATGAGTGAAGTCATATGGTATTTGTCTTTCTCTCTCTGACTTATTTCACTTAGCATAATACCCTCGAGGTCTATCCATGTTGTCGCAAATGGCAAGATTGCATCTTTTTTTTATAGCTGAATAGTATTCCATTGTATATATACCATATCTTCTTTATCCAGTTATCCACTGATGGGCTCATAGGTTATTTCCAAATTTTGCCTATTGTGAATAATGTTGTAATGAACAAAGAGGTGCATATATCTTTTCAAATTAATGTTTTCATGCTCTTTGGATGACTACTCAGTTGTGGAATAGCTGGATTATATGATATTTCTATTTTTAAATTTTTGGGAAATCTCTGTACTATTTTCCATAGTGGCTGCACCAGTTTGCGTTCCCACCGGCAGTGTATGAGGGTTCCCTTTTCTTCACGTCCTCTCTAACACATTATTGCTTGTCTTTTTAATAACCATTCTGATGAGCATGAGGTGATAGCTCGTTGTTTTGATTTGCATTTCGCTAATAATTAGTGATGTTGAACATCTTTTCATGTGCCTGTTGGCCATCTGTACATTGTCTTTGGAAAAATGTCTGTTCAGATCCTCTGCCATTGTTGAATCGGGTTGTTTGTTTTTTTGTTGTTGAATTATATGAGTTCTTTATATATTTTGGATAGTAACCCCTTATCAGATTTATGATTTGCACATATCTTCTCCCAATTGTTAGGTTGTCTTTTCATTTTGTTGATGGTTTCCTTTGCTATGCAGCTTTTTTAGTTTGATGTAGTCCTGTTTATTTTTTATTCTTTTGTTTCCCTTACCTGAGGAGACATAATATTCAAAAAGATACTGTTAAGACCAGTGTACTTTCTATTCTTTCTTCTAAGAGTTTTATGGTTTCAGGGGCTAGCTTTGTGGTATAGTGGTTAAGTTCAGCATGCTCTGCTATGGTGGCCCAGGTTTGCAGGTTCGGATCCCGGGCACAGACCTATACCACTTGTCACCTGTGCCATGGTGGCAACCCGTGGAAGAAGATTGGCACAGATATTACTTCCGGGTTAATCTTCCATAAGCAAGAAAAGAGGAAGATTGGCATCAGACGTTAGCTCAGGGCTAATCCTCCTCAGAAAAAAAAATGAGTTTTATGGTTTAAGGTTTTACATTCAATCCATTTTGAGTTAATTTTTATGTATGGTGTAAGATAATAGTCTACTTTCACTCATTTGCATGTGGCTGTCCAGTTTTCCCAGCACCATCTATTGAAGAAACTTTCCTTTCTCCGTTATAAGTTCTTGGCTCCTTTGTTGAAAATTAACTGTCCATAGATGTGTGGGTTTATTTCTGGCTCTTGATTCTGTTCCATGAAGCTGTATGTCTGTTTTTGTGCCAGTACTGTGCTGGTTTTTTTTGGGTTTTTTTTTTTTTTTTGAGGAAGATTAGCCCTGAGCTAACTACTGCCAGTCCTCCTCTTTTTGCTGAGGAAGACTGGCCCTGAGCTAACATCCATGCCCATCTTCCTCTACTATATATGTGGGATACCTACCACAGCATGGCTTTTGCCAAGCAGTGCCATGTCTGCACCCGGGATCCGAACCGGTGAACCCTCTGCCGCTGAAAAGCGGAACATGCATACTTAACCACTGAGCCACCAGGCCAGCCCCAATGCTGTTTTGATTACTGTAGCTTTGTGGTATATTTTGAAATCAGGGAGTGTGACACCTCCAGCTTTGTTCTTTTTTCTTCAGATTGTTTTCACTATTTGGAGTCTTTTGTTGTTACGTATAAATTTTAGGGTTCTTTGTTCTATTTCCATGAAAATTGTCATTGAGACTTTGATAGGGATTGTATTGAATCTGTAGATTGAGTTAGGAAGTATGGACATTTTAACTATGTTAATTCTTCTAATCCATGAGCATGGAATATCTTTCTATTTGTGTCTTCTTCGATTTCTTTCACTGATGTTTTATGCTTTTCAGTGAACAGGTCTTTCACTCTTTGGTTAAATTTATTCCTAGGTATTTTATTCTTTTTGTTGCAATTATAAATGGGATTGTATACTTGATTTCCCTTTCTGCTATTTCATTGTTAGTATATAGAAACAGAATTGATTTTTGTATGTTGATTTTGTACCCTGCAACTTTACTGTATTCATTTATTATTACTAATAGTTTTTTGGTGGATTCTTTATGGTTTTCTATATATAAAATCTTGTCATATGCAAATAGCGACTGTTTTACTTCTTCCTTTTCAATTTGAATCCTTTTTATCTCTTTTTCTTGCCTAATAGCTCTGACTAGGGCTTGCAATACTGTATTAAATAAGAGTGACAAGAGTGGGCATCCTTGTCTTGTTCCTTCTTATTAGAGGGATAACTTTCAGTTTTTCACCATTGAGTATGTTGTTAGCTGTGGGTTTGGCTTATAGACTAAAAGCTGGTTCTTTGAAAAGATAAACAAAATTGACAAACCTTTATCTAGACTAAGAAAAAAGAAAGACGGCAGAATCAGAAACAAAAAAGGAGAAATTATAGTGAGTACCACAGAAATACAAAGGATTATTAGAGAATACTACAAAAAGGTATATGCCAACAAATTGGATGATCTAGAAGAAATGGATAAATTCTTAGAATTATACAACCTTATAAAGCTGAATCAAGAAGAAATAGAAAATCTGAATAGACCAATCACTAGTAAAGAGATTAAAACAGTAGTTGAAAACCTCCCAAAAAACAAAAGTCCAGCATCCTCATGAATTCTACTAAATATTCAAAGAAGATTTAATGCCTGTCTTTCTCAAACTCTTCCCAAAAATTGAAGAGGAAAGGATGCTTTCTAATTCATTCCACGAGGCCAGTATTATCCTGATACCAAAACCAGACAAGGAGAAAACACACATAAAAAATAACAGGCCAGTATCACTGATGGACATAGATACAAAAATCCTCAACAAAATATTAGCAGATTGAATACAACAATACATTACAAATGATCATACACCATAATCAAGTGGAATTTATTCCAAGAATGCAAGGATGATTCAACATCTGCAAATCAATTGATGTGATACACCACATTAATAAAATGAGGAATAAAACTCACATGATCACCACAGTAGATGCAGAGAAAGCATTTGATGACATGCAGCATCCATATATGATAAAAACTGTGAAAAACAATGGATATAAAAGGAAAGTACCTCAACATAATAATGACAGTGAGGGTTTGATTGCTGAGGCATCCACTTCGAAGACATCCATCTCAAATAAACACATTACCAGCTACACAGCTAGATAGAGCCAGGCCACGCCACCCATGAAGTTCCCCTTTTTAGAAAGTCCTAGTTGACCTAGATAATTGACCATATGACTAACTGTTTGCTTGCTTTTCCCTTTCCTCACTTTAATTCCTGCTGTTACGTTTTAAATTCACTGATAAAGAGTGAACACACAAACCCTAAACGCACCCCACCCTCAACCCCAATAAAGACAGAACTCCAGGTCTGCTTGCTTGCTTGCTCTCTCTCTCTAACCACTACCTTGCTGTGTGGCCCTAGATGTGCTGTATACCTTCCAGGACCTATGATTAATAAACTTTATTTTTTCAAACTTTCCTAATGGTTGTTGCCGAGGTGCATCTTGCAATCGTAATAAGAACCACGTGAGTCAGTCCAGCCACAACATTGGTTCCGGTCAGGGAAATGTCTGGGGGCATGCCACAAATAGTACAGGCCCAGGAAGTGCCCACAAGCATTTCTAGCCCATAGTATCACTATCAATAGGCTGAGAGCGACACAGAATATCCATTGATGGACATTTGGATTGTTTGTACTTTTTGGTTTTATGGATTATACTGCTGTGAACATATATGTATAAATGTTTGTGTGGACATGTTTTAATTTCTCTAGGAACAGAATTGCTGGGTCATATGGTAACTCTGTGTTTAACTTTTGGAGGAATTGCTGGACTGTTTCCCAGGCTGTGCCGTTTTACATTTCCACCAGTAATGTATGAGAGTTCCAGTTTCTCCACAGCCTTGCTAATGTTTGTTTTTGTCCTTTTGATTATATCATCCTAGTGGGTATGAAGTGATATCTAATTGTGGATTTGCTTGTCATTTACCTAATGACTAACAATGTTGAACATCTTTTCATATGCATGTTGGCCATCTGTGTATCTTCTTTGAAGAAACAGCTATTATCCTGTTAAATTGAGTTGTCTTTTTATTGTTGAGTTCTCAGAGTTCTTTATATATTCCATTTACGCGTCCTTTATCAGATACATTATTTGCAAAAATTTTCTCCTATTCGGTGTGTTATCTTTTCACTTTCTCGATGGTGTGCTCATTTAAAGCACATAAGTTCTTAGTTTTAATGACGTCCAATTTATCTATTTTTCTTTTATTTCTTGTGTTTGGTGTCATATCTATGAAACAATTGCCTAATCCAAGGTCACAAAGATGTATGCCTATAAATCTTCCAAGAGTTTATAGTTTTAGCTCAACTTTATTTTTTTGTGTTTGGATAGCAAGTTGTCCCAGCACTATTTGTTGGAAAGACTATTCTTTCCCTTTGATTTTCTTGCTACCCTGGTTGAAAAGTCAATTTACTGTTAATGTGAAGGTTTATTTATGTTCCATTGATCTATATGTCTATTCTCATGCCAGTACCACACTGTCTTGATTACTATAGTTTTGTAGTAAGTTTTAAAATTGGAAAGTGTGCATCCTCTAACTTTTTCTCCTTTTTCAAGAATATTTTAAGTATTCTGGGTCCCTTTCATTTTCATATGAATTTTAAGATCTGATTAGTTTGTCAATTTCTGCAAATAAACCGTCTGAAATTTTGATAGAGATTGAATTGAATCTGTAGATCAGTGTCAGGAGTACTGTCATCTTAACAATATTCAGTCTTCCAATCATGAACATGGAATGTCTTTTAGGTCGTTAATTTAGGTCTTTAATTTTTTTCAGCAATGTTTTGTAGTTTTCAGTGTACAAGTCTTGCTCCTTGTGTTGAATTTATTCCTTTGTGTTTTATTTTTCTTGGTGCAGTTGTAAATGCAGTTGTTTTCTTAATTTCTTTTTGGAGTCGTTCAGTGCTATTGTATAAACATGCAGTTGACTTGTGTATATTGATCTTGTATCCTGTAACCTCACTGAACTCCTTTATTAGATCTAATAGTTTTTTAGTGGATTTCTTAGATTTTCTATGTACAAAATCATGTCATGTAATATAGAGATGGTTTTACTTCTCCCTTTAGAATCTAGATGCCTTTTATTTATTTTACCTGCCTAGTTGTCCAGACTGTAACCTCCAGTACCGTGTTGAATTGAAATGGCAAGAGCAGACATCTTGGTCTTATTCCTGATCATAGGGTGACGAATTCAGTTTTTTACCAGTAAATATATTAGATGTGGCTTTTTCACAAATGGACTTTTACAGGTTGAGGAAGTTCCCTGTTCTTCCTATTCATTGAGTGTTTTTTTTTTTAAATCATTAATTGTTGTTGGATTTTTTCAAACACTTTTCTGCATCTGCTTAGATGATCGTGTGGTTTTTATCCTTTATTTTATTGATATATGGTATATTATGTTACTTGATTTTTGAGTGTTAAACCAACTTTTCATCTCTAGGATAAATCCTAATTCGTCATCTTATATAATCTTTTTTTATGTTTCTGGATGTTATTTGCTAGTATTTTGTTGAGGATTTTTGTGTCTTCATTCACTAGATATTGTTCTGTAGTTCTTAGAGCCCTTTTGAAATAGATTGGTATGTCTCTGATTTCTTGAAGTACCTGTATTCCTTTAGACAGTACATTATAAATAATAGCCAAATGTTAAAATTTATAAAGAGGGCATTAAGATGATTTCGCTGAAATGTTTCTTAATGATGAAAGCCATTCTTTTTCACCATGCATTTACTTTTGCTTGAAAACAGTATGTTCCTTTCTGTTTGCTAGATGTGCCATGAAATCTGTTCCTTCCTTCTCTAAATCTTACCCACTAAGTTGATATTCATAAGTTATAAAATGTACACGGCATACCTACCTCCCAAACACAGGGAAATAAATAGGGGAAGAAATTTTTCTGGTTTACCATTGGATGAGCTGTAGTTCTGTTTGGGACGGAAGTTTTGCTGCCTTGACCTTGTGTTTCTTTCACGTTAGTGTACATGTCCCCGTTCCTGGAGTATCTGGAAGAACACGAGGGCTATGCAAAGCTATAGAATAAACCTCTTTCTAGAACATTAGTTTTACTAAAAAATTTAGAATAGATGGTGTGGGATAATTTTTTATATTAAGACAAGATTGTTTTATGGAGAAAAACACAAAGTGTGCAGGGGTGTTTAAAACATAAGACTCAAAGAAATTCAGTAATTTCAGCACAATTTTCAGCCCAACCTTTAAGAATATGAATTCCCTCTCTTATTTTTTTTTTTTCGAGGAAGGTTAGCCCTGAGCTAACTACTGTCAATCCTCCTCTTTTTGCTGGGGAAGACTGGCCCTGAGCTGACATCCATGCCCATCTTCCTCTACTTTATATGTGGGACGCCTACCACAGCATGGAGTGCCAAGCAGTGCCATGTCCACACCCGGGATCCAAACCAGTGAACCCCGGGCTGCTGAGAAGCAGAACATGCGAACTTAACTGTACCACTGTACCACGGGGCGGACCCCTGAATTCTCTTTTCTTGTTAAGTAAGAGTACATTTTGTGGAATTTTTTGAGGAATACTGTGAGGCATTAAATAAAAGCTGACAGTGGTGATTTCCTACTTTACGAATAGGCTATTGTCCTCCTTATAAATAATTAACAAACCAACACTGGGAATATCCTCTTGTTGAGAGTTTTAACCTTTTTATCCTATTAGTCAAATATTTCCCTTTCTTATATTTATATTCTAATTTTTTTAATTAACTCATTGCTGTATTCTAAATGAAATAGAGCATTTCGTCTTTTTATGTTATTTTGTGGTCTGAGAATGTTCCATGAAAAATGTAGGTATTTTCTCATACATATACCTCATGGGAAATATTAAACGTAAATTAAACAGGAAGACAGATTTCAAAGTGGATATCCAAATCTTGAGGTTGTCTTATTGGCAGGCTCTCTGCATTTAAAGTCTGTATTCATATACTTGCTCATATTAACTATGCTAATAGGCCACAAAGAAGCCATGCATATCTTTATATATAGGCCTGTTGAAGAAGTGTTGCACTTTGTGCTTAACAGAGCTTGTTAATTTTATAGCCTTCTAGAGCATAATAATTGCTAAAAGGTAGTCTAACGATAGCAGCATAACAAAAAAGATTTGGAAAAAAAAAGAGCCCTGTTTAAATAGTGTAGTGACAAATTTTTCAAACATACCCAGAAACTAAATTTAGAAGAGAATGATTTTTCTGGGTAGAACACTTTAAGTTTTGGGAAAAGCTCATCGTACATTCTGGTGTTATGGAGTATATGTACAAGCATTTTGCCTTCAGTGATCCCTAGAGTTTTCATGTGTTTCCTTTAAGTCCAACAAAGGGAGTAAGTAAATTTTGCGTTATACCTATATGACACCTGTATGTTCTGACCTAGTAGACTCTAGAGATAATCTCTGCCTTTAATTTAATATTAAGGTAAACTTGGCAATCTAATTTTTTGTTACTGTTTTTATGGCCCTGGAGCATTACTTGTTTTTTTTGTTTGGTTTTTTGGGTATTTTTGGTGAGGAAGATTGGCCTTGAGCTAACGTCTATGCCCATCTTCCTGTACTTTTTATGTGGGATGGCACCACAGCATGCCTTGGTGAGCAGTGTGTAGGTCCACGCCTGGAATCCAAACCCTTGAACTCTGGGCCACCAAAGTAGAGTGCACAAACTTAACCACTATGCCACTGGGCCTGCCCCTGCTTGTTGAAGAAACAAATCTTTGAGCCATTCCTCATATTTATATGGCTTTTATGAATGAGATTGAAACTATAGAGAACCATTGTTAGGTTCCTGTTGAATACCTCATAATTGAATAAGGTTACTGTGATTATTTTTCCCTATGGTAGGAAATTTTCGGTAAATATTTTTTAATAAGTACGTGAACATAAATGTTCTCTTATCTACTTATGGATTTTCCTCTTCAGTCTTGTCTTTAAGATTTTATCAATCTAAATGGAGAGATTTTGCTGCATATTTTTTCACCTCAACAGTGTTTATTCTCTCCTTAAAATATGTATATAGCATCACCTATTTATCTTTATTTTATGCACAATCCTACAGGTTTGTCACTTCCTTTGTCCTGCATTATTTATCCTCATGCTAAATTTTGTATCTTTGCACTTTTTAATATTTCTCTTATTATCTACTACTTCCCTTATCCTGTGGCTATAGCTTTTATCTAGATTATAATGTTATATACCATGTACCCTGAGCAAATGTTTGATAACTTCTTTCTTGTTTCTTTACAAATGCTCTCCATATTTATAAAGGACATATACAGTATCAGGATATTTATAGTATAGTGAAGGAAATCATAGGACTTCAGCTGGGAAGAATTTTTAAAATTGTCTAGTCTAGGCTTTCTTCTTTACAAGTGAGAGTAATGACGCCCAGAGAAATAAGCACACTTTGCCAAAGTCTCCAAGTGTACTTATCTTCTGATTTACAGTTTGGAGGTTTTACTTGATCTGGAACAGTTTCTTGACAAAGATGTTTCAGAAGCTTTTTGATAGATCAAAGAGGAGCAATTTGGATGGTAGAAATAATAAATAGTACAAATACTTGACAATTTTAGAAAAACTTATAGGCAATGGGGAATTACTCTGAAAGATGTTAGTGCAAATGTGCTTGAGAGAAATAACAAGAAAAGGGAAGGCATTGTAAAGAGATGACAACAGGAGACAGGGTAACCTGACACTAGAGTATAAATCCTCTTAAGATATATATATTTGTTCTTTGTTTATTGTCTGAATTGCTTGTAATTGTATCCGTTTTAGAGATTATCCTCTTAGAAAGAAGAACCTGAGTCCCGTTCATAGGCCTATTAGTATGCTAAACATAAATAATAGAGATTGGGGAAATGATTTGAATGTCATGATGAGCAAGAAGAAATCAACCTATTTTTTGAACACTACTGTGTACCGTGCACTTTCACACAAATTATTTCCAAGACAAGGTACAATCAACTCTTAAACATTCAAAATTCTAATTTTTATTCTGTTATCTCATTGATTTCAATATCTCCACCAGAAGGCTAGCAGCAAACGAAAGGCTATGGAGTTCATGTTATTCAGAAATTGCTCTGGGAGAGTAGGCATCTGGGGGGAAGTAAATTTAGGAGAGCAGAGGAAAGGTTTGGTTTCCCTGTGGGTTTCACTTCACATATCTTGGTGTGATCTTGTAGCATAAATGTGTTGTACTCTCCTTGGAGAAATAAGCACCAGTAACAGAGAAACTTAGGGCTAATATCTCAGCACAGAATTAACATGAAAATTAGGCTTGTCATTTCAAGATAAGTTTTAATGTTATTGTTTAGTATTTTGTTGTTTGTTGTTTTTTTCCCTCTCTGCTCTTGTCAGAAACCACCCCATTTTGGTAGGATTGAGTTGGAATACTTTTCAAAGTTAAATGTTAAAGGTACTGATGTTTTTGGTCAGTGTTTTTAAATTTATCATCATTTTTGGGCTAAGAATAAATATAGTGCAAAGCTTTTTTTGTGTTAATGCCGTCTTTTTATCCCAGTTCAGTTATTTATATGCTACTGAGGAATAAAGGGTATCAGTACTGGGAAAAAGAATAAAATTGTCTATGTATATTTAGTGAAATGTTTGTGAGATATATATATGTTGTCAATTTCATTGGCAGGATTTAAATAAAAGTGTGAAAAAGATCTAAATAAAAATAAATTGTGCCTATTTTGATATTGAAGAAATGAAACCTATGTTTTAAAAATTGGATATTTTTGTGTCCTGGATTATAATTGGGAACCTATGTTCTGTGGAGGATTTTCCATATTTAAGATGCTTCTGAAGATTGGAAACATTCTTGATGTAAAGATCACATGCATAGTTTATTATAAAGGTGTGGAAGAAAGGTTAATAAAAAAAAACAGAACATACAGTATTTCCGAAGAAATCAGCACGCCTCTGGAAGAAATCTAGTTTTGGTAAACTGCAGCTGTAGGCACATATTTTATTTTATTCTCATAGGCATTTTCTTTTTCATTTTTTTATTTCTTTCAGAGTAAGTGAGGAAAAGGAAGTGACAGAAGAACGACTCAAAGCTGAGCAGGAATCATTTGAGAAGAAGATCAGGCAGTTGGAAGAACAGAATGAACTGATCATCAAAGAAAGGGAAGATATCCTTTTTGAAAGTCCTCTTTTTTAATGTGCACAAAGTTTGACTCTTTCATGAAGAAAATTTAAACTCCAGAGAAATAATTGCTCTAATTTATAACAGGGAGTAAATCTGCATGGGCTGCCATTTCTAGGCAATCAGAATGACACTTAACAGCATGTGCAGTTGCTTCCTTTTGCTTGATACGGCCATCCAGCTGTTCTGCTGCTGCTGTTATCCTGCGGAGCACATATTTGTCAACTAAAAAAGACAATAAGAAATTTGGGCATGAAAATGTGGTGTTGGAACTTTATTAAATTCTGTTCCACAACTGTAATTGAGCCTGAAACCTCTTTGTAGTTGGTATTCTTTCTAGCTAAAGCTTTGACTGTCCTAAGGAATTCTACTCTAAAATCATAAAAATAAAAAAACCCATCATAATTTGTAAATGTTGTAATAGCTAAGTGTTTACGCTGCAGCATAAAACCATCAAACTATTTTCATGAGGAGAAAACTACTAGGTTTAGTACTAGAGGGGGTGTGTGTGAATATATATATTACATTATTTGTAAGAAAGTAAAATAAAAACTAGTGTTTTAACTTAAGAGTTGTAGTTTAAGGGATATGTGAGGTAAAATAAGTGTATTTCTGGCATTTCTTTTGAATGGGTAGAATTACCTATCTTGGAGTATTTTTTGCAGTGCTGTTGATATAAAAGAGAAGTGACTATCTCTAAAGTTAGAGTGATGTATCGGCCAGCTAAACTAGTGTGTGAATGCTTGAAGGAGTCATTGTCCTTATTGTCAGTACCATCATTAACTTGATTGTTATTAATTATTTCAAAGATTGTTCAAGTGTCAAAGATGATCATATATTGACAGTAAGTATACCTTTGTCAATACCAGGGAAATGGAAGCATAAAGATAAATTAATTAGCTTCAAAAAAAGCACAAGAAAGTAACTTGTGAATATATCAATATGAAAAATGAGTTCTGAACTTTTGTTTTTCAAACTGGTCGTACACAGTTGGAAATTAATATCATCAGAATTCTCAAACTTGACTTGCTGAGTAGAACATTCATAAGGCTTATTGGCCCACAATTGTAAAGGAGAACTTTTTCAATTTTTTTTTTTTCTATATCTTTTTAACCTTTCATAATTGCGCCTTCTCTTTTCTTTGCCCTCATTGACTTTATTATCCTGGGTTTGTGACTCTCAGGCTAGACTCTTGGGATTTTCTTCCTGCTGCTTTTCTCTTAAGGTTAAAGTAGTGCTGTTTAGTCAGAATTCACAACCATCTAGGCTCAGCCAGTTTTGGTCTTTCACTTCTTACATGGAGTAGTGACTGGGGACCCTAACACTTTGTAGAAAAGGTAGATTAAGAACGCTTTTGGGGCCGCTGGCCCGGTGGCACAGCAGTTAAATGCACACGTTCTGCTTCAGCGGCCCGGGGTTCACTGGTTCAGATCCCAGGTGTGGACATGGCACCGCATGGCACACCATGCTGTGGTAGGTGTCCCACATATAAAGTAGAGGAAGATGGGCACAGATGTTAGCTCAGGGCCAGTCTTCCTCAGCAAAAAGAGGAGGATTGGCAGCAGTTAGCTCAGGGCTAATCTTCCTCAAAAAAAAAAAAATGAATGCTTTTATTTGCAACAAGAATTTGCTTTACAGGGTCTGTTTTTCATCTCTGGAGATAAGTGCTCTCTGACATTGGTTCAGTGGCTTAAAGTTTTCAGTGCTGACATCTCTACAATTCTCTCAGCTTTTTCTGATAGTTGCAAAATTCCAGGTGAAAAATGGTTGCTCCAATTCCAGGTATCGTATTTGCATTAAAGCAGGAAGAAAGGGGGAGGAAGAGGTCCTGGCAGTTGTGATTCCTCCTCCTTTTTTAAAAAAAACATAAAATCTTTCTCAAAGCACCCCCCCCCCCGCCATGTTTCATAAGATATTTATTGTCCTGAACTTTATTACATGGCCATGCTAAGCTTCAGGAGAGGCTGAGAAGGTGAGCATTTGGTGTGTCCAACTTATATAGTGGAAGGCAGCATGGGAGAAGGGGATTGGGAATGAAGTCAGCCTCCAACTCTGTCTTTTAGCAGAAGTAGGGGAATAGAATCCACTTTAATATAGGGGAGAGGAGGTGATACCTTGACCTTCCAGAGACATAAAAATAAGTGTTAGGTCTGGTGGAATTGGGGTGAGTTGAGGAAATAAAGTGAGAGAGGGAAATAGCAGACAATTTAGAAAGCCTGGCCACAATTAGATTGGGTTTGTTTATCTGGTGATATGCTTAACAAAAATGTGTTGCTATCTGTAAAAGTAGAATCTAATTTCGGATATTTAACACTCTTAAGGTCAAGATTAATTGTATTTAGTGCTGAAGCAGTCTAAATTCAGTATGGATATGAATGATTTCTTCTCTCAGGCTAAATATTAAGCTACCCTAGATAATTGTACTGACACAATTTTTCCTGTTTTCCCCATGACTTAGCCCAGGGCTCAGCAGACTACTGCCGTGGGCCAAATCCAGTAGAGTGCTGGCTAAATCCAGCCACGCCCGATCATTTATGTACTGGCTGTGGCTGCTTTTGTACTGCAGCTACAAGTTGAATAGTTGCAAGAAAGACGCTGTGGCCTGCATAGCCTAAAATATGTACTATCTGACCCTCTAGAGAAAAAGTTTGCTCACCTCTGATCTATTTTATAAGCGTAAAGGAAAAGGCATATAAATCAAGTCAGAGACTTAGACACGTGGTCTACATACTACATATAGTAATGAAAGTCTCTGACTTGAGCACTTATTATTATTGTGATGAAGATTGGAGTAAATGTTAGACCATTATCAAAAATTGAAATGGTTTCATTAATTAGTTTAAGATTTTTTGAATCACCAAATATAGGTGGTATTTGTGGAACTTGTCAAAGAAGGAAGAAAGGAAGATATGATTAAAAAACAGAGCCATCCATGGTTTTTGCTCCAAGTAGATTGCTCAGGTACAAATCCCCTTTACCAGCATAAACCTGTCAAAGGTTAATATAGATGATTTTACAGTACATAAAGTTCTACAAAACTTAGAAACATAAAACAAGGTTATAATTTAAAACAATATAATTTTAACTACAGATACATTTACCTATCATACATTAATGATTCAGACTCTTTCATATACATGAAAACATAATTTCAGATCATTTTTAAAGTCTCTTTCTTTGTGAGGAACTATATGAATTCTGGTTTTTGACATTTTAAAGATGTGTTATACTAAATTTAGGGGGGTTTTGTTTTAAAAGTTCTAATAACTTGATTCGTTGATCACTATACAAACGCATACCAGTCCCTTAATGAAAAAGAGAAGAGATATTGTGCATGTTTTCATTTGGATCAGGCTTTTGAAAGATTTGTTGTTACAATAAATAGAGAATATGTTATTATTACATAAAAATTCTTGATAATTTTTAGTTTGGAAAAGAAAGCTTATTTCCTGAGAACTTAACTGTGTAAATGAATATGCCGTTTATAAAGTCAAGCAGTCTGATGAACCTAGTAGATTTTTGTCTAGCTAAATGAATTGAAAGGAGAGATAAATCTGAAACTTAGAGGGAACTATGTCCAAGAGGAATAATTCCTAAACATGTTAGCATGTAACAGTATAAGACACAGAAGATGTAGCCATTAGAAAAGTCGATTAATATTCGAGCTAATTGTATTTCCAGAGCATATGCCTCAGGTCATGATGTTATCTGAAGCTTACAGAAGGGAAGTAAACTCTGATGTTTACTGACTTCACTGTTTTAGCTAGCACAGCAAGAGAGGTGACAGTGAAGAAACCACAAAGGGCTATAGCTTGAAATCCTGTTTTAGCTTTGACCAGCTATCTGATTTTGGGAAAGCTACTGAACTTCTCTGAGTCTCTTTTCTCATCTATAATATATGGATAGCTAATAATGCCTTCTTTGCAGGCCTGTTGCAATTGATAGTTTCTTTACATTATGTTTGAAAAGAACCTAACAGTGTCTTGTACTTAGTAGGCACTGAAAAAATACAGCAATTCTCATTATTACTAAATTAATATAGATGAGGGATGAGATGACTAGACCCTCTGTTTCTCCTGTCTGTGCCTCTCTTCACTGGGGTTTTGATGGTTTTCATTAGGCTATGCAAGTGCTTAGGTGTTTAGAGGCACAGTAGGAAAGGGAAATTGATCTCTTCTCTGCCTTGTCTTCTAATTTCTGTGAAAGAGGAAACCTCTTTGTGCCACCTGTACCTGTTGCATGCTGACTGGAGAGGAAACTAAGTCTTACTTTCCTCTCCCAGAAACCAGACTGACAGAGATGTTTGTGTTTTTTTCTCCTTCTGGTCCTTTTCCATTATCTCTCTGACTGGAACCTAGTAAATCAAAGAGGTTTAGAGGTGCTTAGCTGAGATCCTTGAGCCCATTGTATGAGTGGTCATTTTAGAAACCTTGCTCTAGGAAGAAAGAATTTTAAAGGAAATAACCTTAACCTTTTGAGGACTGTTTTAGAATGAGCCAAAGGTTTTAGTATGTCTGTGGCGAAAATATACTAGAGAAAATTCACAAGAATTTCATCTAATTATGTAAAAGAATTCATTAGTTGAAATAACAGTAATACTTCAGAGGTATTCAAAACTTTCTGTTTAACTATACATCTCTGCTTCAGGAGCCAGACTACCATGATCCATTAGACTTTTACTAAAGATAGCAACCATACTGCAGGAAGCTCTGTCATAGATTTGGGTGGGGTGGTGTTGGGTAGGGAGGGTTGGGAAGGATAGTAAAAATAAGTTTCATGAGAAAGGAAATAAGTTTCAAAAGAAAATTCAATCTCTCCCTTCTAGTTAATCTTTTTGGCCTTTCCTAAGAGAAGGCAGGAGATTTTGTAGTCGTGGAAATAGTTCTGGGAGAATTAAAGATCTGAAAATCTTAAAATGAAGAGGGCTATAGACAAAGGAGATGGTGTTTTGGTGTCTGGCAGTGTGATATACTAATATAGCAAGTATGTATGTCTCCAAACACGTTATCAACTTTGATGAATCTTGGCCTTTTTGTTTTGAATAAATATTGGGCTTTTGTTTTTTGTTTACAAATTTAATTCTATAGTGATAGAATATATTCTGTGTACTTGGATAAAGTCAATTTATTCCACTTAACAAGCCCTAGACAATATTGTTTTATTAATCTAATACTTATCTTTAACACCGTAGAAGTTGTACTCTTTGAGTCCATTTTTGTTTGTTTGTTTTGTGATGCTGTATAACTTTAGCAGGTTTTGGACCATTATTATTGTGTATTGTCCTGGAGTGTCATTTTAAATCACAATAACAGGTTTAGTAACTCTTTCCATTTGTATTACAGAGAAATAAGCATGTTTAAGGAAAGAACTGATTGTTACTAGTTTTGTTGTTGCCTAAACTGTTCTTAAAGATTCTTTTGTTCTCTTAAAAATATTTAGATATTAATGCAAAACACAGGGAGGAATTGATGATAAATGTTTGCAGAAAGTAAAAAGGATTATAAAATTTTATCCATATCCTTAATTTCATTCCAGTAAGCCTTGAGGGGTTAAATTACTCTGTGATAGTGAGTTATATTTACACTTTACTTTTCTGGAACTCATCCAAGAATAAGAATAGAGAGAAGTACTCCTCAATGGCTCTGATCCCCTATTTTTGCACTTTTCTTATATGAGAGTTCCTGAGGCTGTAATATGGATAATAATAAACATTATCTGGTGACTAGTTTATAAGTCCATTGAGATTAACGACAGAAAACTAGAAGTAGAGAATGGAGCTACAGTGAGAAGGTTGAAGCTAACTGGGGAGTTGACAGGGAAACTTAAAAACCACATAAGAACTGAAAATGTACAGCAGTCTAGAACGCTGCCCACATAGATTTATCCCAAGACCATCATTTATTAAATGCAGTACAGTAGTTAACATTCATAATGATGGTTCTGAGGCATCAAAATAATGCTAAATTGTTTTTATCCCTGTTACTTTTTAGTACTTCTAGTACTTGTATTAGTAAGACATCTTACGTTTGTATATTGGTTTTCTATTTACAGAGCACTTTCACTTATGCTTTTTAATCTTCACGATAACCTGGTTAAATTAGATGAGGCAGATACTCTTGTCATCATTTTACAGATAAAGATATAGGTCTGAAGAGGTAAGTGTAACAGCCCCTTGCAGAGTTGAGTGAAATCTTTTGACACCAGGTGTTTTTCCATTATACCAAATTATTTCTGCAGCAGTGAATGATACAAATAAGCCTTACATTTCTAGCCTGATTTATAGTAAAGCACAATTTTATGAAAATTTTAATGTATCTTACTGTGCTTTTTATACAATGTTGGTTAAACAGTTTTTTGGTACTGAAAAGAATATAACCTGAGTTATTCAGAAATCTAGATATGTAGAATGTTCATGAGATTTTCTTCTATTTTGGCATTTCTATTCAGTCACCACGTCTTTATGCTTTTCCTTCTGAAACATTATTCTGAGCCCATTTTCTTTTGCTATTTTCCTGGACACTTTACTGCATTCCTACATTACTGTATAGTATCCTTTTGTCCCTTTCCCCATTCTCACCAACTATTTTTTGATTGACTTCATTCCATCACTGTTGCCAGATTAATCTTTCTTAAGGACTGTTTTTATGACATCACTTTATTACATCCAAATCGCTTTTTAATACCTTTCCTTGGCTTCTATGGCCTAAAATATCAAACGCATATTCTTAACTCATAGTCAAGCGCTCTGTTACTGATATCACATAATATATGTGACCTTCATTTTAATGACTCTCTTGTATGGTCCCTACATACTAGGTAGGAAAGACGCATTGGTTTTTCCTACTTATTACAGTTTATTTCTATTTCTTTGTCATTGTTCCTTTTACTAGTTTTCTTCTTCAAGACTTCTTTAAGACGTATTCTCTGATAATTTTTTTTTTTCAGTATTTGGCTCTTAGAATTCTTCAAACATTTTCACCTGTACTAACTGCCCTAACTTGTGTATTTTATGGTTCTTTGGGCAGCTGTGGTGTTTTTGTGACAGTATTGGATTTTGAATAAGAAAGCGTATGTCAGGCTCTTGGATCAGCTGCTTTATACCTTTATGACTTTATACAAGTCATCGAATGCAGGAGCATTTCTGTGGCATTTTAGAAGAAAAAGCTGATTTGCAGTGGCTTTAGACTTGAGTAGTGGTGAGAAAGTGAAGGCTGTGAAGAAGAGGAGATATTGTCTCGCCAAAGGGGCATCTATATTTGAAGGAATGTTTTTTGGTTTGTTTTAAGGCTGTAAGAGAATTTTGAGTATATTTATATGTTGAAACAAATGTGCCAGCAAACGATTAGGATCTGCTTTCCGTCCTGGGGTACCTTTTCTGATATTCAGGTTTTGCTCTGTGGAAATGAGACAAGTCTTAAAGAAATTCTGATGAATTTATCTGACTGCTAAACTTACATGCTTTGGAGTATTGAGATATGAGATTGTTCTTGGCTCTCTATTCTGCGCTTAGCAAGATTCATTTATTTGCGTATGTATGTGTTATTTTAGTATTTGCTATAGACTGAGTTGTGTCCCTCCAAAATTCATATGTTGAAGCCCTAACCACCCCCCTGCAAAGTGACTGTATCTGTAGATAGGGTTTTTAGGAGGTGATTAAGGTTAAATGGTGTCATAAGATGGGGCCCTAATCCCATAGCATGGTGACCATATAAGAAGAGATCTCTCTCTCCCCTTCCTTCGCACTCCCCACCATGTGAGAACACAGCAAGAAGGTGGCCATCTGAAAGTCAGGAAGAAAGCTCTCACCAGAAACCAAACCCTATGGGACCTCAGTGTTGGACTTTCCAGCCTCCAGAACTGTGAGAAAATAAATTTCTATTGTTTAAGCCACCCAATCTATGGTATTTTGTCATGGAAGCCAAAGCAGATTTAGACAGTATTTAACATATACTTAGTTCTTTGGTATTTTTATTCTAAGCATAAGGTAAAAAGGCCTTTCAGTGTATCTGTAGAAAGGTAGTGTTTCTAAACATTAGTGTGTTTTCAAATATCATTCTCTGAATATTTTCCCTTATTTTTATTCTCCTTGTTGGGTGTTAATGCACTTTGAAGGATAATTTTTAGAATATTATTTCGTATTATTTTTTTGATGAGATTAGCTTCTAGGGATTTCTCTGCCTTTTTGTCTGAGATCCTTTTAATATCTGTGGTATACCCACTTTATAATAAAACAAATAGTTTTATTTTTCAGGTTTGATTTTGATAGTCTTCTGATTTCCTTGGCTTACTGAAGGCTTCACATATAGAGACTGGGCACTCTCAAAGAGCAGCTTTTGTGTTGCTTTATAGTGAGTGACAGTGGGATTCAAATAGGTGTGGATTGGGCCTTCTAAAATGGCCCTAGTGGCTAAGGGATTCATTTGTTTTTGATGCCCCTGTAGAAGTATCTCAGCAGGGGGCCAGCCCTGTGGCCAAGTGCTTCAGTTCACTCATTCTACTCTGGCGGCCCCGGGTTCGCCAGTTTGGATCCTGGGTGCAGACCTGTGCACAGCTTATTAGGCCATGCTGTGGCGGCATCCCACGTAGAAGAACTAGAATGACTTACAACTAGGATATACAACTATATACTCGGGCTTTGGGGAGGGAAAAAAAACAGCAGGGGAAGATTGGCAACAGATCTTAGCTCAGGGCCAGTCTTCCTCACCAAAAAAGCATAAAAAAAGCTGTATAAAAAAAAATTCCTAAAAAAAAATAAGCTCAGCAGACTGAAATTCAAAGAAATTGATTTTTTACATCTCTGTTTAATTAAAAAATTTTTTTCAGTGATAGTTCTGCAGTGGGTAAACAGTATTAAATCTGTTTGGCATCATTTAAAATTACTTTGGAAAGTTTCAACAGTTCTTGCATGAAGAAATAGACTTTCAATAAATCAATTTCATAATTATTGCTCAGGAGAGTTCATTATTCTGTTTAGCCTTTTACATTACTGATCTTCTTTAAAGGACTATTCTGATGTAATTTCTTCAGCTAAATATGTTTGCCATACCACAGCTTGTAATTGCTTTAGATTTGAAGAATATAATGAATGACTTTATTATTAATCAGTAGCAAATTTGATTTAGTGTTCTTAACCTTAGTATGGCTTTCACCTGTGAGTTCTTAACTGATTCAGATGGTAATATTCTCACTTCAGTTAGCATCTTACACAATAACATTTCCTTTTTTATTTTTACAGTTGTGCCCAAGATTTACATTTCCAAGCTCTGTAATTTTTTAGAAGTAGTAATTTTAATCATGTAACAAACAGAAGTTAACAATATCTGAAGTGGATCTCTGCATAGATAAAATGATAAGAATTGTCACCTTCTCCCAATTTTATTCTCTTCTGTCAATACAAAAATCCTAGGCTATTGAGCTGTTTTCCTGAATCTTCAAGCTCGTGAAGAGCAGAGCCAAATGGAGAAAGAGTCCTTCCTATTGCAACAGTGTTAAGCAGTCCTTGAATTTCTAAGTAAATGTAGCCTAGGAAATCCAGATATTGAAAGATAATACTGTGTTCCACGTGGTCAGTTTTTCAAATAGTTGTCATGATGTATGTGTTTTATTTTTTTGGCCATACTTTTGTGACCTTTTTCCATACAAAAGCTGATAAACACAGGAAAAGCAGCAAGAGGCAAAGGAGAAAATAAGAAAGAGATGAAACCAACAGAAAAAGAAAGTTAGATATAGTAATTGCCCTAATGAGAAATTTGCACTAGAGAAAGCTTGGCAGTAGGGAAGAGAGCCTATGATCTGGCGGCAGAAGAGAATAGTTATTTGTTGAGTATAGGGAAAAGTTGCCAAATAGCAAAGTTGCCTCTCTCATTTGTAACCCCAAGGGATCAGTGTAAAAGCCAGAGTAAAAGCACCAGGACTAGTTAAGCAGTCTAGAGGGAGTGAGAGGAAGGTTTAGTATGGTAAGTGTAATCATTTAGAGATATCACAGCGTTTATAATGATATTCTTCATATAGCATTATATAGTAATTTGAAATGGCAGAGAAGTGCTTCATGCTGCTAAGGCAGCTTTTTTATCCTTATTAAATCAAAAACCCCAATTATATGAAAAGTCCTTTTGTAAACTTTTAATTAATTAGAAATTGGATGTCTCAAATATGACTTATCTCCATGTGTGAAATGACAAGAAGACTGTAGTGTTTTGGAAAGAGTACTAGAATCATAAAACTTGAAATGTTGACTTAGTTTTGCCTTTAAACTAGTTGTATGACCGTTGATAAATGACGTCTGCAAGTCTTAATTTCATCATATGTAACAGGTTAATAGTATCTGAACTATTACCACAAAGGTGATAAAATAAGATAAAATATGTAAATTTTCTTAAAAACTATAAAGTTCTATAAAAATTTAAGGTCTACAAAAATGTTTTCCTGCCCTAAAAACATTTTCAGTATACAAAATAGATATGAAGATATAGTTGATAAATCTTTCAAATATTATCTTTTATTTCAGATGCTATCTTTTATTTGAAGAGTTTTTTGGGGTTTTGTGGGGTTTTTTGCCTTTAGAGTCTCCATTCAGATTTCTGTTGCCCAAATAGGTTTCTAGTTTTGTTTTGTTTTTGAGGAAGATCGGCCCTGAGCTAATATCTGCTGCCAATCCTCCTCTTTTTGCTGAGGAAGACTAGCCCTGAGCTAACATCCATGCCCATCTTTCTCCACTTTATATGTGGGACGCCTGCCACAGCATGGCTTGCCAAGCGGTGCCATGTCTGCACCCGGGATCCAAACTGGCAAACCCCGGGTCACCAAAGTGGAACGTGCGAACTTAACTGCTGTGCCACCAGGCCAGCCCCCTCTAGTTTTTGAAAAGACACTGTAGTTTTTGAAGGAAAATGCTTTTTGATTATGTGAGGGAACAGGCTTTTAAATTTTTTAAAGCAGTTTTAAGAAAGCTTGTTGCTAAGATAAATCAGGTACAAATTGCTAAGCAATCTCAGCGTCATATGCTGCTCTGACAAGGCGTGGACGAGATCTTAAGGAAAACCTACTTAACGATGTTTTATAAATCTGTGTCAGGATTAAGCTTCTTTGTACAAGAAATGCCAAAGTAAAGTAATCCTAACAAGATATATGTTTATTTCCTTTTCATGTAAAAGACATCTGAGTTTTGGCAGTTTGAGGCAGGTATGATGACTCCGTAGATTTTAGGGAGCCGCTTTTTATCTCGGCTTTCTAAGCTTCAGCCATTACGTGCACGTTCTAGTCTGCAGGAAGGAGTCTATTCATTTTGAAAACTTTGTTCTCAATTTAATTTAAGTTTCAATTTTCACTTGTTGGGTTTAGAAATATAGTCAGTTTTTGCATATTGATTTTGTATCTTTTGACCTTGCTAAATTCTCGCTTGTTAGTATTAATAGTTGTTTTACAGATATCTTAGGATTTTATCTGCAAACAATTATGGCATCAGCAAATAAAAACAATTTTAGTTCTTTATTTCTAGTCTTTATGCCTTTTATTTCTTTTTCTTACCTTATTGCATTACCTCCAGTTAGGTATTGAAAAGAAGTGATGAGCAAGAACATTCTTGTCTTGTTACATATCTTAGGGGGAAATACATATTTCACCCTTAAGGTTGGTGTTAGCTACAGGTTCTTGATAGGTACCTTTTATCACACTGAGGAATTTCTGTTTTATTCCTAGTTTCCTAAGAGATTGTTTTGTTTGTTGTTTTTAGTTGTGAATGAGCACTGATTATGCACAGTACTTGACATTCTCTCATATGTTTATTTATTGTCTATTTCCTTCAGATCATTTCTGTCTTAATACATTGAGAATCTAGTACAGTACCTGCTACTCAGTATGTACTCAAAAAATGCCCATTACATGAATGAATTGTTAAACCTGAGTTGTTTGATCAGACTCCAGAGAAAACTTGCACTTTACTGCTGGAGCTGCACGATCCTAGTGCTCTGCTACCACCTGGTGATGGAGGATCTAAATTGCAGTGCAAGCTTCTTGAGAGCTGAATGAACAAGCATACAAGAGCTACAGCTGCAAATGATTGGACTGATGTGACAGTTATAATTTCAAAATAAACATACACTCATTGTGTATAACAAGACTGTGTCTGAGATTTAGCAAGTATTTTTCACATTTAGTAGGTGCTAAAGTGTTTTCTGTTTTCCTGGATGCTGGAAAAGGATGAAAGATCAGTTTAATTACATATGTTAAAGAAACAAATTGTGAAAGTTGACACAAGTGGAGTGAGAGCAAAGACATTTCTGTATTTGCATTCCTGCTCCATCAGCATTTCCTTGCTGTTAGGTGCTGGCTAAACTTGAATTTTAAACAACAAAGATTTTCCAGGTTCTTAATCTCTTTTACTAAATATTTAATATATCTCAAGAAATCCATCTTGTGGCCAAGAAGGAGATTTTAGGTTTGTTCTTAAAAATTCAATCCTTTAGTTTTGTAGAATTCACTGAGGCATAAATGTAGAACTAAGGGGGATTTATCTGTTATGTCAGGCAGCATCTTGGAATGAAACCATCTATCCTCTATACTGGTATGATTACCCCTGTGTATTTTCATTTCTTAGCCTCTCTTTAAAAAAATGGACCATGTGTGGCTGGCCTGGTTTGTAGTGGTTAAGTTCGTGTGCTCTGCTTCAGTGGCCTGGGGTTTGCAGGTTTGGATCCCGGGCACAGACTTATGCACCACTCATCAAGCCATGCTGAGGTGGCATCCCACACACAAAAAAAATAGAGAAAGATGGGCACAGATGTTAGCTCAGGGCCAATCTTCCTCACCAAAAAAAGAAAAGAAAAGAAAAGAAAGGACCATGTGCCACATATATGTTAATAAAAAATTTTAAAAATGTAATTCAAATATTAAAAATTTCTTTTGATGTTAAATGGCCAATCTTGTAAAATACTGATATTTTTACATAAAGGTTAGCCCTTCTTATGATCAAAATACCCTAGGGTGATGGTATTGGGAGTACTGTTTTAGTAATAAAGATTATAGTGTGGATAAGTTCCCTACAAGGCCGCATGATGGTAATACCCCTAGATTTTGTCTTTAAAGAAAACTGCTGAGAGGCAATAATTTTTTTTTGTATGTGTCCCATTTTCATTAATGCATGGTAATTGATGGAGTTGCAGTGACTTGTAGCAGTAATGAGTTCTAAACATAATAATGCACTCTTTTCTAATAAGTGAGCACTGCTGGGGTTTAAAAGCGTACTAAATCAGTTGCTTTAGTATGAATTTATTAGTTTTTTTCAGCATTAGCTTTAATAGTAGTTATTTACATAAGCGTACATCCCATTAACCGCCATCAGGGCTGGAAAACATGCTGAACTGTTCATATTTTCATATAATTATTGAACATAATGGTTTCATTTGCATTTCTAAACAGTGATGTTTCTGTCAGCCTTGGAAATAGTGTCTTTACGCAGTCCCTATTTCACATCCACTTATTTGACATCGTTAAATTTTATGCTAATGTGCTTCCCTAGAATATCATCAGTAGGACAGATGCTTGTGCTTTAATATACAAATCAGGGATGCTTTTCCATCCCCCGAATGGCAAAGGAAATTTTAAAAATCTGCGCTTTTAGATATAAAGTCTGTCTCCATATAAATAAGTTTATGAAATAAAACTTCCAGGGTTAAATGTTATAATCTGGTTTTCTCTTCAAAATATTTCATTAGGAATAGCTATCTACCTGACTAGGGTTAGTTTTCTTGTCTTAAATGAGGAGATGAGTCTTAGTAAAGATCTGGTTGCTTATGAATATTTAGAATTCTGCTTCTGAAATGTTGTTCTTGAGATGCATGCTTTTCAGTGCCTTTGACTATATCAGGCCACAGTGTTAGTTCTGAAAGTATTCTCTATGTTTTTGTTCCTTTGGTGTCTTAAGCTGGATTGTAATACCTCATGGTGGAGGCTGTTATGTTAATGCTCTTGGGCATCTATTCTATTTGTATGCATTAGAAAATGTTCACTGTGAAAAATGAGTCACTTGGTGGGGGAGGGGTGCAGGATGGGAGGCCAAGAGCAAGTCAACGAGGCAGCAGAATTAATATGGAAGGACAGGTTTTGTGGAAAAACTCCTTGGCTTTTGGATATCTATATGTACTGTCAGCTTTTGTTTCTTCAGCATTGGTGGATGCTTTTGTGAATGCTGTCAATCAGATGGCTGGAAAATTTTAAACAGAGCAACCATCTAAAGAATTGTTTTGTGAGTTGATTCAGGTTTTTTGGTGCCCACTACGAAGACACTAGCACTTTTTGGTCTTTTGGGGCTCCTTCTTTTCTTGTGTTCTGTTAGCTCAGGGCAGCATTTTACTGTTGACTTTTAGTGGACCTGCATTCCAAAGCTGACTCTGCAAAGTTCAAAATGCAAGGTTAGCAGTCTGACAAGAGAGAGTAAGAAAGCAGCCTTAAGAGGAGTTCTTGCCCCAAGTTACTTGCTAAAAATTTATTAGAACTGATATAGCATAAAACTGATACACCATAAAAGGATTATTTGCATAGAAATGTTATTTGGCTTAACAGGTCAAGAGGCAAGTGAAATTTTTGCAAGAACTTCTGTTCTTTGGGGAATTGCCAGGGAAGAAATATGGTAAGGATTGTGAAGAAACTACTGTAGAGGTGAAGTTCCATAGCTATTCATTTTACCCCAGCCTTTTCATAAATTTTCTATGTTATCTCTTAAAATAGTCTGAGATTGGTACTTCTCACAGTGATAGGATCTTCTTAAGTATCATAGTGAAAACATTGGTCATGCCCTTCTATCAAGGGAAAATGTAGCCTTCATTATTGCCAGATAGACATTGTGTGTAAAACATTTTAAAGTTCTGAAAGTACAGCCTCACTTGTTATTAGCAAGGCAATATTTTCAGCTGTTTATAAAGTTATTTGTGATTATATTCTTCAACAAAATTTTTTTTTGTGGGGTGTGCTTTCCCACAAAACTAGAGAAACACATTCTGTGTCACCAAAAAAATATGACTTATCTTTTTCCTCCCTGTGCACATTTCTTCCTTTTCTGGAAAGAAGTTTAATATTGAAATAAAAATTTCATCTGCCAGTTCAGTTTTAAAGTACCATGATATTTAATCCGACAACTTGCCCTTGAATATTTCTGTTGCTGTAGAACTTTACTACCTTCAAGGCAGCAAAGGAGGTGTGTTTTAAGTGCTATGGTTTCCAAGCCCTGACTTCACAGGATGAAAGAATCCTAAATTTTGCTTTAGGACAGTTTCTTTGTAGGTTTCTTGTAAAGTTAAAAATTTGAGATACAGTCAAGTACTTTCCATAAAGTTCTAGCCAGTTGGGAGGACATTGCCTGCTTGGTTATACTTATTTTCTCTTTTATGGCTGGGGGAACACAATTACCACTTCCCTTTTAGCGATGATGAAAGTGCTTAGAAATAAACCTCGAGCACCGTGAGGTGTCAGAACACCACCTGTCTGCAAAGCCGCAGGGACTCTGGTATCCACAGTGTTACACCTGTTCAAGGAAACTTTGATTTAGGGTATTTGACTTTCACTACATAGACTTTCTGTATTTTCCCATTGTTAACTAGGACGGTAATTGCTCTTAGAATTCTCTAGCCTCTGGAAATATTTACAACTATGTATCTGTTCATCTTTTCTCGGCTCTGTGACTAGTGCTAGTATTTGAGGAAATAGGAGGAGCCAAGAGAATACTTGTTAATTAATGCCTTATTTGATTAAAAAATTTTAACCTAATTTTAAATACAGTGCATGTACATTGTGGAATATTTTGGAATAATACAGAATATTGCTTCATTCTTGAAATCATCAGTGTGTGGCATATACATGTTTTCCCAGTTCATCATTTAATCATCACTTGGGGAGCTAATGGACGCAAGTAGGTCTAATTTGACATCACAGTGAAAGTTAGAATTTTTCAAATGTCTTGAATTTCATGTCAGTTAATTATATTTTGAGGTGAAATATTAAACATCTCTTTAAACATAACAAAAGAGTCAGCCAAAAGATGTTTAAAGGCATATGTTTACAGAATTCCTTGCCAGTTCAATTGTGTAATGGTATTTTTGAAAGTTCTCTGCTCAGTTTCGTGGTTATGCTTAGGTCTTTCTAGTGAGGAGGGGGAGGGAAGGACTCAAAGAGAAATCTGAGACTAATGTGATTGTAGGAGAAATGTTAGGAAAAGAAAATTTCCGTGGAGCTCATTTAGTGCTCAGAACACCCGTGCTTTTTTGTCAGGTAGTTAGACAGCTCTGTAATGTGTGTAAATAAGTGACCTCTCTGAGCTTCAGATTCCATCTTTGAAAAATTAAAATAAGAGTTGTTTTGAAGGTTAAATGAAATAATTCGTATTAAAAGCATTGTAACCACATTAGAATTACTCAAAAAATGTTATGTTTTTGTCTGTCACTGACTTTCTAGAAACCAGCAAAACTTAAGTGATCTTAGCCTCCTTTACTCACTTTCTTCCCATCTTCTGGTCTCTTGCTATTCCAAGTACACCCTGTGAATTTGGAATGTCAGCATCACCAGCAACGCCTGGGCGCTTGTTAGAAGTATAGAGGGGGCCGGCCCCATGGCCGAGTGGTTAAGTTCTCGTGCTCCGCTTCCGCGGCCCAGGGTTTCGCTGGTTCAGATCATGGGTGTGGACTTGGCACTACTCATCAGGCCACGTTGAGGCGGCGTCCCACAGGCCACAGCTAGAAGGACCCACAACTAAAAATACACAACTACGTGCTGGGGGCCTTTGGAGAGAAAAAAAAAATAAAAGAAGTGCAGAATCTTAGGCCCCAGGCCAGACTTTAATTTTTCAAAATCTGCTTTTTAACATGATCCCTGTATATTAAAGCTCTGTTTGTACTAATTTCTTGCGATAAGAAATGTTTTCCGTAAGAGAGATGGTGGTAGAGTTTTTGCTCTCTTCGTAAGTTTTCACCTCCTACTTTATGGCTTTGGATATCACTGGGATGTGTATATGAGAGGAGATATGAGAGGTGTGTATTCTATTAACGTGGATTCTGCTATTAGGTGGATGATTCTACAGGTGTCAGATGTGTCGTGCAAAGCTTTTATATGCATATTGATTTTTCATCTACTTCTATCAATTATTGCGAAAGAGGAGTTGAAATCTCTGAATATAATTTTGGATTTATCTATTTCTCCTTGCAGTTCTATCAGTTTTTGCTTGATGTATTTTGAAGATCTCTTTTTAGATGCACAGAAGTTTGAGATTATCTCCTTCCGATGAGTTGATGCCTTTGTCATTATGAAATGACCCCTTTTATCCTTAGTAATATTCTTTACTCTGAAATCTATATTGCCTAATGTTTATTTAGCTGCTCTAGCTTCTTTTTTTTTTTTTTTTTGAGGAAGATTAGCCCTGAGCTAACATCCACTGCCAGTCCTCCTCCTTTTGCTGAGGAAGATTGGCCCTGAGCTAACATCTGTGCCCGTCTTCCTCTATTTTATATGTGGGACGCCTGCCACAGCATGGCTTAATAAGCAATGGGTAAGTACCCTCCCGTGATCCCTGGCAAACCCTGGGCTGCTGAAGCTGAGCATGCAAACTTAACTGCTGTGCCAGCAGTCCAGCCCCTACTCTAGCTTCTTTTGATTGGTGTTAGCATGGTATATCTTTTTGTATTCTTTAACTTTTAGCCTAATTGTGTTTTTATGTATAAAGCACGTTTCTCATAGCCAGCACATAGATGAGTCTTGCTTTTTAATCCAATCTAACATCTATAGCTTTTAATTGGGGTATTTAGACCATTTACATTTTATGTGATTCTTGATAGTTAGGTTTGAGTTTATCATTTTGCAATTTGTCCCATTTGACCTTTGTTCCTCTTTTCCTTTTTTCTGCCATTTTTTGGATTAATTAAATATCTAAAAATTT
Organism: Equus przewalskii; assembly: GCF_037783145.1. Classification (NCBI taxonomy): domain Eukaryota; kingdom Metazoa; phylum Chordata; class Mammalia; order Perissodactyla; family Equidae; genus Equus; species Equus przewalskii. The sequence goes on from NC_091837.1 coordinate 58,783,638, forward strand.
TTCATTTTATCTTTTGTTGGATTATTAGCTATCACTCTGTTCTTTTGGGTATTTAATGGTTGCTGTAAGGTGTAGGTATTCACCTTTGACTAATAACAGTCAACCCTCCAATGATGGATTATGTATACTTTAGCTACCTAACTTGAGTATGGTACCATTTCTCACTTCCTGATCTTTGTGCAGTTGTTAGGATACATCGTAATTTTATACCCACACCTTACTATTATTTTTATTAAATAATCAATTATCTTTAAGGAGATTTAAATAATAAGAAAAATATCTTATATATTTACCCATGTAGTTACCACTTCCAGCGCTCCTTTGCAGTCCATATTTCTGTTACCACTTTCTTCTGCCTGACAGACTTCCATTAACAGATGTCAGAGTTATTAATTCTTTTCTTTCAATTAACGAAAAAGTCTTTGTTTTGCCCTAATTTTTGAGTTTTTTCCCGTTCAGTACTTTAAAAACATTGCTCCATTGTCATCACCCTGTCATTTCTACAAGCGAGCAATGGTTACCCTTTGTCTTACTAGAGCACCTTCCTTTCTGCCTGTAGGTACAGCCCACCCCTGTCTCCCATATCTGGAAACTATTGGATAACACCTCATCTTTGCTGATAAGTACTCATCAGTGTTTTTGCAGGGCCTAATACATCATTACTTTTTATTACTGTAGTATTCTATTGTTTGGATGTACCACAGTTTGGTAATCTACTCATTTATTAAAGGATATTTTGGTTGCTTCTGGTTTTTGGTGATTATGAAAAAAGCTCCTCTAAACATTCACATGCGAGGTTTGTATGGACATGAGTTTTCAAATCAATTAAGTAAATACTTAGGATCATGATTGCTGGATTGTATGATAAAACTATGCCTAGATTTGTAAGATACTGCCAAATTCTCTCCCAAAGTGGCTGCATCGTTTCATGTTCCCACCAGCAATGAACAGCAGTTCCTCTTGCTCTGCGTGCTGCCAGCAATGGTTTTCAATATTTGGATTTAGGTATTCTAATAGGTGTGCAGTGATATGCCATTGTGGTTTTTAATTTACCTTTCCCTAATGACATTTGGTTTTGATCATGTTTTCATATGCAAATTTGCCACCTGTCTATCATCTTTGGTGAGATGTCCATGTCTTTTGCTTATTTTTAAATTGGATTGTTTGTTTTTTTATTGTTGAGTTTTAAGAATTTTATATATATTCTGGATACAAGTCCTTTATCAGATATGTGATTTGCAAATATTTTCTCCCAGTCTGTGGCTTATCTTTTCATTCCCTTAATAGTGTCTTTTGCAGAGCAAAAGTTTTTACTTTTGGGGCCCGCCTGGTGGCGCAGCGGTTAAGTGCACATGTTCCCCTTCGGCGGCCCGGGGTTCGCCGGTTCAGATCCCGGGTGCGGACATGGCACCACTTGGCAAGCCATGCTGTGGTAGGCATCCCACGTATAAAGTAAAGGAAGATGGGCACGGATGTTAGCTCAGGGCCAGTCTTCCTCAGCAAAAAGAGGAGGATTGGCAACAGATGTTAGCTCAGGGCTAATCTTCCTCAAAAAAAAAAAAGTTTTTACTTTTGATAAAATCTATTTTTATCCATTTTTGTCTTTTATTGTTTGTCCTTTTGATGTTGTATCTAAAAACTCATCACCAAACTCAAGGTTATGCATTTTTTCTCCTGTGTTTTCTTTGAAAAGTTTTACCACTTTGTGTTTTACAGTTAAATCTCTAATCTATTTTGAGTTAACTTTTGTAAGGTGTAAAGCCTGTCTAGGTTCAGTTTTTTTGTGTATGGACATTCACTTGTTTCGGCACCGTTTATTGAGAAGGCTGTCATTTTGCTAGTGAATTATCTTTGCCCTTGGTCAAAAATTAGTTTACTATATTTGTGTCAGTCTGTTTCTAGGCTCTTTTTCTATTCCGTTTATGTATGTATTTATTCTTTTACCAATTCACACTGTCTTGATTACTGTAACTTTACAGTAAGTATTAAATTCTGTAATATGAGTCTTCCAACTTTGTTCTTAGCCAGCCCTGGTGGTCTGGTGGTTAAGATTTGATGTTGTCACCGCATGATACAGGTTCATTTCTCCATCAGGGAACCATACCACCCATCTGTCTGGTTGTCATACTATGATGGCTGCATCTTACTGTGATGCTGAAAGTTATGCCACCGGTTTTTCAGAGGCTAGCAGGGTCACCCATGGTGGAAAGGTTTCAGCAGAGCTCCCAGACTAGACAAACTAGGAAGAACGACCTGGCCACCCACTTTCAAAAGAATTGACTGTGAAAACCCTATGAATAATAGCAGAGCATTGTCTGATAGAGCACCGGAAGGTGAGAAGATGACACAAAAAGACCACGTATACCTGCTGTGTACAGGGTTGCTAGGAGTTGGAATCCACTTGATGGCACTGACAACGAAACTTTGTTCTCCTTTTCAGAATTGTTTTGGCCATTCTAGTTCTTTTTCTTTCTGTATCAATTTAGAATCAGCTCCTTGATGTCTACAAAATAGCTTACTAAGATTTTAGTGGGATTGTGTTGAATGTATATATCAGACTGGAGATAATCTGCATCTTAAACTTTTTAAAAAATTTAGATTTTAATTTTTTATTGCTGGCATAAAGGAATGAAATTGACTTTTGTATGTTGATCTTGTATCTCGTGACTGCTAAACTTATTCGTTTTATGATTTTTTTTTTTTGGTAGATTCTTTGGGATTTTTTACTCTTAGGCAATCACGTTGTCCAAAAATAAGGACAGTATTATTTCTTTCTTTCCAATTTATATGCTTTCTATTTCTTTTTCTTGCTTTATTACACTAACTAGAACTTCTAATATGATGTTGAAAAAAAAAGTGGTGCAAGAGGACATTATTATCTTGTTCCAGATCTTAGTGGGAAAGCATTTAGTCTCTTACCATTATAATTTTAACTGTATGTTTTACATAGATACCCTTTATTAGGTTAAGGAAGTGTTCTATTTGTAGTTTGCTGATAGTTCTTACCACAAATGAATGTTGAATTTTGTTGGAAGCTTTTTCTCTGTCGTTTGATATGATCATATAGTGTTGCTTATTTAGTCTCTTAATATTTTGAATTACATTGATTGATTTTTGAATGTTACTCCAGCTTTGCATTCTTGAGCTGAACGCCACTTGGTGTGATATCTTACACTTCTATATGTTGCTAGCTTTTATTAGTATTTTGTTAAGTATTTTGGTTTAATGAGAGATAACTGCTCTGTAGTTTTCTTTTCTTGTAATGTCTTTATTGATTTTTATCTGGGTAATGTTGGCCTGAAAGAATGAGTTGAGAATCATTTCTTCTCAGTTTCCTGCAAGAATGTATAGAATGAGTTTTAATTTTTTCTTTAAATTTGTGTTAGAATTCACTAATGAAGCCATCTGAACCTGGAGTGTTTGTTTGTTCTCCTTTCTGATGGAAACATTTTTAACTACAAATCCAATTTAAGTTTAATCGACATAGGGCCATTCAGGTTATCTCTTTCTTCTTCAGTAAGCTCTGGTAATTTGTATCTTTGAGGAAATTTGTCCATCTCATCTATGTTTTCAAATTTATGTGCATAAAGTTGGAGTAATGCAGTAATTTGGGAATTAATGGAATTAGTTTCTTAAATTATATTAATTTTAACTAATTTGGAATATAAGCAGCAAATTTCTTTCCTATTCTTTGGAATATACTTAAAATGGAATGTGTAAAACATAGTTGTTTCCTCCTTATGGAGGAATTGCTCAGTTTGTCATCTCTTGAACTTGAGCCTTATAGTTTACTTGAGGGAGACACTTCTTCTTAATATACCAAAGTGATTTATTTCCATTTATTTTATCAACTTACAGAGTGTTTGACTGTCTGGAACCTATTAAGATTTTTCATAGCTAATTCTGAGTATATTTTTGCAAACTTATTTGGGAAACTCTGTGTCAGGTGTGAATATATTTACATGGGATTACAAGACAGAGAATTTGTAGCTGTGTGAATCCAGTATGTATGCTAATTATTATTTCTATATAAAAATAAGCATTGCCAACTATTTATAATAATATATTACCTGTAAATTGAGCGGGTCCCTCCTTTTTATAATATACAGCATTCTGAAATGAACTGTATTATTAGTACAAGTTCACAGAAGAATCCCTATTTCCAAAGCCAAATTAGAATAAGCTTTATTATCCATTTAGGCTTACTTAGTAATGACAGAATTACACCAAAGTCTGTCTGTATGGTAGATTTGGTTCCAGTTGTTTACTTCTGCCTATATCCATTTTCCACGTGACACTGCAGTTACATGTACTTTACTTTCCTATTGACTTTGAGTGTAATCATGTTACTTTGGCCAAATAGGATGAGGCTGAAGTGAAAGATAGTGTGTCATTTTCAAACCTGGACTTTAAATAAAGGACCTTGAGTGTTGCTGCTTTCCCTCTTGCATTTCTGTCATTGTGGTGAGAAACGTGCTCAGGGGGTTGAAAAGTCTTTGGAACCGATCCACCACTAGCTGCCAAGTGTGGATGTGCCATACATCGTCAGCACCCGGAAACTCCCCCTTGTGGCTTCTTTTGGTAATTACCACCCCTCAATGGTGGCTTTCCTGACTTATAAACCATAGATTACTATTTACCCTCTTGCCTTGCACATCCCCAGTGCTTGGCAAAAATCCTGAGGGAAAATCAGCCATGTGTTTGAGGTTCTTCAAATCTACCAGAAGCTCTCCAGGTTTTTTACTCTATTTTATATTCAAAAGATACTGTATATGAGTAAATTAATGCTCGTTTAGTTTATAAAAGTTACTAGGGTCAATTTACAGTGTAATTCCTAAGATGTTGGCATTTTTAGCCTGTTATTCTACTTCTTCTATGACAGTACTGTAATTAGGAATGAAAATTGTGGCTATGAATCCTTGTAAGCCATCAAGGAGATACGACTTTTTAAAAAAAAAAATATTCTTAGTTTACCAAGACAGGAGAGAAGGCTTGGGCTTTTTATTAAAACTGTTAATGAATGTTGAAACCAAAAAAGGCTTTGGTCACTTGTCAACCAGAATTCCTATTTTCTCTCTAAGTTTAACTCTCTATTACCTCCATGTGACCTTATACAAAAACATTACACTTAGAGTCTTTATCTACTTCTTAAAATTGCTTTATCTTCTTGCAGAGCAAGCCGTCTGCTTCCTAGAGCATCTAGGCAAGAAACACATATCCAAGGAAAGAAGTTGTATGACACTGAGTAGTATAGTGGTGGAAAAAAGAGGCATATTTAGATTCAACGCAAGGATGTTTCTTTTTAGCTGCATGAACTTGGACAAATTATTTTTTAAGCTTCATTCTCCCCCCTGTAGTCTGTGGATATAGAACAGATTCTATCACATTTGGTTATTGAGAAGATTATATGTGATAAAAAAATTCCATGCAAAGGCTTAAAACAATGTCCGGTGCATAGTAAGCACTTAGAGCTCCTTGATACTATTATTGTTAAATATTTCACTGGAAATAAGAAAATCTAAGCAATTTTTGAAGGCCTTATTGAGTGAGAAAAAGTATTTCTTCCTTTGCTTTATTCCTTTTAGAATTTAATATCTTAAATTCTAAGACTGCTAAGACCTTGAAACACTCTTTTTTCCCTTAAAATCTTTGTTAGTCTTTTAGTTAGGTTTTTCTGTTTATATAAATTCTTCAAAGTATTCGTATCATTTTCTATTGCTGCTGTAACAAATTATCATGAACTTAGTACTAAGTTTAGCACAACACAAATTTATAATCTTACAGTTCCTGAGGTCAGAGTTCAAAATCAGTCTCAGGAAGCTAAAATCGAGGTATCAGCAGGGCTGAAATCCTTCTGGAGGCTCTAGGGTAGAATCTTCCCACCCCCACCCCACCCCTTTTGTGGCTTCTAGAGGCTTTCAGTATTTCTTGGCTTCTGGCCCTGCATCACTCCAACCCCTTTTTCTGTCATCACATCTCCTTCCCTAACTCTGACTCTTTTTTTCCGATCTTATATGGACCCCTGTGATTACATTGGGCACACCCAAATAATCCAGGATAATTCCCTCATCTCAAGATCCTTAATTTGATCACATCTGCAAAGTCTCTTTTTCCAGTTAATAAAACATATTCACAGGGTTTTGGGAACAGGATGTGGAAATCTTTGGGTGTACCGTTATTCTGCCTACCACAGTTTGCCCTCTGGCTGCAGAGAGATTGATATCTGTCCCACATGCAAAATACATTCATTTCATCCCAACATTTTCAAAGTCTCAACCCATTACAGCGTCAACTCAAACTCCAAAATCTCTTCTAAATCCCATCTGCTCAAAAATTCAAATCTCATCTTCTAAAGCATCTACATTAGGCACAGTTGAGGTTCTTAACCTGGGTATGATTTGTCCCGAGACACAATTCCTTTCCACCTGTAAACTTATGAAACTCAAGAAACAAGTTATCTACTCCCAACAGACGATGGTGGGACATAAGATAAAAGTTATAGACATTTTTATTGAAAAATGGAGGAAGTGGAAGGAGAAATGGGGTTACCAGTTCCAGGCAGTTTCAGAATCCAGCCTAGCAAACTCCATTAGGTTTCAGTACCTTGGAAAAATCCTCTTTGATTTGAGGTTCTTTCCTTGTGGACTCATGGCTCTGCCCTTGGGATCATCTTTCCTTTTACATGAAGGGTAGCACATGTTTGCAGCTGAGTAGTCTCAGCAGTCTGTCTCTAGCCTATGGTATGTTGGGAGCCCAAGAACCTTCTTTTATTTCTCCTCTCCTTATCCGTTTTAGTCCTTGCTGGCAGTTGTTTCTGCTCCTATAACATTCTCAAGAACCTTGTGAGTTTCCTGTGTATGTTTTGGGGATTCATTCTATTAGACAAGAGATTCCTCCACAAATCTTCACTGAATTATCCCATCCCTATATCTGATTTCTGCTTCAGTGGATGAAGGAGTCCATGAGTCACATGCCTAATCTCTTCTAAGGTCCCTCTGTGTGATTGAATACTCTTGACTTTTTGATCCTCCCAAGGCACTACCAAAAGATTGGCCAGCCATGTCTTTGTGCAAAATTCTCTTTGCTATTTAGCGTAACACATTCACAGGTTTCAGGGATTATGACGTGGACATCTTTGTGGTGATGGGGCATTATTATGCCTGCCATGGTGTTGCTCTTGTTTTCCAAAGAATACTTGCTTTTTTTTTTTTAAGTTCCAGTTATATCTTTATATGTATATAAATATATATATTTGCAGTAAAATCATCTTGCAGTAACTGTTATTCAGTAAGGCAATAAATGTAGTTTGGATAAATTATCTTGGGTTTTTGGTCAATTACATTTGTTTTTAACACAATGGAAATGACTTCCTGTCTGCCCATCTATATATACTTCTAATGTAAATTAAAACATGTATTTCTCATTTCTTATGGCATTATGCCTGTATTTGCATATTTGCAAATTGTCAAAATATTTTTATAAGTTACTGAATGTGCAAGTGATTTATTTATTTAACTACATTTTAGGCTCTTGAGTTTAAAATGTCATTTTACCATGCCTCATTTTAACTTTCTTTTGCTTTATCTGGTACTACACGCAATAGAATAAATTCTCATTGATGGATTCACATTTTTATACCTTGTTTGAAATCTATTTTAATTTATACTATCTTCATCCAATGTTATTTTCCAAAATTTTATGAGATAATACAAAAATACCGCCAAATATTCTAAAACTTCCCATTGGTCTGTTCATACCAGTTTTATTTTATAAACATCTGGCAGGCTTTTGTGTTTTTTTTTTTCCTGTTCTTTAGCACTGATTACCATTCTGGGAAATTTGTAGATTTTTTTCTTTTGAAGTTCTTTTCATTGTTTTACCAACAATGAAGTACATGTTTTAGCATTTTCAGGATACCTTTTCAGGATCCAGTACATTTTCAGCCTTTAATCTTATTTTGAAGTAATAAGTTATTACTTAGTAACGGGTGTTCACTGCAGTGATTTTTGGGAGAGTTGTGATAATTTGTAAGGAGTGCAATAAGGTAATATTTCATCAATTGTTTTATTTTTTGGAAATGTATGTTAGTGCTACAAACTTTAAGAATAGTTTCTTACTTTCGTATGTGCTGGGTTTTGGGAAACCTTTTCTTTGGCATTTTTATGATTGTAAACACTGTGTGACTCCCCCCAGACTGTTAATACCTAATATATTTAATTATTTCTATGCTATGACTTTGAGAACTAGAATAGAAGAAAATATAGTAAAGCTCTTTCAAAAGCCGTATGTCAAGATTACCTGTAGTGGTAAGAATGAATAATGGCTAGGTAGAAGAGAATAGTGACTTCTTCTCATATTCGTGTTGACAGCTCAGAAAACTGAAACTTGTAGAGGTTGTGTCATTTGCCCAAGGTCAATCAGTTAGTAAGTAGTTCAGCTAGGTTTGGATCCAGCTCTTGCTGTCCCTGAAGCTCTAGCTCTTTCTAGTTTACCGGAGACAATTTTATGCTAAAGAGTCCATTGGTTTTGAGATGAAAATTAAAGTAGATTACATATTTTATGTATTGTATTGAAATAGAGTGGTCTAATCGATTATATGTATATTTATTTATATGTTTTGTTTTTCCTGCCTCAGTTTGCTTAAGTATAGTTTTCTCCAATTTCCAATCTTACTGGAAATATTAATGTTTAAGTGGCAGTCTTTGCCATATTGACAGCTATAGATTATAATCTTTCATTACATTCAAATAATCAGTACATTTAAGAGCATGAAAGTCAGTTTTACGCAATTTCAAATACTTTATTGACTTATTTTATTTATGCTTTGTCTGGCAATTTGTCTTTGCATTAGTTGACTCCATGTTATATAGCCATCTTATCCTAAAACAAGTCTTCTCTTTAGTTCAGCCATTTCCTTTCCTCTCATTTGTTCCTGTTGTCTGTTTTCCACACCACAACAGTTTTTATTCACTGTCAAGCTAAGTCTCTCCAACTGCCAGCTAAGGAAATTAATCTTCCCTAACACACTGTTGAGAGATGTTCTTCCCCTTATTTTAAATTTATTAATTATTTATATATATTTAATTTATATTGTATATACTTTTAAATATTTTTGTCTGAGAAAAGTTCTGTATTTCGTTTTTAAGTTTGTATTTATGTTTTTACTGGTTACTCAGTACATTTTCATATATGTGTTTAACTTATCAAAAGTCTAAAGTTCATATTTTTAGTCTTCACTCATAGAACATATTAATTCTATTAACTGCTCTCCAGTTTATATGGTGTCATTGTTATGTGTTTGAGTTATAGGGTTTTCTTTCTTAAGTATTTTGAGTTATAGCTTTAAAAATATCCCACAGATTAGTTCTTGCATTTCAGATCGTCTACCTGGCGTCACTTATCTTTTGTTTCAATTACATTCTTTAGCATATCTTTTTGTGAGGATTTCCTGGTGTCCATCTACACTTTTGTCTAAAAATGTTCTTATTTTTATCTTCATTCTTTTTATTTTATCTTTTAAATTTTTTTGAGGAAGATTAGCCCTGAGCTAACATCTGCTGCCAATCCTCCTCTTTTTGCTGAGGAAGACTGGACCTGAGCTAACATCCGTGCCCATCTTCCTCTATTTTCTATGTGGGACACCTACCACAGCATGGCTTGCCAAGCTGTCCACACCCGGGATCTGAACTGGCGAACCCCAGGCCGCTGAAGTGAAATGTGTGAACTTAACCGCTGCGCCAGTGGCTGGCCCCTTTATCTTCATTCTTAAAATTCTAAGTTAACAGTTACATGTTGTCAGTTCATTGAAGATAATCATTCCACTATCTTCCAGCTTCTATTTTTATCCTCCTAGAGCCATCTGTTTGCATAATTCTCAGTCTTCTCTTCATCTGTTTTATTCTGTGGTTTTGTTGTGATGACTCTAGGTATGAATTTCCTTCTATGTATTTACCCTGCTTAGGATTCATTTATCTTGAATCTGCAGATTTGTATTTCACTGCTAGTGAAAACTTTTTAGTTATTATTTCTTTTTTTTAAATTAAAGATTGGCACCTGTGCTAACATCTGTTGCCAATCTTTCTTTTCCCCTTCTTCTCCCCAAAGCCCTCCAGTATATAGTTCTTACATTCGTGTGAGTGCCTCTGGTTGTGCTATGTGGGACACTGCCTCAGCATGGCCTGATGAGTGGTGCCATGTCTGCATCCAGGATCCAAACCAGGGAAACCCTGGGCTGCCGAAGCCGAGCGCACAAACTTAACCACTTGGCCGTGGGGCCGGCCCTATTATTTCTTTATATAATGCTATTGCCCCTTTCGCTCATTCTTGGCCTTCAGGAAATTCTGAGTAGGTATATTTTAGATCACTTCATTCTCTCTCTCATATCTTTTGATCTCTCTTCATATTATCTCTCTGTTTATGTAGTGTTGTGGCTAACTTTTTCAGATCTCTCTTAAAATCTATTTCTCTTCTTATTTCTTCTTTTTTTTTTTTTTTTTTAAAGATTTTATTTTTTCCTTTTTCTCCCCAAAACCCCCCGGTACATAGTTGTGTATTCTTCGTTGTGGGTTCTTCTAGTTGTGGCATGTGGCATGCTGCCTCAGCGTGGTCTGATGAGCAGTGCCATGTCCGCGCCCAGGATTCGAACTAACGAAACACTGGGCCGCCTGCAGCAGAGCGCGCGAACTTAACCACTCGGCCACGGGGCCAGCCCCACTCTCTTCTTATTTCTTTCTAAACTACTATGTTAAATGTATCCACTGAAATTTTAAATTTCAGTTATTATGTTTTTATAGCTAAAAAACTTTATGTGGCCCTCAAATCTTTGGGGGCATTCTTTATTGTTTTTGCATCTTTCTGTTGCTATTTTCATCTTTCTTTTTTTTGTTAGGCATATTAAATATGGATATTTTATATTCCATGACAGACAATTCCAAAATATGAAGCCTTTGTAAGCTTGTGTCTGCTGCCTTTGTTTTGCTGAGTCTCACTTATGGTGCTTTATTTCCTGTGTAGTTACTGAATTTTTTATTGTGAATTACTTATTTGCTTTTGTAGTCGCATCTTTGGGAATTCTTTGAGGTCTGTGATGAAGTAGCATTTTCCAAAGTAGATGTGGGTTTTTTCCAGGTCTCTTGTGGATGCTGTCATGTGATGATGTCTGTAATTTAGATTCTTATCTTGCTCCACCTAGGTAGTAGGAATTTTAGCTGAAAATATACAGGAAGGCAATGTCATAGTAACAGCTTCTTAGGGAGATTTATGTAGTCATTTGAACTTTTATTTTCTTACCATAGTATCTTTTTAATATAATACAGATGTAGTAAAGAAATGTAAGAAACAAAGCCTGCTCAGTTGAGGCTGTCTCTTTGTGTGCCATAACATAGAGGCATGTGCTCCCTAAGGAAAGGTCTTTTGATGAGACAGCAAAAAATCCTGCGTGTGGTGATGGAAGAAAGGATTAGATATTAGCTTTAAGCTCTTGTATTTTGATTAACTTCATAAAAACCCTAAGGAATCTTAAAAAAACGAAACAAAAAAAACACCAAACTCCTAGAACTAGTGAATTTAAAATGTTACAGGATACAAGAGCAACGTACAAATATCTATCAAGATGAACAATAGGAAACTGAAATTTAAAAAATAGCACCATTTACAATATCTGCCCCACCAAGGAAGTGATTAGGTATTAAATATATGCAGGATCTGTGTGCCATAGCTCCATATTGCTGACAAAAGAAATCAGAGAAAACCTCAATAAATGGACAGACCAACCACGTTCATGAAGTGGAAGATTGAACGTAGTGAAGATGTGAATTATCTTGGAATTATAGATCCCTATCAAAATCCCAGCAAGATTCTTTGTAGATATGGACAAGACCATTCTAAAATTTATGTGAAAAGCTTAAAGAAGAGGGAATATCTAAAACAAATTTTTCAAAGAAGAAAAAAGTTGGAGGACTCACACTATCTAATTTAGCTAGAGTAATCTAGTACAGTACTGGTAAAAGGATAGATCCATAGATAAATGGAACAGAATGGAGACTCCAGAACTGGACCCACACAATATGGCCAGTGGTTTTTGATAAAGTTGCAGTAATGACCTCAGTTAGGGAAAGAGTTCTTTGAGATGACACCAAAAGCATGATCTATAAAAGAAAAAACTTATTAATTGGACTTCATCAAAATAAAAAAATGTTTTATCTGTGAAAGACACTGTTAAAGAGAATCAAAAAGGCTGCCATAACTGGGAAAAAATATTTGCAAATCGCGTATCCAATAAATGAGGTGCATTCAGAGTATATAAAGAAGTCTTAATGCTCAACAGTAAGGAAAAAAACCAATAAAAAAGGGCAAAGTTTTGAACTGACATGTAGGGAGGAAAAATATCATTACAAGATGAAAAGCCAGATTTGGTATGAAAGCCAGATTAACAAGAGAAAAGCATACAAATTTACTTGGTATAAGTTCTGCATAACACAAGAGCCTTCATAATGAAATGAAGACCCAATGAAATGGTTAAACCAGTGTTTTCATGCTAGGCTTGATGAAGAGTGGACAGTCATGGAAAGATGTGATAGGACAAAGGTGAGCTAAGTGTAGTAAACTGAGGGAAACTTAGCAAGGCCTCTTCATTCAGATTCCTCTCTGTGTCCCTTCATCTTTGGAGATAAGGATGGTCCTTTCCTCCAGGTATAGGGAAGGCACATCTCACATGAGGGTTTCATGTCCTACTTCAGAGGAAAGTCAGAAAGTCCTTCCTGCACATTCCATTTTTCAGATTCTTCCAGCTTGAAAGATTCAGTATGCCCAGGTACCATATTTTGGGGTAGTTTGTCCTGAACCCTGATAGACACTTCACCAAAGACAGCATACAAATGGCATAGAAACACATGAAAAGATGCTCAATATCTTTACTCATTAGGGAATGCAAATTAAAGCCACAGTGATATAGCACTTCACACCTACTAGAATGGGTAAAAAAAAAAAAAAACCCACAGTAGCCATTGCTGTCAAGGATAGAGAGGAACTGAAATTCTCATACATTGCTGGTGGTTATGCAAATGGTAGAGCCACTTTAGAAAACATTTGGCAGTTTCATATAAAGTTAAACATAAACTTCTTGTGTGACTCAGCAGTTCTACTTCTAGGCATTTATCCTAGAGAAATGAAAATATGATCACACAAAATCCTGTATGAAATGTATGTTTCAGTTGTTTAAATACCATTGTTGACAGACTTTTCCTTACTCATTGTTGCTGTGTTGTCTTTGTTGATAATAAATGCCTGTTTCTGGACTTTGATCAATTTCTCTATTCTTATGTTAGTACAACACTCTTGAGTACTATAGCTTTATTGTAAATGTCTACATCAGGTAATGTAAATCCTCTATCATTGTTCTTGTCAAGATTGTTTTGGCTATTTTAAGTCTTTGCATTTCTATATAAATTTCAGAATCAGCTTGTCAGTTTCTGTTTAAAAAGCCTTGCTGCAATTATGATTAGGAGAATATTAATTTCATCAATCAATCTGCAGAAAATTGACGTCTTAATAATATTGTGTCTTCCAATCCCTGAAAATGTTGCATCTTCCCATTTATTTAGCTCTTCACAACAATGTTTTAAAGTTTTCAGTGTAGAGGTTTTGCATGCCTTTTGTTAAATGTATTCGTAAGTGCTTTATTTTTGACAGTATTGTACATGGAAGTTTTTTAAAATTTCATTTTCTAGTTTGCTCCTAGCATATAGTAACATAATTAATATTAGTTCATTGATTTTCTGTACTGAGACCTTCCTCAACTTGTTAATAGTTCTAACGGATTTTTTTGTTGATTTCTTGGTGTTTTCTACTTAAATAATCCCGTAGTCTGCACATAGAGGCAGTTCTTCCTTACCAATATCTATGCCTTTAATTCTTCTCAGGATTTACTTTCCTGACGAGACCTTCAGACCAGCGTTGAATAGAGCATACATCCTTGCCCTTTCTCTGGTATTGGGGAGAACATTCAGTCTTCCATATTACATATGATGTTAACTCTAGGTTTTCATAGATTTCCCTGTCAGGTTAGGTTTCCTTCCAGTCCTAGTTTTCTGAATATTTTTATTGTGAGTGGATGTTGAACTGTGTCAAATGCTTATTTTGCATTTATTTGAAATTATTGTATAGCCTTTCTGCTTTATTCAGTTAATATGGTGGATTTTATTGATTGATTTTTTCAAATATTAACCTTTCATTCATGGGATAATTCTTAGGTCATGATATAGTATCTTTTAGTATATTACTAGATTCAATTTACTAGCATTTTTATTACTACTTATGAAATATATTGTTCTATAATTTTGCTTTCTTGTAGTATCTTTTTCGAGTTTTGGTATTAGGGTTATGGAAGCCTAATAAAATGAGTAGGGAGAGTTTCTTATCTTGTTTTTCCCCAAAAAGTTTGTACAAGATTGGTTTTACTTATTCCTTATCATTGATAGAATTCACCAGTGAAGCTTTCTAGTCTGAAGTTGTCTTTGTTAAACTTAATAACAAATTCAATTTCTTTGATATATTAAAGGCTACTTACATTTTCTAATTCATCTTGTTTCAGTTTTATCAGTTGTGTTTTTCAAGAAGTTTCCTTTTTATCTATGTCATCGAGTTTCTTAGCATAAGTAGTTCATAATATTCCGTTATTCTTTTGTTTCAGTACTTATAGGTGTTATTCTGCTTTCTTCTGACCTGCAGTGTTTCTGATAAGAAGCAAGTTATAATTCATATCATTTTTCACTTGCATATAATGTGTTATTTTTATTTTTATTTTCTTTTCAAAGTAGTTTTATTCTGATGTGTCTAGGTGTGGTGTTCTTTCCTACAGGAGGTTCACTGAGGTTTTTGAACATAATACATTTATATTTTTCAACTATTTGGGAAAATTTCAGCCATTATTTTTTCAAAAACTTTTCTGACCTTTTCTTTCACTTTTCTTATCCTGGGATTCCAATTTACATGTATGTATGCCTCCTAATATTGTTTCAAAGGTCTTTGAATCGAAGTTTATCTTTTTAAATTATTTATTTATTTATTTTATGAGGAAGATTGTCACTGAGCTAATATCTGTTGCCAATCTTCCTCTTTTTACTTGAGGAAGATTGTCACTGAGCTAACATCTATGCCAGTCTTCCTCTATTTTGTAAGGGGGACACTGCCACAGCATACCTTGATGAGTGGTATGCAGGTCTGCACGCAGGATCCGAACCCACGAACCTCAGGCTGCTGAAGTGGAGTGCATGAACCTAACCACTATGCAACTGGGCCTGCCCCTCAGTTTATTTTTAAAGTCTTTTTTCTTTCTGCTTCATCAGATTAGATGATACATATTGATCTATCTTGACCCTCACTGACTCATCCGTCTGGCCTCTCCAATTTGGTTTTTAAAACCTATTCAGTGAAATTTTCATTTCAGATGTTGAATTTTTCAATTCTAAAATATTCATTTTGTAATTTTTGTAGTTTCTCTCCTCTGTGCAGATTTCCTTGTCTATTTATTCATTATGAGCAAGTTATAATAGCTATTTTATTTTTTTATTGAGGTAACATTGGTTTATAACATTATATAAATTTCAGGTGTACATTGTTATGTATTTCATTTTCTGTGTAGATTACATCATGTTCACCACCCAGAGACTAGCTACAGTCCATCACCACACATGTGAGCCTAATCACACCTTTTGCCCTCCTCCTTCCCCCTTCCCCTCTGGTAACCACCAATCCAATCTCTGTTTCACTATGTTTATTTGTTGTTGTTTTTATCTTCTACTTATGAATGAGATCATATGGTATTTGATTTTCTCCCTCTGACTTATTTCACTTAGCATACCCTCAAGTTCCATCCATGTTGCTACAAATGGCCAGATTTCATAATTTCTTATGGCTGAGTAGTATTCCATTGTGTATGTATACCACATCTTCTTTATCCATTCGTTCCCTTGATGGGCACCTAGGTTGCTTCCAAGTCTTGGCTATTGTGAATAATGCTGCAGTGAACATGGGGGTGCATGTATCTTTATGCATTCGTGTTTTCATGTTCTTTGGAGAAATGCCCAGCAGTGGAATAGCTGGATCATATGGTAAATCTATGCTTAATTTTTTGAGGAATCTCCATACTGTTCTCCATAGTGGCTACATCAGTTTGCACTCCCACCAACACTGTATAAGGGTTGTCTTCTCTCCACGTCCTCTCCAACACTTATTGTTTCCTGTCTTACTAATTATAGCCATTCTGGTGGGAGTGAGGTGATATCTCATTGTAGTTTTGATTTGCATCTCCCTGATAATTAATGATGTTGACCATCTTTTTGTGTGTTCTTGGCCATCTGTATATCTTTTGGAGAAATGTCTGTTCAGATCTTTTGCCCATTTTTTAATTGGATTGTTAGTTTTTTTGTTGTTGAGATATATGAGTTCTTTGTATATTTTGGATATTAACCCCACAAACTATAATAACTATTTTAAATCCATGGCTGATAACTCCAACCTCTGGGTCATTTCAGAGTTAGTCTTCATTGTTGCCTTTATGAGTCACATTTTCTTAAAGTCTGGATTAGCTCCCTAATAATGTGAATGATACATTGTAGACAGTTTGCATTATGTTGTATTACTCTAAAGAGGTTTGAACTTTGGTTGCTTTGGTTTTGCCTGACTAAACTCTCTTTTCCCAGATTGGGCAGTAGCTGAAATCATTGCTCAGTTCATTTAGTCTTAGCTGGTCTGCTTGGAGACTCTGTGTTATAGTTCAGGTGTCAGCCAAAAAGTGTAAACAGAGTTTAATACATGGGATTTGTGCACTTCCGTTCTCCTTCCTGGATTATTCCTCCTCAATTTCCATCTGCCATTATCAACTTTAATTCTGTTCTCTGGTTTAACAACAGATAAGATTAGTTCTCCAAAATTTAGCCATTCTGCTCAGCATTTACTGGAGCCTGCACACTGATAAAAAGCTATAAGAACAGGAAACTCACCCAGTGTTCTTTTCTTCCAACTGGCAGTTCTCCTCATTTTTCCTGCTGCTGGCTAACTTCTGGCCTTGAGATAGGTGTTTTTTTAATATCTAGAATCTTCATGTCTAGAGTTTTAAGTTGTTATGTGTGGGAAGGTTGGTTCAAAATAAATAACGTCACCATTCCAGGAAGTGGGATTCTCCTTATTTTCCTCTTGATTTGTGTGACATCTGTAGTGATGCCTCCTCTTTTGTTTCTTATGTTGGTAATTAGTTAGTTTTCCCTGTTTTCCATTAGTCTTGCAGGGGTCTTATCAATTTTATTAATGTTCAAAAAGCCAACTTTTGGCATTCTTAATTTTCTTTCATGTCTGTTTTCTATTTTCTTGATTTCTGCTTTTATATTTATTCCTTCCTTCTACTTATTTTGGGCTTAATTTGCTAATCATTTTCTAGCTTCTTAATATGGAAACTGAGATCATTGTTTTTAAGCCTTTCTTCATTTTTAACATAAGCATTTAAAGATTTAAATATCCATCTAATCTCTGATTTAGCTGCATTTCACAAATTATGAAATATTGTATTTGCATTATCATTCAGTTGGAAATATTTTTGAATTTTTTAAATTTCTTTTTGACACATGAGTTATTTAGAAGTCTGTTATTGATTTCTAATTTAATACCTTTACGCTTAGAGAATACACTCTGTGTAATTAAAGCCTTTCAAAATTTAATGCAACTTGTAATACAGCCCAGAATGTGGTCTATCTTGATGAACATTCTATATGTACCTGAAAAAATGTGTATTTACAGCTTTGGGGATAGTGCTTTCTAAATTTAAATGTCAGTTGGATCCAGGTTCTTGATGGTGTCATTTGAAGCAATGTTACTAGGTATATATACCTTTATTATTATTATTATGTGTGCATGATGTATTTACCCTTTTATTGTGAAATTTGTGTCTACAGCTGTGGTAATATTTTCTTCTCTCATAGTCCATTTTATTTGATATTAATATGATCACAACTCTTTATGCTTACCATTTACATGTTGTATCTTATTCTGTCCTTTATACTTGCAACTTATCAGTTACTTTTATTTCCAGTGCATGTCTTGTATACAGCATATAGAGCGTATAGTTGGATATATTTTTTTATCCTGTCTGACAATCTCTGTATGTTAATCATGAGTTCTTAGTCTGTTATCTTTATTTAATTATTTATATGGTTGAATTTAGGTTTTCCATTTTGCTGTTGGTTTAATATTTGTCATACATGTGTTTTATCTCTGAGGCTCCTTTCCTGCCTTATTTTGTGTTAGTTGAATATTCGATATATTATATTGATTCCTTTACTGGAATTTTAACTCTGTCACTTTACATTATTGTTTAGTGGTTGCCCTCGGGATTACAGTACACACATTCAAATATCAAAAACTACTTAGAGTTACTATTGTACTACTTCTTGTTAAGGGAACCTTACAAAAGTAGAATAACATTTATCCTCTACCCTATAAACTTTAATTTTTTTTACTTTTTGTAGATATGAAAATTTTTGGTCTTTGTTTAGAGACTAAAACAAGTTATTTGGAATCAATGCCTGTTTTTTGAATTTTGCTTTTAAGCTTTGCTAGAGTATGTCCATATAAACCTTTATTCTAAGGCTAAGTTAACCCCACTATTAAGGTATGACCTCTCCGAGTATCATATCAAATACCTTGAGTATTACATGATATCTCTACTTGGGCTGATGGGAATGCTACCTCTTTTCATTCCTGTGTGAGCCCTGGCAATTGTTTAGTTTTCTACTATTAAATGGTTCTTTCACTGACTTCATGGTGTTTCATTCCATGAGTATGCAGATCAGGACTCAGCCCAAGACTACGTCTCTCTGCAGAACTCCCGAACACTCTCTGTGTG
Source organism: Equus przewalskii (assembly GCF_037783145.1). NCBI lineage: Eukaryota > Metazoa > Chordata > Mammalia > Perissodactyla > Equidae > Equus > Equus przewalskii. Next base: position 58,802,533 of record NC_091837.1, read on the forward strand.
CAGCTCCTTCCTCTCTCATACTGGCCGTGCAAAGACTAGCATCCTTGGTCTCCCTGTATGTCAGTCTCTGTCTGCATAACTCAGCAAGCCTACCAGGTTCCATATGGATTTCCTCTCACTGTGCTGTGGCCTGGCAACATCCTTTAAGCAGTAAGCTGGGGTAATTGTAGGTCTCATCTTACCTTTTTTAATCTTTTCTCTAGCAGCATGATCTTGTGCTGTTCTTTGTCTAACATCTGAACACAGTTATTTCATATATTTTGTCCACTTTTCTAAGTATTTATGATGGGAGGGCAATTTTTTGTCTCAATTTATCCTTCATGGATATAAGCAGAAGCTGATGAAAAGACATGTTTTTATGGTTGTGATTACAAGAGGGTTTTTTGGTAGTTCAGGTTGAATGAAATTCTGGATATATTTTTACTTTAGGTCATCTGTGGTCTTAAATTTAACAGATATCCAACTTACAAGTTTAGTATGACGTGAGTGGTCCATTTTTTTGCTCTCAGAATTTTCCAAGATTCCTTATAAATTACTGGGGATTTTGACAAGCTCCCTAGTTATAGTTACATTTTTATTCTAGGAATTCACTCCTAGAACTTGTTTTCTCTTATTCATGTATTTTTATCAGAATGCTTACACTTAGGTTATTTCAGAAGTGGTTTGAAAATCTTTGAAAATACTTTTTTTTTAGAGACAACCTGTATTATTTAGTCAAGTCATAGCACTTCCATTTTATTCTTTTTGAAGATTACGTAGCATCCTTAGGTTTTTCCAGTTATTAATGCCATTGTCTTTGTTTGCTATATCTTAAATGTAATTGTCTGGTTACCTCCTGATCACACAGTTCTTGAGGAGGCAGAGTCTGCTTTCTCTTCCTTTCATCCTCTGTATGGTGACATACTTTGATTTGGTTCAAATGTGTTTACCCACCTCCCTCAATCCCATCTCTCAGTTGGCAACTTGGCTTGCCTCTTTAAGTGAAGCATGGATGGATGTGCTATTTTTCAGTAATTGAAGATTTTATATTTGGGGTGAGCATAAGCGTGTTTTATATTTGGGGTCATGGAAAATCAATCATGAAGAATCCATCATGTTATGGATTCCTTCTGATTTAGGTATTGAGAAGTTTGTATTTAGCCACAGGAATTATATGTGGTTCAATGTTAAGACTTAGTAGACTGCTTTTCAGTTGGTTCAAATTTAGTAGGCTGGCCTGTGAATGCCCTTCTGAACTGGTTGCATCTAAAAATGTTGACCTTTGGACCTGTAGAGGTAATATTTATTTCTTTTATAAGTGCCTTTATAAAAGGGAAAAACTTCTTTTTAGCTCAACAGAAGTCTTAAAAAGGTAAACCGTTTCATATTTATTGGGGAACACAAGTGTTGAGTTAATGAGCATATGGGTATAGGCAGGTTTCATCCTTCAAGTTACTTAGGTTGGAAATGTTTTTCTCATAATAGAGTTTATTCGAGTGACACTTTATATACTGTCCTGAGAGGAGTCTTGGTGCCTTTTGGTTTGTTATTATAAGAACACTGTTAATGTTTGTATAGTATTACAATGTATCGGTAAACCTTAATATATTTAACAAAGCAATTGTTGGATATTTACCTCCCATTTTCATTCCTGTGTATGTGACTTATTTTGGAAGAATATTCTTTTGTCATATTCCCCCCCACACACACACACACACAGTCCATGGGATAAACTCCTCATCTGATATTTTTACACTCTTCTTTTATCTTTCTTTTAGTCTGCCATGTCACCTGCTAGAACCATTTGTCCCCTATTACAAATCATTTACTTTTTGAGTGCTGTCTAATACAGAGGCTTTTGATAGCTCTTGGTTTAAAGTGTGTACATAACATGTGGATGTTGGAGCTTCATTACAGTGGAAGTAACTGTACCAAGCCTTGATACATAATTCTTATTGTTGTTTATCAGTAGAGATAGTGCTTCCTTCATGTCAAAAAGTAATGAAGACATTTATGATTGAGTTTTTTTCCCTTTTATCTTACTTCCCGCTTCTAAATACTCATGAGTCAAAGAAGAAATCCAAACAGAAATTAGAAAGTATTTTGAACTTAATGAAAATGAAAACACTGTTTTAAAATTACTTGGATGTGGCTAAAGCAGTAGTTAGAGGGACATTTTTAGCATTGAATACTTACATTAGAAAAGAAGAAAAAGTCTCAAGTTGATAACCTCAGCTTTCACCTTAAGAAAGTAGAAAAAGAAAAACAAATGAAACCAGAAATTTGCCGTAGAAGGATAATAAAGATCAGCGAGGAAATCAATGAAACAGAAAAACAATAGAGAAAAATTAGTGAGGCCACTCTTGCTCTTTGGGAAGATAATAGAATTCTTGAAACTCTAGTCATACTGAAAATTGGGTAAAAAAAGAGAAGACAAATTACCAGGTCAACAATGAGATAGGTTTCATTTCTACAGATTTTACCAATATTAAAAGCATAATAAGGGATTATTATGAGCAACTTTATGCATATAAATTTGGCAGGTTCCATGAAAGGGATAGATTTCTTGAAAGACAAAAACTGCCAGAGCTCACTCAGGAAGATAACTTGAATAGCTCTACATCTTTTTTAAAAAAATTGAACTTGTAGTTAAAAAATCTTATTGAACATCCTACTAAAAGTCCTAGAAATGCAATAAGACAAGGAAATAAAAGTTGTACATATTGGGAAAAAGAACTAAAGCTTCATTCACAGATGACATGATTATCTCTTCCAAAGAATCAATCAAAAAACTCCTGGAATCTAATAAGGAATTATAGCAAGGTTGCAGGATGCAAGGTTAATATACAAAAGTCAATTGCTTTCCTGTATACCAGCAATGAGCAATTAAATTTGAAGTGGAAGACTCAGCACCATTTACATTCACAGCAAAAAAAAGAAAAGAGAGAGGGAGAGAAATACATACTTAGGTATAAGACTAACAAAATATGTATAAGATCTATATGAGGAAAACTACAAAACTCTGGTGAAAATCAAAGAATATCTAAGTAAATGAAGAGATATTCTATGTTGATACATAGGAAGACATAATATTTTGAAAATGTCAGTTCTTCCCAACTTAATCTATAGATTTAATGCAATTCCAACCAAAATCCCAGCACATTATTTTGTGGATGTTGACAAACTGATTCTAAGGTTTATATGAAACAGCAGAAACCCAGAATAACTAACAAAATATTGAAGATGAACAAAGTCAGAGAACTGATACTACCCAACTTTCGAGACTTACTACAGTGGTGAAGACAGTGTAGCACTGGCAAAAGAATGGACAAATAGATGAGTGAAACCCAATAGATAGCCCAGAAATAGACCCACACAAATATAGTGAACTGATCTTTGACAGAGGAGGAAAGACAATGCAATGGAGTAAGGATAATCTTTTCAACAAATGATGCTGCAACGACCGGATATCCTCATGGATACAGACTTTACACCTTTCAAAAATATTAGCTACAAATGGGTCATAGACCTAAATAAAAAATAAAACTATAAAACTTACAGAAGATAGGGGAAAATATAGGTAACCTTGGGCTTGGTGATGAGTTTTCAGAAACAACACCAAAAGCACAATTCATGAAAGAAAACATTAATAAGTGGGACTTTATTAAAATTAAAATTTTTTTGTGAAAGACACTGTTAAAATGAAAAGACAATCCATAGACTGGGAGAAAATCTTTGCAAAACACATTATCTCATAAAGCACACATATCCATAATATACAGAATATATTAAAACTGAACAATAAGCAAACCCAACCCAATTGAAAAAATAAGCAAAAGATATGGACACCTCTCCAAAGAAGATATATTGATGGGAAATAAGCATGTGAAAAGATGCTCAACATTATATGTCATTAGGGAATTTCAAATTTAAACAACAGTGAGATACTACTACACACCTGTTAGAATGGCTGAAATCTAAAACACTGACCACACCAATGCTGATGAAGATGTAGAACAACAGGAATTCTCATTGCTGGTGGGAATGCAAAATGGTACAGCCACTTAGGAAGACAGTTTTGCAGTTTTTTACAAAGCTAAATACAGTCTTAAAATATAATTCAACAATCATACTCCTTGCTATTTATCCAAATGAATTGAAAAGTTACGTCCATACAGAAACCTACACAGAAATGTTTACAGCAGTTGTATTCATAATTCCCAAAACTTGAAAGCAAGCAACATATCCTTCAGTAGGTGAATGGATAAATAATTTGTGGTACAGCCATACAATGGAATGTTTTTAGCAATAAAAAAATGAGCTATCAGGCCTCAAAAAGACATGGAGGAACTTTATATACATAATCCTAAATGAAAGACACCAATTTGAAAAGGCTACACATTGTATGATTCCAAGTATATGACATTCTGGAAAAGACAAAACTATAGAGACAGTTAAAAGATCAGTGGTTGCCAGGGACTCAGGTGAGGGGATGAGGGGAGGTGGAGGAAGGAGGGAAAGATAAACAGATGGAGCATGGGATTTTTAGAACAGTGAAACTATTCTATATGATGTTGTGATGGTGGATACATGACATGTATTTGTCAAAACCATAGAACTGTACAACACAAAGACTGAACCCTAATGTAAACTATTAACCTTAGCTAGTAATAATGTATCAAGATTCATTCATCACTTGTAAGAAATATACTACACTAATGGAAGGTGTTAATAATAGGGGAAACTGTTGGGAGGTGGGAGGCTCTGTACAGAAGTTCTCTGTACTTTCTGCTCAGTTTTTCTATAAACCTAAAATTGCTCTAAAAAATAAAGTCTATTATTTAAGGGGGAAAAGAATCTTCCCACATGAAACATTTCCAGCCCAGATGGCTTCACTGGTGAATGATGCCAAGCATTTAAGTAAAAAATAATACTAGTGTCCGTTCGTGGTCTCCAATATCGCACTGTGTTAGGGGTCCCCAAGCCCACCTCCAGGCTTAATGATTTGTTAGAAGGATTCACAGGACTTAGAAGTCATTAAACTCATAGCTACATTTTTTTTTTTTAACAGCAAAACAATACAAAGCAAAATCAGCAAAAGAAAAAGGTCCGTCAGGCAAAATATGGAAAAAACCCGGTGCGAGCTTCCAAATCCTTACCCAGTGGAGTCACATAGGATGTACTTAATTCTACCAACAATGAATTATAACACTATGTACAAGTGTTGTCTACCGGGGAACCTTACTTGAGCCTCATAATCTAGGGTTTTTACTGAGGATCAGTCACACAGTGCATACATGACCAACTGTAGATACCGAAAGCAGGTGTTCACTATAAATTACATTGTTTGCACAAACTATCTAGACTTGTAGATAAATTGGTACAGTGTGGTTCAAGACGCCAAGCATGCAAAACAGTTTTTATCAGAACATTCCAAGAGTTCAGATCCCAAGAGATAGTCGCAAGATCAGGCCCTTCTGGAAACAAGCAAGATTTGAGCAAATCAGGCCTCTTCCCTACACACAGTCCTACACAAACTATTTCTGAAAATCGAAGAGCAGGGGATATTTCCCAACTCTTTACCTACATTATCCCGATATTAAAACCAGACAAAGACACTATAAGAAAAGCTGAATCCGATATCCTTTGTTAACATAGATGTGAAAATTCTCCATAGAATATTTACAAATCAAATACAACAATAAAAAAATCCAGAATATACCATGACCAAAATTTTTGTAGAATGCAAGATTAGCATTCAAAAATCAATCAAATTCACTGTATTAATCAAAAACAAAAAACTATATGATTCTCTCAATAGCTGAACAAAAAAAAAATAAAACAAAATCGAACATCCTTTTCTTATAAATATCTGTGCCAACTAGAAATAGAAGAAAATTTCCTCAACCTGTCATAGGGCATTTACAAAGAATTTACACTCATACTTAAATGGGAAGACGGTATACTTTTCCACCTAAGATTAAAAACCAGGCTGGAAGTTGGAAGTAGAACTCCAAATCATCATTTTGAGTTGATGTATGACTCTCTGCTTTCATATGTGTATAGAACTTTAATAGTTCTGTATAAGAAAATACTTTTTTTTTTTTGGTGGGACACTTTTATTATCCTTATAGGTTTTTTTCTGTTGTTTTGTTGTCATTTTATTTAATTTCATATTTAAATAAGAATTTTGGATAATGGGATAAGAAGGAATAAGAAGTAATATTAGAAGCTTTTGAGTAATTTTGGTTTTTCTCTGTGAAACTCTTTGAAAGATATTAATATCTTTTTAGTTTAAGATTCTTCTGAGCATATATAACTGAATTTATAAAATAGCCATTGCATAATTCTTAGTTGTTTAGTTTGACTTAAGAGGAGAGACAACGCCAGATTAAAATAGTGGTAGGTGATTGTAGAGTTGTGGGTAAAAGCGAACCATGTATAACGTGTATTATACTTGGTTTCAAAATGCTTAAAACATTTTTTCCTTGTAGGTATTGGTCCCCTGAAGAGGCAGGGACTCAGGACAAGGCTCAGGTAGTTTTTTGGATAAGACAAGTAAGTTTGGGATGTATTCAGCTTGATTTGCATGTAGGTCATTCAGAGTATGTCCATTTACCAAAGAAGTAAATGGAAATTTGCTGAAAGGCTTAAGTGAAAAGTTAGAGTTGGGGCCAGCCCTGTGGCCAAGTGGTTAAGTTCGCGCACTCTGCTTTGGCGGCTCAGGGTTCCGACAGTTCGGATCCTGGGCAAGGACGTGGCACTGCTCATCAAAGCTATGCTGAGGTGGCATCCCCCCTAGTAGAATCAGAGGCACTCACAACTAGAATACACAGTATGTACTGGAGGGCTTTAGGGAGAAAAAGAAGGGAAAAAAAAAATGATTGGCAACAGTTGTTAGCTCAGGTGCCAATCTTTAAAAAGAAGAAAGAAAAGTCAGAGTTGTAAATATGTTATTAGCAGAAAAGAAAGTAAGAATAATGTTAATTGATAATATATCTCTCTTACTTAGTATGTAAACATGTATTTTGCAAACAGTTTTTTAGTGCCAGCTATATACTAGGCACTGTCTTACACACTGTATGGGGGAAACAAACAAGTAAAGCTATTTGTAATGCAGTGTGATAAGTCTATGATAGAGATATTTGCCGGTAAGGTTTCAGAGAGCAGAGGAGAGACTAACTAGGGATCAAAGAAGACTTCCCAGAGGAATTGACTCTTAATCTGATTCTTAAAGCACAAGGGAATAATCAAGTAGAGAAGGCAAAGGAGGGAATGCCAGACAAAAGGAAAAGCATGTGAAAAAGCATCAAGATGTAAATGAGCATGGCATTGTTCAGAGAACAGTATTGGCAGATACTTCCAGTATAGCACCTCTCACACAGTTTTACATTTGTTTGTCTTAATAAGCAATAACTTTCATATTACAAAATTGTGACTTATTTTTCTTTGTGACATCAGTGCTTTGCACAGCCTTTAACACAAACACTCACTAAATATTGCTTGAAAGAATGACCACAATATGATGAATGATATCTTTTTTCTTTTTTGGCATAAGCTGTTATGGGAGTTGATGGGGCAAAGAAGACTGTGTATAAAACAGTCATTGAGTTGAGACTTGAAAGATGAATATAAAATTACCATACCAGCAAGCAAGGAAAAAAGAAAGGAACATTCTAGACAGAGGGACATATCCCAAGATATAGAGAGCAAAGAGCTGCATTGTTTAATATGGTGGCCACTAAAACGTAACAATTTAGATTTAAATTGAATAAAATAAAAAATTTAGTGCCTTAGTCATCCTTGCCATATTTTAAGTTCCCAGTGTGATCCCAATTACCCACATGTGACTGGTACTGAATAGAATGGATATAGAACGTTTACATCATCACAGAAAGTTCTATTGGACATCACTGTCATAATGTGTTTAGAAAACTTCAGGAGTTTGATTTATTGAAAGTATAGGTTGCAACGGTCAGATGAAAGTTTCAAAGGCAAGGTGGAAGGAAATGATGCTGGAAGGGTAAGCTTAGTCCAAATCTTTGAGTGTCTTGAATGGCAAAGGTGTTTGGGCTTACCTTGTGAGATATCAGCTGGGGTGGGAGGGACTAGGGTATTTGGTTTTGATTATTGAAGGTAGTGGCTGGTGAATTGATCTTAGTGGTGTTTTAGAAGAATCTTTGTGGCAGCAAGACAAAAGATAGATTGAAAGGGTGAAATTAATCTTCAGAAGTTTATTATATAGTACATCAGTAGTCCAGATGTGAGAATTGCTAAAGACTGAGCTAAATCAGAAGTAATGAGGATAGAAAGAAGGAGGCAGACTTAATAGGTATTTAGAGGTAGAATAGTATAAGGATTTGTTGTGGGACCTAACAGAGTCTGGGTGCCTCTGATTTCTTAATTGGGCATTTAGGTAGATGGGAGCAGACATATATAGGAAAAACAGGTCTTAAAAAGAGAAAAAGGTATGACTTTTCATTTTAGCCACATTAACTTTAAAGATAGGCTCAATTTAATTAAGAGTCTGGAGTTGAGAATAAAATTCAGGACCAGATATTTGCTTCTGGGAGTCATCAGAATAAAACTGGCTTTTGAAGCTTAGAGTTTGGATAAGATTGCCCAGGAAGAACATATAGCATGAAGAGCAGTAAAAGCCAAAGACAGACCCTAACATTTATTTAGAATGAGGATAAGAAGGAATACCTAGAAGAAAAGGAATAGTATTAATAAAGAATTGTGCCAAAAAGAGTTGAAGGAAGATTGCACTTCAAGAGAGTTACTGATCCGGAGAAGCTATATAAGAGAACCATAAAGTATATATTGGGTTTGTTGAACAGGTAGTCACTGAGGACCTTTAGGAACTGCTGTATGCTGAACCACCGAGCAAATTCAGATCTTCATTTGTGGTGAATTTGTAAAGGGCCCCTGGTAGTACCAGAACTGATATGGCCTTCAGTCATGTAAGTTATCCTTGCTTCATTTGTAAGAAGATAATACATCATGGTGTTTTTATTATTATAAAGATCAAGTGAGGGAATAGGAGAAAAAGTATTTTGTAAACTCCAAAGTTTTTTTTTTTTTAAAGTTTACAGAATTGTGATTACTTTTAAGTAATCTATATTTAATTTAAGGTAAGGAAATGGGAGGGAGGATTTTAGGTTAAGACAGAAGACATAAAGACATATCTTGGTAGAATATTAGAGATTCTAGAGGCCCCACTGGAATTGTATGAATGGTGGAGATAGTAGCTAAGAAAGAGGAAGAGTTGGGCTGAATGAGGAAGAGAAATAGAATATTGGTGTTTTGCAGACCATTGGTTGATACCTTCTTCCTGGGCAGATCTGGAATATACTAGAAAAGTTTGGAGCCTTTTTTTTGTACTGTACAAACAGACCACTATTCCTTGGATGTGTTCTAACTAATTATATTAGTTACAATTTAGCCTTCCTGAAAAAAATTTGATTCTTGTATATTTCTTGCAAATGATTTCTTTGAAATGCTTAGTTTTGTGGGTAATATTCATTTCATTTAGTTTTCTTTTCTTCTTTTCTCTCCTCTCACCCCTTTTCCCTTTTCATTTCTTCTTCTTTTAGTTCTCTGAACTTTTTTCTTCTTCTTGGTTTTTTTGTTGTTGTCTGAAACCCACAGCTTTTGTAGCTTTTGAGTGCTGGTCTTCTGGTGTGAGGTTTCCTGAGCATTTTCATATTCATTTTACTATGAGATGAGCTCCTTGCTCCAGGGGTTCAGTTTCCTGGGGACTAATTGATTGGATGAAGGACAGATTATCTGAGAAATGAGAAATTATTTATAGCCTAACCAAGAATAATTTGAATTCTTATTTTAACATATCTGATTATCATGCCTTCCTTGGCCTCTAGAGATATAATTTCTACTGCTAGAAGTAGATGGCAGCACTAGGTATCTTTGTGTTCTGAATCGGAAAGGGGAATACCAATTTCACTCGTCTCCTTTTCTTCCTTCCATCCTACTCACCCAGAGGGAGAGAGCATGTGTGTGTGTGTGTGTGTGTGACTTTGTTTGCACAGTGATGTGAAGACCAAGTCGTGTCCCATAGTCCTCCATTCAAAGCATACTTTGGGTGAGCTTTGTTCTTTTCTAAAGTTAATTTTATACAGATGCACTGGGCAGAATTGTCTACTCAATTGTGACACTTTTAAATTTGTTTCTTTTCAGTAGAGTTGGACTGAAAAGGGGGCTAGGGGCTTGTTCTTGGCTTTAAGAGAATCAAATCTCAGCTAAAAATATTTACTTTATCTGACCCTTTTATACCCACCCATACTAAACAATAGATTAAACATAAATTTATCAAATGGCAGAGAAGAGACAACTCTTTCTTAGAGAAGAATTTCAAATAATAAATGTGGATACTTCCCCTTTCAGAAGGTAGAGCTTAATTCCCATTCTGTGCTTCTGAGAGTGGGCTATCCTCACTTGCCCTCAAAGAATACAGTACAGAAAGGGAAAAGCAGCTTTATGGTGGAGAAATGTGGCAAACACTATCTTAACCAAGTGATCAAAGTTAACATCACCATGTACCCCTGCTATGATGTGATGAGAATGGCACTTCACCTTTTTCAAAAAATCCATAACCCCACCCTAACCATGAGAAAAACATGAGACAAGCTCAGATTGAGAAATATTCTACAAAAATACCTGACCAGTATTCCTCAAAATTACCAAGATCAGGAAAAACTGAGAAACTGTACAGACTAGAGGAGAGTAGGGAGACATGACAATTAAATGTACCCTGAATTGGACTGTGGAACAGAAAAAGGACATTAATGGAAAAATTAGTGATACCTAAATAAAGTCTGGAGTTTAGTTAATAGTAGTGTAACAGTGTTGGTTTCTTAGGTGTGACAAATGTACCATGGTAATATAGGATATTAACAATAGGGAAAACCAAATGAGAGGTATATGGCAACTCTCTGTAGTATCTTTGCAACTTTTCTGTAAATCTAAAATTGTTCAAAAATAAAAAGCATATTAAAAATAAATTAATCAAAACATTTTAAAACATGTAAATCATAAATTCTCATGATATATTTAAAATGAGGATCTTTAAAATAAGAACTTTATACACAGTTCTTAAAAGTAGAAAATCTACAGGTTGATGTTACTTCATTAAACTGTGGAGTGTTTGAATAAACTAATGGATATAAATTATCTGGCACATGCCTGTGCATAATATACATTTAACAGATATTAATTCACAATCTTCTCTCCTTTAATTTCCCCAACTAACATGGGTATTTTAATCTTGCTTCCCAGGCTTGTTAAGCCTTGAAAGAGATATGAGTATTTCTAGGCACTTGATACTTAGAACAGTATATTAAAGAAACAATAAATAAAAGTTATTTTTAGGACATAGCTACCTCTTTTGTCAAAACTGTTGCCTGGAGATTCTGCCTACTGTGAGCAGAGATGGTTTAGAAATAGTAATAACTTTTTCCTTGCTATGATTATTTTCACTGTGTTTCAAAGGAGAGAAAGTGGGAGTGCCTTTGTAAGAACAAGTTGGTGCAATTCAGCACAAAAAATACATGCATATGTGCAGTTGAAGTTCAGATTTCCTGTTGCCTAGAAGTGTTTATCTAATTTAGAAGCAATTGTGAAAACTATGCTAACATTCACTGCCGACTCCAGTAGTGATGGAGGAAGTTTCTGTTCTTCCCTGCCTCAGTGTTGCTTTCTCTTTTAGGAGCACAGATGGGGCAAGATGTGTATGATAGTGGTGTGTTAATTATTGTTGTTTATAGTACCTTAATGGGGTGGAGATAAAGATCTTGGCTAAAATGGAGTGGAGTAGTGATTCAGAAGATCAGCCCTGGGGCTACACTGCTGGGATCTGAACTCCAGTTCCACAGATTCTGTGATCTTGCACAATTTACTTAAGTTTTGTTTCTCAGTTTCTTCATCTGTAAAATAAGATCTTAATTGTACCTCATGCAGTTTTTGTGACACTTAGAACAGTGTCTGACATGTAATAAGTGCTCAGAAGTATTAGTTATACCCTTTTTATTATTTGTAATTATCAAGTCACAAATGTGGAATATTGTTGCTATTGTGTATGCTTTTGTTTCAGTACTTTAAAAAATTTTTTTTCTGCTGTCTTCAAGATTTCCTCTTTGGTTTTGGTTGTTAGCAATTTGACTATGATATGTCTTAGGGTATGTATATGTGCGTGTTAATCCTGCTTGGAGTTCTTTGAGCTGCTTTGCTCTGTGGTTTGTTGTGTTTCATTAATTTTGCAAAGTTCTTGACCATTCATTATTTCCTCAGATACTCCTTTTGCCCCCTTCTTTCTCTCATCTCTTTCTGGGATTCTGGTTGCACGTATTTGATATGGTACCACAGATCTGGGATGCTTTGTTCTTTTATCTTCTTTGTGTTTCATTTCGGATAATTTCTGATGCCTTATTTTCAAGTTATTTGATTGTTTCCTGTGCTGTACCCAGTCTGCTGATAAGGCCATCAAAGGAATTCTTTATTTCTTATTTAATACTTGACGTTGTGTGTTAAAGAACAGTAGAGTCTGAAGTAAATAGTATTTATGCTCAGAAATGGGCATCTCTTTTCTTCTATCAGACAGTGTGCAGTTTGAGTCATTCTAGTCAATAGTTGAATTGGACTTGGGTTTTATTGTTACTGTAGTTATCTTCAGTGCATCAAAGTTTAAATTTTTCTAGTGGTGGACTTCTGCTACCTTGTGCCTACTGTGGATTCTGGAGTACTGGCAGGCTTTTCCTAGTGTTCTTGGTCCCTGAGAGTAGCTAGGTAGTGTTCCTGACCTTCTCATAGAAGCTTCCAGCTTTTTGCTTTCTATGAGAGAAGGGTCCAAGAAGTGAGCAGAGTTTTATACATATGCACCACTGACGGGACTCTGTTAGCTCTCTTGCTCTACCCCCAGTATTTCTTATAAACCCCTGTAGTGGCCTGTGAAAAAGATTTAGCAAGTAAGTCCATTTTCTTCTTGTGTCTGATGCTCCCGTGGATGTGTAAGCTGTCATACTAGCCCACACTCAACTTTCAGTATTTGTTAAACATTTCAGGTGTTTTTTCTTATCTGCCTTTTCTCTTGACCACCTCTTCTTCTGGGTTCTGTGTCCTGTCTCTCCTTAGAGAGGCTTATCACCCTTTGGAATTCAGTTTACCTGATTGTCTTGTGACCTGAACTCTGATGGGCCCCAAAGTTATACTCTACAGATTATCTGGCTCTTTCTTATTGTTAGTGTGGGAGCAACATTCTCTAGAGACTTTCTACATTCTAAGCAGGGGGGACCTCTCTTCTAATCATGATATATTTCTTTTATACATGAGGTTAATAGTTCTAAGAAGAAATACTTCACATTTAGAACTGCCTTTTCTAATTCTGAATCTAGTAGTAGTAGTTTTTAAAATAATTTAAAAAATAATAGTAGCAATGCTGAAATGAATGGATAGGAGCATATTCTTCTATAGACATTTTGAGTACCACAAAGAAATGTTATGAGGTGTGCTGTGTGATGAGGTTAATTGTGCATCAAGATGCTTTGATTCTTTAGTGTTATAAGAATGGATGACCTGTCATACTCTGCATTTAGTTATGGAATCCACTTTGTAAGTAATATGCTATCCTTTGATTAAATCGAATAAAAGCAATTACCACTCATTTTTGCCTTAATTCTTCTGTTTTAAATATAGGATGAATAAAGAGTATGCTATTCAAAATTAATCAAATATTATGGTGTAGCTTAAATGCTTTAAGAGTTCCACATAATTCCATAGCAACTCAAAATAATTGGAGTATTAAAGTAAAAAATTTTTCTTTCCAGAATCAGGGCCCTATACTTTGCCATAGTTACCAGTTTTTGCTACATAATAGTGTCTTTATGTTTATGTCATTCAGTGTATTTCTCCATTGGTCGCGCATATTCCAAAGTTAGGGCAGTCACTAAGACTATCATCATGAATTTCTCTTCCTTTTACCCAGCATCAAACCAGTGGAAGAGCAAAAATGGAAAAAAGCAAATGGGTAAAACCCCCAAATGATAAAGAAGTCTTTTGGCTAGGATTTGGATTTATACAGACAGTTCAAGGCGTCCTGACCTTTTTCTTTGCAAGTAGTGAGGAGACTTCTGGTTCTAGCTGGCCTCACTCTTGAGGTAGCTTAGCCTTATCACATATTTGAAGATTTGTTTTCCTCTCACTTTTTTTATTGTGAAATACTAATTTATTCTCCAGCATTTATTTTAAACCAGAAATAAATCTCAGTATGTTCTTTGCTTTAGGGAATATATGCTGTGATGTAAATTTTTGAATATTACCAAGCTTAGCTATTTTATTTTTTAATTTTGGTTTTATTTGTTTTAACATTTAACAGTTTACTTATACTTTTATATATTCTTTATAAGAATGTTTTTGCTCCAAAGAATTCCACCTTGCATATTATACAGAAAGTGTGATGCATAATTTAACAAAAACAGTTATAAAAGATTTAAACCATACGCGCTTAAATGTAATGGCTTTTTCCCTTCTTTCTATCCAAGATCCAACCTATTCTATAAGTTTATTTTACATCTTCAAGGAAGCGTAGAAGAAAAAATATATAACATGAACAAAAGAAGTAAGTTTTTATTGAAAGTAAGCTTATGATGATGCTCTTATTGTCTTTATGACACAGACTATATTAGACACCTCAATGACCATAAACATTTGCAATTATCAGTCTTTTGATATGCGTTAGAAAAAGTTTGAGACTTTCTGTATTTTCAAGTATTTCTGTAACTGACATTTACTATAATTACCTAAAGCCCTGAAAGAGAATGAAATTCAACAATAAATGTGGGAAAGTAGCTCCATAGCATATTCTGAGTCATTTGCTCTGAGGTAAGAAACAAAGAAACAAAACTGGGGTGCACCATATTGTGTGCTTTTCTCTTGCAGAATTAGTAAAAGATGAAAGCTTGTTATGATATTGGAACTGCTTTCAAATTTCACTTTTTAATCAGTGTCTAAAAATAATGAAAGTATATATACACCCTTGGGTTTTCAGCACTCTAATATATATGTTTTATGTCTATACTAGGTGTTTTTTATGCCTTTCCCTAGGTCTTTTTACCTTCAGAAGGACAGACTTCTAGACTTCAGTAGCAGAGCATCAGAAACTCAGTCAAAATTTGAGGGTATGGGAATAACAAAGCAAAGCAGGATTTCTTAGTTTGGCCAATTTTGTTTATTTTCTAGAGTGGAAATGAAGCAAAAGAATAAGTTGGATCTCTACCTTTTTTCAGTCTTTCCAAGACTTTCCTAATCTCTGTGTTTTAGTCATTTCAGTTTGATGTAGCTTTTGATTGGAGTCCTATCATTACTCCTCTCTGCTACCAATAGTCTTATTTCTGCCCATAAATAAATGATCATTCCATTGCCATGATGATTAGTGATATGCACCTTTTCATGTACATTTTGGACATGAAACAGGTATGTCTTCTTTGGAAAAAGGTCTGTTTAGGTCCTTTGCCCATTTTTTAATTGTTTTTGTTTTTGTGTTTTTGTTTTTGCTGTTGAGTTGTATGACTTCCCTGTATATTAGGTGTTAACCCCATCAGATGTATGGTTTGCAAATATTTTCTCCCTTTCTATAGATTTCTTTGTCATTTTGTTGGTTGATTTCTTTGCTGTACAGAAGCTTTTGAATTTGATGTAGTTCCACTTGTTTATTTTTGCTTTTGTTGTCTTTGCTTTTGGTGTCAAATCCAAAACATCATTGCTAAGACTGATGTCAAGGAGCTTACCTCCTTTGTTTTCATCGACTTTTATGATTTGGGTCTTAGGTTCAGTCTTTAATCCACTTGGAGTTGATTTTTGTATGGTATAGGATAGTGAGCCAGTTTCATTCCTTTGCATGTGGCTATCCAGCTTTCCCAAGACTATTTATGGAAGAGACTGTCCTTTCCCCGTTGTATATTCTTGGCTCCTTTGTCATAAGTTAGTTGACCAGATATGTGTGGGTTCATTTTTGGGCTCTCTATTTTGTTCCATTGATCTTTGTGTCTGTTTTTATGCCAGTTCCATACTGTTTTGATTACTATTGCTTTGTAACATAGTTTGAAGTCAGGAAGCATGATACCTCCAGCTTTGTTCTTTCTCAAGATTGCTTTGGCTATTTGGGGTGTTTTGTGGATCCATACAAATTTTAGAACTGTTTTTTCTATTTCTGTAAAAAATGCCATTTGAGTTTTGATAGGGCTTGCACCAAATCTATAGATTGATTTGGATAGTATGGACATTTTAACATTATTAATTCTTCCATTTCATGAGCATGGAATATGTTTTCACTTATTTGTGTTTTCTTCATTTTCTTTCATTAATGTCTTATAGTTTTCAGTGTACAGATCTTTCACTTCCTTGGTTAAATTTATTCCTAAGTATTTTATTCTTTTTGATGCTGTGATAAATGGGATTGTTTTCTTAATTTCTCTTTATGATAGTTTGTTGTTGGTGTATAGAAATGCAACTGATTTTTGTATATTCCTTTCATATCCTGCAACTTTACTGAATTTGTTTATTGGTTCTAACAGTTTTTTTGGTAGAGTCTTTAGGCTTTTCTAGATATGATATCATGTCACCTGCAAATAGAGACAGTTTTACTTCTTCATTTCCAATTTGGGTGTCTTTTATTTCTTTTTCTTGCTTAATTGCTCTAGCTAGCACTTCCAGTGAACAATTGTTCTTTTACTTAATAGATCAATGAAAGTAACAAGGATGGAACTTGGAGAATGGAAAAGTATATGTTATTGCAGTATAATAAAATAAGGTCTATAATGAATATGTGCTTTTATTTAAATATTAGCCCAAGTTAGTTTTCAAGAGCTAATCACTCTTGAAACTAGTCACAGTGATCTTGGAGACCACCTTCTTGCTGGAGGCCAAGTGATTCTCACTCATCATTTCTTTAATCTATCTCTTCTAAAACCCTAGGAAGTTACAGCCATAATCTTTCCAATTCTCAGCTAGGTTATAGCAGGGGTTGCAAACTACAGAGTCCAGGTCAAATCCAGGCTACTTTTAGTTTTGCCTACTTTTGTAAATAAAGTGTTATTTGAACACAGCCATGCTTATTTGGTTATGCATTGTTTATGGCTACTTTTCTGCTACAATGGCAGAGTTGTTTCATTTCAGGAGATCATATGGCCTGCAAAACCGGAAATATTACCTGACCCCTTATAGAAAAAGTTTGCCAAAGTTTGGGTGGAAGTCATGCACTCAAAATGAGGTCTCTAGATCTAAACAGGTTTCCCTTTTCTGTCTTCATCTCTATTTTAGTGCTTTTATTACCTAGCAGGGTTGTTTATTTTGTTTTTCTGATTCTGATCTTTAATACTGTGTCCAGAATTCCAACATTTCATTTTAAGATTTTGTATCCTTATCTTTCTGTGGAAAGCAAAAGCATTATAGTCCTCCTACTGAATTAAGAAGAAATTTTTTTTGTCTTTTTTTTACATTTTGTTTTTAACCCTTATTGGTCAGTCTGTTTTCCTGAGCATACAGATTTTCTTTCTTTCTGCATTTTCCTTTATTCTACTCTCCTGCTCCCTTTTTCCCTTTCTCCATTTACCCAGACCTGAAGTCACTTAATCAAAACAGCAAATTTGGAGCTCCCTTGGTATAAGCCTTTCAGTTTGTATCTTAAAGAAATGGACATTTTCTGTCTCATGAAAAGCTGCCCAGATATGACATCTTTGCCATCCCACATAGCATATGGCCGCCTAATGCCTTATGTTATGTGGAACCATATAGTTGGTCAGTGGGGACTTTGGGTCTGGTTTGGGTTGGTTAGTCTTTGTTTCATTGTTTTTGTTGTTACTGTTGTCTATGCTTGTGAGGAGGGCTCATCCTTTCTAAAGATTCTGCAGCGTGCACACAGTGGACTTTTAAGAAAGTGATCAAGGAGAGAGGAAAACTTGCAACTAGTAGATAAATAAGTCCTGGAGATCTCATGCACAATATGGTGAATATAGACAACAATATTGTATTATAATCATCAAACTTGCTAAGAGACTAGATCTTAATTATTCCCACCACACACAAAAAAAAGATAATTATGTAACAAGATAGGTGTGCAAACTATCACTACAATGGCAATCATACTATAATATATAAATGTATCAAATCAACATGTTGTACACCTTAAATTTGCACAATGTTATATATCAAATATATTTCAATTAAAAAAATAAAAGCCCCTTCACAAAAGGGAGAGGGAGGATGTATCCCTCAGCGCTTTGCAGCTCCTTGTCCTAATGAAGCAGCCTGGCTAGTCTATGTCCGGTATATACTATGTGTGTGCATATCAGGGGGTCAAGAGAGAGCGCTTGAGAGAGCAGGTTACTTTACCAGAGAATTCCTGGGTGCTTGGCATTTAAAATTATATGGCAATATGCGTGTATTAATGGGATGTATATTGGTTTTCAGTAAAACTCTGTGATAAATAGTTGTATCACACCAAATCTTCTAAAGGTACCATTATTAAACCTTTTCTTCTGTAGATTTAATTCATTGTAACCAAGACACTCAGTTTGGTGTTTTTATAACCAAATGAGGAAGAAAATATTAACTCTGTAGTTTTTCAAAATGTTTATTTAATTAATGAAATAGGTCCTAGACATGTGACATAAAGATGAGTTGCTAGGGTTTTATTGCACAAATGTCTACTGTTTTGCATGTATATATGAAAAAAACGTGTTTTACTTTTTATATGTATTTATATATGAAACTCTGCCCTTTTAGGAATTAATATTTAGCCATAGTTAATCAATTTCATCCCAGAAGTCTCTTGCCATCCATTCTATCCAGTCTTATCCATTGTGATCAAAACACATTGTTCTCTAACAAGAGTAGAAAGACTGACAAAATAGCAGCAGATTTTTAAAAAATGTATCCAGTTAATTCACTGTAAAAGAACTGTGACTTTGGTGGCGGGAAGTTGTGTTTCTTAACTCTATAGAAGTGCAATATGGGCAGAAATGGAGCCTGGAACTTCGTCATAGTAGTTTAGACCGGTGCTCCTCAGACTTCAATGTGTGCATCAGTCACCTGGGCAGCTGATAAAATGCAGAGGCGGGCCCATATCTGGAGAAGACCCCAGGATTTTGCATTTCTCACAAATTCCCAGGTGAACTGATGCTACTGTCCATGTACCACACTTTTAGACTTCCTACCTAACAGTAAGTTTTTCTCTATTTATAGCAGATTGATAATGTGGAAAGGTTAAGTCCACTGTAGACAAACTGCTAATGTTGAAGTGTACTCTGATAAGGAAGGTATGCAGTTGACAAAGCTTCCTGTGACTGTGAAGCGTTAGATGTAAGCAAGAATATTAACCTATTAACCAAGTGAAGGATAATGAATTCCAAAAGGTTTTATCCTCACTTCCCTTTTATCTGAATGTAATACTAGTATTTTTCAGAAAAGTGGAAAGCTGGTAAGAAGCTGCGTTTATCATTGGGGAGAACAGCTCTTTGGGCATTTGTGTCCCTTGAACCTCCTCCCCTTTCCTTCCTTAATGGATTGCTTATTTTTCTTATGCTACTTTTTGGCTATTTCAAGTTTTGAATGACATATGAACACAAAACAAGGAATCATCCTGTTTTTTTGAGTCAGTTGAACCTTTACTCTCCTTAGACTTCTGGAAAGAGTTTGGTTGTCAAATTATAGCAGGGGCACAAATGATTTGGTATGATTAATAGCTTGACTGGGAAAAGTTGCAGTATGTATATATAAATTTTTTGCCCCTGAATTCTTATTAAGATCTATAACTGAAGAGAGACACTTTCTAAAAGGAGACAGAAAAAGTCAGTAATACTTTCATGGAAATAGGCACATTAAACACATTTTTTTTTTTTTTTTTTTAAAGATTTTATTTTTTCCTTTTTCTCCCCAAAGCCCCCCAGTACATAGTTGTGTATTCTTCATTGTGGGTTCTTCTAGTTGTGGCATGTGGGACGCTGCCTCAGCGTGGTCTGATGAGCAGTGCCATGTCCGCGCCCAGGATTCGAACTGACGAAACACTGGGCTGCCTGCAGCGGAGCGCGCGAACTTAACCACTCGGCCACGGGGCCAGCCCCTAAACACATTTTTTAAAATACAAAATTTAGATAATCATTTATTATTACTCTTGTCTATACACAAATATAGTAGAGGCATTTAAATTTTACTATTTATTATACAGTTAGTTCTGCTATAAGGAGACATATGTGTTCCTAAAAATCACCACACTATGCAAATAATGCCTAAAAAACTCACATGACTTATGGGAAAAATGGGTTTAGGGGCACAGGACTCAAAAACATCAGTGAAACATTTTTTAAAAAAGAAACCTAGTAAGAAATTATAGCACAGTTTTGCACATATTAAATAATTATGAAATGCATAAATACTACAATTAAATATGGCACTTTACCTTGAAAATACCTAAAGTATGCTTATGGAAGTTGACGTTGAAAGGGTTGCAGCTTGTGTTAATTATAAAGTGGTAAAAGAAGGGTTACTGAAACTGGATGGAAATTTTTAACACTAGATGTGGGTGGCTATGGCTCCTAACACAGGGTGAGCTGGTAGGCGTTTGAGGTGGGAAGCATGTGGGTGTGTGTTTTGTGTATTCCTACTGGGCTTGAGTTGGCTAGGTACAGTTTTCTGCCTGCTTCTGGTGTTTCTCATGGGTGATATTCACATTATGCTCCAATTATTTCCGAATACATCAAGTTGACTGAAACAAGTTTGTGTTTTCAAAGCAAGCATTAGTAGAACTAACAGTGTATGAAATTTCACCGTTACTTGGAGAAATGGAACTTTTTATTTTATTGCAATTCAGCTGCACGGGCACCGGGGGGAGTAGTAGGTTCACATTTCACAGCAGCACTGACCAGTGCTTTTCTTAGTTTTGCAGCTGCACATATGGTAGATGATTATCATTTTATGGTTACAGTTATAAGCAATTTGGTAGAAAACGACAGCTAAATTATGCAGTGTTACTTTTATTTGTTTTAATTTTGTAATCTAAATATATATTTTTTAATGAGAAAACAAAAGGCAGAATAATTTTTAGTAGTAGGAGTAAGTAACCCTTCCTGTGGCTTAGTCTTGTGCCGCCCACTGGAGCTTGCATTTCATTTTTAATCGATCTCTTGTGTATGATAGAAATTGGAGCATATAGCTGAGAGATCATGTCTATATTCTGGGGAGTGAATGTTTTCAGCTACATTATCGTGACTCCTACTACTCATTAAAAGGGAAATCTCGCTGGCAGTTGGATTGACAAGTACATAAATTTAAAAATCCTCTACCATTTCCTAAAGACAGAACGTTTCCAAATTTTATTCCAGGAATGGCTCCCTAGAAATGGTGCCAAAGCAAATTTACTTCCCTGAGCCCTATCAGGATTTGGTGCAGTGCTATGCAGACTGCTCGCTGGGTACAGGCATCATGGCCCATTGGCATCTTTACATAAAACCCTTTTTTGAATTGAAGGAACTGCAATGTGCCAGGGAAAAGATGTTCAGAGTGCCTGCCTTGTTTGTCTGGAACTTGTATATTCAAAGGGAGTGTCAGATAATTGGTACATAGCACTCGTATCAAGGTCACTGGAATCCAACTTTGAATATATATCTATTATAAGAGAATAGATTTGCCTTGAGTAAAAGGACGAAAATTTTGTTTGCAGTATTTAAGTACACAAGTGCTTTCATTATTAAGCCTTCCTTAGATATTTCCTTGACTTGCTCAGCATTAATACATCTTGATGCCAGTATGGTGATCGGCATATCTTAAAACACAGTCTGTCATTTCTCTGTGGTCTCTATAGTTCAGAGACATTTACCTGAACTGGGGGGAAGACATACATAACCTGCTTGATCATTGAAAATGTTAAATCCAGGAAAGTAATATAGTGCTTGTAATCTTTATTCCTTTAGTATAAATTGGTCATATCAGTGCTTTTACCAGTTTGGGGAGTTAGTTAGCTTTTTTCCTTGCTTTACAGTCATTTTTAAACAATTATTGCACAAGTGGTAAAGGTGGAACTAGAAAACAATTCATTTTGGTGTTAGAAAACTGAATTTAAAAATCACCATAATCTTTTTGATGCCAGTTAGAGATAAAGAAGAAATTTTGTTTTGATGAATACCATAGTCTTTTATTCAATGTGATTTCTTTTTTATTGTATATAGGTAACCCTTACTTAATTCATATTATACCATATGTCATTTTGGATTCCCTTCAAACAGTAATCAAGTCAGGCACTAATCATGCAATGTTATTCTCTCGTAAAGTAAATTTCATGTTTCCTTCAAATGAAACTGGTATGTATTAGGACTTTCTGTATAATAAAGTGACATCATTCAACAACATTGTCATGATGCTCTAAGCAGTAGTAGGTTGTTAAAATTTTTTTGGAGCATTGACTTTTGTTACTTAAATGTAAAAATCCAACATTATGATTTGAAAATACTGAAAACATGGAGGAAATTGGAAGCTTATCAGTT
Organism: Equus przewalskii; assembly: GCF_037783145.1. Classification (NCBI taxonomy): domain Eukaryota; kingdom Metazoa; phylum Chordata; class Mammalia; order Perissodactyla; family Equidae; genus Equus; species Equus przewalskii. The sequence continues at coordinate 58,825,056 of NC_091837.1, forward strand.
GTCGTTTTGTAAACTGTATAGTTCCAAATATATACATTCACTCTAGTGGATAATATTCAGGTTTGTAACATGGGACTGCTGTAGATCCTCATGTCACACTGCTTTTCTTGAATAGCTCTGAAGTAGAAATTTGGGGATCACCAGCATATGTATTGAATTTGAAGCTGTGGTAGAATAGAAGGTCACGGGAAGAGGTCATGGAAACAGAATAGGTTCTGGGACGTTGTCCCTGGGAATATCTGCATTTAGGGATGGGTAAAGAAAGGAAAGTCAGTTAAAGAGATTTCAAAGAATCTGTAAGGAAAAAGCAGAATGAGCCAGTAACACAGAAACTGGGAGAGGAAATCCTTTGAAGAGGAACAGCAAAGAGGATAAAACCCAAAATCCGGTTGTTATATTTAGCAATTAATAGATTAGAGGATATTTTTCAAGAATGTAGTGTAAATAAAGTGACAGGACAAGAAAATCTATTGTATTGGGCCAAAAATTAAACTGGAAATCAGGAAGTATAGACAATGAGAACAGATTAATCTTGTAGAGTTTTGGTAATGAAGGAGAGAAAAGAGGTTTTGGCAGCTTAAGAAGAAAGTGTTTTTTGAGGAGGGCTTTTCTTAGGATGCACTTCGATGAAGGCTTATGGGAAGAAGCCAAAAGCTATTGAGATCATGAGAAGGACAATAATTTATAGGACGGTTGCCTGAATGATAAAGAAGAGGGTGGTCAGGAACACAGATGGAAAAGTTTGTCTTAGAAAGCATTCGTTCATTCATTCATTCATTCATTCAATATTTAGTGAATGCCAAGACCTGAGAGAATGATGTGTTGAGATGGAAGTTGGGGATATTTAACAAGTTCCTCTTGGCCATCTGCTTTTCAGTGAAATAGGATGTCCTTGTCAGATAATTCCAACATCTGTGTCATTTCAGTATTGGCATCTGTAGGGTGTCTTTTCTCATTCAGGTTGGGATTATTCTGGCTCTTGATATAAGTGATTTTTAGTTGTATTCTATTTTGGGTATTATGTTATAGTCTTATGTAAATTATCATTTTAGCAGACCTTTTCTGACATCACACTGAGGAGGATCAAGGCTGCCCCTGCCCCAGGGAGAGAAGCCCAAGGTGCCCTGCCCTACATACTGATCTGTATCATCCTCCAGGAAGCATAAGATGTCCAGACTTAATCCGATCTGATTCTTATCTGAAGTTATAGGACCACCCAATAACCAGATCCCACCTGCACTGATACCATTTAATGACTTTTTACATCATCTTTCCTTTGTCTTGTAAAGAAATAAGTCACATACCTATGCCTTATAAATTTAGCTCTAACCCTCAACACATTGCAGCTCTTACTGCCCATGGGTCCTGTCCCCATGCCTGCAGCTCTTACTGCCCATGGGTCCTGTCCCCATGCCTGCAGCTCTTACTGCCCATGGGTCCTGTCCCCATGCCTGCAGCTCTTACTGCCCATGGGTCCTGTCCCCATGCCTGCAGCTCTTACTGCCCATGGGTCCTGTCCCCATGCCTGCAGCTCTTACTGCCCATGGGTCCTGTCCCCATGCCTGCAGCTCTTACTGCCCATGGGTCCTGTCCCCATGCCTGCAGCTCTTACTGCCCATGGGTCCTGTCCCCATGCCTGCAGCTCTTACTGCCCATGGGTCCTGTCCCCATGCCTGCAGCTCTTACTGCCCATGGGTCCTGTCCCCATGCCTGCAGCTCTTACTGCCCTTGGGTCCCGCCACCATGCCTGCAGCTCTTACTGCCCATGGGTCCTGTCCCCATGCCTGCAGCTCTTACTGCCCATGGGTCCTGTCCCCATGCCTGCAGCTCTTACTGCCCATGGGTCCTGTCTCCATGCCTGCAGCTCTTACTGCCCGTGGGTCCCGCCACCATGCCTGCAGCTCTTACTGCCCATGGGTCCTGTCCCCATGCCTGCAGCTCTTACTGCCCATGAGTCCTGTCCCCATGCCTGCAGCTCTTTATTGCCCATGGGTCCTGTCCCCATGCCTGCAGCTCTTACTGCCCATGGGTCCTGTCCCCATGCCTGCAGCTCTTACTGCCCATGGGTCCTGTCTCCATGCCTGCAGCTCTTACTGCCCGTGGGTCCTGTCCCCATGCCTGCAGCTCTTACTGCCCATGAGTCCTGTCCCCATGCCTGCAGCTCTTACTGCCCGTGGGTCCTGTCCCCATGCCTGCAGCTCTTACTGCCCATGAGTCCTGTCCCCATGCCTGCAGCTCTTACTGCCCGTGGGTCCTGTCCCCATGCCTGCAGCTCTTACTGCCCGTGGGTCCTGTCCCCATGCCTGCAGCTCTTACTGCCCGTGGGTCCTGTCCCCATGCCTGCAGCTCTTTATTGCCCATGGGTCCTCTCCCCATGCTACTCCATGCTATTCCCTGAATAAAAGAGCTCTACTGCCAGACCTTGAGAGTCCAAGAAATCTTTCTTTCGAAGATCCCTCGACTCACCAAGCCCGCATCAACACCAGGGAGAAAGAAGAGGCTCTACCTTATTACTTTCAGGTGAAGATGGAAGTTCAGGGTCCCCACTCAGCCTTCTTTGACACCCAGGGGGAGGTGGGTACCTCATTACTGCTGAGTGGAGGGTAGAAGTTCACCTCCCTAATAGACCTCTGCTGATACCGCTCTTGGTGAGAAAGGCAGGGGCTTCCCGAATGACCTTTACTCATTATTGCTAAAATTCTTGGCTTTCTACTCAGCTTCCTCTGACACCAGCCCAGCAGGGAGAGACACCTCATTAAAGCTAGATGGGAGTGGAAGTCCAGGCTCCTTATGAGGCTTCTATTGATGATCATGAGGGTGAAGAAAGCAGAGGAGGGAGTCATTATCTTCCTAGGTAATGGGATTAAAGCTCTGGCTCCTCATTCAGTCTTCTCTGATACAATCCCAGTGGACGGGGTGGGAGGCGGGGCAGAGGGACACCTAGAAGTCTAGGCTCCTCCCTTAGCCTTTGCTGATGGATGTAGGGGTGGGGTTGCAGTGTTTTCTGTAGTATTTGGCTAGAATAAAGCAGTCCTTGTTTAAAAGTTTTTTCTTTTTGCCAGGTTTCCCCTTTCCTTTTCTTTTAGCTAGTGAGAACAGGCTTCTCTTAGTTTTTTGTTTTTGGGGGGTTTTTGGTCTGTATCCATTGGCATTTCTGGGTTGTTGACTTCTCCAACACCCAGTCCAGGATATATGAGGCAAAAACAAAACTAGGCAACTCACCACTGTTTCTTTCCCCAGGTTGTGAGGGCCCTAGCCAGTCTATCACCTTCTCTCCATCTTTCAGAGTCTTTTCTGTTTGTTTTATGTATGGTATCTAGGGTTTTTTTAACTGTACTTAGTGAGAGGAATAGAAAAAATTATGTTTACTCCATCTTGTCTAGACTCAGAAATTCCACTGTGCTTATTTTACTTTTTTCTTTAAAATACTTTTTCCGACTACAAATATTGACTCAATTTTCTGAACACATCCTGTTGTATTTAGATGTATTACCTTAGTCCAAAAGAGGATGTTTTCCCTCTTCCCAGTGCAGACATGGGTGAATTGATTTAGCTAAGACTGATTTTTCAAGAAAAATCACCACTAGACAGAGACTAAATATATAAAGTTGCTGCTTCCTAATGGAATTGCTTAAAACAGTCAAAAAAAATAGAATAGAAATCAGCTTTAACTAGTCTGTTCATTACTTTGGAAGTCTCTGGTAGACCCAATGCTCAATTGTTAAGCTCATGTAGATAAAAACCTAGGTCTCAGGGATTGTTATTTTAAATGTGGCCTCTTGGATTAATTTATTTAGTAGTCAGTAGTGTTAAAATAGTAAGGCAAAACCTAACTCCTTGATTTGAATGACACTATAAAACTTTTCTCTCTGTCTGTTTTGGGCCATTTCTCTATAACGTTTCTTGAGTGGAGGGTCAAGCAAATAATCTCATTCTTTACCAGTTTTTAAAATATCCTTCTGCTAAACAGTCCACGTAAGCTCAATTATATTAGGAACCAGTGAAGTGAAGTTGTTCATAAAATGCTTTATTACCTTCAGTCTTTGCAGCATTGGCTAAGTTTAGATAATAAACCTGCACATAGAAGTTACTTAATTTTTCTCTGAGCAATAATTTACGTTTGTAAGCAGTAGCCTCAGTCATTTTCAAAGAGGCAAGAAAAGACATGTTTCTTACTACTTTTTTCAGGTTAACCTTAAAAATATTAGATGTGATTCCATTCTATAAGAGCTTTCCTTTTTCACTTTAGTTATGAATACTATTTTATGGAAGTTGTTTGACTTTAACTTAGAATTATTGTATCAGGTCATATTTTCTATTGCATTAAAAAGTGCGTACAACTCTGGAGAGAATGCTGTTCCCTAAGGCCATAGCTGATGGTCTGGTAATGTTAAACTGCATTCAGAAATTATGCTGTAAACTTAGCCTTAAATGTGTGCTTGCACAAGGTAGAGGATGGATATCTATTTGAAAGTAGAAGAGACAAAGCATGGTTGTTTATTTTTTCTCTTCCCCCAATATAAATTCTCAAGCTCTACAGGTAATATTTGCTAATTGTTATTACTTCAGTAGTCAGCCACAATAGAAATGTTATACTGCTCTGAAAATCTAGAATACTGCTTCCTTCTGAAGAAGAAAATGGGTTATTTCACATCTCATATTTTATTTTCTATATATTTCTTTCCAAAAGAAAAACAGTTGACCAAAAGAGAGAAAAAACAACAACAGCGTATTCTTACGAAGGATGACTTCAAGGGAGGAGGCAAAGGAGTGCGATAATATATTACACTTGAACGTAAAGGAGGAGGATGGGCTTTCTCTCACTGATAGGGAGGAAGCGGGGTACTTAGAGGTGATATGCACACTCAAAATGTGGTCCACGGACCAGCAATCAGCATCACTCAGAAGCTTGTTAGAAATGTAGAATCTTAGGCCCTACCTCAGATCTACTGAATCTATATCTGCTTTCTAGCCAGATTCACAAGTGATTCTCATGTACATTGTTTTTTAAGAAACACTGATTTAATACATCTAGGACTTTATTCCAAATCTCAGCTCACTGGCAGAGTAACTTGGGTAAGTTGTTAACCATTTTATGCTGCAAATTTATTTGTAAAATGAGACTAATAATAGTACCTTATGTTTTTTTTCTTTTGATGAGAATTAAATACAACAATAGCTTTAAAGCACATACAAGTGCCCTACCCCCTAGTAGAGGTTATACTGAGCCATCCTCAATTTCTGATGATAAGCATTTAATTGTGTGATAGGTGATGGTAGTATCTGACTCTTAGAAGAGAACTCTAATAAAGACTCTGAAGAAGGGTGAGATGGCAAGCACAAAAATTCTAAGAGCTGGAAGACGAACTGTGTGAGGAACGCATAATGCCACTGGATTAATCCTTAGTTTGGAAATGAGAAGATTAAGGGACCTCTTAAACGCAGTTTACATTTTCACTCAGAAATGAATGGTCTTATATAGCAGCAAAAATAGTTCAAGTAGACAAATACAGGAGTATGACAAGAGGGAGGTATCATTTATATTGATATTGATAGTTCATGGAGGCTTTTAATTTAATGACAAGAGTGAATCTCTTCTGCTTAAAAATAGGGATCAGAATGAGATGACTTCTTTCTAAGGAGCTTTTAGCCTGTTTCTCCTGGCTGGAGCCAGTAGGCCCCAGCTTGGTATGTTTAGCTCTTTTTCATAAAGTATTGTACACGCACCTTCATTTATTGGCCTGTCAGAGTCTAGAGAGCTTACTGTGCAGACTATTTTCAGTGGTCTGTATTGTCAGGAATTCACCCTTTTTGAACTTGGAAATTTTTAAGTGTTAGTCGTTGTTACTGCAGTTCACCTTTTTAAGTAACGTCTGATGAGGGGTGGAGCCTTTTCTTCTACAACTTTGGCTAGTTCCTGTAACTCAAAAAAGGCTGAATTGATTTAAAGCAGCCTTCCAAATGGAGAAAATACTTCTCCTTCAGGTCTAGCTGAAACATGGCACTTTTTAACAAAAGATAAATTTTTAAGGAGGTTAGAAGCAAGAGAAGATGTATGACTTTCAGTAGAAATGTTTTTGCAACCTTGTCTTTAATGTCTGCCATGAATGCTTGAAAATGTGTATCCTTAGAGTATTATATCAAGAGGAACTAAAGAAATCAAAATCCTGATCAATCTGGGACATTGATAGCCTGCTTTTTAGGACGTCTGCATATGAACTTTTAAATGTGTCCTTACCTTCGAAGTTGGAGAAATAAACCTTGGGTCTCCATTGTGTAGTTGGTTTCCTGAAAAACCTCAAGACTCTAGTGATCTGAAGAGAAGACAGAATCTAAAGCATTTCAGTTTGAAGTGTTTCTGCCCCATCTTGTTTTGCAACTCTGCAAGAAACAGGATAGAAATGCATAGAAAACTCTTAAAAGCTAGTTAAATACTCTAATTAGATAGATATCTGTCCATGGCTCATGTTTTGTTGCTATTGTTGAAGCAGAATGAGTAGAATCCTGAAGAAACTGGGTGAGGCGTTTGACTTTTTTTTCCCTTTGTAAGTGTCCAGAACACTGAGTTTTCCCTTGTTTGATTTGAAGATTTGTTCCCCTCCCCACCAGACTGCTATCATCAGGAAATTGAGAAACACTATGGTCTTGCACAGAATTTGCCATAAATTTCTTACTTTAATTAAATGGAAAATTTTAGACTTGTATCAGTGTGTTATACTCCAGCACAGATCACAACTTAATGAAAGGGTGTAAGTATTCATATGAAATTCTTGTCCAGCTCTGCTAATCAGTTCATCTTGTTATCAGTTTTTCTTTTACCAGCAATCCATTTTCTATTGCATATTGTCATTGAGTACCAAACTAGATATATAATTTGAACCTCAGTGTTTACCTCAGAAAATGTGTACTTCTTTTTTGAAAGGGGAAAAAAGGAAATGATTTTGAGGTGAGAAATAGGGCATGGTCAGAAACCATGTTTTCTTCAAAATGGGAAAATCTTGTGAGATTAGAACAATTTAAAATTTTTAATGAATCGGTATTTTTAGGCATCCTCTTGGCTAGTTTAAAGACCATATGGTCTGTCTCTGATTTGTTTCACTTCCAAACCCAAAGCTAACATAAAATTCAGTAGGCACTCTTTTACTTTTACTACTTTATTCATTCTACAACATTTTTGAAGAGCCTACTGTGTACTAGAGAGATACCAGGATTAATATAGTCCTAGGATTAATATAGTACTGTGATGAACACACAGGCCACTTTAGGTGATAGTGATATAATCAGATAACTTTAGCTATATGCTATTTACTGTATTAAAGGTGCTTAACTCTGCCTAGGAGGTCAGTGAAAGCTTGGAGGAAGAGTGACATAAAAACTAAGTTTGAAAGGCTAAGTAGGAATTTCCTAGGATTAGGGACAGGCAAAACATTCTTAGGAAAATACACAGTATATGCTGTCTTTATAATTATATACTATGTAGGTGTTGATAGTGGCAGTTTCACTGCCGTAGTGAAAATCTTTGAGTTCTGTATTTCCCTGGGAGTCTTGTGACTAATGGATTGCATTAGAGTTGGAGCCACATGATCAGCTCTTTTTACCTCAGGGTACCATGAGTAAAACATCTCTTTTTGTCCAGAAGCTTCTTTCTTTTATTGAAAATAGCGTAAAGTTCATCTACCAAAACAGTGGGGAAATGGTGAACACCTAAGTATATCAAACTTGTTTTCTGGCAAGGGTTACCCATAGCCTCCTCAACTCTCAGTCTTTAACTCCTGTGGCCTCTGTAGCATTGGACACAGTTGACTGCATCTTTTTGTTGATTGTTTTGCCCTGCCTGCCTTTTACATGTTGTTGTTACACTGGCCCTCTTCTCTTCTCTTGGTTTGAACATTTCTTTCTCCAAGAGGCTTTGCCTGGTTCCTTAGTTGTGTAGGTCCCCTTAGGAGGTGCTCACATAGCACTATATAATGTTCTTGCCATTACTTTCATCATTCGTTATTGTAAGTATGTGTTTGGTTACCTGCCTTCCTTGCTGGATGGTAAGTTCCCTGCAGGCGACAGTGTTGGTCTTGTTCATCATTGTATGTCTAGCATCTAGCACAATCTCAGATGTTAATGTACTCAGTAAATGTATTTAGTCAATAAATTTTTATTGAGAACCTATTATATAAGCTAAGGAATTCAGCAGTATACAAAACTGACAAACATTCCTGCCTTTATGGAGCTTGTTTTTTGAATGAAAGAAAGAATGAATGAACAAAACTACATACTCCCTGGACAATGTTACACACTTTCTTGTCTTCAGTCACCACATATAAAGTGATTAACTCTCAAACTCTATTTCTACTGAGACTTCTTTTCTGAATTTCAGGCCCAGGGATCCAAGTGTGCCTTATTGACCATCTGGACTAAATATTCCGTCCCAAGCATCTCCAACTCAGTGTGTCTAAATTTGCACTCCCTCCCCCCAAACTTTTTCTTTATTCTGCATTGTCTGCCTTGGTAAATGCAACTGTGCATCTCATCATCTATCTCATCACCCAATTCATAAGTTGACAGTGTCTGAAATTTCCCTTTTTAACCCCCTCTCCTGTAATTCCTACCATTATTACTTCAATCCAGGCCCCCCCCTTATCTCTTGCTTAGACCGTTATAGCAATTTTCTAACTGGTTGCCTTGATTCTAGTCTCAAGCCCTTCAATCCATCCTTCACATTCCTACCAAAAGTATCTTTATAAATACAAAACGGCTGTAAGACATCAGTGAGTTATATAGAAATAAAATCCAAACAACTTAGTGTGACATTCAAGATGTGGCCACTGCTCGTCTCTGCAACCTCTTCACTCACTCTAACCCTACTCAAGACCAGTTAACCATCTATGCTGTACTACCTGCAGTCCCGTTAACTTGTTTGTTGGTTTTATTTCTCCATGCTTAAGCTTCTGATGATCTCTCAGCCGAGGGTACTCCCCACCCTACCTACCCAGTGAATCTATATACTCCTTTTCCAGAATTCATTCGTGGGGTCACATCTTCTCTGGAGTCTGTCTTGACTTCTCCCCATGTGGTCAGAGTGACCACTCACCCTCATTTTTTAAATCTCCGCTGCACCCTGTATTTAAATGTCTCTCATAGAACATGTTATCTTTATTTGTTTAAATCTCTTTCAGCCCCTTGATGTCTTTTTTTCCCAGCTTTATTGAAATATATTTGACATACAACATTGTGTAAGTTTAAGGTGTACAATGTGATGATTTGGTATGTGTGTATATTGTGAAATGATTAGCACAATAAGGTTAGGTAACATGTACGTTACTTCACATGGTTACCTTTGTGTGTGTGTTTGTGTGTGTACGTGGTGAGAACATTTAAGATCTACTCTTTTAGCAACTTTCAAGTGCACAAGACTGTATTGTTAACTATAGTCACCATGCTTTACATTAGGTTCTCCAGAACTTACTTGTCTTAAAACTGGAAGTTTGTATCATTTGACCATCATCACCCCTTTCCCCAACCCCCCAGCCATTGGCAACCATCAGTCTACTCTCTGTTTCTATGAGTTCTGTTTTTTAGGTTCCACATATAAGTGAGATCATACAGTATTTGTCTTTCTCTGACTTATTTCGCTTAGCATAATGCCCTCAAGTTTCATCCATGTAGTTGCAAATGAGACTTCCTTCTTTTCTAAGGCCGAATAATATTCCTCTGTGTGTGTGTGTGTGCGCGCGTGGGTGTGCTTGTGTGTGTATGCCACATTTTTTTTTTTTAATCCATTCGTCTGTCGACGGACACTTAGGTTGTTTCCATGTCTTGGCTATTGTAAATAATGCTGCATTGAACATTAGGGTATAGATATCTCTTTAAGATAGCAATTTCATTTCCTTCGGATATATACCCAGAAGTGAGATTGCTGGATCATGTGGTAGTTCTGTTTTTAAAATTTTTTGAGGAATCTCCGTACTGTTTTCCATAATGGCTGCGCCAACTTACATTCCCATCAGCAGTACACAAAGCTTCCCTTTTCTCCATCCTCGCCAGCACTTATCTCTTGTCCCCTCGATGTCTTTTTAAAAAATCTGTTGAGTATATGCTTTGTGCTCTGCACTATGCTAAGTGCTTTTCATTTATTATCTCATTTATATTCATAGTTGCCCTGTGAGGTGGGAGGTAGGTATTATTATCCCCAGATGAGAATGTCATAGAAGTTATTTGTCCGAAGTTACTTTATTACTAAGTACCAGAATTAAGATTTGAGCCAAGAATGTTGGATGACACTTAAGTCTGTGCTTTTATGCACTCTACACGACTGCCTTTGTTAAATGACTGGAAGAACCTTGACAGGCCTTTTTTACATGGTCTTTTGCTGCCTTGAATGTGCCTATTCTTGGCTCAAAGGACTGGTTCCAGTTAGTATATAATCAGCTCATACTAACAGTTTGTTACCTGACTTAATGACCTTGCATACATAGAGTTGTAGAGAGCTCTTAGGAGTCTGACCTGATGCTTAGGGTTCTGCTTCTCCCATGATAACTTAGAGTGGAATAAGAAAGACAAGAAGAGACTGAATAATAGTAGAAAGAAGAAAACACACACAAAAAAAAACCAAAATGAGCAAAAACCAAAACCAGAAAAGGTTTTTCATAACTTTTTATTATGACAATTTTCAAATATATAAAAAAGTTGACAGAATACTGCAATGAACCACCATATACCTGCTACCTGGATTCCATAGTTGTTGACATTTTGCTATATTTTCTTTGCCTCCTCTCATATATATATGTATATAAATATATATATTTATTTATAAATATTCATATATTTGTTTTTATTTACATTATGAATTTATAGAAATAAATATATAAATTTATGAAGATATAAATAAATTTGTTTACGTACATATATAAAAATTTATTTCCTCACTTTTTTTCTGAACCACTTTAAAGTCGAAGGTGTCATGTCACCCCTAAATACTTCACACTTGTCTCATAAGAATAGAAACCTTTATCTTTATAAACCACTTTAAGATTCCTAAGAAAATAAGCAGTAATTCCATAAACAACTGTTATTAAGTCCATATTCCACTTTCTGTAATTGTCCCAAGAATGTCTTTTATGACTATATTTCTGCCTGAGCCAATGGGTTGCATTTGGTTGTGTCTTTGATTTCTTAATCTAGAATAGGCCCCTCACCCCATTCTTTTCCCCTATAACATTGACTTTTTGAAGATTTCAGGCCAAGTACTTTGCAAAATCTCTCACATTCCCGATTTGGCTGATTTTTTCCTTGTAGTATAATTTAACTTGTTCCTTTATTTCTTCTAATTCCTGTGAAATGGGAGTTCGGTTTACAGATTTGATTAGATTCATTTAGCAAGAATATTTCATAGGTCATGTTGCCTACGTCATACATTAGGGGATACGTAGCTTCTGGGTTTTCCACTATTAATAATCCTAAATTAATCACTTTGTTTGGGTGATGACTACCAGATTTCACCATTTAAAGGTACATTTTCTTCTTTGCTGCAAGTAAGTAATCTTGACACCTTATGAATATCTTATTTATTAGCCTTTCACTTACTGGTTTCAGTATCTATTAATGATCCTTATCTGAATTAGTTATTACACTGGGGATTGTAAAATGGAGATTTTTAAAATTTGACCGTTTCTTCTAAGTAATTAGCATTCTTCTGTAAAGAAGGGCTTCCCTTTTTTCCCCTTGAACTCTTCTCTTTCTTTTTGAAGTATCATTATGAACTGGTAGATTTTTGTTTATTCAGTTTACTATTAATTAGAGTCATTCTTTTTGATGCTCAAATTGTCCCAAATTTGGTTAATGAGAGTCCCCTTCAGGGTTGCTCCTATTCCTTATGACAAGCCCCCATCCATTTGTCTTTGAACACTTTCTTGCATTATAGTATAACAAGATATTTCAAGCTCACTTTGTATTTTCCCTACCCTAAAATGGGAATCAGCTGTTTTTCCAAGGAGTCTTGGTTCCAAAAACGAATTTTTAAAAAAATTTAATGATTCTTCATTTTCTTCTCTCATGCAGACCTCCCTTCATTTGGTTCTTTATTACATCAAGATTACTAAGTACCAGATCCAAGTATTCCAGATATCCAAGGCAAGGATGGGGGGTGGAATCTCTGCTACATCATAGGAATTATTCCAGCTTAAGACAATTACTTGCTACTTTGGCAGCCTGCTAGTAGGATATCCTGTCTTCTGGTCCTTCTCCCTCTGCCTCTGACTTTTCTTTCACACAGGATTTTTATTCTTTTATCTCCCTATTCGTTCTGCTTTGATCTTTAGTTTTATTTTTCTTTATAACGCATTTTGAAGTAAGGCCTTAAGCTTTGCAAAATGACCATTTCCAGCAGCCATTTCAGCTAATTAATTTGATGTTTAGGTTTTGATGTGATCTTGCTTAATATTAATTTATATTTATTTATGTTATTTATGTTTCTTTGATGAGGTCATGATGACTGCCATTTCTCTCATTAACAGTGTGTTGACGCTAGTGTGCTAACACCACTGTGTTAGATTCACATCATGATTTGGTATACACCTTCCCTTAGGATTTTCTACATCTGTTGCATTCTTTTCTGTCATTTGGCCAGCGCTGAGTTAAATATGTCTTCTTCCTTACTATTCTTCCTCCCTCAAAATGCTCACAGTTTACTAGCATAAATCTCTCTCTTCAGTTGAAGGGTTTAAGTTTCACTGTGCTAGAGAAGAAGGCATCTGTTTTGCATGGACATATATTTTGGATTTTCCATGAAAAAGGGAGCATTTCAAACTCTGGTGAATCAAGACAGCTATAAAAATTAATAAAGATAGGACTGCCTGTTTTTATATTCTGCCACATAACATGTGTTTAAATGAATTTGCCTATAATTTGTCTTCAAATGCTGACATTTAACTCTTAGGCTGTATAATTGTGCTGGCTTTTTCAAGAGTAAAATTCATATACTGCATCCAGGCTAATATGTTCACCTACTATAAACATTACTGCCTATGGTAACAACTAGAATAAAAAATTCTTTTTATATACATCATAGCTGGCAGAGACTCCTGGGACCACCACAAATCATTGTCTTTTGGAGCTTGCTGACAAAAAGCATGGAAATGTAAAACCAGCCTGGTCTGATATAGAGTGACTTTGAAAACATATTAGTTTATTTAGATCACTGTTCATTCTATTGTTGTTGTTTTTATGATGTTGAATATTTTACAAGCTCTTCTAATTAATGTGTTCTTTAAGCTTAGTAACTAACCTATCTTTTCACTGTGAACCAGCTCCTCTTCTACAAGCCATCTCTGGCTCCGTTTTTTTTTTTGTTAAAGGTTAATAATGAGAATAATGAAGCAATTGGTTATTTATGCAGTCATGATTGGCAAAAGTTATTAGAACAGGAATCTGCCCAGAAGCAATGATTAGGTTATGAAAATGTTAAGGAATACTGAAACCAGTCACCATTTTTGACATTTAAAACATATTATTCCCACTCTTAATCATGATGACCTGTTATAAAAGTATTTATACAGAGTAATCTCATTGGGCAGTAATTTTTATATCAACAGCATACATAATTAAATGTGAGGGGGAGATTCAGAAATGATCTGAGAGAAAAATGGGTTTGGGGAGGGAATTACCACAATGAGAAGTCAGGAACAGAATTCCCTCTTGCAGAGAACCTTTTTTCTCCCAGATACCTGCTCTCTGCAGTTGAGCGTCCTCACCTTGAGCACTTTGCACTTTTGAGGAGCTGGGGGAGAGAGTGCTGTAGGATGGGTTGCTGTGTTACTCATACTAGATTGTCAAATATGTAGGGAGGAATATGGGCAGAAAATTTCCTGATGATGGTTCTATTAATGAAACATTGACTTAACTGACTGACATTATGCAAAACCAAACAAACAAGACAAAAATCTAATTATAATCCCTTATGTTTAATATAGTTAGAACTTTCTATGTATATTGGGCAGTAATTATTTTTACCAGAACAGTAATTCACATACAATAAAATTCACGCCTTTAAAGTTTATGATTCAGTGGTTTTGAGTATATTCCCAAAGCTTTGCAAACACAACCATCTAATTCCAGAGCGTGTTCATTACCTCCCCCACAAAACTCAGTGTATCCGTTAGCAGCTGCTTTCTATTTCCCTCCCCCAGCCCCTGGCAACCACTAACGTACTTTGTCTGTCTAGATTTACCTATTCTGGACATTTCTTTTTTTCCCTTTAGCTTTTCTTATATAATAGGTATTTCAGAAAACTAGAGAAGAGGACAGAAGGTGGACATGGATGAATATCACTTATTTGTGATCTGGTATACTTAGAACTAAGTATTCTTTTCCCTGGCTCATTGGAAGAAGTATTTAAAAAAACAAAACAGGGCCAGCCCTGGTAGCTTAGTTGTTAAGTTCAGCACACTCTGCTTCAGTAGAACCAAACCAGAACCAGGTTCAGTTCCTAGGCACAGACCTACACCATTTGTTAGTGGCTGTGCTGTGCTGGTGGCCCACATACTAGAAAATAGAGGAAGATTGGCACAGATATTATTCAGAGTGAATCTTCCTCAGCAAAAAAATTAAAAATAATAAAAAAAAGAAAACAAAAACTTCATATACATGAAATAATATAATGTGACCTTTTATGCCTGGCTTCTTTAGCACAGTGTATTCAAGGTGCATCCATATTGTAGCATGGAGCAATACTTTGTTTCTTGTTATGGCTGACTAATATTCCATTGTATAGATATACCACATTTTGTTTATCCATTTATCACTTTGTGGACACTTAGGTTGTTTTCACTTTTTCACTATTATGAATAATGCAGCTCTAACTATGCATGTACAAGTTTTTGCATGGACGTATATTTTCAGTTCTCTTGGGTGTATGCCTAGGAGTGGAATTGCTGGGTCATATGGTAACTCTATGTCACTGTTAATTTGTTTTCCAAAGCAGCATTTTAGATTCCCATCAGCTATGTAGGAGGGTTCTAATTTCTCCACATCCTTGTCAGTGCTTGTTATAGTCAGGCATTTTGATGATAGCCATCCTAGTAGAAACAAAGTGGTACTGCATTATTCTTTTGATTTGCATTTCCTTGATGGCTCATGGTGTTGGGCATTTTTTCTTGTGCTGCTTGGCCATGTGTATATTTTGGGGGGCAAAATGTCTATTCAAGTCGTTTGCCCATCCTTAATTAGGTCAATAGTTTTTTATTGTTGAGTAATGTAAGGTCTTTATATATTCTGGATACCAGTCCCTTAGCATATATATGATTTGCAGATATTCTCTCTCATTCTGGAGGTTGTCTTTTCAATTTCTTTATATGTCCTTTGAAGCAAAGTTTTTAATTTTAAAGTCCAGGTTATTTATTTATTCTTTGGTTGCTGTGCTTTTGGATGATCATTGCCCAATCCAAAGTCACAAAGAGTTACTTTTGTGAGCTTTATAGTTTTAGCTTCATTTTCAGTTACTGTTTGTATATGATGTGAGGTGGGGGTCCAACTTCCATTCTTTTGCTTGTGTTGCTATTTGTTTTTATTTATTCAAATTCGGAGATTTGAGAGAGAAATTTCTCTTCAAATGGGATGACCATTGCTACTTTCCTTGTGAATTATTGTTTCATGATTTTGGGGGGGATTTATGTACTGTGTTGTTCCGAAGACTACACTTACCTGCCCTTTCACCAAATATGATTGCATTTCTGTCTCTATTTTGTTTATTAGAATCTGAAAAACAGCACTTATGGATGCAGTTTGAGTCCATTTATTAGTTTTTTTCCCTTAATTTACAATCTTACCTCTTCAGCTACAGTATAGAGAATGCCAAGAACTTCTAAGCCTCTATCAGAAATATCTATCAGACCAGCAAGAGAAGCTCACCATGTCTCTCTCAGAACTGGGTGCTGCTAGAATGCAGGAACAACAGGTAAGCATCTTCTTACCTTTTCTTTAATGGATCAGCAAGGTGTCAGAAGAGTCATTTGCCTTTTACTTAAATTGTCTCACAGTATATAATATTAGCTTAAAACATGCAAATACAGCATGTGATTGAATTTGTGTCTTTTACTTCACTCTTCTATTTTCCTTTCCTGTTCCTGGGACCCAGAGGTCAGGAATAACTACTTGAAGCAGGCTGTGGGTCAGTAGGGAAGCTCCTGGTTGTATGAAAGCACAGCAGGAATGGTAAAGAAAACTCACTGCTCTGTTGCTTAACGAAGGTCAGGTGGGCTGTTTGTTACTCATTGTCCTTGTAGAAAACACTAATAAGCCTTTCCTAATTCATGTTTACATTTTTGGTATAATAAAAGTAACTCGGTGATTAGTAAAAGCTTTAATTTGAGAAAATTGGAATATTTTACATGATTTTTATATGTGTATTAATTACATAAATATATATTAGAGTGTTTGTATATAAACCCTTATATACATATCAAGTGGTATATATCAGATAATTACATGAATGTTCAGAACCCCGCCAGTCGTGATGTGAAACAAGCTCTAAATACTGACTTCTTGCCCTCTAGCAAGTGATGCTTAATATCTTTTTCATATTCACATGAGTTTAAATCTTTAAATGGATGAAGACAAACCTTATGTATTAAAAAATTGTAGAAAAAAAACGAATAGTAGGGTCAAAGTCATTCATATTAAGTATTAGAGCAAGAATAATGTACCAAAGTGTTACCCTCCCCCTTTGAATAGCATCAGGTCCTGAATGCTTTTTGCAAACCTTCTGAAAAACACTATTGCTGTTCCACCTAGAGACAACTGTCTCAGATGGGTTTAGAAGTTTTGGCCAAGAAAACTTCAGTTTTGAGCCTAAAGTTTGGTAATAGGAAAAGGAAAAAAGAAAAAATAGTCATTTTGCTAGAAGGTGATATAGCTTAGAATTTTAACATATCCTTTTGTTTTTTATCACAACATTTATAAGAAATGGCCAAAGTATGAATGGTTTGTTTGTATTCTAATTTGAAATACTTTCTTTTGTTCTGTTTTCTCGAAACCTAGGCTATAAAATGAGGCAAAGAAGGTGGCATCTAATGATTATTTATCTGGATTTTCCCTGCCACTTTGAAAACAGTACAGGGAAGTTTTAAGGTGATCCTTGCCTATTGCTCTCTTGAGTGGGCTAGAGAAAGTTTTAACATGAAGATCATATTTCTGACCTTTATTTTTGCATTTCCACTTCCTCATTCTGCATGACATAGGTGTGTGAGAGGGCACAAAAATGGAGGGCAAGCTATTTGGCAAGGGTATGGGAGGGGAAGCAGAAGGGTCTTTGAATTGCCAGTGTAGAGTCTTATGACCTTAAAGATATAAACTGAGAGTCAAGAAATAGTCACTAAGGGGGCTCTAAGACATTAGATAAGGAGATCTAACCCTTTTTCTATTTACCTCTGAAATTGGGGGAAAATAAAATTTTCTCAGGTATTAGTGTTTTATGTTTAAGCTAGGGATTCTTGGAGGTTTTCACTAGAGACCAATCATAGTTTTAACACTGCCTCTCTTAACCTTGACCTTGAGGGGCAAAACTATAAAGATCACAAATACTAGAATGAAAATGTTGGCCAAGTGTATCGAGAGAGTTTACCCTTAAAAAGAGATATTTCTGAATTTTTATTTTAACTTAGTAATGAGAAAATTTTTAAGCCATGTTGTCAGGAAGTGCCTGGTGGTCAAGTATATCTACAATGAAAACCAAGTTGAGAGTTAAAGGCCACTTGTAGGCGCTGCCATTTGAACCTAGAGAAAGAAAATGTTTCGTTTTGAATACCAAGTGGAGTTTATCACCTTGTTTCCTGTGTTATCTGGTTTGTTCTTTGTGATAGGCTTCTCTTAGCTGAGCAAAGGTAAACATGTTCTCTTCTTTCCTCGTGGAAACTGGGTAAATTTAGCCAACAAGTCTACTTCCTGTCAGGAAGGGCATCATTGTGAAGACTCTGAGACCCTAAATGAGGATGCAGTGAGGTAAATGTCCTCTTTATGTGCTCACAAATAGACTGTGCCCATCTCTATTATAGCACCTTCCTTGTTCTTTTGTAATCATTATTTATTCATCTATCTCCCTCAGCAAGCTTTTTTCACAACAGTCATCCTGTTGCATTGGTCTTTGTACACTCAGAGCCTAACCCTAATAGGGTTTGGCTTAATAAATAGTGAATTTTTATTTTTACTTAACAAATTTATTTGTGATACATACTGTGTGCCAGGTACTGTTCTAAGCTCTTAACACATATTAAATCATTTATGCCTCACAATAACTCAATGAAGTTATTATACCCGTTTTACAGACGAGGAATCCCAAACAGAGAGAATGAGTGACTTGCCCAGGTCATACAGCTAGCAAGCTGGTAAATCAAGATATGAACCCAACTGGTCTGGCTCCATAGTTTCTTGGAGAAAGACAAGAAAAACTTGAGATAATTAAAAAATGTTGAAAATTCACTTTAGATGTTCTAGTTTCTATGACTAACCTTCTTTGGCTCTTAATATGACATACAGGTTTTTAAAAATCAGAGCACAAACTAGAGATGATAGAAAACTCTCTTTATTTGTTTTTCCTGTAGTAGCCAAAATGTCAGGTAAACATAAATTTTTATTTGTTCTCAGAATAAGTTTTTTTGAAAACTCATCTCCAGATTTTGTGATGGAGATTGCAGCATTTCATTTTCATGAGGTGTCCATTTGACTTTGAGAGCCTTTTTCTGTTTCTTCTTTGCATTGGTTGCCATCTGGATTACATGGCATATTTTAAGGTTTGCTTATAGTTTTATTAAATCTGCAGTTCTCCAGAAGAATGCCCTAGCTCATGATTTTCTTTTTTGACCTCTGCCATTTCCTTGAAAAGAAATTGTTGCATTTACAAGGTGAGTTTTTTTCTTGTTTTTCTCCATCCTTTTTATTGCTTTGTTTCAAAGATGAATGCATACGTTCATTTTGTATTTTATTCAACATTACTCATTCATCATTGTGGATTCTAGAAAAGTCCTTTACTTGTTCCGTTTAGATTGAGACATTTCATTGATGTGTGCCTGTTACTCCATTTCCTTATCTTAAGAAATAGTGCCTACCCACAGTATAACCTTGGTTGTGGACGTGAGAGGATCTAGTAACCATAGTTTTGGCCAATGTACATTTTACAGTATGGCTTTTCTTGTCATAGTTGAGTGTTATTTCTTTTTTGTGAATCTGAACTTAAACAATGTCACCTCAAACTTATATACTTATAACTTCTATTTTAGTCTTATTTGATAGGCTATACCATTTTAGAAGTGTTACAGTATTTCCTCAGTACTCTTTATATTAAGAGAAATCTTAGGCAGCATTTTGAATAGGTTCTCCTACTGTAGTTAAAAAATGTTGGTATGAAAGCCTGCCTTACTATTTTCTTTAACTCTTCATTTTTTTGGCAAGTAGATAAGAAAGGTAGATTTGGAATCTTCTTGAGATTTCTCCCTTTTCAATAAAATGGATAAAATCACCATCACTTTTTAGCCATGGGCAATGAATATTAATGAATCTCTGATGTTCTGATCTGGCAAAAGGCCTTTTATAGAAACTTTTCCATTTTTGCCGTGATAACTTATACCATGTTTCTTAATTTATGTCTGGGTCATGGACTGGACAGAATCTGAAATACACTAAAGATAAATCATTGCTGACTACATGTTTAATGTTTCTTGGTCGTTTCTGTTATTATTGTCTCTATAGTTGTGTTAAAAGAGTTTTTGTAGTGCTTAGGGCCACAGTGTCATGTGACTAATTTTTATTCTGTGATTATTTTCATGTATTCTTTTGGTTAAATTTTTTGTTGCAACTACCACATATAGTTGTATGATAATAGAACTCCTTACCATTTTAATTCTAATTTTATTTCTGCATTTTAATATGTATTTAATATGTAATGTTTATTTTAGTTCTATTTAATACTAAGCTATCTTTGAGCTTGTTATAAGAAGCCCCAATTTTATTGGTTAAGCCCACCTAGATAATCTCCTTTTTACTATGTAACACAACATAGTCAAGGGAGTAAAACCATTTCACAAGGGGTCAAAGGTCATGAGAGTCAAGGTAAAATTCTATCTACTATACTGCAGCTTTAGAGTAAATTTTGAAATTAGAAAGAATAATCTTCCACTTTGCGCTTCTTTCTCAAAATTGCTCTGGCCATTCCTATTGCTTTGCATTTCCATACAAATTTTAGGATCACCTTATCAATTTCTGCAATAAAGAAGTTATCAAAATCTGCTGGAAATATGATAGAGATTGCAACGAATATATAGATCAATTTGGGAAGAACTGCCATTTTTACAACATTGGGTCTTGCAATCCATGAACATGGAATGTGTTTTCATTCATTTAGATCTTTAATTTCTCTTGGCAATGTTTTGCTTTTTTCAGTGTACAAATCTTGCACTGGTTTTATTAAATGTACTCATTTTTGAATTGTTCATTGGTAGTAAACAGAAATAAAATTGATTTTTACGTGTCGTTCTTGTATTCTGCATAAGAAGGATTCAATACACCGTTGCTGGCATTGAAGATGGAGAGGGCTAGGAGCTGAGAATGGTCTCTGACCAACAGCAGGAAATTGGGGACTTAAGTCTTAGAACCACAAGGAGCTGTGTTTTGTCAACAACCTGAACAAGCTTGGAAGTATATGCTTCCTCACATATTCCAAATTAGAGCCAGGCCAGCTGACACCTTGATTTCAGTCTTTTTTTTTTTTTTTTTTTTTTGAGGAAGATTAGCCCTGAGCTAACATCTGCTGCCAATCCTCCTCTTTTTGCTGAGGAAGACTGGTCCTGAGCTAACATCTGTGCCCATCTTCCTCTACATTATACATGGGACGCCTACCACAGCATGGCTTTTACCAAGCAGTGCCGTGTCTGCACCTGGGACGCGGACCAGCAAACCCTGGGCCGCCGAGAAGCGGAACGTGCAAACTTAAACTGTTGTCCCACCGGGCCGGCCCCTGATTTCAGTCTTGTGAGAAACTAAACAGAGAACCTAGCTAAACCTGCCTGGACTTCTAATCTACAGAACTCTGAGCTGATGAATCTGTGTTATTTTAAACTGCTATGTTTGTGGTAATTTGTTGTGCAGAAGCAGAAAAGTAATATATACAATATTCACAACAGTGTAGTACTGCCATAATAATGGACTTATGGGCAGATAAGTCAATGGAACAGAATTGTTAATTCAGAAGTAAACGCTTAACAATTATGGTCAATGATTTTCAACTAAAGTGCTAAGGCAATTCAATGGGGGAGAGAATAATCTTTTCAACAAGCGTTGATGGGACAATTGGACACTTGCAGAAAAGAGAAATTTAAACCCTTCATACCATGCACAAAAATTAACTTCAAATTATTCTGACATTTAGGACATCTTCTTTGAAACCTAAACTCAGATATTGATTTTTCTTGGGACTAGTTTTTTTTTCTTTAGGTGCAGTGTTTTTTATCCCTTTTACAGTGACCACCTGAACTTGAACACTGATCACAATATATCACTTACTCTTATGTAATTAAATAGTAACCAGAAGTATTGCCTTTTTTGCGACATAAAATCCTTAATAAGAAAAAAAATTGTTGTGAATGTTCTAAGATTGAAGTAACCACAAGATCAAAAGATTCCAGAATAGTGCCTGGAGCTTTGCTTTTTGGAGCCCTATTACGACCATTTCAAAATATCCAGGTATCTTGCTGGTAAATTTAGTGTGCTTGTAGGACTGCTTCCCAAATCCACTGTAATAGCTGTACCCTTAAGTCAATAAACAACACTAGTCAATAAAATATATACTTTTAATAGCCAAGGAAAAAAGAATGAGAAATGCCACCCTTGACAGATGGGTGAACCTTATTAAATCTAGTATTATATCAGATATGTTGCAAAGACTCTCTGTTCAAGGAAAGTTAATATTAAAAGTGTTTGTAGGATTTATTTTGACACAGATTTATTTGAAGTGTAGTCCAATGATATTAATTGCAATGCTAATGAGGGTCTAGGGTCTAAGCAAACTTCTTTTGACTGCATATGGGATACTGTGCATGAATTTTGAATCCTAAGGTGATTGTCCCTATTTAATTTCTGTGTCACTGTGAACTGTAAGAATTGGGCTACAACACAAAGACACATCCTGATGTAAACGATAGATTTTATGGACTTTAGGTAATAATAGTGCTTCGGTACTGGTTAATCAGTCGTAACAAATGTACTACACTAATGGAAGATGTTAAAAATCAGGGAAACCATGAGGGGGGAAAAGGGAACTGTCCTATCTGCTCAATTTTTAAACCTAAAACTGCTCTAAAAAAGTCTATTAATTAAAATAATACGATGAAAATAAAGTGCAGGGTATAAGTTACTCTAAAGTTATTTGCTACCAAAAATGTTTTATATTCTAGGTAAACTACATTCTCCCAGCTGCTGGATAGAATGCTACAAGTTACTTGACCAGAGTGAGCAGAACTAACCATCTAGTATCTGCATCTTAAGCAATTTAGTTTTTCATATGTGCTACGTGTCATTTAATTCACGCAACCAGACTGTGCGATATCCCTACTTTAAAGATGGCATGTTAGTTATCAATTGCTTTGTAACAAATTACCACAAAATCTAGTGACTTAAAACACACATTTATTATCTCATAGTTTGTCTGGTTCAGGAATCCAGTCAAGTCTTAGTTGGTTCCTGTGCTTCAGAGGCTCTCTCAGGCTGCAATGAAGGTATTGGCAGATGCTGAGTTCTCATATGATTGACTCAGAGGAGGATCCATTTTCATGCTTACATCGTAGTTGGCAGACCCTTGTGGGTCTTTGGACTGGGGACCTCCTGGCTGTCTGTGAACTGGAGGCCACATTCAGTTCCTTGACATGTAAACCTCTCCAACGTGGCTGCTTGTTTCATCAAAATATGCAAGCCAAGAAGGCAGCAGGGTCTACTAGCAAGGCAGAAGTTGCTGTTTTGTGTAACCTAATTGAGGGAGTGACATTTCATCACCTTTGCTGTGTTAGAGGCAAGTCATAGGTCGTGCCTATATGCAGAGGGAGATGTTCACACACAAGGGCATGAATACCAGGAGAGGGATCACTGGGGCCATCTGAAAAGCTGCCTGCCGCAGACAAAGACGTTAAGCAAACTGTATGTCATAGTAGTATTTGAGTATTTGGAAATAATGAAGTTTTTGGAACATCTTTATCTAGATAGTTAACATTCGACTTTGTGTTGTGGTAATTTACATCTTTATTTTCAGTTGTCTAAATTCTTGGTTTCTCTGTCTGGTATTTGAATATATGAATTTTGTGTTGAAGATGCTGTCATGTCAGCTCACCAATCTGCAGAATGGGTTATTCTTACTAGTTTTTAAGTATTTTACTTCTCAGTATGTTTTACACATTATCGTGTTTCTCATGGCCTTTTTCTGTTTATTCAGACAGCTACACAAATTATTATAAAACATTCACTACCAACGTGAGAGAAGGGATCAATCTATATACATTATACTGAAAGTAGTACATACCTACTCCAGATCCTCGAATCAGGCTAAATTGAATAATAATAATTTGGTGACATACTACAAGTCTCATAATCACTGAAAACAAAATCAGCATTATAAACATGTATTTACTATTGTCTTAATGTCAATTGTTTCAAATCAAATTGATTGATAATTAGTACTGGCTGCACAGTTTTATACACATTTGCATATTCTACAAATACTTTTCAAATCAGAAAATCTATTTTTCAGTGCAATCTAGACATTAATACCTGGTTATTGACTTGAAGAAATATGATTTTTACTGGTAGATTATACATTCAAAATGAAATCTGAAAAGTGTTTTAGCTAGTAATGTAATATTAATGCCATTAAACTTTGTATGTTCTCTAATTACATATGATTGGGATACAATGGTCAAAGTATATTGAACAACTTAGGTTCATGGTCACTCTTTTTCGAGTCAGGGTTCTTTGCCCTACATCTGACTATTTGACGTTGGTTCTAAATCCTAAATCTCAGAAGGCTATTTATTTTGTGTGTTTATTTAAAGTAGACTTTGACTCTAAGACTGTGCCATCTGTCATAGGGCATCATGTGATAGGAAAGAGAATCTAGTACTAAAAAGATATTCTCAGTACTACATAATTCCACTTCTATGAGGTATCTAAAATAGTCAAACTCGTAGAAAGTAGAATGGTAGTTGCCAGGGGCTGGGGGGAGAAGAAAACCTTGTTTTTCAATGGATATAAAGTTTCCTTTTTGTGTGTGTGTGTGTGTAAGATTGGCCCTGAGCTAACATCTGTCTAATCTTCCTCTATTTTATGTGGGATGCTGCCACAGTGTGGCTTGACAAGTGGTGCTAGGTCCATACCCAGGATCCGAACCTGCGAACCTCAGGCCACCAAAGTGAAGCATGAGAACCTAACCACTATGCCACTGAGCTGGCCCCAAGCTTAACTTTTTTTTTAAGTAATTTTATTAGGATTATAGTGGTTTATAGCATTGTGTAATTTCGGGTATACATTATTGTTTATCAGTTCCTGAATACACTTCATTGTGCTTACTGCCAGTAGTCTAATTTTTATCCATCACCATACATATGTGCCCCTTTGTCCCTTTTGCCCACCCCCAACCCCCTTCCCCTCTGGTAGCCAGTAATCTGTTCTCTTTATCCACGTATTTGTTATCTTCCACATATGAGTGAAATCATGCAGTATTTGTCTTTCTCTGTCTGGCTTATTTCGCTTAACATCATACCCTCAAGGTCCATCCGTGTTGTTGCAAATGGGACAATTTTGTCTTTTTTTATGGCTGAGTGGTATTCTATTGTATGTATGTACCACATCTTTATTGATTCATCTATAGAAAGGCACTTGGGTTGCTTCCATGTCTTGGCTATTGTGAATAATACTGCAATGAATATAGGGGTGCATAAAATCTCTTTGGATCATTGATTTCAAGTTCTTTGGATAAATACCCAGTAATGGGATAGCTGGATCATATGGTATTTCTATTTTTAATTTTTTGAGAAATCTCCATACTCTTTTTCCATAGTGGCTGCAGCAGTTTGCATTCCCACCAGCAATGTATGAGGGTTCCCTTTTCTCCACATTCTCTCCAACATTTGTTGTTTTTTGTCTTGGTAATTATAGCCACTCTGACCAGTGTAAGGTGATATCTCATTGTAGTTTTGATTTGCATTTCTCTAATAATTAGTGACATTGAGCATCGTTTCATGTGTCTCTTGGCCATCTGTATATCTTCCTTGGAAGAATGTCTGTTTGTGTCCTCTACCTATTTTTTTTTAAGGAAGATTGGCCCTGAGCTAGCATCCGCCACCAATCCTCCTCTTTTTGCTGAGGAAGAGTGGCCCTGAACTAACATCTGTGCCCATCTTCTTCTATTTTATATGTGGGATGCATACCACAGCATGCCTGGGATCCAAACTGGTGAACCTTGGGCCGCTGAAGTGGAGTGCATGAACTTAACTGCTATGCCACTGGGCCGGCCGCTCCTCTGCCTACTTTTTGATCAGGTTGTTTGGGTTTTTTTGTTGAGTTGTATGAGTTCTTTATATATTTTGGAGATCAACCCATGTCTGATAAATGATTTGCAAATATTTTCTCCCAGTTGGTGGGTTGTCTTTCTGTTTTGTTCATGGTTTCATTTGCTTTGCAGAAGCTTTTTAGACTGATGCATTTGTTAACTTTTTCTTTTCTTTCCCTTGCCCAAGTAGACATGGTATTTGAAAAGATGTTGCTAAGACCAATGTCACAGAGTGTACTGCCTATATTTTCTTCTAGGAGTTTTATGGTTTCCATTGTTACATTCAAATCTTTAATCTATTTTGAGTTAATTTTTGTATACAGTGCAAGATAATGGTCTACTTTCATTCTTCTGTATGTGGCTGTCCAGTTTTCCAAACACCACTTATTGAAGAGACTTTCTTGTCTTCATTGTATGTTGTTGGTTCCTTTGTCGAAGATTAACTGTCCATAGATGTGTGGTTTTGTTTCTGGGCTTTCAATTCTGATTCATTGATGGGTTTGTCTGTTTTGGTCCCGCTACCATGCTCTTTTTATTACTATAGCTTTGCAGTAAGTTTTGAAATCAGGGATTGTGATGCCTCCAGCTTTGTTCCTTTTTCTCAGGATTGCTTTTGCTATTTGGGATCTTTTGTTGTTCCATATAAATTTTTGGATTCCTTGTGCTATTTCCTTGAAGAATGTCATTGGGATTTTGATTGGGATTGCATTGAATCTGTAGATTGCTTTGGGTAGTATGGACATTTTAATTATGTTTATTCTTTGGACCCATGAACATGGAATATCTTTCCATTTCTTTATGTGTTCTTCAATTTCTTTCAATAATGTTTTATAGTTTTCAGTGTACAGGTCTTCTTTTACCTCTTTGGTTAAGTTTATTCCTAGGTATTTTATTCTTTTTGTTGCGAGTGTAAACAGGATTATATTCTTGACTTCTCTTTCTACTAATTCATTGTTAGTGTATAGGAATGCAACTGGTTTTTTAAAATTGATTTTGTACCCTGAAACTTTCTGTAGTTTTTGATTATTTCTAATAGTTTTCTGGTGGATTCTTTAGTGTTTTCTATATATAGAATTATGTCATCTGCAAATAGTGAAAGTTTCATCTCATCCTTTCCAATTTGGATCCATTTCTTTCTTTTTCTTGCTTAATGGCTCTGGCCAACACCTCCAGTACTGTGTTGAATAGGAGTGGTGAGAGTGGGCACCATTGTCTTGTTCCAGTTCTCAGAGGGATGGCTTTCAGTTTTTCACCATTAAGTATGACGTTGGCTGAGGGATTATTGTATATGGCCCTTATTGTGTTGAGGTACTTTGTTTCTATACTTATTTTATTGAGAGGTTTTATCATAAATGTATGTTGGGTATTGTCAAATGCTTTCTCTGCATCTATTGAGATGATCAAGTGATTCTTATTCCTCAATTTGTTAATGTGGTATATCACATTAATTAGTTTGCGGGTATTGAACCATCCCTGCATCCCTGGAATAAATCCCACTTGATTGTGGTATATGATCCTTTTAATGTATTGCTGTACTCGGTTTCCAATATTTTCTTGAGGATTTTTGTATCTAAGTTCATCAGTGATATTGGCCTGTAGTTTTCCTTCTTTGTGTTGTCCTTGTCTGGTTTTGGTATCAGGGTAATGTTGGCCTCACAGAATGTGTTAGGAAGTGTTCCATCTTCTTCAGTTTTCAGAATAGTTTGAGAAGGATAGGTACTAAATCTTCTTTGAATGTTTGGTAGAATTCTCCGGAGAAGCCATCTGGTCCTGGACTTTGTTTTCTGGGAGTTTTTTGATTACTGTTTCAATCTCTATACTTGTGATCAGTCTGTTCAGATTCTCTATTTCTTCTTGATTCAGTTTTGGGAGATTGTATGACTCTAGGAACTTATCTATTTCTTCTAGGTTGTCAAATTTGTGGGCATATAGTTTTTCATAGTATTCTCTTATAATCCTTTGTATTTCTGCAGTATCTGTTATAATTTCTTCTCTTTCCTAATTTTATTTATTTGAGCCTTCTCTCTTTTTTTCTTGGTGAGTCTGGCTAAGGGCTTGTCAATTTTGTTTGTCTTCTCAAAGAACCAGCTCTTATTTTCATTAATCCTTTTTACTTCTTTTAGACCCTATTTCATTTATTGCTGCTCTGATTTTTGTTATTTCCCTCCTTCTGCTGACTTTGGGCTTTGTTTGTTCTTGTTCTTTTAGTTCTGTTAGGTGTGTTGTAAGATTAAGTATTTGAGATTTTTCTTGCTTGTTGAGGTGGGCCTGTATGGCTATGAATTTCCCTCTTATGACTGCTTTTGCTGCATACCATAAGAGTTGGTATGTTGTATTTTCATTTTCGTTTGTCTCTAGGTATTTTTTAATTTCCCCTTTGATTTCTTCAGTGATCCAATGGTTGTTCAATAGCATGTTGTTTAGTTTCCACATATTTCTGACTTTCCCAGTGTTTTTCTTGTTGTTGATTTCTAGCTTCATAGCATTGTAGTCAGAAAAGATGGTTGGGATGATTTCAGTCATCTTAAATTTGTTGAGGCTTACCTTGTTTCCCACCATATGATCTGTTTTTGAGAATGATCCATATGCACTTCAGAAGAATGTATATTCTGCTGTTTTGGGATGGAATGTTCTATATATATCTATTAAGTCCATCTGATCAAGTGTTTCATTTAAATCTCCTATTTTCTTGTTGACTTTTTTTCTGGATGATCTGTCCAGTGATGTGAGTTGGATGCTGAGGTCCCCTACTATTGTTGTGTTGCTGTTAACTTCTCCCTTCAGGTCTGTTAATAATTGCTTTATGTACTTTGATGCCCCTGTGTTTAGGTGCATGTATATTAATAAGTGTTATGTCCTCTTGGTGGAGTGTCCCTTTTATCATATAATGCCCCTCTTTGTCCCTCATTGTCTTTTTTAAGTTGAAGTCTGCTTTGTCTGATAAAAGTATGACAACACCTGTTTCTTTTGTTTGCCGTTAGCTTGGAGTATTGTCTTCCATCCCTTCACTCTAAGCCTGTGTTTGTCTTTGGAGCTGAGATGCAATTCCTGGAGGCAGCATATTTTTGGGTCTTGTTTTTTAATCCATCCAGCTACTCTGTGTCTTTTGATTGGAGAATTCAGTCCATTTACATTTAGAGTGATTGTTGATATATGAGGGCTTAATACCACCATTTTATCTCTTGTTTTCTGGTTGTTCTGTGTTTCTGTTTTTTCTCTTCCTTTGTATTTCTGACTGCCATTTCATTTTCATGGTTTTCTGAGGAGGATTTCTCAGTTTTCTCACTTTCTGTGAATTGTGGCTCTGCTCTGATTTTTTGTTTAGTGGTTACCATGGGGATTGTATGAAAGATATTGGAGATGAGATAGATCATTTTCTCGAAGGCTCTTATCTCCATTAACCTAAGCAATTTCCTTCCCTTTCCTCTCCCCTTCTGAGTAATTGCATTACAAATTGTTCTGTTTTTAATTTTGTGAGTTTGTGGCTTAGTTGACATGTTTATCATTACTTTTGATGCTTTCTTTCCCTTTCTCTTTTAAGTTGTAATTGAGTCTTTGCCTCCTATTCTGGTAGAGAGCTGCAAGTTCTGATCATGTCTGTCTATTTGTCTCCTTGCTCAGAGCTTTGTAGACCTTTGACTTTTTGTTGCCTGTGTAAGGGCATCTTTAATTATTTCCTGTAGGGGAGGTCTGGTGGTGATAAACTCCTTCAGCTTTTGTTTATCTGGGAAAGCTTTTATTTTTCCATCATATCTAAAGGAAAGTTTTGCTGGATAGAGGATTCTTGGCTGAAAGTTTCTGTCTTTTAGTATTTTGAATATATCTCTCCATTCTCTCCTAACTGTAGGGTTTCTGCTGAGAAATCTGCTGAAAGCCTGATAGGGTTTCCTTTGTAGGTTATATTCTTCTGCCTTACTTCTCCTAATATTTTTTATTTATCATTAACTCTTGCCATTTTTACTATTATATGCCTTGGAGAAGGTCTTTTAGCATTGTTGAAGTTGAGTGTTTGATTAGCTTCATTTATTTGTAAATCCTGAGCCATCCCCAGGTTTGGGAAGTTCTCAGCATTTATTTCTTTGAAAATAAATTTGAAAAAGCTCTCTTCTCCTTTTCCCCCTCTCTTCTCCCTCTTGAATACCTATAATCCTTGTGTTGTTTTTCCTAGTTGAGTCAGAGATTTCTCAAACAATTCCTTCATTTTTTTAAAATCTTAATTCTGTCTCCTCCTCTACCTATAGAATTTCTACATTTATATCTTCTAGAAGACTAATTCTTTCCTCCATAAGATCCATTCTATTTCTTTTTTTCTTTACTTTTGAGGAAGATTAGCCCTGAGCTAACATCTGTGCCTATATTCCTCTACTTTATATGTGGGATGCCTGCCACAGCATTGCCTGACATGCGGTGCATAGGTCCGCACCTGGGATCTAAACCAGCAAACCCTGGGCTGCCAAAGTGGAACGTGCGAGCTTAACTGCTGCGCCACCGGGCCAGGCCCCCATTCTGTTTCTTGATAATTCTAGATTATTTTTTATTTCACTAATTGTGTTTTTCATATCCAGAATTTCTGCTTGATTTTTTTTTATAGTTTCAATCTCTTTGGTAGAGAGATTCATTTTATGGCTG
This sequence comes from Equus przewalskii, assembly GCF_037783145.1. Classification (NCBI taxonomy): domain Eukaryota; kingdom Metazoa; phylum Chordata; class Mammalia; order Perissodactyla; family Equidae; genus Equus; species Equus przewalskii. The sequence continues at coordinate 58,855,252 of NC_091837.1, forward strand.
AGCTCCTTGAATTGTCTTTCCATGTTTTCTTGTAAGTTGTTGAGTTTCCTTATGATGACTATTTTGAATTCTCTGTCATTTAGGTTGTAAATTTCTGTGTCTTCAGGGTTGGTTTCTGAAGAATTGTCGTTTTCTTTCTGGTCTGAATTGTTGCTACAGTTTCTCTTGGTGTTTGACGAGCTAATCTTTTGTCAGGACATTTGTGGTATTCTTTGGATGCAGATTCCACCTGTTACCTCTATGCAGAAGCAGGAACAGAGTTTCTGGCCCCACCCTGTCTGCTGAAGGCTGTGGGGGTATTATGGGTGCTTGCCCCAGCCTGGGGTGTGTTCAGGCGCTTCTGTGGACTGTGCTTGGTGGGCGGGGCTTCCTTGCTGGATTGAGATAGGGCCACTCTTTGGCGCCTCAGAGGCACTATGAACTTCCTCTCCCCAGCAGGAAAGTGATCACCAGTGGGCTAAAAGCTGCTGCTGCCTCTTCCCGCAGCCGCCAGTACATGTTCCATCTTTGGGGGTTCAGCAGGACTATGAGCACTCAGGCACGTGGGCCCTGACTGTGTTTGCCCCATTGTGTAGATCTGCTGCGGTCTCTGCTTGGGGTCTGAGAAGTTACTGTGCTTGGTGGGTGGGGCTTCCTCTCTGAGACCTGGGCTAGGGCTATTCCTTGGCTCCACAGGGACCCTATGGACTGCCCCTCCCTGCCAGGAAGGTGAACTCAAGCGAGCTTGAAGCTGCCGAAGCTGCCGTCCCTTTTCCCACAGCTGCCCAGACACGTCCCCTCTTTTGAGGCTCAGCAGCCCTATGAGTCTGCAGAAAGAACTACCAAACAATCCTTGGAACTTATGTAAGCCTGGAAATAGATCCTGTTTCTACCAGCCAGGTTGGCATCAGGTACAGTATTTAGAAGGGTTTTGCCTCAGTAAAGGGACAAAATCAACCCTAGGCTAAAGGATGCTCTGACTCTACCTAACAAAGCTTAAAAGCAATACTTTGTAGGATCTGTCTCCGAGTAACTTAACTGCATCCAAAACAAAGCACAAGCATATTTATAGCTTAAGCATAAATTCAAAAATATCCAGCAAGCAGAAAGGTAAAATTCACAATGTTTGACATCCAATCAAAAACTACCAACTCTGGGGCCAGCCCAGTGGTGCAGTGGTTAAGTTCACATGTTCTACTTCTCGGCGGCCCGGGGTTCACTGGTTCGGATCCCGCTTGTGGACATGGCACCACCTGGCACAAGCCATGCTGTGGTAGGCATCCCACGTATAAAGTAGAGGAAGATGGGCATGGATGTTAGCTCAGGGCCAGTCCTCCCCGGCAAAAAGAGGCGGATGGGCACCAGTTAGCTCAGGGCTAATCTTCCTAAAAAAAAAAAAAATTACCAACTCTGTAAAGGAGGAAAATATGATGCAAAATGAGATAAAATCAGTCAAAATCAACCCAGAAATGACAGAGACAATAGAATTATTAGGCAAAGACACTAAACAAATTATTTTAACTATATTGCATATTTTCAGGAAGTTAGAGGGAAGATGAACATGTTAAGTAGAAACAGAATATATATTTAAAAAGTCTTAAATCAGAGTTCTAGAGACTAAAGCTGCAATGTCTTTGATGAAAAATACACTGAAAGGGATTAATAGCAGATTTAACATTGCAGAAGAAAGATTAGTAAAATGAGGATATAGCAATGGAAACTATCCAAAATAAAACAGAGACAAAAACGACTGAAAGAAAAGGAACGTAAGTGATCAGTAGAACAACTTCAAGCAACCTAATATATGTGTAATTGGAGTTCCCAAATGGGTTTGATGGGGACAGAAAAGAAATTTTGAAGAAATAACAGCCCCTGGTTTTTCAAGTATCATGAAAACTATAAGCCCATGGATCTAAGCAGACTGGTGAATTAGAAGCACAAAAAACTTGGAGAAAACTCAATCAAGGCACATCATAATCAAATTCTTAAAAACCAACCAGCGATGAAGAAAAATTCTTAAATCAGCCACAAGAAAAAACACGATACATAAAGAGGAATAAAGATAAAGATGAAAGCAGGGTTTTTTTTTTTTTTGTGAAACAATGCAAGAAAGAAGACACTGGAACAATATCTTTAAATTACAGTAGTCCAGGCTGCCCAGTGGCATAGTGGTTAAGTTCACATGCTCCACTTTGGCATTCCGGGGTTCTCGGGTTCAGATCCTGGGCACAGACCTACACACCGCACATCAATTCATGCTGTGGCGGCGTCCCACATGCAGAATAGAGGAAGATTGACAGAGAAGTTAGCTCAGCAACAATCTTCCTCAGGCAAAAATAGGAAAATTGGCACCAGATGTTACCTTTGGTCAACTGCCATCTAAAAATATTAAGTGGAAAATTCTAGAATTAAACAATTCATAAGTTTTAAATTGCGTGCCATTCTGACTAGCATGATGAAATCTTGTGCCATCCTGCTTCATTCTGCCCAGGATGTGAATCATTCCTTTGTCCAGCATATCCATGCTGTATATCCTACCCACCTGTTAGTCACTTAGTAACCGTCTCAGTTATCAGATCGACTGTCACGGAATTGCAGGGCTTGTGTTCAGGTAACCCTTATTTTACTTAATAATGGCCCAAAGTGCAAGAGTTGTGATGCTGGCAATTTGGATATGCCAAAGAGAAGCTGTGAAGTGCTTCCTTTAAGTGAAAAAGTGAATGTTCTCAACTTAATAAGGAAAGAAATGCAGAGATTGCTAAGATCTACAGTAACTTTTACTATAGTTTATTGTTATAATTGTTATATTTTATTATTAGTTATTGTTAATCTCTTACTGTTCCTAATTTATCAATTAAACTTTATGTATGTATGTATAGGAAAAAACATAGTATATATAGGCTTCGTTTCCATAGTTTCTATCCATAGTTTCAGGCATCCACTGGGGGTCTTTGAACATATCCCCCATGGATAAGGGTGGACTACTGTACTGAAAGAAAAAAATTGTCAAGCTAGAATTCTTTACTGATCAAAAAATGTCTTTTAAAGGGGCTGGCCCCGTGGCCGAGTGGTTAAGTTCGCACGCTCTGCTGCAGGCGGCCCAGTGTTTCGTTGGTTCGAATCCTGGGCACGGACATAGCACTACTCATCAGACCACGCTGAGGCAGCGTCCCACATGCCACAACTAGAAGAACCCACAACGAAGAATACACAACTATGTACTGGGGGGCTTTGGGGAGAAAAAGGAAAAAATAAAATCTTTAAAAAAAAAATATCTTTTAAAAATGAAGGAGGAATAAAAGACTTTTTCAGACTATAAAAGCTCAAAGAGTTCTTCACCACAAACCTGCATTACAAAAAATGTTAAAAGAAGTCTTTCAGAGAGTAATAAATGATACCAGATAGAAATATGGATTTACACAAAGTAGTGGTAACTATGTGAGCAAATATAAAATAATTTTCTTCATATTATTTAAGTCTGTTTAAGAATAAAGGACAATGTACTTTTTTTAAGAAAAATAATGTGGGGCTTATAACATGTAGAAGCAAAAAATGTATAACGGTAGTATAAAGATTGGATGAGGATAATTAAGTTATACTGTTGTAAGGCTTCTTATATGATATCTTTAGTGGCATAATGTCTTTGAAGGTAGACTTATGATAAATTAAAGATATATGCTATCAACTCTAAATCAGTCCCCAAAATAGCAGCACAAAACATTATAGCTATTAAGTCAACAAAGTAGATTAAAATCATGAAAATAATCCAAAAAACGGTAGAAGAAGAGAGAAAAGGGAATAAAAAACAGAAGGGACAACTAGGGAAAAAATAGCAAGATTAAAAGTAAAAGGATGGAAAAAAAGATACGCTATACTAACATTAATAAAAAGAAAGCTGGAGTAGCTGTGTTAATATCAGACAATGTATATTTCAGAGCAAAGAATATTTCCAGAAAAAGCCTTTCATAATGATAAAGTGTTCAGTTCATTAGGAGAACATAATAATGCTAAATGTTTATGCACTTAATAACAGAGCTTCAAAATATGTGAAGCAAAAAATGATAGAACTGCAAAGAGAAATAGACACATTAACAATTTTAGTCAGATATTTTAATATCCTTTCAATAATTGATAGAACAATTAAACAGAAAATTAGTAAAGATGTAAAAAACTGGAATTATATTAGCCAATTTGATGTGACTTATAGAAAACTTCACCCAACAATAATGTAATACAATTTCTTTTCAAGTCTACACAGAACATTTGATAAGATTGTTTATTTTCTGCACCATGAAACAAGTCACAATAAGTTTAAAATAATTCAGGTTATTCAAAGTGCTTCTCTGAACCACAATCAGATTAAATTAGAAATCAATAACAGAAAGTTATCTGTGAAATCACCAAATATTTGGAAACTAAATAACAAACATCTAGGTAACCCATGAGTCAGAAGAAATCAAAGGGGAATTAGGTAGTATGTTGAATTTAATGAAAATGAAAACACAACATGTCAAAATTTGTGGAATGCAGATAAATCAATACTTAGAAGTATTTAGGACTAGCCGTCTATAACAGAAAAGAAAGGTCTCAAATAAATGACCTCAGCCTCTGCCTTAAGAACCTACGAAAGAGAAATTAAGTCCAAAGTAAGCAGAAGATAAGAAATAATAAAAATTTGAGCAGTAATTAATGAAATAGAAAGCTAAAAAAGAGAGAGTGAAAGTCAGTGAAACCAAAATTTGGTTCTTTGAGAAGATCAATAAAGTCGATAAACCTCTAGGCAGACTGGTCAAGAAAAAAAGAGAGAAGATGCTAATTACCAATATCAAGAATGAGAATGTAATATTACTACAGGTTCTCAGATATTAAAAAGAAATAAGGATCTATAATGAACAACTTTGTTGATAAATTTGATATCTTATGTATAAAGGACAAGTTCCTTGAAAGACACCAAGTACCAAAGCTTACTTAAGAAGAAATAGATAACTTGAATAACCCTATAGTAATTGAGTTTGTAGCTAAAAGCCTTCCCACAAAGAAAACATCAGGCTTATTAGATGGCTTCACTGGTGAATTCTACAAACATTATTCTTTGTTTAAGAAATAAGTAGTACTAATTCTACACACATTTTCCAGAAAATTCAAGAGATAATATTTCTCAACTCATTATATGAGGCTGGCATTACTGTGATACAAAACGGGACAAAGACGTTTTAAGAAAAAAACACAGGCAAATATTCCTCACTACCAAACCAATATTCCTCACGAATATAGATACAAAAATCAACATAATTTTAGCAATTTCAATCCAACAGTGTAAAAAGTAAGACATAATGACTAAGTGTTGTGTATCTCAGAAATGTGAGATAGGTTTAACATTTGAAAATCAGTGTAATTCACCATATTAGCAGTCTAAAAATGAAAAAAAAAAAATAGTTGAGAAAACCTACTTCCATTTATGATAAAAGCTCCGAAAGCTAAGAAAGACGAGAATGTCTTTAACCTGTTTAAGGGCATCTCACAAAAACTTACAGATAGCATTCTATTTTTAATGGTGAAAGATCAGGAATAAGGCAAGGTTATTTTGTCTCACTTCTTCTATTCAACATTGTATTGGAGGTTCCAGTCAGTGCAATAAGTCATGCAAAAGAAATAAAAGACACACAGATTGGAAAAGCACTAAAACTATTTGAAGATGACATAATCAAAGTGTAAGTCTACATAAAGTGTAAGTGTACACACAGACTTTTACTATAATTACACAAAAAGCTACTAGAAATTATGTGAGTTTAGAAAGCTTGACAAGTATAAGATCAATTTACAAAAATCAATTGTGTAACACTTATATGAGGTAAGAGTAGTTAAAATCATAAAGACAGAAAGTAGAATTGTTATTGCCAGGGGCTGCAGGGTGGGGAAAGGGAAGTTACTGCTTAATGGGTATAGCGTTTCAGTTTTACAAGATGAAAAGAGTTATGAAGATGGATGGTGGTGATGGTTGTACATCATTATGAATGTTGTGAACCAATGAACTGTATACTTAAAAATGGTTGCAATGGTACATTTTATGAGTATTTTACCACAACAAAGAATTTTTCAAATCAATTGTATATCTATATATTACCAACAAAGTAAGATATTAAAACTTAAAAACTTTTTAAATCTATTAAACTTAAAAGTTACCATTTTATAATAGCATCAAAATATATGAGAAACTCAGGGATAAATGTGACCTATACTCTGACAGCTTCTCTGCAAAAGAATTTAAAGAACACCTAAATACATGGAAATACGTACTGGGTTTATGGATCAGAAAACCAATATTACTAATATGTCTGTTCTCCCAAAATTGATCTATAGATTTAACACAATACTAGCCGAAATTTCAGCGGGCTTTTTTTGGGTAAGAAATTGATTCTGAAATTCATATTGAAATGCAAAGGATCAAATGAGACATTTTTTTAATTTATTTCTTAAAGATTGGCAGCTGAGCTAACATCTGTTGCCAATCATTTTTCTTCTTCTTCTTCTTCCTCCCACCAAGTCCCCTGGTACACAGTTGTATATTCTAGTTGTGAGTGCCTCAGGTTGTGCTATGTGGATGTGACCTCAGCATGGCCTGATGAATGGTTCCATGTCTGCACCCAGGACCCAAACCGACGAAACCCTGGTCCTCCAAAGCTGAGCGGACGAGCTTAACTACTCGGCCACAGGGCTGGTCCCAAGACTTATTTTTATAGTACAGTAATAAAGACAGTGTGGTAATGTAAAGATAAACAAATAGATCAGTGGAACAGAATACACCATCTAGAATTAGACCCACTCATATATAAACAGTTGTACCTAAACTTCAATGTAAAACCTAAAGCTGTAAAACTTCTAGAAGAAAACATTTAAAAAGAATTTTTTTTGACCTTGTGTTAAGGGAAAATTTCTTAGAATCAATACCAAAGCATGAGTCATAGAAGAAAAATTGATAAATTGCACTTCATCAAAATTAAGAACTAGTCTTCTAAAGACACTGCTGAGAGAATGAAAATTCAAATTACAGAGTCTGGGAAAATATTTATAAATCAGTTGTATCCAAAGTACATGAAGAATTCTGAAAATTCAGCATTAAGGAGAGAAACTACAAGTCTATCCCCTTATTAATTCTAGACTTTTGTTGTTGGGTTTCAAAGACTCTGGGGTGGAGAAAACAGGGAAGATAATGCAAATATATTTTTCCATATTTACCCTGTTTGTGCCTTCAGTACTATTTGGAATTTTCTTCCTTTCTTCCTTCCTTCCTCCCTCCTTCCTTTCCCTTCTTTTTTTATGGTGAGGAAGATTGGCCCTGAGCTAACATCTGTTGCCAGTCTTCCTCTGCTTTATATGTGGGGTGCCACCACAGCATGGCTTGATGAGCAGCGTGTAGGTCCAGGCCTGGGATCTGAACCCACGAACGCTGGGCCGCCAGAGTTGAGTGCCCAAACTTAACCAGCTGGACCCCAGAATTTTATTTCTTATGTACAATAAGATAAGAAATTCTCAGTGGTTTCTATAGGTCTTACCACTTATATTTCAGAGTTTTACTTTGGGGACCTCTTAACGTTAACTTAGAGCTGTTAATGCTACCCAAATCTCTACTCACGGAAATCTCGAATTTACTTTTCTTAGACTGCCAATGCATTTCTTTCAGAGTGTTCATGCTATGCCCTGACTTTTGCCCTTGCCCGTAGAATGAACCAGTGGAAGCAAAGATTCAAACCCAAACTTTGTAATCTCAAGGTCAGCGCTCTTTCTATTATACTTCAGCTGCTTGGTTGAAAATTAGTTTGGGGTTCTAGTTTTTGCTCTTCCTATAGTTCAGTTATGTACACTTGGAAAACTCATTTAATTCCTCTGATCTTCCATTTTCTCAAATGGAAAATAGAAAAGGAGAGGGAAAGAAAGGAAAGAACCTAAGGTCCTTTCCATTCTACTTCATGAGATTTCTCCTTTTCAGGGGTAATTATTTAATGACGAGTCTGCTCTTTTTTGTAGCTTTAAATTAACTGGTGGAAAAAGTCACATTTCTTTATAACTTTTGAGCATTGAATTGGATACTGGAGGGGAAGGTGCAAGATAACACTGCATAGTTTTTAGTTCTGATGAGGAAAAAAATAAGTAATTTGTGCAGTGGCTGGATTATGAGAGTAGCGTTGTGTTAAACTGTAGTCCTGATTCTATCCATGTTCAACTAATGCTGACACTTTTGTCATTCTGCATTTATTTTAACCCCATTTTACTGTACATCATAATTTCTCAGGAGCTTTCTTGCACAGAAGCTTAACTCATTAACCATATGTTTTACCTTAAATAGAACCCAATTTTCAAAACGTAAAATAGGATGTTTCCATTTGTGGCTAACAGGTATAACTGGAAAGCCTGTGGCTCCTTTGATTCCTGGTGCCTTTCTTTCATATGTCTGATACCTGTATGAGAACACTTCCACACCACCCAGCCTTCTACACTCTGCTTGCTCTCCTCTCCCCCTTCCCAACTTTCTTGTCATCAGGCATAAGGCCTGACATTTCCAGCCAGTTTTGGATTGTGTTAATTACCCAGTTGTTGCTTCAATTTTAAACATTATCAACAAATATACGAGCTATCTTACTTAAATAAACTAAATAATTAAGAACAGTAATGAATTACACACTGCTAGGGAAAATAGACATTCATGAGTCTATACCAATAGTAGGTAGATAGATACATGCATACATACATACATACATGGATACATGGATGGATGGATAGGGGAGGAAGGAGTGTTCTTGTTTACAGAAGGATGCTGAAAGGCCAACTGGTGAATGTGGAAGGAGTGCTGAAGTTGGAAAATCATCGTTTTGAAACCGTCATGGAAAAGATCAAGCCAGAGTGGGACTGGCCCCGTGGCCGAGTGGTTAAGTTTGCGCGCTCCGCTGCAGGCGGCCCAGTGTTTCGTTGGTTCGAATCCTGGGCGCGGACATGGCACTGCTCATCAGACCACGCTGAGGCAGCGTCCCACATGCCACAACTAGAAGAATCCACAACGAAGAATATACAACTATGTACCGGGGGGCTTTGGGGAGAAAAAGGAAAAAATAAAATCTTAAAAAAAAAAAAAAAAGATCAAGCCAGAGTTATCAATGGCTGCTAAATCTAGGGAGAAATGATGAGAAGCAAGATAGTTTCCATGGCCTGTAAGTGTCTCCCTTTAGATTGCTTATTAATTGTAAGAGAGAAAAAGAAAACAGTAATTATACAGTGTGGAGAAATCGTCCAGGTGATCAAAATTAACGTCACCAATAAAAGACAGGTGGACTCTCTGTGTCGACATATGTTAAACTATGAGAACACATAACCGAGAATACATAACCTGAATCTGAATCTCGAGGAAACATCAAATACAAAATGACAAACCTGCTAAATAAAGGAGGGAGGGGACTGTGTACTTCAAAAATGGAAATTCATAGAAGACAAAGGCTGTGGAAATATTCCAGATTAAAGGAAAATTAAGAGATATGACAGTTAAATGCAGTATCTGACCCTAGACTATCCTGTTATGGTGGAAGGAATATACTGTAAAGGATATTATTAGGTAAACTGATAAAATTTGGTGGTAGATTAGATAAAATTTATGAAATTGATAACCATACATCGCTTAACAACAGGAATACTTAATACATCATTAGGCGATTTCATCATTGCACAAACATCATAGAGTGTACTTACACAAACCTAGACGATATAGCCTACTACACACTGAGGCTATATGGTACTAATCTTATGGGTCCACCACCATCTATGCTGTCCGTCACTGACCGAAATGTTGTTAGGCAGCACATGACTGTATAAAATACAGTATTGTTAACTGTAGTCATCATGTTGTACATCACATCTTCAGAACTTAATTAGCTTATAACTGGAAATTTGTACCTTTTGACCACCTTTGTTAGTGCCTACGTAAGTTCTTTACGTGCCACACAAGAGGGGCCAAATAAAAACTGGAATGCCAAAATGGCAAGGAAAGGGTTTTTATTTTGGATGGTATCAGCAGGGTGACAAGAGTGAGCCCTCAAATTTGTCTCGTTTCATCTCATCTCCCTGAAAGGTGGGAGGCCTGGGGTTTTAAGGGTTTGTGAGGAATGTGACTGCTTATAAATGGGTCGCGGGAGTCAGTGGCCCAGCTGGTTGGTGCTCTCCCATCAGCCTGCTTTTGGCCTTGGGACACTGCTTGCAGGGAGGAGGCGGAGATGATATGAAATCCAGGTGGGTGACCTTGGCCGTTTGTCTCCATGGCGGACAGTGAATTCTGGAGCCAGGGAGTAAGCAATGCTTTGGTTTTAACCCCAAATATGCTGGGTTTAATATGAAGGAACTGATGTCAGGGCCGGCATCACCTTCAGCAATTGATATTGTTTCTAAATAACTTTTCCAAATAAAAAAATAATTTAAAAAAAAGTAATTAAAGCTTTTGTCCCCTTCAGTTAAAATGAATGGCCAAACCTGTGTCTTTTAGAGAAATAATAATTTTAAAGTCCTAACACATAACTACTTTAAATATTCTATTGTTTATTTTTTATACCTATGATTTTTTATATGTGTCTTAGATATGTGTTTACTGTTTGTTGTGGTAAAAAGCCTCTGGATTAGGCACGTCATGGAATATAAGCAAAACAGAGAAAGACACTGAGAAATCCATTGTAAATCCAGGTACTCTATTAGCAGAATGTCTAGAGCAGTGCTGTCCAATAGAACTATCTGTAATGATGGAACTCCCCTGTGTTTACGTTGTCCAGTATAGTAACATGGCACCAATGTGGCTATTGGGCACTTGAAATATGGCTAATGAGACTGAGTTTTTAATTTAATTTTAGTTTTAATTTTAATAACCACACATGGCTGGTGACTAACATATTAGACAGTGCAATTCTGGAGTGCTGATTAATGCCTGCATATGAGAAGTTTATGAGTTCCCATAATCCATAAGTTGATAATTTAAAGAGATAAACTAGTCATGACAGGGCTTGTTAGCTTAAGTGAGATCTAACCTCAGAAAGACTCCGTGATATATTGTATATGTTTTTACCTTTCTGCTAATTGAAAATTTTATTGTTGAATAATAGTGAATCATAACCAATGGAAATTTCAATGTCAAAATTAAATATAATTATTGCAAACCTGCTATTTACAGATTTCAACATTAGACACCAAAAACCCAAAGTAGATGTAGGACTTCCGTTTTAATGACTTTCTCTGATTAAAGAGACATAATGGATATGTGAGGAGGAGAAGGAGGAAAGAAAGGAAAGAAGGATGGGTAGTTGGATGGATAAGAAAACATTGCAAGATATTCTATTCTAAATGCCATAGGAGGGGTACATTAAGTCTCTTGTCAAACATTCGAATAGATTTGATGTTATCTAAGGTTCCTTCCAGCACTAACTTTTGTTATGCTAAATCTTAAGAATACTAAGCAGGAGAAATCTTTGAGAGTGGAGTAGTCAGATTAATTTAGGATTTGGAGTTCATTGTTTGACTTGTGTTGTTATATGATCTTAATCTCCCAGGCCATATGAATGATTTCTGTCTTGCTAAGTAAATTTATTTCATTTCAAATAGAGTATTGATTAAAAGAAAGCTCTGACAAATACTCCCAAGAATGTGGTATCTTCCTGGTTACTTTAATAGCTTTTTTAAGAGTGATAGTCATGCTTTTTAATCAGTCAGATATAAATATATTACTTATGGAGGCAACATGTTAAGAGAATAGGTTAAAAGAAAGTATAAACATAAAAGGTAACTTAGATTTGTCTCCCCAAATACAGCACTGTTTAGTACTGAAGCCTCAGTTCCCTATTCCTCCATATTTCACTGTGTATCAGTAAGGCCTTTCATTGGCATTTGGAGGTAATACTGTTCTAGTTGGTTAGCTAACCATGTTGGTTGGTAACTTCAGTTCGTCCAGACTGAGTCAAGATACCAACTTTTTAAGTTTAATTCTCTGTTGATTTGTATATCTATTGCTCTGTTTGGCTTACACCTTTGCACAGTGTTCAGAATTCTCAAAAGATTAGTCTTAAGCATTTTGCTCTGCTTTTGGCATGAAATAAGTGTTTGATGAAAGCTTGCCTGCTTGACAGGTTGAGTGACTGCTATTTTTTCCTCTACCCTCACTCTGCTACATAAATGAGTCTTAATTGATGCCCCTTCTTTCAGAAAATTTGCCTGAGTACTAAAGCACTATCTTATAGAGAAGGAACACCCAACTAGAACTGTGTACCACCTTCACCTCACTTCTGTTTTTAAAGCAAGGGGCCATATTAATCTATTAAACCCAGAAAGTGAGTTTGTTAGGGTTGCCATGTCCACCCAACTAGAGAGTGATTGGTGATTGACTAGGAGGACTCAGCACATAGTCATATTCACAGCTAAGGTGTATTACAGTAAAAAGATACAAAGCAAAATCAACAAAAGGAAAAGGTACATGGGATGACTTCTGGAGGAAACAAGGTAAAATCTTAAAAGAATCTTGTCCAAGTGGAGTCACACAGGATGCACTTTGTTCCTTCAGTGTTTAATTATGACAATATATGTGAAGTGTTCTCTACCAGGGAAGCTCATTAGAGACTCTGTGCCCAAGGTTTTTTTTGGCGGCTGATCATGTAGGCAACCTCTGTCTAGCATGTATCAATTTCCAGACTCCCAGAAGGAAAGCAGATGTTCAGCACAAACCGTATTGCTTGTACAAACCATTTAGGCACAGTAAAGTACCCTTATCATTTGGAGAATGGTGGGCATACAAATCCAAATTCCCAAAATGCCAGCCAAGGGCCAGCCTTGCAAGCAGGGCTTTCTAAGGATAGCAATCTCAGGCCTGCTATGTTGCGTTTTGTCTGCGTCTGGGTATGCCTCAGTCAACATTCAGACTTGGAACTTTTAACCCATTTTTAACTTTCCTCATGTCTAGTCTCTTTAGTGTCTTTTTTTTTGCTGATAATATCACTTAGAGATTAATAGAAATACACTGTACTGTACTCCTACTCTTTTGCCTAATGGGGTCATTTCTATTTCTTGTAGGCTAGAGCACCAAATCACCTTTCCTTTGAATCCTCGCCACTATCTTTTCTTTTGGGGTTTGCTTTGCTCAGTTCTTTAAGGGTATGGTCTTATAGTTGCATCTGAGCATTTAACTGCAGATTTCTGTGTCCCTCAAAGTAGCAGGCTATTACTGCCTTGAAAAAAGATTACATGAATACCCATCAATACGCTTCTCACTTCTTAGAAACCTTAGAGTTGAACCTACAATACCTCAGAGATGCTGTTATGTCTATCATAGATACAACCTGTAGGTGTTATATGAGCAGACTGAGAAATAAATTGGGCCTTTAAATCAGATTTAAATCAATGTCAACTCATACTTCTAAGTGATTTAAGAATTTAAGAATAAGGAAAACTTCTTATTCTGCAGGTGGAATCACAGTTAAAAGCATCTGGGTAAAGATAATTGGAAAGAGCTATGAAAGTAATACAATTGTGGGAGTCCAGAGAATAGGAAGTAGATGCTGCTGCCCTAAAAACAGGGTAAAGGTTGGCATAGAAAAAAGATAATAACAGGGACTCCAAATATATAATATTGGGCATATGCTAGCAGACTCATTGTTGCAATTTGGAATATGTAATGATTTGGGGCCTAAATAAAGGTAAGGAGGTAGGGAGAAGTACTATTATTTTTGATTAAGTCCAACTTAAACCTAATTGATGAAGAGCAAGAGATAGGAATGAGCATGACCATTTCATTTTAGAAATCATATTCGTAAAATAACAACTGGGAATAGTGCCTGTTCCTATCAACCAGAGGGTTAAAATTCATAATTCATGGAGCATTAGGTAGAGTATTCCAGTTACATCTTGTGTTGTGGATCATAGACCTAAATGTAAAACCTAAAACTATAAAAATCCCAGAAGAAAATAGGGGAAAATCTTTGCAACCTTGGGTTAGTCATAAATTTATTGGTTACCACACCAGAAGCACAGTCCATAAAAGAACCAATTGAGAAATTAGACTTCATTAAAATTTAAAACTACTGTTTTTCAAAAGACCCTGGGAAAAAAATAAGACAAGCCACAGATTGAGAGAAAACATTTGGAATACAAATATCTGGTAAAGGATTCATCCAGAATATATAAAGAACTCACAAAACTGAATAAACAAGGAAACAAACTACTGAATTAAGACAATGGACAAAGGATTTGGACAGACACCTCACAGGAGAAGATGTATAGATGGCAAATAACCATATGAGAAAATGTTCAACAACATTAGTAATTAGGAAAATGAACATGAAAGTCACAATAATATACCAATACACAGCTATTAGAAATTTGGCTATTGGCCAAAATTTTTAAAACTTGTCCTGCCAAACAAAGATGTGGAGGAACTGGAGCGCTCATGCAGTGCTCGTAGGAATGTAAAATTGTGCAGCCACTTTGCAAACCTTTATTTACGAAAGTGCCAAAAACACACCTATATGATCCATCCATTTTATTAGGTATCTACCCAGGAGAAATAAGAGCATATATCTGCACCCTAATGTTCACAGCAGCATTATTTTTTATAGCCCCAAACTTGAAACAACACAAATGCTATTAGCAGGTTCACTGATAAATTGTGGTATATCTGTATACTGGAACACTACTCAGCAGCAAAAGGGAACTGCTGACGCATGCAACAACATGGATAAATGTCAAAATAAGCAGAATTAAAGAGTCTAGACTTAAAAGATTACATATTGTATAATTCAATTGAGATAAAATTCTAGAAAAAGCAAAATAATCTCTAATGATAGAAAATAGATTAGTACTTGCCTGGTTGGCCAGGTGCAGGAGAGGGCCAGTGAGTGGAAGGGTTTACAAAGGGACACAGGACAGTTTTGGAGGTGATGGATGTGTTCATTATCTTGTTTGTTGTGATGGTTCCTGAGTATATACATATGGCAAAACTTATCAACTTGTACAATTTAAATATATGCAGTTTATTGCATGTCAATTATACCTTTATAAGGCTGTTAAAAACAAACAAACAAAAATAACTGGATGATTTTCCTTTAAAGTTTTAGTTGCCTGGCCTTATTGTGATCAGAGCAAATTCTCCAGCTGTGGTTCAGCTTTATCTTTTCCCCTATAATATATGTAACAGAACGAGATATATTTAATACTCACAAAAGAGACTTAGAAGCAGTTAGTATAGCCATTATCCTAACAAACTGTATATTCCTGACAAAGTGGAAATGTTCCCATTTTAATTTCTTTTTAATGACACATTACAAAGGCTTTAAATGTCAGTCTTTGTATTTTCAAACCAGCAGAAACTTGAATGAAGTTTACATATAAGAGCAATCAACTCTGATGCAATACGCTGAATATCAGTTTCTGAAAATAAATTTTATATGAATCTTTTCTCCAGATAATTTGAATTTTAAATGTTTTTAGCTGTGACATCTTTATATAAGTGAACATGGATTGAAGAAGCAACTATAAAACCTGAAATTTCCAGGTTTCAATTTTTTGTTACCACAACTGTTAACAGGATATAGCTAGATATTGTGCTCACTTCATTGGTTTGCCCTTCAATAAGTAACTACCCTCCTGACCAGTAAATAGACAACCATCCCCATGAGTTAGAAATGTTAGGCATTTGCTATATCCTAGAATACAATTCATGGTTTTTAAGTGTTGTGTGTGTAAAAGATGTTATAGGTAACCGTTTGACAAGCAGCAGCATTCTTCTTCCTTAAGCCTTACTTGGGGGTGTTGATTTATAATTATAGTCTTGCCTTAGGGCTTGCTGTTTGGTAGACAAGATATTTTTCTGCTCGTTCCTCAAGGATTCCTTCTGAAAGCCAGTTTAGACCATGAACTTTGGAGCCAGAATGCTTGAGTTCCTATACAGTAAGCTGCGACCTAGGGCAAGTCACCTCATCAGTGAACCTCAATTTTCTCATCTGCAAATGGGGAAAATGAAATAAATATACTTTATAGGGTATCTGTCAGGATTAAATGAGTTAATAAGTGTAAAACAAATAAAGCTGGACCTTGCTTACAGTAAACGCTATGTAACAGCTTCCCAGTTGTTACTGTTATTGTTATAATTGATTTTATTGGAATTTTGAAGTAGAATTTGGTGAAAACCAAAAATATCATCTGTTTGGGAATGCCCTTGTATTTAGTTATTCATCTTTTGTGCTTATGACATTCAGCCTGAATTATTATCTCAGCTTAGGCATTATCACACCTGGTTTTCATTTCTGTCAGTCCTGAGGTACTGTATTCGACAGAATTGAGTCCTTTGAGAATAAAATTGAGATTGGTGAATAAAGGGCTTTTTCGTCTTCTAAGAATAAAATTTTCATAACCACCAGTGTTCATTTGGTTTAAAGCACCCAATAAAGGGCAGATTATAAAATGAATTGCTATGTTCAGCTATTATTTGGGTTCCTCAGAATTGCTGCCTAAGCCGAGATCTGTGGTCCATCTAGACTAGCATGTACAGTTGGATGGGGCCCGAGGGAGAGAACATAGGTAAATCTAGAGGAGCTAACCTAATCCTCCACCCCAATTTTTTTAAAACATTTCTTCTGCTTTTATTCCCATCCAAACATGACTCTCATTTCTTTAAATCATTGAGAAGAGAGGTTCTGCCCCAGGAACTCCAGAAGTAGCCAGGGAGATTAATATTTAGTCATTGTGGACAGAAGCCAGGAAAGACAGAGATTTTTTTTTTAAAGATGGTTTATTGTTAGTATATTACTTTTTAAGATGGTTTGCTGTTTCTTTGTTATTGTTAAGCTAATACATTCTGGTCTTAGAATACTCAAGCAATTTAAAAATGTCCTGTGTATTAATTACAAGTCCTCTGTACTCGCCTTCTTCAGCAATAGCTACTGTTAATTTCAATGTGTACTACTCTAGATTTTTTCCTGTGCAGATCTAATACTTTTTTAGGAAAGTGTGTTAATACTGTACATACAGGTTTTACAACTTTATTTTCTTACTGGTAATAAATATCATATACTTTCCAGGGGAGTACATATATGTATTAATCACATCCTTTTTAATGTCCATTCAGTATGTTAGTGTATGGATATATCATAATTTATTTAATCAATCCCTTATCGGTGTGTATTTGAGTTCTTTCTAATTTTCTGCTGTACAAAGAATACTGCAGTGAACACCCTTGTACCTGTAATTTTGAATATGTTTGCATGTGTTTCTATTGGGTAAATTCCATAAAGTAGAAATGTATACTCAAAGAACATAAAAAGATGTTTTAAATGATAGATATTGACACATTACAGGTACTTGTTGAGAGAAAAAAGTAACTCATACATTAATAGTAGATACTGACAATGAGAATGGCAGCCTTTGCTTTGCCCTCAGTTGAGGTAGTTCCTTGTGTAAACAGTTAATAGTGACTTCTAGATCTTCAAAGAAAATTAAAGCTCCCCTTACACCTCATTCTCATCTGTTGTTTCTATTCATTTTTGGTCTTTAATTTATAAAAAATAAATATTTTAAACTATAAAAGTAATTTAACTATATTTTAGAAAATCTGGAAAACAGAAGTTAAGAAAAAATCCATAATCCTTCTGATTTTTACCTGTTTATTTGAAAAATATAATTTTAATCATTGTGTGCTTACAGTTTTGGATTCTGTATTTGTCACAACATTATATTTTGGCATTCTCTATAATGCCTGCGTAGCGTTCTGTCAGGTATAATGTGGTTTAATCATTAAAGGTGACAATTAAGATTTAGACTCCAGCTCTTCTATTTTGAATCTCAAAATTTTTTTTTCCATATTAATTCCTGTGTGTGCCAGAAGACTTCTAATAAATATCTGAAATCTAGTTAACAAACCACAAATGCTTAGTAGGTATATGCTCTCAAAAAACATCTTAAGACTTTGTTGAGTGGATTTTTTTCCTCAAGATGTTTGACAGCTTTTTCACCCTTCAGATTTTGGGAAGCTGAAAACCATAAAATAACTTTCAGTTTCAGTTATCTCTTGCTGCTTAACAAACCACCCTGAAACTTAGACAAACGACTGACATTCCGCATTTTGAGCTGGGTTCAGCTGCATGGTGGTTCTGGTGATCTTTCCCGTACGTGGCTGTGTGCAGCTGGCTTGTTAGCTCCGATGCTGGCATGATTAGTCCTCTCTTTCTCCCTCCGTGTTGGCTCAGGGCCTCTCTCTCCATGTAGCTTCTCCCTGCGGTTCATCCTACAAAGTAACTAGACTTCTTACCTGGAGCTCAGGGCTCCCCGAGTGCGAGAACAGGGGCTGCCACGTCTTATATAGATTTGATCTACAACCAGCAAAGTGTCTTTTGGTTAAAGTGTGTAACTGAGCCGGACTCGATTCAAGGGGAGGGAACTCCTGGGAGGTGTAGTTATTTGGAGGCCACTGGTGTAACAGACTGCCAGGGATAGCATCTCATAGTCATTTTCCTTTGTATTTCTCAGATTACTAGTGGAGTTGAGCATCTTTTCATATGTATATTGTCATTTCCCTTTTCTGTGAACTGCTGTTCAAGTTTTTGCCCACTTTTCTTTTGGATAGTTTGTCTTTTCATACTGATTTGTAGAAATTCTCCATGTAATCTGGATGTTAATCCTTTGTTGGCTATATGTGTTACAAACATCTTTGGCCAGTTTATAGTTTATCTTCCACTGTCTTTATGGTGTTTTTGATCAATGGAAATTCTTAATATTAAAATAGTTGAATTTATCATCTTTTATGATTTGCCCTTTTTGGGTCATTCTCTCCTCCAAGGCATGAAATATTCTTGTACATTGTCATGTAAATGTTTTATAGTTCTGTCTTTCATACGCAGGTTTATAATTGTAATTCACCTGGAACTGATTTTGGGGATTGGTATGAGGCAAGTGTCTGACTGCCTTTTTTTTTTTTTTTTTTTTTTTTTTGCCACATGTGGCCTTTCTTTACACTATACTTTTGGGTTAGTTCCACTGTTTCTTAAATGCTGTATGTTCCTGTGTCCTGGATCCCTTTTATATTTTGCTGGAACACGACCATGCAGCAGTTTTGGAAAGAAGCTACTTAAGAGGAAATCAGTGTTTAGTTGAGCTTTTCTACAAATAATATGACTAAACAGTTGTAATCCTTTGGCGAGGAGATAACACTGGAGCTGAGACCTCAAATTTTAGAAGCCAGCCATTTGAAGTGCCTGGGAAGAATGTTCTAAGCAGAGGGAACAGCAAGTATTCCTACCAACTGGGAGAAGGAGGTACTTAGAAATGTAGTAAAAATGAAAAGCTGAACAAGAAAGTCATGATTCAAAATGAAGTAAACTAAAATGAGGCATGATCTCTGAGGAGCTGAATGTTAGAAAGACGATGCCATTGACCTCTACGCTTAGAACACTCCCTTTCAAGTATCTGGGTTAGTGACCATAGGCTGACATCTTACTTTCTATTAATCTAATCACATATCCTGTTTCTGCTGTGACAAGTATTTACATATTTTATATGTTTGTCGACTTTCTGTTTTCAGAATAAATCTGTAAACAAAGCAAAGGCGATCCAGTCATTGTTTCTGAGAAGAATACAAATGTTAAAACCTTGGTGATGTGAAAGAGATGAGATAGCTAAAGTAATAGACCAAGTAGAGATTATAATTATTATCCAAAGTTAGAAGGATAATGTACAGAAGAACTAAAAATAAAAACATAGCTAAGAAAAACTTGAAAGGATGTAGCATAAGTGTAGCTTGTGTAGCTAAATTCATAGTGAAGAAAATACTGGATCTTCCGTAATAAATATGTAATTATAATTGAAGAAATAGAGGTCTAAACATATTATTTAAAGTTGTGGAGGTAACAGAATAACTAAAGTCAGAAATAGAGAAGACGGCTCGTTGGGAGTGGGATTGGGAATAGGGAACAGAGATGCTTTTATTTTCCATTTTATTTCCTCCTATAACAAACAGTGTGTGTTTCTGGTTCTGTGTTCATTTATTACTTTTCAAATAATACAAGAAGAAGAATAAAACAAAAGAAAAGCTAAAGCTGTGATTCTGTGATGGAAGAATTAAAACAGTAGTTTTAATTTCAAAGCAAAGTCAGTTAGCTGGACATCTAGGGTAGACTTATGAATATTAGTTATACAGTTTACTGAATCCACTTATAAACTTTCCGTATCAAGAATATTTGTACCCTACAGTAGTTTATTAGAGGTGAACTACTTAATTTGAGTTATAAAATAAACTCATGACAATACCATGGATACATTCATTCACTGGACAAACATTCCTTAGTGGAGTAAATTCGTGTTGTTACTCTGCTATGCCTGTCCCTGGTGTGCTTCAAGATGGTCTAAAGAAAAGCTCGTGATGGATTTCTCTTGAGTGAACTTAGTTTTATTTATGTTTCTTTGTTATTTGAAGTATAAAGTGTTATAACTAGAAAGAGTTTTTGAGATCCTCTTCTTCAGTGAAGGGGAGCTTTTTCTATAACACACATAACCAGGAGTTATAACATCAGTGGATAGGACTCCAGATGTGTGGTTTTTGAGAAGGTTTCCCCTCCCCCAGTGATACTGATGTGAACCCTAGGTGAGAACCATTCGTCTCATCCAGCCTCTTCCTTTACAGAAGTGGAAACTCAGGTACTGTAGTTCACATAGCTACTTAGAGTCAGAGCATAGGTAGACTGCTAGCATCACGTATTTTTTATTGCTCTAGTTTTGAAAACCTGTGGTTTCTCTTCTGCTGCTGTGTGGTTTTCATAGTCAAGTGCTTAAACTGACTTCTCAGTCTGCTTATTTTAGCTTAAATGCCTTCTTTCTTTTACAAACTCACCTTCTAAAACTTACTGTCTCCTTCTTACAGACTTTCAATCAACTCTCCTCTTTTCAGCCTCATTTCTGCCCTCATTTTTAGTAGTATCCAGTCTTTCTAATTCCTGAGCTAATACAAATCAGCCTACTTCTACATTAGAATTCTGCTTGGTACATGCTAAATCAGTTACCAGTTTATCCACCTAGTTTCCATCATCCAAAGTTTTGTTGATATTTTTTCCAATTTTTTATCTCTGTATGTCTATATCTTTTTATATTCCTTTCCTGCCATTCCTTTACAGTTCAATCTGCCAACTTTAATCAAAGCTCTGATTTTATTTTTCCAAGTTTCAAATAAAAAATTCCGGTAGAGAAGAATGACTGATATGTTAGTAAAGCAACAAAATGAAGCAATTGCTCTTAAAATGAAATTTGCACGTGTGATGAAACTGCTTTGTTGACGGGTTCTTGCTTAGGCCTCTAACAAGATAACCATTCCAGGTGCTTTGGTCAGAGGACTGGGTTTTGCAAAACTTTAGATAAATGTACCTTTCTCCTATTTCTCGTTTTCTGGGATATAGGAAACTTCTCCTTTGGCGAGTGGTTTTCAGTGAAGTTAAAATTTGCATTTTTCTGGTTTCCCTTGAAGAACTCAAAGTAAAATGTACAACTTCTACAGAGGGCAGAAGAATTCCTTATTTTTTGAGGAGAAGCTGGTTCATGGTGATAGTAATAATTACTGTTATTTATTGATCACTTCTCTGGGATTTGTTTTACAAAACACTATCTTATTAATCCTCAAAATACTATGAGTGGGTATTGTTGTCTCCTTTTTACAAATGATGAAATAGCTTTCCTAAGGTAAAGTAAGCTGCTCAAGATTTCATTGTTCATGTTAAGCATGCGATCAAACCTTCTGTCTGACTCAAAAATCCATTCTTTTTCCACTTTTCTGCCTTGTTAGACTCATGCTTATTTTAGTAATAGCAACAACGATAGTTGATAACTTATATAGCACTTACTCTGTACCAGATGCTACTTTAAATTCTTTATATGTTTTGACATATTTAATTCTCACGCCATAACCTTATGAAGTAGGCGCCATCATTATCCTCTTTTACACAGTTCACAGAGATTAAGTAACTTGCTCAAAGTCAATTAATTACAGTTATAATAAGTGGAGCCAGGATTCTAACACAGGTGTTTGGTTGTTATTGGAGTAGATGAGAATGTTTATATTTGTTCTAATTGATTAGTAAGTCTGTTAAAAGGGCTCTAAACTTTAAAAACAGGAAGTAAATGAATATTTGAGTTATTTTTTCTTTAAAGGTATGAAAAGGTAATATGGAAGATAAACATCTTCCCTCAGCTTTAAACTTCTAGTTAGTATATCAGTCCTTACCAAGGAAAAGGACTAAGTGCAGGAGGGAGGGGGAGGAAGGCCGAGTACTCTGTGTTTCTATATTGAAGTTCTGTCATCAGCATTTGCAGATTAAGAAAAGCTAAACAGGGGCCAGCCCCGTGGCGCAGCGGTTAAGTGCGCATGTTCCTCTTCATCGGCCCCGGGTTCGCCAGTTCGGATCCCAGGTGCGGACATGGCACCACTTGGCAAGCCACGCTGGGGTAGGCATCTCACGTATAAAGTAGAGGAAGATGGGCACGGATGTTACCTCAGGGCCAGTCTTCCTCAGCAAAAAGAGGAGGATTGGCAGCAGATGTTAGCTCAGGGCTAATCTTCTTCTTCTTCAAAAAAAAGAAAAGCTAAAGAGTTTTCTCTGAAGTACCCTCTTAGTTTACTGTATTCTTTAATGTTTCTAATTCCAAGGGAGGTTATAATATGTATTTCATCTAGCCTTAACTATTTTAGGAGGCTGAAGATAGCATGCCTTATCTTGGCAAGGTTTTAGGAGAAAATTCATCATGTGTAGAGTTAGACATTTGGACCTGTTAGAGCACTGCCTGTGTCTCACTCAGACATACACGTTGATTTGCTTTCCTTGCTTTGTCTGTGACACCACAAGACATTCAAATGGAAGGACTCCACTCTGAGGCTCCTGGTTGATGCTGTGACTTTCCATTATTACACTCCTTGCTTCTTATTAGATTTGTTTTCTTCTCCCACTCCCTCTCCCAAAAAGTTACTTTAAGAGGGAGAAGAGTAGAAAGTTCTTCAGGAAGTATTTTGGTCTTTTTCTCTGTAAGCAGTATGACCCATTGGCAGTCTGGCTTCGTTAGTTCAGATACTTGGCTATGAAAAAGTCCTTTTTCATCTTGATGATTGTTTTGTTTTAGCACTTATGATTTAAGAAGGAATATATTTCTTTATTTTTTGTTCTTTGCTTATTAGGATTTTGTGGTTTGGTTTGTGCAGCTAGCTTCTCTGACTTTTTAGACATTTATAGTTCTATGACTTTCATAACACACATTTTAGAAAGTTTATGCTCCTGCTATCATGGGGTAAGCCCCCTATAGCCTACCTTTTCTTCTTATTAGATCTAAAAACTCAGGACAAAATACAAAAGCAACTATGTAAGTTAAAAAAAAGCAGGCAGAGAGTGGTAGGAAGTCAAAACTCAAAGAGGCAGCCAGTTTGGGAGTGTTTCCTAATTTTTTGTTGGGTTTTACTTTTCTCTCATGGCTTGGCACTGGCAACTAAAACTGGTAGAAACCTCATTTTTCTGGTCAGAAGAACCAAGAAAACGGGCCCTGCATTCTAACAAGTCTGGGAGGAGGGGAGAGCGGATCCCTTATTTTTCTCCCTTTCCCAGCTTTGCCCTGAAGACAGAACCAGCTGCTCAGCTGCAGTGGCATTGCTGCAGGAGAAACCCTGCCTTTCTGCCAGAGGAACCAGGAAAAGGGGCCCCTGAGGGCCAAAGAATAGGGGGGAAATCTCAGAAAAGAGCTATCTGGATAAGAGTATCCCTCATTTTGTGTATGACCAGCACAAGTACTAGGCTGTGCAGGCATGAGACAGACCCACAGCAGCATACCAAAGGCTTGAGAACTGAAATTAGAACCACTGCTCAGAGAAGTTCAGAAAGAACTTGTGGTCTGAACCTGACGGGCCTGACTGCCCACTAAAACAAATTCTCTAGTGGAGTATAGCAGATCACAGGACTCAGTCAGCAAAGCATGACATTTAAAATGTTCAAGATATAGTGCAAAATTATGCTCCCTACAAAAACCAGGAAATTATAACCTGTTCTCAAGGGAAAAGACAATCAACAGATGTCAACCCCAAGGTCACCCACATATTGGAATTATCAGGCATAGACTTTAAAGCAGCTATTACAACAATTCTCCATCTCATAAAGGTAAACACACTTGAAATGAGTGGATAGAAGTTCTTAGCAGAGAAATATAAACTATTAAAAAGAATCAAATGGGAATTTTAGAACCAAAAATTATAATATCTAATATTAAAAGTTTCCTGGGTGGACGCATCAGTAGAGTGGAGTGACAGGAAAAAGTCAGTAAACTTGAAGATACATAAATAGAAATTATTCAGTCTTAAGAAGAAAAAAAAAATGATTGGAAAAAAGAATGAACAGAGCCTTAAGGACCTAACTTGACGGCTCTGGAGTCCCAGGAGGAAAAAGTGATTACTCTACATACAAAGAACCAGGAAAGAATAGCCAATTCTTAAGGGAAAAGGCAGCCTCTGCAAAAAAGACTAAGTCTTTTATAAGACACAAATGAGGGTAAAATTTCTTTTTAAAACCTTGGGAGCTTTTGCAATGGTATACTCAAGAACGTCAGTTTAAAGAGCAGAACAAAATTGCCTTGAAAATAAAATACTGAAACACTTTCTCTCATAAAGAATGCTAGTTACCTACCTATTATCTATTCCCTCCTTATTCCTTCTTAAATGAATGCCAGTCTTATTGAAAGTAGTAGTGTCTCCAGCTACAACCTGCATTGCCAAGCTTTTGCAGATGCTGTGGCATTGGGCTACAGTTCTGGCCAGTGAGATGTACGTACAAGTTGTTCCATAGGGCTTCTAAGAAATCTCCTTAAGAGGGCCAAGGGGCAGAGGTGTGGTGAGAGTATAGGAGGCTGCACTTTTAGGCTTTTTTTGTCCTTTGTCCATTCTCTTTTTCCTCTACGGCAGCAGTTCCCAACCAGGGGCGATTTTGATCCTCAGGGGAAAATTGGCAACGTCTGGAGACATTTCTGGTTGTTACAACTGGGGGTTGCTATGGCATCTAGCAGGTAGACACCATGGTATCACTACACCCTACAATGTGCAGGACAGCCCCCCACAACAAAGAATCATCTGGTATAAATGTCATTAGGCCAAGTTGAAAAACCTTGCTCTATGGAATGCTGGCTTGATGTTGGAGATTAAGCAGCCATTTTGTGAGTAAAAGGTAGCAAGTCCCTGTTTAAACTGAAAGATAAAAGGAGCTGAAGTCCCTGATGACATTGTGGCACTGCTATAACCACCCCAGACTGTGTACTTCCAGACACCTCATTATAAGAAAAGGAAAACACCTAATACTTCAAGCTAATGGATTTTTCTTCCCTTACACATTTCCTCATTGATAGACTATTTATTTAGAAATTGTTAGTCATAAAGATTAGGGCAACTAACATATAAATAGTCATGAAGAGATCTTAGGCACTGAAAAGAATAAGGAAAAGCTTTCCATAATATACGTGGGCAAAGAAGCATTTTGAAGAAAGTATACTTGGTGTATAGAGGAATATAAAATCTAGCAAAATATCAGAATTGCTGAGTTACTATCATACATTTGCCTGTTGTTGAAAGACTAAAGATATCTTAAAAGGATTTGGTACCATTTTGTGGGTTTCTTTAATGAGACACTTTTATGTCACTACTATAGTATATATTTCATCCTGGCACCAGAATTTGGGTCTCTTCAACTTCCACTAGATCTGCAGTTAGCTTGGATCACATAGGGACGTAACTGCTTTCATCTCTATTGCCTGGGGGTGCAGATTCATTAAAGGGAAAGTGATGGAGGAAGCAGTGTCTACACTCTGGAAGAGTAAGAGGTTATGTTGGTTGAGCTCTTTGGGATCCTTTTCTCATTATGAGGGCAACATCAAAGCTAAAACACTATGTCCAGCCTTGGAACTCAATTAAAACAATGGTGTCATTTGAGATTATGCCACACTAAGATCTAAAAAACTAAAGCTGTTCTGACCTAAGAGAGTAGAGGTATAGCATTAATTGACAGAAACAAAAAATGGAAAATTCAACATAAAAAATTCCCTAACCATGAAATTACCTCATAGCCTCAAGAAAGTGATATTTCTTTGCTATGTACATGCTGGTTCTAGCTGGCACAGAGCAATGCCAATTCACCTAAATTATAGGGACCCTACAAGTAGCCATTTATGGAATACAAGAGCTTAGTGCACTTGTAAATTTGCACCTCTGACAGTCTGATTCTCACTGCAGAATTTTAGGGGTTATAAACACCCCCAAATCTTCTAATCTATGCCCTTACTACTGTAGGAAATCATACGTTAGTAAAAATATACATTCTACCATAAAGAGTTTCAATCTAATGAAGCTAACATTAAACATACACTTGATCTGTCCAGTAACATTTCAAATTTAGTGTGACTAAATTGAACTCTTGACTTTTCTTCCAAACCTGTAACTCCCTCATATATCTAGCTCAGTACATGGTACTCCCATTCTTTCTATTTCTCAGGAAAAAAATCTTTGGAATCATAATTGATATCTCTTTCTCTTTATCTCTCTTCTAGGTCCAGTCCGTCACCAAATCCAGCCCATCCTTCCTTCTAAACATATCCCAACTCCTACCATTTCTTACCACCTTCACTGCTCCCACCTAATTCCAGGTCCACTTTTCACCTGTATTACCTCCTAGATTTTTACCTGGGTGAAATGTAAATCTATATTCACATGAAAACCTGTATGTGAATGTTTACAGTGGTTTTATTCATATTCACTAAAAACTGAAATAATCCAAATGAGCCTATTCGACAAGAAAAGGACTGGACTTATTGATGTACACACTATGTACATGGATTTCAAGTGCATTATGCTAAGTGAAAGAAGCCAGACTCAAAAGGCTATGTACTATATGAGTCCATTTATATGACATTCTAGAAAAGGAAAACTACAGAGACAGAAATAAATTAGGGGCTGAGGTTCGGGGAGAGATTGACTACAAAGCACGGGGAATTTTTTGGTATGATAGAACTATCTTCATTATTATGGTGATTACTGACTGTATTCAGTTCTCAAAACTTGAAGAACTGTATATTTAAGAAGGGTGAATCTTATTGTGTATAAATTATACCTTAATTTAGAAAAAAAGAAAAAATGAATGCATTGTTAGTAATAGCAAAAACTGTGTCGGTCAGAGTTCAGTGTAGGGAACAGAAACCACTCTAGGTATTTTAAGCAGGAAGGAATTTAATACTAGGAATAAAAGCTTTGAAAGGTTCTGAAGAAGTAGGTTTTTTGTTGGACTTCTGGTAATGACTTCAGAAATATATAGAATTAATATATTTGAGGAGCAATGCTCTGAGACTATCACTGGAGCTATGCTGCAGTCGGGAGCAATGCTTCTTTTGCTGCAGCAGCAGTCTCAACACCCAGGAAACTGCAGAATAGACTCCTATCAGTGAGACCTAGGAGTTAGGAAGCCAGCTCAACAAGTCATTGGTGCTTCTGTTGCTGCCACAACAGCTACTTCTTACCCAGAGAACCGAAAGTTGTTCTCCGAGATGTTATTGCTAGGGAGAATTCTCACGTTTTCACCATTGTTCTTGCCAGCAGAGACAAACAAAAGGAGACCGCCAAAGTCATGTGAAATAGGCAGAACCTAATTGACATCCAGAGCCCTGGCTGCAAGGGAGTCTGGAATATGTGACTTGTGGCTTCCCAAATTTTACAGTTAAGTGGAGGATGGAGTGAGCCATGCCTCGTTGGTCAGCACAATATCTAAATTTCCATGAATAAAAGATTGTTTAATAGATTATGGTATGTTTTACAGTAGATAAAGGATTTATAATACTGCTTTTAAATTTATGCTGCAAGCATGGCTATTTCTTAAAAATAGTTGAATAACTTCTTTTTTGCAAATTATTCTGAAAGATTACAGCACAGATTAGACTTCTTAACATCCAGAATGCCACACATAAATTTAGAAAACGAGAATTTTTCTAAATGGTAGATAATATAAAAGAAATCTTTAACCACTTTCTATGTGAGGGAAATCACCTACAGATAAACGACAGAGTTTGTACAGAATCAGTGACAAGTGTGTAGTATGTAGTAGCACATAACCTTATATCTTGGCTGTGAAGTCCAAACATTGCCTTCCAAATGGTGCGTGGATCACCTTTCTTAGAGGAACGGCCTGATGGCATCCTTTCAGACATCACCTACTGGAACTGGTTGGTGTATGCTCGTGCTCCCGTGTGCACATACACACACAGGAATGAATTTGAATAGACTCATTGAAAACTAACGCAACGGAGAAATCTTTAGTTCATGACCACAGGTCTTACGTTAAGTTCTCCTCTCTCACCCCCACAAAATAAAGTTCAACTTAAAAAATATTTTTCAATAAAAAGTAAACTGTTTTATTTTAAAGTGTACAAGCAGTGAGATGAGAATGAATTGCCTCAGAAGCTAAGTGGCTAGACTTCCTCTAACAGATTTTAATTATTTTTATAGTTTTTCCCAAATGAAGACTCACAATAGCCATTTTAAGTAGGCCAGAGCAGCTCCTTCATCTTCATTGCAAGCTTCAGACCCTAAACAACACATGAAGCTGGGCAGTGCACTGTTTAATTTTCAAATTGGATTTTTCATTATGTTTTATGATAACTTTTTGTTCTTATCAAGTTGCATCTCAGCCTTCTGTTTAGACTCAAGAAGATTTATGGCAAATGATCTGGGTGCTTATTTGGACAAACATATGCAATAAATCAGTTTACTGTTTCAATACAATGTTATTAATAGAACACATTATTCTGTTCGATATTATGTTATCTTTAAAATTAAGCAGAACATTAGTGGCATTGAAACTAGTTTCAATCAATACATTCCTGTAATGAAACCTATTGTATAAGAAACTTTTCTATTTAAGGAGGAAAAATGTCCTTAGCACAACTACCAACTTCTGACTCTAGAGATGGCATTTCACAGCTTCTAAAAATTATTTGGTAGCATTTCTTTGTGTTTGTCTTGGCATTAAGCAAATAGTTTCTTGAAAGTTACCTCACAGCCGTTAGAGCATGAATGTTCCTTAAATGATTTTTTTCTTTAATTGAAGAATTTATTTGGCACTTGACCTAGAGGGGACCCAAGCATGTGCCTCAATGAAGTTGAGGTCAGAGTGGATTTTAAGAAAGGCAGAGCTGCTGGTGACACTTAAGAGTATAAGAATTGCCAGTTTCTCTTCTGATCTTATAGAAAGTCTGTTAAATTTCTTATAATTTAGATGAAAAATAAGTAGTATTCAGATAAGTAGGATATAGATTTTAATGTTTCAAAACTCATATAATAATGAGAACTTACTGGGTTTAGAGCCCTGGTTTAGACCCTCAATCACCCACTATACTCCCAATCAAAATTTTAGAATAATGGTTTTAAAATTAAAGGTGGCTGAAGTCTAACTGTGGTACTGCAGTCTTAGCGAGCGACACTGAACAGGCTGGCAGTTTGCTTCAGTTGCTATTTAGGTAGCAAAGTGCCTTTGGAGAAGGCTGCTATTTAATACTACAGTGTGGAAATTAAAGGCGTTGGGATGTTAAACTGCATACGTTCTCCACTGAAAAACACTTAAAAAATACTTTATAGATACATGCTTTTACTTGGTACATTGTATTGTCACACGGCAACTTAAGGAATCTGGAGACCTGTCAGAGCCCCAAGTTGACTCCTTTATTTCTGCCATTTCGTATTTTTAATCTGAATCTAAGAAATAGAGATGTTATCTAAATGTGCTTTGTTCTCATTAAATTGTTAAGAAATGGTTGCTTTGGGAGATGAGTTATGTTAAGATGAAAAACTATTTATGAAAATCTAAGCCATCATCCATATTCTGTTGGTTTCGGACAAAGTTTCCACAGCCCATCAGGCAAATAATTTGATTGTATCGCTGAACAACTCTTAACAGTAAACAAGCGAGCCGAGCTACACTCGTTGGATACCACCACTCACGTTTCGCAAAGCCTCACACTCTCCTCCCCCTCTTAATTTAAATGCAGATGATTGTCATGTTTTTTCATACCAGTGGGAGACTGCTTAAAATCTGCACTGGAGTGAAGCATAGAAGAGCAGTAAACTTGGTTATAGTTTTTCTCTTTCTTGGTTCTACCTCAGAGCTTTAAATGTTACATTTCTGAAGGAAGATTCATTTTTGTGTTATATCTATGAATACCTATGAACCGATCGGTTTAATTGGGCTACAGCTGACATGATTGTGTGTGGAGACTTGGGGAGCAGATGGCAAGGAGCAACTGACCATGTGGTTACCTCTGCGATGTCTTTTTTCTCATCTTTTTCCCCAACGTTTTAACATCATCTATGTTTATGAGGGATGTTTATCTGTAGTTTTCTTTTTTTAGTAGTAGTTTGTCTGGTTGTGGTATTAGGGTAATTCTGGCTTCATTAAATGAATTGTAAATTATTCCTTTTTCTGTTTGCTATCTTTGTATTATTATTATTTTTTAATGATTGATAGAATTCACCACTGAAGCCATCAGAGATGGAGTTTTCTTTGTGGTAAGCTTTTTAATTACGACTTCAATTTGTGTAACTGACGTGGAAGTATTAAGATTTTCTTTTTCATCTTCAGTCAGTTGTGGTAATTTCTGTCTTTCAAGGAATTTGCCCATTTCATTTAAGTTGTCATAAATTAATGTTCCTTTATTAACTTGATAATGTCTATGGCATCTATATCTGTGTGCTCCTGTTTCATTTTTTATTTTCATGATTTATATCCGTTTTCTTTTTTTTTGAGAAAGGTTAGCCCTGAACTAACTGCTGCCAAGCTTCCTCCTTTTGCTGAGGAAGGTTGGCCCTGAGCTACCATCCATGCCCATCTTCCTCTACTTTGTATGTAGGACGCCTACTACAGCATGGTGTGCCAAGTGGTGCCATGTCTGCACCCAGCATCCGAACCAGCGAACAGCAGGCCACCGAAGCGGAACATGCGCACTTAACCGCTGCACCACCGGGCCGGCCCCTATCTTCTTTTTTTTCTTGATCAAGCCAATTGACTTTTTGGATTGAAGAATCTTTGAAAGTTTTATTTACTTTGCAATGCCTGGTAACAACATAGGAGGAAGCTAGATCTTATCTTTTTTTTTTATCGTGCTAACATTGGTTTGTAACATTGTATAAGTTTTAGGTGTACATCATTATATTTCAATTTCTGTGTAGATTACATCATGTTCACCACCCAAAGACTAATTACAATCCATCCCCATACACATGTACCTAATTACCCTTTTCACCCTTCTCCCTCCCCCCTTCCCCTCTGGTAACCACCAATCCAATTTCTGTGTGTTTGTTTGTTGTTTTTATCTTCTATTTATGAGTGAGATCATTCTCTGTCTGACATATTTTGCTTAGCATAATACCCTCAACGTCCATCCCAGTTGTCACAAATGGCAATATAGTATGATTTCTCTCCCCTTCCTTCCTTGCTTCCTTCTTTCTCAAAAGCAAAAATCAAACATAAATCTACATGCAGCTAGATGTTGAAGATCATGGGGCTTTAGGGAGTTGTAAACAGTCTGGTTTGTCTAGGGCCTTGGGCCCTTGCTTTATTTCATCCTTTTTTATTGGCTGAGTAGTATTCCATTGTGTAAATAAACCACATCTTCTTCATCCATTCATCCCTTCATGGGCACTTAGGTTGCTTCCAAGTCTTAGTTATTGTGCGTAATGCTGTAGTGAACACAGGGGTGCATGTATCTTTATGCATTTGTGTTTTCCTGTTCTTTGGAGAAATACCCAGTAGTAGAATAGCTAGATAGTATGATAGTTCTATTCTTAATTTTTTGAGGAAATTCCATACTGTTTTCCATAGTGGCTGCCCCAGTTTGCACTCCCACCAGCAGTGTATGAGAGTTCCCTTTTCTCCACATCCTCCAACACTTCTTATTTTTTCTGTTGTTAATTTTGATGGGTGTGAAGTGATATCTCATTGTAGTTTTGATTTGCATTTCCCTAGTAATTCGTGGTGTTGAACATCTTTTCATGTGCCTGTTAGTCATCTGTATATCTTCTTTGGTGAAATGTCTATTCACATCTTTTGCCCATTTTTTAATTGGGTTTCTTTTTTTGTTTTTGAGATGTATGAGTTCTTTATATATTTTGGATATTAACCCCTTATCAGATATATGGTTTGGAAATATCTTCTCCCAGTTGTTAGGTTGTCTTTTCATTTTGTTGATGGTTTCCTTTGCTGTGCAGAAGATTTTTAGTTTGATGTAGTCCCATTTGTTTATTTTTTCTATTGTTTCCCTTGCCTGGTGAAACATGGTACTTGAAAATATGCTGCTAAGACCAATGTTGAAGAGCATACTGCCTATGTTTTCTTCTAGAAGTCTCATGGTTTTGGGTCTTACATTCAAGTCTTTAATCCATTTGAGTTAATTTTTGTGTATGGTGTAAGGGAATGGTCTACTTTCATTCTTTTGCATGTGGCTATCCAGTTTTCCCAACACCATTTGTTAAAGATGCTTTCCGTCCTCCATTGTATGTTCTTGGCTCCCCTGTTGAAAATTAGCTGTTCATAGATGTGTGGGTTTATTTCTGGGCTCTCAATTCTGTTCCATTGATCTGTGTGTCTGTTTTGTGCCAGTACCATGCTGTTTTGATTACAGTAGCTTTGTAGTATATTTTGGAGTCGGGGAATGTGATACCTCTACCTTGGTCCTTTCTTTCGAGATTCCTCTGGTGATTCAGGGTCTTTTCTTCTTCCATATAAATTTTGGGGTTCTTTGTTCTATTTCTGTGAAAAATGTCATTGGAACTTTGATAGGGATTGCATTGAATCTATAGATTGCTTTAGGAAGTATGGACATTTTAACTATGTTTATTCTTTGGACCCATGAGCATGGAATATCTTTCCATTTCTTTGTCTCTTCTTCAATTTCTTTCAATAGTGTTTTATAGTTTTCAGTGTACAGGTCTTTCACCTCTTTGGTTAAGTTTATTCCTAGGTATTTTATTCTTTTTGTTGCAATTATAAATGAGATTGTGTTCTTAATTACTCGTTCTGCTACTTCATTTTTAGTGTATAGAAACGCAACTGACTTTTGTATGTTGGTTTTGTCTCCTGCAACTTTACAGTATTCATTTATTACTTCTAAAATTTTTTTGGTGGATTCTTTAGGGTTTTCTATATATAAAATCATGCTGCAAATGGTGACAGTTTCAATTCTTCCTTTCCAATTTGGACCCTTTTTATTTCTTTTTCTTGCCTGGTTGCTCTGGCTATGACTTCCAATACTATGTTAAATAAGAGTGGTGACAGTGGGCATCCTTGTCTGGTTCCTGTTCTTAGAGGGATAGCTTTCAGTTTTTCTCCATTCAGAATTATATTAGCTATGGGTTTTCTTACATGGCCTTTATTATGTTGAAGTACTTTCCTTCTATACACAATTTATTGAGAGTTTTTATCATAAATGGATGCTGTATCTTGTCAAATGCTTTCTCTGCGTCTATTGAAATGATCATGTGATTTTTATTTTTCATTTTGTTAATGTGGTGTATGACGCTGATAGATTTGTAGATGTTGAACCATCCCAGCATCCCTGGAATAAGTCCCACTTCATCATGCTGTATGATTTTTTTTAATGTATTGTTGTATTTGATTTACTAGTATTTTGTTGTGGATGTTTGCATCTATGTTCATCAGTGATATTGGCCTGTAATTTTCTTTTTCTGTGTTGTCCTTGTCTGGTTTTGGCATCAGGGTAATGTTGGCTTCATAGAATAAGTTTGGACACTTCCCCTCTTTCCCCTCTTCTTCAATTTTTGGAAGAGTTTGAGAAGAATAGGTATTAATTCTTCTTTGAATATTTGGTAGAATTCACCAAAGAAGCTGGCTGGACTTTTATTTTGGGGGAAGTTTTGATTACTGTTTAGTTTTGATCTCGTTACTGGTGGTTGGTCTATTTGGATTCTCTATTTCTTCTTGATTTAGTTTTAGAAGGCTGTGTGATTCTAACAATTCATCCATTTCTTCTAGATTATCCCATTTGTTGTACTATAGCTTTTCATAGTATTCTCTTATAATCTTTTGTATTTCTTACTGATTTGAGGCTTTGTTCATTCTCCTTTTTCCGGTTCCTTTAGGTGCACTGTTAGATTATTTATTTGAAATTTTTCTTGTTTGTTAAGGTAGGCCTGTGTTGCTATAAATTTCACTGTTAGAACCACTTTTGCCATATCCCATAAATTTTGGCATGTTGTATTTTCATTTTCATTTGTCTCCAGGTATTTTTTGATTTCTCCTTTGATTTCTTCATTGACTCAGTCATTCTTCAGTAACATTTTGTTTAATCCCCACATATTCGTGGCTTTTCTAATTTTCTTCCTGTAGTTGATTTCTGGTTTCATACTGATGTGGTCAGAAAAGATGCTTAGTATTATTTCAGTCTTCCTAAATTTATTGAGACTTGTTTGTGGCCTGATATGTGATCTATTCTGGAGAATGTTCCATGTGCATTTGAAAAGAATGTGTCTTCCACGGTTTTTGGATAGAATGTTCTGTATATATCTACTAAGTCCACCTTACCTAATGTGTCATTTAAGGCCAATGTTTCCTTATTGATCTCCTGTTTGGATGATCTATCCATTGGTGTAATTGGAGTGTTAACGTCCCCTACTATTATTGTATTGCTGTCTGTTTCTCCGTTTATGTCTGTTAATAATTGCTTTATATATTTAGGTGCTCCTAGTTGGGTGCATAGATATTTACAAGTGTCATATGCTCTTGTTGGATTGTTCCCTTTATCATTATTTAATGCCCTTCTTTTTTCTTTTTTTCCCTGCTGATGGTGTAAACACTTACATATCCAAACATCTACAGAATTTTTGTTATTGTTTTTAAAGATTAGCGCCTGAGCTAATATCATTGCCAATCTTTTTTTTTTTTCTTTTTCTCCCAAAAGCCCTCAGTACATAGTTGTATATTCTAGTTGTAGGTCCTTCTGGTTCTGCTATGTTCAATGCCACCTCAGCATGGCTTGATGAGCAGTACTATGTCCACACCCAGGATCTAAATCTTCAAAACCCTGGGCTGCTGAAGCGGAGTACATGACTTAACCACTCAGCCACAAGGCTGGCCCCTATTTAGTGACCTTCTTTGTCTTTTGTTACAGTTTTTGTTTTAAAGTCTGTTTTGTCTGATATGAGTATTGCGACCTCAGCTTTCTTTTCATTGCCATTTACGTGGGGTATCATAGTCCATCTCTTCACTTTCAGTTTGTGAGTGTCTTTAGCACTGAAATGTGTCTCTTACATGCAGTATATGTATGGGTCTTGTATTTTTATCCAGTTGGCCACCCTGTGCCTTTTGATTGGAGCATTTAGTCTCTTGACTTTTAAAGTAGCTATTGATAAGTATGTACTTATTGCCAATTTTTTACTTTCTTTCTGGGTGTTTTAGTAGTTCTTCTCTGTTCCTATCTTGTTCCCTGCTCTCTTCCCTTATTATTTGATGGGTTTCTTTAATATTATGCTTGGGTTCATTTCTCTTAATTTTTTGTGTATTTATTGTAGGTTTCTGGTTTGTGATTACCATGAGGTTCATATACAATAACCTACATATATAGCAGTCTATGTTAAGTTGATGGTCTCTTAAGTTTGACCTCTTGATAGAAGCTCTACACTTTTACTTCTCTCCTCCCAAATTTTATCTTTTTGATATCACATCTAACCTCTTTTTTGTGCGTGTGTATCCATTACCCCTTTATCGTGGAAATAGATAATTTTAGTCCTTTTGTCTTTTGACCTTTATATTGCATTTTGTTTTGTTTTTTTTTTTTGGTTTTTTGATAATTTTCTTATTCCTATTTGTGGTCATTTCTTTTCCACTTAATTAAGTCCGTATAGCATTTCTTGTAAGGCTAGTTTCTTGCTGACAAACTCCTTTAGTGTTTGGTTGTCTCGGAGACTCTTTATCTCTCCTTCCATTCAGAAGAATAACTTTGCTGGGTGGAGTATTCTTGGCTGTAGGTTTTTTCCTTTCAGAACTTTAAATATGTTGTGCCATTCCTTTCTAGCATGTAAGGTTTCTGCTGAGAAGTCAGTTGATAGCCTTATGGAGTTTCCTCTGTATGCTACTTGTTGCCTTTTTCTTGCAGCTGTAAGATTCTCTTTAATGCTCAACATTTTAATTATGATGTGCCTTCATGTGGGCCTCTTTGGGTTTATCTTGTTTGGTACTCTCTGTGCTTCCTGTACCTGGATGTCTGTTTCCTTCCTCAGCTTAGGAAAGTTTTTAGCTATTATTTCTTCAAATGTATTCTCTGCCCCTTTATCTCCCTCTTCTCCTTCTGGGACACCTATGATACTAATGTTAGTGTGCTTGATATTGTCCCAGTAGTCTCTTAAACTGTCCTCATTCTTTTTCTTTTATCTGTTTAGCTTGGGTGATTTCCTCTAGTCTTTCGTCCTGCTCACTGATCTGTTCTTCTGTATCATCTACTCTGCTATTGAGTCCCTCTCACAAATTTTTCGTTTTCAGTGTTGTATTCTTCATTTATGATTGGTTCTTTTTTTATATTTTCCAATTTTTTGTTGAAGTTCTTACTGAGTTCATCCATTCTTCTCCCAAGATCAGTGAGCATCCTCATGACTCTTAGTTTGTACTCTTTGTAAGGTAGATTGTTTATCTTTCTTTCATTTACTTCTTCTTCTGAGGATTTGTCCTATTCCCTTATTTGGAACATATTCCTTTGTCTCCTCATTTTGCCTCTTTCTCTGTACTTATATCTATGTATTAGGTAGATCAGCTACATCTCCCAATCTTGGAGAGGTGGACTTTTGTAAGAGTGTGCTTCCCTGTTGTCACCAGTTCTAAATATTCCAGGAGTGACCCCATAGTGGCCTACATGTGTCCTTCTGTTGTGGCTGGGTTGCTGTTGCTGCAGGTGCCCCCGGGAGGCTAGGATGTCCCCCTGGCCGGCTGGTTGTAATCCTCCATTGTGTCTGGCTGCTATGGTTCTTTCAGTCACTTTGTCGGGTGTGTGGAGCCCCAGCACAATTGGCTGCAAGGTCTAATAGCACATTACTATTACAGCTTTTCAGTTAAGTGGCTAGGCCCCCGGCATGGCTGGTTGTTAGCCTCAGGGGCTTACAATTGCTGTCGGCCTCCAGCTTGCAATGCTGTTCTCAGCTCTCTCAGGAGTACAGCTGAGTGGGACCAGTCCCAGGCATGGGAGCACCCAATTGTTTCAGGCTTTGCAAGGTGGGACCCATCGCCTATGTGGCTGTTTGAGAAGCAGAAGTCTGCTGCAATTAGCAAGCCCACTGCAATTGACAAGCCCTATCACTACAGGGCCACACACCCTGTCAACACAGTTCTTCCCTCTGCATGTGCCCTGGCCCACTGAAGTAGACCTGGTTGTCCTGCTGCAGAGACCTCACACACTCCACCAACATAGGCCTGCCCCTTGCACATGCCCTACCCTGCAGAGATGGACCCATGGCCTGGCTGCAGAGATTCCAGGCACACCGCCTATGCAGACCTACAAGTTGCCCGAGGGCTTCCTGGTGGGTGGGTCCAGTCCCTAGGGCAGGCTGCCTGCACTGGCTAAGCTGGATTAAATCAGTGCTCTAGGGGGTAGGGCAGACCCGGGGCTAATAGGCCAGGGGAAGAACTACAGCGGTGTCTGCCAGTGTCTGTACTAGGCCTGCACTACTCACAAAAATGGCTGTCTCCAAAGTTTCAGTCCCTGGGGATGTGATCCCAGCCTATGGAGGTCTCACCTCTCACTGAGATGCGGCCAGAGCCTATCAAGTGAGTCTCTTCTCCAAAGGACTGTCCACTATTCTTTCTGGTGGTTTTAGGTCGCTTTTTGAAACAAGTGAATTTGTGTATTGACCCTTTAAGAGCAGGCTTTTCTTTCCCTATGTCTGATAGGTTTTCTGGAAGTAGTCCCTGTTGTTAATAGCCAGCAAAGCCAGATATTATGACACTTGTCTCTGTTGTGCTGAGTCCAGAAGTTGCTTATAGCTATAATGCTCCCTTGCTTGGATCCCCCACTCCTCCAGCAAAGACTTTGTACCTTAGGATTGCTCCCAGTCGACCAGGAAGTGCCACAGCTAGAAGGTTGCTTTTCCCTCTCCAGCAAGGAATTTCTGCCTCTTCCACCTCAGTCAGCACTGTCCCTTGTTATGTTGTTCTGGGGTTTCTTTTTATCCAGTTTTCTGTTCTCTCTCAGGGGTAATTGTTCCAAGGGTACGTGTAAATTTGTTGTGTCTATGGGAGGAGGTGAGTTGAGAGCCCTCCTATGCCGCCATCTTGACACTGGATCTCCAGGATAATTAATTTTTTTAACAAAACAACTTTTATTAGCTTTTCTCTATTGTTTGTTTTCTTTCTTTCTCTTTTTTTTTTTTTTTTTGAGGAAGATTAGCCTGAGCTAACTACTGCCAATCCTCCTTTTTTTTTCTGCTGAGGAAGGCTGGCCCTGAGCTAACATCCGTGCCCATCTTCCTCTACATTATATGTGGGACGCCTACTACAGCATGGCTTTTGCCAAGCAGTGCCACGTCGGCACCCAGGATCCAAACCAGCAAACCCCAGGCCACCGAGAAGCGGAACATGTGAACTTAACCTCTGTGCCACTGGGCCAGCCCCTATTGTGTGTTTTCTATATCCTTTCTTTCAGGCCATATGTTTTTCTTTCCTTCTATTTATTTCAGTTTTAATTTGCATTTCTTTTTCTAATTTGCTAAGATGGATATTTAGATCATCAGTTTGGAACCATATTCTTTTCTAATAT
Organism: Equus przewalskii; assembly: GCF_037783145.1. Classification (NCBI taxonomy): domain Eukaryota; kingdom Metazoa; phylum Chordata; class Mammalia; order Perissodactyla; family Equidae; genus Equus; species Equus przewalskii. The sequence continues at coordinate 58,894,081 of NC_091837.1, forward strand.
AAGCATTTAAAGTTATAAATGTCCCTCTGAGAACTCCTTTGTCTTCATTCCACAAAGTTTTTATGTTGTTTTTGTTTTGATTCATTTGAAAATATTTTCTGCTTACCTTTGCGATTTCCTCCTTGAGCAGTTTCTAATCATTTATAAGATTCTTAATTTCAAATATATGCAGATTTGCTTTCTCTCATTTATTTCTAATTTAATCCCCTTGTGTCAGAAAATATACTCTCCACAATTTCAATACCTTGAAATTATTGAGACTTGTTGTATATCCTATCATATATATTACCTATCTTGGTAAATATTATATATACATGTAATGATAATCTAATCTGCAATTATTGAGTGGAGTACTCAATATATATCAATAGAGTCCAATATTTTTATGGTATTTGCTCATGTCTTCTATATACCTGTTGATTTTTGGTCTACTTTTTCAATCAGTTGCTCAAGAGAGAACTTTGAAACCTCTGAATGTGATTGTCGGTTTGTTTGTTCTTCCTTTCACTTTTGTTCATCTTTTCTTTGTGTATGTTGAATTTCATTTATTAAATGCCATTACATTTACAGTTGTAATGTCTTCGTGCATTAACATCTTTCATCTTGAAACATGCTTCTTTATTCCTGATATTACTTATTCTGAAATATACATTCTATGATAGTTAATATAGCCACTCCAGCTTTCTCATAAATAGTATTTGCAGAGCATATCTTTTTCCATCCTACTTTTACCCTATCTTTGTCTTTATAATTAAAGTAAGCTTCTCATAGATAGCATATATTTGTGTTTTTATTTACAATCCTGTCTGATAATCTCTGGCTTTTTGTTGTAGTGTTTGGACCCTTTACATTTGGTGCAGTTATCAACGTGTTTGGGTCTAAACCTACTGTCTTGTCATTTCTTTTCTATTTTTCACCAATTTTTCAGTTTACCTTTAGTTTTTCCTGCCTTCTTTTGGTTAACTAGTTTTAGTCTTTATTGTCTCTATTTTGGGCTTATTATCTTTGTTTTGTTTTTTAGTGGTTTCTCTAAGGTTTGCAATATGCATTTTTAGAAGTCTGCTTTTAAATGAGAATTTACTGCTTCATGTGTAATGTACAATGTATAGCCTTATAATAGAATGCTTCCTTTTCCCCTTCCATCCTTTCAGCTCTTATTGTCATACATTTACTCCTACATGTGTTATAAACTCCACGTTTTTGTTATTATTATTGCATTAAACAGTCAATTATGTTTTACGTGAATTTTAAATGTGAGATAATATTGCTCATATTTCCATTTCTGGAAGTCTACATTCGTTCCAAATTTCCATCTAGTATCATTTTATTTATCCCTGAAGATGTTAGGTTTTTTTGTTTGTTTGTTTATGGTCATGCAGGTTTTCTGGCAATAAATTCTTTTATCTTTTTTTTGTCTGAAAATACTTCACTTTCGATTTTTAAAGGAAATTTTTGTCAGTTATACAGTTTCGGCTTAGCAATTTGTTATTATTTTCTATTCACCACTTTTAAAATACTGTATCATTTCTTCTGGTTTGCATTCTTTTTAAATGAGCTTCTACTGTCATTTTTCTTCATTCCTTTGTAGTAATGTCTTTTTTAACCTTTCTCCTCTTAAGATGTTTCTATCACTAGTTTTTAGCAATTTGATAATTATACCTCTTGATGTTCTTTTTCTGCTTGGGTTTTATTGAGCTTCCTGTTTATAAGGGTTTATAGCTTTTATGAAATTTTAACATTTAAATCATTATTTCTTTGAATATTTTTTTCTATCTTCACCTTTTCAGACACTCCAGTTACACGTATCTTAGGTCACTTGTTATCATTCCACAGACCACCAGGGCTTTGTTCCCTAATCTTTCTCTTTTTCTCTCTGTGCTTCATTTTGGATAGTTTCTATTGCTGTGTCTTCGAGTTCCCTGATTTTGTCCTTAGCAGCATCTAATCTTCTAAAACTTCTGCTGCATGGGGTTAACATTTAGATTTTTAACTTTTCATCTATTGAATATCATTGGTTATTTTTTATATATTTCTTTTATCATTGTGTTAATGTTTTCCTTTAAATCCTTAATCCTGTCGAGCTTGTTTATAATAGATCTTTTGAAGTCCTCATGTGCTAATTCCATCCTTTGTCTTCTCTAGGCGTTTTTCTATTGACAGATTAGTCAAATGTCATCATATGTTGTTATTTTTCACTGGATACTCAGCAATGTGGATGTTAGATTCATAAGTTTCTAGATTTTTTTGGCTTCTTTTACAGACTGTCCTGGCAAGCAATTGTTTTTGGCAGATCAGCTTGGTATTTTTGAGGTTTGTCTTTAAACCTTGTTAGGGCTAATCTGTAGGCTAGTCCTTTCTCCAGCAACTGTTTTGCTCTTTCTGATTTCTCAGTAGGATTGAGTGTCCTAAGATCAACCATGACTCTTACTCTGGTTGATCAAAACTTGTGCGTCTCCCTGTTCTGTGTGAGTTCTGGAAATAGTTTTGCTTACAATTCCCTGGTTCTTTCTCTCCCAGGCTATTGGAGTTTCACTCTATGCATGTGCAGTCTTGGCCTTCAGCAAAAAGTAGTCAAACAGGCCTATATGCAGATTACTCAATTGTTTTTCTGCATAGCTCTGTCTTTTCTGGGACTCAGTCCTGCAACTTCTGGTTACTGCCACCTCCCTGAACTCTGATCTCTGTCTCCATAATTTACCAAGACTTTTGTGTTTTGCTTGGGACCCCTCTTTGCACCATAGTCTGGAATGTTTGTCTAAACAGAAATCCAGGGCCATTGTAGGGCTTATTAGCTCATTTGTTTGCCTTCTTCCAGGGATCTTATACTTGCGCTACTTGCTGTCCAGTGTCTGAAAATAGTTTTATATATTTTGTCCAGTTTTCTAGTTTACAGTGGGCAGGTATGTGTGTCTCCTATTACTCCAAAATACCCTAAAATAGAAATTCTCACTGAAACTATCTTTCAAATATAGTTGTTAGATTTTAGCATACAAATTTAGTAGTATTCGTAGGAAAACAAAGATGCTTTATGGAGGGAGAAAGAGCGTCATGAGAATAATAAATGCACAAGAGCAAAAACTTGTAGGAGATACAATATTGAATGTTTTTTCCTGTTTTAAAGAAGGTAAAACATAACCTCACAGGCCAAAAAAAATACTTAAATGACAAAACTTCAGGGAAGAGAGCTACATTTTTGTCAGATTTATTGTAATTTATAAAGATAGCCCAAATTGATGTATAATAGGAATCTCGTAAAGAGTACTTATTTTGAGAGTCAAAGTAATAAAAGGAAAATAAAGTGTTCACGTGAAGTTAACGGCTTATGTTAATGGCTGCTTCTTTTTTACCAATAATGCCAAAAATTTTTCGCCCTGTTTTATAAGCATTTGATTGCTGATGTACTTGGTGCTGCCTAGCAACTTTGCCCAGAAAGCTTCTCTGTGAAGGAAACCACTCTTGGCCTGTGGTTTCTGGAAAGCATTGAAAGATAACACTGTTTCTGACAAGGAAATGCCTTTCTGGTGCACTGAACTAGGTGAACTTAACAGTCTTTCTTAGCCAAGTCAGTAAGCAATTATAATTGTTTATTTATATTTCTAAGAAATGTATTAAGTCTATTATGGATTAGCAGCCAAACTGAACCCTGGACACCCATTGCACCAACCTGAAAAGTGTTAAGTGGGAGAGAAATTCTAACAATGATTATAAGATTAATATATTAATAAGGCAAGACTTCCAGATTCAAGTACTTCTCAAGAAGAAGCAGATTATCCTGTCCTTCTCTTTCTAAGAGAAAATTTTTGTTCACAGATTAATCAAAAGCACGCTGGGGGCTGACCCCATGGCCCAGTGGTTAAGTTTGCACGCTCCGCTTCTGCAGCCCGAGGTGTCACCAGGTCAGATCCTGGCTGCAGACATGGCACTGCTCATCAGGCCATGCTGAGGCGGCGTCTCACATACCACAACCAGAGGCACTCAGAACTAGAATACACAACTATGTACTGGGGGGCTTTGGGAAGAAGAAGAAGAAAAAGATTGACAATAGATGTTAGCTCAGGTGCCAATCTCTTAAAAAAAAAAAAAAAGCATGCTGTCTGTGGTGTCATTTAAATCACTGGATGACTAGGATTTAGTTCATAAGCCTGATAGACCCTGGAGGCTGTCTTTGCCTGTTAAAGTCCTGCCAGTCTTCCTGGATGAAACTGATTGGTGGAAGCCTTTTACATACAATTCATTTGGACACGTTGACTGTCTTGAACAGATGATGACATTTTGGCATGCACAGATATTCAATACAATTTGAATTGGTTAGTTCTTGTTGAGACATGCAGAAACATGAAGACTGTTGCCATTATGCCAGTCTGTGCTCGCAGACACCTGCTCCTTCTATAGTAGTCATTGCCTGGGCTAGCCTCCTGGTTTAAATACCTGACACCACTCTCCTCCTTCCCACGTGAAAAGTGCCGTAAGAATTCAGGGTTATGTTGTTATTTCCACACATACCCACTCCCTCCCCTCACAGTAGCGTTTTAGGACATTCTTCTCTGAACAGGGCTTCTCCTACTTTGTAGATTTAGTATAGATTAAAGAACTAAATTTTTTGGTACTCTTTAGGCTATTGCAGGTAATAAAACAGCTTAAGTAATCATCCTAACAATGACCTCAGCCAAAATGTGTCCAAAAATTATACAGTATGCAATACCTGATGGTGATTTCTAGACCCTAAAGTAACCAAATATTATAAATATTGTTACAGTAATTTTCATCATCACTCAGTCTTAGCAGTGAAGAAAACATCTGTCCCACTATTTGAAATGCTTGTATTTTCTGTCGTCATTATAGTTAACTTTGCCTCTTTCCACCTGTTTTCTCCAAACTATATCGTTCACTATTTATGTATTGCCATAAGTAGATAGGGCTTTGTGAAATAAATCTCTCCCCAAATCAAATTGCTTTTCAGCCAATAGGTTCTAAAGGCCCATCTGAAACAAGATAAAGTTGAAGTGTGGATCTCCCATGTTAATGACACATTGCCTATCATAGCAGAGGGGATCTTATAAAGATGGTGGAAATCCTGAGGCAAGTAGCAGAGGTGGGAAGGATTCATTTAGTCTCTATCATTCACCCCAATTATTCTTCATCAAATAGCTCTATTTTTATTGTCTTTATACCACTTACAAATGACTGTAATTTATTTGTTTACTTGTTTCTTTGTCTCTTTCCACTAGAATATAAGTTTTCATTAGAGCAGATTGTTTATATTCACTGATGATTCCATGTTACCTAGAACGGTACTTTATACATAGTATGCATTCAGTAAATGTTAGTGAATAAATGAATGAATGTTGTCTTTCTATTATAAAATTCACCCATTTTGAGTGTACAATTTGATGATTTTGGTAAATTTATAGAGTTGTGCAGCCATCACCATAATCCAGTTTTATAGCACTTCAGTCACCCCAGAAGGATCCCTCGTGCCTAGGTGCAGTCATTCCTCTTTCTACCCTCAGCTCTGGGCAACCACTAATCTGCTTTCTGTCTCTGTGGATTTGCCTTTTCTGAACATTTCATATAAATGGAATTATACAATAGATAGCCATTTGCGTTTGGTTTCTTTCCCTTAGCATGATGTGTTTTGAAGTTCATCTGTGTTGTAGCATGTAACAATAGTTTTTTCCTTTTTGTTGCTGAATAGTATTCCACTTTATAGATATACCATATTTTGTTTGACACTTCACCAGTAAATAGATATTTGGATTGTTTCCAGTTTTGACTATTATGAATAGTGATGCTGTGAACATTTGCATACAGGCATTTGTGTGGACATGTTTTCATTTCTCTTGGAAAGATACCTAGAAGAGAAATTGCTGAGTAGTATGGTAATTTTACGTTTAATTTTTGAAGAAATTGTGAACAGTTTTCCAAAATGGCCATACCATTTTCCATTCTCACCAGCAGTGTATGTGAATTCTAGTTTCTCCAACTCCTCATTGTCTATATTTTTGATTATTGCCATTATGGTAGGTGTGAGTGGTTGTTCTTTTTGGTTTTAACATGCTAATCACTTTAATTTTCCTAATGATTAATGATGATGAGCATCTTTTCATGTGGTTATCCATTTGTCTGTCTTCATGGATGAAATGTCTCTATCTTTTGCCTATTTATTGATCCATTTTTAAATTGAATTATTTTTCTTACTATTATTGAATCATAAGGATTCTTTATATATTCTGAATGTAAGTTCTTTATCAGAAAAATGTTTTGAAAATATTTTCCCCCAGTCTGCGGCTTTTCATTTTTTAATGGTATCTTTTAAAGTATGAAAGATTTTAATTTAGATGAACTAAAAATTATCAATATTTTCTTTTATGGATTGTCCTTTTGGTATGATATCTGAAAAATCTTTACCTAACCCAAAGACCACAAAGATTTTCTCCTATGTTCTCTTCTAGATGTTTAATAGAATTTTAGTAGTTATAGCTCTTATATTTAGGTTCTAATCCATCTTGAGTTATTTTTGTGTATGGTGTGAGGTAAGCATCTCAATTCTTTCTTTTCTTTTTTTTGCATGTGGATATATAATAATCCCAGCACCATTTGTTGCAAAGACTATCCTTTCCCCCATTGAATTGCTTTGGCGTTTTTGTCACGTCAGTTGATCATGAATGTCTGACAGTATTTTTGTAAGTTTCAAAAGCAAAACATGTAAGTTCTCCAACTTTATTGTTGTTTCTCAAAATTATTTTGGCTGTTCTGAGCTTCTGCACTTCCATGTAAAGTTTAGGTTTTTCTTGTCAATTTTTCCCAGAAAAGCCTCCTGAAATTTTGAGAGGGATTGCATTGAATCCGACCAATTAGAGGAGAATCGTCATCAGTGAAATTTGAGTTCTTCAATTTATGAACATTTAAGGTCTCTCCATCTACTCAGATGTTTTAAAATTTTTCTTAGCATTGTTGTGTAATTTTCAGTGCACAAGTCTTGTGCTTATTTATATTTATTTCTAAAATTTGTATTGGTTTTGATGCTATTATGAATATACTTTTCTTCATTTTATTTTCAGATTGTTCATTGCTAGGATATAGAAATACAATTGATATTTGTGTATTGATCTTGTATCCTATAACCTTGCTGAACTTACTATTCTAGATGTTTGTGGAGTTTTTTGGTAGATTCCTTAGTATTTTCTACATAAAGGATAATGGCATCTGTGAATAAAAAGTTTTTGTTCCTTTCCATAATGTATGACTTTTTTCTTTTTTCTTTTTTTTTTGCCTTATTGCACTGACTAGAACTTTTAGTACAATGTTGACTGAAAGATGTGACAGTGCACATGCTTGTCTTGTTTCTAATCTTAGAAGGAGTGCATTCAGACTTTTGCCGTTAAGTACACTAAGTAAAACCTACAGCTATAGATTTTTTATGGATACTTCTTATCAAGTTAAGAAAATTCTCTTCCTAGTTTGTTGAGAGTCTTTATTGTGAATGGGTGTTGAATTCTTCAAATACCTTTTCTGCTTCTGTTGAGATGATTGGGTGATTTTGGTTTTTGTTCTTCATTCTACTAGTACACTATATTACATGAATTGATTTTTTGACGTTTAACCAACCTTACATTCCTGGAATAGTTCCTTCCTCTTTATTGAGAGTCTTCATCTGTTGTCAATATGATACTATTCTTTAATTCTTTAAATATATTTTCCTTTAGGCCTTTCAACATATTTTTAATACCTCCTTTGAAACCTTTGTAAGTCTAAGATGTGGGCCCCCGCAGAGATAGTTGATTTTCCTTAACATGGGCTATCTATCCTCTTTCTTTGCAATTCTTGTAATTTTTTATTGAAAACTGGACATTTTGTATAGTATGTTCTAGCAGCTCTTGCTTCTGATTCCTTCTCTTGAAGGTTATTGTTATTGCTTTTTGTTTGTTTGTTTGTTTGTGACTTGCCTGAATAATTCTATAGAGTTTGTCTCCCCTGCAATGTTTGTCCCCTGACGTCTCAACTTTTTGTTCCTTTTCTTTTTTCTTTTTAAATCCAGCTTCATAGGCAGTCCTGAGTCAACATAACTTAATTAGCAAACAGCTAATGATTGCTGATAGCTTGTGCTCAAACACCTTGAGTCACTATGGCTTCTACCCTTTACCAATGGATTTGCCTGTGAGTTGCATTGGAATGCCTTCACTTTCTGCCATGCCTTCTCAGGTCTTCTCTACGTGTTCACAAGATTTCACATTCAGACAGAGATAGGTAGATTGTTAAAACCCTGTCTAGTCTCTGCTGAGTGTACACACAGCACACTACCTTCCATACCACCTGGTATATAGCGAGTTTACCAAGGCTGTCTGTTGCTGTCTCCTTCCCCAGTCTCCTTGTTAAATTTCTGGCTGCTCTACCAGTCAGTTGCTTGCCCCACCAGGATTACAACCTCAGGTTAGCTGCAACTTTGGTTATTCTCATTGCCACAAGGTTGCTATTTGTACCATTCTCAAGATTGTGGTGATTTTTCAGTCTTCACTCCAAATCAAGTCAGCACCCACTAGTTATGCTGTTAGTTTTCAGGGCTTGCCCCACACTTGTAGATCTTCCTTTCCTATCTAGCAGGGAACTGGCATGGGAGACAGCCTCAGGCTAAAATGCCATGGGCTTTCCCTTTCTTACCCAGGGTTCTATTTGAATAAATGCTTCTTAGCTTGTTGTATGCCTTTGTTGAATTCTCACAATCCTGAAATGGTTTTTTTTCACAGTTTAGTATGGTTTTCTCACTGTTTTTAGCAGGAGAGGATTTGTTGAGTTCCACACTCTGTCATTCCAGAATTTCTACTCTCAGGTTTTCTGCTTTTGATTATTTTCCTACATTAGGAGCTAGATGTTTTTCCTAGGAATTTATATCAATGAAACAATCAAGAACCAGTACAGTTAGTGTAAAATAAAAGGAGAAAGGAAGTTATTGTATCAAAAATATCATTTCAAGCCAAGTTAGTTTGCTGAAGCTATAATATGCCTATTTTTCTTAAAACTATAATGTAGTTTAATAAAGTTAAACTTCAGCAAATAATGATCCTTTCAAAAGTATATTTTGTCCATTTTATTGGAGTTTCATTGCAATAAGCAAAACATTGAAAGTTATATTCAAATAAGTGCCTTTTGGTGGGGATAGGATTTTTTAAATGATTATGTCTTGTGGAAAGAACAACCTTTTGGCTTCTGTTCGGTTCTAGAAGGATCATAGTGCCTTTATAGAAGGAGGAAGGGAATAGATTGTGGGAACCCAACCCACGTGTGCTACATTATTCTATGGGTTTGACAGTCCACAAATTAGAAAAGAAATTTACCTTAGATTGAAACTGATGTACATAGGCGTGTGTGCCATGTATTTGTTTATATATATTACTATATGCTTATATGTATATATTCTATCCTTCCTTCTCTGAACCATTAGTAGAATAAAATAGCTAATTCCTCTGAATACTACAATTTTACCAATTTTTTAAAAATGTGAATTAACTATAATGTAATGTCTAAATACCGATAACTTTTAATATGCATTTGTTTCTTAGCTTTAGAAGTTTTTTCCTCTAGTGTACTGTGCCAACTTTTTATTTATATTGTGATTAGTTTGCAATTTTTCTTAAATAAGTATATTAAGTAAGAACTTTATCATGTAAATCAATACTGCTACATAATTTCAAGACCTAGATCTTTAATTTTATATCTCATACTCATGATCTGAATAAATTGTCTGAACACCATGAGAATGAATTGAAAAAGAAAAAAATTGCATAATATATATTACATACATTGAATATACAGAGATGGCTACTAAGAGAGAATTTGGTGCTTGCTTGACTTTAGGCTACCAAAAATTTTTATGACTTTAGACTCCCAAATTATCTTAGCTGCTTTATTCACAGAGGACCCTGAGGTTGATAGATACTGCATTAAAAAGATGTGAAAGGAATAGTCATTGTTGGTGACATTTAGGATGCTAGAAGAGAATGAAATACTAAGCATGATCAGCTTGTATATATTTGTAAATGCTTAAATGAGTTATTTTAAGGATGTCATTGAGCTGAGTAATGTACTTTGTCATCCTGAATGCTTTAAGTACTGAAGTATCTGAATCTTTAGTTTGAACCCAAATTATGTGTATTTACTAAGTAACATTACTACATAGTAGCAAATGGGAGATGTATTTTTAGAGACCATTGTAGATGTTGCTGTTTTCTAACCTAGTAGTAATGTAAAAGTTTGAAAAATTCAGCTGCCTGTGGCAGGTGAAATGGCACATTTATTGATTCCATATGCTTGACTGCATAAGGTGAATCTCTCAAAATAAGAAGCAAGTACCATATTTCAAGACATCTCAGAAGTCGAACATCAAGAGTAATAGTTTTGACCTCTAATTTCGTAAGTCATGGACTATAACACTTCAAGCATTTTGCTTGTTAACTGTATGTAAAGCTCTGTTTACCATTCACTTTTTTTGGGGTCTGGGGGTTCCCAGACGTATTGGTTATTCACTTAGAAAGTATCTTTTTTTAACTTCTTTAAAATATGTGCCAATAGTCCCTGGAATTAATGACAATGCAGATACTTTTTCAAAGACGCTAACTATGGCTCATATTTATTGTCACACTTCCTTTATTGGGAGTTGGAGATGATAGGAAAATGGTGGAGGAGAGGAGTACATTCAATTCTGCTATAACATGACATATATATGGTTTCTTAAAATAATCGTGCTATGCAAAACCACACAATAAAGAACACAGGGCTAATGGGAAAAATGGGACTAGGGATACAACACTCAAAAACTTCAAGCAATACTTAAAAATAACAGGAACCCAATAAAAATAGTAGCATAGATTTGCACATGTTAAATGTTAAAAATAAATACAAAGATAATACAATAAATGTGGCACTTCACCTTAAAAATGACCGGTTTCTTTCAAAATACTTTGTTGTTTCAAGCTTCTCCTCAGTACTTGAAACTTTCCTTCTGCGTGTACTCCTTGACATTTTTGAACCAGGATGCTTAGGCATTTGTGGGGTATTAATTGGATGTTTTCTTATATTAAAAAGTTCACAGTGTGAAAGGATAGCAAAGCACAACTTTATAGTGTTACACGTGTGGAGAACTGAGGCAGCTCGTGGTTGCCCAAGGTGTCGTAGGTGTGCATTTGGTAAATTCCTACATGGCTCAGTTCAGCTGGATGAAGTTTTCTGTGTTCACATGGTATGTTTCATGAAAAGAACTGTGTATAAGCAAATACGAAATTTGCATTATATTCAGATTATTCCCTAATATATAAGTCATGTTGAAACAAATCCACCTTTTCAAAACAGTGTTTTAACAGACTGACTGTGTTCTAGATGATTTAGGTCAGGGCTTCCTAAACTAAGCTGTGCTAAAGGACCAGCTTTGATTGTTTGTTTGTTTGTTCCTAATCTCCGTGGACTAAAACTTTTGTAAAATTCATTAAAAGTGAAATACTAGAAAATGAAATAAATGACACAAGCAAATTTTTATTAATATTTTCAACAGACATAAATTATATTTCAGTAAGCATTATCTGAACAGATGTAACATAGGAAAAAAAGAATTATGAAAATCTTCATCAAAACTGTGCATACAGGTGATTAAAATAGAGGATGACTATTACATCACTTTTTGTTATTTGCAATCATAACTTTAAAAATGTATGTGTGAAGTCACAATTCCCCCATAATAAATGCCTGTACATGCTTTGAATGAACACCAAGTCTATTAATAGAACCATGTATGTCAATATTGAAAGTTTTTAATATGGTATATAAGCTTACTCCTTCATCGGTAACCTGTGCAGTTTTGTTTGGAGTGATGATAATGATACAAGTGATAATATAATGTAACCTTTTTCTGTTTTGTTTTTTTAACACTCAGAGAAATCTCTCTCATAGTAGTATATTGCTAGGAATGGAAGAAGAGATTTTTTTAAATTTTTTTTTATTGAGTTATTGATAGGTTACAATCTTGTGAAATTTCAGTTGTACATTAATGTTTGTCAGTCATGTTGTAGGTGCACCGCTTCACCCTTTGTGCCCACCCCCCACCCCACCTTTCCCCTGGTATCCACTAAACTGTTCTTAGTCCATAATTTTAAATTCCTCATATGAATGGAGTCATACGCAGATTATCCTTCTCTCGCTGGCTTATTTCACTTAACATAATTCTCTAGAAGAAAAGATTTTAAAGCAATTTCAATAGGCTCAGAATATTCATTCTCAACATTTAACTTTTTGTCAAAAGTGAAGGAAGTGATTTGTATTTTCAGAACTTGTCTCCAGTTCTTTATCATTAACCAGTTTCAACAATTTATTCTTTAAAATTATAGTTAAATTTAAATTCTTTCAGTGAAAGAAATGGATTTTCTATGCATTTTCTTTTGATAGAAAATAAAATTTGAAACATCAAATTTGAAAGGAGTTCAATGATGATTTTTTACAGATGTGCAGTATCAAGATCGTTTACTTCATTGAAATTATGGAATATAGCAACAATCCCTAGCGACACTGCTCTTCCAAACTACTACCGTTCATTTCTGCTCTTCAATCTCATCTGCCATTGAAGACCGTGTTGTGTTTCTACCTTGCATGAAAGTATTAAAAATCAGTAAAAAATGCCAAAGATATCACATAAGCTAGGTTGGCTCTCCAGTTCATATCTTTTAAAAGTTGTGGCCAAATGAGTTTCTTATGTTGCAGAAACACTTAAGATTTGTTCCAAATTCTCAACAGAAGTTTTCTCCTCTATAACCATCACGCCTCAGCGTAAAATAACAGTTGTTAGGGGTTGGCTTCCGTATTAGCAGAAATAAATAGAATAATCTCGAATTTTATGCATTTGTCTTTGTGAAATACACATTTTTTATGTCAATCTTCAATTTAGTATTATTTATTGGGGTACAGTTGACATACAACATTAGCTTCAGCTGTACAACATAGTGAATCTATATTTATATATATTACAAAATGATCACCACAATAAGTCTAGTTATGTCACCATACCTAGTTACAGAAGTTTTTTTCTTGTAATGAGAACTTTTAAGGTTTACTCTCTTAGCAACTTTCAAATATATAATACAGTATTATTAACTATAGTTGTCATGCTGTATATTACACCCACATGACTTATTTATTTTATAACTGGAAGTTTGTACCTTTTGACCATCTTCACCCATTTTTCCCACCTCCAACTCCTACCTCTAGTAACCTCCTATCTGTTCTCTGTATCTATGAGCTTGGGAAATCCACATTTTTAACATGTTACTCAGCACACTATTTAATTCACCTGATTTTTTAATAATAAACCTCTCTAGATGAAAGAGTTAATGTGTTTATTTATATTCTGATGGGTGATCCAAAATGTTTTCCTATTGCTGCTGTGCTGTCGAACCACATTTGTGGATAATGTAAGCCTTCATAGTTGTACACGGTTCAAAAGTTTTGTTTGTCAGCAATGAAGCCAAAAAATGCTATTCTTTCTTATCATCATGCTGTTTAAATTGAGCATATACTAGAAAAACTGCCATGTTGTTAGTATATGTGCATTCTTCAGCTTCCACTGAAAAATACCGTGCCAGTTTTATTCTATGAATTTGTTTTCCATATTACTAGCCAGTTCTTGCATAGCCATGTCAAACTATGATGTCATGAAAAAATGGTACTTGAGCAACTCTCTTTACAGATTTACCCCACATCGTGCCAACACTTTTCATGCAGTCTTTCACTAATGTTTTGGCAATTTTATATGGTGTATTTATTCTTAGCAAACCAAATTACTACTTTATAAACTCGCAAAACACAAACGTTTATATGTAAATATTGCACGCTGCTTTTGTTGGCTCAGTACTCTTTCTTTCAAAGGCGTCTTTTGGTTTTTAATTTACTTCTTTATATGCGTATGTAAATGCCACTTAAGTTTTGATAATTTCATTCCTTCTTTAGCCAGAACATCTCAATAAATAACACACTGTGGTTTTAGCACTCTACCATCATTTACAGTCACAAAACTGAAAGTATGTGAGGGGTCACACTTTTAAGTAAAACTAGTATTAAGTAAAAACTCATATAAACTCTTGGCCTTCATTTCTTCAGAATCACTTCCATCGTTTGGTTTAAAGTAGTAAACTACTTCTGTGTTTAGAAAAGTTGTGTCTTTTCGTGATCAAAAGGTCTAGTGAAGCTGTTTCATAATATATAAATTAAAATTTAAAATAAGTAAAATATTACCTAATTTAGCTAATAATATAAAAGCATAATTTAAAACAGGCCTGATTAAGAATTAAAAGTGTTACTACAGTAACACAATTATTACATGTAAAAATGATGTAGTTTTCAAAACATTTTCTCAGATTATAACACAATTTTGAGGGACAAATGACAAACTGTTCTGAAAATATCACACATTGTATCATGGTTCCAGTACAAGATTAGTCTGCAGTTCATGGATTCAACCCTAATTTCAAAATCCCCTGAAGTAGTCTATGTCTAGTTTAACCAGAAGAACCCACTGATAACATGTGTGTGGATTTTAAAAAATATTGGTGTGTCCTATGTAATATTTGGAACGTATGTATGCTAAAACGTTGTTTTTTGCTTATCTAAATTTCAAATTTAACTGGAAGTCTTGTATTTTTGTTTGCTAAATCTGGAAACCATACTTTGCCTACTATACTATCACAAAGATAGTCATATTTTCTTATAGAATTTTATAATTTTTGGTTTTACATTTAGGTCTATAACTCCTTTTGAGTTAATTCTTGTGTAGGGAGTGATGTAAAGGTTGCAGTTTTATTTTTCCTTATAGATATGCAGTTGCCCAGGACTATTTGTTGAACAGAACATGTTTTCCCCCATTGAATTACTACCTGTGACAGACACAGTAAGGTGACCACCAATGTGTCATGTCCTTGTATAATTCCTTTCTTTTGCCTGGAAGTGAAGCCTGTGACTTGCATCCAGCCAATAGAATGTGACAAAGTAAAGGAATTTTGCAGACGTAATTCAGACCCCAAATCAGTCGGGTTTGTGTTAATCAAAAAGGAGATCCTGGATAAGCCTGACTTAATCAAGTGAAGCTCTTCAAAGAGAGGGCAAGATCCTCTCTGGAGAGAACTCCCCTGCTGGACTGGAAGAAGCAAGCCCCGTGAGTGCTACAGCTGCAGAGAGATGAATTCTGCCAACAGCTACGTGAGTTTGAAAGAGGCCGCCAAGCCTCATTTTTAGCCATGGTCAACACTCTGATCACAGCCTTAGAAGGTTCTGATCAGAGGACCCGGTTAATGGAAACTGTGAGATAATAAGTATATATATTGTTTTAAGCTTCTAAGTTTGTGGTAGTTTGTTGCACAACATTGGAAAACTAATACAGTACCTTTGTCAAGAGACAATCATCTATATTTATGTGTATATATATGCATTTCTAAATTCTGTCCTTTTCCAGTTCTTTCTCTAATCCTAATGCCAGTGCCACAATGTCTTCATTACATAGCTTTATAATAAATTCTGAAATTAGGCAGTATAAGTCCTTCAACTTTATTCTTTGTCTTCAAAATTATTTTTGCTCTTCTATTTCCATTGATTTCTATATAGATTTCAGATTAAGCTTGCCAACTTCTACAAAAGGATATACTGGGATTTCACTCCAACTATAAATCAATTTGGGAAAAGCTGACATCTTAACCACATTGAATCTTTTCATCCATGACACAATATCTCTCTCCTTATATTCAGATCTTGAATTTCTCTCAGTAGTATTTTTAATTTTCACTGTACAGTCATGCACATATTTTGTTAAATTTATCTCTAAATATTTCATGTCTGGGGATGCTATTGTAGTCTTTTTGTTTGAATTTTTATTTGTTCTTTGCTATTATAGTGATATACTTTATTTGTATGTACTGTCCTTATATCCTGCAACTTTGCTAAACTGAGTAAGTAATTTTGATATTCTGAATTCCTTATGGTTTTCTATATATATGATCATGTTATCTATACATAATGGCAGTTTTATTTCTTAATTTCCAACCTCTGCACCATTTATTTTTTTCCTTCTTGCACTGGCTGGGATCTCCAGTACAATGCCAAAAAGAGGTGCTAAGAGTGGACATTTTTGTCTTTTTCTGAGTCTCATATGGAATGAATAATGTCTTTTAACATTGTCTGATGGTAGCTATAGGTTTTGCATAAATGCCTTTTATCTAATTGAGGAAATTGCTTTCTATTTATAATTTGCTAAATGGTGGTTGTTTTGTCAAATGCTTTTTTTGCTTCTATCAATCTGATCATATAATTATCTTTTATTCTATTAAGATGGCGCATTACATGGATTGATTTTCAATTGTTAAGCCAACCTACCTTTTCTGGGATAAACTTCATTTGGTCATTCTATATTATCTCTTTATATGTTGTTGTATTTAATTTGGTAGTATTTTAGTAAAAATTTTTGTATCCATGTTCGTGTAGGATATTGGTTTGTAATGTCTTTGGTTTTTATATTAGAGTAATGCTAGCACATAAAATAAGTTGTGAATGTTCCTCTTTCCTCTATTTCATGAAAAACATTTGTGTAAATTGGTTTTTTTTTACTTAAATGTTTGAGAGAATTCATCAATGAAGCAATCTGAGCCATAAGTTATCTTCACGGGAATTAATTAGAAATTCAATTTGTTTAGTTGTTAGAGCTATTGCGGTGTTCTCTTTTATCTTGATCCATTCATGCAGTCTTTGTCTTTCAAACAATTTGTTGATTTTATCTAAGTTGTCAAATTAATCAGCATAAAGTTATTTGTAATATTTCTGAGTTGTCTTTTCAATGACTATGGTGTATAGTGGTGTCTTTCTTTAATTCCTGATAGTGTAGTTTGTCTTCTCTCTTATCAGTCTATCGAAAGTTTAACCTTCTCAAAGAATCTGCTTTTGTTTTAATTCTTTCTCTGTTTGTCCATCTTATACTTCATTCATTTCTGACACAATCTTTATTATTTCTGTTATGATTGCTTTGGGTTTAATGTGTTCTTATTTTTTTAGTTCTTAATACCGAAGCTCATATTATTAATTTGAGATGTTCTTTTCTAATATGGGCATTTTAAAGCTATAAATTTCCCTCTATAAGCTGCTTTAACTGCATCCCCTAAATTTTGCTATGTTATGTGTTCATTTTCATTTAGTTCAAGATATTTGCTAATTTCCCTTCTGATTTCTTCTTTCATGCATAGGATATTTATAAGTATGTTCCTAAATTTTAAAATAATTGGTGATTTTCCAGATAGCTTCTGTTACTGACTTCTTAATTTCTTTGTATTAACATCAATTCTTTTTAATTTGTTGAAACTTGTTTTATGCCTCAATGTATGGTTTATGCTGGTGGTTGTTTCATGTGTACTTAAGATGAATATAAATTAGGTCCACTTGGTTGATAACGTTGTTTGTCTTCCATAACCCTATTGATTTCCTGTCTATGTCCTGTATCATTTACTGAGAGAAGAGTGTTGAAATCTCTAACTTTAATTGTTTGTTATTCTGTTTTTCATTTCCGTTCTGTCATTTTTGTTTCATGTAATTTCTTTTTGGTTTGTTGTTGTTGTTTTGCTAAGGAAGATTTGCCCTGAGCTAACATCTGTGCCAATCTTCCTCTATTTTTTAGTATGTGGGCCACCAGCACAGCATGGCCCTAACAGAATGGTGTAGGTCCGATCCTGGGAACCGAACCCAGGCCACCAAAGCAGAGCGTGCCAAACTGAAACACTAGCCCACCGGGGCTGGCTTGCTTCATGTATTTTTAAGCTCTGTTATTAGGTGCATGCTCATTTAGGATTACTTTGATGCTTTGATGAATTGAACCCTTTATCATTATGAAATATTCCTATTTTTCCATGGCAGTTTTATTGCTTTAAAGTCTACTATGAAACTAACACAACAGTTACAGCATTCTTTTGATTAGTGTTTGAATAGTGCATCCTTTTCTATTCAGTTTACTTTTACTCTGTCCTTGTCTTTATATTTTGTGTGAGTTTTTGTAGACACCATATAGTTGTCTTGCTTTTTTATCCAATCTGTGAATCTTGTCCTTTAATTTGGAGTGTTTAGTTCATTTATATTTGGGTTTCAATCTACCATGTTGCTGTTTAATTTCTCTCTATCCCATCTGTACTTTTTTTTTTCTCTCCTTTTAGGTTAATTGATTGTGTTTTATGATTTCTTTATTTTTTCTTTTGTTACTTTATTATTTATGTAATACATTTAAAGTTATATTTCATGCATTCAGTAGCAGCGTTAAATGGATAAAATGTTGGATGATAGGAGTCTGGAATGTATCTAGTTATTTTATATTACTTGTTTTTTAATTGAAGTAACATGATTTATAACATTATATAAATTTCAGATGTACATCATTATATTTTGACTTCTGTATGTTCACCACGAAAAGTCTATTTGCTATCCATCACCGTACATAAATGCCCCTTTACCCCTTTCAACCTCCTCCCACCCTCTTCTTGTCTGGTATTCATCAGTCTGTTCTCTGTATCCATGTGTTTGTTTGTATATCCTCTGCATTTGAGTGAAATCATATAATAATTGTCTTTCTCCATCTGACTTATTTCACTTAGTGTAATACCCTCAAGGTCCATCCAGGTTGTTGAAAATGGCAAGATTTCGTATTTTGTATGGCTGAGTAGTATTCCATTGTATATATATACACACCACATTTTCTTTATCCATTTTTCTGTTGATGGACACTTGGGTTGCTTCAAAGTCTTGGCTATTGTGAATAATGATGCAGTGAACATAGGGATGCATATATCTTTTTGAATTAGTGTTTTCATGTTCTTTGGATAAATGCCCAGAAGTGGAATAGCTGGATCATATGGTAGTTTGGTTTTTAATTTTTTGAGGAATCTCCATACTGTTCTCCATAGTGGCTGCATTAATTTACATTCCCACCAGCAGTGTACCAGGGCTCCCTTTTCTCCACACCATCTCCAACACTTGTTACTTCTTGTCTTTTTAATACCAGCCATTCTGATGGGTGTGAGGAGGTGTCCCATTGTAGTTTTGATTTGTGTTTCCCTAGTAATTAGTGATGTTGAACATCTTCTCATGTGCCTGTTGTCCATCTGTATATCTTCTTTGGAAAAATGTTTCTTCAAATCCTCTGCCCATTTTTTTTTCTTTTTCTTCTCCCCAAAGCCCCCCAGTACATAGTTGTATATTCTAGTTATGAGTACCTCTGGTTGTGCTTTGTGGGATGCCACCTCAGCATGGCCTGATAGGTGGTGCCATGTCTGCACCCAGGATCTGAACCAGCAAAACCCTGGGCTGCCAAAGTGAAGCACGCAAAGTTAACCACTTGGCCATAGGGCTGGCCCCCTTCTGCCCATTTTTTGATCAGGTTGTTTATATTTTTGTTTTTGAGTTGTATGAGTTCTTTATATTTTGGATATTAACCCCTTATCAGGTATATGATTTGCAAATATATTTTCCCAATTGATAGCTTGTCTTTTCTTTTTGTTGATGGTTTGCTTTGCTGTGCAGAAGCTTTTCCTTATAATGCAGTTCCATTTGTTTATTTTTTCTTTGCTTGTTTTCCTTACCTGACAACACATATTCAGAAAGATACTGCTAAGACTGATGTCAAAGAGCCTGATGCCTGTGTTTTCTTCTAGGAGTTTTATGATTTTAGGTCTCACATTCAAGTCTTTAATATTTTTTAGTTAATTTTTGTGTGTGGTGTAAGACAATGGTCTACTTTCATTTTCTTGCACATGGCTGTCTAGTTTCCAAACACCATTTATTGGAGAAACTTTCTTTTCTTTGTGATTTGTTCCTGGCTACTTTGTCAAAGATTAGCTGTCCATATGTATGTGATTCTACTTATGGACTTTCAATTCTATCCATTGATCTGTGTGTCTGTTTTTGTGCTAGTACCATGCTGTTTTGATTACTATAGCTTTGTAGTGTATTTTGAAATCAGGGAGTGTGATACCTCCAGCTTTGTTCTTTTTTCTATGGATTGCTTTGGCTATTTAGGGTCTTTTGTTGCTCCATATAAATTTTAGGATTCTTTGTTCTATTTCTTTTTTATTTCTATGATATCTGTTGTAATTTCTCCACTTTCCTTTCTGATTTTATTTATTTCATCCTTATCTCTTTTTTCTTTTTCTTTTTTTTAATTTTTGTTTTTTTCAGATGTACATCATATTTCAAATTCTGGATACATTACATCATGTTCACCAACCGAACACTAATTATAGTGCATCCCCTCACATGTGACCCTAATCACCCCTTTTGCCCTCCCCCCGCCCCCTTCCCCAGTGATAACCACCAGTCCAATCTCCAATGCTATGTGTTGGTTTTTTTTTTTTTTGTCATTTTTATCTTCTGCTTATGAGTGAGATCATATGGTATTTGACTTTCTCCCTCTGACTTATTTCACTCAGCATAATACCCTCAAGGTCCATCCATGTTGTCACAAATGGCTGGATTTCGTCATTTCTTATGGCTGAGTAGTAGTCCATCGTGTATAAATACCACATCTTCTTTATCCATTCGTCCCTTGATGGGCACCTAGGTTGCTTCCATGTCTTGGCTATTGTGTATAATGCCGCAATGAACATAGGGGTGCAAGTATCTTTATGCCTTTGTGTTTTCAAGTTCTTTGGATAAATACCCAGCAGTGGAATAGCTGGATCATATGGTAGATCTATCCTTAATTTTCTGAGGATGCTCCAAACTGCTTTCCATAGTGGCTGCACCAGTTTGCACTGCCACCAGCAGTGAACAAGGGTTCCCTTCTCTCCACACCCTCTCCAACATTTGTTGTTTCCTGTCTTGTTAATTATAGCCATTTTGATCGGAGTGAGGTGATACCTCATTGTAGTTTTGATTTGCATTTCCCTGATAGCTAATGATGTTGAACATCTTTTCATATGCCTGTTGGCCATCTGTATATCTTCTTTGGAGAAATCTCTGTTCAGCTCTTTTGCCCATTTTCTAAATGGATTGTTGGTTTTTTTGTTGTTGAGCTGTATGAGTTCTTTGCATATTTTGGATATTAACCCCTTATCTGATATGTGGTTTGCAAATATCTTCTCCCAATTGTTAGGTTGTCTTTTCGTTTTGTTGATGGTTTCCTTTGCTGTGCAGAAACTTTTTAGTTTGATGTAGTCCCATTTGTTCATTTTTTTCTTTTGTTTCCCTTGCCCGGTCAGACGTGGGACTTGAAAATATGCTGCTCAGACCAATGTCATAGAGCATACTGCCTATGTTTTCTTCTAGAAGTCTCATGGTTTTGGGTCTTACATTCAAGTCCTTAATCCATTTTGAGTTGATTTTTGTGCATGGTGTAAGAGAATGGTCTACTTTCATTCTTTTGCATGTGGCTGTCCAGTTTTCCCAACACCATTTATTGAAGAGACTCTCCTTTCTCCATTGTATGCTCTTGGCTCCCTTGCCGAATATTAGCTGTCCATAAACATGTGGGTTTACTTCTGGGCTCTCAATTTTGTTCCATTGATCTGTGTGTCTGTTTTTGTGCCAGTACCATGCTGTTTTGGATGCTATGGCTTTGTAGTATAATTTGAAATCGGGGAGTGTGATACCTCCAGCTTTGTTCTTTTTTCTCAGGAATCCTTTGGCTATTCGGGGTCTTTTGTTGTTCCATATAAATTTTAGGATTCTTTGTTCTATTTCTGTAAAAAATGTTGTTGGAACTTTGATAGGGATTGCGTTGAATCTATAGATTGCTTTAGGAAGTATGGACATTTTAACAATGTTAATTCTTCCAATCCAAGAGCACAGAATATCTTTCCATTTCTTTGTGTCTTCTTCGATTTCTTTCAACAATGTTTTATAGTTTTCGGTGTACAGATCTTTCACCTCTTTCGTTAAGTTTATTCCTAGGTATTTTATTCTTTTTGTTACAATTGTAAATGGGATTGTATTCTTAATTTCTCTTTCTGCTACTTCGTTGTTAGTGTATAGAAACGCAACGGATTTTTGTACATTGATTTTGTATCCCACAACTTGACTGTATTCCTTTATTATTTCTAAAAGTTTTTTAGTGGACTCTTTAGGGTTTTCTGGATATAAAAGCATGTCATCTGCAAAGAGTGACAGTTTCAATTCTTCTTTTCCAATATGGATCCCTTTTATTTCTTTTTCTTGCCTAATTGCTCTGGCTAGGACTTCCAATACTACGTTAAATAAGAGTGGTGACAGTGGGCATCCTTGTCTGGTTCCTGTTCTTAGAGGGATAGCTTTCAGTTTTTCTCCATTGAGAATGCTTATCTCTTTTTTCATAGTGAGTCTAGCTAAGGATTTATCAATTTTGTTGATCTTTTCAAAGAACCAGCTCTTAGTTTCGTTAATCTTTTCTATTGCCTTTTTAGTCTCTATTTCATTGATTTCTGCTTCGATTTTTATTATTTCCTTCCTTCTACTTACTTTGGGCCTCATTTGTTCTTCTGTTTCCAGTTCTTTTAGGTATAGTGTTAGATTGTTTATTTGAGATTTTTTTTTTGTTTCTTAGGGTAATCCTGTGTTGCTATAAACTTCCTTCTTAGTACCACTTTTGCTGCATCTCATAGATTTTGCTATCTGGTGCTTTGATTTTCATTTGTCTCCAGGTGTTTTTTATTTCTGCTATGCTTTCTTCGTTGATCCAATAGTTATTCAGTAGCATGTTGTTTAGTCTCCACATTCTTATGACTTTTCCAGCTTTCTTCTTGTAGTTGATTTCTAGTTTTATACCATTGTAGTTAAAAAAGATGCTTGATATGATTTCAATCTTCTTAAATTTATTGAAGCTTGTTTTGTTTCCCAACATATGGTCTATCTTTGAGAATGTTTCATGTGCACTTGAGAAGAATGTATATTCCGCTGCTTTGGGATGGAATGTTCTATATATAACTTTTAAGTCTATCTGGTCCAGTATTTCATTTAAAGCAAATGTTTCCTTCTTGACTTTCTGTCTGGATGATCTAATCATTGATGTAAGTGGGGTATTAAAGTCCCTTCCTATTATTGTCTTGCTGTCATTTCTCCCTTTTATGTTTTTTAATAGTTGCTTTATAGACTGATGCTCCTATGTTAGGTGCATATATATTAAGAAAGGTTATGCCTTTTTGGTGAATTATTCCCTTTATCATTATATAATGTCTACTTTTGTCTCTTTTTATCTATTTTTGGCTCAAAGTCTATTTTTTTCTGATATAAATATGACTGCACTCATTTTCTTTTGGTTGCCGTTTGTTTGGAGTGTTGTCTTCCACTCTTTCCTTTGAACTTATATTTGTCTTTAGAACTGAAATGGGTCTCCTGGAGGCAGCATATTTTTGGGTCTTGTTTTTTATCCATCCAGCTATTCTGTGTCTTTTGACTGGTCATTTCAATCCGTTTACATTTAGAGTGATTATTTATGTATGAAGGCTTACTCCTACCATTTATCTTTGTTTTCTAGTTGCTCTATATTTTCATTGTTTCTTTTTCCTTGTGTTTCTGTCTGCAATTTCAGTTTGGTGGTTTTCTGTGATGTCTTTCTCAGTTTCTTCTTTTTTTATGTTTCATGACTCTGCTGTGAATTTTTGTCTTGTGATTACCAGAGATGTGTATAAAAGATGGATGAAACAGCCCTTTTTCTGCTGATAACATCTTATCTCCATTAGCCTATGCGGACTCTGTCCTTTTCCTCTTCTACTTGCATATTTTTGTTGTCACAAATTATCCTTTTTTGTGTTCTGAGTTTGTTACCAAATTGAAGTGTTTAAAGTTATTTTTGATGCTTTCTTTCCCATTAGCTTTTATGTTATAATTGTTTACTCACCTATTCTAATATAGAGTTGCAATTTTCTGGTTTTGCCTGTCTATCATCTATTATTCAGGATTCACTGAATTTTTTTCTTTTCTCTCATATCACAATCTCTGCTACCTGTTGCCTACTGTCTGAAGTGGGTTTTCTTAACATTTTCACAGATTTTCTTGTTTAAGGTTGGAGGTTAATTTCTGACCCCTTTTCTTCCTCAGGACTGGAAACAAAAGTCTGTCACTTTCATTTTTAATGGATATTTCCACTACGCAATAGAATTATTTTCAATTGAAAAATTATTTGTAAGTCTTAGTATTATCTTCTTGAAGGTAAGATGCTTGTTTTTTCTGTTGGCTTCTGAGAATATTTTATTTGTCCTTGGTTTCAGCAATTTTACTATCATGTGCTCTAGGTGTGGCTTTCTTTGTATCTGTCCTCCTTTAGATTCATACTACTTCTTAAATTTGTGGCTTGACAACAGTTTTGAAAAATTCTCTGCATTATCTTCAAATATTACTTCTTCCTCATTTTCTCTTTTCCATTCTTCTGGTAGTATAATTACATATATATTAGGCTTTTGTCATCATGTTCCTTATGTCATTTACATTCTTTTATTTATTTCCATCCTTTTACATCCATCTTTTCATGTTAGTCCAGATATTTTCTTCTGACTTTTATTCCAGTTCACTAATTGTCTCCTCAGATATATCTAATCTTCTGTTAAGTTTTTAACTGTATTTGTTATATTTTCAGTTAAAATTTCCATTTAATTTTTTTCTAGTTTTCAGTTTTCTGCAGTATTCTCTATCATGTTCAATATCTTAATCACATAAATAGCAATTACTTTAAAGTCTATGTTTGATAATGCCAATATTTAAATCTCTTGTGGTTCTATTCCTATTGTCTTTGTTTCCTTGTCTGTTATTTTTATCCTTTTGTATGCTTTCTTATTTTTTTATTGACTGTTAGACATTGTGAAAAAAATTAGATATAATATGGGTCTCTGTTTGATATGACATTTCTCTAGAGAGAATTTGACTCTTCTTGCTGGCAGTTAGCACTGATTCAAATGACACCAACCCAGAGGGTTTGAAGCTCAGCTTTAATATGTACATAGGTATTTCTATTTTTGTTTCATTTTTACTGCTCGCTTTTCAGGGTTCTCAATTGAAAGCCAGGGTTTTTTTTTCATTTTTTTTTTTAACTGAGGTCATATTGGTTTAT
This sequence comes from Equus przewalskii, assembly GCF_037783145.1. Lineage (NCBI taxonomy): Eukaryota > Metazoa > Chordata > Mammalia > Perissodactyla > Equidae > Equus > Equus przewalskii. The sequence continues at coordinate 58,919,147 of NC_091837.1, forward strand.
AACATTGTGTAACTTCAGGTGTACATTATTATATATCAGTTCCTGTATAGACTGCATCGTGCTCACTACCAATAGTCTAGTTTTTATCCAGCACCATACATATGTGTCCCTTTACCCGTTTTGTCCACCCCCTCTACCCCCTTCCCCTCTGGTAACCACTAATCTGTTCTCTTTATCCATGTATTTGTTTATCTTCCACACATGAATGAAATCCTACAGTGTTTGTCTTTCTATGTCTGGCTTATTTCACTTAACTAATACCCTCAGAGTCCATCCATGTTGTTGCAAGTGGAATGATTTTGTCTTTTTTTATGTGAAAGCCTGGAGTTTGTGACAGGACCTCTCTTGGCAGCCTCTGAAATCCAAATTTTGTTTCCAGCCCTGTGAGACTACTTAAAGCCTTTCTCAGCTTCTCAGCCAGCACTTCCTAATTTAGAACTTCTTGAATAGAAAAGTGACAACTAATGTCAAGCTATCTTTTCTTGTTTACCTTTTATCTAGAAGATTGGCTACTTCATGTCATCACTGCCTTAGTAACACTTTAATGCCTTCAAACAGATTTTAAAACATTTTTTGTCCTCGTAGTTATTTATGAGGGAAAGTTGATTGTAACAAAGTAATCCACAATGGATTCTGCCCAATCTTTTTGAGAATTTAGAGATACCAGACCCTGAAGAAATTCTATAGAGTACTTAATCAACAAATTGTAGAAAGGTTGTTGGTGCCTTTCTCCTGCTATAATTCATTTTTATGCCTTGGCAAGGCATCTGCCCCCTACTTGGTTCCCTTACTCTCCAAGGATCATTTAATACAATGGCAGATCTGAACACTTAAATTTTAATTACATTATTTCAGTTTGGTTTGTTGGTGTTTTGATCTGTGGTAGGCCTTTCTTTTTTCTTTATTTTTTACTATCTCCCCATATAAACTTCTTGTCTTAATTCCTTCAGATACTGTATAATCTATACTGGTCATTTCCTATATTAGGTGGACATGAAAAATGTAAAGTGAAACTTCTTTAACATAACACTTATACCATTTTTACTACTAACATTTTGGCTTCATCTGTTCCCCATCATTCTGTCCTCCATGCTCTGGAGTACTTAGAGTTCAGTTCATATATTCACACACATGTTCATTTTCACAATCTCTGTTGTTCTTCTCATATTTCCCCCTGCCTGAAATTTCCTACCCTCCACACACTACACACTCTCACACATACCTTTATCACTAATAAACTTCAGTCTTTCTTCCAAAATTTAGTTTAACTATCTCCTCTACTGTGAAACCTTCCCTACTTTCCCTCCCCTGACTAAAGGCAAAACTAATTTCCCTAATGCTCCTCAACTCATTGCACATAAGTCTTAATAGACCTTGTCACATAAAAATATTTCCCCCCTTAGCCAAAATTTGAGGGCCATTAAGGTTGAGACTCTGTTCTATTAAGCTTTGTATTCCTGGCAGCTAGCACAGTATCTGGCAGATACTTCCAGATCCCCATCCTGCCGGCTCACACCAAGGTAGCAGCCTATACCTTTGAGTAAAATTATACAGTAAATGGATAATAATACTTAATGTGTTTATGCATATTATTTTGTTTGTATATACTCTTCCTTTCTGCCGTTAGACAAATATACAAGATTTGGCTTTTAAATACAGAAGTTTTGTTCATTTCTGTGTATCTTTAATTTAATGACTTTAAGAAAAATCATGTCTCCCCAAATGTCTAGCATCCTAACTCTTTCTTCTCATGTTTAGCACCAGAGCAGCATCCAAAATAGTTATGGGACTGTGTTTTTTGGGGAGTATCTTTTTGCACATTGGATGACACCATTAGCTAAAAAAAGATTTGGGGGAAATCACAATTAACTTTACATTTTTGAATGCCCTGTTTGTCTAAAATTCCCATCAAATCTTCCCTCTGAACTTAATGCCTCTCGCAAAATATGCCAGCCATAGGTGCTGGCCTGGTGGCATAGTGGTTAATTTCACACACTCTGCTTCATTGGCCTGGGGTTCACGGGTTTGGATCCCAGGCATGGACCTACACACTGCTCATCAACCCATGCTGTGGCAGCATCCCACATACAAAAGAGAGGAAGATTGGCACAGATGTTAGTTCAGGGCCTATCTTCCTCACCAGGAAAAAAAAAAAAAAAAGCCAGCCTTGTTTATGAGTCACTTACGTTAAGGTTGATTTTTTTCTTTAATAACTCAAAATAGGAATCCTGTGGCAGTTGCCTTTTGTTCAGTTACTGCGTCTTACAACCTGTTTGCCTATCCCTACTCTAGGTTGATATAGCACACGTGTTTTGTAGTTTTTCCAGTATAGTGTTTTGTTTTAAAACTTTTCATGGGACATTTTAGAAAATAATATAATGATCTGCTTTAAGTTTAAATTCTCATCTCAAAAGTAAAAAATACCATTGTAATTTACTGTTTCACAGATCCAAACTAAATAGGCATGTAGATCCCTATTTTTGTTGTTGTTGTTTTGCTGAGGAAGATTAGCCCTGAGTTAACATCCATTGCCAACCCTACTCTCCTTTTGCTTGAGGAATATTGTCCCTGAGGTAACATGTGTGCCAATCTTCCTTCAGTTTATATGTGAGTCACCACCACAGCCTGACTGATGAATAGTGTAGGTCTGAGCCCAGATCTGAACACATGGACCCGGGCTGCTGAAGCAGAGTGCCGCACTTAATCACTATGCTGTGGGGCCAGCCCCTCTAGATTCCTGTTTTTATTGTCTCTGTGTAGTGAAAGACATAGTGGGAATTATTCCTATATTTATAGAATTTTTTATCAAGCTTTAAACACTCTGATTGAGAAAAGGTACTTATAGAAAAAGTAAGTGCCTCCTTCAGAAGCACACTACATTTTAAGATACATTACTATCAAGTTCCTTAGGATACAAGTTAGGCCATTTAGCTGTTGCTGCTCCTGCTTCTTACTTCTTGGTTCATTCAACAAATATTCATTAATTTAAGTATCTTTTATCTATAAAGACCAGTGTCATTGAAATAGGAAGTTGAAGTAGCATTGCGTCTCTCCTTAAGTTCCATACAGTATACTGAAGAGGGGCCAAACTGTATGCAAAAAGAATTATCTATTGGACACCTACTATCTCTCATTGAGACATAGCAGTGAACAAAATTAATGGTATCTTTTGAGGTTTTTGCCTTCAAAGAGTTTGCAGTTTCCATAAGAAGTGTAAATACTTACACATTACAAGGAAACAGAGATGTGAAAACAGGTAACACTTAACTATGATGGAGCAGTTTGAAATATGTACAACAATAAAGAAATGAATAAAGTACTCCTGGGGTTCCTTCTGGGAAAGGCACAACTAATCTGAGCTGGGGGGATGGGAAAACCACAATAGAAGGAAGTGGTATTAAGCCAGTCTTGAAACATGAATAGAATTTCGAAGGATAGGAAAATGAGTTAGGGCCTTCGAGAATGAGGAAATTTCATCACTCATTTACTTTTTACTAATTTCCAAATGAAATCTCTTCTCTTGGTTTTTTGCTGTAAACTAAACTAGCTAATAAACAATGTCCTAATTTTTTAAAAGTCCCCAAGGAAGGGCTAGCGCCCTCTCAGAGTCACTGCCTTAAATCTCTTTGAATCGGTTGTTCCTGGGCTTTCAGAAATGCTTCTCATTAGTTCTCTTCAGCAGCCCTGGTTCTGCAGCCACTTCCAGGGGGAAACATGAATATAGGAGACTCTAATCTTTAGTGAAACTGCTGTGATTCACTTTGGGAAATCTTGGTGTCATAAACAACATCCTGGTTTTCCTTCCCTCCTATTTCTGTACAAGTTGATTATGGGTTATACTTATTAGTACTTCTGAAATGCTCTTTTTCAGGAGTTTTTTCACTTACTAATCTCAAAATTACAACACAAATAGTTTTTCCCCGCAGCCAACAACATAAATGCATTCTAAACTCGGACCTCACCTTCAGAGACAGTTGGTCACAGTCAAGTAGCGTTAATTTTATGTTTTCCAGAAATTGTCTTAAAAATTCTTTATTAAAACTTTCCTTTATTTGACACAAGCTAGTCTGGTTTGCTTCTTTTAAAAAGAACTGCATTGAAACATCTGCTTACATGCAGTTCTTGTTTCCATTGTTGAGCCTTATTGTTACTGGAGGGATGGGTGAGAGGACAGTCAACAGACAATGGGAGTTTATTTGGAACCCCAGGATATGCTCGGTAAATGTAATGCCAAGAGGGTGGCACAAGAAAATTCATGTATACTCTTAGGGATCATTTTCTTGTGCAGCATCCTTAACTAAATCTAAGTACCAGTTGGCTTCATTGTTCACTATGTTTTGTTTTCATTTTGTACCAGTGAAGATTGTCTTCACCACTTCTAACTTATCTGTCTCATTTTCTCTTCAACCTTCTTTCTGATGTTCATTAAATGATTAAAAGTAGTCTTATGCATCTGTTTCCTCTTACAGACTTAGAAAATATGTATAAAGCTCATTTTTCTTTTTTCACTTTTAGCAATTATGATCATATATATGAAAGCAATCTGAATCAGAACATGGTTATGTATTTCACTGGTGAATGGTTGTCCCTTTTAAATCCCATCAAAATATTTAGGACTGTCCTCACAACTATACGTTTTATTCAGTCTTCATTTGTATCTCTTTCAGATTTAACTACCAGATAGATAAATTAAGATGTTGATTTAAATTCTTCATTGTGTGAGTCACATAAGGCATTGATGTTAAAACACAGAATTTGCTAGGGAAAATAGAATCAAGGGACATTCACTAATTTTGCAGTAGTTCTGTTAGTTGATAGTTGAACATTTACTAATTGATATAATTTCTCATCTAACCCTCTTCTTTTCTCTCATTTTCTTGGAGTATGCCAACCTACTCCCTGGGTTTTTCAGCAGTTAAAGATAGCATAAACTATCTTTAGTGAAGATAAAGAGATAAGAGAGATAAAGAGGTCATCAAACCCAATCCCTTATTTTACAAATGTCTAAACTGCCCAAGAGAGAGGTAAAGTGACTTGCCAAAAATAACAGAACTCCTAAGTAGCAGGACTGGAATTCTAATCAAGGTATTTTGACATCAACTCAAGTATACTTTCAATTATTCTGTGCTCTCTATTCATTTTTACAGCAAATCAACAAATTCCATCTTTCAGGAAATGTAGTAATGGTTAAAGAATATGAGGTTTAACCTTTTCTGATTCTGGTAGTTACTGTTAAAAATTTTGGCAGGCCTATGTTGTACATATCCTAAGAGTTGCTATGGCATTTAGTATCTGTTGCTAGTATTCTGTCATTTATACGTTATTGTGTGCCTTTATTCTTTTAAATTTCATAATTATTGACTTTAATGTCTTTTAGATTCAATATTCCTAAGTTGTGCTGCAGTCCCTATGGGAACTAGAATAAGTTATTAGAGCCTTGCAAATGCGTTTGACTGCTGCATCCTGTTATTTTTCTCTTCCATTGATGGCCCACAGCTTCAGCTGCTGAGCAGTGGAGAAGCTTAAACCTCTAGGGCCCATTAGATTTAACTTGTTTACTGCATTGATATCTATATGTTAAATGACAAGAGAGTTCAGGTTATTGAATAATTTAAAATTCAGCTCTAATTGGTGTCATATGACCTGGAAAAGGCCATGGAAGATGCCAGGAGCATGCTGTGAATTTCTTATAAATAATTCATAAATTAGATGATTCATTTGCCTGGATGTCTTGCTAAATGCAAAAGTTTGTAAGTTATAACTGATAATATAACACCTGTAAGTATTTAGTTCATAACGCTGGAAGGTAATCTACCTTGATGATCTTCTAGCAAAATCTGCCACTATAGGAGAGTTAATTGCACTAGGGAGAATGAGCATTTATTTGGGATGAGACTTTGGCAAACCATACAGTGCAGCTGTTATATTACATGGCTTCTGTCAGCTTGACAACTGGTCCATGTAAGCCCAACTAAAAGCGCAGCATGTCATTCTGTGCCTTAGTTCACATTAACTCCAAATGTTCTAGGTAATGCAATGATTTGCCTTACACACGGTAGCTTAGGTTTAGAAATGTTTATCTAGGTTTTGAATTTCTGACTTCGTAATAAAATAAAGAGTGCAGGGGGAAATTTTGAAGTTACAAAATTGAGGTTTTCATTCATATAAGGCTATCAGTGGGAATATGAGGATTGTTAATAGGGTGCTTGCCAGGATAGTAAATTATTATTTACCGTCAGAGAAATGAATACCAATAAGACTTGTTGGTACTATTGACTAATCCTGTGGTTAACAACTCATAAATTCATTGTAAGTAATCACTTCCTAATCATGCAAAGTAAATAACAACCTATTGCAAGAAATAATTGCTGCAGTTTAGTTCACCTCTCTCCTTATGGCTTATAGCAGAGAGATTCGCTAGGTCTGTAAAAATGATTTTCAGAAAGTTATAAAACATCACTGTTTACTTGTTAATACTATTTCACCAAGAAATACTGCAATTGTTATTTTTCCAACATGTGAGAACACAGGAAAACTCTGATTACCGTAGGAATAGTATATGATTTTGTGTGTGTTCAGGTATGTGCTTATACACCTATGTGTGTGTGCATACATGTATACAAGATCATATCATACATGTTTACAATATAAACATCTTTATTTTCTATGAAATCTTTACAAATATCTGTCATATTTTAAAAATGTATCTTAAAGATTGGGAAAACCTTCTTCCAACTCAGAAATTTACTAACTTTCAGCATGACAAAACTCCTTGTGTCCAGGCTAAGTCTCTCACACTTTTTTAAACCTTATACTTTTCTCATTGGTGTTTTTTTTACCTAGTCATTAGCCTGTGTCTACCCAAGTTAAAAGACATTAGTTCCAACTGTCATGAGCCAAAAATGCCTACATTCTCATCTTTCTTTTGTGCTGTGTATCCCATAGCATGCCTTGTCAAAGACTTTATTGGCTTCATTTCTGCCACTTTTAGAGGCTCAAGATGTAGCCAAAGATTGTAGTACCTTTTGTATAAGACAAATCCTAATATGCTACCATCTTGAATGCAACTTTTTTATTTGTTGTAATCCGTTAATCATTTTCTGTCTAAACTTTTTTTTTAATTTACACAATTTGTTTTTCCTGCCCAAGTATATTCTTTTGCGTGCTTTTCTGGTAAATATCAGTCTGTTCATTTCTGATTAAGCAGTCCATCCTACTCATTTTCATCACACAGAAAATGTGTAAAGAGATAGCACGTTGCAAATCATATTGTTCAATTCACTTATTGGGTTTTGAACATATCTTAGCATATTCATAGAATCTTTTAATTGAAAGAGCACTCAGTGTAATCATCAAGTTCAGTTGGCAGACTCTGGCAGGCCAATCCAGCCCACTGCATGGTTTTATACAAGTCATGAGCTAAGAATGGTTTTTAACTTTTTTTTTTTTAGGGAAGATTAACCCTGAGCTAACATCTGCTGCCAATCCTCCTCTTTTTGCTGAGGAAGGCTGGCCCTGAGCCAACATCCATGCCCATCTTCCTCCACTTTACATGCGGGACACCTACCGCAGCATGGCCTGTCAAGCAGTGCCATGTCCACACTTGGGATCCAAACTGGCGAGCACCAGGCCGCCAAAGCGGAATGTGCACACTTAACCGCTGCACCACCGGGCTGGCCCCGGTTTTTAACTTTTTAAATGGTTGGGGAAAAAAATGAACATTTTTTGATATAGGAAAATTACATTAAATTCAAATTCCAGTGTCCATAAGTAAGATTTTACTGGAATAGTCATTCATTTATGTATTATCTCTTGCTTTCACACTACAAAGGCAGAACTGACTGGTTATGACAAAGACTGTATGGACTACAAAGTCTAAAATGTTTGTTGTCTCGCCCTTTACAGAAAAAGTTTGCTGAGCCCTGCTATATAGCTATGAAAATAAACAAATTATAGCCACATATGGCACCATAGATGAACTTCACAAATCTAATGTTGGGTGAAAGAAGTCAGACACAAAAGAATGTATATGATATGATTCCATTTATACTTTAAAAATAAACAGGTAAAACTGAACTCTAATATGGCTATTTAAGCAGGGAAGTATTAAAACAAAGATATTTTTCCCATACAAGTCAAGATAGTATTCCCTTTGGCAGGAGAGGTACAGGGTTGTGGTGGTGCGGGGCCATCAAGGGTCTTCTGTGTATAGGCAGTAGTCTCTTTCTTGGATGGTGATTAGAGGGGCATTGCCTTGTGATTATTCACTAAGCTGATCACGTGTGTTTTGTGCACTTTTCTATGTTTATTATATTTCAAATTAAAGAAGTTTTTAAAAAAAAGCTACAGCATGGAATAGTGGAAGACTAAGGATTTGGAGTGAAACATATTCCTATGTCTCACAGAAAGTGTTGAGGTGGCCCTAAGAAAGTTGTGTTAATTCATTGAACTTCATTTGCTCATTTGTAAAGTGGTAATTTTACAGAGTTGTTAAGAATTATAGGTCAAATATAAAAAATTTAGCATAATGTATAGTGAGTTAAGAATAGCCAAAGTGGCAAAGTGTTCTGGGATCATGTTCTACATTCAGTGGTTAATGAAGGTGACCATTTAGAGCCACATTCTCTTATCTGAAATAATTTGCATAAAAATGTCTTCCCTGAGCTTCATTTTTCATTTCTCATCTTTAGTCCTTTAAAAATTATTTCTAATTATTTAAAGGTATTAGTTTCAAGAAGAACGTCACAAAAGAAAATATCCAAAGGACCAACAAGCATATGTTCATTAATATCATTACATATCAGGGAAATGCAAAATAAAACCACAATGAGATTTTCACTACACACACAATGGGTTGGCTAAAAATAAGAACACCTACCCTTCCAGGTGTTAGTGTGAATATGAGGCAACTGGGAGTCTCTTACTTTGCTAAGGGGGATATAAAACAGAATGACCACTTAGGAAAACTTACTGACAGTTTCTAATAAAATAAAACATATACCTACCCTGTGCTCAAGAGAAATAAATGCATATGTCTAAAAAAGACTCGTATAAGAATATTCATAGCAGCTTTATTCACAATAGCCCTAAACTGAAATCAACCTAATCCAATAAAAGAATATAAACAAATTTTGCTATATTCATACAATGAAATAATATGCAGCAATAAAAAAAGAATGAACTATTGATACATGCAACGTAGAAGCAGCTCAAAAATTGTGTTGAGCTTAAGAAGCCAGGCACAAAAGTATGGCATACTACATGATTCCATTTATGTGAAGTTCACCATAGGCAAAACTAGTCTATGGTCATAAAAGTCGGAATAATGGTTACCCCTGGGAGTGTAAGGAGTGGTATTGACCCGAAAGGGCACAAGGGAACTTTCTGTGGTAATGGAAATGTTCTGTAACTTGATCTGGAAAGTGATTACATGGGTATATATGCAAATATAAAAATTTATTTAAGATCTGTGTATTTTATTTTTTATAAATTGTACTTCCATTTTAAAAAAATCTACTGTCTTCTAAGTTAACGTTATATATCTGAAAAATTCATATCAAACTCATATGCGAGAGACAGCAGTTACCGATTTGCTGTTAGTGTAAGCCTCAGTTAAGAGAAGTTTATTTGTAAATATCACATAGAAAGCATGGAGCAGCTCCAGGAAGAAAAACACATCTGTTTCATTCAGGCTCATTGTGACTTCCATGTGTCCCAAAGGCAATATTTGTCTTAACTTCACTAATAAAATAACTTAATTTCTATATTCAGATTCTAACAGAGTTTTCTCTCTCTCCTCTCTTCCTCTTCCTTAGTTAACATATGATTTGGCCTAATCATGGATCCTAATTTTCTTTTCTTTAGTTACAGACTCATAACCCAGCTTGAATTTTTCTACTAAGCTGATACAGTCAGCCCATAGTTATTGCGAATGTACTGTGTGCAAGCCCCAGTGCTATACATATAGAGAAGTAAATATAGCCCCTGCCTTCAGAAATTGTGAAAACAGAGAAGTCAGTGTTAAGAATAGTAGTAACAACAACAATGGGAAACTTTTCTTGAATACGAACTGTATATTAAGCACTATCCAAAGCACTTTATATGGATTATCTCATCTAATCATTGCAACAACCCTAAGAGACTGTGCAAGATGTTAGTGTAAGACTGACATCTTTGTATGAAGGAGAAAGATGAAGAACCTCTCTGTTATCTTAAGCAGTTCAACTCTGTCTCAACTTGCAAACCTCACTGTAGCAAAATAGAGGTAGATAACTGAACTCATTCTCTTTAGAAAACAATGTAGAGATAATCTGTTGTAACTGAACCTGCTCCTTAGGGATCTCACCCAACCAACCAAGCCCCCCACTCCCCCCCACCCCCCGCACACACACACACATGCATACACCACAGTGTTCTCCTTCAAAGAAGTTTGGGTAAATATAAGGGATTTTTTTTTCCTTTTTGTAAATAAGTACCCTTATAAATTGGCACCCTTGGTAATTGTCCATCTGTCTCACCATCACGTTCAATTTTGATCTAGCTGCTGTTTTTAATCCCTGTTTTACTGTTGAGGAATCTGAGGATCAGGCAAGTTGAGTAATATGCTATATTTAGTTTTTTATTGCTGTGTAACAAATTACTACAAACTTAACAGTTTAAAACAACACACATCTATTATCTCAGTTTCTGTGGGTGGTCATGAGTCAAGCACAGCTTCTTTAGGTCCTTTGCTCAGGGTCTTAGAAGGCTGCAATCAAGATGTCACTTGGGCTACATTCTAATTTGGAGCTCTAGGTCCTCTTCCAAGCTCACGTGCTTGTTGGCAGAGTTTAGTTCTGTGTGATAGATGTCTCATTTTCTTGCTAGCTGTTGGCTGAAAACTGCCTTCTCCTCCAGAGGTCGTTGCCACATGACCCCTTCTATTGGCCCGCCCACAATGTGGTAGCTTATCTCTTCAACGCCAGCAAGAGAATCTCTGACCATGGGGAGGGCACCAGACCCTCTTTTAAAGTGCTTGTTTAATTAGGTCTAGCCCACTCAAGATAATCTCCCTTTTTATTTTATTCAGATTCAGCTGATTAGGAGCCTTAGTCACATCTGTAAAGTCCCTTTTGCCACATAGTGTAACATAATCACACAGGTGATATCTCGTCATATTTGCAAGCCCTACCCACGCTCAAAGGGAGGAGATAATACAGGGTGGGTACACTAAGAAGATGGGAATCTTGGGGACCATATTAGAATTCTACCTACCAACAGCAGATAATTACCCAGCAGGTAATTGACAAAGGAGTGTTTTCTGAACAAAGCATGCATCAAAATCATTACGTTGTACTGCTTCTCAAAAACATAAAAAGTTAACTACCAAAAAAAATTTTAGAAATATTCCAAATACCTGACATTTGTGAATAATTTAATAATGAATGCTATTAACGTAAGGGTAGCTATATTAATACCTAAAAATGTACATATGTAAATAATGTTAAGGAACAAAAATGAAAAGATGAAATAATACATACATGCTGTCTATTATGTTAATAATACATGGATTAGAAAATATATAATGATATAGAATAGTCAGTTTAAGTTTCTGAATCTTTAAAAAAATTTATCTGTCATTTTCAAAGTGTAATAATTCTATAAAAAGATAGTTTAGTGTACAAAATAGCAGATGATAAATGTTAAGTATTTGTGTTGACAGTAAATGCTACAGAAGTTCAGAGTAGGGAGATTAATGTGGACTAGAGTTTCCCTTTAGGTGTAAAATAAGGTTAATTTTTTATGAGGTAGTTTATCATAAATTTTGCCCTAGGACTAGTTCGTTTTCTGTATCTTGTCATTCTGCTCAGTGTGCAGAATTGCATGTCTTCTTTGAAGAGGGCCAAGTCTTCTCACCAGATGTGGCTCATTCTCATTTAAATACAACTCCTTTACCTTGCTTTAGAAACTGACTTAAAATCTTAAGAATCACAGTAATAGCCCTGTTTTATCATAGGATAGGAAACATGGTGTTGCTGTATATCTCTGTTAGTTGACACTTTTTACAAGACAGGTCATCATTTTCAACCCTTGCAAAGTTAACTAGTGGGAATTTTTTCCCCTTCTGCTAGAGATCTGAATAATAGATAACCATCTCAACTCCTTATCAATTAGTTCTTATTTAAAAAGAAATTGTGGTAGACTGAATAGTGGCCTCCCAAATATGTCCATGTCCTAATTCCTGGAACCTATGATTGTCACTTTGTGTGGCAGAAGGGACTTTGTATGACAAGAAACTTTACAGATGTGATTAAGGATCTTCAGATGAGGAAATTAGCCAGGATTACCTGAGTGAGTCTGATGTAATCAAAATGGTCTATATAAGAGGGACACAGAAGGAGTCAGATGGCACACAGACCGGCAGCTCTCAAAGTGTGGTCCCAAATTAGCAGCATCAGTGTCACCGGGAACTTGTTAAAAATGCACGTTCTCCAACTCTGCTCCAGACCTACTGAGTTGGAAACTCTGGGGATGAAGCCCAGCAGTTCATGTTTAACAAGCTTCCAGGTGATTCTGATAAATGCGAAAGTTTGAGAATCACTGATATAAACTAAGTTTTGTTCTCCCTGATACAACAGGCTTGAGGCTAAAATGCTGGCACAGCTCGCCGTATTGGCCTGTCAAAGGTAATTTGCAACTGCTTCTTTTCTGCCTGAGTTCTATCAGACTGTAATCATTTGAACAGCTTAATTGAAAAATCACTTATGTTTATAGCTGAAATTAAATATGTTTTGTATTTAAATAACCACTTTTGATTAGAATCATATTTTGTTGAAAGTGGTTGGTTTTATCTCTGTGCTGTAAAGATATTTACAAAAACTCATCAAATTTCTAGCAGTAACTAACATCCTGTTCAATATAAGGTGATGTGTTTTACATCAAATCTCATGCTGCGTGATGACCAATCAAAGGGTATTTAAGGTGGCTGAAAGGATTTCTTGGCTTAGTATTCAAAATTAACCATTTTAAGACATTAACCTTTAATGTTTTTGTCTCTTCTCAAAGTTGATTTTATGTAACTCTCATTATTTGCAGCCCCTGCAAATCTTGCTTAAGCAGCAAGTAGCAACACTTTCTTTTTCTCCTCCTTATGGATTTACTGAAATGTAGATTGTTTGAAAATGGGTTTAGCTTTGTGGCACATGGCTGTTTAGCTGTGTGAATTCTATCATTTCTTGTTTAAGAAAACCAAACCACAGCTTTGTCTTGCTAAAATATGTCTTTGATTTCTGAAAAGCCAAAAGAAATAACTCTTTCTATTGAGCTCTTATTTGACAAGTGATCTTGTGGTTCCTTTTAGGTGTCCAATAGGAAAAGCGCTCTCCAGTCTTCGTCCACAGAACTGGATGGTTCCTACTTGAGTGTAGCCAAACCACAGACCTACCATCAAACCAAGCAAAGACCGAAGTCTGCAAACCAGGATCCAGCTTCAGAATCCCCTGTGAAGTTTAGGAATAATTCTTTGAAACCAGCAGCCCTTCATTATCCCACAGAGGATCCAGACAGGGCACAATCAGAGACCAGAACATGTAATCATGGATCCTCAGGGAGAAAACTAGTCGATGCAGTCTCTACAGAGAAAGCTCTACCAGAGAAATTGAATATGAAGGAATACCAACACCTTAAGCCTACTCTGTCTACTCAGTGTTGCGGTCATAGACTTTCTGAAAATGCAGATCATGTTCATGGTAGCCATCCTACAAACATGGCCCCTCAATATCCCAAGACACGTCTGGAATCATGCAGTTATTGTGGTCTTTCCTGGGCATCTCTGATGCATGGCCAAAGGGCACTGCATCCTAGTGAAACTGATATCAAAAAGCAACTGTCAGAAGATAGAAGGCAGCAACTTATGCTTCAGAAAATGGAGCTGGAAATTGAAAAGGAGCGCCTTCAGCATCTGCTGGCCCAGCAAGAGACAAAGCTTCTCCTAAAACAGCAGCAGCTTCATCAGTCTCGACTGGATTATAATTGGTGAGTTCTTCCTGTTCTTTCACCAATGTCTGTGGCTGGGAGAACACAGTATAAAATGATTGCTGTGTTGCTATAACAGATTTGTAGGAACAGAGGCTCCTCGGGATCTTGGCTTGCTCAAGATGCATACCAACTATGACTACTAAGTAAATTTCACTGTCTTCTTAGGAAGACTTGAAGAATTACCTTGTCTTCCAAAATGTTAGCTTAGAATATCTACTTCTGTGCAGTCCAGTGTAATTTTTGCTGGATTCCAAAGACAATATTTTTAAATGATACTACTATTACACAAATCCTTTGCTCTTTGATGTAGAGAATATTAGGCATTAAGTTAAAGCCTGAGATATCAGGATGTGAAATCAGATCGTGGGGAAGTGTGACTAGCTATCATCATCCCATATTTATGTATATCCACGATAATATAAAACGTAACAAATGATGGGAACCTTGTAAATTCAACGTTTTCTGGTCATGAAACATAACTTGTTCAATAACCAATTCTTATAAATTTACCCACATTTAAACTGTTCTTCCCTTAACAATTCTTCCCTAAGAAAAGTGTTTCAAAAACTAAAGTGCACTTTTTTTTTTTTTGAGGAAGGTTAGCCCTGAGCTAACTACTGCCAATCTTTCTCTTTTTTCTGAGGAAGACTGGCCCTGAGCTAACATCCATGCCCATCTTCCTCTATTTTATACGTGGGATGTCTGCCACAGCATGGCTTTTGCCAAGCGGTGCCATGTCCGCACCCGGGATTCTAACCAGTGAACCCCGGGCCTCCGAGAAGCGGAACGTGCAAACTTAACCGCTGCGCCACCAAGCCGGCCCTGAAGTGCACTTTTGATATTATAGTGTTCAGCATCGTTTTACATGCAAGTCATAAAGTTTATCTTAATTTATTCAAGCAAAAATAGTAATAAATCAGACACAATTGTGTTTGAAACATAAAATATGGTATTTATGTCTTTTAAAAAAAGTAAATTTCAAGTTTTCATAGGAAGGTGCTTATATATATATATCCCTACCATTTCCTCCTTTGTCAAACATACCATTTCCCTTTCGTACTCATTCTTATTAGACACACACATCCTTTACAGACAGACTTAATACTACTGTTATTTTCTTTTACTTCTTGGAGTTAATTTTCTTTCACTTACAGACTCTGCCTAATATTTTTTAGATTCTAATTTCTTTTTTTTTTTAGATTTTATTTTTTTTTCCTTTTTCTCCCTAAATCCCCCCAGTACATAGATATATATTATTCGTTGTGGGTCCTTCTAGTTGTGGCATGTGGAACGCCGCCTCAGCTTGGTCTGATGAGCAGTGCCATGTCCGCGCCTAGGATTCAAACCAACGAAACACTGGGCCACCTGCAGCGGAGCGTGCAAACTTAACCACTCGAGCACGGGGCCAGCCCCATAGATTCTAATTTCTTTGAAAGCTCTTGAAATTTTTACTTTTGTTGCCTGAGCTTGCCAAGACCAATGTCAAGGAGCTTTCCCCCTGTGTTTTCTTCTGGTAGTTTTACATTTTCAGATTTTACACTTAAGTCTTTAATCCATTTCGAGTTAATTTTTGTGAGTGGTGTAAAATAGTGGTCCAATTCCATTCTTTTGCATATAGATACCCAGTTTTTCCAATCATTATTGAAGAGACTGTCCTTTCCCCATTGAGTATTCTCTTTTCTTTCTTTCTTTCCTTTTTTTTTGAGGAAGATTAGCCCTGAGCTAACATCTGCTACCAATCCTCCTCTTTTTGCTGAGGAAGGCTGGCCCTGAGCTAACATCTGTGCCCATCTTCCTCTACTTTATATGTGGGACGCCTGCCACAGCATAGCTTGACAAGCAGTGCACAGGTCTGCACCCGGGATCCAAACCAGCAAACCCTGGGCTGCCAAAGCGGAACATGCGAACCTAACCACTGCGCCACCGGGCCAGCCCCACCATTGTGTATTCTTGATTCCCTTGTCAAATATTGGTTGACTATACATGCATGGTTTTATTTCTGGGTTTTCTGTTCTGTTCCTTTGGTCTTTGTGTCTGTTTTTATGCCAGTACTCTTTTGATCACTATTTGATTAGGAAGTGCGATGCCTCTAGATTTGTTCTTTTTTCTCAAAATTGCATTAGCTATTTAGAGTCTTTTGTGGTTCCATGCGAATTTTAGGATTGTGTGAAAAATGCCAACAAAATATTGATAAGGATTGCACTGAATCTGTAGATCACTTTTGGTAGTATGAACATTTTAACAATATTAATTTTTTCATTCCATGAACATGAAATATCTTTTCATTTATTTGTATCTTCTTCAATTTCTTTCAACAGTGTCTTATAGTTTTTAGTGTACAGATCTTTCACCTCCTTGGTTAAATTTATTCCTGAGTATTTTATTGTTTTTGATGCTATTGTAAGTGGATTGTTATCTTAATTTCTTTTTCAGAGTTCATTATTAGTGTATAGAAATGCAACTGATTTTTGTATGGTTATTTTGCATCCTGCAATTTTAGTGAATTCATTTATTAATTCTAACAGTATTTTGGTGGCATCTTTAGGGTTTTCTATACATAAGATTGTGTCATCTGTAAACAGAGACAATTTTACTTCTTTCCTTCCAATTGGGATACCTTTTATTTCTTTAGCTTGCCTAACTCCTCTGGCTAGTACATCTCGTATTATACTGAATGGAAGTGGCAAGAGTGGGCATCCTTCTCTTATTCCTGATCTTAAAGGAAAAGCTTTTAGCCTTTCACCATTGAGTAGGATGTTAGCAGTGGGCTAGTCATATATGGCCTTTATCATATTGAGTTATGTTCTTTCTATACCCAGTTTCTTGAGAGTTTTTATCCTAACCCCCAAGAAAGGAGATGCCGAGGAGTGCAGTGGCTATAGGACCATTGCTCTAATTTCCTATGCAAGTAAAGTGATGCTCAAGGTGCTGCAACAAAGGCTTTTACCTTACATGGAGCAAGCAATGTCTCATGTCTAAGCTGGATTTTGAAAAGGCAGAGACACACGAGATCAAATTGCGATTATTTATTGCCTACTGGAGCACTCCAAAGAATTTCGGAAGAAGTTTAGTCCGTGTTTTACAGACTACAGCAAAGCCTTTGAATGCATGCATCATCAAAAGCTGTGGGCTGCTCTAAAAGAAATGGTCACGCCTTAGCACCTGATTGTCTTGATGCATAACCTGTCTTGTGGACAAGAAGCCACTGTTGGTACAGAATATGGAAGGAAAGAATGGTTTCCTATAAGCAAAGGAGTCAGGCAAGGGTGCATTTTATCCTTCTCTGTTTACTGTGTACACAGAACATATCATATGAAAAAAACTGGGCTAGACTCAGATGTAGGAGTGAAAATTGGTGGAAGAAATATTAACAATCTAAGATATGCAGATGATACCATCTTACTGGCAGAAAGCAGCAGTAACTTGAAACAACTTCTGACAAAAGTGAAAGAAGAAAGTGCCCAAGCAGGGCTGCATTTGAACATCAAGAAGACAAAAATCATGACTACAGAAGAGCTACACAACTTTAACGTAGACAATGAAGACATTGAAATTGCTAAAGATTTTATTTACCTGTCATCAATTTAAATGGAGACTGCAGCCAAGAAATCAAGAAAAAACAGACTTGGAAGGGCAGCAATGAAAAAATTAGGAAAGATCATCAAGTGTAAGAAAGTGTCGCTAAAGATCATGGCCAAGATTATCCACACCCTCTTATTCCCAATTACTGTGTATGGGTGCGAAAGCTGGACAGTGAAGAAGGCTGATTCATTGAAATATGGCATTAGAGGAGAGCTCCACAGAAACCCTGGATTGCCAAAAAGATGAGCAAGTGGATCTTAGAGCAAATTAAGTCTGAAATATCACTGGAGGCAAAAATGATAAAACTGAGGCTGTCCTGCTTTGGGCACATCATGAGAAGGCAGGATTCTTTGGAAAAGATAATAATGCTGGGAAAAGTAGAAGGAAGCGGGAAAAGAAGACCAAATATGAGATGGATTGACTCTATAGAGGAAGCCGTAGGAATGAGTCTACAGAAGCTCAGTAGGACTGTTGAGTATAGGACATTGTAGACATTACTCATTTATAGCGTCACCAGGAGTCGGAGCCAACTTGATGGCTCATAACAGCAATGTTGGATGCATATATATTTACAACTGTTATAGCCTGGTGATGAATTGACCCCTTTATTATTATATAATGATTTTCTCTTTTTGCAATTTTTGATTTGTCTATTTTTTTTTAAAGATTTTCTTTTTCTTTTTTTTTTTTCTCCCAAATCCCCCAAGTACATAGTTGTGTATTTTTAGTTGTGGGTCCTTCTAGTTGTGGCATGTGGGATGCCACCTCAGCATGGCCTGATGAGCTGCGCCATGCCTGCGCCCAGGATTTGAACCAGCAAAACTCCAGGCCGCCAAAGCAGAGTGTGCAAACTTAACCACTCGGCCACGGGCCTGACCCCCTGATGTGTCTATTTTGTCTGATATAAGTATAGCTACTCCTGTTCTCTGCATTTACCTCCCTACCTGTGTGTCGCTACCAAATATTATTAAACTTTAAGTTCCTAGAAAGTGGTTAATCTACATACTTCTCTTTTTATATCACTGTACATAGTTAGTTGCAATTGTAAGAATGTCTTTTAACAATGATGGAAATGACAGTGCTGTTTTAACAATATTTTACTTCTTGATGGTTTTATCTCATAGTTAAAGAATATACTTGGATGGATTTCATTTCTAAAACTGAACCAGAGAACATTTCTAAAAAACTGAGAAAATGGGTAGTAAAGGTCACATATTTGATGCCAGTTATTAATTGCCACTGAAACTCCTAGTAGAAAAACTTCATGCTAATTTCTTTAACTGCCTTCCCTCCTCAGTACAGTAAGAGTGGGACTAAGTTAGCATTGACGGATACAATTTCTTCCTATTCCTTTAAGGAATTTTCCTGTGACCCTGAGAAAATATGTTGGTTAGTCAAATGTAGCCCCAGCTCTTTGAATTGTCAGTATGAGAAGTAGGTGCCTCCTGTGGATATGTTGGGCAGGGTCAGAGATAATTAGCGTTACTAGAATTCCCACTTAGACTCTGGTAATCAAAATACACTTGCTTAGCTGTGGTTAAAGAGAAGCTTTAAATTTCTAATTAGGAGCTTAAAGTTCTGAAGCATCTATAATGTTGAGTTTTTAAATGTTATTCCAACCAACTCAGTCTTCCCCACTTTTCTATAAATAAAGAAAATTTGAATTCCTGTGAAAGTGATTTGTGTTTATTTTTGTGTATTTAGGAAGTACTCATTTATTTTTGACAGATTGAATTTTAATTTGAAAATTATTGTTGAGAGTCTAGCTTGGAAGATTCTAATCTTCCAAGAGGTACCATTCAGTTTCTTAGCTGCTACGGGATTAGAAATTCTCTAAATTAATTAATTAATTTATGTATTTATTGTCTATATATATTTTATTGAGGTATAATTGACATATAACATTATTTTAGTTTCAGGTGTACAACATAATGATTCAATATTTGTATACATTGCAAAAAGATTATAACAACAGGCAAGTTAACATCTGTCACCATACATAATTCCAAAAAATATTTTTTTTCTTGCGGTGAGAACTTTCAACATCCACTCTCCTAGCTACTTTCAAGTGTGCAATAGAGTATGATTAACTACAGTCACCATGCTGTACGTTACATCCCCTTGACTTATTTTGTAACTGGAGATGTGTACCTTTTGACCATCTTACCCATTTTGCCTGTCCCCTACCCTCTGCCTCAGGCAACCATCAATTTGTTCTCTGTATCCATGAGCTCAAATTTTTGTTGGCTTTTGGTTTTTTTTGATTCCACATGTAAGTGAGATCGTTTGGTATTTTATCTTTTCTATTGGACTTATTTCATTTAGCATAATGCCCTCCAGGTTTATCCATGTTGTCCCAAATGGCAAGATTTCCTTCCTTTTTATGGCTGAATAATAGTTAATTGTGTGTACATGCCACCTTTTCTTTATCCATTCACACACCAATGAACATTTAGGTTGTTTCCATGTCTTAGCTATTGTAAATATTGCTCCAGTGAACATGGGGGTGCATATATCTTTTTTAATTAGTGTTTTCATTTTCTTTGGACAAATACCATAAGTGGAATTGCTGGGTCATATGGTAGTTCTATTTTTAGTTTTTTGAGGAACCTCCATACTGTTTTCCATAGTGGCTCCACCAATTTACATTCCCACCAATACTGCATAAGGGTACCCTTTTCTCACATCCTCACCAGCACTTGTTATTTTTTGTCTTTTTTATAATAGCCATTCTAACTGGTGTGAGGTGATATCTCATTGTAATTTTGATTTGCATTTCCCTGATGATTAGTGATGTTGAGCATCTTTTCATGTACCTGTTGGCCATCTGTATGTCTTCTTTGGAAAAATGTCTATTCAGATCCTATGCCCATTTATAAATCAGATTGTTTGGGGACTTTTTTGCTGTTGAGTTGTATGAGTTCCTTATATACTTTGGATATTAACCCCTTAACAGATAGATGATTTGCAAACATTTTCTCCCATTTGGTAGGTTGCCTTTTCATTTTGTTGATGGTTTCCTTTGTTATGCCAAAGCTCTTTAGTTTGATGTTTATTTTTAAAATAATGATGTTTATTTTTTAAACAAACATCCCCACTTGTTTATTTTTGCCTTTGTTGCTTTTGGTATCAGATCCAAAAAATCGTCATCAAGATGGATGTCAAGGAGCTTACTGCCTATATTTTCCTGTAGGAGTTGTATAATTTCAGGTCTTAGATCCAAGTCTTTAATCCATTTTGAGTTAATTTTTGTGTAATGTGTAAGATAGTGGTCTAGTTTCATTCTTTTGCATGTGGCTGTTCAGTTTTCCCAAAACCATTTATTGAAGAGACTGTCCTTTCCCCATTGTATATTCTTGGCTCCTTTATTGTAAATTAATTGACCGTACGTGCGTGGGTTTATTTCTGGACTCTCTGTTCTGTTCCATTCATCTATGTGTCTATTTTTATGCCAGTACCATACTGTTCTGATTACTATAGCTTGGTAATGTAATTTGAAACCAGGGAGCCTGATACCTCCAGTTTTGTTCTTCTTTCTCAATGTTGCTTTAGCTGTTCGGGCTCCTTTGTAGTTTCATACAAAGTTTAGGATTGTGTGTTCTATTTCTGTGTCAAATTTATTTTTACAGGTTAAGAACTCAAGCTGTATTTGAGTCAAGAGAACGGGTTGCTCATAAAGAGCTTACTAAACCCCAAGAGCCCAATCTGGATATGAATGGGAATGACTCTGGACCAAGGTAAACTTGAGCAGTGGGTGAAGACAAGAATAAGTAGGACACAGATATTAAGGATATATTTGGTATACATTTTTGGCTTCATATCAGTGAAACCAGTTTTCTGATGATATGAATAAATATGTTCACATTATAAAATTTTGAAAAATATAGAAAAGTGTAAAGAAGAACATAAAAATCATTCATACTCCTACCATTCAGAGACAATCCTTTGAACTCTTTTCCCCTTTCTACCTTTCTTTTATAATACTATAGTCTATATTGAGTAATAGGGATTATGCTTATACAGAATTTTATGTTTTGCTTCTTTATTGTATCTTATTTTCTGATGTCATTAAATATTTTATGAAACTTGGTATTAATTCAT
Source organism: Equus przewalskii (assembly GCF_037783145.1). Taxonomy (NCBI): domain Eukaryota; kingdom Metazoa; phylum Chordata; class Mammalia; order Perissodactyla; family Equidae; genus Equus; species Equus przewalskii. The sequence continues at coordinate 58,940,846 of NC_091837.1, forward strand.
TCAACAAATATTGTGTGACAGCTGTTACTCAATATTTATTAGCTTGTTATTGGCTAATATAAGATTTTACTATTATAAATTATGGCTTGAATAACATTTCTGTAAATAAATTTTTTGCTTTATCTCTGCCTATTTCCTTAGTATAGCTTCCTATAAGTGGAACCTACTAGCTCAAAGTATATATGAATACTTTTAAGATTGTTGATTCACACTGCCAAGTTGCTTTCCATAAAAGTTAAATCAATTTACACCTCCAAAGCCATGTTTGAGAATTCTCTTTCCATGAAATTTGAAGAAGTTTTGGCCATTATTTTTTTCAAATATACATTTTTTCCCTATTCTCTTTCTCTTCTCCTTTTGGGACTTTGTTTACATCTATATTAGACCTTTAGATATTGTTCCACAGGTCCCTGACTCTGCTAATTTTTTTAAATCTTTTTTTTTCTCTGTTCTTTATATTAGATAATTTCTATTGATTTATCCTCAATTTATCAACTCTTCTGTTATTTTCAATCTGCTGGTAAGACCATACGGTAATGTTTTAAAATTTCAGATAGTGAATTTTCCAGTTTCAGAATTTCCCTTTGGATCTTTGTGATAACTTCTATTTCTCTGCTGAAGTTTTCTATTTTATTCATTGTGAGCATATTATTTCTTTAAAATCCTTGTCTTCTAATTTTAACACCTGGGTCATCTTGGGATTTGTCTCCATTGATCAACTTTTCTTTTAAGTATAGGTCATGTTTTCCTATTCCTTTGTCTGGTAATTTTGGGTTGTTTCCTGGTCATTTGGAATGACTCTGGAATTCAGTTATATTTTCTGAACAATGTTAATTTTTTGTGTTAGCAGACAGTTAACTAGACTGAACTCAGGTTCCAACTTCTATCTCCCTGGAGTAAGTGGCAGTGATAAGCACTGTTGAGTTCTTTTGCTTTAGTTGGGATACTTGATTCTGCCTTTTCATGTGTAGTCCAAGGGTCAGCCAGAACTGGCACGATTATCACACAGAATTTGAGGCCTTCATTCTTTCAGCTGCTTTGGTCAGCCCAAATTCTGTCCTCTGGTTCATTAATCCTGCCCCTCAGCTAACAGCCGTTAGAAAAAAATGAGAACTCTCCCAATGCCACTCTCTTCTTTCCAGTGCTGATCCTCTTACAATTTCTACCTGGTTTTGGCCACTCTTCGGTGCATTTAGGTTTTTTTTTTTTTTCTCCTAGAGTTCATAGTTGCTATCTGTGGGAGGTTTTGTCCTATAGGAGCTACTCAGCTCGTATCAGGAGCAGAACCCAAGAATTCTCATTTCAGCATAATTTTGCCATTATTTAGTTAGTTAGTTAGGTTTTTGGGGGGGATTTCTTGGGGCTTTTTTTGCTGAGGAAGATTTGCCCTGAGCTAACATTTGCTGCCAATCTTCCTCTTTTTGTATGTGAGCCGCCAGCACAGCATGGCTACTGACAGGCAAGTGCTATAGGTCCACCTCCAGGAACTGAACCCAGGCTACTGAAGCAGAGCACATAGATCTTAACCACCAGGCAACCGGGGCTGGACCATAATTTATTTTTTTAATTGTGGTAAATTATACATAACATAAAGTTCACCATCTCAACCATTGTTTTAGTGTACACTTGAGAAATATTAAGTATATTCCCATTGTTGTGCAACCAATCTCCAGGACTTTTTTATCTTGCAAAACTGAAACTCTATACCCATTTTCCCCTATCCACAGCCCCTGGCAACCACCATTCTATTTTGTGTTTCTATAAGTTTGATTACTCTAGATACTTCATATAAGTGGAATCATACAGTATTTGTCTTTTTGTGACTTGCCATAATTTATTTAAGATTGGTGCCTGAGTTAACATCTGTTACCAATCTTACTTTTTCTTCTTCTTCTTCTTCTTCTTCCTCCCAAAGCTCCCCCAGCACATAGTTGTATATTCTAGTTGTAGGTCCCTCTGGTTGTGCTATGTAGGATGCCACCTCAGCATGGCCTGATGAGCGGTGCCATGTCTGCACCCAGGATCCAAACCAGAGAAACCCTGGGCTACTGAAGGAGAGCGCACGAACTTAACCACTTGGCCACCGGGTGGCCCCCTATTTTTAATTTAATTGTTGTTACTATTGAAATCAAGCATATAGTTTAAAAGTTCGATGAGTTCAACAAGACTTATGCAAAATAGCAGCCTCCTCTACAACTCCTTCCTACTCCCATTTCCATTCTTTAGAGAAAAGAAGTTTTGACTATTTTAGATGTTTCCTCTTTTATCTGTTTATTCTATTTATATGAATATTTCTAAGTATCACACTTATGTAGGCATTACGTATTGACTTTCTGCTATGAAAGATGAGATTTAGCTCTCACAGATAACCATTTATTTGCTCTCTCCCTCTTTTCTTCCTTTTTCCCGCCCTTCCTTCCTTCTTCCCTCTTCACCTCTCCTGTCTCTCTAACATACATACCCACACACATGCTATTTCCTGTCTTCTATCCTTTCAACATAGCTGTACCACAATATGTTCACAATCATACTGTAGATATTTTATACACAGCTGAGCCATGTACTGATTATTAAATTTGTTTTATTTATTCATTTATTATTTATGATTTTATGATTATTAAATTATGTTTAACTTTTATATAATAAATTGTTTTCTCTAGAGCTTAGAAATGGCTTATTTAGCTTTCTCTGTACTCATTCATTTATTAATTGACTCAAATATTTATAGTTTCCCACCAGTTTCTAGGCACATTCTAGATTTTTGAGGAATATAGCAGTACACAAAACAAAAATTTCTGGCCTCTTGCAACTTAACATTCTCATTTCTTGTCATTCCCAAACTCACCAAGAAAGTATAATTCTCTGAGTCTATTCAGATATATGTTGTTATCATATCTCTTCATTGTTTTCATTTTTTGCTTTTTTTCCCCTTTTTCTTTTTTTTTTGTTTGTTTGTTTGTTTATTTGTTTTAAGATGTACCTCCTGGACCTCTTCATAATTCCACTCTAGTCTGAATTGGTTGTTCTTTAGGCTTACTGTCTAGGGATTTCATCCTGAAATTTCCCTTATCCATCATCCTAGAAGTTTTCTTCACTTCTTTTCTGTGTTTTATTCCCCTTTAGATGGATCACATGTCCTCTTTTTAGTTTATATTCATCTTCCTGAAACATGTCCTTCAATAGCTTGCTGAGAGGAAGTACAGAGGCTATAATTTTTTGAGACCTCATATCTTTGAAAATTATCTTACATATGTCTTCACATTTAATGTATAGTTTGGCTGCATAGGGAATTCTTGGATGATAATTACTTTTCCTCAGAAGAGACTGAAGGTTGCGTTCCATTATCTTCTAGTTTTTAGTGTTTTCATTAAGAAGTTGGTGCAACACACAGAACAATGGAACAGAATCAAGACCCCCAGAAATAAACCCACACATGTAGGGACAACTAATTTTTGACAGAAGAGGCAAGAACATACAATGGAAAAAGGAGAGTCTCTTCAATAAATGGTGTTGGGAAAACTGGACAGCCACATGCAAAAGCATGAAAGAACACCATTATCTTATACCATGCACAAAAATCAACACAAAATGAATTAAAGTCTTGAATGTAAGATCTGAAACCATGAAACTTCTAGAAGAAAACATAGGCAGTATGCTCTTCAACATTGGTCTTAGCAGCATTTTTTCAAATACCATGTCTGCCTGGGCAAGGGAAACAATAGAAAAAATAAACAAATGGGACTGCATCAAACTAAAAACCTTCTGCACAGCAAAGGAAACCATCAGCAAGATGAAAAGACAACCTAACAATTGGGAGAATATATTTGCAAACCGTATATCAGATAAGGGGTTAATATCCAAAATATACAAAGAACTCATACATCTCAACAACCCAATTAAAAGACAGGCAAAAGATCTGAACAGAAATTTCTCCAAAGAAGATATACAGATGGCCAACAGGCACATGAAACAATGTTCAACGTCATTAACAATCAGGGAGATGGAAATCAAAACTACAATGAGATATCACCTGACTCGCATCAGAATGGCTATAATGTCAAGACAGGAAACAAGAAGTTTTGGAGAGGATGTGGAGAGAAGGGAACCGTCGTACACTGCTGGTGGGAGTACAAACTGGGGCAGCCACTATGGAAAACAGTATGGAGTATTCTCAGAAAATTGAGTAGATCTACCATATAATCCAGCTATTCCACTGCTGGGTATTTATCCAAAGAACTTGAAAACACGAATGCGTAAAGATGCTTGCACACTTGTGTTCATCACAGCATTATTCACAATAGCCAAGACTTGCAAGTGACCTAGGTGCCCAACAAGGGACAAATGGCTAAAGAAGATGTGGTATATATACACAATGGAATACTATTCAGCCGTAAGAAATGATGAAATCCGGCCATTTGTGACAACATGGATGGACCTTGAAGGTATTATGCTAAGTGAAATAAGTCAGAGGGAGAAAATAAATACTGTATGATCTCACTCATAAGTAGAAAATAAAAACAATGACAAACAAATACGTAGCAGCAGAGATTGGATTAGTGATTACCAGAGGAGAAAGGGGAAAAGGGGAGGGCAAAAGAGGTGATTAGGCACATATGTGTGGTGATGGATTGTAGTTAGTCTTTGGTTGGTGAACATGATGTAATCTACACAGAATTCAAAATATATTACTATGTATACCTGGAATTTATATAGTGTTATAAACCAATGTTACTGCAATTAAAAAATAAATTTAAAAAAAGGAATGGAAAGCTTTTGGAAGATCAAAAAAAAGAGAAGAAGAACAAGTTGATGCAATTTGATTCTTTACATTTCTTATGTGACCTATTCTCCATGGACTCTCTTAGGAACTTGTCTTTCTCAGCATTGTTCTAAAAATTAATGGTGATGTGCATTAGTTTAGCCTTTTTTTATTCATTATGCTGAGTAATCAGTGGACTCTCTTAATTGATAAACTTTCTTCAGTTTGGGGAAATTTTGTCAGTTTTCCCCATTTCATTTTTTTTATTCTTTCTTTCCAGAACTGTATTCATCAGATGTTGAATCTCTTGAAATCGTCTCTTTCTTATTTTTCTCTGTCTTTCGTATTTGTCTCTTTTTTCTATTTTCTAAAAGATTTCCTGAACTTTACTTTTCAACCCTTCTGTTGATTTTTTTTACTACTATAATTTCCAAGAACACTTTATTCTCTCAATGTCTTTTTTAAAATAATAACCCATGCTTTTTTTATATATGCAATATATTTTCTTATCTCTAAGGATATTAATACTAGTTTTTAAAGTTTTCTTTTCTGGTGCATTGTCTTTATTTTAACGAAGTTCAAGTTTGTTTTTTTCCTACAAATGTCTGATGATCCGTTTATATTATGAACAAAGCAGTGAAAGGCTACTGAAAGTTATAAGCAGGGCTTGTCAATTGATGAACTTCACTGTGGGGTGATCAGGTAGGAACCTTGGGGACGCTCTGCCTGTTAGTATCTGTAGGTCTTTTCTATTGAGGTGGTGCTTAGTTTCCCTAAGGGTAATCTGCTTAAATGGGAAAAAGAGATGGGGTATTATGTAAGCTTGGCTGCTAATGTGGGGAGTCTGGTAGAGTAAGAGGAATGGGACCCATCGCTCATTATGTAGGCTTTCACTTAATAACCTTTTTAACTGTATGGTATTTCTATCTTCAGCCTATTTCAGACCCCCAAGACCAGAGTCATTCTGGTTCAACCTCTCCAGGGGAGTAAGCCTCCAATCTTCTTAGGGTGGTGAGAGGGGCCAGCCCCGTAGCTGAGTGGTTAAGTTTGTGCGCTCCGCTTCGGCCGCTCCTGGTTTTGCTAGTTCAGATCCTGGGCATGGATGTGGCACTGCTCATCAGGCCATGCTGAGGCGGCGTCCCACACAGCACAACCAGAGGCACTCACAACTCAAATATACAACTATGTACCCGGGGGCTTTTGGGAGAAGAAGAAGGAAAAAAACAAAAAAGAAGATTGGCAACCGTTGTTAGCACAGGTGCCAATGTTTAAAAAAAAAAAAAGATGGAGAGAGAGAGAGAGTTCACTGTCTCTGGAGATAGAGGAAGGCATCTTGGATTTTTACTGCTGTGCAGCCTTTCAACCAGTCCTGCTTTCAGTCCCACCTGCATTCCTGCTTGGTTCCTCCAATTCCTGAACCATTCAGGAGTTCTCAGGCATGTTTCAGCTTAACCCCTTCCTCTGCCCCAGCCAGTAGAGATTTCAGTTTTGATTTTTCTAGTTGACTGATTGAGTTTGAACTTACACATCTGATTTCTATGCTTCTAAAATTTTGTGACATCTCTTCTTTGTTGTCCTTTCTACTTTCTCTCCTTCCTTTCTTTGCAATCACATAGTTTAAAGTCTTTTTTTATTGTTTTACTATTATTTTTGAGAGATGTCAGAAGGTAATAGAAGTTTGTTTTTAGTCAACCATGTAAATTGGCTCTCCAATGTTGATTTGTATAATTAAGCAATATTTGGCAGTTTAATAGGTGGAAAAATAGAATCGTATTGTAATTTGCAGTTGTTCAGTATTCAATTAGGGTGAATATTTTTCTATGCGTTTATTAACCCTTTGTGTTTCTTTGTAGAATTTTCGTTTCCTGACTATATCTATATTTTTTATGTAGAGTCACTGTATTTCTTCTTTAGTTGATATATAAGAACTTTTTATTATATTTGTTTTTAATTTAAAATAATTTCTTATTCTTAATGCTACTTGTATTTATCTATATCTTTCTGTATTTACTTGCTTGCCTATAGTAGAAAAAAATGTAAAATGTGGTTAGGCCAAAAGAAAATAAAACATACCCATATCTCATTATCTAGAGGTAATCTTAGTATATGCTTGCTAGATCTTATTTCTTTAGGAGTATGTGATACATATTTATATTATACATTTTGTTTCATCATTTATCTTATTTTGTAATTAAACTTTTTCTAAATTTCAAAAGAAAAACATTTTCTCATAAAATGTAAAACATCCAAAGACACATCAAGAAAAGATCAGTCATCTTTTTTTTTTCTTTTTTTGCTTTTTCTCCCCAAATCCCCCTAGTACATAGTTGTATATTTTAGTTGTGGGTTCTTCTAGTTGTAGCATGTGGGATGCCGCCTCAACGTGGCCTCATGAGCCATGTCCACACCCAGGATCGGAACTGGCGAAGCTCTGGGCCGCCAAAGCAGAGTGTCCAAGCTTAACCACTCAGCCACAGGGCCAGCCCCAAGATCAGTCATCTTTTGTTCTCTCTTCTATTCTTTATCCTGGTTGTCTTGGCTGAATTAGTGTTAGCACCCTAATGTATATCCTTCTATACCTTACTTTAGTCTTACATGTGTATACAGTATCTATATTTGAGATAAAACTGAACACATTACTTGTTAATCTTTTTTTTTTTCCATTTACTAGTGCCTAATGGTCATTTATTAGGTTTTTAGCTATAGGACTGTGGTAAGCAAAATAATTGTCCTCAAAGATGTCTGTGCTCTAATCCCTGGAACCTCTAAATGTGTTACCTTACACAGCACAGGGACTTTGCAGGTATGTTCAAGGGAGCAGACTTTGAGATGGGGGGATTATCCTGGATTATCTAGGTGGGCTTAGTCTAATCACATGAGTCCCAAAAAGCAGAGAACCTTTCTTTGCTAGATCAGAGAGATGAGATGGAAGGAGGAGAGATTTGAAGCATGAGAATGACAACCTGCCCTTGCTGGCTCTGAAGATGAAGGAAGGAGGTCACAAGCCAAGGAATGCAAGTAGCTCTAGAAGCTCCGAGCAGTCCTCATCTGACAGCCAACAAGGAAATGGGGACCCCAGTCCTCCAACTGCAAGGAATTGAATTCTGCCAACAACCCAAATAAGCAAGGAAACAGATTTTCCCCTAGAGCGTCCAGAAAGGAACATAGCCCTGCCCGTACCTCAGTGGTAGCCCAGTCAGACCCGTGTCAGACTTCTGACCCACAGAACTATAGAATAATAAATCTGTTGTTTAAGCCACTAGATTTGTGGTAATTTGTTATAGCAACAATAGAAAACTAATACAAATACTAATAACTCATTTCTTAAAAATGCATAACTGTCCATGGTTTCCATATACACTTTAACTTATTCAGCACTTCTGTTGTTGGAGAGTCGAATTGTTTCAGGTTCTTTACTGCTACACAAAATGCTATAATAAGCATGACTGTACTTAAATTCTTGTGTTCTGGTACTTTTTTTTTTTTAAGATAAATTCCCAAAGATGCAGTTGCTAGGTCAAAGGCTATTTTTATGTAATTTACAATTATAAATTACAATAGTCCATGCCAGTTTTCTTTCCCAAAAGGTTGTAGCAATTCATACTCTGACTTGCAATTTATGAAAGTTTTTATCGCTGCTCTTCAGGTAGGTGTAGTGAATGCTTTGGAAACTCGTGCTTCAGTCTAAGAGAGAGACATGTTTTAAAGTTTAGGTGCATCTGGGCATGCAGGTCTTATATTCAAATAATTATGACAAAAATAAGGTAAGATTATGCATGCTTCCAAAAAAAGCTTTCCTAATATGCCTTTGATAAGACCATAGACCTTTTAAAATGTTAATATACATTACAAGAGTTTGAATAAACCCTGGCAACTGCTTCCAAACTCTGACAGACAGTCATTGGAAAGCCACGAATTCTCGCTCAACCACCCTTCAATTATTTAATCTTATGTGAGATTAAAAGAAGTAAAGACAATGAGTTCATTTGTCTCGTTGATTCATTTGGCTGTGGAAGTGATGTTGAACCCCAGAAAGAGGTAGAGATGGGTCAAAGGAGACTACTCTACAGATTTGAGTACCCTTTGTGGAATTATTTAAGCAAAAATATCTGCTGATTTTAGAAAATATAATCAGGAATTGTTATGGGAAATGACCTTCTTTCTACCTTGCAGGCTCTTTGATTTTGCCAGTAGAACTCCCCAGATAAAATTTAATTTTAAGCTAAATTTTGTTTATTTGGAAATTTAAATTATCTTAGTATTAAAAATACTCTATGTATTTAAAATATTAAACTTACTCAAGTGAGGCATTAAGACTTTGGAACTAAAATAAATGAGATAATGAGGAAGTGAAAAACATATTTTTTATAATTAACAGCTCATTTTGAGTTAATTATATACAATTACCAAAATCTAATTGCAATTTATTTTCTATTATCTATGGGAAGAATCACAGTCAAGGGAGCTTACATTGCTGCCTTCCTGCCTAAATGCTATAGAATGAGAATAAATAATACGTGAGCCCTTAATGACGAATAAGAGCAAATAGTAGGGCACAGCTGAGCCAAACCATTGGAAGATAATTATCACATCAAAGATGGTAATGACTCAAACAGTCACAGCAACTCTGATTGCTTGTAAGTTCTCTGGCTTGTTTTTTAGTTAGTTTGTTTGATGTTTGTTTGTTGGCTATGCAAAGATGACCCTTATAAATTAATATTAGTTTTGTAATTCTGCAGATTTCTAAAAATCTGACCAATTTTGTGTTTTCATATAATACTGAGCAATTCAACAAAAGTTTCTATTAAGCATCTATTATAAAAAATATATAACTGGCTTGCTAAATACTGTGGGAGATTCAGAGAAGCCTCTACCTTCACACTAATAGTAGATACCTTCACACTAATAGTAGAGTACCTTCTACTCTAATAGTAGAGTAAGGCATATAAACAGATATTTATTATCTATATGGAATATAAGGGTTATAAGAGAAATCCAAAGAAATTAATAAAAAGTTTTTGGAAAAGGTAATATTTGAGATAAGTCCTAAAAGATAGGATAGAATTTTGATAGGCTAGGGCTATCTATGGATGTTTCTGTGTATGTGTGTGTGTGTGTGTTTCTTGGGGTGGAAGACAGAGAATCTGAGTAGAGGATGGAAATCACACAGTATATGAGGGGCATAGCAGTAAGTTCGACCAGAAGAGTTAAGGGAAAATGAAACTAAAGATTAAACTAGTTAATTAGGTTATATTATAAAAGAGTTTAAATATCAATTCAAAGGTTTTGGACCAGTGTGATTGGAAGAATAAAAAAGTCAGGGAAAAGAACTATTTTGTGATGAAGATGATAAATTTGATTTTGAAGACCATTGGAATAAGAGCCAAGAATGCCAGGTTTTAGTCTTTCCAGTAATTAGCCATGGGGCTTGAAGATAATGCTATGTGCCTCAGTCTCCTTGTCTGCAAATGAGAGAGTTAAACTGGATCTTTGCTGAGTTTTTTCCATCTCTAACAGTTCATGATTATTGAACAGAGTGGATTTCTGGGCATAGATATCTAGTATATAAGTAGATATTTGGATGTATATCTCCTAAGAGAAATTGAAGATCAGAGTCATCTTCATTGGTGTTGCACCTGAGAGAATGGATATTCATTTCCGAGAAAAAGTTTAGAGAAATGTAAATAGAACTTTAGGAAATACTGACATGTGGGAATCTAAAAGAATAAGAGTGACAATATGAAAATTTGACAAAGAAGCTGGCTGGTGCAGTGTCAGGGAAACAAAGGAGGAAAAGCAGAAATGGTACCTTGGAAAGAAATTTGGTTGAGGAAATATAATTTTAAGGGTAGGAATGACCTAAACATTTTTATAATCTTGGGGAAGTGGCTAATGAAGGAAGAGACTGCAGCAAATGAATAATTGATGGAGCACAGTCCTAGCGAAGGTGGGGGAATCAGTTCAAATTGCTTGTCAGCTGCTCAGTTATTTGTACTTGGCTTCTCTTTCTCTGCTTGTAGCTAGCCCTACCTCTTCTTTTGTGTTTCTATCCATTCTTCCTATGTGACCTTATCTAGGCCCTTGGCTTTACATATCATCCATATGCTGATGACTGCCAAATGGATTTCCATAGGCCTGACCTTTCCTCCAATCATTAAATCCACGGATCTTATTGTCTACACAAGATGTCCACTGGACTGTCTAATAGATATCTCAGAGATATCAAAGCTAGAACAGAAATCTTTTTGCCCTTTTCCACCACCCACTCCATAGTCACCCATCCCCAGTCTTCTCCATATTAACAAATGTTACTAGCCACTCAAGTTGAAAAATGCCCTTGATTTCTCTCTTTCCTTCCCTTCCTCCTCCCAAATAATTGTAAGTGTGTTATTTTGTTTCTATTCTACCTCCAAAATGTATACATTCCTCCCACCATAGTTCAAGCCTGGGCTTCTGCAGAGGTTTCCTAAGTGGTCTACTTTATTTAATTATGTTCTTACCCCCTCTACAATCCATTTTCCACAACAGCTGGAAAGATCATTTAAAAATAGCAGTCTGCTTCCTTGCCAAAGACTCCTCAATGCTTGTAAAATAAAATCTAACTCCTTAACTGTCTTAAAGTGTTCTACATGACCTGGCTTCTGCTTGCCTCATCTCATTCCACTCTCCTTCTTAAATGTTTAGTGACCCCTACCCCACTTTACTTAAAATTTGAACTTCTTACCATGGACTTTAGGGCCCTTTATGTTCTCCTATCTTGACTTTGCACTTTCTTCCTTGCATCCTATGTTTTAACTGCATTGGCCTTGGTCCTCTTTCAGCTTCCAGTACATGCTGCATCATACCTGTAGCTGCCTTTAACACTCTTAATCCTGTTCTTCCTTGTGTTAACTTCTTTAGATGAGAGTTTAAATATCATCTCCTGAGGGGTACTTTCCTGATCATCCTATGTAAAGCGTGTGTCTCCCATCCTTCCCTGTTACAGTACTCTGAAGTCCCACAAACCACCACTCCACTTTAAGCTTCATGAGTCCGTGGATCATAACTTTCTTGTTAAATATGATATGTTATAACATATTTTCTATATGTTATAAAGACTGTATGTTCACCATATCATAGGTGCTCATAAAATGTTTGTGGGATGGATTTTTTAAAAATCTCAATCTTCTCAGTACAGTATGAAGGGAGATCATCTACTAAGAAAGGTGACAGTAAGGATAGCATCTGGGAAGAAGATAGAGATACTTGAAATAACCTCAAGGGAATATATAAGAAGAAGTCATCAAAAGATGATATATAAGAAGTATTGCATCCGTAATGTAGAAATTTCCTCTAATTGATGAGATAAACTACCCCAAATAGGCAACTCTCAAAAGAGTAAACCCAAATAGCCAATATGTATATAAAATCTTTTCACAACTAATCTTGGAAAAATGAATGTTGAAAATAACAAAAAGATGCCAGTTTTAAATCAATAATTTGGCAAAATTGAAAAGTTTAATAATATCAAGTGTTAACAAGGATGTAGGGAAACTGGTACTTTGATACACTGCTGGTAGGAATGCAAATTTCTAGAGCCACTTCAGTGATCAATTGGTAATATCATTTTATAATTATTTTTAATAATTCGTGATAATTGGCACAGCAAATCGCCTTCTGATTATCTCCCCCTGCCTTCTAACTTCTCTTCATTTCTTTGCTCTTTGAAACTCATAGATAACCTTTTGGCCTAAAGAATTGCTCATGCAAAAATAGAACATTTCTCCAATTTCTCTTTCAAAGGTCTTTAACAACGTGACTGATTAACATGGGTGGGGCTCACTGTTGTCTACCTTAGACACACTAGAAATCATCAAATTGTAAAATTGGGCTCAGAAACCTTGCAGTATAAAGTATAATAAAGTAAGATGAGAAAAATGTTTGCTATTAATTCATTGTTACATAGCTTCAATAATATAGAAATTTTCAGGGATCAGACAGTGATTTTGCTATCCTCTGTCAAATTTTTTGAGCTATAATATAAAAAGCCAACCCTGGTGATCTAGTGGTTAAGATTTGACTCTCTCTCCTCCACGGCCCAGGTTCATTTCTGGTCAGGGAACCACACCATCCATCTGTTGTTTGTCATACTGTGGTGGCTGCTTGTTGCTGTGGTTCTGAAAGCTATGCCACTGGTATTGCAAATACCAGCAGGGTCACTGATGGTGGACATGTTTCTGCGGAGCTTCCAGACTAAAACCTGACTATAGAAAGAAGGACCTGGCCACCCACTTCTGAAAAACTTGGCCATGAAAATCCTTTGAATAGCAGAGAAGCATTGTCTGATATAATGCCTGAAGGTGAGAGCATGGCCCAAAAAGACCGGGCAGGATTCTCCTCTGCTGTACCCAGGGTCTCTAGGAGCTGGAATCGACTTGATGGCACTAACGACAACAAATAAAATAAAAACCTGTTTCCTCTGTGGTACTTTCCTCTAGACCCACATTTCAATCTTTTTAAATCCTTTACCTTTTTGATAAATATAAAAATTATCACTTGAACATAGAATTACCACATGACCCAGCAATTCCACTCCTAGGTAACATACACCCACAAAGACTTCTGTGTGAATGCTCGCAGCAGCATTATTCATCGTAGCTGCAAAGTGGAGACAAGCTAAATGTCCAGCAACTGGTGAATGGATAAACAAAATGTCGTATATCCGTACAATGGAATATTTGGCAATAAAAAGGAACAAAGTACTAGTACATGCTACAACATGGATGAACCTTGAGAACATGCTAACTGAAAGAAGATCGTACAAAAGACCATGAATTGTACCTTTCCATTTATAAGAAATGTCCAGAAAAGACAAATCTAAAGATAAAGGATGTAAATTATTGATTGCCTAGCGCAGGGGCTGGGAATGAGGAGCAACTGCAAGTAAGCTGGAGGTTTCTTTTGAGGTTGTTGGAACTAAAATTAGATTGTGGTGATGGTTGCACAATTTTAAACTTACTAAGAATAGCTTTAAATGGGTGAATTTTATGGTATATAAATTTATTTCACTAAAACTTTTTAAAAAATTGTCCTCTATTTTTAGTATTCTTTGATATTCAAAATAAATTAAATATAATAACAAGAAAAATGAGACAAAGCTTTGCTTGCTTTCACACTGCATCAGCCTTTCTCTCTTCCTCCTCAAGATTCTTCTGCCCTCTTACTCCTTCCTTTACTTGGGAATGGCTTTTTCAAACTTAATTCTCCAAGATGACATCTCCTTCTGTATTCATAACAGATACAATGATAAGACAAGTGGGAGAAAATACTATTCAAATCCTATTTATGAGACCTGTGTCCTGGTGAATGATAATTTGGAATTTTAAAGTTATATATAATCAACAATTTTAAACAGATAAGTTGGTGATAAATATATAATTTTTTAACCAACTTTTCCATTTTTTTCATTTAACCAATAAGGAAGATGGTAGCACATCACCAATCTTGTGCCTGTTCTATCCAGGCCTTAGCTTGACCTTACATAGACTTCAGGAGCAAATCTTCATTCTTACGTTCCATACTAGGGCACCTCCCTTCTCTATCCACAAACACTGGTTTTTAAATGACAGCTAATAGACTGAACATACTTAGGGTTCTCCAAGCTATTGTCTACAGATACTTTCTAATTTTGCAGATTTATGGCACTGAAATAGAAAAAGACAAACCTAATTCCCCTTGTGTGTGGTATAGCATATCCTTGGAATTGGCTTCTTCATGTGTAATATCTACATGTTCTTGGCTTTGGATAATTTTTTAATCACATTTGTCATCTTAGTACATAATGAATTTATGGGATAAATATTTTCTAAGATGGCAATTCACAGATTTCAGGATGTTAGATTATTTGGCTGCATCGCATTTTCCCAGGGTCTGATGTCGATGTGTATGTATGTGAATACAGCAGGTAGAAAGCATGATGTATAGAAACCAGAGACATTTTATGAAGAGTATTGCACTACCACTCGTTAAACACAAGGAGCTGAATAATAAAGTGTATAAACATTTACGCTTTATATGCTGTACACAAGTGGATAGAATAGTGGTGGCTTTCGCCCTTCGCTCTAATGTACCCACACAAATCTTTGTGAAAGTAATTTTCTTCCCAGCCAAAAATATTAGTGGGATTGGGGAATTGGAAGTTTCATTGCCACTTGAGTCAGCTTGCTTTGATAACCTCATTCCCAGATTTATTTGGAATGAGAGCAGTTTGATTTCTTTTTAGATGGTGACTGCCTATCCTGTTCCAGTCTGAATCATATGGATTCTTGTCACAATATGGAATAGAGGTGGCATCTTGGATACTGAACGTTGTTTCCCAGGAGATAGAGAAAAGCAGTACTGGCTTGGAGGTATCAGCTGGTTAAAAAGTATCATTTCTTTTTTAGCAATTTTTTGGCAAGCCCCAATACACAGAGATTAGTCTGAAGCCTACAACTGCAGTCTTAGTTGTCATGTCAAATCTTTGGTAGAATCCAAGAGATTTTTACTGGATATTATGACTTAATTGATAAAATATGTCTAGGCTTTGATCCTTTTCTCTTTCTACAAATATGTAAGATTTTTCTATGAAAGGAATCCATAAACATATTGCTGTTTGTCATTTATACAACAGGTATTTGCACATAAGATATTTTGCAGTGGGAAGAGGGAGTAAGAGCTAAGACAAAATAGATTGAAGCCTAAAGCATTTTACTAAAACATCCCATTGGCATACAAGACTTTTATATACCTGTAAAAGAGTGGAGGCAGCAAGGTTAAGACTAGTGATTGTTAAGTCAATTTATTTATTCTTGTTTTCAGGAGCCCCAAGAGTTCTCTCTAAAAAGATATAAAATTTTTAGATGCCATTAAAGGTTTTTATTTTTAATTAGCAGTGGCTTCAATTGGCTTTTCTAGCTGCCTGGATGTACTAAAGAATTGATTTTTGGATTCAGGACAATTGAATACACAGAGGACAAACACAAACACAGAAGTTTAAAAACAAGTGCATTATTTTATTTGTAGAAGTATGTATGTAGAAACTTCCTGGTTAGATAGGGTAACTGGAGGCTTATTTGAAGATAAGATGAAAAGAAATAGTGACTGTGTTTCTGAGCACGTCTTTTGATCATAAAGTGTCTGAGGATGTGGTTGTGATCTTGGTTAGCCCATGGTGGTTTGTTGTAGGTGGACGTCCGGTTCAGAAGAACGGCTATTACATATGAAGCAATGCTAATTTTTGATAATCCTACAGAGAAGATTTTATACTGAACTCAGCTCATTTGTTTTTCACATTGCTGTGTGAAATGTGGTGAAGAGGATTGATTTCTGTGTGCTTTTGCTATTTGGCATTTTCTCCTTTGGTAAACAGTGTGTGCAAGCCTTAATCCTGTAACCTTGAATTTGAGCCCTGGGCTGTTTGATAGAAAGAATCTTTCTTTGTTATGTCATGTGGCTTGGTGAAGGATTGTGTTAATCAGGGTCAACCAGAGAAACGGAACCATAGGAGATATATATTATGAGATGTATTGCAAGGAATTGGCTTATGCTAGGCAAGTCTGAAGTCCATAAGGCAAGCTGTCAGCAAGAGAACTCTCAGGTACAGACTGAACCTGCTATCCACAGCAGAGGCTTCTTCTTTTTCAGGGAAGACTCAGCTGTGCTTTTAAGACTTTTCAAGAAATTCAATCGGGCCCATCCAGGTTACCTAAGATTTTATAGATTTTAATCACATCTGCAAAATACCTTCAGAGCAACACCTAGATTAGTGTTTAATTGGTTAACTGGGCGCTGTAGCCTAGCCAAGTTGATGTATAAAAAAGACCATCACAGCCCACCCCTTGTCAACCTGGCACCCATACACATCTTCTTAAACCATACTTAATCTCTAAATAAAGGTAATAAAAAAGGCATACTTTCACCTTACATGATACAAGTATCCCACATAACTGAAAGCATGCTAACTCATTCCCCAGAGAGGATGTGAAGTCCTTAGAGGATGGTCACTCTTCCTTGATATCCTGTAATTTCAATGCTGTGATGGAAAGTTAATTATGTTAATGCATCTTATGTTATATGATAAAGGGCTAAAAGAGGAAAGTAAACAAAAATATTTGGTTAATATACATATATAAAACTATCCATAATAGTGTAAGGAAGAAATACTCATAACTATTACAGTCCTGATCTCTGCAACTGGCCACATGGCTGTAGCTGATATTTATAACTACTTTCTTCCACTATCCATTCCACTACCCCTTGCTGTCAGCAAATACTTCACCTGGTCATGGTTCTTTGTCTGGTGGGGTGACTCAAACCACCATTGCTGAAGGGGCTGGGCTATTAGCAGTCATAGCTGATTGGATTTTTGTAGCTTCCCATTGACTATAATCATAGGAGACAGTACTAATAGACACTCTAAGGGATCTCCTGTATTCCAGACATACTCTTACTTACCTCTGTTGTGTAGTAGCAACCCATTTCCCTCTTGATAATTATGATCAACAACCCCAGCCTGTTACTGTACAAGCTGAACTTTGCCTGTTAATTCAGAGGCATGAGGAACCCAATGTGGCCTCGCAGCAGTGTCAGCTTCCAGTTCAGTGGAATCATTGTTGTGTCTCCTCATGGAAGCATTTCTCCCTTTGGAGTGAAGACCTCTAGACCAACAGGCCCTGAGGTCATGAGGAAGGGAATTGAAATTTTGCTAATGGATCACTTAAGGTAATAGTGAGTGGAGCCACTCTCATTTCCATCCTTTCTTTCCTGGACCTGTGAATCCTGGCTATGAAAAAAACAGCACCACATGTTGGACACTGATTTGGAACATGTTTAGAGCACCCTGGAGGATCTTTCCCCAGCCCCATAAGGTATTGCCTCCTAGTTTGCACTGTAGCTGAGTCTTCAAAGACCGTTCTACTGTTCAACCAAGATAGCTACTTCAAGATGATGGGGGATATGGTAAGATCAGTGAATTCCATGGGCATGGGCCCATTGCTATACTTCATTTGCAGTGAAGCAAATTCCTTGATCAGAAGCAATGCTGTGTAAAATACCATGATGGTGGATAAGGCATTCTGTAGGTCCATGGATGGTAGTTTTGAAAGAAGTATTGTGTGCACAGAAAGCTAATGTATATCCACAGTAAACGTCTGTTCCAGTAAGATATATCTCCAGGGGCCGGCTCCGTGGCCGAGTGGTTAAGTTCGCGTACTCCACTGCGGCGGCCCAGGGTTCGGACCCTGGGCGCGGACATGGCACCGCTCGACAGGCCACATTGAGGTGGTGTCCCACATCCCACATCTAGAAGGACATGCAACTAAGATATACAACTGTGTACAGGGGGGGTGTGGGGAGACAAAGCAGGAAAAAAAAAAAGATGGCAACAGTTGTTAGCCCAGGTGCCAATCCTTAAAAAAAAAAAGGAAGATTGGCAACAGTTGTTAGCCCAGGTTCCAATCTTTAAAAAAAATAAAATAAAATAAAAAATAGGATATATCTCCAGCCCCATGAGAGCTACTAATACATGACACCTACAGTCTATAAATTTAAAAGAGACATAGAGGGAAATTAAAGATAAGCAAAGATATAAGGCTAGAATGAATGCTGTGATACTAGATTGAGGTGGAGACATTAGTATATTCTCATGTTTATGTATTGTCTTAGTCTACTCAGGCTGCCATAACCAAATACCAAAGACTGGGTGGCTTTAACACAGATATTTATTTTCTCACAGTTCTGGAGCCTGAAAATGTTAGATCAGGGTGCCAACATGTTCAAGTTCTGTTAAGAACTCTCTTCCTGGCTTGCAGATGGCTGCCTTCTCACGGTGTTCTTACATCGTAGAGAGAGTGAGCAAACAAGCTCTCTGGTGTCTGTTCTTATACAGGCACTAATCCCATCATGAGGGCCCCATCCTCATGACCTCATCTAAACCTAATTACCTCCCAAAGGCACCATCTCCAAATACAAATACCATCACATTAGGGGTTAAGGCTTCAAAATATGAATTTTGGGGAGACACAATTCAGTCCAGAGCACCTACGTATATATACACAGACACACACATACATGTGGATATATACAAAGATACAGATATGAGTTAGTATATATAATATATATCTCCTAGCCCTGTCTCATGAGAGGGCCTAGAAGCAGTGATACCCAGTAGCAATGAGCACACCCAACACCCAGATATTGGTTTCTAAATACCATCTCTGTTTCTCCAAAAATTAAAAATAGAAAAACCATATGATACAGCTATTCCACTCTGAGTGTTTATCCAAAGAACATGAAAACACTAATTCAGAAAGATATTTGCACCCCTATGTTCATTGCAGCATTATTCACAATAACCAAGACTGGGAAGCAACCTAAGTGCCCATCAGTGGATGAATGGATAAAGAAGATGTGATACACACACACACACACACACAGTGGAATAATAATCAGCCATAAAAATGATGAAATTTTGCAACATGGATGGACTTTAAGTGTATTATGCTAAGCACAAGTCGTCAGGCAGAGAAAGACAAATACTGTATGATTTCACTTATATGTGGAAGATAAACAAACACATAGATATGGAGAACAGACTGGTAGTTACTATAGGGGAATGGGGAGGGGAAAGGCGAAAGGGGTAAAGGGGCATGTGTATGGTGACAGATGGAAACTAGACTTTTGATGGTGAACACAGTACGGTCCATATAGAAGCTGAAATATAATGATGTACACCTGAAATTTACACAATATTATAAACCAATGTGACCTCAATAAAATAATAAATAAATACCATTCCCCAGTAAAAGAAACCAGGACTCCTTAGAGAAATGGCTAATTATAGTGATGGGACAAAGAGAATGAAAGATGAGCTGTGAGCCAGAAAGCAAGGACATGCTCAAAAATCAAAAGGATGAGGGAATGTCAAAGAGACAGAGGAGCCAACCTAAAAGAGCTTCCAATGGCCTAAGCTGGAACAATTTGAGCAACAAAATAAATAGTGTGATACTGGACTCTAACCCAAAGTATCAAATAAGAGTAGTTGAGTCTATACTGATATAAGTAAATGATTGAATGAATAAATAAATGAGAGAGAAGGGACCAATAATCCTTAGGAGAATTCCAAATAACATTAGTAAATACTTTCCCCTCCTGGAGGTAGAGCTTAATCGTCAAGCCCCTTGAGTGTGAGCTGGACTTGGTGACTGACATTCAAGGAATAGGATATGGAAAGGGGGGAAATCATACTTGATGGTCGAAAAATCTGGTGAACACTACCTTATTCAAATGACCAAGGTTAATGTCACCAGTGATTAGTCCTGTTGGTGTCATGTAACCCCTGACACAATGTGATAAGGAGGGAATGTCACTTCTGCAGTATTCTTCCCAAACACTCGTAACGTTCTACTAAACACAGGAGAAACAACAGACAAATACAAATTGAGGAACGTTATACAAAATACCTGGCTAGTTCTCAAAACTGGTCAGGTAAGATCGTGAAAGACAAGGAAAGACTGAGCAACTGTCACAGATCATAGGAAACTAAGGAGGCATGATGACTAAATGCCATGTGGAATGGATCCTGGAACAACAACAAAGGCATAAGTATAAAAACTGATGAAATCCTAATAGTCTAGAGATTAGTTAGTAGTAATGTACCAATGCTGTTTTCTTAGTTTTAATAAAAGTACCATAGTATTGTGAAATGTTACCTTTAGGGGAAGCTCGATGAAGGGTATATGAGATCTCTCTGTAACGTCTTCAAACTTCTCTGGAAATCTGAAATGAAAACTTTATTTTCAAAACTAGGAAAGTATAAAGGCAGAACATTGTGCAAATAAATCAGAGAAAGCATAGGTTTTTTAAAAAAGTCATCTTGATTTTACGTGTACTAGGTAGTTGATGACTACTTAGTGTGGTCTAGTGGTAGCTACACTACTTAAGCAGGAAGAAAAGGTGAGATTGTAAACAGAACTTGATTGCACTGAATCCCAGCAACACTTACTAAAATGCCCTCCATAAGAATAGTAATGTCAGGTGTTTTTTTATTTGCTTGTGTCCTTGTAAAATGATACACAGAAGTTACTTTAGCTAAACTGGAAGAGGGGAAAAAAGCAAATTGACCTTATCTGCAAAGAAAGGAGGATGAGAAGAACTGAGTAATTATTTCCAATTCCTCCCAGTTTGGTAAAGGGATTATATAATCTTTGTTACTTTGTTAGTAAAGTGAAGGGCAGAAATGCTGGGTGGTATGAGAAAGGAATGGTTTTACTAAAGAAATCAAAAGGTCTGGCAGTTTGTCCAGAGAGCCAACCCAGGAACTCTCAAGGAGAACCAGAAAAGGCTCTGGTTCTGCCTGAAAGTGAAATTCCTAGCCACGAGGGAGTTTACTATTCTGACGACTTATGGAAATTTTGCTCCGATTGTCTTTCAGTCATAAGAGTTTCACATGCAAGCAGGTGTCTTTGAGGGAAAAGTGAAAAAAAGATACCTTTTTAAACTTGACCTCGTTAGAAAGTTTGAAGAGTTTCTAGAAAGAGTGAAGAAACTAAAAGGAATCTGGTAGTATAAGATTCTGAGCAAGCATGTAGGTTTTAGAAATTTCTAGGTTTCTTAAGAGGGGAAAAGTACTGTCAGGTAGGTGGCAAGCAGAAAAATGTGACAGTATAAAGAGAGGAAAAACAGTCTGTTCTACCATACTCATACGGCAGAAATTGTGTTCCTTGAAAAGTTATAATGAAAATAATAAAAGCCAGAATATGAAGATGAATTTTTACAGTTATAGAGCTTAAAGAGCCTATAGAGAGAGGTGTGATCCAGCTCTCTCATTTTATCAATATGCAAACTAAGTAAAGAAATTTGGAAAAGAATAAATTCAGTTACCATTAGGTATATGTCCAATAATTTGAAAAGCACAGAAACAGTAAAGAAAATTTCAAAGTTCTAGCAGAATCAAGGAAATCTGCTGTTGTCTTCTATAAGAAGGGAGTCCACCAGGTTAGTTGATGATTGCATTATACAAGTTTGGAGGTAACGTTATATAGACCTGACATAATTCATAAGAAAGTGTGCCATCATTACATCCTCTGTCCATATTATTATAGAGAACTTGTTGAGACTCTTCAAATCTAATTATTCATTTAAGTCCGAAGATATAACTACAGACCACAAAAATATGTTTGAATTATGGGACCATGTCCTCACTCAACTAGAAAAATGGGTCTTAGCTGAAAATGGAGTACTTTATATGATGATTGGGAAGAACATAGGGAGCTAGCTGTCCTATCCAGAGAACTTTAAAGTGGATACAGAGGAGCTAGAGGGATAAAACTATGAGCATATTATATAGGATAGTAGACATGACCTGATGAACAGACGAGAAGAAAATGCTCATATTTCACATAAGAAAATATCTGGTATTCAGCACGTTGAAAATAAAATGGAAACACTTGCACTGGGCTTTAAGTTTCTGCACAGGACGTAGGCCTCATATTTATTATTTGGGTAAATAAATGAATAGATGACATGTTTGGCAGAGAATGTATCTGTATGCGTGTGTGTGTGTAAAACATATGAATGGTCATTGAAACCAAGGAAAACCTAACAATCTCTAAGGGAGATTATGGCAGGAGGCTGAAACTGGTGGCCTGGCTGAATCAAGCCTACAGATATAGTGTTTGGTTAACACAATGTTTTTAAACATTTAAAATTTGAGGACATTTAGATGACATAACATCAAGCTAAAAGAGAGCCCCAAATAACTTTTCATGAATAGGTAGAGGAAGAAGAGCCTGTAATGAAAACTGAGACAAGCAGTGAGGAAAACTGGTGAAAAACCAAGAGAAAAATGACATCATAAAATCAAGGAGAGAAAGTGTTTGAAGAAGGGAGTGATGATCTTTGTATCATGCTGAAAGAGCAAGTGTGATAAGTCTGAAAATGTGCCACTGGACTTAGCAACAGAGATGGTGGGGATGGAAGATGATGGGCTTTGGATTGAGTGGAAGATGAGGAAATGGTAATGACAAAGGGGCTTAGCCATGAAGGGGAGAGGAGGCAGGGAGCCGTAGCTGCAAGCAGTCGTAGAGTCAAAGAAGGGTTTTCTTGAGCGAGGTAAGAAACAGATACTTAAATGTAGCTGGTAAGGAGACAGTAAAGATGAAGAGGTGGGAAATACAGGAGAGAGGGAATTATCGGTGAAACGAGATCCCTGCAATACAGGAAATGGAATCCGAATCACAGGTGGGAGATTAACTTCAGTCAAGAGAAGGAAGACTTTACCCACTGTAACAGGAGGGAATGTGGAAACTTATTTTTAAGTTTATAGGTTTTTTAGCAGGTAAGTAAAGTGTTCCTGTATGATAGTCTCAATTTTTCCTGTAAAGTAAGAGATGGGATGATCTATTTGAGTGTGGTAGGGGAGGTTAGGAAAGTATAGGGCGATTGAGAGTGGGATTAAAGATTTGAAGAGTAAAAAAGGCTTGAAATTACTGCTGTGAAGGGCTTGAGAGAGGGAAGCAGAACTGACCAGGAAATCGCAGAAAAGATGTCTGGTGGCATTGCCTGTCCAACTGATTTTAGGAATGTTGAATTTGTACTGCTTTTTTGAAAAGCAGATCTCTTAGGACATTGAAGTAGGAATGTATGTCGGGAAAATATATACAATTGTAGAATTCTGTAATCCTACATTATGGAATTGGGAATATGGGAGTGGCTTATTACAAGGCAGTGTAGCGCGTGACCTAACAGCTCCAGCTCGGCAGTGAGACCTGGGATCAAATCTCAGCTCCGCCACTTACTAGTTGTATGAACTTGGGTGAATTATTTACCCTTGCTAAGCCTTGGTTTCCCCAGTCCTTAAGAACACTTCATGGGGTGATTTTCAGACTTAAGAGAGAAAGCATTCTCACTTGTTCTTGTACTGGAGGGCATTTGAGTAAAATGAAAGAGAAATGAAAACTGGAAATCTTATTCCACTCTACGAATTCTTGACTGCAAGTTAGCATTTCATAACCTAAAAGGAAATGAAGGCAACCAGTAGAGTTGTCATGCTCAGCCTAGTTCTGACAAATGAAAAATTGGTCATAATTAGATGTGTAACTAAAGAAAGGCAGAAAAAAGAAAAGCATGATTTTCTGATCTGAGACTCAAAAGGATAGAGTCAGAAGACCTGGGAAATTATCAAAAGTATAATTCTGACCGTGCAAACATAAATTAATTGAGGAATTGAGAGAGAATTCTTTAGATCATGGCTGCAAAAATAGGAAGATATATATCTAAGGGTGGGTATAAGAGAATTTGAAAGAAAGCTAAGAATGCTATCAAATGCACTAAAGCCCCAAATAAGTTTAGGGTTTTAAAACATGCCATGGATGACTGAAATAGCTTATTTGATTTTGTTTGACAGATTAAGGGCAAACCAAGGATAGGCTTATTATTTAGGGCCTATGATGTGTTAGCACATGCCAAAGAATATGAAACATTACCCAAATACTATTTTTCTTCTCAAGATGAGTAATCTTTGGTCTAGAAAGAGTAGAACAACCACTGGTACAAGAAAACTGAAGCAAAATTTAGGTGAGGAGTTTATTTAAAATACGTGTATACATATACATATGTTTATATGTTTATATTTATAAACATCTCAGGGTAATAAAAGGTCCTGTTGATAAGGCTACTGAACCTTTATCAGTAACCTTTAAGATTTGTGGAAGACTGTGGAGGTGCCGGGAGGCCGAAGATGGATAAATTTCATTTAAAATTTAAAAAAGAAGTAGATTCTTCATATTATAATCCAGTGAACTAGACATTAATTCTGGACATGATTCTGAATTATAAGATGATTTATGATCTAAGAAAGCAGATTGAACATGTAGTTATCACTGTCTCCTATAGAATACCACCAAGATGACAAAAAAGGATGTTTAGAAAACCCAAACTTATACTTTTCTTCTTACCCATTTCAAATAGATTTGTGCTCTGTTGCTCAAGTCAAAAACTGTGCAAACCACCTTGACTTATTTCCCTCCTCCCTTCACTCTCCATATCCAGTTCATTAGTAAGTCCTGTTGACCCTACTTCTCAGATTATTCCCTTTCTGTCATCTTCCCTTGACTTCCATTGCTTCCACTCTAATCGAAACCGCCACCATTTCCACCCAGATTATTCCAGTTGCCTGCTAATTGATGTTTCTGTTTCTACTTGTAGTTCCTACAGCCCATCCTTGACACAGTAGTCAGAGTGGTCATTTTAAAAATGTGTGTCAGAATCATGTCAGTCCTCTGCCAAAAACCCTCTAATAGCTTCCAATGCATACTTGAAATACAAATCTAAACTCTGCCCCAGTTTACAAGGCCCTGCGTGATATGGTCCTTGAATACCTCTCTGATCTCATTGTTTACTGCTGTCACTCTGCTCAGCATATTCCAGCCACAGTGCCTTCGCAATTCCTTGAATACACTAAACTGATTTTCATCCCCATCTCTTTGTACTTGCAGTTTCCTGTGCCTGGAATGGTCTATCCCTGGAGTCTTACGTGACTGACTTCTTACTCTTCAAGGAAAAAGCAGTCAGCTGTCACTTCTCATTCTTCATATTGGCAAAAATTAGAGAGTCGTGATACCCATGCTTGTAGGGCTGCAGGGAAAATGATAAAATGTGTATCTGATAAAAATATAAATTATTTTGTAGGGCATGCTGATTCTGCAGTTAAAATTGAAAATATGGAACCGAATTAAGGTGAAAACACAACATATCAAGACCTGTGGGATGCAGCTAAAACAGTGTTTAGAGGGAATCTTATAGATAGATATTATTTATTCCTGTCATGGAGCTATGGAAACTGAAGCCTATGTTATAGGAGAAATAATGGAAGAAACCAAGGACATTTAGCCTCGACCTATTAAATTACAATTTCTGTGGATGAGGCCCAGGAATCTGTATTTTCAGAAAGCTCTCGTGTTGTTCTGGTGATGTCTAGTTTGTGGACCAACTAGACAAGGGCCTTTCTAAGCTCGGGTTGTGCTTGTTGTGTAAATTAATTTAAAAGTCTTACATGTCCTGCTATAATGTAACTGATGTTCAGTAAACATTTTATTCTAATACTATTATCATTATCTTTAGCAAATAGCTTTTGCATATTTTTATGGCCCCTAGAGATCAAAGGAGTATCAAAATTGCCCTTCCTTTCCAGAGCAGGTATGTGCCAAAGGTGGCTGAGTAGTGCTATTTGAAGTCAACCTTTTGAACCATGGTTTCTGATCCCTTGATTCTGTGTTTGCAGAGCCTTTGAGCGATGCAAAAGGAGATTGAATCTCTAAATAAATGAGCTAATAAACATAATATGGTGTCATGATTTGTTTTTCACGGCCAAGTGGTTATTATATACTCATACTTAGCAACTTCCTGCTCCTACCTCTCACTTTTTTCCAACAAGCAATCCAGCATGACACCTAGCAGTGAGGTTTTTGATGAAACACACTTACTGCACAGAAATCTTTTTGCAAAACAGCACAGCTCAACAGAAACCAATTTTAAATTGTGGAATTCAAAAACTATGGTTCATTTAGTGACTGTACAGTAATGCCAATAGCAACAAATGTTATATGAGAAGAACATGTAAATTATATATAACTATTATCATTAAGATAGTGTGATTGATTTCCTTTAAACTAGTCACACTGGGGTAATTAAAGGCTTTCATTTTATCCTTATACTCTGGGGCTTTTCATTCTGTTGGAGGGTTCTGGGTCAAATGGGTGCCAAGGCATGGCCCATACAAACTATAAGAAATCCATGATTTTATAGCTCAAAGCTGGCTGCTCTAATTATAGGTCCTGTTAAGTGTTTTCTTTAAATCTGTCTAAAATGCTATTTTTTCTTTTTGCTCAGCTTTCTACTACATTCTCATTTGCTTCAGTAGATGATGGTTCTATGAATAGAATCCGTTGGCAAAAATTAAAAAAATGGATTTCAAAATTGCTGTTTATCTACCAAAAGCTTCCAGCCATCAATGGCTGTTAGCCAGTTCTAAGGGCCCCTGTGGTGGAGAATGGTGTGTATATACTTATGGTCATATTGAGTGTATGAAAACATAAAAGGTGTTGTAGCATACTGGTGCACCCAGGATTTTTGTAGAAGGTTCATTGATTCTAAGTCTCATGTTTCCAGCTTGGTTATCCCCTACATAATAATCAAAGCCTTAAAGGGAGATTCTTAGCTCTATTTGGTCCAAGGAGACAAGGAAGCCTTTTGATGCTCTCTTGCTAGTTGTTTTGCTCAGCAGTCAAGCCCTAAAACACATGATTCTGTAAATGCCAGAAAATGGGTTATTTTTGTGGCACTTCTTGATCAGGTGAAGTTCATGTGAGTCTCTTGAATGGGCAGAGGGAAAGGGCAAATTGGATTTGGAACTCCTGATAAATTCTCAAGGAGTTTGTTGACTTTCCTTCAATAAATGGGAAATAAACATTCCTTTAATGTAAATGATTTGGTCTGATCTCAGGAACTTTGGATGGTACTTTTAAAGTTTTTTACAAAACTTTTGTTGAGAATGAAGGAACAGGACTCGTTTTTAAACATGCCATTATCAGTGGTAAGAGCCGGAACACTTCCTACTTTACCCTTTGTTAGAAATTTAAGGGCTTCTTTTAGTTACGTGAAGGTTCATAGTAACTTTATTTGCGATAGCCAGAACCTAGAAGCCACACACATGTCCTTCTATGGGTAAATGGATAAACAAACCGTGATAAGTCCATACAATGGAATACTACTTAGAAATAAAAAGGAACGATTGATATACATGACAACTTAGATGAATCTCAAAGACATTGTCCTGAATGAAAGAAGCCAATCTTAAAAAAAAAAAAAAAAAAAATTGAATCCTGTTTGACTCCAGTTACATGGCCCTCTGGAAAAGACAAAACTGTAGTGATGGAGAACATATCAGTGGTTGCCAGAAGTTAGGGATGGGAGGAAGGTATGACTACATAGGAATTGTAAGGGGAGTTTTTTTAGGATGATGAAACCATTTTGTATCTTGATTGTGGTGATGGCTAAAAGAATCTATGTATGTGTTAAAATTCATAGAACTATATACACCCCCCAAAAGTCAATTCTATTGTTTACTAATTTTTTTAATTAAAAACTTTGCATGAAAATCTTCTTCTACCATTAATTCTCTGGAATCTTCCATATGGATGCCACATTGAGTTTCCCAAGGAACATGTTGATCATTATTTCCATAGCCTCATCATTTATCATGCTGTATAGAGTAGCAGTTCTCACACATTCTGATCTCAGGACGCCTTTACACTCTTAAACTTTACTGAGTACTCCAAAGAGCTTTTATGTACATTATATCTTTTTAACGTAGATTATTAATACTTTTTAGAAATTAAAAATTTTTTAATATTTATTCATTTAAAAATAATAGTAGTAAACTCATTTCATATTGATATAAATAATGTATTTTTATGAAAACTATATTTTCCAAAACAAAAAAATTTAGTGAGAAGAGTATCATTGCTTTCGATTTTTGCAAATCTCTTTAATGTCTGGCTTTTGTTTTCTCACATCTGCTTCTGCGTTCAATCTGTTGTGATGTCACATGTCATGTATCTCCTGGAAAATTTCACTGTACACTCATAAGAGAATGAAACTGAAAAGGACACATAACATCTTAGTATTGTTATGAAAATATGTTTTACATCCTTGGCCCACATTTTGAGAACTACTGCTTTAGAGATAACAGAAACATGGTCCTCACCTTGTATCAGAGTAACGCTCTGGTTGTGTTTTGATTCACAGTTGGACCTTGGTTTTCTTCAGGGAGATTTTCAATCGCAGTCCTTAACTGACCACCATTAGGTTTTTCAACATTTCCAATTAATTTATAGGTCTTTGGTAACTTGGATTGGATTGGCCTTGATTCTAAAATTTCGTATTGACGTTTTGTTTGCAAGCTGTTTTTTAGCATACTATAAACATGTCCTCATACTGTCTTTCTCATCTTGTGCCTGATTTTTGAATCTTCATAAGTGCATGCTCTGATGAAATTAAAATATAGATTATCAATCTAGGAATGACTGTGATTGGTCTACAATGCAAGGAAGAGATAACAGTTAACTAACTCAGTGTCCTGTTGTTTTAATCCCACAAATGCTTTCCAAATTATAATCATCTCTTCAGTAGATGTATGTTGGGCCTCTTTTCTGTGTACATCCCCTTGGAAGGCATTGTTAGAGATTCAGAGAAGAGTGGGGCGTGGTATCTGCTCTTAGGAAACTGATTGTGTAGTGGACAATCTTCGTAGTTTTGTTTATACCTGCATCTCTTAGTTTATATTAAACTGACATTTTCGTCTTCCCAAATGTTAACCTTCTCTTACATACTTTTAAAAAGTTAAAAAAAAGTACACATTCTACATTTAAATATACATTAATTGACTTAAAGAGCTATTTTCCTTGTTGGATACCATAGAGAAATTCTGAAGGCATTTCTGGAATCAGAGCAAATCCCTCAAATTAGGGATTTGGTGATGCCTACAGCACAGTGTTTTATTTAGCACAGCTTCATTCCCATTCTCTTTTTCTTAACTCTGTTGCTTTTTCTTGTGGGAAGAATTAAAATAAAGATATTATAATTAATGAAATTCTAGCTACATTCCCTTTGGTGAGGGAGCAAATTAAGATCTGGTGACATCTTCAAGTGTAAAGTGTACCATCACTAAAAATGAGGTCTGCCCTAGTCTCTAATTGTATGGTGAGGGTCACATCCTTGTGTGAAGCACTGACCTCTCCAGAGTTCGCATTTTAAAGTGCCCATCAGGTGCCATTGCTTAGCGTTCCCAGAGGGATCTCAAATCCAAAGTCTCCTGCGTCAGTGCCTCAGTCACATTCCCTTCCTATTTTCCTAGCAATTTCGCTGCATCAATACCTCTTGTCATACGTCTTCAGGCTCATTTTCTACATGCTCGAAGATCCTTCTCCTTAAAAAAAAAAAAAAGAAATACCTTCATCTTTGCCTTACTATTGCAACACTGCCCTATCTTTCCATTCTTTTTTCCAAACTTCTTGAGAGCACAATCTACATCTCTGCTTCCACTTCCTCACTTCCATTTATTCCTCACCTATGTATCACTCAACTAAAACTGTGTTCCCCATGGTCATAAGCATCCTCCCAATTCCCAAATCTTTGTACTTTTTTTCAGCCTTCATCTTACTTGACTTGTCAATAGCCAGCTAACCTTTCTGATATCTCTTTCATTTCCTTGTTTTTTTGACACTATCCTTTTTTCTCTCTCTGCTTGTCTCCCTGTCGGAGATTCTGGCCCTGTTGGCTTTTGCTTCCCCTCCCTGCAAAGTATTTTACTGCTTCCTTTGCCTCTACCTACTGTTTAGATATCAATAGACTTCTCTCTGTGGGAAATTTAATTCATTCCCATGAATTTAGATCATATCTCAATGACGATAACTCTAAAATCTTTATCTCAGGTATCAGCTTTTCCCTCCTGACGTCCAAACCTATTCTTATAACTGTATGATAACATTATCTAGCCCAAATGATTTATAGGTCCCTCAAATTCAAGGTTTTCAGATCCAATTCAGTTACCCACTCCCCCAACCCAATGACCTACTCTTTCTCTATAATTCTCAGCAATTATGCCATCTGCCTATTCAGCTAGTCTGTAATAACTTATTGAATACCTACTGTGTACTAGATATTGCTCTAAGTCTTTTAAATGTTGCCTCACTTAGTAGTAATAAGAATAATGATAATAATGGAAGCTAACACTTAGGTAGTATTTATGAGCTAGGCATCCCTTTGCATATCGTACATATGTTAATTCATTTCATCCTCACAACAACCTTATGAGTTACATACTATTATTAACTTCACTTTATAAATGAGGAAATGAGGCCCAGAGAGGTTAAGTAACTCGCTTGAGAAATCACATCTATCAGAACTTATAATTAGCTATCCAGTACCCAGTTGTGTCTGACACTAAAGCTAATATTCTAAACTACTGTGCTGCTCTAGCTACTCCTCAGGGTCAGACTCCTCTCTTTCCTATGCCAAGCACATCTAAATTATATCTTTTCTGCCTCTGAAGTACCTGTTGTCTTCCAGAGACCTTTATGCTACCCAGCACACCTAAGGGATTTGGCATATTCCCATAAGTAAATGCTTTACTAGGATGGCCACATCTTTTGGAGCCAGGAACCATGCCAGTGTCTTTTACATAGTGTATGCTAGTAAATTATCATTCCTTTTTAGTGATTTTTTTTTTTTTTTTACCTCATCCTCTTATGATTCCCCGTTCCTTTCTTGCAAGCTTCCTGTCATATTTATCAGCTCCCTCTCGCCCTTATGCCTATGGTGGTATACTGCCATCATAACACCTGCCACATTATGTATTCATTGTCGAGCTGGCTCTCTCTTCTTGTTTACTTGTACATATTCAAAGGTAATCACTTGTTCCTTTGTGTATTCCCATGCCCAAACACAGAACTGACACCTAGTAGGCTCTCAGATAATGTTTATTGGATATGTGAAAATAAAATTTGTATTGATGATTTTGGAGTGGGAAAATAGAAAGTTCTGACAGCATATGGAGATTTTGTTTTTGAAATTTTGTTCTTTAAACTCTTTGGTCTTAGAATATTTTGTTCATTAATAGGTCCATCCCTGAGGAATATGAAGATTTAGTGGGGACATTTAGGAAAACTGTTTTTAAGAGTTCTAAGCAGTAGGGTTATATGCCATCTGGCTTCACATTTGTTGGTAGCCAAGTATGCACATAAATGGTAACTAGAAATTCTCACAACACAAGAAACAATGAATTCTTTCTTCGAAGTAGCTGGTGGAATTTAAATACTGGCTCATTGGACCTCCTTTTGCTGCTTGAATCACTTAGCATCAGTGGATCCATAATATTCCATTTACAGACCAAGCAGACCATTTTTGCTAGATTGATTCATTGAGACGAACAGCTAAAACAAGTTAAAATCCATCGTCATATCCCTTCATTAATTTCAAAATGAATTTATTTGGTGTTAAATGGACATTTGTTTTTATTGTCTCAAAGATTGGACTTTTCCTCCAGTAAAGCAGAATAATGTATCTGTATGGTATTCTAACTCGAACAGTACATAAAGATTAGTAAATAAGGCCCTATTAAAAATACTTATAATGTAAGTAACATGAGTCCCAATAGCATTTCTAATGTCCATTAATGCTTATTCTGAGGATCAGAGCTCATTTTACTGAGCCATTTAGTCAAACCGTGTGATTATTTAGAAAGTTAATTCATGCATACTAAAATCTAGCTTAAGTAATGCAGAGGGTAGGAGGTAAAACTCTATGGAGACGATAGTCCTTTTTGTTATTTAATGATCAGCCATAATTAACTTGCAAATTTGAAATAATTAGAACAAATTAAAGGTATTTAACTTTGCCTCCCTAAAGAAAAATTCAAATTGCACCAAATGCAGCTTTAAATTATTCAAGTCTCAGAGGTCTTGGCTAGATTTTTTTTTATAATGCCTTTTCTATGATGAGAATACCAATCTGCTTTTTGTCAGAAGGCATCCTATCAAGTAATTGTTCTTTGTGTTTAATAAATGACAGCTATTCTTCTTTGTGAAAGTATTCCAGTCTCCCAAGACTACATCAGCATTTCCGTGGCATTTTAATTCAATAAAACAAAAGGTTAATGTTTTTCCACTTTTTAAGGAATGCAAATACAAGTGGTATTCAATTGGTCCTGAATGACATTTAAAATTTGCCATTCAAGCTCAGACAGAACTGTCGCGATATGAGATTTGGGCAAAAGAGAAAGAAAAGTTCATGGAGCTTTGGATTATTAGAATTTTCTTAAAACTTGAAGAACTAATTTTTTTTTTTCCTTCCCCCATCCTAAATCAGGGCTCCTCAGAGTTTCCCATCTAATATTTTATAGTATTAAAATATGGAGATACAGTTCAATAAAATCTTAGCAACTTGAGTGAGTTATACAGTGTGGCAGTCCTAAATGGCATGAGTTTAACCACCTCTTTTCTTCTGCTGTCTTGATTTTCATCATTTTACCATCACTTTCACAGTTCCAACAGATGCTGTATAGAAATAACAGAAAACTATCCCTAATAATTTCATCATATCAGTGAATAATGTTGTCCTTTAGTAGTCATACCCCCTCAGTGAATTTTGTACACATTTTATCTGGACTGTAAGAAGTGATAAGAAACACTGATCATCTGACAATTAGATTTTGACTTGACAGTGCCTCGCACAGTGAATGAATGGTAGACAGTACATGGTCAATGATTCTTTCTTCAGTTTACTGTCTGGATCTATGTAGTTTTGGAAATAAGATATAGTTATTAATTTTGATACACATCTCAGTATATCTAAAAATTTCTTTGGTGGCATTTTTTCTGCTGTTTTCTTCAACTTTATTTTTTAATCAACTTTATTGAAATATAATTTACATTTAATAAAATGCACACGTCATTTGATGTGTTTTAACAGATGATATACCTGTGTAACTAACACCTCAATTAATATAGAAGGTACCCACCACCTCAGTGCTTTGTGCCACTTTGCACTAAGTTCCCGCACAGACCTCTGTCCCAGGCAGACAATGATGTGATTTCTATCACTTGAGATAGTTTTGGATGTTCTAAATCTTCATATAAATGAAATAATAATGTATGTATGTGTGTTTCTGGCATCTTTTACTCACTGTACGTTTTGGATGTTTGTGTTGCTCCATGTTTCATTAGTCCATTACTTTTTTATTCCTGAGTAGTAGTGTTACCACACAAAATTGGGATTCTCTTGCCCATTGTGCATAAAAAAAGCCAATTATTATGTCATCAGCTTTTGGGAGAAGAAATGTAGCTGTATATTGCGAGACCAATCTGCGAGGAGACGGGGCATGTGCCCTCAGATCTGTCTTCAGGGCTTGGGGCACAATTTACGGGATGAAGGGCAGGGTGGTCTGAGGTGTGGAGACGGATGATTGGAGGTAAGGAGAAGTAAGGTAATTGACGATCTGTGCAAGTGTGGTCAAGCTTCGTGGCTCTTCATGGGATGCATGTTCACAAAATGGCAGTGTTACCATGATCTGAGGGTGTAGCTTTTAGTTCCTTGACGTCAAAAAGGCCACTTATCAAGCATTTGCGCAGACCCAATTGATGGGTTGGTGGTCTCAACTGGTCTGAACCGGACAAGGGGTCTCAGTTCCTGAAAGACAACTCTTAATTACTCTGTTGATAAGATGGGGTCAGTTGAACTGGTCCTAGAGGGCCTGCAGTTATGGTAGTTCATTGTGTAAGTATACCACAACTTGTTTATCAGTTCATTTGTTGATGGACATTTAGATTGTTTCTAGATTTGGCCAGAAAAAAAAGAAAACACCTACTATAAACATCTGCGTACCAGTCTTTTGGTAGATATGTTTTCTTTCTCTTAAGTAAAGGTCTAGGAATATAATTACTGTATCATATTCTAAGTTTATTTTTAACTATACATGAAACTGCCAAACTATTTTCCGAAGCTATATACCTTTATAATCTCACCAGCAAAGCGTCAGAGTCCTATTTGCTCTATGTCATTGCTAAAGCTAGATATAGTCAGACATTTTCATTTCAGCCATTTTAGTGGATGTGAAATGGCATGTCATTGTGGTTTTAATATTCAGTTCTTTGATGAGAAATTATGATGCATATCTTTTAATGTTGTTTATTGGCCATTCATATATCTTCTTTTGTAAAGTATCTGTCAAATATTTTAACCAGTTTTAACTGAGTAAACAACACAATTATTTAACATGGAATTCTTTGTATATTTTGGATGCAAAACCTTCATCAAATATATGTATTATGAATATTTTCTCCTAGTGTGTGATTTGCCTTTTATTTCCTTAATGGTGTTTTTGAAGAGCAGGACTTTTTATTGACGCAAGTTAAAAAGATCTTCTCCGGGCCAGCCCGGTGACGCAACAAAGTGCGCACATTCTGCTTTGGCGGCCTGGGGTTCGCCGGTTCGGATCCCGAGTGCAGACATGGCATCGCTTGGCACGCCGTGTTGTGGTAGGCATCCCACATATAAAGTAGAGGAAGATGGGCATGGATATTAGCTCAGGGCCAGTCTTCCTCAGCAAGAAGAGGAGGATTGGCAACAGTTAGGGCTAATCTTCCTCAAAAAAAAAAAAAGGTCTTCTGTGTTTTCTTATAGGAGTTGTATAGTTTTAACTTTTACGCTTGTCTGTGATCCATTTCAAATATACTTTTGTGTGTAGTGTGAGGTAAGGCTCACAGTTCAAAAACTTTTTTTTCTGTACATATATCCAGTTATTCTGGCACCATTTATTGAAAAAACTATTTTTTCTTCAGTGAATTGCCTAATGACTTTTCAAAGGTCAGTTGGATATGTACTCTCAGGCACACACATTTATGGATTTCTATTCCAATGATCTATATGTCCATTCTTATGTCAGTGTCACACAGTCTGTATTATTTAGCTTTATAGTAAATCTTGAAATGAGATAGTGTAAGTCTTCCAACTTTGTTTTTGTTATTAAAAATTCTTGTAGCTATTCTAAGCTCTTGTCTTTAAATTTTAGATTCCAATTATCAATTTCTATTAGTGAAGTGGAATTATGATTAGATCAATTTGGGGGGAATTGACATCCTAAAAATATTGAGTTTTCCAACACATGAAGTTGGTGTATCTCTGAATTTATTTAGATCTTTTAAAATTTAACTCAGTAATACCATGTAGTTTTCAACATAACAGTCTTGCGCACTTTTCTTTGAATTTATTGGTGGTATGTAGAAAGATTATTGATTTTTGAATATTTACCTTGTATACTACAATCTTGCTAAATGCACATATTCTGGCAGGGTTTTGTTTGATTGGTTCGTTTTTGTTTTTTTGGTTTTGGGGGGTTTTTTTGGCTCCTTGGGATTTTCAAGTTTACAGTCACATTGCCTGTGAATAATAACAGCTTTAGTTATGCCTTTCCAAGCTTTATATCTTTTATTTCTTATTCTTGCTTTATTCATTGGCTGGAACTTCCAATACAATATTGGATAGAAGTAGTTAAAGAAGACGTTCTTGCTTTTCTCTCAAGGAAACAACATTCAATAATTCACTAATAACTGTAATGTTAAATATAGATTTTTGGTAGATGCCCTTTATTAGATTGAAGTAAGTTCTCTTTTATTCCTAGTTTGCTGAGAGTTTTTGTCAGAATTTTGTCAAATGCTTTTTCTGTATTTATTGATCTAGTCATGTGGTTTTGCTCCTTTATTCTTTTAATGTGATGATTTACATGCATTTATTTTTTAATGTTAAGCCAACATTGCATTTTGGAAAAATAGTCATTTGGCCGTGATGTAGTACCTTCCTATATATTGCTGGATTCAATTTGCTAATATTTTGTTAAGGAATTGTGTGTCTTTGTTCATGAGAGATACTAGTTTGTAGTATTCCTTTATTGTAATAACTTAAGTTTTGGTGTCACATGGTAACATAAAATGAGTTGAGCAGTGTTGCCTCCTATTTACCGAAACTTCTGTAAGATTAGTAATATTTCTTCCTTAAATGTGATAAAATTTACAAGTGAAACGAAGCTATCTGGTCGGTTTTCTTTGTGGGAATGGTTTGATTATGAATTCAATTTCTTTAATAGATATGAGGCTAGTCATAGTTTCTGTTTCCTCTTGAATTAGTTTTAACAAGTTATATTTTTCAAGAAGTCTGTGCATTTTATTTCATCTTGGTTATTGAATATAGTGGCATAAAATTGTTCATGAAATATCCTTAATATTCTTTTACTATCTGTAGAATCTATAGTGATATCCCCTCTGATATCTGGTATTTGTAAGTTGAGTTTTCTATTTGTCATAGTTTGTCTTAGTAAGAAGTTTATCAATTTTATTAATATTTTCAAAGGGCCAACTTTTGTGTTTCTATTGTTTGTCTATTTCATTGATTTCTGCTCTTCATTGTTTCCTTCCTTGTACTTAGTTTATATCTGCTTTGCTCTTTTTTTCTCTAGCTTCATAAGATGGAACATTATATCATTGATCTTAAACTTGCCTTCTTTTCTAATACAAGCAGTTAAGTTGTTTTCCCTCTAAGTACTGCTTCTGTATCCCTCAAATCTTGATACATTGTATTTTTATTATCATTCATTTAAAAATATTTACTAATTTCTTTTGTGATTTTTTTTGACCTATAGGTTGTTTGGAAGTATGTTACATAACTTCCAAATACTTGAAGTTATTCTAGATACCTTGTTTTTTATTTTTAATTTAACTCCATTGTGGTCAAATTACATACTCTATGAGATTTCATTCTTTTGAAATATACTGAAATATGTTTTGTGGCTTAACATACTATCTATCTTGGTTAATATTCTTCCATGTGCACTTTTAAAAATGTATATTCTGCTCTTGAGTGTAATCTTCTGTATATGTCAATCAAATTGATTAGTAGTGTTACTCAATTCTCCTCTAACCCACTGAATTTTTGTCTTTTTTTCCTATCTGTTGATAAAATCTTCAGATATTATTATAAATTCATATACTTTTTCCTTTAGTCTATCAGTATTGCTATGTGTATTTTGAAACTCTGTTAGATACATATGTATTTAGGATTGTTATGTGTGTCTGATGATTTGCCCTTTAATCACAATGAAATGTTTCTCTTTATCTCTGGTAGTACTCTTTTTCTTTTTTCTTTTTTTTTTTTTTTTTAAGGTTGGCACCTGGGCTAACAACTGATGCCAATCTTTTTTTTTTTTTTTTCCTGCGTTATCTCCCCAAACCCCCCCTGTACACAGTTGTATATCTTAGTTGCAGGTCTTTCTAGTTGTGGGATGTGGGACGCTGCCTCAATGTAGCCTGACGAGCAGTGCCACCTCCGCGCCCAGGATCCGAACCCTGGGCCGCCGCAGCGGAGCACGCGAACTTAACCACTTGGCCACGGAGCCGGCCCTACTCTTTTTCTTAATGTCTACTTTATTTGATATTATATAACCACTCCAGCCTTCCATGTGTACTGTTTGCATGACAGATCTTCTTCCATCCTTTTATGCCAACCTATTTATTCTTTTATATTTGAAGTATGACTCTTGTAAACAGCATATGGTTTAGGTTCTACATTTTTCTCTAGTCTGACAATCTCTTCCGTATAATTTGTGTTTAATTCATTTAATTTAATTGTTGATGCTGTTGGATGTAGGTCTAACATTTTGCTTTTTTTCTCCTTTCTGTTAATCTCATCTATTCTTTTTTCTTCTATTTCTCCTTCTCTGCTTTTTTTGGGGGGGAAGGGAAAATAATAAAAAAATTTTTTTCCAATTTTCTCTTTTTATTTCTCTTATTTTATTAGCTATACTTCCTTGTATTTTTTTTAGTGATTTCTCTAGGGATTACAATATGTTTCCCTAGTTTATTAAAGTCTATGTAGTACTAATACTGTGCCATTTTATGTAGAATGTAAGAATTTTTCTGTTGTATAGGTATATTTACCTTCTCATTCTTTGTAATATTATAGTCATATACATGACAGCTCAGTGCATTATAAATCCCATAATAAGTGTTCTCATTTTTGCCTTAAACATTCATATATCTTTTAATGACATTAAGACAAAAACAAGAAAATACAGACTTTTGTATTTATTCACATATGTAGTATTTCTGATACTCATCATTTCTTGCTATAGATCCAGGTTTCCATCTGGTGTCATTTTCTTTCAACCTGAAATACATTTTATTATTTCTTGTAGTACAAGTCTGCTGGCAACAAATTTTCCCTGTTTTTGTTTGTTTGAAAATGTTATTTCTCCATTTTTGAAGGGTATTTTCATGAGATACAGAATTCTGGGATGACAGGGGTTTTTTTTTTTTTCCTTTCAGCACTTTAAAGATATTGTTCTACTATCTTCTGGCCCTCATTGTTCTGCTGAGAAGTTAACTGTCAAGACCATTATTCTTCTTTAGTGGTCGACATTTTTATCTGATTGTTTTCAAGATTCTCTTTATCTTTGGTTTTCAACAGTTTGACTGATCTATGGGTCAATGTTTTTCATCAAATTTGGGAAATATTTTGCCATTATTTCTTTAAAATAGATTTTTTCAATTTTTTTCTATCCTATTTTCTGTCTCTTCTTCTGTGACTTTAATTATGTTTCTGAAACAGCTTAACATTGTCTCTAAGATCCCTGAAACTGATCATTTTTCTTCAGTGTTTTTCTCCATGTTCTTCAAATTGCGTCATTTCTGTTGATTCTGTCGTAAAATTCACTTACTCTTTGATCTTTCATCTCTGTTTTTCCAATTTTTATTTCAACCACTGTAGTTTTCAGCTCTAGAATTTCCATCTGATTCTTTTTTAGAGTTTCTATCTCTCTTCTGTGACTGCCTGTCTGTTCATCCATAAAGACATGTTTTCCTTTATATCCATTAACATATTTATAATAGCTGATTTACATAAAGTCTTTATCTGCTAAGTCCAATATTTGGGCCATGTTTGGTTGATTTTAATTGATTTTTTTTTCTTAACTATGGGTCACATTGTTTTCTTTCTTTTGTGTCTGACAATTTGTATTGTATCCTGGATATTATGGCTAATACATTCAGAGATGTGGATTTTATTATTTTCTGAAAAGTGTTGATTTTTGCTCTTTCTCAGCAATTTAATTACCTGCTTTAATTCAAGGTAATTAAATCACCTTGAACTTGGATTGGTTTGATTATATGCTTTGTGAGGGGGGATCTCTGGAAAGCCCAGGATGTTTCCCAAGCCATTCTAAATTGCTAAGACTCAATCTCCAAACCCCTTCCTCCCTGTCTATTTTGTCATCTTGATTTTAGGCTTGGTTAGAGGTTTACAGTAAGCCCTTGTCTAGGATGTGGACTTTCTGATGTCTCAGCTGAAGTTGAGGACATTAACAGTATCTTACCATTCTGTGTCAGAACTCCAATTTCTCCCAGCATTACCCAGTTTGTAGGATTTCTATATTTCTGTCCTGCTTTCAAGCTTGTAGCAGCCATTCTTTGGTAATTCTTGCAGTGAAAATGAAAAGAAGCAATAGAAAAAATCTACAAAGCCAAAAGCTGAGTCTTTGAAAATGTAAATAAAATTAATAAGCCTTTTCAAGATGATCAATCTACTATAGAGAGGAAAACAAGTTACCAATATCAGGAATGAAAAAGAAGAGATCACCGTAGATTCTAACAATATTTCAAAAAGTAATTAAGAATTATTTTGAACAATTCTTTGAAGTACATTTGGCAACTTAAATATTATAAATTCCTTGAAACTGACAATATACCAAAACTGTTACCAGAAAAAAAGTAGAAAATCTTAATAGCCCTGTATCTGTTAAAGAAATTTAATTTCTATTTAAGAAACTTCCCAGGGGCCAGCCCAGTGACACAGTGGTTGAGTTCGCACGTTCCGCTTCTCAGTGGCCTGGGGTTCACCGGTTTGGATCCTGGGTGCAGACATGGCACTGCTTGGCAAAAGCCATGCTGTGGTAGGCATCCCACGTATGAAAATAGAGGAAGATGGGCATGGATGTTAGCTCAGGGCCAGTATTCCTCAGCAAAAAAGAGGAAGATTGGCAGTAGTTAGCTCAGGGCTAATCTTCCTCAAAAAAAAAAAAAAAAGAAACTTCCCATAAATAAAACTACAGACCCATAAAACTTCACTTGTAAATTCTACCCAACATCTAAATAAGAAATAATATCAATCTTACGCAAATTCT
The DNA here is from genome assembly GCF_037783145.1 of Equus przewalskii. Taxonomy (NCBI): domain Eukaryota; kingdom Metazoa; phylum Chordata; class Mammalia; order Perissodactyla; family Equidae; genus Equus; species Equus przewalskii. The sequence continues at coordinate 58,981,405 of NC_091837.1, forward strand.
TTCAGAGACTAAAACAGAGTTTTTCAGCCTCGGCATTATTGACATTTTGGACCAGATAATAATCTTTCATGGTGGGGGTGGGGAGAGACTGTTGTTTGCATTGTAGGATGTTTAGCAGCATCCCTGTCTCCTACCCATCAGATGGCAATAGCAATCCCCCCCCCCCCATTGTGACAATCAAAGCCCTCTCCAGACATTGCTAAATGTCCCCTATGTGGCAAAATCCTCTTCTTCTACCCCATTTGAGAACTGCTGGACCAGAGGAAGAAAGAAATTTCCCCAATTCCTTTTGTGAGACCTAAACCAGGTAGAAGCCTTAGAAGAAAAGAAAATGGCAGACCAATCTTCCTCATGAATGTAAATGCAAAACAAAAAATTTCCTTAACAAAATATTATCCGAGAATACACAAAAAGGATAATACAGCTTGATTAAGTAAAATTTATCCCAGGAATGCAAAGTTGGCTTAACATTTGAAAATCAGTCAATGTGATTTGCCACATTAACATAATAAAGAAGAAAACTATCATCCCAAATGGATGCAGAAAAAGCATTTAACATAAGTTTTCCAATGCTCATTCATTATAGGAAGAAAAATTACTCATCAAACTAGAAATCTAATAGAGGGTATAGACAAAGATACATCTCTTTAATGATGAATACTTTTAGGAATAAGGTAGGATGTCCACTCTTACCACTTCTATTCAATATTGTACCAGAGGTCCTAGCTAGTGTGATCAGGCGTGAAAAATATCGGAAAGAAACAAGTAAAATTGTCGTTGTTCTCATCACATAACTGTCTATATAGAAATAGCCTAAGGAACCTATAGAAAACAGCTGCTAGAATTAAGTGAATTTAACACACTCACAGAATTCAAGATCAAGTCCAATGTATAAAAATCAATTTTAGACTTTATTTTTCCTTTTTCTCCCAAACCCACCTGGTACGTAGTTGTGTGTTTTAGTTGTGGGTCCTTCTAGTTGTGGCATGTGGGATGCTGCCTCAGCATGGCTTGACCAGCAGTGCCATGTCTACGCCCAGGATTCAAACCAGTGAAATCCTGGGCCACTGAAGCAGGGTGCGCGAACTTAACCACTCGGCTATGGGGCTAGCCCCCATTTTATTTCTATATATCACAATTTGCTATCATATAGCAATAGATAAAAAAAAACACAGAATATAAAATAAAAGAAAAGGTTTACAGTAGCATCAAAAACCATCAAATACCTAGAAGTTCTTAACAAAAAATATACAAAATCTCTACATTGATCACTACAAAATACTACTGAGACAAATTTAAGAAAATTTAATAAATAGAAAGATATACCATGTTCTTGAATTGGAACACTCAATATTGTTAAGATACCAGTTTTTTCCAAATTGAAGCATAGATTCAATACAGTTTCAGTCAAAATGCCAGCATACTGTTATGGAAATTGGCAAACATTCTGAAATTTACATAGCAATATGAAGGGCCTAGAATAGTAAAGACAGTCTTTGCTGTTATAAAAGATTAAACTGAAAGACTTATGCTACCTAATTTTAGGTATGTAACTAAAGGTTGTGTAATCAATCCCTGACTTTAAAATACACTACAAAGTAATAGTAATCAAAACAGCATGGTACTGATACAAAAACAGACACACAAATTAGTGGAACAGAATTAAAAGCCCAGAAATAAACCCACACATCTATGGATAGCTAATCTTCGGCAGAAGAGCTAAGAATATACAGTGGAGAAAGGAAAGTCTCTTCAATAAATGGTGTTGGGAAAACTGGGCAGCCACATGCAAAAGAATGAAAGTAGACCATTATCTTTCACCATACACAAAAGTTAACTCAAAATGGGTCAGAGACTTGAAGGTAAGACCTGAAACCATAAAACTCTTAGAGGAAAATATAGGCAGTACGCTCTTTGATATTGGTCTTACAAGGATCTTTTCAAGTACCGTGTCTACTCCAGTAAGAGAAACAATAGGAAAAATAAACAACTGGGACTTCATCAGGCTAAAGAGCTTCTGCAAGGCAAAGGAAACCTGGAACAAAATGAAAAGACAACCCATCAACTGGGAGAAAATATTTTCAAATCATATATCTGACAAAGGGTTAATCTCCAAAATATATAAAGAACTCACACAACTCAACAACAACAACAACAAAAACACGATCAAAAAATGGGCAGAGGATATGAACTGACATTTTTCCAAAGAAGATATACAGATGGCAAATAGGCACATGAAAAGATGTTCAACATCACTAATCATCAGGGAAATGCAAATCAAAACTACACTAAGATATCACCTTACACTCGTTAGAATGGCTATAATTGCCAAGACAAAAATAACAAATGTTGGAGAGGTTGTGGAGAAAAAAGAACCCTCATACACTGCTGATGGGAATGCAAACTGGTGCAGCCAGTATGGAAAACAGTATAGAGACTTCTCAGAAAATTAAAAATAGAAATACCATACAACCCAGCTGTCCCACTACTGGGTATTTATCCAAAGAACTTGAAATCAACAATTCAAGGAAACTTATGCACCTCTATGTTTGTTGCAGTATTATTCACAATAGCCAAGACATGGAAGCAGCCCAAGTACCTGACTGGTGATTGGATAAAGAAGATACGGTGTATATATATACAGTGGAATACTATGCAGACATAAAAAAAGACAAAATCGTCCCATTCACAATGACATAGATGGAACTTGAGGGTATTATGTTAAGCGAAATAAGCGAGACAGAGAAAGACAAATACCATATGATTTCACTCATATGTGGAAGATAAACTAACACAGGGACAAAGAGAACAGTTTAGTAGTTACCAGAGGGGAAGGGGGTTGGGGGTGGGCATAAGGAGTAAAGGGGAACATTTATGTAGGAACTGACAAATAATACTGTACGACTGAAATTTAACAATGTTAAAAACTATTATGACCTCAATAAAATTTTTTTTAATTTATGTAATTAATACAAGTTGGCATTCACATTAAGATAGATAAATAGGTCAGTGGGACAGAAGAGAGTCCAGAAATGGAACCACACACTCATATATTCAACTGCTTTTTTAAAAAAGTACCAAGCAGTTCTTTGGAAAAAGGAAAGTCTTTTAAGCAAATAATGCTGGATATACTGGATATAGATACTGAAAAAAATGAACCTTGATCCGTACCTCGCATCATATCCCCAGGTTAATTTGATCATGAGGTGTGAGAACCTGCTCCACAGAAGGGGCAGCTTGGCACAGAACATCAGAGCTTGTGCAGGTGGGGAGGGCTTTCATACTGGGGACTGTATTGGTGCAGGATGTTGGAGTTTGAACCTTGACCACCAATCTGCTGCACCCTCCCAATAAAATCCTAACCCTGTATCAGGCTTTCACGCTTTCTCTGCTTCTACATCTGTGCACCTGAGCCCTGATACAAATTTATAATTTCTAATTGTTAGGCCTTCAACATTTCAGGACAACCTTTTCCTTGTTCTGTGTCATTTTTATCTTGAATTCCCTCAATACGTACTCCAAACTTTCACCCTCTCCTCAATACCCATTTCTTTCACTCACAAGAATAAATTTACCTTGTCCTTCATCAAGAAAATTGAAAGTGAACCATATACTTCTTCAACTCTGTCTCTGAGCCCCACCACCCTGAAGTCACTCAGCCAACTAGCAAAAAGCTGTAGAGTCATTGGTTCAATTGCTTTCTTGAAATATCTTCCCGGATGTTCCATAGGCATCTCAAGCTACAGTTAATTTCTCCCACCCTCCCCAAACCTTCTCTGTATTGTTTATCCACAAATAATTCTGCCAATCATCCTCAACTCCTTTTTCTCCCTCGCTTTTCATATTCAAACACGTATCAAGTTCTGCCAATTTTAAATCCTATGTTTTAAGAGCTATCTCCTTTCCATTCCCACTAGTGCTTCTCTATTTCAGACCCTCATCATGTCTTATCAGAGCTGTTTCAGCAGCCTTCCGCTCATCCAGCTTCTTTCAGCCCATTCTCTAAATGGTGCTAGAGTAATTTTTCATAAATTCCTGTTGGATTGTGTCATTTTTCCCCTTAGAGCCTTTCAGTGACTCTGCCTTGCCACACGTCTTGACATGAGAAGCCAAACCTTTCATGATGTGAACTATTCCTATCCTTCTTCATCTTCCACTTCTCCCCAAAATATATGGTGAAGTTTTTCTTGTTGATATATTTGCTTATGCTGTTTTCTTCTGCCTAGAACATATGTCCACCCTTCCTTATCCCCCTGCTTATCCTCCAAAATTTAGTTTGAATTCTTCAGGAATTTCCTTTCCGTTATGTAGATAGAGTTAGAAGCCTTGTCTTCGTGCTCTGATTAATACCCTGTATTCCTGAATCGTAGCATGTATCATATCATATTTAAAAAGATCTGTTTCTCTGTCTCCACCACTAAAATCACTTGGAGAACAGGAACCAGGTCTTGCTCATGTTTGCATATCGAGTGCCTAGCATATATCAAGTGCTCAACAAATAGTTGTTTTCTGTATTTGCCCACCCAGGCCCCATAGCACATAATGAAGCCCACAGAGTGTCCCCTCAATAAATATCTGATGAATATGTAGCCATGCGCCACATAACAACATTTCAGTTTCAGTCAACAACAACCACATATACACCAGTGGTCCCGTAAGATTAGTACCATGTAGCCTAGGTGTGTAGTAGGCTATACCATCTAGGTCTGTGTAAGTACATTCAATGATGTTCATACAATGATGAAATTGCCTAACCACACATTTCTCAAAATGTATCCCCATTGTTAAGCAACACATTACTGTATAAAGGAATGATTGATTTGGCAATTTATTGAACAGGAACAAGGAAAGCAAAAGTTGAGATAACTGATGTTTTTCATATGAGTGACTGAGAGAATCATGGTGTCATTAAATGAGAATAGAAACAGATGAAGGAACTGGTTTCAGGTAAAGATAATGCATTGCTTCATCATGAGTTGGTTTGGGAGGTATGACAAGACATCCCTTCACAATGTTTCACCAGATACTTGGTCAGACGAGCTGTTTTGGAGAGCGCTGTGGGCTGGAAGAATCTCTTTAGAAATCATACCTGAAGGTAGAGTTGTGTGGCAAGGTTCACTGAGAAAGAAGGAAAGGACGGAATCTTCAGGAATGCCTGCATTTAAGAGGAAGGAAGCAGAAGAGTTCCCAGTAAAAGAATATGAGTAGAAGCCTCCTAAAACTAGAAAAACAGTCAAGATCATACGTTATAAAGTCCAAAGAAAAAAGTTTTAAGAAAGGAGCCAATTGCTGTGAAGTGGTCCAGGAACAAACAAGATTGTTGGAAGAGAAAAGGTCACTATATTTGTTCTTCAAAAATTGTTTTAGTAGGCATGTCTGTTAAAATTAATTACTCTTTTATAGAAGTTTGGCAGAGAAGTGAAGGAGAGAGAAGTTGGTAATGTAAAGAAGATGGTAAAAGTTTTTGTTTTTTAATTACAAAAGTACATGCCTATTGGAAGAAATGAAATATTCAGAAGCATATAAATTAAATTATAAAAATCTCTCCCTCAGTCACTCCATTTCTACTTCTCTTCTCTGGTTTGGTATTTATCCATCCAGAAATTAAAAATATTTTTTATATATTTTTGTTTTTACAAAAATGAGATCACATTATACATTCTATTACGGCAAATTGCTTTTTTTTTCTTATTTAATAGTGTTCATTCAGTTTCTTTATGGTAGTATAGAAAACTACCACATTCTTTTTAACGGCTGAAGAGTATTCTTTATGATGGATGTACTGTTGTTTATTTACTCCTCCTATTGAATATTTGCTTTCAGTTTTTCACTGTTACAAATAATTCTGCAATGACCATCCTTAAACAAATATTCTCATGCTGTTGTTTGTGTAGTTATTCTTATGCTGTTGTATATGTAATTCTGTAGGATAACTTCTTAAAAGTAGGATTATTAGGACAGTAGGTGCATTTTTATTTTGTGTTGACAAATCACCCACCAAAAGGCTATACCAATTTTCAGTTCCTTCAGTAAGTGTGTTAAGATGCTGTTGTCCCCACACCCTCACTGACACTAAGTAGTATTATGCTTTCCCACTTAAGGGAAGAGTTTTTGGTTTTAGGTTTAGGTTTTGATTTTTAATGGGAAGTTCAATCCAGTTTATAATCCTAGGAAAGAAACCAGTTGAGAGGAGGAGGAGTTTGTAAATTATAAGAAAAAGAGATTGGGGCCCGCCCGGTGGCTGAGTGGTGAAGTTCGTGTCCTCTGCTTTGGGGGCCTAGGGTTTTGCCGGTTCAGATCCTGGCCACAGACCTAGCACTGCTCATCAAGACATGCTGAGGCAGTGTCCCACACAGTAGAGCCAGAAGGATCTAAAACTACAATATACAGCTATGTAGTGGAGGTCTTTGGGCAGAAGAAGAAAAAAAAGAAAAAGAGATCATTGAGAGGCCGTGGACACAGCATAGGTCAATGGTATCAAGAGTATGAACAAAGGTATAATTTTCTTCTGAGACATTAAAAGGAATAGTAGATGAATAAAGATGGAAATAAATGCAAATGAAAGGAGAAAATTTTAATATAGCCATCTTTATTTTAGGGAAATTAAAAGCCAAGTCCGCTGTTGAGATAGAGGATTCCCAGGATAGGGTTTGGAATAAAGGTACAGAAAAGTTTCTATGTAAAATGGGGTAAAGAAGCAGGAAGCAATCAGTATTGAACGTGATCAGCATTAACTAGTACCGGGAGCTCAGCTGAACAGAGAATGAATGAATTTGGGGGAAGCCAGTTGTCTTGGTCACATTGACTTTTCATTGCATTTGCCTGGGTTTTTGGCTTCTGGGTTGAGGTAAATTTACCTTACATTCACAGTGAGGTAGTTTTATTCTATTTTCCTGTCTCATGAATAAGAAGTTATATGAGCTAAGATATACATCCGCTGATGGGTCCACATGGGAAGTGATCCTGGGTTCTGGTAAAAAAAAATTTTTTAAAGAACGCAAATTTAATATATTGCCTTATGCCCATATAAAGCCATAGTGCCAATAGTTTTTGTTTTCCTTATATCATTCTGAACATAAAGCCATTTAATTTCTTGGTTTTTATTAATAAATTATGATAAGAGCAAACATTATTAAAAATCCTGATCAACACAAATCAGAAGCCCAATACTTTGAAGGGTTTACATAATTTGAATCCTGGTCAAGGGCCATCTGTGATTAGTAATGGATCCAGTAATACTCTATCAACTTGTTCTTATCTAGAGATTACCTCTGCTTCTGGGGAGTTTAAACATCTTAACTTTTGAAATCTTACTTTTTGAGGAAAAGTCCTCTTTTTTTATTTTAATTTTCACATTGTTTATGGGCATGGGGAAGACAAAACCAAAATGTCATGAGTCTGTGGTGAACTTAAGTTAGAAGGAAAAGGCTGGAGGAATAGTAAGGAATATACATCATCAGAACATCTCTCTAAAAAATGAACTGTTATAAGAGAAAATGTGCTAATGGTGGGAACACAGTTTATTAGAAAAGCATATGTGCATTTGTTTATTTTCATTAAAATTCGCTTCACTCCGTATTTGCCTTGTTGACTTTATAATGAAATTATGTGAGGACAGAGACTAATTCTTCCACGTGCGCTATTGTACTACTCCTTACATACTCTAGGTACATAAGAAATATGATAACAATTGAAAATGACAAACACAAATGCATTTTGAAGCAAATTGGTGATATTTTAATCCCGAAGGTTCATTTTTAGTACTTAGAAACATTTTAGTTATGCAAGTCTTATTTTAGCATACTTTTTATTTCTGTAGATATTCTGGTTTTGAGTCATACTCTGTGGCTTTCTTAGCAGTTCATGGATCTGAGTCTCATTTCCCCAGCTCCAAATGTAGGCTTTTTGAAGATAAAGACCATTTACTCTCCAAAATTTTTGTGGCAGGACACAAAATAAACCTTCAGTAAATTATTTAAATTATACTTCAATAAAAGTAAGAAGAAAAAGAAAGTTCTTACTGCCATGGATTGCATTTCAACTCATGCTGAATTTATCTGCCTTTGTGTGATCTGTACCCCCTTCTGTGCTATCCACAGTTCATTCATGTTTGTCCTTTTCAGTTTATTGAAGTCAAAATGTGATGGCTGGCTGCTTGGAACATCACCATCCATCAGAAACTACCCAGAGTCCACTAACAGTGGAGAGAATAGAAGTGAGAAGAAGACAGTTGGGTTTCAGTCACATATGGAAGATGATGCCCTGTGGACATGTCAAAAGAAAGATACATGTCGACCCCAGAGAGGTAAGCTTAGCACATGTAGTAGCAAAATGAGAAACTTTTGGCAGCAGGTGGTTGTTGTTGGCTGTTAGTCGTGAACTCCAGATGATTTCCTACAACCTGAGCATGAGTTACATATGTTACAAACTGACACGTGCCTGCAAGGCCAGAGGTAGCACATCTACCGCGTCAGTGAATTGCATCAGCATTTCTCTTAGAATACTCACGTGAGAAACGACCCAATTTGTCCCTCTTCTTGCAAGCAGCAAACTGTAAGAATTATTCAGCAGTAAGTATGGTCATAGACACAAAATAATGTTCAAAGTGAGTAAAGAGGACAAGAAATTGAACATAAATCTGCTGGGAATATAAATTCTAACTACAGTTAATCAATTAACTGGAAATATGGGGAGAGTGGAGGAGAGGTCATGGATAGTTCTACATTGCGGCTAAAACAAAACCTCATAAGTCCTAAGCATATATTGCCTAGCAGTCTTTTAAGTGCCAATAATTCTTCCTATGATATATGTCATAGATATTTTTAAAGAAATCAATTATAAATAACTGTGTGAAATATTGAGTGAAGCAGTCAAATTTAATTGTTTCCCAGTTGCTTCTGGAGTGGCTTTTGGCTCATTCTCTTCTGGAATTATTGAGGGGAGGACTTTGGAGCAGAGTGGAACAAGTCTGAGGTTCATTGTACAGAAGAGATACGCAGAAGACAAAGGGCCAAAGAAGGTCTTGGAGCCCTCTGCTGCTCATGCCTCTTTCCCAGTCATCTTACTCACAGTCATTAACCCTGATTCCCTTCTTTTTTTTTTTGCTTTTTCTCCCCAAATCCCCCCAGTACATAGTTGTATGTTTTAGTTCTGGGTCTTTCTAGTTGTGTCATGTGGGATGCTGCCTCAGTGTGGCCTGACGAATGGTGCCATGTCTGCGCCCAGGATCCGAACCAGCGAAACCCTGGGCCGCTGAAGCGGAGCATGCAAACTTAACCACTCGGCCACGGGGCCGGCCCCTGATTCCCTTCTTATTTACCTCTTTTTTCACTGGGCTGGCACCTGCCCACCTCTGATCTTAAGAAACCAACTTTTCATAATCTCTCTAGCCACTCTCACATTTATTTATCTGAGCAACGGGCATTGCTTTCTGAGAAGATCTTGCAGGTGTGCTACGCCCTGTCTTTCCTTATCAGCTGCCAGCTTTGTCATGTCTTTTGGTTTTAACTATGATTAATCTAGAAATTGTTTAATCCTCTCCCAGACAATTGAGAGATGATAATTAGTCCAAACTTCAGAAGAGAGGCTATCCACAATTTGAAACAAAAGCAAAAGTACATTTTGTTTGACATGTGGCAGAAGTTCTGCAGACCGCCACTGCCTTTAGGACAACTTAGAACAACTTTTGTCTTTTCAGGCTTTGCTACCAGAAACAAAAATGAAATTGAGGAGCCTCAGTATCCGAGATAGAATCTTCTTTACTTTCTCGGTTAGTAGTCCTTCAGAGATGGGAAACTCTTACTTTGTACTTTGGAGAGTGGAGAAGCAGTCACAATGGGTGTGGTGGTTCTGCTGCAAGACTTAGCGTAGGCTTCTGTTAACAAATTTGTGTTGTATGTCAGCACTAAAATAAAACAGCAAAATGAGAAAAATGTAGTGTAATAGCAAACGGACGAATAACTTCTGGTATTGGTTAAGAGCACAGCAACATTAGAAAGCATCCAGTGAAAAGGCACTTTGATAAAAGCATCATCAGGCCAGTCCTTGCCGCGGTAGAGGTTTAATCTCTCCCAGGCCCAGTTACAGAAGCCAGAAGCCTGGAAAGGGCTTGTGTCCAAAAAAATCAATTTCTAATTTGAAACAAAATCATTTTTGACTAACAGGGGTTCAGAAATGCTGACATTTCAGCACTTTCCGTTGTGCACAGTGAATCCTAATAGTGATTTTATAATGTTGCTCCACCAATCAATTTAACCAAGAGAAAGCTGTTACAATTCTGGCGAAGTTTTCAGGAACAGTTTTCACTGATGGTTTTATTTTTTTCATTAGCTTTTTTTTTTTCCTCTTCCGTTTTTGGGGGGAGGGGTTGTAGTGTTGCAGTGAAGAAAATAGAAACTTTTTCATCTTTTTAAAAGAGTTTTGTTTTAAAATATTCACAGGAATTATTAACTTTTTTTCCTAGTCATTAGAAAGGCTGTCTTGTATTTTTCTCTCATTCTAATTTGGAGCCCTTGGCAGTGGTATACCTGATCATTGAGGTAGCTGAAGCTGCCCCCTGGAGCCATTCTGCCCATTGCAGAGGTTTACACAGATTACAGTACAGGGCAAAGTTGCTGCATTGGCATTTGCTGTGGCACCCACCGAATGGGAGACGGACTTTCCAAGGTGTGCTGCAAGGGTGTGGACACCTGTTTATCATGAGGCTGATGACCTAGCACTAATTGCCTGAGTTACACTGCTCGGTTTAGTATCTCCTTAATTGCTTTCCCCTCTTTAGTGTGTCTGAATTTTTTTAAATTCTTTTCTTATGTTTTATATCTTTTGTTGTCCTTTAATCATAAAGTCCTACATAGGACCTTTACTGCAGGACCATTAATCTTTATTATCAGTCTCCTACTCCTTTACCTCTTGTCTGCTCCTCACTATTCTGTCACCTTTATTAATACTAAACATGTAAAAAAGACACGATTCTTGTCTCAGGAAACAGTGTCATGATTGCAAAAATGTGCACAGTATTGTCAGAATTATGCTTAAAATGTAAATTGTTTTTCAGTCATCAATGCTTGGAAAGTTCTATTTTAGTTGCTTTTGTTGAGCTATGTGGATCAAGGAGACATTGCTTAGGAAAATCTAAACTTGAGTCAAGAACTTTTAAGCCAAAGGCATAAATCTGGAAATACCCAGTCTTCATTTGTCTTTTTTCCTCCCTGTGCAGCAGTGTTTCTATTCTCTCCTAGCTTGCCTAGAACCTCCTCTTCCAGAACCATCACTGATTCTCTTCTATAAGAGCCTTAGAATCTGGGAGCATTTTTTTCCCCTTATGCTGATGGGCTAGCAGAGGCTCTGAGGCCACTGAGCACACACATTCGGGAATCAAAAGCTTAGACCTCGGGGCTTGGCACTACCTGTTCCTAAGTCAGGCTAAAGCCATTCCGAAGCCCAACTACATTTGAAGCTACCTCCTGTCTGTTCCTCTTTCATTGATCTCTGAATCACCTTAAATCTTTGAGAGAGTTTGAGAGAGGCTGAACCTAGAGTAATTTGGCTCTACCTGATAGTATTGACCTTGCCCTTCATTTTGTCTTCGGGTTTTTTAGGTAATATAATATACAGCAGCTGTCATTTGTTGAGGCTCCCTGAGGAGCTCCCAAACACATTTTTCTTTCACTGGAAGAGGATTCTTGTAGACTCATCTGAAGTGAGGAATAATCTCTGAAGCTCCTAGTTGTTCCTCTAAATGAGCCTGTGCTTGCAATGATGTGAGTGTTCTTTGTAACCCATAATGGATTGACATAGGTGACGTGATTAAAGAAATAAACAACAGGGCCAGCTCCATTCCCTAGTGGTTAAGTTTGGCACGCTCCGCTTCAGCAGCTTGGGTTCGGTTCCTGGGCATGGACTTACAACACTTGTCAGCGGCCATGCTGTTGTGGTGACCCACATACAAAATAGAAGAAGATTGCCACAGATCTTAGCTTAGGGTGGATCTTCCTCAAGTGAAAAAGAGGACGATTGGCAACAGATGGTACCTCAGAATGAATCTTCCTCAGCAAAAAATTAAAAAGTAAACAAGTTGGAGTATCCAAAGTACAGAAACTATTTCCATCTTGCCTCTAAGGAACATTTACTTATGTGTCTTTTATTATTAGCATCATTGTTATTATTATATGTTCAATCACTGGAAAAGGTACCACAATATGTTACTACTGATTTCCAGAAGTCTCAGGTAAAAGGTTCGTTAAGTTGATGCCTTTATCAACAGAACACAGAAGACAAGCATAGTACAGGACTATGAATAAACCCAGACATGTAGATTAAATTGTTCTGCCCAGTTCACTCAAAAAAGGAATTCAAATGCAAGAGACTAGCATTAAGAGTTGAAGTGGCTGGGACCAGCCTGGTGGTATAGTGGTTAAGTTCGCATGCTCCACTTTGGTGGCCCAGGGTTCATGGGTTTGGTTCCTGGACACAGACCTACACACCACTCATCAAGCTATGCTGTGGTGGCATTCCACATACAAAAAATGAAGGACGATTGGCACAGATGTCAGCTCAGGGACAGTCTTCCTCAAGCAAAAAGAGGAAGATTGGCAGCAGATGTTATCTCAGTGCCAATCTTCCTCACCAAAAAAAAAAAAGAGTTGAAGTTGCTATATATGGAATATATATTGTCCTTTAAACCAGAGGTTCTACATTTTCCATCCTCTACAATAGAAAGAAGTATCTCAAAATACTATATAATTTACTTATTTTTTTTAATTTTTATTGAGTTAATGATAGGTTACAATCTTGTGAAATTTCAGTTGTACATTATTGTTTGTCAGTCGTGTTGTAGGTGCACCCTTTCACCCTTTATGCCCACCCCCAACCCCATCTATCCCCTCGTAGCCACTAAACTGTTCTCTTTGTCTACATTTTGTTTTTTTAAGTCTTTATTTTTTTCCTTTTTCTCCCCAAAGCCCCCCGGTACATAGTTGTATATTCTTCATTGTGGGTCCTTCTAGTTGTGGCATGTGGGACGCTGCCTCAGCGTGGTCTGATGAGCAGTGCCATGTCCGTGCCCAGGATTCGAACCAACGAAACACTGGGCCGCCTGCAGCGGAGCGTGCGAACTTAACCACTCGGCCACGGGGCCAGCCCCTCTTTGTCTATATTTTTAAATTCCTCATATGAGTGGAGTCATACAGAGATTGTCCTTCTCTAACTGGCTTATTTCACTTAACATAAGAAGTATCTCAAAATACTATATAATTTACTTGTTTTTTATATCTTGTGTCTTCTCCCACTAGAATATAAGCATTCCCTGTGTTCGTTGTTGTATCCCCATCTCCTAGAATGTTCTTTAATATCTGATAGGTGTTCATTATATATTTGTTAAATGAATTAATATAACATATGTATTGATTTTTCTTTATATGTTATTGCCCTGTTTTCCCACAAAAAGGATCTAATCAGTTAAACCTTTTGACCTCATTGCCTGCAATAATTTAGTGATTTAAGAAATGTATATACTTGTCCCTTCAAAGTCCTTACGGTGACTGATTTGTAATATCAAAGAGATAGCAATAGAGTGGGGTCTTAAAAACAGCAACACCTTGAGAGTCAAGAAAACTGGAGGGTTTTTTTCATTTCCTTTTATTCTAGTTGAAATTTAATTTATATACAATAAAATTGCATATATCTTAAGTGTACAGTTTGATAAACTTTGACAGTTGTATATACCCAGGGAAGCACCACCCAATTAAGATATAGTATACTTCTGTTATTCACCAGGGTTTCCTCTGGTTCCTTTCCTGTTGTTCCCTGCTGAGGCCTCTCTCCTTGGCTTGCAGACGACTGTCTTATTGTGTCCTCACAAGGCTTTTTTGCTGTGAGCGTGCATCCCTGGCCTGTCTTCCGCTTCTTAAAGGGACACCAGTCATATTGGATTAGGGCCCACCCGTATGACCTTGTTTAGTCTTGATTACCTCCTTAAGGGCCCTCTCTCCAAATATAGTCGCATTCTGAAGTATACTAGAAGTTAGGACTTCAACATATAAATCTGGGAGGGAGCACAATTCAGTTCATAACAACTACTTTCTTTCTAATCTTTATGCCTTTTATTCTCTTTCTTATCTCATTATACTCTCTAAGACTTCCATTACAATGTAGAAGAAAATGGTAAAAGTGGACTTCCTTGCTTTGTTCCTGATCTCATAGAGAAAGTGTACAGTCTTTCATCAAGTAGGATTTTAGCTGTAGGTTTTTGGTAAATGCTTTTTGTCAAGTTATGAAAGTTCCCACCTCGTCGGCTGAGAATCCTTATCATAATGAATGTTGAATTTCATCAAATCTTTTTTCTGTACCTATTGGGATAATCATGTGTTTTCTTCTATATTCTGTTAATTTGATGAGTTACGCTGCCTGGGAAATATTGGTGTGTAACATCCTTTTTTCGTAATGACCTTGTCAGGTTTTGGTATCAGAGTTATGCTAGTGTCATAAATGAGTGAGGAGAATGTCAGCAAAAATGGCAGAGTAGGGACTTCCAGGAGCTTGTTCCTCCCCAGAAACACTGAAAAACCTGGCGAAAACTGTCAGTCAACCTTATCAGAACTCCAGAAGACAGTGAAAGATTTACAGAAACCAAGCAAATGCTTGACCAGGAAAAAGGCCACTGAAACATAGTAGGAGAACTTGTGGAGTTTTAATTTAGCCTTGCTCTTCTCTCTTCCCCAGCAGAGCAGCAGAATGTAAGCTGGCAGCCCAAGTTCCAGGTGTGAGGACTTGGACCCAGAGGAAGCAGAGCAGACCTTGTTCTCAAGGAATTATGCTTGTTCTAGTCAACATTGTACTGGAAGTGCTAGCCAGAGCAAAATGGCAAGAAAAAGAAATAAAATGCATCCCAACTGGAAAGGAAGAAGTTAAAGTAGCTGTATTAGCAGATGACATGATTTTATGTATAGAAAATCCTAGAAAATGCACAACAAACTATTAGAGCTAATTGCACAAAAAACTCTTAGAGCTAATGAATTCAGCAAAGTTGCAGGATAGAATTCAACACACAAAAGTCAGTTGTGTTTCTATACATTAGTAATGAACTACTGGAAAAGAAATTAAGAAAACCATTCCATTTATAATGGCATCAAAACAATAAAATACACTAGCAATAAATTTAACCAAGAGTGCAAGACTGGTATGCCAAACAGTACAAAACGTTGCTGAAACAGCTTACAGAGGACCTAAGTAAATGGAAAGACATGGATTTGAGGACTTAATATTGCTAAGATGGCAAAACTCCCCAAAGCAACCTACAGATGCAATGCAATCCCTACTCAAATCCCAAAAACATTTTTTGCAGAAATGGAAAGACCAATCCTTAAATTCATATAAAATTGCAAGGGTCTCCAAATGGCCAATATAATCTTGAAAAAGAGGAAGAAAGTTAGAAGGCTGACACTTTCTGACTTTAAAACTTACTACAAAGCTGTAGTAATCAAAACTATGTGGTACTGGCATAGGTTATTTAGAGAGATCAGTGGAATAGAATTGAGCATCCAGAAATAAACCCATACATCTCTGGCCAATTAATGTTTGACGGGAGCACCAAGACAATTCAATAGGGAAATAATAATCTTTTCAGCAAATGGTGCAGAGACAACTAGATATCCACATGCAAAAGAAAAACGAAGTTGATCCATCATTTATGTATCTCACACCATATAGAAAAATTAACTCAAAATTAATCAAAGACCTAAAAATAAGAGTTAAAACTATAAAACTCATTGGAGAAAACATAGGTATAGCTCTGTAGATCTCTGTGACCTTGGATAAGGCTATGGTTTTTCAGATATGGCACCAAAAACAGGAGCAAACAAAGGGAAAAAAATAGAACTTAGTGAAAATTAAAAATTTTTGGCATCAAAGAACACTAATGGTGGAATGAAAAGACAAACTATAAAATGGGGTGAAAACTTGCAAATCATTTATCTTATATGGGTCTAGTATCCAGAATATATAAAGAACTTTTACAGCTCAACAACAAAAAGTCAAATAACCCAATTAAAAACTGAGCAGAGAACTTGAGTAGACATTTCTCCTAAAAAAACATGCAAGTGGCAAATAAGCACATGAAAAGATGTGCAACGTCAC
Organism: Equus przewalskii; assembly: GCF_037783145.1. Lineage (NCBI taxonomy): Eukaryota > Metazoa > Chordata > Mammalia > Perissodactyla > Equidae > Equus > Equus przewalskii. The sequence goes on from NC_091837.1 coordinate 58,997,536, forward strand.
TAATCATTACGGAAATCCAGATTAAAACCACAATGAGACACCGCTTCACACCCACTAGGATTGTTATGATTTTTAAAATGGAAAATAACAAGGTGGAGAGGATGTGGAACAATCATAGCCCTCATAAGTTTCTCGTGGGACCAAAATAATGGAGCCATTGTGGAGAACAATTTGGCAGTTCCTCAATAAGTTAAACATAGAATTACCATGTGACCCATCAATTCCTCTCAGAGGTGTGTACCCAAAATAATTGACACCAGATGTTCAGACAAAATCTTGTACACAAATGTTCATAGCGGCCCCATTTAAGTATCCAAAACGTAGGAACAGCCCAAATGTCCATCAACAGATGAATGGATAAACAAAATGTAATGTATCCATACAATGGAATATTATTTAACCATAAGAAGGAATGAAGCGTTTTTTTTTTTCTTGCTCAGGAAGATTTGGCCTGAGCTAACATCTGTTGCCAATCTTTCTCTTTTTGTATGTGAGCCGCCACCACAGCATGGCCACTAACAGACAAGTGGTGTAGGCCTGCGCCTGGGAACAGAAACCGGGCCACTGAAGCAGAGTGCACTGAACTTAACAACCAGGCCACCAGAGTGGCCTGAAGGAATGAAGTTTTGATACATGCTACAATATGGATGAACCTTGAAAACATTATACTAAGTAAAGGAAGCCAGACACAAAAGGCCACATGTTGTTTGATTCCATTTATATGAAATATCCAGAACAGACAGAGCAGAGTAGTGGTTACCAGGGGCTCAGGGGAAGGGGAAAATGGAGAATGACTGCTTTATTAGTACAGGGTTTCTGTTTGGAGTGATGAAAAAGTTCTGGAACTAGATAGTGGTGATGGTTGTACAACATTATGAATATACCTATTGTCACTGAATTGTACACATTAAAATGGTTAAAATGGTAAATGTATATTTTACCACAATTTTTAAAAAATGAGTCAGGAAGTATTTTTTCCTTCTCTGTTTTCTGAAATAGTTTGTGCAAGATTGGTGTTACTTCTTCCTTAACTGTCTGATAGAATTCACCATTGAAACGTCTGGCCTGGAGCTGTTGCTTTTCTTGTTGTTAGTGTTGATGGTGATGTTGTGTATGTATGAATTTTCTTATTTTGGATTTTATTTTGTGTGCAAAAGATTTTAAATACAGATTCATTTTCTGTAATAGAGGCTGGACTATTCAGATTTATTTCTTTTTGTGTTCAATTGTGATAAGTTTTGTTTTCCATGGAATTTGCTCATTTCATCTAAGTTGAATTTATTGGCATAAAATTGTTTATAACATGCTTTTTCTTTAATGACCTTAGCATCTGTATTGATATCCTTCTTTCATCTGATAGTCGTAATTTGTGGTTTTCTCTCTTGATCAGTTTCAGTAGGGGATTATTGATTTTACTGAATTTTTGGAAAAAAAAACAGCTTTTGCTTTTTCTTGATTTTTCTCTATTGTGTTTGTTTTCTATTCCATTGATTCTTATTCTTATTTTTATTATTTACTTTGTACTAATTTGGGTTTAATTTGCTCTTTTTTTCTAGCTTCTTAAGTTGGAAGCTTAAATCATTGATTTTAAATCATCTGTTCTAATATACGTATGTAAAACTATAACTTTCTCTCTAACCATTGCTTCAGCTGCATCCCACAAATTATGATAGGTTGTGTTTTCATTATCATTCTTGTGTTAGCAAGATGAAAGCACCAGGAATGCCTGTCTGCTGGTCAGAGTGGAAATTCGTACAACCACTTTGGAAAACAGGTTGGCATTACTTATTAAAGATAAACAACAAATACATTACATCCTAGTGATTCTGTCTCTAGGTATATATACTAGAGAGAATCTCATACACACAGTGATTAACTTACAGATAGGTTCATAACAGCTATATTCAGTTAGGATACGCTAAACTATGGTAACAAGTGGGCAGAAAAAATCAATGGCTTAAAGAATAAGAAATTTCTTTCTTTCCTCTGTAACAGTCCAGGGTAGGAGTTCAAGTTGACAGCAGCTCTGATTCAAGGAATGATGGCTCTGCCATCTTTGTTTGCCTTCCAAGATCACCTTGAGCATTACAACAACACAGGGGTTGACAAACTTGGTCCAAGTCCGAATCTGGCCCACTGCTTGTTTTTGTAAATAAAGTTTTATTGCACATCTATTTCCATTTTTTATATATTGTCTGTGGCTGCTTTCATGCTATAATAGCAGAGTTGAATAGTTACAACAGGAGCAGGATGGCCCACAAAAGCCTAGTGTATTTACTATCTGACGCTTTACAGAAAACTGTTTGTTGACCCTTCCATAGCAGGCCAGGAAGGAGGAGGAAGGGTATGGAAGAGTACACGTGGAAGGTTTTTATAGGACAGGCCTGAAGTGGACATATAACATCCACTAATTTTCCACCTGACCACACATAATTGCAAGGAGGATTGGGAGATATAGTCTAGCTGTGTGCCCAGAAAGAAGGGAAGAGTGCATTCTAGTGGATAATTGGCAGCCTCTGTGACAGGAGCATTCTTCATAATAGCCCCAAACCGGAAACACTCCAGACGTCCATCAACAACAGAATGGATAAAAAGTCATAAATGCATGCAATGGAATATTATATGGCAAAGAAAACAAACTGCAGCCACGTAAATCATCAACATAGATAAATCTCACAGACATAATATTGAGCAAAAGAAGTCTTAAAAAGACTTCTATTTTTATAAAGTTCAAAAGCAGCAAAACTAAATCACATTTTTGGGATGCATATGTAAATTATGAAACTATAGAGAATAGGAAAGAAATAATTATGAGAATAGTGGCTGGCTCCTGGAGGCAAGAAGAGGTTGTACTTGGGGATGGATATTGATGATGCTTCCAGGTAGCAATGCTGCCACTACTTTATTTCTTGATCTGAAGATGGGTTATGCTGGTATTTTCTTTATCATTTCTTCTTCTTCTTCTTCTTCTTCTTCTCCCTCCTCCTCCTTTCTTCTCCTCCTCCTTCTTTCTTCTCCTTCTTTTTTTGGTGAGGAAGATTGGCCCTGAGCTAACATCTGTTGCCAGTCTTCCTCTTTTTTTTTTGCTTACTGTTCCTGAGCTAACATCCATGCCAGTCTTCCTCTGTTTCATGTGTGGGACACCGCCACAGCTAGGCTTGATGAGTAGTGTGTAGGTCCACACCCAGGATCCAAACCCGCAAACCCTGGGCTGCTGAAGTGGAGCACATGAACTTAACTATGCCACTGGGCTGGCCCCTATCATTTCTTCTTTAAACTAAATTGAATGTATAATATGGCTTAGCTATTTTTAAAATGCAAAATAAAACAAGGGGCCCAGAAACAGAGTTTTCCTAAACATTAAACTCTAAGAAGTTGTCTTATCATGAGATATTGATTGACAAGCAGGCTATATGTAATTAGGGCATGACCCATTATGTTCTATTCCATCTGTGTGTGCAAAAATATATATGTATGTGTATTTACATATATTCACATATATTTACATGTATTCACATATATTTACATATATAAACATATACATTTATATATGAAATTTATCAGCCTAATGGATGATATTTTTACCAAGACTTTTATTTTTAAAATGTATGTTGTCTGTGTGTATGTGTATAAATAAGAGGGATATGTCATTCTATGAATATGCATAACTGTATGTAATTGTTGGTATACTTAACATTAAATCAAATTTCATAGAAGGAACGAGTATAATTAAAAATTGATATATAGCTTCCTGGAAACTTAATGAGGAATAGAGTTTACAGAATTAAGAAAAAGAATCAACTTGCCCTATGCCTTAGAGCAATCATTCTTAATTTTGAGGGGGGCCCATACCCTTTCAGAATTTGATGAAATCTGTGGTCCCTTTCCCCAGAAAAATGAACGAGCACATCTACACATGTTATTGTGCCTGCAATTGTGAGGGATTTGCACACATGAAGTCCATCTGTGGATTCCATAGAAGTCCCTGGATTCTCTGCTGAAAGTCCTTCTTTACATTGTCCCTGTCAAATGTCAACTGTCTCAACCAAACTTTTGACAGAGAGGTCAAAACAGAATAAATAAGACTAATGTTCAGTTCTTCCAGAATAGTGACTAAGAAGATATTTCTATTCTGTCACTACCAGGCATTTCTTCTCCCCTCTCGAGAGCTCACCTGCAAATCCCTCTCAGTTGTTTCTACTCCTGTTTGCCCATTTTTATTTCCCCTCGCATCACCCAGGATTCTACGCAGATAATTGATGTAGCAGTGAACTGCTTTACCTGCGTCTCTTCTTTCTGTTCGACTCTGTTCTAAATTCTGCCACAAGAGTAATCTCTCCTGAGACCAGTTTGCTTTTTTTAATTGTTGTTACTGTTTTGTTTTAGTTTTGAGGCCAACTAGCACAGTGTTTGAGAGTTTACAGTACAGAGTCATGGACCTTGATTGAATTCAAAACCCAGCCTCAGGGGCCGGCCCCATGGCCGAGTGGTTAAGTTCCAGCACTCCGCCTCGGTGGCCCAGGGTTTTGCCGGTTCAGACTCTGGGCTCAGATGTGGCACCACTCATCAGGCCACGCTGAGGCAGCATCATGCATAGCACAACCAGAGGCGTTCACAACTAGAATCTACAACTGTATGCCACGGGAGCTTTGGGGAGAAGAAGGAAAAAAAAACGAAGATTGGCAACAGATGTTAGCTCAGGTGCCAATGTTTAAAAAAAGAAAGAAAAAAACCCTAGCCTTGTTCTTACTAGCCATGTGATATGGGACGTGCTGCTTGCCCTTTCACAGTTTCCACTTCCTTATCTATTAAATGAGGACAGTAATTTAAGGACTGATGTAAGGATTAATGAGATAATGCATGTAAAGTGATTTAAAGTGATTAGCAAGGTACAAGGACGTAGTGATGCTCAATAAATATTTCCTGAATACATTAAATATTTAGCCTTGAGACTTTTAATTTAATGCTTTTGCTAATTCCATGCCCCTTATTCCTTCTTATCAAAACTGTACCTCCTGCATCAAATCTTCCCTAATCCTATAGCCAGATATAATCTCTCCTACTTCTTTTTTTTTAAATACCAGTTTCTTTTTTCTTCCTTTTTTTTCTTTTTGCTGAAGAAGATTCACCCTGAGCTAACATCTGTTATCAATCTTCCTCTTTTTGTATGTGAGCTGCCACCACAGCATGGCCACTGACAGATGAGTAGTGTAGGTCCATGCCGAGGAACCAAACCCAGGCCACTGAAGCAGAGCACGCCATACTTAATCACTAGGCCACTGGGGCTGGCCCTCTCCCACTTCTTAATTCCTTAAACTTTTTATACTATTTATTATGGCAGTATAACATAATGGTGAAAACTCTGGGATCAGATTGTCTGGACATGGATGCTGCCTCCGTCACTTACTAGCTTTGTGACCTTGGGCAGATCATGTAAGTTCCCTATGCCTTATTTTTCTTATCTGTAAATTAGATATAAAAAATAGTATCTATCACAAAGGGTTTTTATGAGGATAAATATAACTAATTTCTAGAAATGGCAAAACTGTAGAGATAGAGCTAGAAGGGGATAGAAACAGACCACACAGGGAGAAGGGACTGACTACAAATGGGCATGAGGGAACTTTTGGGAGTGAGGAAATATTCTAAAACTGGATTGTAAAAGTAAGTAAATACCATGACAAAAATTTTTAAAACTGGGTTGTGGCCATAATTTCATAGCTGTATAAATGTACTACTATTTGTCAAACTGTACACTTAAGATGATTAAATTTTATGGTATTCAAATTATACCTTAATGAAGCTGTTTTTAAAAAAAGAGTATATAGTATAGGGAAAAGGCTTGGAACAGTACCAGGCACATAGTGAGGGTCCTGTCTGTTGGCTGTTATTATTATCTGATACTGCCTTGGGTTATTTGTGATTCTTTACCAGATTTTCCAGAGTATCTCGGTTTCTTACTCTCACACCGTCCTTCCCCTCCCCCTAGACTAAGCCTGAGCTCAATCCTGGCATCAGGATTGCCCATCATTAGGCCCTCAGGAAATATTCACTGACTGAGTGCACTGTGTGGAGTCTGAGTCTAGTATGAGAATCTACAGGTTTGGGTTGAGGGTCCCACAGGTTTGGGTATACAAAGAGGACCGAACTGTGCATTTAGATGGCTGGTCTTTTACATCTGTACATAATAGAGAACAGTCAATATTGAGTACAGCTTTTGAATACCAAGGATCGTGGTAATTGTTCTGATGCTATTCTCTGTAGATGTAAGACTCTTGCTTTCTCTAGGCCTGATTTTCTCTAGTCACACCTAAACTGTGCCATTCCCAGAGATAGCATACGGTATTCTTGGCATTTTAAGGTCTGGTATTCCCAACACACCAAAGCTGTCTTTGTGTTATTTGAATATTCGTCCTTTCCTCAAAGAAATAGTGACTCTTCCCAAATAACTTTAAGCAGCCTGGGCAATAGTTTCCCAGGAACCACAAGAAAATTGTGAATGAGATTCTTATAGTTTTCCAAGAAAAAAACTGTAATATTTTGTGTTGTTTGGAAAATAATATTAAAAAGAGGGAGAAAGAGAAGGAGAAACTTATTATTATTATTAAAAATAATAATAATTAGAAAACAAACAAAAAATCGTTTTTTCTCTATCCCATCTTATTTAGCACCCCAGAACAGAAAAGGAATTATCAACTAAACATTGCCTGTTAGAAAGCAACAGAGGCCACAGCAGCCCTGGAATGAATGGTTAGCTGAGCATCTCTTCCAGTAGGACACTGGTTTTAGCCCAACGCATAGTTCTTTAAAAGAAACCTTCTAGATTTATGTCTACCTTGAAAGTTTTGGGGGGAGGATCAATTTAATTTGGGGTGTGTGGAGATACAAACTGCTGGAATTTTATATTTTGTCAAAGAGAAGAAAAGTCTTTTCTTATGGTAGTTAAAGGGAACAAAATAAAGCAATCTACCTTCTTGGGCGTTTTCACAGTAAACCCAAATCAGCAGGAATATGATAGCCCATCCAGTTTAAAGACAAAATCTCTCAGTTAGTCCGTTATTGCACAAATGTACTTTTTTAAAACAGGATAATGTGGATTTCTGATGTTTACACAACCAAAACAACCCACTGAGTTTTCCATCTGCTATTGTTTCATTTTAGGGGGAAATAATGGCTTACTTTGAAAGCTTGGGGATTCCTATCATCTCTAATATATTACTCAGATTGGACTTTTCCAGTTCCTTTTATTGAATGCCCAAATCATTTCCCTTATTGTTCACACAGGGACAACAACAGGAGTTAGAAAAGATGCATCCACATCTCCTATGGCAACAGGAAACCAAAAGGAACTTGTAACCACAACCACATCACCATTCCAACACAACTCCTCCCGGTAAGCCTCAGGGATCCTTTGCTTTAACATTTTCTGGATAAGAGCAGTTTTTGAGGTTTATTTGATAAGGAGTGGGAAAATCTTAATGGCTGTTACTTGGGAGAGAGGCGCTTATTTGGAAGCATCTAGATTTGGCCAGGTGGAACTCATGGAACCCTTTCCTTTACACCTGCCCTTTTTTAACTGATAATGGTAATTGGCAAGGATTTCCAAGGAAACGCAAAACTAATCCTATCTTTCATCAGAAAATCTGCTTAGCAGCAGGTCCTTCCCAATTTATTACAGAATGGTTGTACACTTGCACTATAAGTTTGACTAACTGAATTAATTGATATTGAAAATTGTAGTGGATTTTGTCCTATAGTTAAAGGACTGTCAACATTTACTTATGCCAGAGATATTTGAGGAGTTAATACTTTGATCAGCATTTTCAAGAGTCAAGAAAAGAAACATGTTATTAAAATTTCTCATATCTAATAAAACCAACTCCCATATTATGCATTGAAGGCTGAATATATAAACATCAACACCAAAAGGGCTTGGTTCATGTTTCCTTGGGAATATGATTGATTGAACACTTAAATTCCTAGCATCTTATCAGATGAATACAGGTTTTAAGACTTAATTTTAAAGAACTTTTGGGAAATGACTCTAACACAGAGGATAATAATAATAATGGCTGTCATCTATGAAGCATCTACTATGTGGCCAGCACTGTGCCAGGCCCTTGGTATCAAAGGCTTATCTGATTTAATGCAAGATCATCTGAATCAGTCTTCATCACAGCCTTATGAGGTGGTAATACTATCATCCTCATTTTAAAAATTAGGAAACTAAGGCTCAGAGAGATTGAGCAACTTGCCTGATGTCACACAGCTAATAAGAGATAGAGCCAGCATTTCAGACTTCAAAGCCCATAATCTTAAATATTATAATAGTTGACAACAACAACCTACCTATTTTGGAGGCCACCCACAATCAAAAGAAAATTTAACTAATTTACCACATTCTTTTTCCATTACTCCTTTCTTTTATTTTTAATACTGTCATTGTTAGCATTTTGCCAAACATGCGCGGTAAGTTGTGGTTCTGAAATGTCAGGGCTCCCTTCTTGGACCACTTGACATTTGGCTGAATGCTTGCACTTGAAGATGATCCATCCTAGCTCACCTTGAGGGATTCCTTTGGAAGAGTTACAGGTAAAGAGGAGAAACAATCTGGATTTTCAATCTTGGTGAATTTTTCTATTACTGTAGATTAAAATGAGATCTTTAATGCTACTTTAATATGTTTTTGATGATTGCATTTCAGTTTAGGAAAAAGCATGAAAAAGAAGAATAAAATGTTTCCCCAGTAAGGGTTTTGTAGAACGTCCTCAGTGCACGTTTTCTGAATGGACCGTAGCAACTTTAGACTTTTACAAGCCCAGGTGAAAATTGCTGTGAGGACTCCTGTTTACGGACCTTAAAAAAGGATTCTTTATCTGTTAGTTCTTAATACTGCAGGTCAGCTAAATATAGATTCTCAGAATCTTCTTAAATAATGAGCATTTGGCTAAATAAAATAATGTGTAGCACACCAGATTTTATCCTTAAAAGTGCACGTTGGCATATTATAGGTCTATTATACAAAATGCAGAATCGGAAAAAAAAGAATCAGTACTATGAAAATCAGTTACGAGGAAGGCACAGTGGTTGCTTTCCAGATTTTAGAATCAGGATTGTTTGAATTATTTTTACTTCAAAGTGTAAAAAAGGCATTTTTATGGACAACTTTACAGTTACACGCAAACTCTTAATGCAAGAGACAGGCCTATTCTTCTTCATCCCAACAGACCTTTAAAGGTACTGAGGAGAATAAGAGTAAACGCCCTTCCCTTGTCCACCCTAAATGCCAAGAATTTCAAGAGTTACAAAAGAGGATGGGGGTGGGACAGATGCCCGTGGGAGACAGGTTTTCCTTTGTTCGTTGCAAAGAGCTAACACCTAGAAGGATCCCATATGGGCCCATATGCAGGTGAGAAAACCAGGCGTGGCAGTCATCTTTCTCATTCACAATGTAGGTTGTTAATTATACTCTCTGCTGCCTGTCAATATAATGTGAAATTTTCATTCCCCATTCAAGATAGAAAAAGTTGTGGCTGAAAATGTTAACATTTGCATTTTTATTTGTTGATTTATTTAAAGGACAGCCTCTCCTACAGCAATCCATCACTGAGTGACACCCAAATATGAATAATGTATTGTAGACTTGCAGTTACCGTGTGTAATAAGTGCTAGAGACAGTAAAGGAATGTTAACTATGTTGTAAATGTAATATTTATTGACTCATAAAGTTTATTGCTTTTGAGGTTCAATAATACTGACCATAGGACGTTAATATCACTTATCCTGATTTTAGCTGGGCACCTTTGTACGTAGAAATATTCATCTCTCTCATGCTAGCAAAATAAATATGTGACTTACAGCACAAGCAAAGAGGGCTCAATAGTGTTCTGTGCTGACAGCTGCAGCGCTTCTTTCTGTCCATTTCACTTCTGGCCTCCAGCACTGGTCACACACCCATGAGCTATCCAAGAGACGAAGCACAGTGGTCATCTTGGCACTGGCGGGTGGCACCACTGAACTAAACGGTGCCATGCATTTCTGCTTGGCTGGAACAGGCAACTCCCCACAGACTGCTCCACCTAGAGAGAAGACTAGAGGGGCCTTTCTCCCTGTCATTCTGAGTACCTGGTGGGGAGGCATGCCTTTGCTCAAAAAGAAAGTTGAACAGACATTTTTCCTGCCATGCCACTGAGTCAGGCTTTACCGATTGGACTTGATCCTCTAGTCTCCAATATGAAACCAGAGCTGAGCGGATTACCAGTGAATTTGTTATGAGCACAAATGTTACTGATAATTAACTCTTTGTGCCTTCCAGAATTAGGTGTGCCCATTGCCAGCAATGGCAATACAGGAAATATATGAGACTCAGAGCAAAAGTAATGTTAATTAGCAACCATCAGCTGTAATTGTCATCTCCATTAAGATGCAGAATTATGTATTTCTTCGTTATAAATAACCTTTCTAATTGTACTTGATGTATGCCAATTTAATCAAAAAGTATACTTGCAACAGACAGATATTTGCATTAATGTGGCTTTGGATCTTCAAATGTTTTATTTCAACTGTAACTGAGAAAAAAGGTCTCTTGCAGCTGTATGTACCTTATAAGTTGGTGTCTTCCTAGAGGTATGTAGATCGGACACATTTTTTGGTAAAATGAAGACAGAAGCTTCTGGGGTTGTTCAATGGAACAAAAATCTTGTCACTTTTTAAAATACTGGTTGAGTTTCTGTCTCTCAGTCATATGACAACACAGTGATGCTTATTCCAAGCAGATAAACAGGGGCAAGTATTGTGCATGCAGCAACAGGATTACATTCTCGGTCCCACGAGTAAAAGGTTACTTATCAAACATATAGTGTGCAAATATTTTCCCCCACTCCGTAGGTTCCCTTTTCATTTTGTTGATAGTTTTGTTTGCTGTGCAGATGTTTTTGATTTTAATGTAGACCCACTTGTTTATTTTTGCTTTTGTTGCCTGAGCTTTTGGTGTAGCCAAAAGATCATTTGAAAGGCCAACATCAAGGAGCTTTTCCCCTGTTTTCTTCTAGGAATTTTACATTTTCAGGTCTTACATTTATTTAAATCTTTAATGCATTTTGAGTTGATTTTTGTAAGTAGTGTAAGATAAGGGTCTAATTTCATTCTTTTGCGTGTGGATATCCAGTCTTCCCAACACCATTTATTGAAGAGGCTATTCTTTCCCCATTGTGTAATTCTTGGCACCCTTTGAAAATTAGCTGACCATTTATGCTTGAGTTTATTTCTGGGCTCTCTATTTTGTTCCATTGGTCTCTGTGTATGTTTTTATACCGTACTGTTTTGATTACTATAGCTTGTAATATAGTTTAAAATCAGGAAATGTGATCCTTTAACTAGGTCTTCTTTCTCAAGATTGCTTTGGCTATTCAGAATCTTTTGTGGTTCCATTCGAATATTAAGATTGTTTTTTCTATTTCTGTGAAAAATGCCATTGGAATTTTGATAGAGATTGCATTGAATTTGTATATCATTTTGCGTATAATGGACTTTCTAACAATATTCTTCTAATCCACAGACACAGGATGTCTTTCCATTTTTTACATCTTCAGGTTTTCTCATCAACGTCTTACAGTTTCCAGTGTACAGATCTTTCACCTCCCTGGTTAAATTTATTTCTAAGTATTTTATTCTTTTTGAAGCTATTGCAAATAGGGTTGTTTTCTTCATTTCCTTTTCAGATAGATCATTGTTGGTGTAAAGAGACGCACCTGACTTTTGTGTGTTGATTTTGTATCCTGCAGCTTTACTGAATTTATTAGTTCTAACAGCTTTTTGGTGGAGTCTCTAGAGTTTTCTGCGTATAGAATTATGTCATTTGCAGAGATAATTTTACTTCTTCCTTAACAATTTGGATGCCTTTTATTTCTCTTTCTTGCCCTATTGCTTGTACTTCCAGTGCTTTGTTGACTAGAAGTGGTGAGAATGGGCATCCTTGCCTTGTACTAGATCTTAGGGGAAAAGCTTTTCCCCATTGATTATGATGTTAGCCATGGATGTTTCATAAATGGCTTTTATTTTATTGAGGAAATTTTCTTCCATACATACTTTGTTGAGAGTTTTTATCATGAATGGAAGTTGAACTTGGTCAGAGAAGATGTACAAACGGCCAAAAGGTATATGAAAAGATTGTCAATATCACTAATCATCAGGGAAATGCATATCAAAACTGTAATGAGATATCACCTCACACTTGTTAAGATGGCTGTTATCAAATAGATAAAAGATAACACGTGTTGCCAAGGATGTGGAGAAAAGGGAAGCCTTGTACATTGTTGGTGGGAATGTAAACTGGGACAGCTATTATGGAAAACAGTATAGAGTTTCTTCAACAAATCAAAAATAGGACTACCATATGATCCAGCAATCCGTCTTCTGGGTATGTACCCAAAGGAAATAAAATCAGTACCTCAGAGAGCTATCTGTGCTCCCATGTTTATTGCAGCATTATTTGCAATAGCCAAGATATGAGAACAACCTAAGTGTCCATCAACAGAAGAATGGACTATGGAATATTATGCAGCCTTAGAAAGGAAGGAGATCCTGCCATTTGCAACAACATGGATGAACCTGGAGGACATTATGTTAAGTGGAATAAGACAAACACAGAAAGAAAAATATTGCATCCATCTCACTTATATGTAGAATCTAAAAAGTCCAGATACATAGAAGCAGAGAGTAGAATGGTAGTTACCAGGAGTGGGAAAGTGGGGGAAATGAGGAGATGGTGGTCAAAGGGTACAAAGTTGCACTTATGTACGATGAACAAGTCTAAAGATCCAATGTGCAGCATGATGACTATAGTTAATAATACTGTATTGAATATTGGAAATTTACTAAGATTTCAGGTGCTCTCACCACACACACACACGCAATGGTAACTATATGAGGAGATGATATATTAATTAGCTTGACTGTAGTAATCATTTCACTATGTATATTTATATCCAAACATCGTGTCATACAATTTAAATATATACAATTTTTATTTTATTTTAAGACAGTTTTTTTAATCTTTATTTCTATCTTAAGTAACTTGACATGAAAATCCAGGTGCTTCCAGCTCCAGTTATGATGGCATAGCCTTTAAAGTGGTAGAACAGCTGATGGCATCTTGGTCTTTTGCCATGTCACGAAGAGGGACAAACTTTCTGCATTTGTCCCTCTTCATTCTCTGTGGATTAGGAACCAAGTCTTTGGCCCCTGGGCAGTTTAGGCTCCATTTAGTTCCCCAAATCACATTGCCAGTAACCAATTACATTGTAGAGAAGGGATTATAACAGTGATCTATTTTATCTCAGCAATAAAATTCTGGATTGACAACTGCCAGAGTATTCAATACCTACACAAGAAATGTATTTCTGTTATACTAGTAACGAAAATATGATGCTGAAAATTATAATTACTTGTTGACAATCCTTGGTATAGTGGTTTAGAGTTAACACAATGCTTTTAACATGCATTATCTCATTTAAATTGCACCCAAACCCTGTGAGGTAAGTAATAGTATTATCCTGTTTTACAATGAGAAAATGAGAACTGAGAGAAACTGAGTGACTGCCCAAGGTCACACAGTGAGGAAGCAGAAAGAGGACTTGAATTTAGCTCTTCTGATCCCAAATTTTAGTGTTTTGCCAGTATTCCATGCTGCCTGAAACTTGTATTTGGTTCTGAAGTATAAGCACAAAGCTGATAAAATTCCAGTGTAGGGCAGGAGTCAGACAAACATACTTTAAGAGTTAGAATTTGGGGGCCGGCCCCATGGCTGAGTGGTTAAGTTTGCATGCCCCGCTTCACTGGTCCAGGGTTTCGCAGGTCCAGATCCTGGGCACGGACATGGCACTGCTCATCAGGCCATGCTGAGGCGGTGTCCCACATGCCACAACTAGAAGGACCCACAACTAAAATATACAACTATGTACCAGGGGGATTTGGGGAGAAAAAGCAAAAAAGAAAAAAGAGTTAGAATTTGTTTTTATAACTTGATAGGAAGAAACCTGGTCTTACAGAGCAGCGAACATGCTGTAGTTCCATTATACACAACAGCCAAATTGTTGTGTATGCACAAACAACACTTTCTTGCACTTGTGCCCAGAATCCTAACTGCAACAAAATATTTTTTTAAAAAATCAGACTGTTTTGTCACCTGTACACTAACACAGATATCTTAAATACTCAACCAGATTCCCTCATGTGCCTAGCAGAGGAAATGATAATGTGTTATTTTCCCAAAGGTAGAGAGGAAGGAGCTAAACTCAAACTCAAACCAGAGCCCATGGGCACTACGTTGGTTTGTGCAGTAGGTTTGAATAGGAGACCTCACTGCCTCTATGTAATGGAGTATGTGACTGATGACCATATATGTCGATGCTAGCTACTATTCACTGAATGCCTGTTGTGTATCAGGTATTGTGTTGGGCATGTGCAGATATATCCATTTATAATATATGTTCATACGAATTGCATATCTTTGTAAAGCTTTTTTAAATGACTGTTAAAACTCGGTTTCACAGTATTACATAGAATTTCTTCTTAGATTGTTCAAGTGACTGCCTAAAATGTGGGTTGTTAGGCCAAGAACTATTTTTAGCTTTATCTGCCCTCAGAGTAACAGTTTACACACTGCACAAATCAAACTAGCATTTCCTATAACATTCCCATTTCAAATATATTGTAAATAACAAAAACAACCTAATGAAATGATGTGCATAAACTGATAATAAGAAGGAATAATCTGAAAACTTCAGAAAAGAATATATTGAATATGTAAAAGAAAATATGAAGTTATAAATATGCCTCTCTGTCTTTCATTTTTAATCAGGAGGAGGAAACACCCAGCCATTCAAAAGGGTTTTTGTTTAAGTTGGGCTTTTAACTTGGAATTCCCTGCCAGCAAGTGCATTACTAACAAGAACAGTCGAATGCATGGAAATTCTTATGTGTTTGATGAAAAGATGTTGCTTTTAATTAAGCCATGATGTTGGGCCATTAGTATAATTCCCACTGTTAAAAGCCATTAATATAATCATCCATTCCTCTTGCTCACAATGCTTGTAGAGTGTGTAAGTTAAGAAAACAGAAACAAATAGGCTGAGTAGAAATAATAAAGGCAGAGCGTAATTTTAAGAAATGAATTTAGCTTGAGGAAGCTTGCCAAGGCATTCTTACCATAGGAAGCACATACTGTACAGGGAAAATGTATATTACAACAGCTTATATTTACAAGTCACTTAGAATTGTAGTCCTTTGGCTTCAGGAAGTCTGTCTATGTTCTGGGTGAAAAGATTATAAGAGTTATTTTATTGTTCACACTTTTTTATATTTTCCAAATGTTCTACAACAATGCGGTAGTGCATAATTTTTAAAAATATGTTTTAAAAGAAAACAAAGGGGACACAGTTGTAGGAGGTAAACCCATTTCAAAGTTTTAGACCCTGTAGTTCCAAGTAGTTGCAAAAACCCTAAGGTTACCCTTGGAACATATGACATAAATATGTTATTTCTTTGTTGAGGCAGCAGTAGGTGAAGGTTATGCTTCCATGGTGAGTCTTCTCTAGGGTACTGAACTCTGAAAAATGCTATGATTAGTGACATCTGTTCAGTATTGCCAGCTCCTATCATTTCATGGTTTTTAGCCTCATGAACTGCTGTTTTAGAGTTGTTCATTTGGTCCAAGGTCATCAAATTCCCTTAACTTCAATGTTAAGAAATATTTGTTGAGTGTCACTTACTGTTCTAGGCACTTTAATGCTTTTGTAAAAATTCTCTTATATAGGTTACCTAATGTAATCCTCAGAACCATGGGAAAGTAAAGCACAAAGAGGGGGTTATAGAACACTTAAGAGCCCAGGTGGACTAATTATAACACCTAGGTTTATAGGCCTAGGTTTAAATGCTTGCTATGTAGTTTTGAACAAATCATTTAATTTAATCTATAAAATGGGGATAATAATATCTCTTTCATAGGCTTGTCATGATGATTAAGCAAGATAGTTCACATAAAGTCCTTAGCACAGTCTTGGTATATGGCTAAATAGTAGTTGTCATGTAGAACTTCCCAAGATCACACAAGCAATAAGGGATATAACTTTGGACCTTGCTATTACAGTTCCAAACTCTGTGTGTTCCCTCACACAAGGTTAGGAATAGGGTTAGGTCCATCATAGAGGCAGGTGATAGGGTTGTATTTTTTAATATTCACCTTGCAAACATGCCTGTTACTTTACCTCTCTAAGCCTGATTCCTCCTCTGAAAATAAGAACATTAATTACTACCTTACAAATTTACTCAGAGGATTAAGTGCGACTAGGTATGCAAAGCCCTTAACTTGGTGCAGGCCGTAGTGTGCACTCAGTGTTAGCTCCCTTCTTCTGTGCTCTGGGCAACAAGACATGTTTGGGCACCTAGAACAGTGCATGCAAATGATACTAGCCCATCTGCCAAATGTACAGGCTGACAGTGCTCTGCAGAAATATGACTTAGAAGCGAATGTTAATAACTTTGCCTTCAAAAGATTTTTCTTGTGCAATATCGGCAAATTTTTCTAATGTCTTAAAATATTCCCATTTGTTTTTCTTCCAAATAGAGGAGAGTGGGGAGTAAAATTCTGGGCTAGATAGTAGAGTTAGGATTTAATGCTGCGTTCCTAGGACTTCTGTTTCTAGGATCACTCCAGGCCTCATTGGAGTTACTGATAATGGATTTCTTCCTCATGGTAGCCCTTTTTAAAAATTCTGAAAGAGTTTAATTCCCTTCTGAGCAGTGGTTCTAAAATCTATCTGCATGTTGGAATCACCTAAGAATCTTTGTAAGGGTACCTATTGCCTGGCCTCATCCCAGATTAATAGAATCAGAATTCCCAGGAATGGGCCGCAGCGGTGTGTATTTTTATTCTCTCATGTGACTCTGATGTGCTTGGTCTAAGGACACACATTTGGAAGCCCCTGCTCTGAACCTGCACATCCTCCCTAACCCCAGCACACCAACATTCTCCCTTTCTTCTTTTTTTTTGTTTTTATAAATTTATTTCCATCTTTTTTTTTTTTTTTTTTGAGGAAGATTAGCCCTGAGCTAACTACTGCCAATCCTCCTCTTTTGCTGAGAAAGACTGGCCCTGAGCTGACATCCGTGCCCATCTTCCTCTACTTTATACGTGGGACGCCTACCGCAGCATGGCTTTTGCCAAGCGGTGCCATGTCCACACCCGGGATCCAAACCGGCAAACCCTGGGCCGCCAAGAAGTGGAACGTGCAAACTTAACCGCTGTGCCACCAGGCTGGCCCCAATAAATATTTTTGAAAACTGCAAAATGTTTCTACTGATGTAAAGACTGTAGGTCACGTGGCATTGACTTTTATTCAAACCAGAAGGTTTCCTGCTAGGATTGTAGCGTTGTTTCATTTCTTCAGTGGAGTCTTTTGTATCAATGTGAAAATTTTAATTTCACGCCCTGCAGACTACACAGTCTTTTGTGCTCTCTCTGCTCCTGTTGTTGCATAAAGGGTAAATCCCTGTGGCACGTTCATTTTAGATTGAAAAAAGTAAAGTTGATCCATTTACGATCTCAAAACAAAGACAGATAAAAATCTGTTGGCAAAAAGCTGTTATTTAAGGAAAAAAAGAATTTTTTCCAGCTCATATGGCTTTTCATATGGATGAGTATGGGCTCAAGGCTCAAAAGAGGGAAAAACCTCTCTGTTAACATTGGCTGCTGGTACTATTTCATTAGTACAGATTATCAAGAATTTTCTAATTGAAACACAAGATATCCTCAATTGTTTGTGTATAAAAAACAATCAGACTGGGGCCAAGATCTTTTTTTAACCAGTCACTGCTGGCAAAAAAATTAAAATCTCTTCTTCATCAGAGGTTTAAGATCAAAGATATCACAGAATTATTGAATTATAACTTAATACCATAAACTATTTAACATTAACTTCTAAGAAATAATTCATGAACCCTTATAATAATTGTGAAATACTGTGTGCTCTCTAATGAACTATTTCAAATTTACTTTCTTGCCACCACCTTCAGCCTATGGTCCTAAAGTCAGATTTAAACTGCTAAATTAGGGTAATTGGCTGTGACTGGGCACCCAGCACTGGCCCCCTCCTAATACCACCATCCGTAATCCTTTTTAGAGGGCTGTGTATAGGGACTAGGGAGGATCTCTTCAAGAATCTGTTGGCTAATGAGTTTTTAAGGAAACTGACACCAGCGATTGGCAGCTATCACTTAAGCACTTATGCATATTTGGGACAATTGCAGTGGTAATACAGATTTTTTAAAGTAACGTTTAAATTACCTATAATCCTACAACCCACTGTATACATTGTATATACCACTGTTAATATTTTAGTATTTAGTATATTTCCTTCCAATCCTTTTTTCTTTCACTTCTTATACGTTTCTCTTTCTTTAGACTAAATTTTTCTAAATTGAAAAATACCTGGAAGTTTAAAAGGCAAAAGTCTTTTGTGTTAACCGTTCCATGAATAAATAAGAAAGAGGTAGGTGGGAATTAGCAGTGCTAAATAAAATTTCCTAGATTGGCCTGTTAGCAAGGTTCAATGTTGGAATGAAAATGTACATGTTTCTCCCACAAGTTTCCTCAGGAGTACTACAATGTGATTGTGTTTCCAATAAAACTTCTCTCCTTTTTCCTTCTTTTTTGGATCTATGCACAAATTTAATCTGAATTATAAATCATTGTTATAAAATGTATGGTATATTCTAAAAGAAGACTCCTACATCTATCTGGATGAGAAAAATGTGTATTAAGGTTAAATCATGCAATTAGTGAATTTCTTTGTAGAGGAAAGAATGATTAAATGGAATCTTCCTGATTAGGAGTAATGCAGGACAAAGGCATTTCCTGGAGGATGCCTCTCAGACTTGCTGGTTGCCTTGCTACTTTGCTTCCAGAAGCAGAGACAGCTTTGGTGAACCAGATTGCTTCACCTTCCAGGCATCCTTAGTTTGAGCTAAGAAAGAATATTATTCTCTTGCTCTGAGCCTCTCTTGGGACACCAAAATAATGTTGGCTTTTCACCTCAGCATATCTCATTTATTTATTCTTTTACCTCCTTCCTTCCATTTATCATTGATTTTGACCCAAACAAGAGATGTCGGGTTCAATTACTATGCTGGCCTAGTGCCAACTATAATGAGCCGAGAGATCCTGGCCTTCCCATCAATCTTCATCAGATTCAGTCTTTTTTACTGACATCTCTTGTATTTCAATATCAAATTCATTGGGCTTTTCCTTGTCATCCAATTTTCCGAAGTCTTCCAAGCTGGGATAGATGGTTGATCTCCCTGGGTGTTTTTACTGCCAGAGCACTGGGGAAACCCAGTGAGTCTCCCAGTCTTGGTAATGCTCTGTTAAAACTCTGGTTTCTTCCCCATCAATTTCTGATTTTTCCATTCCATATGTTTACAGCAACCAAAATATTTCTACCCTATGTGGCTACTCTTGTTTCCTCCTCTGTTGACTCCCCTTCCTTTTCTCCCTTTCTACAGACTACTATTTTCTAGCATCGGTAAACCCTATGAAAGGAAATTGGGACAGTAAATCAAATAGAGTTTCCTATGCTGTATCTTATCTCCACTCCTGCCCCCAGTAACAACGTAACATGGGGGTAATATTAGGTGCCCTCAGATCACATCTTTTATTGTGGTCTGGGTGAGAGGCGTATTCATTGGGAGAACATCCTGGTTACCATAACGCCAATCCAACGTGGCTTACATTCACAGCATATCACCTGCTTCACCTGCAGTGTTCTGTTTTGCATTTAATAGGAAAATTGGGAAGTTTCCTTTTTCAGGATACACATTGTGTGTTGTTGTCCTTATTCACCCCAAAAGGCTGGATATTCCCTCATCTCTAATTTTCATCCAAGGTGTCATAGACTATGGCCAATTGGGAGTCTTAAATTAACCCAAACATGCCTCTCCATGCAGCTGTATCCAGAATTAGGGAAACAGTCTCTGAGTTCACAATCCTGACAAACCGCTTAAGTGATGACTCTTCTGGGAGCTATCTGTACTTATCAACAAGAGGGTGAGCACTTGAACTGTATATCTATTTGTTTCTACTGTTTTATGATTTTGCCCTCTGTCAACCTGTATCACCTTCTTTGTGACCAGAGGATGGAAGGGGATAATCGGCTATGTTAAACTGGAAGAATCTCAGGTCTCTTCCTTCCAGAGAATTCCTGTTTCAGCTTATTCACAGTTCCAGTCTCCCAGCTTCAAATGTGACCCTGAGAACAAACAGAATGCCTTAATCTCCACCTCATTCTGTCCCCGCTAAAGCAGTCCTAAACGTCTGGTTTTACTTAAGCCTAAAGACAACAGCCTGTGGCACACACATAGAGAAATTGTGTCGGGGAGGGGGCGGGAGCTGTTTCTTTTCTGTTGGGTTGTTCTCCCTAATAGGTTCGTATAAAGGTTATAAAGTCCATCTATCCATATTGTCTCTCTTTGAAAGTACGAACAGTCATAAAACAGAACACTACCGTTCAGTTTTGTAATCTTAAATTTCAGACAATGCACTGATGAATTATTTATGTTATAGAATGCATTTTCAATAATGTGTAGCATAAAATGGAATGAATGCATATCTATACGTGCCCTGAACTTTCTAAAGTGCATGCTGGTATATCAGGGTGATCATTTTGTAATATAAATAAATGTCGAATCACTATGTTGTACACCTGAAACTAATACAATATTGCATGTCAACTATACTTCAATAAAAATAAATAAAAATAAAGAGCATGCTGATAAACAGGGTACCTAGCATCCCTCTGGCCTGGGAGAATTTACAAAGCAAGCACTCCTCCTCCCAGTTTTGGTTTCTGCATAATGTTCTCCGGCAGTTAGCTTACTGCTTTTCCTGCTGGAGCCTAGCAGGGAACATCCTTTGACTCCAAGCTAACAGTGCTTTTCTCTCAAGATAACCAACATTGTGGTCTATTAATTTCACTTGTTGTGCTGGCTCCCAGCCATATAAATTAGGCTTTAATTCATAATTAGTAGGAAGTTACAATTCCATAGAAAAGAGAACATTCTATATTAAATGGCCATTATCTAACATCATGATTTCACAAAATGATTAAGATGCTAGAAAATAATTAAGATATCTTGTTTTCCAATACTTAAAAGTATCGGCATGGGGAACAGGGGTGGTAATTTCTTTTAATCTGTGTGTATCTCCTGCTGCAATGACAGAAAGAAAAGAAATTCTCCTTAAGTAATTTCATTTTTATAGTTTCACAAATTATCAGATTTGCCCAAGTTTGCTTTTCAGATCAGTATCTCTGAGAGCAAGTAAGTTACTTGCCTAGTGATAGTCTTTTACCCAAACTCACAAAGAACAACAACAAAAAGCCAGGAGTAGGTATCTCATGAACTTTGAATGATAGGCATTGTTGAAGAAGACTGAGTGACTTCCGGAAGGCTGTTTCTGTTGATGATAATATCTTTGTGTGAAGACTTTACTCAGGGCTGATAGCCAGGAGAGAAGATGATACAGGTCCACAGGCCCTCATCCAAAACCCTTGGAGCCAAATATATTGCAGAATTCACAGTTTTTTTAAGGTGACATGTTGCATATACTGTATGGAATACAGCATAATGTATGATTATTCACATTAAATGGAATAAACAACAAGTGTAAATAGCCCCATCTCAGCTCAGGTCAGATTCTGCTACCAAATAAGTTTGGGTTAGGTCAAATGTTGCTACCAAAAAAGGCTATGAAAAAGCGTTCAGTACTCTTAACATTTCACAGTTACAGGTAAGGCTTATAAGCCCACATCACCACTCGTGGACATTTTTAAGTATTCCTAAATCCAGGAATCTCTATAAAGGGAAATGTCTCTGCTCTCCTCTAAATCATTTCTTCATGTTGTTCTAGATAAAATGCTTGGCTACACAGATTACAGGAGGAACCCATTAAGATATTTCAGGTATAGTTGGGTTAAATAGTCACTTGTCAGAGAGCACTGAACTAGATTGTTTTTATAATTACTGTCTTATTCAAGAAGTACAAGTTTATAGGGATATTTAGTGAAAAGTACAGTTTTCTCACACCAACCGTCTCCCAGCCAGACACATATCCTCCTTGCATGTAACTATTACCAGTTTCCTGTGTGTCCTTTCTGGGATAATTATCCATGTACAATCTTGGCTATGTGTATGAATGTGTGACTGTAGGACTGCCTTGTTCTTTTAAATCCATACAGTGTCCCTCTGTATGGATGTGCACTCATGCATTTTACCAGCCCACTAGTGAATGGATATTTGGGTTATTTCTAGTCTTTTATGATTGCAAACACTGCTGCAATGAATATTCCTATGTATGTCATTTATTACGTGTGAGAATATCAGTAGGCTAAATCCCTAGAAATGCAATTGGGGGTCACAGCTAGGTTCATTATAAATTTTGATGGATATTGCTAAATTGCTTCAATGGAAGTTGTACAACTTACGTTCCCACTTGCTATATTTGAAAGTGCCTATTTTATTGTACCTTCAAGAGTGTAATCCAAAAGTTTGATTCTTTGCCAGTCAGAAAGGTGAAAATGGTATCTTGTAGTTCTAATTAGCATTTCTCTCATTATGAGTGAAGTTTTATATTTGAGTCATTTATATTTTCTACAAACTATTGTTCTATCTTTTGTCCGTTTTTCCACGAGTTGTTAGTCTTTTTCTTTTTGACTTATAAAGTGCTCTTTACATAAGAAAAAAATGTAGCCCTTTTTGCAATATATCACAAATATTTTTCCCAGCTTATCTTTTATCTTTTGACTTCGGTTGTATGGCTTTTTTTTCTATGCAGAAAAGTCTCCCATGCAAATGATTTTTTCAGGTCCCTTTCAGTTGGTTCTACCTTTGATTTGTCTAATTTCACTCTGCGTTCGTCTCTGTTGTAGTTTATGATAGTTTTTAGTGGCACATTTATCCAGAGTTTTCTCTGATCCTTCTATCTAAACTCTCTTTCTCTGTGTACATCCTGCTTCCTAACAACAATTTAAAAAATAATAATAGTAACAACTTTCTTTTATTGAGCACTTATTATATGCCAGGCATAGTGTTAAGCACTTTATATACATCATCATAATTCCTCAGAAAGATAGACATTGTTTTTACCCTCATTTTACATGAAGCAACTAAAGTTCAGAAAAATTAAGCAACTTGCCCAATCACATAGTTAGAAAATGGTAGAGCCAGGATTCAAATATAGTATCTGGCTTCAGAGGCTGAGCTCCTACCACTACCTTGAATGTGATGTTTTTATGAAGAATATTAATTTGGAGCTATTACCAGAAATACTATAGTAGAGTTATGTTTATCCCTTTAAGGATAACTAAGAAATTATTCGCTTTAAATAACAATTCAATCTTCAGGAATGAAGATTCCCAAATTCTTCCATAGTTATTCACATTTTACTGCTTGTTTTCTCACTGGTGTCTGAAAAGCCATGACTCTCAAAATAGATAAAACAGGATGGTCATCTGTTGGAAGTACATATACATGTGAATTTAGCCCAACCGATTGTCCTACTTTTCTGAAACTGTCTAGCTACAGTTTTGTTTAAATGATAATGACTCAACAGAGTGACAGTTTCATCATCTGGATCCACTTTTTAAAGCCCCAGCACAATAGATGATATTAACTTCGTTGATCTGGAGGTTGGAACCACAAAACTGGCATAGAGACAGGAGTTAAACTTTTGGCCAACAGAATTTCAGTTTAACTGGCTCTGTAGAACTAATGTTAAGACCGAAGAGAACCCATAGGAACTCTTGACTTCTCCCGTCCCTGTGCCAGAGTGAGGCCTAAGTTCTCCACGCCTTGCTCATAGACTGTGGGGAGTGGTTGGCATGAATGCAAGAAAAGAGTGCTTATCACACGGGGATCACTGATACCTATCTAATTCAGTATGTCAGAAAGGAAGATAGATACTAGATCTTTATGAACCTGGCTAGATTATGGCTAATTTATGGTAAAAACAAACCTAATTTGAGCTATTTTATCTGGGATTTCCTCAACCCTTCACTGTGTCTTGCCATTTTATTTCTGTTCACTGAAACAAGTTATGTTGACGTTATCTTGCATGAATGCAGTAGAAAGGAAGTTCAAGAAAAGCATACTTGTGGGGCCAGCCCTGTGGTGGAATGGTTAAGTTCGTGCGCTCCACTTCAGTGGCCCAGGGTTTCACTGGTTCGGATCCTGGGTGCGGACATGGCAACGCTTGTCAGGCCATGTTGAGGTAGTGTCCCACATGCCACAACTAGAAAGACCCACAACTAAAATATACAACTATGTACTGGGGGGATCTGGGAAGAACAAGCAGGGGAAAAAAAAAAGAAGATCAGCAGCAGTTGTTAGCTCAGGTGCCAATCTCCCAAATACTGATTTTTTTTCCTTAAGATAACAGAACAGGAATACTAAATACAAAATTTAGCTTGAGCAAAGTAATGAAAACTATGGGGGTTCTTTTTAGTTTTGTTTGTTTTTTCTTTTTTCCTTTCTTTCTTTCTTTTCTTTTCTTTTTTTTTTTTTTTTTGGTGAGGAAAATTGGCCCTGAGCTAGCATGTTGTTAATCCTCCTCCTTTTGCTGGAGGAAGATTGGCCCTGAGCTAACATCTGTGCCAATCTTCCTCTTTTTTGCATGTGGGACACTGCCACAGCATGGCTTGATAAGTGGTGTGTAGGTCCATGCCTGGGATCCAGACCTGCAAACCCCAGGCCACCGAAGTGGAACGTGCAAACTTAACCACTATGCCACCAGGCCAGCCCCTGGGGATTCTTTAAAATGAGAGCAATGGCACGTCCATAAAGTAGAACACTGCCACAGTTTACAAGACATAGGTAGATCTACATGCACTGTTGTGGCTCGCTTTCCAAACATTCTAAGTGAAAAAACAGATCATAGATCAGTGCATCAGCATGGTTCAATGTAAGTTTTAAAATACCTATGTTTCTATGCATGTTGATTTGTATATGCACATATACACATGTAATTGTACAAAAACGATTCACTAAACTGGTAACAGTGATCTCTAGGAAGGGTGATGGGTTTGCATTTGGGTGGAGGACAGAATGTTGAGGGGACTTTCCTTCTTTGTATAATTCTGTACATTTGAATTTTTATAATGAAAATATTTTTATATTATTTAAACAATTAAAAACTGTTTAAGAAAATAATTGTGACAGGGTAGTTTCATTTATTATTTATTGAGTACTTGACATTAAGGATACAATAGTTCTTCCCTCATATTGTTTCCAGTGTAATGAGGGAGACAGATATTAAACAAATAAACCCTTAGAAATAAATAATTATGAATTGTGATAAATGCTATGAAGGAGAAGAGCAGATTATTATGAGAAGAAAAGTAACTGAGATAGTCCAATTCAGACAGTGGGGTTAAGGAAGGCCTTTCTGAAGTAGCGATATTTCAGTTGATATCTGGTAGGACGAGTAACAGTTATCCAGGAGAAAAATAAGTAGATGGTTGATATTCAAGTGTTTATCTTGTTATTATTCTTAACTATACATAAATACTATATATGTTCATCTGTATTAAAAAGTAAAAACAGAGAGAGATTGAGAGAGGAGAAACATTCATAAGAGGTGAAACAGTAGATACGAAGGTCTTGAGGCAGGAAGTAACTTGTCCATTCCAGAAACAGAAAAAGACCGTTGTGGCTGGAATGTAATGAGTGAGGCAGCGAGTCGTGGGAAACAAGAAGGGAGAAGCTGGCAGGGGAACAGGACTTCAGGGTTTTGCTGCCTGTGTTAGGGTATTAGTCAGCGTTCTCCAGAGGAGCAGAACTGAGAGAGGGAGAAGGGGAAGGAGGAAGAAGAGGGGGAGGGAGGGTGGGAGGCGAGGAGGAGGAAAAGGAAGAGGAGGAAGAGGGGTGGAAGGGAAGGAGGAATGGTTATTTTAAGGAATTGGCTCATGAGTTGTGGGGCCTGACAAGTCTGAAATTCATAGGGCGGGCTGGCAGATTGGAAATTCAGGTAAGAGTTGATTTTTGCAGTCTTGATTCTGAAATCTAAAGGGCAGGCCAGCAGGCTGGAAACTCAGAATATCTATGTTGCATTCTTAAAACAGAATTCCTTGTCCTTTAGGAAACCTCAATTCTTGCTCTTAAGTCCTTCAACTAATTGGATGAGGCTCACCCACATTGTGGAGGATAATCTGTTTTACTTAAAGTCAACTGGTTGTAAATCTTAATCACATCTATAAAATATTTTCACAGCCACATCTAGGCTAGTGTTTGACCAAACAGCTGGGCACCACAACCTAGCCAAGGTGACACATAAAATTAACCATCACATTGCCCTTGTGAGCTGTTTTGTACTTTAAGTGCAAAGGGATGTCC
Organism: Equus przewalskii; assembly: GCF_037783145.1. Lineage (NCBI taxonomy): Eukaryota > Metazoa > Chordata > Mammalia > Perissodactyla > Equidae > Equus > Equus przewalskii. Next base: position 59,023,975 of record NC_091837.1, read on the forward strand.
CAGAAGGGAATTGACAGAATCTATTTCGAGTTGGTAAAAGTACACTCTGGCTGCTCTGTGGAGGGGAGCAAGAGTGAAATGGGAAACCACTGAGGCTGTTGGAGTTATACAGGTGAGAGATGATAGTAACTGGGACCCAAGGGTTGAAATGGCATAGGAAGAATGAAAACCTTAATATGTTTAGGAAACGGAACCAACAGGACCTTATAGAGAAGAGGGCAGTAAAGAGAGGGAGCTATCAAGGATGACTCTAAGATTTTTGGCTTCAGAAATGGAGTGGATGATAGAGCTTTTTTTTTTTTTTTAAGATTTTTTATTTTTTCCCTTTTTCTCCTCAAAGCCCCCCAATACATAGTTGTATATTCTTCGTTGCGGGTCCTTCTAGTAGTGGCATGTGGGACGCTGCCTCAGCATGGCTTGATGAGCAGTGCTATGTCCGCGCCCAGGATTCGAACCAACGAAACCCTGGGCCGCCTGCAGCGGAGCGCACGAACTTAACCACTCGGCCATGGGGCCAGCCCCTGGATGATAGAGCTTTTAATGAAATGAGAAAACTGGGAGAGGAGGAAACAGATTTAGCCATGAAAGAAGGGGTAGGTATGGGGCAAAGACAAAGGCTTTGGTTTAGGGAAAGATAAGTTTGAGATTTGTGCTTACTTGTCTGACATGTAAGGACACAATGAGGTTACTGATATTTCATATCTGGCTAGTGTGTCTTGTACTACTGATGCCTCTGTTATCCTTCTTATTAGTTAATCCTTGATGTTGATTTGAATCATATTAATACACATTTTTTAAAAACTTGATTATTCGCCTCTGAGATCTGTTTCACCCTACAAATGTCTTCCTTGTCCTTTTTCTCCCTGAGAAACTGGAAGTGTGGATTGCCATTACATGGATAGCATGCAGCTTTCTTCTTGTAACTTTAATCTGGGTATTTTGGGAAATAAACGTGTTATGTTCTGGCACATTCAGAATGCGAATCTTAAGTATATTTCCAAAAACGTTACTAAACCCTAAGCAAAATAATTAATATTTGCAGTTAAGGTTAAATACTTCCAGTGGCAAAAGCTGAATACCATAAGGAAGCAAGATACCTTCTTAAAGCATATTCTTAAAGCGTGATTTTGAAATTCAGGTCAAGATCCTAGCAGAACGCTTCCTCTTTGAACCAAGATGTAACAGGGATTGGATTTATCCTCCCACCTGAAACAACTAAACACACCAAATATATGAAACAACTGTTTTCAAATATTGTACATCAAGGACAGTTCTCCTTTAAAGAGAAGAAATGAATGAAGTTAACCCTACAATTACATTTCCGGACCACAATTCAGGAACCTCAGTGGAGCCCAACAAGTTCACTGACTTGAGGAGGCAGAGTTGGGAGTCTGAGGGAGGCCAAGGTGACTAGTGTTTGCAGGCAGAGTACTGGATAGGAGAGAGCTACAAAAAGAGAAAGCTCTAGATATCTATAGGGTATCTAAAGTGCTTAGAGAGCTGGCCTTGGGAGGAACATCAATAGTTGATTTAAAAACAAGGCAAATGACTTCAGGTGGTTTTTCTTGATTCTTGATGAATTGACTGATGTTACAGATATTGTTCAGTTGGAGTCAGTGCCAGGTGCCAAGTCAGTGCCAGTGACTGAAGAATTACCCTTTGTGAATAGTTTATGTGGAATAATTACAAGCAAGAATATTTTCAAAGAAGTTGAGAAAATCCTATTTCAGTACAACCTGAAGTGGAATCTGCTAGGATGTATTACAACTGACGGTGGTAAAATTATGTATGGAGCTGAAAAAGGCCTAATTAACCAAATGTACGAAGCTTGTGAAAATGTAAGATATTTAAAGCTTATGGTTATTCATTGTGTTATTCAGCAGCAGCTACTGTGAGGAAAATATTTGAATGTATCATGTGTATTGAATCAGTAGTGTCAATGGTAAACTTCATTTGCTCTCATAGACTTAACCATCATCAGTTCCGTGAATTTTTGTCAGCTGTAAAGGATGAATGTCCTGACTTGCTACCCACTAGTTCAATGGCTTAGAAGTGGTAAAGATTTTTGTGATTTTTTTGAATTTCATGATTTTTTTGAAGACTGAGATTGAAACTTTTCTGAACAAGAAAAATCCCCTTCAACTCCTATTGTTGAACACTGAATCACTTTGAAAATTAGGTTTTGCTGCAGACTTGACAATTTTTCTTAATGAATTCAACCTAAAATTACAAGGCAAAACAGATGTTTATATACAAACTTGTACTGTGATAGTCATTTCAACAACTAACCTTGTTTGAATCACAAGTAATATCAAGTTGTTTTATATACTTTCCATGCTGTCAAAAGTTAAAACAAGAAGTGAGACCTCCATTCTCTCACAAATTTGTATTGGATATATCTTCTGAGCTCAATCTACAGTTCCAGGAATGTTTTTCTTTCTTTCTTTCTTTCTTTTTTTTGGTCAGGAAGATTGGCCCTGAGCTAACATCTGTTGCCAATCTTCCTCTTTATTTATTTATTTATTTATCTAGTTTTCTTCCCAAAGTCCCAGTACATAGTTGTATATCCTAGTTGTAGGTCATTCTAGTTCTTCTTTGTGGGATGCTGCCACAGCATGGTTTGATGAGTGGTATGTAGGTCTGTGCCCAGGATCCGAACCAGCAAACCCTGGGCCACCGAAGTGAGCACACAAACTTAACCACTACGCCACTGGGCTGGCCCCAGGAATGTTTTTCTGACTTGGATGTAAATGCAAAGGGTATTCTATGTTGGAGAATCCATTTAACTGTGCAGTTCTATCTAACCATCAATTGGAGTGATTAATGTTCAATGTAATGACATGCTACAAGGCAAATATTGGGAAGAATCTAATAGAATTCTATATATTGTCAATTAAAATCATATGCTTGTGGGTTAATATCACTATTTGACAATACCTATCTGCATGAAAAGATATTTTTGCAGATGAATTATATAAAAAATCTCTTTACAGATCAGCATTAACAGATGAACATTTTCAATTTGGATGATAGGGAACATTAGCTTTGCACACTAATTAAGTGAAATTATCTTCTCTCCTCCCCCTCAAAAAAATAATTCCACTCTTCTCATTATAAGACCTGAATGAAAAAAAAGTATGCACAGTTATGATTCCATTTTTAATTTTGTCAGTAAAAAATATTGTGGAATTAATTTCTCCCTTGTTATATGAGTACCTTCTCATTTTGCCACATGGCCAGCAAAGCCTAAAATATTTACTGTTTGCTCCTTTACAGAAAAACTTCTGACTCCTTCCCCAGACAGCATACCATAGCCACTGCCAGGGTCCCACACTGTCCACTGAGTAAGGCATAAATGAAGCTGATTCAAATAGCACTACAAATGCTTTGAAAACTTAAGTGACATTATAACAACACTTCACAGAAGACAGGTTGGAACTGTGACCTGAACCACTCCTGGTTGAATGCCTGCTACAACAGAACAAAACAAAGCAAAATCAACAATATCCTTAGAATTTAAACAAAACCCAGAGTCTCATGACATAATAGTCAAATGCCCAGGACATGATCCAAAATTACTCGGCTATGAAGAACCTTGAAAATCTCAACTCACAAGAGAAAAAACAATCAATAGATGCAAACCAGAAGTGACACAAATGTTGGAATTATCAGACAACTTTAAAGCAGCTGTTATAACTGTGCTTCATGAAGGAAGGGCAAATACTCTTCAAACAAATGGAAGGATAGAAAGTCTCAGTATAGAAATAGAAGATATAAAGAACCAAATGGATATTTTAGAACTGAAAGATTAAAATAACTGAATTTTTAAAATCCACTGGATGAGCTCAATATCAGAAAAAAGATCACAGAGGGAAAAGTCAGTAAACTTGTGGGTAAATCAGTTGAGATTATCCAGTCTAGACAACAGATAATAAAAAGGTTGAAAAAAATATTTAAACAGAGCCTAAGGGACCTATATGAGAATACCAGAAAGAGGAAAAAGAGCATAAAGTAGAAAAATATTAGAAGAAAATTTCTCACATTTGGTGAAAGACACAAGAAGATTCAAGAAGCTCAGCAAACCATAAGCAAGATAAAGTCAAAGAAATCCTCTCCCAGACACATCATAATTAGACTTGTGAAAACTAGAAACTGAAAAGATAATGGAAGTTGCCAGAGAAAATTGACGTTTGTCATATAGGAGAACAACAATTCGAATGACTATGTATTTCTCATAAGAAACCAAGAATAGAAAGAGTGCAACATTTTTAAAGTGCTGAGGGAAAAGAACTGCCAACCCAGAATTCCATATCCAGTGAAAATATCTTTGATGAATAAACGTGAAATTAAGACATTTTCAGATGAAGGAAAACTGAATTCATCACCAGCAGACCTGCTCTAAAAGAAATGGCAAAAGTACGTGAGATGAAAGATTGGAAAAGGATAAATAAAACTGTCCTTATTCACAGGTGAAACGATTGCCTACAGAAAATCCCATGGACTCTACAGAAAAGTTCCTACAACTAAAGGAGTTTATAAGGGTTGCAGGATAAAAAGCCAACTCACAAAATTCAATAGTGCTTCTCTGCACTAGCAATGAACAATTGGAAACTGAAATTAGTACAACAATGCCATTTACAAGATCTGTGAATCATTGGAACAGTCTATCTTTAAGTTATTTAATGTGCTCCATGTATGGTGTAAGACCCATACAACTGTATACTTCCACTTTCCCCCTCCCAGCCTTTGTGCTATTGTTATCATACATTTACCTTATACATATCTTATAAACTCCACTTTGTGTCCTTCCACATTTCCATCTGGTATCGTTTTGATACTTCTTTATATATTCTAGATAGAAGTCCTTTGTTAGATATGTGATTTGCAAATATTTTCCTCCAGTTTAGAACTTTTCTTTTTTTTTTTTTTTTTTTTTTAAAGATTTTTTTTTTTAATTTTTTCCTTTTTCTCCCCAAAGCCCCCCGGTACATAGTTGTATATTCTTTGTTGTGGGTCCTTCTAGTTGTGGCATGTGGGACGCTGCCTCAGCGTGGTTTGATGAGCAGTGTCATGTCCGCGCCCAGGATTCGAACCAACGAAACACTGGGCCGCCTGCAGCGGAGCGCGCGAACTTAACCGCTCGGCCACGGGGCCAGCCCCTAGAACTTTTCTTTTAAAGTGTCTTTCACAGATAAAATGTTTTTAATTTTGATGAAGTCTAATTTATCAATTTTTTCTTTTATGCGTTGTGCTCATGATGTCATGTGTAAAAAATCTTTACCTAACTCCAGGTCACAGATGTTTTCTCCTATATTTTCTCCTAAGAGTTTTAAAATTTATGTTTCACACTTCGTCTATGATCTATTTAGAGTTAACTTTCTAAAAGACTATTTTTTAGGGCAGTTTTAGGTTCATAGCAAAATTAAGAGGAGGATACAGAAATTTCTTATCTGTCCCCTGCTCCCACACCTGCAGAGCCTGCCTTATTGTCAACACACCCCACCGGTGAGGTACAGTTATTACAATTGATGAACCTACATTGACACATCATAATCAACCAAAGTTGATAGTTTACATTATGGTTTACTCTTGGTCTTCTACATTCTATGGGTTTTGACAAATTTATAATTACACGCATCCACCATTATGGTATCATACAGAGTGTTTTCACTGCCCTAAAAATGCTCTGTGCTCTGCCTGTTTGTCCTCCCTGCCAACCCCTGGCAACCAATGACCTTTTAACTGTCTCCATAGTTTTCTCTTTTCTGGAATGTCATATAGTTGGAATCATACAGTATGTAGCCTTCCCAGATTGGCTTCTTTATCTTAGTAAGATGCGTGTAAGCTTCCACCATGTCTTTTTGTGGTTTGATAGCTCATTTCTTTTTAGTGCTGAATAATATTCCGTTGTTTGGATGTACCACAGTTTATTTATCCATTCATCTGTTGAAGGCATCTTGGTTGCTTCCAAGTTTTGGCAATTATGAATAAAGCTGCTGTAAACATCTGTGTGCAGTTTTCTGTGTGGGCTTGTTTTCAGCTCTTTTGGGTAAATACCGAGGAGCACAGTTACTGGATTCTATGGTAAGAATATGTTTAGTCTTATAAGAAACTACCAAACTGTGTTGCAAAGTGGGTGTACCATTTTGCATCTCCACCAGCAAGGAATCAAAGTTCCTATTGCTGCACATCCTCGTCAGCACTTAGTGTTGTCAGTGTTCCAGATTTTGGCCATTGTAGTGTGTGTAGTGGTATCTCATTGTTGTTTTAATTTGCATTTCCCTGATGACATAAATTGTGGGGCATCTTTCCAAGTGCTTACTTGCCATTTGTATATCTTCTTTGATAAGATGTCTGTTAAGGTCTTTGGTCCTTTTTAAATCAGGTTGTTTGTTTTCTAATTATCAGGTGTTAAGGGCTCTTCATACATTTTGGATAATAGTCTTTTTTTTTTTTTTTTATAAGAATGGATAAATTTTTTTTTTTTTTTAAAGATTTTATTTTTTCCTTTTTCTCCCCAAAGCCCCCCGGTACATAGTTGTGTATTCTTCGTTGTGGGTTCTTCTAGTTGTGGCATGTGGGACGCTGCCTCAGCGTGGTTGGATGAGCAGTGCCATGTCCGCGCCCAGGATTCGAACCAACGAAACACTGGGCCGCCTGCAGCGGAGCGCGCGAACTTAACCACTCGGCCACGGGGCCAGCCCCTGGATAATAGTCTTTTATCAGATGTGTCTTTGCAAATATTTTCTCCCAGTCTGTGGCTTGTCTTCTCATTCCCTTGACAGTGTCTTTTGCAGAGCAGAAGTTTTTACTGTTAATGAAGTCCATGTTACCAATTATTTCTTTCATGGATAGTGCCTTTGATGTTGTATCTAAGAAGTAATCACCATACCCAAAGTCATCTAGGTTTTCTCCTATTTATATTCTAGGAGTTTTATAGTTTTGCCATTTACATTTAGGTCTATGATCCATTTTGAGTTAATTATTGTGAAAGGTGTAACGTCTGTCTCCAGATTCATTTTTTTGCATAGGGATGTCTGTCCAGTTGTTCCAGGCTGTCTTTGAACATTTGTTGAAAACGTTGTCTTTGTTCCATTGTATTGCCTTTGCTCCTTTGTCAAAGATCAGTTGATTATGCTTATGTGGGTCTACTTCTAAGCTCTCTATTCTACTCTATTTGTTCTTTCACCAATACCCCACTATCTTGATTACTGTAGCTGTGTAGTAAGTCTTCAAGTCGGGTAGCGTCAGTCTTCCAACTTTGTTCTTCTTCAGTATTGTGTTGGCTGTTCTAGAGCTTTTGCCTCTCCATGTAAACTTTAGAATCAGTTTGTCAGTATCCACAAAATAACATGCTGGGATTTTGATTGGGATTGATAGCATTGAATCTGTAGATCAAGTTGCAAAGAACTGACTTCTTGACAATATTGAGTCTTTGTATCCATGAACATGGAATATCTCTCCATTTGTTTAGTTCTTTGATTTTGCTCATCAAGGTTTTGTAGTTTTCCTCTTACAGCTCTTGTACATATTTTCTTAGATTTATAACTAAGTATTTCATTTTGGGGAATGCTAATATAAATGGTATTGTGTTTCTATTTTTTTTTTAATTTTTCTATTTTTTTTTTTGCTTTTTCTCCCCAAATCCCCCCAGTACATAGTCGTGTATTTTAGTTGTGGGTCCTTCTAGTTGTGGCATGTGGGATGCCACCTCCGCATGGTCTGATGTGTATTGTCATGTCCACCCCCAGGGTCCAAGTCAGTGAAACCCCAGGCCACTGAAGCAGAGCATGCAAACTTAACCACTCGGCCACTGGGCTGGCCCTGTGTTTTTAATTTCAAATTCTACTTGTTCATTGCTGGTGTATAGGAAAGCATTTGACTTTTGTGTATTAACCTTGTGTCCTACAACCTTGGCTATAATCGCTGTTAGTTCCAGGAATTTGTTGTTGATTCTTTTGGATTTTCTACATAGACAGTCATGTCATCTGTGAACAAAGACAATTTTACTTCTTCCTTCTCAATCTGTCTACCTTTTATTTTCTTTTTTTGTCTTTTTGCATTAGCTAATATTTCCAGTATGGTGTTGAAAAGAAGTGGTGAGAAGATATCCTTAACTTGTACCTGAACTTAGTAGGAAAAATGCAAGTTTCTGAACATTAAGTATGATGTTAGCTGTAGGTTTTTTGTAGATATTCTTTGTCAAGTTGAAGAAGTTCCCTCTATTCCTAGTTTGCTGAGAGTTTTTATTATGAATGGGCATTGGATTTGTCAAATAGTTTTTCTACATCTATTGATATGATCATGTGTTTCTCTTTTCTAGCCTGTTGATGTAATAGATTACATTACTTGATTTTTCGAATGTTGAATCAGCCTTGCATATCTGGAATAAATCACACTCGGTGGAGGATTTTTGCATCCATGTTCATGAAAGATATTGGTCCATAGCCTTCTTTTCTTGTAATGTCTTTGTCTGGTTTTGGTATTAGGGTAATAATGGCCTCATAGAATGTGTTAGGAAGAATTCCATCTGCTTCTGTACCCATCTGGGCCTGGTGCTTTCTGTTTTGGAAGGTTATTAATTACTGATTCAATTTCTTTAATAGATATAAACCTATACAGATTATCTGTTTCTTCTTGTGTGATTTTTGGCAGATTGTGTCTTTCAAGGAACTGGTCCATTTCATCTAGGTTTGTGGGAATAGAATTGTTTGTAGTATTCTTTGATTATCCTTTTAATGTCTATGGGATCTTTAGTGATATCCCCCCTTTTATTTCTGTTCTTAGTAGTTTGTGTCATCCCTCTTTTTATCTTAATTAGCCTAGCTAAAGGCTTATCAATTCTAATGATCTTTTCAAAAAACTAGGGGCCAGCCCTGTGGCCAAGTGGTTAACTTCACGCGCTCTGCTTTGGCAGCCCAGAGTTTCACCAGTTCAAATCCTGGGTGCAGACATGGCACTGCTCATCAGGCTGTGTTGAGGTGGCGTCCCACATGCCACAACTAGAAGGACCCACAACTGAAAAATATACAACTGTGTACTGGGGGGATTTGGGGGAGAAAACATACGCACACAAAAAAAGAAGATTGGCAACCGTTGTTAGTTCGGGTGCCAATCTTTAAAAAAAAAAACAAAAAAACCTAACTTTTGATTTCATTGATTTTCTCTATTGAGTTCCTATTTTCAATTACATTGATTTCTACTCTACCTGTTATTATTTCTTTTCTTCTTAGATTTAATTTGATATTCTTTTTCTGGTTCCCTAAGGTGGACACTTAGATAATTGATTTTAGATTTTTTTTCCTAAAATATGCATTCAGTGCTATAAATTTCCCTCTAAGCACTGCTTTCACTGCATCCCACAAATTTTGATAAGTTCTGTTTTCATTTTTATTTAGTTCAAAATATATTTTGGTTTCTCTTGAGATTTAGTCTTTAACCCATCCATTATTTAGAAGTGTATTGTTTAATCTCCACGTATTTGGGGATTTTCCAGTTAACTTTCTGCTACTAATTTCTAACTTAATTCCACTGAGGTCTGAGAGCAAACATTATATGATTTCTATTCTCAGCTTGGTAAGGTGTGTTTTGTAGCCCAGAATGTGGTCTATCTTGGTGAATGTAAAGTTATTTTTGTTTAAAGTGTGAGGTTTATGCTGAAGTTCAATTTTTTTGCATATGGCTATCCAATCCTTGCAACAGTAATTGTTGAAAAGCTTATCCTTTCTCCACTGGATTTACTTTGCACATCTGTAAAAACCTCAACTGATCCTATATGTGTTGGTATATTTCTGGACTCTGTTTTTTTCTATTGATCTGCCTGTCTATCCATTCTTTGCTAATATCACATTGCCTTGATTAATGTAGCTTTACAGTAAGTCTTAAAACCATGTTGCATGAGCCTTCCAACTTTGCTTTTTTCTTCAAAATTGTTGTGGCTGTTCTAGTTCCTTTTCCTTCCCATATAAGAAACTGAGTCTTAGATGAAAAGGTAAAGATTACAGGAAAATGTTATAATAACATGAGTAAGAGATTTTACTCTTCTGTTTGTTACTTTTAGTATATTAAAATTGTTCTTGATTTTAGGATCTCCCACATACCCACAGATTTTTTGGTAAATACTTTAGCATCCCTTCAAGGTACACTGACTGTGCATAGTTTTCACTCTATAGCTTATAAGTACTTCAAGAAAAAATATGTTAAATTAGAGTTAGCAGAGTCCTCTTGTGACAGCACCTCTGTTGAATGGAGAACAAGAGATAGAAAGGTAAGATTCTGAGTTGTACCCTCAATCCTGTGTCTGCATACATCTGATTTTCTCTCTGTGTGAGAAGTTCTTCTGTGAAGTCTGCAGTCCCACAGGCAGGTTCAAGACCACCCTGTTATTCTTACGAGCCTTTTTGCTGATGTTTGACAAGTGATTGTGAAGCATTTATAAAATATGCTGTATCTTCTATAAGTGCTTCAGAAACATTAATGCCAGCCTAGGTTTGCTTTAGCAATTAAAAAGTAAAGAGCTTTCTAGAAGAACGATTTTAGGATTCCCGAGAAGACCTATTTTAAGATTCCTGGCTCAGTACGGTAATTGGTTATCTTTCTGCCTTCTTTATAAACCCACTCTTTCTTGAATTGGTACCATTCTTTTCCCCTGACCCTGGGAAGAATAATATATAGGGTTATAAAGAACCATAAGAAGGGCTATAAACAAATATTCCCTATAAATACAGATTTTTAAACCCTAAAATAATTATAAGGAATCTAATTTAACAGTGTATATAAAGAATAATACTGTATAACCAAGTAGAATATGTTCTAGGAATTTAAATATGGATACTATTTTGGAAGCCAAAAATAGAATATTTCTTAACAATGTATCAAAGAAGGAAAGTTTATTAACATCTCAGTATATACTGAATAGTTACTTGATAAAATTTATTTTTCATTCCTGGTTTTAGTAAGACAAAATATTTCTTAACATAATAAAGAATATCTGCATGGGAAATACTTAATAGTGAAAAAAATAGAATAATTCCTGTTAGATCAGCATTATACAAAGGTGCCTATAAAACCTGTAGTTTTGGCATTTCCGTGGAAGTTCTAGCCAATATAATAACATAAGAAAAAATAATACAAAAATGAGAAACACATAAACTTAATCATTATTTTCAGCATAATTGCTCACCCATAAAACCCATAAGAATCAACTGAAAAAATAATTTAAAGAATTAAGAGAATTGAATAATATACAGAACTCAATTACTATGAATCTCTATAACAGCATTAGCTATTTAAAAGATATAGTGGGGAAGGGGGACTCATTCATAATAGCAATGAAAAAATTAGGAAATTCCTAATAATAAACTTAATAGAAATTTATGGAACCTCTCTGAAAATGTGTTTCCTAGCTAAGATGATTAATTGAGCACTTATGTTTATCTCTTCTATTTCCTGAGACATCAGTAAGATGAGAGTAAATGAATGTTTTTAAAGGTATAAATTCACAAGAATAAATACAAAAGGAGAAGAATCATTAATATACCAGAGATTTATATACATTTTTATAAAGTGGAAAATGAATAGAGGATTAGTAACTTATTAAACAGGACAGAGGAAGCTGCCACATAGAAAGCACTGAGGAAAGTATTCACACAAAAAGAGATTGATGTCACTGAACTTTGGAAAATTTTGGGAATTAGAAGCAACATGAACAATGGAAAGTGGTAATATAGGGCAGAACTAAAAATAGTATGAGGTAGATGTTTCAGGTAAGAATCAAAAAACTTAATACTCCAGCCACAGTGTCATATGTGGAATATTAGTTCCAGACAGAAGACTGGAGATTAATTCTCTGGAGAAATTCAACAGAGAAGAGACGACTCAGGACTCACCTTTGGAAGGTGAGATGAATCAGATAGGGCTGAAACTGGATGAATTCAAAGTCTGCAAATGGAAAGGCTGGCCTCCTTCCCCATCCCAGAAGTAGATCATATCTCCCTCCCAGGCAGAATATTGAAAGAGTCCTCTCTGAAGAAACTTAATAGTCCCAGAAAAAAGATGTCCTCATACTGATATGGCATGGTATATCCACTTTGGAAAACAGTCTGGCACTTCCTTAAAAAGTTAAACATAGAGTTTGCAGTCCTACCCCTAGGTATCTACCCAAAAGAAATGAGAACATATTGGATAAACCTTGGAAACATTATGCTAAATAAAAGAAGCCAGTCGCAAAAGACCACATATTGTATGATTTCATGTATATGAAATATCCAGGCAAATCTATGGAGACAAATAGTAGTTTAGTGGTTGTCTAGGGCTGAGAGGGGGCTGGAAATAGGGAGTGACTGCTGATGGGTACAGGATTTCTTTCTGGGGACAATGAAAATGTTCTCAAATTAAATTATGAGGATAGTTGCACAATTCTGTTAATGAACTAAAGCCACTGAGCTGTATGCTTTAAATCGGGGGACTTTTCTGTATGTATGTTTTACTTCAGTAAAGCAGTTTAAAGTTCATAAAGAAGCAGTCAGCCACATTGAATGCTGAGAGACATTATGTAAAGTAAGGGCTACAAAAAGTCCGTTGGGTTTAGCAGCATGGAGGTTGGTGAATTTGATAATTTCAATTTTAGTGGAGTTGTAGACGACAAATGCCAAATTGGAATAAATTGAGAAATGGTTTGGTTATGGAAAGGAGAGAACTTCTTAAATGCTCTTGGTTACCCAGTAAGCAGGAGAAGATTGAAAGTTCTAGAGTGGATAATCAATGCTAAAAGGTCCCTAAGAAGCACGAGTGGGAGTGATTAGCCTTGTCTAAGAGAAGGATCACTTCTTTCAATGTAAAAGGAGGACATGATGAGTGCTAAAAGACTTGTAAGCTTGATAAAGACAATTTCTATTTAATGATCTCTGTTTTCTCTGAAGTGGGAAGCAAGGCCATCTGTTTAGGATAAAAAGGGAGAAGGAGAAATGAGGAGAACAAAACAGCTGATGAGAGAAGTACAGTAGCTTTGTCAGAAAATGTTTAGCACCCACTTAAGGTTAGTGACGACGAGTCTATATTAGATCTGGGTTTTGTTCGTTTGTTTGTTTCTTTGTTTTGTTCATTCACACTAAGTTGCCCAACCATAATTCATAGAAAAGGCAGACGTTTGGATTCATGCAGTGTTGTGATTTTGCCAGATTTAGAGGAGGGGACAAAAAGACAGGGGACATGTTTTTAAGATCATTGTTAATAGAATGATTGGAATGCTGGACCAGGAAATTCAACATAAATAAGGATAAAGGGTTGGGAAGAAAGTATGCTATTAATGGTCCCACCAAGACAGAGATTTTAGCTATCTTTTTCACCACTTTATTCCCAGTTCTTAAAACAATGATGGTTTGAATTAAAGGTCTAATAAGACCAGTGGACATAGATAGTGGAAATAGTTGAAAAAACAAGCTTGAGGGTAAGATGTGGGCATCAGGAAGTAGTGGGATGTTTGAATTACTGAACTCAGAAGAGATGCCATTTTAACTGATGACAAGTTCCAGGATATGAAGAGAAAGGCTTACTAAAAAAGTCTTTGACCTGAGAGGTCAAAGAACGAAGAAGTCAGAGTGTTGGTTGAGTTTCATTCCTGTGATGTTGACATCAGCAGGGATGATGGTAAGAGCTGAACTGAAGAAGACAGAATCAAGTGTTAACATCTTCAGTGATTGAGAGTGACTGGGCAAATAGATGAAGAGAGGTTGAGGGTGGTAGAGGAGATGACAGGATACTGAGAGCAGTAGGAGTTTAATGTGAGACTGGGGTATAATGATCGAAAAGCAATAGTGGAAGCAATGATGATGCCAATACCACCTCTTGACCCCAAAATATATAAGGTATGCAGAGTAATAACAATTCCCACTGAGAATGATGTAGGGGAATTTGAGAAAAGAGCCAAGTTTCAGTTAAAATAGATGGAGAAAGTACTCTAAGAAGAGTACAAAATATAGCCAAGTACATCATGAAGCAAAAGCTTCAGAAGCATTGGAGGCCATGGGAAGGGCTGGGAATAGAGAGACAGTACAGAACATAATAGGGATAGTGATATTTTGGTAACCTATGATGAATTGTAGTGGGGAATACCCTTTGGACGTTGACTGATTGAAAAAAGGAAGAAAAGATATAATACTTGATTTAGTCCCAAAAGACCTTGGACCTAATCTAAGTGCTCTTTAATGGGGGATTGGTTAATAAATTAGAGTAAATCAGGAGACAAAGTAATCTGAAATCATTAAAAATAATGTTGTAAAAGATTGATGTGAAAAAATAGTCCCAATATATTAAGTGAAAGAGTAGTTTACACAAACCCTATGTGTAGTATCTTTTTTTGTAAAAGGAGAACAAGAAGAATAAATGGATGGGTAATACTTTTCAGAATGTTTGAAATATACTGCGATTTTTAAAAGACTAGCTATTGGGGGCTGGCCCAGTGACGCAGCGGTTAAGTGCCCATGTTCCACTTCAGTGGCCCGGGATTCGCAGGTTTGGATCCCGGGTGTGGACATGGCACCACTTGGCAAGCCATGCTGTGGTAGGTGTCCCACGTATAAAGTAGAAGAAGATGGGCATGGATGTTAGCTCAGGGCCAGTCTTCCTCAGCAAAAAGAGGAAGATTGGCAGCAGATGTTAGCTCAGGGCTGATCTTCCTCAAAAAAAAAAAAAGGCTAGCTATCCAAAGATCACAAAAGCTGCCCAAGGAGGAAGGCACTAAAACTTAAGCATTGGACCATTCGTTTTTTCAACAAATATTTAGCTCCTACCTTGTGTCAGAACCGTTCTTGGCACTAGAGACATTGTCAATAAAATAATGATCGTACCTTCATGGATCCCATTACCACTGAAAGAGATAGGCAATAAATAAATAACATACTCTGTAGTATTGAGTGATATAAAGAAAATAAAACACCATAAAGAGATAAAGTAACTTTAGTGTGATGGCTGTTTTGGATAGAGTGTTTAGGGATGCCCTCTTGGAGGAGGTGTCATTAAGGAATGGAGAGAGCAAGCAAGATCTGAGAACAGAGCATCCTAAGCAGAGGATGCAGCATATGTCCAGGCCCAGAGGGAAACATCCAGAATAACAGCAAGTTTTTGGCCTGAGCAACTGTGTTGATGGAGAGGAGCAGGATTTAGAGAAAAAAATAAGAGTTCTGTTTTGGATAGTTTGAGATGCCTATAACACATCCACATGGAGATATCAGGCAACAGTTGGGTTTGTGAGTATGGAACTCAGGAGCAAGGTTGATGTTGGATCTATACATTTAGGAGTCATTGATATATTCATGTTATTAAAAGTAATGAGAATGAATGGAATCACCTAAGATATAACAGCTAAGGATTAAGGATTAAGCCCTGGGGCATTCCATCCTTTAAAAGGCAAGAGAAGAGGACGGTAATCAGGAGAGGTCTACTGAAATCACAAAAGATGGAAAAAGGGAATGGAAGGGGAAAGCTCCAGCATCATGGTTAGGTTCTCATCCAGTGCAGTCTATGGAATGGACCATGAAATTGATTCGTTTCCTAGCCTTGTGCTAATATTCTCAGACACCATGTCAGACTGTCCCTTTCTTGAGTTGGTGGCATGGAGCCAAATCAAATCTGCAGAGGTTACATCCTCCCCTGGGTTCTGTCTAAGTATCTTGCTAGCTCAGAGGCAAGCAAAACTGGAAAGAGAGCTCTAGGAGGACAGAATTAAAGCTAGGACAGCCAAGTTCAAATTGCTTCCTGGATGGGCCTGGCAGAATAGACCAAATTAGCCCTCTGCTTATCACTTCTCCGTAATGAAGCTGTTAAAGTCAGCCTGTGTGCCTAGGTAACTCGTGAGTACTGGCACTGTGAGGTACAGAGACAAGAAAAGCCAAAGTTGTTAATGCCTGTGGCCAACATATAGTCTGAGTTTTTCAAGAGATGGTATTTTGTGGATTTGAATAAGTTATATGTCTCTTTAAATACCAAACATCACCATCAGGGTCAAGCCAAGTTAATCAGTTTTATAGCCTCCTGCCACATGTCACCTCAGCAAACTAAGATAAACTGCTCATAGACACAATTTGATAAACACACTGCTCTTTGCTGGTATTTGGTGCAAAATACCATAGGAATTCATTTTTTATTTTGCTTTGTTGCATGTATAATTCTGGTGTAAAATTGGATGATTTCTCAAGCTTTGATTTTTAAAATAATCTTTGCTATTTTGTTGCTTTTTAATCTGCCAAATTATTTGGTCTTTTCTGATAGCAAAAGTACTGTTACAACACTTAATGAACAAAATTAGCTATGAAGTGCTACTGAGCCCCTGCCTACCACAGACTTTCTGATTCTTCTGCCATAGTGTAGTCCGTGACTGAATGTGGCTTCTAGAGAAATGGAATTTTTATGATGACAGCAGACCATGAAGAGCATTTGTACTTTAGGGTAGATTAAATTGTTGGTGAAAAGATAACCCAGTTGATTAGGGTACAGATATGTTCACACTGAGTTACAGTTAATCATACTATACTTTTTAAATAAAATGTAGTTGGAAACAGCAGCCATTTTCTTCTTTTGCTTTTCCTTTAGTTACACATCTTATTTATCTTGATGGAAAGATTGAAGATACACTAGTCTAGGAAGTCGAGGGTCTGGGTTAAAAACCACTTGGCTCTGCCGCTCACTTGTTGTGACCCCAGTCAGTTCACTTATGCCTCTCTGGACCTCAGTGTCCTCATTGATAAAACAAGAGAAATTATTCCGTATTATGTCTAAGACTCATTCCTCAGTGGGGAGGCATTACTAGTGTTTGCCAATATCTCATTCTGGAGCTACATGACTGTTCTGGCCAATCAGATGTAAAAAGTGTTGTGTCACTTCCAGGCTGTGGAAAACCTATGCACGGTTCTTCAGTCTCTCTTCCCTTCCAAAAAAATAGAGAAGCTCACATGTTCCAGGTGATGCAGTCATAAGATAGTGGAGCCACTGTCTGAATGGACCTACTTCAAGCATATAGCATAAGCATAAAATATATTTGACTTGTGTTAAGCCTTTGGAATTTTGAGGTTAATTTGTTACTGCTGCATAACCTAACTTATCCTGACTAATACATCAAGTCTAACTTTCTATGGTTTTGTGGGTCATTCTATATTATAAATATTTTTTTACTATATCATATGTGAATAAGAGTACTAGGAAGGAATTTGAAGTCACAATTTTTTTTTCAAATGATAGGTTGGCACCTATTTAATCAGTTTGAACACAAATCCTTATCATTACTCTGGAATTCAGTTTGCATCTCTTAAAGATTGATTTCTGACATGCTTTCTTACCCCCCATTATTTTGGCTCTGCTTTTTAATAGAGAGGGTAGCTAGTTTATTTCCTCATTCAGAATATCTCTCCCTAACAGTTTTAAGCATGGAATTGTATAGAAAAATATAGGCTTTCCATTGTTTCTAATTTAAAAAATTTTTTTGAATTGTCTGTATGAAGAGATGAATATTAGCAACAAGATTGCCACGTGTCTCCAAGGAAGGTTCAAACAAAGCCTATTCTTTGAGGGTGAAGTAGGTCTGTCTTACTTATAAACAGACTTTCCTGGAAGCAGTACCCAGCTCCTTGGCTTACACCTTAAACGGAGATATTTTGGTTGAACACAGAAACCGTGGTTTTACATGACAGAGATAATTGTGTCGAAACATTGCTTTGATGCTGTCAGAATAAAAGCTGCAAAAAATTTTCTGGTAAAAAAGATTTCAATGTATAGGTTTTCATACCATAGAAAATACATGACGTTTCCTGAGATGGTAGTCTGATCTCGCCTGGGCCTTGAGGGCAGGGCCAGCTACATAACTTACAAGACCAGTGCAGAAGGAAAGTCCTTCGTTCAAAACGTAGGATGAAAACATGCACTTAAAGGTACTAAAATACAAAGCTTTATTCCTTTAAGAAGAAATTTCTAAAACAATGAGTAATAGTGATACATGAGTAATAACATAAACCTACAGATAGCAAAAAAATTTTATTTTTGATATAATTTCATATAATACAATAAATAATACTTTATTAATGTAATAACTTGATCATAAGATTTTTCTGGCTCACTTTTCAAATTCATTTATTAGATCATCAAAATTTATACTTTTAGAAACTGTATTTTAAGTGATCTAATTAAAAGCAGATCAGTTGCTCTTGGCAAATGAAAGATCACACATAATTTTTGGTAATTTTTAATTTTGAGAAAGTTTTTTTTTTTTTTTTTTTTGAGAAAGATTAGCCCTGAGCTAACTACTGCCAGTCCTCCTCTTTTTTGCTGAGGAAGCCTGACCCTGAGCTACCATCCATCCCCATCTTCCTCAACTTTATATGTGGGACACCTACCACAGCATGGATTTTGCCAAGCGGTGCCATGTCCACACCTGGGATCCAAACCAGCGAACCCCCAGCCGCAGAGAAGCAGAACGTGTGGCAGAACATGTGCACTTAACCGCTGCACCACCGGGCCGGCCGGCCCTGAGAAGGATCTTTCTGCTGATGTAACTGACACTGAAGCTGTTAAGAATACTTTATAGGCTGTGACAAATTGGAATAGATTTCTGATAAATTCTTTCAAAATATGAATTTTATTATATCTAGAGCTGATGATTCTTATGGAACAATTTTTCTAAAAAGATTTAACTCTTCATACACATTAGTTTCATGTATGTTGGAATTTAATTTTAAATATAAACTTATACATCATTTTAATGTTTTCTCTGGTATATCTGGTAACTTATACATCATACAAGAAACCAAAAGCCACTTAATGATGTGTTTATAATTCAAAATGCCTACTTGTGCTTTCTATTGCTGTATCTTCAATTACAAAGAAAAATTGATTTCAAAATTGTATTCCTTGTTAATTGGTTCGCTTGAAGCTGCATATGAAAATGGTGTTCTTTTCCATCAACTGCAACAATCTTTACATTTAATTTCTATTTCTAAGCCTGTGGATATTTGCTTTGTAATGTTGCAGCAGTTTTTAGAACCAGAGATTCTAAACTCTTTGAAGAACTCTGATATCTCTCTGATATACTTTATTGCAATGTCCACGTGTGTGCTTTTGTCATGATTTGATGATAGTTATTGCCTAAACGCTAGCAGTTCTTATCTCAGTGCTCTGGCCAGAGAGCTAATATTTTTGCATAGGGAATGGGTTCTGGGAAAAGACAGGCAAGCCAGCCTGTCACCGCTGCCACCACCACTGCTGCTTCTGCTGCCTCCATGACCATCACTAATCGGGGCCTAGGTCCTGGCCCCAGCCACCCCCCGGGGCCCTGCAGCACCCCAGCATGCTTCTGGCCTGAATGTGTACAGAAGGCAGGCAAGCCAACTGTTTGGCACACAAACTGCCATTGCCCACTGTGCCTGTGCCCACACACGCATGCCCACCGTGTCTCCTCTGTTCACACACATGCTCCCTTCTCCCATCAGACTTCATTTACAAAACACAAAATCAAAGATAAAATCATTAAGAATTTCAAACAGCAGCAGTAGAGCATTAAACCAAGTGCAGGGCTCTTTGCAGCTACACAGGTCATACATGCCCTACTTGAGACTTCACTATATACCTGTAGGAATTACTTGACCTCTGGTATGAATGAGTATGGAGGCAGATACATTTATGCCTTTGGCTTTCCATACTGGAAATACGTAAAGTGGGCCATGGACGAGGGCATCATTGACCATATTTAGCTTCCCTGCCTCTACACTGCTACAAACGTCTCCTTTTTGATAAGAATGCTGGACACCAGGGCAGTCTTTCTTTGAAGGGATCTCTTTGTAGATTCAGACGAGGGTTTCTTTTCTCAAGATTCTAGAGAAAATTAGAGTAGGATAGCAAGAAGGAACTAGCATTTATTGAGTACTTATTATATGCTAATTTATACCAACTGATTCGTTGAATCCTAACAGGAGTTCTGTTCACCTTTTATTCAAGAGAAACTAAACTGAGAGACTGAATAACTTTCCCAGTAGCACACAGCTTCCAAATAGTAAAACAGAGATTTAAACCAAGTCTGTTTAGGGGCTGGCCCGGTGGCATAGTGGTTAAGTTCATGTGCTCCACTTCGGCAGCCCTGGGTTCACAGGTTCGGATCCTGGGTGTGGACCTGCACACCACTTATCAAGCCATGCTGTTGTGGCATCCCACATACAAAGTAGAGGGAGATTGGCAACAGATGTTAGCTCAGGGCCAGTGTCTCACAAAAAGAGAAAGAAAGAAAGAAACCAAGTCTGTCTGACTGCAAAGACTTTGAGAGACAGCTTTAGAGTCCTGGATAAGAGCACTGGAGAGAAACTACCTGGGTTCAAATCCTGACTCTGCCATGTAACGACTTCATGTTGGATGAGTTACTTCCCTGAGCCTCGGTTTCCTCATGTATGTGATGGGGATCTGAGTAGTACCGTATCTACCTCATAGGGTTGTTTAGAGGTTGTTATGAAGGTTAAATGTATGTAAAGCATTGAGCACAGTGCCTGACGTGTAGTAAGCCTGCAGCAGATGTTACTGCTCTATCATTATTATTATCATGATTACTTTGCCCACACCACAGTCTCTCTTCACAGCTAGAAGAGAATGTTGGAGTTCAGCAGAAGAGAAGAACTTACAGACCGACAGCAGGGGCCTTCTTGTGTTTACTTTCCCTAAAGTTCCCCTGGAAGGCCCCCTTGCACATGCTGTGATCTGGGATCTCGTTCTTGCCCTGGGGAGTCCATCTCTGTAGGCTTCTTGGATTCTGATGTTCTACTGGTCTGATCATTTTCTATCTGGGTTGTGTGTGTTACAGGTATGAGACATCTCTGTTGGATTTGGTTCAATCTCTGAGCCCAAAGTCTGCTGCCAAACCTCAGCCCCATCCCTCCAGAGAAGCTGAGGCCTGGAATCACAGTACTCGCCGACTCAGTCCTCTAAAATCAACCTGGAACAAGATGGGGGCAGGCAGGACCCCTGAAGACCTGGAGGAAAAGCAAATTCTGGAAGATATCTTTTTCATTTGACACTGACGCTCCTGCTGCAAAATTACCGTCAGAAATTTGTGGGTTTCTTTATATACTGATCTAGAATTTTAAATTATTTGATTGCAAAGTAATAGTGTCTCTCCTTTCACAGGGACCTATCTCAATAGCATCCTGTTATGTATTGAATATAGAAATCATTCTAACAACCCAGGGTGTTTTTGATCAGACCAATCAGTAGATAGTACATTAAGGGGGGTGGGGGTGGAAGGCAGTATCTTTTCTATGCCAAGCAGAGATTAGAAAATTAACATAGGACACTTGCTGCATGGCAGAGGCCACTGCATATTCAGCCTCATTTCAAGAGTGTTTCCTTTTCAATATTTTACTGGAAAAGGTTGGCTCTCTTTTGTATATAAGGAAAACCTTTCCTCTGAAAGACCCCTCTAATTTAAAAGTCACCCTTTGTAACATAAACAATTTCAAGAAGACAGGCCCTTTTACCTCTCCACCCTGTTCTCTCACCACCTACCTCCAAGTATAGTCATTTAATTCTGAAGTTGGAGTTGGTGCCCCTACCGTCACAAGCAACACTGAGGACCAATTACAAGTCTGTCTCAGAAGTCATCAGCCTGCCAGCTGCCCACCCCATAACCAAAAGGGCTCAATGGGCTAGAGAGAGGGACCCAACCAACCCTTGGAAACCAGCATTAAATCACACCACAGAGTGACTGCCCTAGGGAAATCCAGTGGAAGTGCACGCCTGAAACAATTTTCCTTCCATCCTCCCATTTACCAGGATAAATAAGAGCAATCTCAGTGTTGTTTCTTGACCCAAGTATCTATTTTATTCACCCTTGAGGACTTCCCATGGCTGTGTCTGGGGAAGATGCCACTAGAAGGAGAGTAGCATCCAGCGACTGCAGGCTGATAGGCTTTCCATGGCCCCTCCTCTCACCCCATGAGGATCAAAGGCACTGGATTAACCAGACCATACACATGTCCCATGGCCCCAAAGAACTATCTCTACTTGCCAGATTATGTTCCACCACCCCAAGCAGAGTCTCCCCCAACCCTTTCCCACTGGGCTCACTCTGACCCAGGGAAAGCCTGTGGAATAAGCGCACTTGAGGCCTCCTTCTCTCTCTGTTCTCCTACTTAGCAGAGCTCTTGAGATGGGTCCTTCAGCTTACAGTGGGCTCTAGTGGCCTCTCAAGCTGATGGGCAGTATGATGAGCCTAGTAGAGCTAGTGAGTTTAAAACTTTTCATTTATTGGAAGCAAGGGGATGTGTCCCCAGATGTGTATTGCTTGATGACTTTATCTGATCTGGAGAGTGTTGCTTTTTTTCTCTCCCCTTTTCACCAGCCCCTGGCTTGAACTGGGACCAAGACTCTTTGTCAGTCGGTATTGGCAGCCAGGGTCACTTAGTGAGCCTGCGTGGCTTCCCTGAATTCTTTATCAAAAGTGGATTATTTCAGCCTACAAAAGCCTTGTTGAGCAGCTTCCTTGTCTGGATAGATCTAAATCTTATTGTCTCCTCAGGCTGAGGCCCTGTCCCTTCCACCCAGACTTCCTTCACTTGGGTCTTTTTGTTCTTTAGAGGAGAGAAGAAAGGAGCCTGCCCATACCATATTCTTAATCTGAGGTAAACGTAAGGTCAGGACTAACTAGTTGTAGTCATGCTTTTGAAAAGTTGAAAAATCGTTGCAGATTACAATATCCTTTTAACGTTCACCTCTGTGAGAGTAACCGAATCAGTTTCATCCCATTTCAGAAAGCTTTGGGAAAATGGAGCTTTCTTTGGTGTGGCAAAAATGGGTAAAAGCAAACTGAGACCCTCGGCCATTTTCTCAAAGTTAGGTTTCCAGAACTATCTTTTCCTTCCTCCATGTGTCATGACCATGTCAAATAACCCAACTCCCTTGGATCAGCCATCATCACACTCACTCATTCTGGATGCCAGTGTCTTTACTGCTCTCCAGAGTAGGAGGATGCCAGAAGGACCAAGAAAAAGATTATGATTTCTTTAGAAGCTTCTTTGCCTTTAGAAGAATCATAAACAGGATCTAAATAAAGGCTTTTGGCGGGGGTCACATGCCACAGAATGGAGTTTAATTGCTTCTTTACTTCCCCCTGCATGATCAATTTGGACAGGCAAAGATGGATTTTCAGCAGAGCGTTGATTAACATATTTTTCATATGCCATGTTGCCCTACCAGTTGCCTTTCTCTGTCCTGTAGGCATTTCCTGAGTGTCAGGGCAATAGGATGTGAATCTGTGTCTAATCTAATGTCTTCATTATGAATTGAACAGTATATGTAAACATTTTAATCTGTGTCTTATTTTGAGAGAGAGATACATGAAAAGGTTGTCGTAGAGCCTCGAGGCTGTTGTAGAGCCTGAGGCTTAAGCTAATTGCAGACTAACCTCCCAAGAGAGGGGCTCTGGCACAAAGGATCTGCCTGTCCTCCCTGTGAAATGCTCCTGACAGTGACTGGTGGGGATTTGCTTGTCCAGCCTCCAGCCGCTTCCCCAAAGCAAGAGAGGACACGTAGTGGGGGTGCAGCAGATGGTGCTACCACATTGCCCACCCTGCTTCCTACCATTCTGCCAGAGAAAAGCCAATCAGTGTTTGCAAAATGGAAAAGGATGAAGTGTCCATTGAAGCTCCTTAAGTAGGGTCCAAAGTGCTTGATTTACAAAACCAAGGCTAATCAAGGAAAAGCTTTTGCTGACAGTCACTCTTCCAGGAGGCACACTTGTGTTTATCCAAACCTGACTCCATGGTGGGGACTTGTCTAGAACACCCCTGATGTCATGGGGATGGAGGGGCTCTCTCCTCCTTCAGAGCCATTCTTTTCTCTTGGCCCTGCTTCCAGCGCCATGGTTCATATGAGAGATTTGCTGGCCAGAGACCCCAGGAAAGGACAGGCCTAAAGGAGCGGAGCCGGATGATGTCCGCAATCATTAGGGATGTGGGGGCTGTGGAAGACTCCTCCCAGCTCACAGGTCATCCCCACCTCAGTGTGTGTTGGGTTTAATGTGGGCAAATGTTGATATACATATGAGACTTTAAGTTAATAAATTGTCTCTATGACTGTTTTCCCTCTGTGGTTTTGATACTGAATTGTTCCTTGAACATCCCTCATCAGATCAGTGTGGCATAGCTTAAAAGCAAGACCAGAGCCCCAGGTTATCAAAATGTGATTTTCCTCAGTACTTGTTAAAACAACAGCAGCTTGTGGTCTACTGAAAGAAAGGAAATGGTTTCCCACATCCTAGTAGCTTTTCCTGGCTGGCTGCAGCGCACTCTCATCACGTGGACACCAAGCCTCCTCTCAGTCGTGTGGTTACTGGAATGAGTTTCAACGTATGTGCACCTCTGAGTCCCTTCTCTGTGCCTGTCCCCAAACTTGCTCAGCAAGGGAGAAATATCACAGTGCTTTAAGACAGGAAAAATTGTCCTGTCTAGTTGGCTTTAGGTGCTGGGAGAAGGTAGGGGAGAGCTTGAGTGCATGAAATGCCCAGTTCTGAGATCACACCTGTGAATTCACCTAAGACAGCCAGAGACCGTCTCCTGCCCCCTGTTCCCCAAACCAGCCTGGCACCTCCACCTGGACAGAAGACTTTGCAGCTACCCCTCAGAGGCAGAGGTGCCAAGAACAGAAGAATCACTCGACCAGCTCCCAAGCCGAAAATGAAATAAGTAAAGTTTGCCACAGTTGTCATAAGGTCACCTTGGGAACAAAGCTGGAGATGAGTGGGGTGAGGGTAAACCATAGTCCTCAGAGGAAGAATGACCTGGCAGCTAGAGAACCAGTTTCATGAATTAGTTACCAGTTACATGTTTCTCAGAGTTGCTGTTCAAGGTGGGTTGTTCCTAGACCCCTGGGGTTCCATTGTTCCATTCAGGAGTAGAACCTTATGACCTCTCAGCCTTCAGCTTCACAGTTATTTTCCCTCCCTGTTCACATCCACTGCTCACACACTCAGGACTGAATAAGCGCCTAGAAAATGGTCGGAGCCTTTTCAACCTCCATTCCCCCTCCTGCCATCATCCCGCCACCTTCCAGAGTCTGCTAGGCAAGTGGTTAAAGCATGAGCTATGGAACCAAGTAGACCTTGGTACAAATCTCAGTTCACACTGCTTACTAGCTGAATAAACGTAGGCAGTATATTAACCACACTGAACCCAAGTTTCTTAATTTGTAAAGTGAGGATGATAATGCATAGCTCATAGGATGGTTGTAAGGGAGAAGCTCAATGAGATAACGTATGTGAAGGGATAGTGTCTGACACAAGGTGCCCTGCTAATAGCTGTCATTATTATCATTTATTCCTCAGTGAACCTACAGATTCAATAGAAGACAAAGCTTCATACTTTAAAATCTTTAATAATAATAAAACAAGAGCCAGTACAGTAAATTTTCCACTGACTGGTAGGAGGCTATAAATGCTGTGGTTTCAGGACGGCAAATTGCTGGGCTGAGTTTACTTAGGTTTTATGGGAGGAAGAGCAGGAGGAGAAAACAGAGGAGGGATTTGACCTACGCTTTGGAAGAATATCCAAGATAGATGGAGAGTGGGAAGGGACTTGGGGTGGGAAAGTGCAGAAGTGGAGTACTCATTGGCAGGAAAGCTCAAGATGTGTTTTGAAAGGATGGTGAGGAGTTCATGGCTAATAGGGGAGGTACTAGAAGAGAAGGCATAGAAATAAGCTGAAAGAAGTATGTTGGGCCCAAATTGTAAAAAGCGTTGAATGTCAGGCAAGGGAGTTCTATCCTTCAAGCAATGAAAGCCATAAACTACTTTAGAATTACTTGTTTAGAAATATCTACCTTGCAGTAGTATCAAGCTCTCTCAGAGGGGGTGGGATAAGGCAGGGAAAGAAACTAACATCTACTGAGTGCCCACTAAATGTTAAGCAAGGTCTGTAGATAAATTATTTCACTTAATCCACTCAGCAGCCCTAAAATCTAGGTGGCAGTATCCCCATGTTGTAGATATGGAACTGATCTGGGAGAGGGCAGGTGTTGTGCCTCAGCCACTAAGCTGGGGAGCTAGTCAGTGGACTAGGGGATGAGCTGTCCAATTCTACAGCCATGCCATTTCCGCTGTACTCATCTTCTTCATGTACTGTAAGCAGGTGACATTTCAGGCAGAGACACCAATTGTTAGGAAGCTATTGTCACAGGTCAGATGAGATATTGGGAGTTTGTCACCCCCATCCTACCCCAGCAGTCACCCCTTAGTTTTATACTGAGAGGACTGGATAGAAGGGTGTAGATTTGATATGTTGCTACCGTCAGGCTTTCTAATACTTCCTCCCAAGCCTGGACCTTGTGATGACCCACCCACAGGAGAGTTAGGGACTGCAGATCACACACACCTAGAATCTACCTCACATGCCAGGGACTGAGTTGGAGAGAAAGACCTCAAATGCAGCATTTACATCAACCTTGCCCAACTGAGAATGTGCACCAAAAGAAGTCAGAGTTGCCACTGACTGAAAAGATAAATAACAAGGCATCAGGAATGGAGTGATGAGCAAGGGTTGGGGCAAGAAGTCAGAAATTGCTCCAGTGGAGCTCCCTTCATGGAAACACTAGTGGGGAGAGTTGATAAGGTGCTGAACCCCAGTGGTGGCAATGACAATAGCAAAGGGAGAATTTTAGAGCAAAATAAGTAGTGTCCATGAACCCTCATTCCCTGCTGGTGGGAGTGTAAAATGGTACAGCTGTTTTGGAAGACAGTCTGGCAGTTCCTCAAAAAGTTAAATATATGGGGCCAGCCCCATGGCATAGTGATTAAAGTTCAGCATGCTCCACTTCAGTGGCCTGGGTTCGTGGGTTCAGATTCCAGGTGCGGACCTACACCACTCATCACCCATGCTATGGTGGTGACGCACATACAAAATAGAGGAAGATTGGCACAGATGTTAGCTCAGGGCCAATCTTCCTCAGAGGGAAAAAATAAGTTAAATATAAAGTTACCATATGCCCAGCAGTTCTACTTCTAGGTATATACCCAAGAGAAATGAAAACATAGGTCCACACAAAAATTTTTGCATGGATGTTGGTAGCAGCATTATTCATAAGAACCAAAAAGTAGAAACACCCTAAATATCTACCAGCTGACGAATGAATAAACACACAATGGAATATTATTTGGCAATAAAAAGGAATGAAGTACATCCTACAACATGGATGATCCTTGAAAACACGCTAAGTGAAAGAAGCTAGTCACAAAAGACCACATGTAGTATGATTTCATTTATATGAAATGTCCAGGTAGGCAAATCGATAGGGACAGAAAGTCAATTAGTGGTTGCCTAGGGCAGGAGGAAATAGGAGTAATGGAGGCTGATGGCGAAAGGGTGTGGGGTTTCTCTTTGGGGTGGTGAAAATGTTCTAAAATTGATTGTGGTGATGGTTGCATAACTGAATATACTAAAAATCACTGAACTGTACACCTTCAATTGGTACATTTTATGAGATGTGAGTTAGATCTCATGAAGCTATTACAAAAGAAGAAGAAAAAGTGTACAGGGCCTTGGTTGCTGGAAAGTCGGAAACAAAAACCAGATCGATGTCTCTAGACTGGGCCTGGTTGAAAGCCAGTCGGTGAGGCGTTAGGGGAGAGTGAGTCCAACTATTCATCTTAGAAATCTGGCTGTGAACGAAAGGAGGGACCAGAATGGTGGGTAGAAGAGAAAGTTCAGGCTAGCTACAGGGCATTTTGTCAAGCTAGAGGGGCCTCCACTTGATTCAAGTCCCCCGATTCCCAGCCTGGTCCCAAAAGGTGTTACTAGTAATCCATGAGCAATTTGCCTTATTTCAGAAAGACTAATGGAAACCTTGCACTCTTCTAGAGAAAAGCTGCGCGGGCCAACTGTAATATTACTTCTTTTGTTTGACCTGGGAATCACTATGTCAAGTTCTGATAACCTTGGTTATTGTGTGGGGTCATCTCTGACTTGTTGGCATATCTATATAGACAACATGTAAATCTGTGCTTCATTAATAAAAATGGGCAGATGAATCTACATATGCACTTCGGTAAACAAATTGTTTCCGAACATGATGTACTTGGGGATGTCACAAAGGAGCTCCTTGGAGGTGCAAAACTTGGGAACTACTGTTAACGAACAAATGAAAGAGAAAAGCCCTGGACAGGAAGAAATTGAGACCAGGGACAAAAATAATGTCATTGTAGGGTGATGACCTAGGAGTAACAGAGTTAGCCAGGAAGAAGGATGGAAACCCAGGCCCTGTGCCAGGAAAGGAGGAGCATGTGGCGTGTAAGCCAGTGGGTGTCAGGAAAACACCAAAAACTCATAAAGCATTTACTGTGCGTCAGACCCTAGTCCGGGCCCTATGTGCCGTCTTATTCAATCCTTATGAGATGGGGCCTCTTTTCATCCTTTTTAGAAATCATTTCATTATATGGCTTTTTCTTGTAAGCCACCTCAAATCCACTATGGAATGAGGCCTGGCATATATCTATGCACACCTAAAATTTGAGGGTGATATCTTTGACACCAATAATGAAAATGAGGCTTGGCAAGTCAACCAAGGTCATCAGCTAGAAAGGAGTAGAATTCAAAGTCAGAAACTGGGGATGGGAGTGTCCTTATCAACTTCTTCCCCTCTCCTACTTCCAGTCAATCTCTGAGTAGTCTCAAGTCCTCCCTTCTCTCAGCCTGCCACTGCTCTCTGTCTCTGCTGATGCTTCTCTGGTACAACAGTCTCTTCATTGGTCTCCTGCCAGATGGCCTGGATTCATCATTGAACACGTGACATTACCTCTCTGCCTCACTCTAATCTTTAAATGGCTTGTAACAGAACCTACTTCCTGGGGTTGTTGTGAAGGTTAATGAGCTAATGCGTGTAGAGTGCTCAGCATGGAATAAATAAGCACTCGGTAAGGGTTACCTGTTACTATTGTTCTTCTCCATAAAGCTACCAGGTCATCTTATCATGTCACACCCTGGCTTAAAGTGCTAGATAGTTTCCTGATGCCCTTAAGAGAGAGTTTGGGCTTCTGAGCATAATGCACAAATCTCTTCCTGATTTGGCCCTCTGTGGTCTTCAACCTCTAGCCCCTTCTTTTCCTCTTTCTCTCTTTTTCTTTCTTTCTCTCTCTTGACTTCTGTGTTCCAACCACTGTGAACTTCCGTTAGTTCCTAAAGGCACTGTAATATCCTTTCCCTCACTTCTTGTGAGCTCTCTTAGCCCTTTATACATCCTTTATCATAATACTTACTGTGCTAGAATTGCCTATTTGTCTGATTCCTCCTCAGCCTATGGGCCCCATGATGGCCAGGATAAGATGTCAGTCTTATTCATCACTAACTCCCCAGAACTTAGCATGGTTCCTGGCACGTTGTAAGCTCTCCATTATTATTTATCAGACAGATGGATAGGTAGGGGTATGGGAGGGACGGAGGGAGGGGGAGAGGGAGGGAAGGAAGAAATGAAACAGATCCGTGTCTCCAAAGTCCAGTACTCTTTTACTCCAGGCTGCTTGCAGCTCTTTCCTGAAGGAGGAAGGGCCGTCCCGATAGGATTGCGGGAGAGTGGGGCCTGGGGACGCTTCCATCACTCCCTCTCCAGTCCTGTCCTCACAACGACTAGCATTTTCTTTCCAGGACAAGTCTGAGATTTGTGATTTCCTGCTTAAAAATCCAAAGGATTCCACAATGCTTACAGAGCAAGGAGCACCCCTTCGAGTGACGTACCAGGATTCTCAGCATCTGAGCCCCACATGCCCTTGACACTGCATCTCCCTCCCTTCTCCACTCTGCTCCCTTGCAACTCACAACTATGGGCAGTCTCTGGAGACACACTGCTCTTTCCTGCCTGTGTTTCTTTTCTGGGTCCCTCTCTTTTGCGCGCATCTTTCCACATTCAGCTCAGTTGTCACTGCTTCCATGTTTCCTGATCTCCCCAGGCATTTTTCTCCTGGCTCCAACAATACTTTATAGAGCCTTCTCTTAGAGCCCCCCTCAACTGTGCTGTACTGATTTGCATACTGTTTGTCTTCCCTATTAGAATGTTGTGTCCAAATATAACCTATACTGACATTGGAGTCAACCTGGACTTATCACTTAGGTGCTGTATACATTTATGCAAGTTACTTATACACTCTAAGCCTCAGATATAATAATTCATAAAATTATTTGTTAAAATGGAGGTCTCCCTTACAATAATCTCTCCCTTACAAGTTTGGTGCCTGGAACACTGTCCTAGCCTAGAAACTAGCCCAGTGGAAAGCCAGAATGACGAGCTCAAAGTGTCCTTGAAAGTAGGGCTAGTCATAGTGTGCAGTGGAGCCAGAGGAGGCTCTGAGAGGGGGCTCCTTGGAACGTGGAGCAACCAGAAGGCCCAGGAGTAAAGAGCACTGTTGGAGTTGGTGAGAAAGTAGAAGAGGTGGTTGGCTAGAAGAGCAGGCCCCATTTGCAATCTGGACAGGGCATCGGCACTCCCCCTGCCCCTCTCCTCTATAGTCCACAGCCAGGCGGCCTTGGCTGGCACCTCATTGGTAGTGCCACACAGACAATGGCCCATGGCCTGACCACTGCCAGGATGCCTGAGGCCTGCTGTCCTTCACCCGTTCTGCAGTCATGAGCTATGATTTCCCTCTTTGTCCTTCTCTTCCCCATGCATCAGCCCCTTTAAGTTCTGTGGGCCAGTCCGGAGCTGGGGTGAGGGAGCTGGAGGAAGGGAAGGCTGACTCTCCTGCCTCCTGTTGCTGCCAGTGGAGGGAGAATGAGCTCCCCAGCCCCAGTTTTCGGCATTCTCCTCCCAGCTGGAGGTGATTTAAGCTTGTTGGATTTATATAACATTGGGAAATGGTAAACTGTGTAAATTTGCTATGTTTTCCAGGGACAGTTATTTATGGAGGGGCATTTTTAACTCAAGTGCAGAAGTGTTAAATCATTATAATAAATTCATGCTATTCAGACTTTCTTACATTGTAATAAATTTTTTCTAAGCATGAATGAAGAGATCCATGATTCCTCTAATATACCATTATGTATTTCTTCTCAAAATGACACAGCTTACTATATCAACTTGGAGAATAATAGAAGGAGATTTACTGCATTGCAAAAAAAAAAAAAAAGTTGAGTAGCAATGCCTCTGAGAAGGGACTTGGGAGCAGTGACCCCAAGCAGAGCTTCTCCCTGTCCCTGTGCTTGCTTCTTACCCCGTGGGAGGAGCAGCATGTGCAACCGCAGCGCAGCAGGGGGCCCTGGCTAGGGTGTGTCCCCAAAATCTCCCAGATGAGCTTCAGAAGAGCCTTTGAGCAGAGAAATGGGGCCAGGGAGCCCAGTGGCCTCTGTCCTGTTTTGTCCAGGGGGAGGTGTTGGAGTGGGGCTCTATCAGAAATGAAAACTCTCCCCATGATGTGAAATCCCTTCCAAAAGCATCAGCCTGCATAGGGAGCTGGCCTGCATACAGCCATCTCTCATCACCTGTCTCTTGCCTCACTCCTCACCTGGACCAGAGAATGCATAGCTTTCATCAGATTCTCAAAGGAACCTGTAATCGACAAATTCAGGGGGCCTGCTCCGTGGCTGAGTGGTTAAGTTCGCGCTCCGCCGCGGCGGCCCAGGGTTCGGATCCTGGGCGCGGACATGGCACTGCTCATCAGGCCACGTTGAGGTGGCGTCCCACATCCCACAACTAGAAGGACGTGCAACTAAGATATACCACTGTGTACAGGGGGGGTTTGGATTCAGGAATCACCGGTCTTCAGTAAACTCAGAAGCATATTCCGACTGTCCACAAGGTACTAGGCAAAGTCCAACAGCACCCTTACTGCCCCTGGCAGCATACACGAACTATGTCGAGCTGCTGCTAGAGTGCCGCCAGGTTAGTGCAGTCACAGAGGCCTGAACAGCAGTCCCTGGGAGGGGGACTCAGTCAGAATTTTCCCAGAAGATGGGACACTTTTGCTGGGCAAAGGCAGGGAAGGAAGGGTGCTCTGGGCAGAGGAGCAACATGTCAAAGGCGTGGACACAGAGGCCTCAAGATGAGTGAGCTTGTGGACGGCCTTGACTGCTAGGCCTGCCGTTTAAACCCGGAGGGGCAGCAGTGTCCAAGGGTAAGAGACCACATAGCTTCCGTTACTCAGCCACAGTTTACAGTCTACCCAGAGGCTTAGGTTCAAGTCTTTGCTCTGCTGCCTTGGCCATGTGACATTGTGCGAGTCCCTTCACCAGCGCAAACGCAGTGCCTCTATCTGCCAAATGTAGACAGCACACACACGCACACCTACCTTGCCTGGCTCTCGGGCTCCGTGGGGATCCAATGAAAGGACGTTCTTGCACCTGCTGGGTAAACAACTACAAAGCACTGCATACGTATCAGGGGCTTTTATAATTTATCTGAAGGCTGGCAAAGGGCAGTGGGCCCCTCTGAAGCATGGAGAACTGGGGATTCCATGACAGCCAGGCAAAGCCAACCATTGCTGCTCACCTGCTATGTGTCACCACCTCGGGCAATGCCCCCAGCTCCCTCCTCAGCCTCCAGCACAGCACCCCACTGCCACACTCACCCCAGTTTCAGAACGCATTTTACCTCTGTCTCTTCCCAGAGTTAGGACTGTATCAGAGCCATCACCTCACCCCCCGTGCAGGGTCCTGGCTTCTCAGGCCACGTCTGCCTCAGTGCCCTGACTCTCCAGACCCCAGCCTTGAGCAGAGAGCCAAGAGCTGTTCTGGGGTGGGCACTCCTGTGCTGTGGTCCACATGGCCACCTGCCTCCATAATGGATGCATGTGGGCTGCTCACCCGCTTCCTTCGCCCCGTCCCAGCCCCACTGTCTGGTCCCCACCTCTAGTATTTTCATATCTGTCCCTTCTCTCTACAGAACTAAAGGCAATATTGTTCTGTTTTGCTAGTCAGGCTGCTCTCGGGAGTGGGTATGGGAACAGTCACTTTTCACTGTTCTGGAGCCCGGGCTAGGCAGCATTTCCTTAGTGGGCTGCATGCACAAACCGCACTGCCCAGGACACTCACTTTTCATGTCCTATTGGAGGGTTTCTCCTTTCAGGTTCCCAGCACGTTTCCAGGGGCAGACTTGGGGCGGGGGGGAGGGGAGAACTGGTCCCCGCAGTGCCCGGTCCAAACGGCTGACAGCTCTCCCCAGGCTGACCCGGCTAATGTTCAAACCGGCCACATTTTTTTTTCAAACATTTTATTTTGAAGTCAGACTTACAGAAAAGTTTTGGAAATAATACAAAGAATTCCTGTATATCCTTCACTCATATTCCCCAAGTGTTAACATTTTAACTCATTTGCTTTATCATTCACTCTTTCTCACACATATATAAATACACATATTATTACTTTTTTTCTGGAATATTTGAGGGTAAGTTGCAGACATGATCCTTTACCCAAACAGTTCAGCATGTATTTCCTAAAAACAAGGACATTCCCTTACATAACCACGGTACAATGATCAAAATCAGGAAATTAATGTTAATACAGTGCCATGATCTAATCGACAGAACTTACTTAAATTTTGCCAGATTGCCTTTTTAACAAAAGAAAAATAATTCTGGCTCAGGATCCAATCCAGGATCACAGTTGCATTTAGTTGTCATATCTCCTTAGATGAGTACAAACCATTTATTTTGCAGAATATTTTGCAGACAATTTGGGTTTGTCTGATGTTTTCTTATAATTAAATTCAGGTTATACATTTTCAGCAAGAGTAAGTGATGCTGTGTCCTTCTCAGTACATGATACCAGGAGGCTCCTGATAGCTATCTCTTTGATTTTAGGTGATAGTAACTTTGCTTACTTGATTAAGGTGCCGGTTTCTCCATTGTAACAATTACTAACTTTCCTTGTGTCATTTGTAAGTATCTGGGGGGAGGTGTGGGAGGGAAACGCGCAGACTATGTAAATGTCATTTCTCATCTACCTTTTTCACTCCCTAGTTTCAGCATCCATTGATAATTTGGCACATTCCATTGAAATCCTTAGTCTTCTGCTGTGTTCCCACTACCCTCTTTGACCAGCCCAGTGCTAGGAGAGAGACTGAAAAAGGAGACAGTTCATTTCTTATCCTCAGGTCCTTCAACTGTGGAGGGAGCCACAAACAGAGCAACGCAGAACAGTGGGAACAAGGGCCCAATGAAGTGGTCCCCTCTCTGAGGGCATTAGGAGGTCAGAAAAGTGGTGCTCAGTTTGAGCTAGACTCCCTTCAAGCAGATGGACCCTGAACTAAGGGCAGGGAGAACATGAGTGGTCAGAAATCTGGAATGACATGAGAATCCGTGGCCATAGGCCATCTTTGAGGGCCCCAAGGGGACCCTGTCTCAAATGCCTGGAGCTCTCAGGTTAGTGAGAAGACCAGAATGAGCAGGCTTTCTTCTGATCCCTGGTCAGAGCTGGGGCAAGGCGGGCAGAGGGGCCTTGCTGAGACTGACACTGAGACTGTGGCAGGCAGGTTGCTTCAGGAGGGGCCCGTGGGGGGCATGCCCCTACCCTGCACCCCTTCTTATTCCTTCAGCACCTACTATGTGCCCGGCACGGAGTTCAGTGCTGATGGCACAAAATGCTCTCCAGTCATTCACAATTAAAGGGGGTGCCTGGAGCCCAGCACAAGTACTTAGCACTAGGTCACCTAGCACTCAGGCAGGGCAAAGCAAGTGTCAGTGGTGAGTACAACGCTGCTGAGGTCTCTCACTCAGGCAACGCTCGTCTCAAGAGCTGGGCTGAGGGCATTCATGGTGTCCCTCCTCTGCCTTCTCTCTTCCTCACCCCCCTCCCCAGCACCTAGCAGAGAGCTGGGCGCAGTGGAGCCGAATCCTTGAGACCCAGCACACCTGCTCACTTTAGAGGAGGAAACAGAGGCAGAGAGGTCCGAGCCTTCCAGGGACAGCCCTGTCTCCGCTCTCCTGTCCTGTGGATAGGCTGCATGTTTGTTTCGGGCTTGGAAACACAGTCATTGAAGAAGCTTCGCTACATGTGTGCCTTGAAGGGGCAGCCTCTTCCAAAGTAATACAACGATTACAAGCATGGAATCTGCCACGGGGAGACCTGGGTGCAAGCCCCAGCTCTGCCACACCATGTGACTTTCAGCATACCCCTGAGCCCATCCATAAAACAGAGACCAGAGGTATTGAGAAGGTTGACTGGGATGGCATAGGTGAAGTGGCCAGGACAGTGTCTGGATGATCTGTAAGTGGATTGTTTTTAAACGAGGCCCTGTGTCTTCCCCAGCATACTGCCCGCCTACCTAAGACACCTTCCGGTTCTTCAGGTCTGTGGTCCTTTGTTCCTCCAGGCCCCCCCACCCCTGGGGTCTGTTTAACTCCTGCTCTCCCTCCAACAATTGGCCCAAGTGTCTCCCCCTCCCCAGTCTGGGCTACTTGCCTTCCCTCCTCAGGGCTACCCCAGACCCCTGCACAGTCCACCACGCTGTCTTGCACTCATCTTTGGGTTCTCAGGGATCCTCATATGGGGGAAGGAGTGCGGCTGATTTTTAGTCTGGGCTCCATTACTTTCTTGCAGTGTGATTTGGGGCAAGTTACTTACCTTCCTCAAGCCTCTTATTGTTTATCTGGAAAGTAAGGTGATAGCACCTTGCGGAATTATTTCCAGGACTAGAAATAAAGCCTATAACACAGCTGCATTATGCCTGGAAGGTGGCTATGAGTGTGCTGTCCTCACCACTCCAGCCCTAATCCTTCGCACAGTGCTGGCATTTGGTATATGCACTATAAATATTAGTTGAGCAGGTCAGGGAACAAATATACTCCCCATCCCAAGGTAATTTTTATGCAGAACTAATTGAGGCCCAAGTCCAACCCAAAGAAATAGCCCTAATGATGGGATCCGAGGCCCTGATCGGGGCCTGTGGGGTGCTGTGTGGGGTCTGCCCGGCGGCCCTCATGTTAGTTCCCAGCGGCTGTCCATGGAGTCCACGCCGTGCCTGTGCCTTCAGTTGCCTTGCTTCTAAAGTCCCTCTTTGGACCCCAAGAGGACCTCAAGAAGAGAGTGGAAGGGAGACAAGGCTGGTAGCACCTGAGTCCACTGGATTTCCTGCCACCCCAATGCCCATGGCCCCTATGCTGGGTCCCAGGAGGAGGGAGGGAGAGAGGGGAAATGACAAAGATGATGCACGTGGAGATTCTGGGGACGAGAGGAATCTTCATACCTCAATAAGTGGAGTGCGAGGCCTTCAGACATGGTTAAAATTTTCCCTTTATTCTGAGTGATCGAGAACCAGTTGGCATGGATCTTAAAATTTTGCTTATAGTTTTCACTAGAGTTCAGCTTACTGGGGAAAATAGAGCTGACACAGCTCAAATGTTTTTTGAACTTCAGGTAGCTGCATAAAACGTTAATAAATATTACACTTATTTCTACTTAATTTCTTCTCCTCGTTAATAATAAAATTCACTGGGTCTTTGGTTTTTCTCTCTCTCTTTCCATGCTCTCCCTTTTGTCACTACCACCAGCAAGTGCTACTAGGCAGGGAGAATTATAAACTCATTAGCAACATGTTTAGTAACTGGTCACTCACTCACCTTTAAGAATTCCAGTTCCAGTCCCAATAAGCCAGCAGAGGAGGGGAGGAAAGGACTGGTACCTAAGTCAATATAGACAATGCCATTTCTTAAAGGTACAGTCGGAATTATTGAGAAAACACATGTGAGAAGAAGGAAGGAAGGAAGGGAGATGGGCAACATGAGAGAAGGGTTGGAAGGGAGCCACTGTGCAGACAATTTACAGCCGAGAGAGACAGGATGTAGAGACTAAGAGCACAGCTTTGCAGACAGACCTGGGCTTGACCCCTGACTCTGGGTCATCTAGGTAAGGGACTTAACATCTTTGAGCCTGTTTCTTTAGCTGTAAAATAGGGATAATAATACGTACATCAGAGAATTATTGTGAGACTCAGATGAGATAATAATTAAGCAGCTCTTAATACACTGTCTAGCACAGAGCAAGCACCCCATAAATGCTAGCTACACCCCTGCCTCCAAGAGAAGGGCCCAACTGATAAGTGTGATTGGAAAAACTGATTCCTCCACTCAGCCAGTGAGGTCCTGAGCATCCCCAGGCCTACGCTTATCTCCTGGGAATCCCACAGGTCAGCTCCGGGAGCCTGGGGACATTGCTGCCTGGCTCTGGGTCTCCTCATTGACAATGAGGAAGATAGTGGGTTCCTCACACCAGTGTACCCCACGTCTACACACTGAAGACCAGAGTAACCAAGAACAACTGGTAACACTGGCTGCCTCTGCGGAGAAGAATGGGTGGCCGGCTTCAGGAGTAGGAAGAAGACTTTTCATTGTATGATTTTTCATACTTTTAAAAATTTAAATATATGGATATGTTAGCTATTCAAAAAATAGATAATTTTTAAATGCAAAGACCAAATTCAATGCAGCCCGTGGCCATATGAACCAGGAGGAGCATGGCGGCAGACGACAGCAGCCACAGTGGTGTTGGGAATGCTCTTGGGGAAAAGAGAGGGCAAAGAGAAAGGAAGGGGCAGAGGAGTGTCGGCTCCCATAGCTGACCCGTGGGATTCCCAGGAGATGAGTGCAGGCCTGGGGATGCCCCGGAAAAGAGCGTCAGCAACTAGAGACAGAGGTGTGCATACCTCAACACGACAGGACATCCCTGGGAGTGTCACAGGCTGACTGAACCTAAAAGAAAATGACTTAAAGGGGTCAGGTGTCAAGTTCAAGTTTGCTTCACTTGGGACATGAATTGTCAATGGAATGGAACTAAGGAAAGGAAGGAGGAGGGGATCAGAGCCTGAACCACTCATTCTATCTGTAGCATAAAGTCACAACTCCCAGAACCCTTGGGGTGGGATGGAGCTGCGTATGGCTGTCTCACTTACTCCTCACTACTCTTGGGGGAAGGAGGAGCGAGGGGGGATTATCATCCTCATTTTAGAGATAAGGAAATTGAGGCTCAGAGAGGTTAAGTAACTTTTCCAAAGTGAGCCAGAAGGTACATGAGAGAACTGGGGTTTGCATCCCAGTCAGACGTCAAAGCCCACACCTTTTTCGCTCTGTTACACTAGCCTCCACCTTCCTCCTGGTCTGGACAAATCCTGGTTAGATCTCCACCAAGGGCACAAGCACAGAGGGAGATGCTCAGAGTCCCCTGAAGAGATGAGCAGTTAGGTTCACATGAGCGAAGAGAAGTTGAGGTGAGACTGGGGTGCTGGTGCTGGCTGTCCAGCCTTCCACCCCCCTCACTAGCCAGGCCTCAGGGCATCTGAGAGTGTTGAAGACCAGAGATGGATGGGGGTAGGGAGGGGAGGGCAAGCAACCCAAGCGAGGATTTGCAGGGAGAAGGGAGGACAGCTTAGAGAAAGAGAAGGAGGGCAGTAGAGAGAGGAAGCTATAAAGTATAAAGCTTATCCTTGCAAATACTCCTCTGAGGGGAAAGGGAGGGTTGGCTATACGCTGATTCCAAATGTGCTATTATCACTTTCAAAGCATTTCTAGAACACCTACCTCTCTGGAACACGCCTGCTGTTGTCTGCAGTCTGTTCTTTCCTTTCTTCCTTCACCCCCTCCTTCACACAGGCAGCGACTGAACATGTGACCGCCAGGAGTGAACAGTCCATCAAAGGTGGGACATCAAGGGTAGCTGATCATTTTTATTTAGGGGTGGATTCCATTTAGGGAGAAAGACAAATGGCATTCACAGCCAAGTCTGATGCTGTCACCTCGGGTGGGGCTAGGCCCCTGAGCTCACTTCCCAGATGTCCCTCATCCACCTTACTCAGGTTGGGAATGCTCAGTGAGGTTCAACTCCAGTGTAATTCAAACACTGGCCCCGCAGACCCGTGCCAGGGGGAGCAGCAGATCAGCCCAGCCCGACTGCAACAGGATTTGGAAGGTGAATGGAGGAGCTGGAGGCACTCGTGTGGGTGGGAAGCTCTGGTACGTCCGTCTGTGTCTCCCTGTGCTGCTCCGTGTGTGAAGGAGTGGGTGGGATCCAGCTCAGAACAAGAAAAATGTCAGATCAAAAACCCAAAGGAGACAGGAGCTACTAAATGAAAGGTCTCAGTAAACATATTCTTTTCATATTATCATCACACAGAAAGGCGGGGAGAAGGGAGAGAAGAAAAGAGAAAAGTAAGAGAGAAGATATGATTACAAATGGGTGGATGAAGAGCTGAAAGGCCTTTGAAGGTGTCGTGGGAACAAGGGCTGGAGGGAGACCTGGGGCCGCACCAGGGGCCAGGCCCACCCTTGGACAAGGCTGCGAGAGGCCACAAGGGCCCCCAGTTGGCCAGAGTCAGCCTTTAGGCCTCAATGCAGCATAGAAAACATGAGGCAAACTGAGGTATCTAACAATGAAATGACTTGATATCTGGGATTTGCTTTAAAATAATTCCTGAGTTGACCTATGTTGAAGCTAGGTGGTGTGTACATGGGGGTTCTTCATGCAAGTATCTGCACTTTTCATCATGCTTGAATTAAAAAGTTTATAATAATAAAATGTCTTTTAAAAGTAGAGGAGCTATGAAAGAATCGCACACTGCAGGTAGAATACTAGCAGGGAATATAAGCCATAGAATACAAGGAGAAATTAATGAGAATTGTATCTTGGGGTTTTTTAAATAACAGCACAAATCAGGGGTTCTTCACCAGGAGATGATGGATGACTGTCGGGTCCCTGAACCCCCTGTAACCATGTGCCAAGTGACCTGATACTTTTCAAGGAATCTGTGACTTTCCCCCTCAGAGGTTAATAAATTGTATTCTCTCTTAAATGTGCTGTGCATACATTAGTCACTCGGTGTGTGGTTTAAATAAAGGGTTTGTTTTATAGAACTGGCATATTCATATCTGGGTCCTGTGTTTTCATCTCTCCTCTCAGTCAACCATGCCTAGAGCAAAGCAAAATTGGCTGACCGGCTTCACAGCCCAGCTCTGGGGGGTGGGGGTTGGGGGACAGAGGAGAAGCAGAGACAAAGGAACAGGAGAGGTCTGGGGAAGCCACTGAGGCTCCCTGGGGTCTGAGAGAGTGACAGGAGCAAGTGTTGTTGAGGTTGTCATCCTCTGGCAGACTCACTGGCTTTTGACTACAAACGTCCAACAGAAACAACAGTTTTGAATAGTCTGAGGCTCAAGACCCAGAGAATTCCTTAGACAATCCCTTTCCATTCCTCTCAGGGTAGCAAAACACCCAGTGTGACATCCAGCCCCTTGCAGTGAATTCTTCCAAGAAGTCCAGCTCCCCACAAGCTCCCCAGAATGGGCGGAGCAGGCTGCCACCTGGACATTGCGGCCTGGTGGGCAGGGGAACTGTGGGTTAGTTAGGGGCCAGTAAAAGTCTCATCTTGCACCCAGCTCCACATTTAAGTCAAGGCTTGAAGGCCTGCCCC
Organism: Equus przewalskii; assembly: GCF_037783145.1. Classification (NCBI taxonomy): domain Eukaryota; kingdom Metazoa; phylum Chordata; class Mammalia; order Perissodactyla; family Equidae; genus Equus; species Equus przewalskii. The sequence goes on from NC_091837.1 coordinate 59,064,358, forward strand.
ATTTCCTGGGGTATGAAGGCTTTTTCTTCCCAGACTAACACTTCAGAGGCTGGTATGAGCCCTGGGAAGAGAGGTGGGAGATGAGGGAACACGGGGGCCAGGCATTGCTCTGTAGCTGGGGTTCGGAACTCTGCTTTCTACCACTCCCGCTTCAGAGAAGACAGACGAGGGCTGAAGCCACTCCCCTCTCCCACGGGAGGGCAGAGACAAAGACCCTTGCCTCCCAGGACTCTTGTCTTCTCCCTGACCAGGCAGCTGAAACCATGAAGCTTCCCTGCCCCCTCACATGGAGGGAGATGGAGGCCCTTGGTGAGAGTCTGCCCTTTCCGAGACCAGGCTGCCGGGCTGAAGGCTGGGCCTGGTGCATGTGTGTGGCCGGGAGAATGAGAGAGCACGGAGAGAAAGGTCTGTCCCGGGACAAGGCCCGATGAAGGCTCATGGCTGGTGTGCATCTCACCTCAGGAAGACCTGATCCCTCCTCTCCACCTCACCTCCCCCAAGTCCCCCTTCCTGTTCTTCCTCCTTTGGAACCCCCCCCCCCCAACACACACACACACACACAATACCTGCCTCCTCAAACCTCCTCTGGCATGCATCTCTCTCTTTTTCTCTCTCTCTGTCACCACAGACAGATGCAGCACTCCAGGAAGCTCCTCCCTCTACACTCCCCCCCCCAGCCCCACCAGCACCCTGACTCTGAGGGCATGATCCAGAATCCTCCGTTTCCTCCATCCGTGCAAACTGTCCGTGCAGTGGAAGGTGCAGGACCAAGCACAAAATGCTCGGTGGCGACTTCTGGGCTGCGTCCTCATCGTTCTTGCTTTACTGTGGTCCCTGCCTCCACTGCCTCCCTCCCCGACTCCTCACAGCACTTCACCCCCACCCCAACTTGGGTCAGGTGGCCTCAGTTTCCTCCTGTCAAGGAGGAAAGGGGGACTTTCTCTTGGGTTTGGGCACTCTGGCCATCCGTGCCCAGGAACCAAAAGAACGGGTTTGCAACGGAGACTCAGAGACACACACCAGTTGAGAGAGACTTTTCTTCGTGCGGAAGAGGACCTCCTTTTATTGCTCCCATCACCTCCCAAAAAGTGCTCCATGCTGCTTAGGCTCCAAACTTACGAGGGCCCAGGTAGCACACAGATTCCATGGAGGGAAGGACCAATGCTACTTCCAATGTACCAGCCTTGGGCCCGCAAGGCACTGCTGGCCGGATTCCGAGAAGCACAGACCAACGAAGATGAGTCTTTTTTTTAAACTGTGCTTTATTTAGGGCTAAGCTGGAGAAAGCGTCATCCAATAGTTACAGAAGGTTACAAGGAGTTTTAGGGAGTTGAGTGTGAAAAGAGCAGTTTTACTGAACTGCAGCTGTTTTTTTTTTTTTTTTACAACATCTGGACATCCTAAAAGGAGGAGCCAAGAGAAAGAAAAAGAAAATTTTAAAAATAATAATTAACCAACAAAATAGACAGAAAGAAAGGAAAGGCAGAAGGCCTGAGAGGAACCAGATAGTTGTTCTCCTAAAGCAAAAAAGGAAAAAAAATGGTAGGTCCGAGAGCCCCCTGGCCTCCCGATGACCTGGACTATGAGAGGAGGGTATCAAGGCAGAATGCCAAAGCAAGTCTTCCCAACGGTGCAAATAAATTATAATAAATATGTTATACTTTAAAATATATGTGTTCTTAAATAATTCAGTGTTTTTTTCTGATTCTGAGTTTTTTTAAGCAATGTCTTTTTTAACTGCTCTAAAGTCATTTACCAAAGATAAATATCGTGCTTTCATTAAATAGTTTTCCTTGTTTTTTCTCTATCATTACAATTAAAAGTCCTACAAAATATGCAAATTTATTTACAGAAAAACAGAGCCGGCATCATTTAAACATCCCTGTTTTTCAAAATTCCTTGTAAACAGTTTCAGAAATTCTTCAAAGATTGTTTATTTTTCTCTCTCTTGTTTAAGGTTTTTGTGTGTGTGTGTGTTGTTTAGTCGTTTGAAGATGAAAGTTCCCAGGTCTCCCTTGCCCGGAAAGTCTCTGGAGCAAGCATGGAAGGCGAGTGAAGCGGAAGGTGTCGAGGGCTTGCGGAGAGCGGGCGAGCGCGCGCAGCTCCCGAGCGAAGCGAGGCGAGGGCGGCGGCGGCGGGCCTTCCTGCCGACGGCGCGGCCTCCACCGGTGGTGCGGAGCCAGGAGGCCCAGGTGTGGGCGAGTCCGGCCTGGCCCTCGGGGTCAACGGCGTCCGACAGCACTCGCAGGGAGAAGGGATTGATGCTCAGTCTAAACTCTACAAAAGTACAGTCCTACAACATCTGGGATTTTAGCAGTAACGCTAACTTCTATAGGTTTTTTTTTTCCTTTTTTATTTTTTTTATTTTTTGCTTTCCTCTAATTTTTCTTCTATTATATAGGTATTTTAAACTTCTCCTTTTTAAAATTCTGTACAACTATTATGATTTTAAGAGGGGGAAGAGTTAGAAGCATTTACAGACCTTTCACAACAATTATCTTGCCTTGTAAGTCCCTTTTTTCCCCTCCTTGTTTTCTCACACTTCACAGTTAGTTTTAATATTTTTGTTGCTTTCCCCAAATATCCACCAATTTGTTCATCTTAACAGCTCCATCAGACATATAATACAGAAAACCATAGGAAAGTGTCATAGACTTGAATGAGGGTAATCAAAGCGCCTCTCAAAGTATCAAAGAACTATTATCTTGCTGTTTTAAAAGCATTGAAGCATTATTTTTCCTTTTTTTTGTTTTTGTTATTTTGTGTTTTTTTTTTTTATTTTTTAATTACATTTTTCATAGAATCGCTCTAAGCTGTTTCAAGAACAGCCATGAGGCAGGAAGGAGGGTCGACTCCATTCCCCCTCTATTTGACATAGAGCTACACATCTGCAATAAAAAGTTTGGTCCTTTGGTCCCTAAATAGCTAAAGGAATGACAGATAGAGATGCTCAGTGGCAGCCTCCCAGCCGCCCCCTGGGGACCAGGCCCCACCACACCGCTTGCCCCAGCCTGCCTCAGGCGCCCGCGGGCTGGAAAAGCCCCGGGATCGGTGAGCAGCGTCTCTTCCCAGGTCCCAGCCCTTCAGCCTCCCCATCTGGTCTCAAGTTATTTTGTTGTAAAGTTGCCTTTTTTGTGTTTTTTTCCTCATTTTTCTTCATCTTCTTCTTCTTTATGTCATATTTATATTTTCCCCCAAACACATGCCCTCTGAACTCCATAGACGCTATACTTTCCTTGAAGAAATGTTACAGTCACAGAAAGTGTCTGGAGTCTTCAGCTTGATTGATATTGGCTGATATGTCAAAGATGTCATCCAACAGTTCTCATTTATAAATATATATAGAGAGAGGTTTGTTTTTTAATGTAGCCCGTTCAGCATCCTGCCCTAAAATGAAGAAAATCAGGGCTGATTAAGCCAAGAGAGGAACCACAAAATGCATCCAAACACCAAAAGGAACCTGCCTCAGGGGGTAGGGTGGGAGCTCTGGGGGATGGCGGGAGGGAGGGGAGAGACCAGTATGAGAATTAGTCATGATCATGATACGTAAAAAAGAAATTGACTCTTCCATTCAGAGTAAGAAACCACTGGGAGGCCTGTGGTGAAGATTTAGTTGTTGGGAGAAGGGTCTCGATTTGGGTTCCCTTAGACTTCTGGATTGCAGGATGGCGAGATCCAAGGGAAGAATTTGGGACTGTGGGATATGAATTCATAATTAAACTGATCTCTGAGGGATCGAGCCCAGATACAATATGTATACAGAAGCCTAGCAAACAAGAGAGCAAAAATCTAGCAGCCCAGCCCACTCCTCCCCTGCTAGAGGAAAAGAAGGAAGACAGATCCGTGACATGAATTTGGTTGAATGCTTGCCCAGTTTCCAGCCAACTGCTTCTTTCCCAAGGTCAGTAACTATTTGCGAGGCTGTGTATATATATGTATATCTGGATATATGTGTAGAACATATTCACCTGCACATATGTGGATATACGTGGATATGTGTGTATGTATATGCATAGATACACACATACACACACACACACACATAATATTTTTCTCATACATGCCAGGGAATTTAGAGGAAATTCAGAACCTCAAGAGAGGGGATGGGAGGACCTAAAGAAGTTGGGACGGATTTAATCATCAAACTTAATTAAATTAGACAGTTCTCGATTTCGTTTTGAATGGTGGCTTCTTGGTGTTTCATTTTGCTTTTAAGAAAAAAATCATGATCTGACTAGAATCAGAAGGAGAATGCTTAATCATTGTGAATTAACAAATGAGACTCATCTCCATTCTAGCAAGCAGCTTCCACTTATACATGGGGGTGACTGGTTACATCAAGAAAGTTAGGACTGCAAAGCCCCCACTGAGGGGACAACGTCATGCGTGTATCAATCCATGCTGGCAGGTTTTTCACACTGTTGATTCAACAAACAGCAAACCGTACACAGCAGTCTAAACAATTACAACACCAAATAAAATAATAATAAAATTAAAAAACACTTGTCAAGGACCCTTTTTCAGTTGTAAACAAAAAGGTGCATTTTGCTTTTGTCAGGACTGTTTTTTCCAAACCAACCGAAAAGCCCTCCCAAACCCCCGGTCGCCCGCCTCCCCTCCCCACATTTAATTTAGCAGAAGCGGCTACAATACAAACCTTACAATTGTTACCGGGCTCTCTCTCAGAGCCTCTGGCTTTGTGCTCTAGTTTTTTGGTTTAGAATTTTTTTTTTTTTTTTATCATTCTGTTACTGTAGAGATTTTTTTGGTTTTTGTTTTTCCTTTTGAAGTGAGATTTAAAATAGCCTAAGTGGAAAAAGACCAGACCTAGGAAAATGTCAATTGAAAAAGGCCCCCAAATTTCTAGAAAAAAATAAAATCACAATATTTTCAAGTGCAAGGAAATCAACCACGCATAAGATATTTTTTTAGATGTTTTCCTTATTTTTAAGAAAAAAAAATAATGGTTTGCATCGTTAAATGATCCCGTGTTCGAGAATTCAGGAATTCATCTTTATTTTTACTATTTTTTTATTCTTTTGTTTTGTTTTTTTCTCTATGTGACATCTAGAGAAGCATAAAAAACGCTGAACAAGAAAAACCAAACAACAGAAAGTAAAACCACTGCAAGCACCAAGAACGAAACGAAAATGAGCACAGCAAAAAAGATCGTGGCAGCACAAAAGTCAAGAAAATGCACGTGTGATCATGACTGGCCAATCATCAACTGATACGACATCCAAGAAAAACGCTCCAATCACAGCACCTCCACGAAACTTGACGGCAATTGTCATGCAACCGATTCTTAGCCTTGTTACATGACGCCATCATGTCACACTGTGAACTTTGAGTTGATTTGAACTTACGGATGGGGGACTGTTTTCTCCACTCTCATGTGATTACGTGAACTTTATTCCTAGCTCAGCGCGAGACTGTGGTGGATTTGACTGGCCCTGGTTGGGTTGTTGGAATTTGATTGAATGACAAAAGAAGAAAAGATTTATATATATATATTTATATATGTAGAGAGAGAGAGAAAGAGAGAGAGGACAAGAGAGTGTGGGCAAGGGGGAAGGAAGAGGCAGGGACAGGTCGGGTGGGGTCGGGAGTGTGGGAGGGCAGGGAGAGTTGGGTTGAGGGTGAAGAAGGGCAAGGAAGAAGTTAAAACAAAATTAAAAGGAAAAATATTTATACAGCACAGACCACAGCATCAATCTAAAAGCTCTGATGAGAGAACAGCAGTCAAATCATAAAAGAACTGAAAAGAACTCAAAGGATGGAGGAAGCCGGCAGACAAACGACATGGGCACGTCAGCACACACACACATACACACACGCACGGTTGTTTATGCAGACACATGATACACTGTGAACAGTAGCAGAACCTCACACAGGGCCACTAAGGGCATCCATCATGCGTCGGGAAGAGGAGGGGGGGCGTGGGTGGTTTGGCGAGGGGGCTAGAAAAAAATAAAACAGCCCCTCAAGCCACCATGGCCGGCAAGCAGATGAGGGAGCACGCTCTCTGCTTTATATTACCCTCGATTCTTTCTCTCCCCCAGGAGCTGAGCTCTCCTCACCCTCCCAGCCTTCTGTGGCTTCAGCCTGTGGACCAGCAGGGGGCGCCTGTCAGGGTGGCCCTGATTTGGCAGGTAGGTCAGAGGCTGGCTAAGGTGACTGCTGTATCCCTGGGGTCCACCCATGACACACTTTGCTGTCAGAGTACGGTCCACACCGACAGCGACTCAGCCCTCCCACCCTTTCGGGTCCCACCTTGGCCACCATCCCCAGTGAAGGGTGTCTCCACCGCAAGAGCACCCACTGCACGATGTTATGATCCTCTCCCCTTCCACTCTGCCTCAACCCTTTTTCCTCAGAACCTTCAGAAAATGAACACGTTTAGTTTTGAGACTTAGGGTAAATCACATCTGCATTCTTGGACTTCTAGAAACACACCTTGGCACTACCAGCTTCACTTCACGATCACCTCACACCCTGTGCTTCCCTCCCAATGTGGCCTAAGTGGGGCTGCTTCTGGGCATGTGAAGCCTTCAGAAGCCCCGCAGCTCTGACCTGTGAAAAGACCACATGGAGGGCTGTAGGGCGCCCTGCAGGGTGGGTAATACCAAGGACAGTCCACCAGAGAGGGGAGTGCCATGGCCCTAGCCGCTGGTCTCTGCCGCTGTCACTTTTGCTCTGCTGACCACCCCTATTCCGCCACCTCCTTCTCCGTCCCTTTATACCCTACAGCCCTCCACGTTCAGCTTTCCAGAGGGACCCAGCTCGCAGGCTCTGACCTCCCTTCTTTACTGGTGGAGCCCTAAGTGGTTGAGGCTGAGCTCCCCTCTCAGTCAACCATCACTGAATTATTCCACTTGAGTCGTCTCCTGCTCTCTTCACCACCGCACAGTTCTTTGCCCCCACCCGAGGATTTGAGAGTCCCCAGCTCCACCCCTTCCTCATGGTCACCCTTGCTTGAGCTTGCTCCCCAGCTCCTGCTCCCCTGCAGCCCCAGGGTCTGTGCCCCACCCTAGGCACCATTTTTATCTGCAGGGTTTCCAATCCACCAAGCTTCTACATGCAGCCAACTCCACTCTCAGCTTTGTGGTTTCCTTCAGGGAGTGTGGAAGGGAAGCCTGGCATCGTGAAATGTCACTGTGGATAAGGTGCAAAGCAGCTGAGAGGTGACTCTATTTTAAGTCCAAACCCAGCTTCCAGCTGTGCCTTCAGAGAAGAGCTCACAGCCCCTCTTCCTCCACAGACCCTGCCCTGCCTGCGCGTATGTGGGGTTCCTGCTCTTCCAACAGCAGGTCTCCCTCACTCAGACCAGTGCCCACCGCTTGCCCACCAAGTCCTGACATGCCACCCTCCCCTACATTTTCACCCCTCCTGGAAGAAAGCCCTAAGACCCACCCAAGACATCCAACTGGCAGGTCCCTTTGGGTGGGAGAAGAGGCCTAAGAACTGAGATGGGCAGTGCCATCAGGTGTCAGCTACGGCAACTGCAACTAAGGGACTCCTGGGCACTCCCCTCCTTCCCGCTTCACCCCACTCCTGAGCACCTCACGGGCGCCCACTCCTCTGTACTTCGCCATGCTCCTTGGCCCGCTCGAGCTTTCCTCCAACTGCCCATCAGCACCTGGCACGGTCCAGCACGCTGGAGATTCAAGGCTGAGCTTCACACAGCCTCTCCTCAAAGGTGCATCCAGCGAACTTTCTCATACACCTCTCTTCTCTCACACGCGCTTGGCCCCCCCCACACAAACACACTCTCACACTCACTCCACCCCTAAGGAGCCTCCCCAGGGATCTGCGTGTGCACAGCTGATGACTCTCTTCCTTAGGGAGCAGCTGCACCTCTGCCTGCAGGGGTGACCCCTTCCGGCCACCCTCTGGAAGAGCCTCACAGAGCCCAGCCCTAGAGGTGGCAGCAGGGTCACTGCCCAGTGTAGAGGAGCTTGAATCAAGCCTGGGAGCTCCAACTCAAGACACGGATGAGGAAATTGTGGTCAGGCTGAGCGAATTCAGATGCTAGGTCCTAAACACAGCTGGGCTCAAGCCAGAGAAGGCCCAGGCCCAAAGCCATGACGCAGCCCTGGACCGGTCAGACCTGAAGCTCCCGTGCCCGCCAAGCTTGGAGCAGACATTGTGCAACAGCACACTCAGGGCCAAAGCCCAGGGCTCAGAAGGGACGGGACGCCCACTGGAGTGAGACATGCTGCCCAGTGTGTTCTCCAACCGCAGAAGCACATGCTAGGGGTCTGCGAGCCCACCCTCAGCCTGGGGCCCAGGGTGTGCTGGCCAGCTCGGCGGTAGGACAAGGGCCTCAGGTATTCCGCCTGCTAGCTGTGGACCTGGCCATGTGGGCATTTTTGCCACTCTTCCTGCCTTTGTTTCCTTCCTCTTAGTTTCCTGGTAAAGATTTCTTGGAGAAACTCCCATCTTAGCACAAGATAACAAGCCGGAGCAGCCAGAGGAGCAGAGGCAGCAGGGAAGCCAGGAAGCCCTAGAGGAAAGAGAGCCACACTCTCAGGAGACGTGGAGATGCCAAGACCCAGCCAGATCCCCGGGCCTCACTTTAAGGAACCAAGGCACAACCTGGCTCCTCCCAGCAGGGGGCCCCGCCAGGGCCCCTCTCCTTCCCCAGACCTATACTCTCCATTCTGACTTGGCCACCAGGCCTGCTGCCCCTGCAGCCTTCACCACTGTGGGTGGCCTGCCCCAGCCCTGAGACCCCCCTCCCCGTCGCAGCTTTGCTCCTAGCCATGGCTTGTCCCTCAGCCCCTGCTCAGGCTAGCCCTTCCCATCTGAGGACGGAGGACTTATCATTTGTAAACACCCTTTACTGGCCTGTGAAATCGTGCAGGTTTTTAGCTGCTGTGCATGCTGTCTCCTCCCTCACTGGCAGCCTGACAGCAGCCACTTCTCACTGCAGTCCCCAAGCGTGCCCCTGATCTTAGCAGCCCCTTTCAGTGACAGCCTCTGACAGTCTTGGGTTGGGGAGCCTGAAAGTTACCATTTGTTAAAATGCTGCCTAAATGGAGATTAAAGGTCAACTCTCTTGTAGGAGTTATGTCACATTACAGTTTTTTAGAAGACTGCTCAGTAGGAAGGAGGTAGTCAGATGGCTAACCCCAAAGAAGTGAGATGTCATGACAAGTGCCCTCTGATAGTCAGGACACTCTAGGGTAGGAGGGATAGGAGGGCTGCGGTGAGGGTTCTCCTTCCTTGAAGGGGTTAAGAGTCAGGAACTAGACCCTGGGCTTCAAATCATGGCTCTACACCCAGCAGCTGATGGGCAAGTGACTTAACCTCTCTGTGCTCAATCTGTAAAATGGGAATAATTATACTACCTACCTGAGAGGCAGCCACAGAGTTCTGTCTTGCAGTTGTTACCTATAAGAACTGTGCCTCGGGTATGGTAAGCACTGTGCAGAAGTCCGTGGCTCCCATCTTCCTGGCCTCTGTATTCCCAGCTGGAAGAACCCACTCTGTTTTCTAAACCTCTCAAGTCCCCACCCCAATGATGACTGCCAGCTGGTTCTACCCTGAGGGCCACTTCTTACCTCACATCTCAAACAACAACTGTGCCTTCCTCACCTCTTCACCTGGGAATTGCTCTGCCCTAGAGGTTGTATCCTTGCTTGGGTTTTAGTTGCATGGAGCTCTAGGAGGCTAAGACAGGCTGCTTTGGGGGGAGCCCCAAAACACACCCACAGGCGCCCCTAAGAAGCTCAGGCCATGACCCTAGAGCATGCCTCTCCTTAAAAATCCTCTGATGACTCCAACACCCTGGTTTCATTAATGAAGAAATGGAAGCCCAGGAGGAGAAGCACCTTGACCCAGGTCACGCCTTCATGGCAGAGCTGAGCTTAGTTAAGAAAAAGTGTTCTATGTCCAGAAAGGGCTGCTTTCACTGAACCATCCCTCCCCTCCCATGGAAATGCACCCATCTGCGGGCTTCCTCCTGGTGTCTGTGTGCACAGAGCCAGAAGCTCCACGGAGGCAGGATGGTGACCCAATCGGGATGGTGACCCAGCACCTGGCACAGGAAGTGCCCGCACCCTAAATGAACACGTGTGGATGCAACTTCACGCAAGCCAGAGATGGGCAGGGTGGGAACTCAGGAAGCATGAGAGGCGGGTTTTGGTTTTCCAGGCTTGCAGGGAGTAGAGGCTCAAGCACTCCTTGTGAAAGGTGAACACTGCTGCTCCCGGGTGGACAAAGGGTGTTCTGCTGGCAGTGGTGGGATTTGAGGAGAGACTGGGAAACTGGAGACCTCCCTCCCAAACTCCAGACTCTGAAGCTCCGCTCAAATGCCTGACTCTCACACGGCTGATCTTTCTCCCAACCCCTCTTCATCTTGGGTCATGACAACTCTGCTCTTCAGTCACTCGGGTCAAAGCTGGTGTCATCCTTGACTCCTCTTTCTCTCACACCCACCTCTAACTCATTACGAACAACATCCTTCACTCTGCATTCAAAATACATCTAGAAGTTAACTCCCTCATACCACATGGGACTGCTGTCACCCTAAAGTGAGTGGTCCGTGCACTAGACCTCTGCTTTGGGCTGAGAATCTATTAATACAGCAGCCAGTGATCCCACTGAAATGGGAGTTAATCACATCACTTTTCTATTCACACCCCTCCGATGGCTCCCCTGTGCAGTCCCCCATTTCAGAGGAGCAGCCAAAGTCCATAGAATGGCCTGCAGGTCCCACAGGAGGTGGCCCTCCTCACCTCTGGGATCTCCTCTCCCACCACTCCCCCCCATGCCTGCTCCCCTCCAGCCACCTTGGCTTCCTGCTGTTCCTGGAACACACCACCCCGCCCTCACCCTGGAGCCTGGACCCTGGGAGTACACACTCCTCCAGACACTGGCATGGCTCCCTGCCTCACCTTCTTTAAGTCTTTGCTCCAATGTCACTTTCTCAACAAGGCCTAACCTGACCCCACTATTTAACTGTAACCAACAATTCTGGCACACTATATAATTTCCTCTTTGATCATACGTCATTGTTTATTGTCTGTCTCTCCTGCTAAGGACAGATGCTTACCACTCTTACTGCTGAGTCCCAAGGATCTAACAGTGCCTGGCAGCCAGCACTGCTGAAGGAATGGAGGAACAGAGGGCTGGGCAGCCCGTCTGGCCTGTGAATGAGCTGGGACTGCAGGAGTGCACAGCAATGGGGAGCCCAGGCTGAAGGCCGACTTTTGATGGCCTGGCACATCGCCCCCCTCCGGCTCCCCTCTTCCCCAGGAAGCCGCTTCACCCAGGGGAACACGTGGCCTGGAAGAGGAGTGGCTGAATGTGTCTTCAGCTGCAAAGCAGGACCCAGACTGAGCAAGAAAAGGTGACAACTGCCCACGCATCATGGCCTCTGTAGAGCAGGCAGGGTAAGTGGCCCCAGTGCTACACCATCACCCTCCTCAGCTTCTGTCCCATCCTGTTGGGTTTTTTTTTTTTTTTTGGTAAAGTTTCCTTTGAAAAGTCCTGTCCCTGCTCTCCAGACTGAGCTATGGGGACTGGGGGGATGAGGGGGTCAAGAGTCTAAAGGCCACAGCCCTCCAGGCAGGGAGCTGGGGAGGGGAGAGCCAAGGAGTCTGGGAGAAGGCCCCAGCAGAAGGCTACAGCTCCCCGCAGAGCCCATACCGCCCCCAAACTCTCCCGGCCCTGAGCTTGCCATCTGTTCACCCCAGGGTTTTCTGGCAAACAGGATTGCCAGTGTAGACCTGGAGGCGCAGGCCCAGGGCTCGCCCCACCTTCGCAGAGCGGTTCCCTCACTCCTGCCCCTCTTGGCTCTGCGGCAGCGGAATGGCCATGCCCACTTCTGCCGGGATCACCGCAGCTCTGCGCCTGTCTCCTGGGCACCAGGCAGGTCGAGCTGGGCGCAGCGGGTCCAAGGCACAGCGAGGGTCCGGCCCACGGAGGCCGGAGGAGGCGGCGGGTCCGTCCGGAGTCCCTCCCCAGCCCCCCGTCCCCGCGCCCCGGCCGCCCCCGGTTACCTGTGCGAGTCCTGGTCTCCCCCGGGGGACGCTCCCGCCGGCGCTCAGTACGGGCGATTGGCGTCTTTGGGCCGCTTCAGCTGCACCTTGAGCCTCTTCATGCCGATCTGGAAGCCGTTCATGGCCTGGATGGCGGTCTGTGCGCTGGCCGGGTTGTCGAAGCTCACGAAGCCTGGCGAGACACGAGGGACGAGGGCCTGGGTTTCCACGGGGCCGCCCCGGCCGGGACGGGGCGGGCGGGGAGAAGGTCGGGCCGAGGGCAGGGCGGGCGGCGGCGGCCCCTCCCCGCGCTCCCGCCGCGCCTCCGGGCAGGGGCGGGCCTCAAGGCTCCTCCCCTCGGGCCCCGCCCCCGGCTGGCCTCGCGCCCCCAGCCCGCGTGCGTGTGGCCCCGCCCGGGGTGGGCGTTTCCGAGGCTCCAGGCTCCGCCCCCGGCCGGCCTCGCGCCCCCAGCCCGCGTGCGTGTGGCCCCGCCCGGGGTGGGCGTTTCCGAGGCTCCAGGCTCCGCCCCCGGCCGGCCTCGCGCCCGCCCAGCCCGCGTGCGCTCGGCCCCGCCCGCGGTGGGCGTTTCCGAGGCTCGGCCTCCGGCGACCTGCGCTCCGCTTCGGCTTCGGGCGGCGCCGCTCGCCCTGGCGCCCTTTCCCCGAGGCCGGGCGCCCGCGGCGCGGCGGGGCTCGGAGCAGCGCCCGCCCCCCACCCCGGCCGGCCCCGGCACCTCAGCCCTCTCCTTCGGTGGGAGGGGGCGGACACACCTGCGGGTGGAGGAGTTTATTGGACACTGTCCTCCCTGACAGGAGGGGGCCTGGCAGCGGGAGGGCACGGGGTGCCGGCCTGGGGAGAGAGAGCAGTGCGAGGGGGAGGGAGGGCAGGCACCTCGGAGAGAACTTCTCCACCATCGTTGCGGCCGCCCCCCTCGCCAGGGCCCCTGGCCGCGGGGGAGGGCAGAGGCTGACAGTGCTCGCGGCCCCTCAGCTCCCTCCCGGGCCCTGCCGAGGCTGCCCCCAGCCGGGCTCCCTGGGGACACCGGGGTAAATCCAGACCGAGTCGCATTAACACACCGCCTCGCACCCAGGGGCTGGCGGCACCTCTCTCATTTAGTAAAATTCCAAGCCCTAGGAGCAGGAGCTCTCGCCCTGGTCTAAGCACACACCAATCCATGTGTTCCCTATGAACCCCTCATACTAATAATAGTATTGCAACAACAATAGCACAAATTAACACTATTAGTAAAAATTAGTTGAGAGCCTTCTCCGTGTACCACGGACTGCAGAAGTGCTTTCCACACAGTCGCCCCTCCCAACATCCCAGCCATCTATGGCTCCCGGTCAGTCCTTACAAGGAGTTCCCAGGTGGGGATGGATCAGGTTCTCTAAGTTCATCCATTCCTCGTTTTGGAACTCTGAATGCATCTCCTTTTACACTTTATATCAGCATTTCCCAAAATGCCCCTAATAGGTGCTCCGTGAGCAAGGGGCTTCTCCCGTCAAGCAGGTTTATAGCCAGGCCCCTCTGGGACCCTTCAAAGCATATTAACAAATGAAAACATCCCCCTCCCGCCCCAACTTCTCCAGTAAATAAACCTTTATAGCTTTGTTTAACCTAGTATTTCCTGTAATTTATTTGACTTTAGAGGGTTTTTGTCCTGTAAAATGGACTTAGATCCCGCAAAAATCTATGAAACTAAGCTTGGCAAAGTTCCCAGGCCATCCTGCACACATGCCTCATTTGGGGTGTGTGTCCACAAATAGCCATTAGATATATAAGGGATAAACATACAGACCCCGCTGAAGTAGAAGTTGTTTTCTTAGCTAATCTTCTCTGGGACATCCAGCCTGTCTGCGACCCCTCCCTCACTCTTCCCATGTGGTGGCTCTTTCTCCCTTTTTAACTCCACCCCAGACACTGTCTCCATCCAGCCTCTTTTCTTTTTCTCTTGTCTCCTTCCTGCTTTTGCTCACATTTTCCTTTGCAGCCATGCACCATCAAATACGGGGGAGGAGTATGTGGACGTGCACGTGAGTGTATTCAAAAGTGCAAGCGAGCAAGTGAGTAATGGAAGTGGTCAGAGCCATGCCCAGAACAACGTAAGCGACATCTGTATAAATCCATATGCCAAAACAGATAGGAAAGACTTAGGATTATCCATGGTTGGAGATTAATGTGAGCCATCCTTGCACCTCCTCCTCTCACCCCTCCCAGCCCGACCCCTCCCCACCAACCCCTGTGTCTGAAGACCACAGTTGAGTGGTTAGCAGAGCAGAGCGGGTTTTCAAATGTATGAATCGTGTCTGTTACACTGCTCTCCCCCAGATTCAGGAGGGTGCTTGAACTTGTAGCCTCTCTCCCTGCCAGGACAAGATAGCCTCACCGGGGGTGACAGGGTACACTCCGCCCTCCTCCCCTTGCCCACCAGCACCATCAGCTCCAACTCTACCTCACCACCAGCCTCCTCACCTGCACTTGGTGGCGCTTTTTGCAGGAAACAAATGTGAGCAAAGCAGGGAGGAGACGGGAGAAAGAGAAAAGGGGCTGGAGGTGCTGCCTATGGGAAGGTGTGAAGGGAGGGACAGTCACCAAGGGAGGAGCGTCACTAAGGTCCTGGAGGGAAGAAGCCCAGCCTTCGTGGAAGAGTTTAGTGTCTCCGGAAGCCAGGGGTTTAGGAAGGATTCAGGCTCAAGGGAATTTTTCTCCTCCAACTAGTTTTGTTAACTGGCTAGCAGTCGGGGCAGGGAGCGTCTCCCCCGCTGACTGGGGACCCCAGGGGCAGGACTCTGGGCACCATCTCCCATGTTTAGGTTTCCAGGGCTGTCTTCCTTCTCCCAGAGCCCCCTCCTGCATCCTTCCACCTCCGAGAAAGTTCCTGCCTCCAGGACCACGGCAAGATGCACAAGTAGGAGGCCCTCCCCATGTGCCTCCAGCCCTTCTTCCAAACAACGTAGGAACAATTCGTGCTGCACGTTTGCTCACGAAGGCCTCTGGAAGATTCTGGTTATGCTTATAAAGAGCGAGTGGGGCCTTTGAGGGGTTCACTTCAATAGAGGACCATTTTGTGGCAAAAATGGTCCTTCCTTTTGGGAATAAAGGAGGCTCTGGTCAGTCCTGAGGGTCCACTCCGGCCAAGCCTGTCACATACACCATCTCATGCAGCCCTCACAGCATCCCTGAGGGATGACTGCCCAAGTCCCCCATTCACAACTGAGGACAGTGAGGCTCAGAGAGTTAAAAGCCTTGCCCATGAGTGAGTGTTGAGTTCCTTTGCACAGGAAGGCCTCTGGGAGAGTTGCAGAAGGCTCCGCTGCCAGAGGGAGTGAGAGAACCCAGGAGGCTTAAGGAGGAACCACTGGGCCGGGCCAGCATGGCAGGAGCACGTCCTTTTTCAACCTGGTGGATGTTTAGTGCTAGAAGTTTGTTTGGGAAGAGAGGAAAGAGCCAGAGTAGAGGTATACAGAGGATGATTTCCAGAAAAAGCAGGGAAAACAATCTTGGTCCTGGGGAACTTAAATGGGCTAATGGCAAGGGTAGCATTTGGGGCAGACTCTAAGGAAATGCCTTTGAAAAGCTGAGCTGCTCCCAAGCTAGGGAACTAGGGACAGCACGAATGCACGGAGGGTATGGCTAGAGACCAGACCAAGCCTGCTCTAGCCCAGGTGCTCCGCGCATTCTGGGCTCTTAGCAATTTTCCTCTGATTTCTGTAACATCTGAGGCTTACTTAAAGAGCAGATGCAACATCCTCTCCAGTTTGTTGTTTTCACATATGTAACTGTAGTTCACCAGGAGAAATACCAAACAGTGGAGGGTATAACCCTGTCTTTTCCTTTGCCTTGTTTTGCCACAGGCAAAGAGAAATGCGCTGCTGGCAACTCTATGCCACTGAAGTAGCACACATTTCCTGTGGCAGCTGCCAGAGGGAGAGGGACAGTGGTGCAAAGGTCTTGACTGCTTTGGGGAACATGCTCTAGAACCTTAAGCCCTTCATGGTTCTGGAAAGCTGGTCTCCAAACTGGAATCTCCTTAACATGTGTTGCCTGATGCTTCTACATTCTTGTCTCTTCTCCCCTCCACCACCCCCAGGCTGTGTCCTGCATTCCCTGGCCAATGAAGGCTCCTACTCTATCCTCACAGCCCCAGAATCTGGGGGTCAACCTGGAGATCCTGAGCTTCTGGCAGACTCAGCTCTGGTTCTATGTGAGGCTCTCTGGGGACTGGACTCCTCAATCCTGGGGAATCATGAGGACCTCTGGCCCCAGAAGGAAGGGCTGACAGAGACAGAAGAGGATGTAGGAGAGGCTAAGGAAGAGTGGAGGGGGGAGGTGTGGGGATGAGGTGGGGTTCCAGGAGGTCTGAAGCAAATCAAAGCAGAGAATGCCCCACTAAATTGGAATTTCCAATAAACAATGAATACTTTTTTAGTATAAGTATATCCCAAATATTACATTGGCCTATTGCATGTGACATTTGGGATATACTTATACTAAAAATGCATCCATTGTTTATCTGAAGTTCAAATTTAACTGGGCGTCCTATATTTCCTCTGAAATTATACTTCTAGATCCTCCCACATCCTCCCTCTCCCATCTAAGACCCAGCCACCAGGGAAATTTCCTGAAAGCTGTATCTTTGTTCTATTATTCTCAGCTCAAGCACCTCCCACCATCTTCCACTGCCTACCATATCACATGAAACATGCTCATCTGAAGTCAAAGCCCTCCCCAGCACAGACCCTCCCGTACAGGTGGCGTCCCCCGAACTCTCCTTTCTTGCCAGAGCCTCCTGCTTCCTCACTCACTGTCCCTTGACTTCTCATCCAGCCCCATGCTCTGGTCTATTCTATTCTCCCCACCTGGAACTCCCTCCCCTTCCCTTATTTACATCCACCTGCCTTTCTCATTACACTATTACTTGGTGCCTCGCACATTTCACTGCTGTTAAGTAGGGTGATTTTCATCTACACTCAGACCTGAGGCTTCCTGCGGGCAGGGACTATTTTCCTCCTCCTGACTCCTCAACAATGCAGCTCTGGTGGCCTGTGGGGGGGTGGGTGGAAGAAGGAGGGGTCATTGGATGGCAGGAGGGGAGCAAAGAGCAGGGTAGACCAAGAAGGGGGGCGGGGGCAGGACAGAGAGGTGGACAGAGGAGGCCAAGGGGTGGGCAGGGTAGGGGCCTCAGCTGGACAGACCCCCCTCACCCCAAGGATCATGCTCAGCTTTCACCCGGGGGCCACTTTGATGAGAGAGGAGAGGGCTGCTGGGATAACGGGTGTTGCTAGGCTCTGCTCTCCGCCCCTCCTCCCTCCCCTGCCCAAGGAGGCTGTTCCCCCTTCTCCCCTCGGTGGGAATTGGACTTTTTGGCTGGAAGGGGAACCTATCTCCTGGACTGGGAGAGGGAAATGGGGAGCTGGGTGGGGGTAGGCAGAAAAAGCCTAGAAGCCAAAAGAACAGTAGTAGAGAGAAGAGGGGTGAGAGATGGAGACTGGAGGCTGGGCCACAGGGAGCACCTGCAGGGGGAGGGGCGATGTGAAGGAGCAGGTTAAACGCAGTTGGACACCGGTAAATTGGTGCGAGCACCACCCTGTCCTAGGTGAAGCTAGTTGGTTTGTTATCTTTACCCACCAAAGCATTTACTTTGGTTAGTCGCCCGATCCACAAACACTTTCGAGGAGATGACATTACCGAAAGGGAGGAACATCTGCATCAGCTCAGCGTCCCCAAACTCCTGGGGCAGATGGTAGATGAACAGGTTACAGCCCTCGGGCCCTGCGGTGAGGGGAGGGGGTGGGGCGGGGGAGGAGGGATGGCAGGGTGGGGGAAGAGAGAGACAGAGGAGAGGTGAGCGAGTTAGGCAGCGGCAGCAGGGAGGGGTGGGGGCGAGGTTAGGAGGGAGGGTCTCATCCAAGATCCAAAGGCGGCCACAAAATAGTGGGGGCTGCTGAGGCCCCAGTCTGAGCTCTGGACTCTGCTCTGCCCTTGGGCAAGTCACTGAACCTCTCTGTGCCTCAGTCACCTTTTCTGCAAAAGGGATTAGTAACAGGGTGCCTGGCAACTCTGGGGCTCCACGGGCGGAGTTGATGAGTGATGGGGGGAACTTGCCGAGGCCTGATCAGTCGTGGAAATGAGGTACTAAGGAGAGGCAGGGGTGGGGAGACCCAGGAGGGCCTGCTGGGCCTCCCTCCTGCCCAGCCCCAGATCAGCGGAGGTCAGAAGGAAGTGCCCTGGGGCAGCAGGCCTGTGCTGTTGGGGCCAGGTGACAAGCTTCACTTCACCTCTTGCAGGCAGGCCCCACCTGGGATTCTGGGGCCCGGCATCTCCATGGGGTGGTGGGTTTGGCCCAGGCTCCTCCCTGGCCTGCAGCCACTCCTTCCCATCTGGTCCCCATGGCCCCACTCCCCCCTGCCCCAGAACCTTAAACTCAGCCCTGGTCTTGAAGGCAGAAACCAAGATTTATCCTGCCTCCTCCAGTGGGCTAGGTGCGCAGGAGGGGCTTCAACAAGGCTTCGCAATTAGCCAGGGTACCTGCGAACCTTATTACATGAAGGACTCCCCATTGCACTAAACAGTGACAGCCCTGCCACTTCTATGCATGAACGACATGTCAGGCTGTTCTAAGCACTTTATATGTACGTTAATTTACTTAATCCTCACAACAGACCTATGAGGCAAATACTATCGTCATCCCCACCTCACAGATGAGGAAACTGAGGTGCAGAGAGGTTAAGTCACCTGCCAAAAGTCACACAGCTAGTAGAGGGCAGAGCCAGGCTATGAACCCAGGCCTTCTACCTCCATTGTCTGTGCTCTCCTCTCTCCTTAACTATCTATCATAAATCTCAGTGCCCCAGAAACCCTGAACACTGTTGAGGCCTTTAGACGTCTGAAATTTCCAGAAGCTGAAAGGATTACATTTTTCTTTTTAAATGACCAAAATCTCAATTTTAACTCTTTGGAATGGAAATCTCTCTAAAATGCTCCATCTATTTCCTGCCGTCTTAAACAGAGTAAACCACATGTAATTTAACTTTTTAAAGCGTGGTCATTTCACTGATCGTTTCCAACCTATGGAGGACATGCAGAGGCAACAGCAGCACTTGCTACAGCTGTGTAAGAACTGAGGTTCTGATCACAGGCTGGTGCAAACCAAGCAGGAGCTTAAAAGTGAAGGCCGTAAGGCACCCATGTGGGCTGCTATGTGGCTTTCACCGCCAGAACCAACTGTTAGGTTCTCTGCCAGATAACCCAGTTCTGGAACAAAGAGCTCCCTCTGGAGTTTCTGTCCGTCTTCCTCTCTTCTCCCCTCCAGCTCTCCTCCTGCCTCCCTCCCTCCTTCTATCTCCACCCGCTTGAGGTACACAGCGATAGATCACCAGAGCTGCCCTCTGAGCCGCTCATCCCCTCGGTCATCTGGCCACCCCCAGCCTCTGGCCTCCCCTCCCTGGTCTGCTGTCTCCCAGGCAAACTGCCAGCTGACGGCACATTCAGGACCGGCGCAAAGCGTGCTCCCTCACCCACTTCCTGGGGTGCCCAGAGCTGGATCCTCCAAGCCCTGGTGGCCCTCCCTTCACCCTGACCCCTCCAACCATGCCACGTTCTCACTGGTTCATGCCCAGTGAATGTCTCCATTGATGGTCCCAGCTAGATGTGAGTCGCCTTGGGGCAGGAACCAGCTTCAAGGCCTCATGTAAGCCACACCTTCTCCAGGACTCCCACCCAGATACTCCCCACACCCTCTCCCTTCCGGTGTTCCCTGAGCTCATACTCCATACTCTGTGGTCTGAGGCTCTTTCTCCTTTATGTCTGAGAGCTTTTCTCTCCAATGAGATGGGCCGCTCTTCAGGGGCACAGGCATTTGCCTTCTCTAGTCTTCCTGCCCCACACCACAACAAGCACATGCCTTCCCTCTTCCTCCCATCCTCATTCTTCCCGGCTTCCCTGACCGCTCCACCCCATGCTGACCCCTGACTTGAACTTGGGGCCCTTACTCCAAGTTCAAGTTCTGCAAGTTGTTTTGTGTGGATGTTATATCTGTTCTTAAAAAGACAAGGAGCCTTCGAGGGCAGGGCCTGTAGGCTCAGTCCCATCAGCATGGTCTGTGGCTGAGCCCTACAGGGACGGCTCTCCTAGCCCCAGCCTAGCCCCTGCCCCTCACCCCTCAACAGTGAGCCTACACCTTGTCTTGCTCCAGCTACCCTGACCACTCACTGTATTCCTTCGTTCACAGATTACAGAGCATCCAGATGGTATGACCGGGAGGACCTAGGAGAACCATCTGGTCCAACCCAGCCTTCTGAGAAATGGTGACACAGAGCTCCAGAGACAGAAAGCAACTACCCTGGCCACACAGCAGCCCCTGGCAGAGTAACCTCAGCCCAGCTGTGGGGCAGACAGGCTCTGGGGATTCAGGCATCTGATGGTTTTCAGGCTTAACTCAAAGACAAGGAGCTGGAAGGAGGGCCCTCCCCAGCAACCAGCATGTCCTGGTATTTCAATGGCCTGGCACGGGGGAGGTGAGCGTGATGGAAAGAGGCCAACCACAGGCATGGCTGGAGGAACACAGCCTTCTTTCTCGTGCATGCCTCATGCAACACTGTGGACATGGCTTTGGTCTGGCTCCAACCCACCTTCAACCTGTCTTCCCCTGTCTCCCCCTGTCCCCAGGCTCACCTCATACTTGGCAGCACCCGTGCCTTTGCACCTGCTGTTCTCCCTGCCTCGAATGCCTGTCTCCCCCTCTCTATATGCTGAAGACCTCATCCTTCAGAGCCCCCGAAACCTTCCCCAGCAACCCCATTCCCAGCGCCATGAGCTTGCCCTTATACAGAGAGTGGTTCTGAACACATCCAGGTTCATGCCCCCGCTCCCCATGCTCTGCTCCCCAACAGTGGCTCATCCTGTGCACCACATTTAAGGAGAATGGGGACAACAGTGGGAGATCCCTCCTCCTGAGGGAGGCTGGAGTGGAGACTGGCCACAGAGGGTCTGGCCTAGGGAGCAGGGCACAGGGGTAGGGGGAGCTGAAGCTGCTCAGAGATGGGGAGAAAGTACGAGGAGTTCAAAGCTAGACACCTGGGGTGGGGCCGAGTGTGAGTGGGGGGCGGGGCAAGGAACAGATGGAGGACCTGAGTTTAAGACCAGGTAGGAGCTGTTGTGTGTGTTGGTCACAGCAGCAATGACCTGCAGCTGTGCACGTGCATGTGCATAGCAGGGTTTAGAGACCCTGGAGCCCACAGCCCAGAGTGATGCAGGGTGCTGACTACAGGGTGAGGGTGAGTCAGCCTGAAGCCAGGGGGTGGTGACAACAGGAGTAGGGCCTTTAGGCACAGCTCTCTATTCTGGGCCCAGGACTGGCCACACTGGGACTCCAGGACCCCACCCCTTGCGGCTCTGATCTGACTCAAGTGGCACTGGAAGGCTTGGCCTGGGGAGCAGAAGGACAGGGGCAGGGCAGGTTCCAGTGAGGGCACCCTCTGGTGGCAGCAGGGCTGATGGACCACCCTCACCCCCATTTCACCCATGGTGTGTCCAGACGTCACTCAGAGCTCAGCAGGGCACGACTGCAGAGTGTGGGCAGGGGGCCCCAATGTGTACCCCTCTGGGCTCCTGTAGCTTGGCTCTCCTGCGCACGAGGAGATCTGATGATGCAGATCTCAGGAGCTGCCCAGTGCTTGTAAACTGGGGAGGTACGTCTCAGGTACAACTTTGGAGAGGATGACAATTTAGTGAAGGAAGGGTTGTGTGCACAGCGAGAAATCCAGAGGCAACTGCTGGAGTTTGGAAGGCAGACTAGAGCTAGTTCGATCTTCACACCCCTCTAGGGAATAACCACCACTGTCCTCATTTTACGGAAGAGGCTGAGAGGGGAGGAGGTGGCTGAGCTGGGAGTCAGACACAGATGGGTTTGCTTCAAAGCCCAGACCCTCAGCTGTCCGGGCACTGGGGCCTCTTCAGAGCCTGTCTAACCAAAGGGATTTGGACTAGCAGACCTCCAGGGCCCCTTCCAGGACTAATCCACATTCCATGGCTCCGGACGGTCTGCTGCAGCTAAAGCCAACCATTTGGAGACGACTGGAACCTCCTGACCAGGCAGGCTACTGGGGCAGATGGGGTGGCCTCACTGGCAGGGTGACCCTTTCCATGGGGGTGGAGAGGACAGGACCTTGTTAGTGTTCCTGGCCCTTCAAACTGAGCTCTCTCAGGCCCACAGAGTCCCCAAGGGTGGACTTGTTTAAGTAGCTCCTGTGGGTCTCTAGGCTCTGGGATGGGAAGACATTGAGGGTCTGTTGGAAGTCCCCGCCTCCTGAGCCCCACTGGCCTTGCCTGCCCTGCCCTGTTCACACCAGGGCCTCTGGATGTGGCTTTCCAGGATGCCCTCCTTCCATGAGGCCTGCACTGGGGCTCTCCCATCCCCTTACCTGCCATGGAGTCCTGCCCTGGGAGCTCCAGCTGTCTCTCCTGGTCACCCAGAGGGTACAACTTCTGTCCACAATGAAATGGTCCCCCCACTGCCCTCCCTCCCCCAGCCATAAGGATTCCCACTTCTCCCCTTCCTCTCCACTGGCCAAATCCTGCCCATGAGTGAGGGGGGAGTCTTGGGTTCCTGGACCCCACTTCCTCTAGGGCCCCACCTTCCTGATCTCCCACCACTCAGGTGCACAGAGCTGCCCACGAGAAGCATCCCTTGGTCCTTGGACTGGAGAGTGCCACATCTCACAACCCTGCAGACCTCTATCACCCTCCATACAACACACAAACGTGGTCACCTTTCCAACAAAACACCCAGCCAAAGGCCCAGGTGCACGGCCTCTTTGGGGAGAGAAGGGGGTGGGGCAGGGCCCAGGAGGCCCGCCTTGCAGACTCACCTTCTCTCTGTTGCTGGGGGATCATTGGAGGTGGCTGAGGAAAGGCCTGGCTTATCTGACCATAGGCAGCAGGGTAGGCGGCTGCTGGAGGACCAGAGAGAAGAGGCAAGAGCAAGAGACGGTGACAGTGACATGGAGAGAAACAGGGTAAGAGGCAGGAAGAAAGAGAGAAATTTCAGTGTTGAGCAGCAAAAGCAGACTAGCCAAAAATTGCATTTCAGCTCAGCCACTTACAACAAAGCCAGCTTTTAGGAGTAATGAAGGAGAAGTGGCCCAGGGAAGATTAGAGGGCTGTGTATGTGTGTGTGCGTGTGGGTGCACACATGCACGCATGGGGAGAGGCAAGTTTAATTTGAAACAATGGAAAACCCACATGTGTGGATAATATACAATAAAAGATAATCAAAAGCATCAGAATGCCATGGACAAGATCACTCCACACCACCTGGAAGCCACAAGAAGGTTTCCCCCTTCTCTGAGCCACGCCGACTCTGGTTGACATGCCCTCACTCCCACTCAGATGATGCCTGTGTGGGAGGTGGGGAGCCACCCTAGGTGTGAGGTTGGCCTCTAGGATCCTGCCAGGGGGTGGTCCCCAGGACAGATCTGGACAAAGCTGATGCTTCCTGTATGTAATTGGAAAGGGTCAGAGGTAGGACAGGAATAGGCAGCCCCCTCCTTAGCCTGGTTTGGCTCCCAAAGCGGCAGGACCTGAGGTCAGAGCTTAGGGGAGCCCAGGAGGTGAGAGAGAGAGTTTCCCCTGGGTTCCAGATGGGAGAGTCCAGCTTCACCTGGGTCCCCAAGTTGTCAAGCAGCCCCATCGCTTTCAGGGCAGACATTGCTGGCTCTTCTAAACACACTGAGGAGGGACCTGACCGAGCCAGAGAGCAGAACACTAGCTGGGATGGGACGATTATAGGTGTGTGTGTAGTGTGTGCGTGTGTGTGTTGCCCAGCCTACGAGTGGGAGAGAGACAAGCATAACTGACAGCTTGCCTTAGGCTTCCTAAAGTGGCTCATCACCTTCCCACTCAGTGACTCCAGGCCATCTGCTCACCCTGGGTCTCTTTTCTTGCCTCTCCTCTTTTCAACCTCTTTTTTCTATCCTCCCTTGTCCCCAGTCATCCTCACTGGAGCCCCACTCCTGCTACCTGTGTATGGCTGGGGGGGTGGGGGTGGTGGAAAGTGCTTCCCTTCCAGGTCTCTCCTGCCCTTAAACCCAGGCATTTATGCTTCCTGGGCCAGTGACTGTGCACTGTGATGGGCAGCACCCTAGCTCTGGCCTCACCCCCAGTGCTGTGATGTGGCTTGGGGGTCCTGGACAAACCAGCCCTGGCAATACCATGGGGAAGGGAAATCTGGCCTCAAAGATGAGTAACTGCCCCATGAGGTCAAAGCTTCAGCCTAGCTCACCAGCTCGTCTGAAGTTCTGACCACCCACCACAGTAAGGGCACCCTGCCATGATGGGAAAACTCTCCCTGAATGCTGGGGTGCTGCACAGAGAGAGGCAGCCCGAACAGGGGTCTCCGCCAATATAGCCCTCCCTCCTTCCACTGCAGCTCCCTGCCATTCCCTCCCTCCTCTGCCCTCCCACACAGTGCTGGGCCCAGGCCTGGGGTGGGGCGTGGGGAGATGCACGCAGCTGGGGGAGAGCCACTGGGACGTGCGGATACTAACGACCTGCATACTGCTGCACTCCGGCGTAGGCCTGCTGCAGGGGGTCCGCGGCGGTGGGGCTCTGCGCTGCAGGGGAACCAAGGGGACAGAGGTCAGCCACATCCACCCAAACCAGCTCCTCCCTGACCATGCCCATGGAGATGACATTGTGGCTTCATCACCCCTCCCAGCCATTGTAGTGTCTGCCCTGGGACAGAACATCTGAAGCAGGAACCCTGAGCGCCTGGACCCTGCTGGGGTTCCCCCTTCCCCAGCCCAGGGCCCTTAGTAGGGGAGAAGGTTGCCTATTCTGGCTGGGGGATGCAGGCTGCAGTCGGCCTAGGGTGAGGTGGGATGGGTGGTTCATGCAGAAGGCAGTGAAGGGTTTGGAAGAAGATGCCAGAGGAAGGCTTGACCATGAGGGCCTTGGTGGGGAGATACATGAGGGACTCGGCCTGGAGAAGGGCTATGGGAAATCAGGCAAGGGGGCTAGAGGCTGTCAGGAGGGTGGTCTCATCCTCACTTATCTCCAGCAGAAGTCAGAGGCAGTCCCAGCTGGGGTGAAAAAAGGACAAGGGAGGCCTCACCTGTCACTCTGTCTCCTGGGCCAGCCATGCCTGCTTAAACAGAGGGACCTCTCCTTTATTCTTAGGGATTTTGCACAGGGCATGGAGCCATGGCTGAGACACTCTCAGCAGGGACTGGCCACACAAATGAGGTCTGCCCCACGGACACTGAAGAACCAGAAGAACAAGGACCTTCCTTCCACCTGATCTCATGACTCTGGGATGTCTACTGCCTGGTGTGGGGAGAGGACCCTTGGGCTGATACTTTGGCAAGAAACTTGGGGCAACTGGACTGGAGAAAAGCCTTGGTTGATTTCTGTGGCCTTTGTTGTCTCTGCAGAAGCTGTGGGCAAAAGCCAGGAGCATGGACCCATGGTGGGCACTATCCATGGTGACCAAAGCCAGTCATGCTGACATGGGAGTGGGCTGGCCTTGGAGGCTCAGGGGGTGGGTGGAGACAGATCCAGCCTCAGTATGTTTGGGGCAGACTCAATAACACAGAGAGGCAGGAAGAAAACCGTCTGAGCTTATGTGCCTGGTGACCCAGGCCAGCCACGTTAACTGACAGTGCCAGGCTTTGGGGCCTGTAGACCAGGAAGAATTCTCAAACTTCCCTTCTGAGCTCTTCCCTGAATTTCTCAGTCAAATTCGATTAGAACAATAGCACTTGGGCCTTAGGGGAGCCAAGGGAAAATCCTAGGACAGAGGTCCTGAGAGACATTGTGGACGGCAGCAGGGGAGCTGGGCAGCTGAAGATGGGTCAGGATGCAGACCTCTTTCTGCCTGGGGCTGCCCCAGAACATAAGCCTATCCCTATATTTCCCCCATGGTGGAGCCTGGGGCTCCCAGTGCTGAGGTAGTTGTGGTGCTTGGAGGGGTGGTCTCCTCGTCCCTCCTGCTCCCTCTGCCTGGCCCCCCTTGCCAGCCTCAGCTCTCCGGAGGGAGAGCCATGTCTAGCTTGTCCTCTTGGTCTTCCTAGCTGCTCGCCCACATAGTGCCTTTATCCCGATTAGAAAAAGGTGTCTCTTCTTCTGGACACACAGTTTGGTGCCCTGTGCAAAATATAACCTGCACAACTTCCATGACAGCCCCCCAGTGCAATGCCATGATCATAGCAAGGACTCAGCAAATACTGCGACATAAGGAATGAATGAATGGTCCTTCAGGGGTGTGATGTGGCAGTAAAGGCCACACTGTGTGCTTCCACCCTGATCTCGAGGAAGATAGGAGAACAGAGAAGCTACCTTGGGCTAGGAAGTGGAGAAAAGCATTTCTAAAGCCCCTCTCTAATTCTCTGCTTAATGACCTCATTAGTAACTGCCAAAGAGTGAACATTTTGAAGGATCTCGTTCATTACAGCGGCTCCAAACTCCACATTGAAAGACGGTAAATTAATTTTTTTAATGTACTACTTTTCTCCTCTCCTTCCCTCCATCCCTCCCTCCTGCTCTGACAGGGAATTGTTTATGGGATGTGGCAGATTGTTACAAATGGGGGAGAGAAACATTTCCAAATTCCATGAGGGAAACAGCTCACAGATGCTGGTGGAGGTGGGGAAGGAGCAGGTTTGTCAAAATCCAGAGATCCAGATGGGCTTGTGGGCAGGGAGGAGGGGGGAAATGAAACCACCCAGATGTGCTGGCAACTGTATCTCCCAGCCCATGAACCTGAGGGAGGAGGAGCCCAGGAAGCTGAGAGTGGTGGGATCTCTCCCACCTCCAGCTTGCCAAGCCCCTCCCCTGCCTCCCTTGCCAGCCTGGAGTCTTCATCCTCAAACAACGCTCCAGATCCTCCATGCCCTGCCACTTCACTCTCTAGGCTTCTCTGGTCTCCTCTCTAGGCACTGAGGGGTGAGTTTCAGGGTAAGCACTGGGATGGGATCAAGGACAACTCCAAGTTCAAAGTCAGGAAATTCTCCTCTATTACCCTCTAGCACAGTGACCTTGTACTCTGCTGCTGGTGGAACTTTTATATTCTCTGGATGTCTGGGTCTTACTCCAGACACTGAAATCAGAATCTCTTGGCTTTTGTGGTTTTACAAAGCCACACGTTGGATTCTGATGCACAACCAGCGTAGGGAGCACAACTTTGCCCCCAGCCCTGCCTGCTGATCTACCCCGGCCTGACCTCCTCTGCCCTACTTGAGCCAACCTCCTTACCACCTCCTGCCCCTGTCAGGCAAGCCCCTCCTGCCTCTGGGCTTCCAGGACAGTTACTCCACATTGTTCATCCTCACCTCTCCAATTCCTACCCATCTGTTAAAGTCCAATCTGAGCCTCCTCCTTAGGGAAGCTCTGTGGGCTTCTTCAGTTTACAGAACTCTCCCTTTATTTGAATCCTTTAGCATCTCAAATCGGCAAACACTGACTCTTGATCAGACTCATTCTGCTTTATGGTCTCAACATTCTGTCAATGTGTACTGTGTTCCTGACTGGACTTTGACCTCCCAGGTGATGAGCCCATGTCCTGCCCTCCTTCTTGGGCCCCCCTTTCATCTAGCACAGACTGGACACTTACTAGTACTTATGGGACTCCATAACCTTGTCATCTGCCCTCCAGGAAGGAGGTCAGCACTCTTTACATCTCTATTACACTGCCCCTTGCTCGTCTACTCTAGGGCTTTTGCCCCTTGTTAGTCTGCTCTAATGTCAGTCCTTCCTCAGGACCAGAGAGAGGAGCTGCTTCTAGCCAACTGGACACTCTCACCACAGGAGAACTACTAAGTATAAGAGGAACAAAGTTAATCAGGAACAGCCCTCCTGGATCTTCTTTGCGCAAGAATTCAGGAAAATAAGACCCAGGAGCTGTCCGAGGTTCTGACCCGCTGTCCAAAGTGCTGACCAGGGTTCTGTGTGTACCAAGGGACTGAACTGGTATGTATTAGCCAGAATGCCAATCTATATACCTCCCCTTCTTTCCCCAAAGAGTCTTTTCATACTTAACACTAAATATGATTATTCTTTTAGTTTCTATGCTTTCACTTATAATGGGTCAAATTCACTCTCAATTAATTTCCAGTCACTAGCCTCTCTACCTGGTTGTACACTGCATCTATTCTCTTTTCTCCCCTGAGGGAGCCCCAGGAATGGAGTTCTTTCTCACCTGTCAGATTGACACCTGCCCAAGTATGGGAATTTGGTTTCTTCTCTCCCACCAGGGGCTCTTGGGAGGGCAGGAGGCTGGCTCTCCATGATCACATTTGGGGTCCCACCAAGGACAAACAGAGGGCAGGAGCTACACGTTCCCTATTTTAACGGCAAGGGCAGGGACAGAATGGATAAGAAGTGTGCTGCATGGGAAGAAAAGGATATCAGATGTGCTTACCTGGGTAGGGGTGGATGCCATTGGCAAACACAGCTTCCGCAGCAGGTTGCCCATTGGCCTGTGGGGGGAGGCCGGTGAAGCCGTTCACCCCAATGGGGGAAGGGATGCTAGGCACAGCTGGTGCAGTGATGCCCGGAGGGGTGCTGCCACCTGGTTCCAGAAGTGGGGAGGGATCGAAGAGGAGGGAAGGCAAGCAGAACAAAGGTGAGGAAGGCCAACTCATGGAGCTCCAAACACTGGCTCCAAGGGCCCGGGGATAGACTTGGACCACACACACCAACTCAATCCTATCTGTGAATCATGCCAGGGGTTATGTCCCTGCATGCAGTGACTCCACCCATCCCAACTGTATCCATCCTTCAAGGCAGAGTCCAAATCCCACCTACTCCAAGATTTCTCTGACCATTGACTGCTTGACCTTGGACCTACAGCACACAAACTATTCTCAGTGTCCTTGACTTTGACCCACTTGGTCTTCTTTCAGTCTTTTAAAGTGGCTCTTGCTCACCCCAGCTAAGTCAGGATGGGCTGATCCTTGTTTAGCCACCAAGTTGCTGGCTCTGCTCTCTTGTCTGGATCACTGAGGGGCTGATCTGGCTCCCCAGGAAGGATTTTTGCTACTCAGTGGAAGAGGTCTTAATTTTGGTGTTTCCTTGCGCTGAGGGAGAGAGGCTGTTGTAGAATCCAGACTCAGCGCTTTTCATACACAAAGTTGACCCCTTGGCCTCCTCCAGTTGAGTCAATGGTGATGATCATTGTGGCAAGGGTAAAGTTGGAGTCAGATGACAATATCCTGTGCCTTCCCTATGTCAGGTGGGTGGAACCCAAGGTGTGGATGGCATGGTGACTGTACTGAGGCCCCAGAGGCTGGAAAGGGCCTTCCTCTTCAAGATCTTCTGTGTTGAAGATCTGAGGCTAGCCTGGGCTCAGAAATGTCCCTAAGTCAGGGATCAGAGCTGTGGTATAGTGATCAAGTTGGGCCTAGAGATGGCACAGTCTTGTCCCCTTTAGCTAGGAAAGAAACAGCTCCTGGATGCCAGGAAAGCTGCTGCTATGGCCTGGAAGCAGACAGCCAAGGAAGTGACTGAGAGCCTAGAGTGTCAGGCCAGGCCTTGGGACTAGACAAGGGTTTCTCAACTTTGACTCTTGTTGTGGGGAGCTGTCCTGTGCATTTTAGGATGTTAACAGTAGCTTGGACCTACTAGATTATAGTATAGCACACCATTGTCGTCTCCTCGCCCCAGTTGTGGCAACCAACAATGTCTCAGGACATTGCCAGATATCCTTGGTGGGCGGGAGGTGGCAAAATTCCCCCTCGTTGAGAATCACTGGATTGGGCAATAGCCAAGATCCAATAAAAACCTGCTTTGTGAGTGGGGCTGTTTCTAACCCTCCTGTCCTTTGATAACTCTTGTGGTCTCTCATGGTTGTTGTGTAGTTGTCTTGGAAAAACCCAGAGAGTCTAGGTTGGGCTAAAGGAAAATGAAAAAAAGGAGCTCCCTCTGTGCTCGCCAGGGACCAAACAAGGCCATTGAATGGGCAGGGCTCTTCTCCCCTCGGACCTCAAAGGGAGATGTTTTCATGTCAATTTCTTTCCAGATATCTATAATAGAAACCACGATGAACTGCTTCCTCACATGGCAATATAACTTGAGTGAAATTCTTACCACCCAGAATCATACGGACTGCATGGGGCCCACATCCCATCTCCTCTTGGGTCCCCAGGGATTAGAATATTTTGGGGGCAAACTGCCAGAGGATGAGGCCTGCTTGGGCCCAGACACCATGTGCTCTTGTCACAGCATGGTTCATTGGTAGCCAAAACTGGCCAAACAAAAGGTCCTAGCCGGGGTCCAGCTGTTCTCCCACTGGGCCAGGCCCTGGGTTGGTACCTGCCAGCTCACCTGAGGTTGGGGTCATGGGTGCAGCCGCCAGGCCATTCATGTTGAGGGCCGCCATCTGCTGCATCTGGGCGGCGGCGAAGGCAGCCATGGGGTTCAGGTAGCCGCCCTGCGCGACTGACGCCATTAGTGCCGCTTGCTGCTGCATCAGCTGGGGCAGAGGGAGTGGAAAAAATATCATGCGCTTCCAGGGGGGCCGCCCTCCCCACCAGGGGGCTTCAGCTCCTGGAGACCAGCTTCCCAGGCCCTGAACTCAGGGAGCTCAGCTACATCTCCCCGCCCCCACCCCTAGAGAGCTCTGATGTCTCCCCCATTCTTGTCCTAGTTCTCAATGGCTATTAGAGACCTCCCCCTGAGAGAGAACTGTATTCAAATGTCATGGTAGGGTCTTTGGTACTCTAAAGTTGTAGAGGGGAGGAAGGGGACTGGCTCCAGGGGTGTCATTCATGGAAATGTGACACCCAAAGTTCTAGAAACATGTTGGATGAGCCTCTGCAGAATTAACTCGGCATGGATTTTTGTCCAAAATGGTCCTACCTTGGCTTCTGTTGGGTAGAAGTGACAGGAGAATCACATCCCTGATGTTCTCATAAGTGTGAGTGGGGACTGAGGGGGTTGTTGAACCTGGCCAAGCTTGGATATCACTGAAGAAGTGAGGTGAGCTAGTATTTTCAGAACCAGAACCCCGGCCTACCTAAGTGCCACTCATGTAGGGGTTGTAGGTACATGTCTGGGAGGCAAGTCAGGGGAGATGCTGGCAGTGTGGGCTCCAAAGTGGAAGAAAGACGTTGGTGGGCCAATGGCCTGAGGCTGGGCCAGGGGAACTGCAGGGGAAGTGTGTGACCAGAAGGTCTGAGGACACCTCTCCATGAGTGGGGCCAGGGGTGGGTGGTGACAACCGAACACCTGAACCTCTCTCCCCCTTCCAGTCAGTGCTTCCTAGCGTTTCACTAATGGAGGCGTGCTCAGGGTAATCCACTTTGCTGCTCTGCCTAGAGGTCTCTCTCCAGCTCCTCCCCTTGAGAAACAGGACAGCAACACACCTCCTCCTGGCAGCCACCGGGGAATGGGCCAGCCTTCTCTCAGGTCCCTCTGGCCTCCACTCCCTGGGTTCATTCCTCACCACTCCTCACTCCCCAGGGCAGAAGCAGTACTTTCTGTGCCAGGAGCAGGGCTCCCCACAGCAAGGTTAGGAGTCTCTGCTCTCTGGGGCTCTGAGCCGAATGAGCTGGAGAACCACCACCCCCCCCCCCCACCCGCCTGGCTGAGCCCCTACTTACTGCCTGTGCGTAGGCGCCGTAGGCCCCGAACGGGATGGCCATGGGGTTGAACATGCCCATCTGGCCAGCCATCTGCTGCATTCGCCGCATCGTGCGCTCCTTGTCCGTGTCGGCGAACTTGACCACCAGACTGGATGAGGCTCCCTGCAGCCGGGACTGCGCGTGAGGCCCACCTGCCCTAGCCACCTTCGTGTCCCTGGCCTGGGCCCAGGCGGTCCTCTGGGCCTGGCGCTATCGGGGCACGGGCCACCCGCGCTCACCCAAGGCTCTGGGGTTTTAACCCCACCGCGGGCGTTTTCTATCTGGCTGACCTCGGACCAGTTCCTTAACCTCTCTGAGCCTCAGTGTCCTTGTCTGAGAACTGGGGATAATGGTAATGCCTTCCAGTCTCTTGGGGAGGCTGTGAGCGCGCCACGCGTTTGGCACGGTGTGGACCGCGCACGCGGGCGGGCCCTGTGCGTGTGCGGAGTGGAGGGGGTGTCAGTCCCTCCATTGCTCCCGTCACCCTCCCCCCTTCCCGCCCCGGGAGCAGCCGCACTCACCGGCATGGTCTGGCTGCCATGCAGAGCGTTGATGGCGGCTTGCGCCTCGGCGTGGGAGGAGTACTTCACAAAGGCG
The DNA here is from genome assembly GCF_037783145.1 of Equus przewalskii. Classification (NCBI taxonomy): domain Eukaryota; kingdom Metazoa; phylum Chordata; class Mammalia; order Perissodactyla; family Equidae; genus Equus; species Equus przewalskii. The sequence continues at coordinate 59,096,558 of NC_091837.1, forward strand.
CACCCTGGGGGGACGCGAGAGGCTGAGCCACGGCCCGTGGGCCCGGAGGAAGGCCAGAGAAGCGCAAGGACCGAGAGGCGGGGCACGGGAGGGGCCGAGGGAAGAGGGCGCATCCAGATGAAAGCAAGGTGAGACAGAGACTGAGTGGGAAAGAGAGACACCGAGAAACACAGAGACAGAGCCACACAGGGACAGAGAAAGACCTGGACGGGTTGGAGACTTAAAAGCACCCCTAAGTCTCCCCGTCCCTGCCTGGACTTGGATCGCGGCCTTTCGTCACCCCAGGCCCGACAGCTCCGCCCCTCCCAACCATCCTTTCCAGGCTCGCCCACCGGGCCGGCTCCGGCGGCTTCGGACTCGGCCGTCGGTCAGGCGCGCGTCCCGCGGCCCGGCCCCGCCCCGCCCCGCCCCCACGCACCCTTGCTGTTCCCGTCGGGCCCGCGCAGGATCGTGCACTCCTCGATGTTCCCGAAGGCCTCGAAGAGGCGGCGCACGTCGTCCTCAGACTGCTGCTTGTTGAGCATGCCCACGAAGAGTTTTCTATCTTCTGGAACAAAATTAGGAGATGCTTACCCGGGCCGGGGGCCGGGCTGCGCGGGGGCAGGCCCCGGGGGAGGAAGCACGGCCGGAGGGGAAGGTTACGGGGGACAGAGGGGAGCTGGACAGGAGCGGGGGTGGGGCTCACAGCCGGAGGGGGAGCAGGGAGCAGGGAGAGGGCGGGGCAGGGCATAGCTGCGGGGGAGGGGCGACGGGGCAGGGCAGGTTGCAGAGAGAATGAGGGCATAGCCAGAGCGGGAGGCGAGGGGTTGTATCAAGCAGGGAACTGAATCTCAGCGACTTTGCCTCCTCCTGCCTACAGAGTAGGCTGCACACTGACGGAGAAGGCTGCTGGTCTGGCCGCTGGCCTAGGGCACACGGGTCCTTTGGGCAGCTCTGCGTTCCCTTCTTCCTTCCTCTTTGACATACTCTATTCTCTGTTACCTTCACCCACAGTTGCCAAAATTAACTCACAACCGGCAAGTCTGCCACAGGGCCTTTGCACATGCTGTTTTCTCTGCCTGAGTGCCCTCCACACCACAAGACTGAATCCTTCTGTTTTAGGCCTCAGTTTAAATATTGCTTTTTCATCAAGGCCTCTCCTTCCCCCTCTCTTTTGTTCTGTGTCTCAGCCCTTCATCCCTTGGCCAGAATTTCAAAGGACAGTTATTTACTACTTTGCCTGTGTTGTTGGTTTCTGCCTAGCTCCCTACTACCCGCATGTATGCTCCCTGGGGGAAGAGCCCATGCCTCTACTGGAACAGCTGTACCTGGCACGTAGTAGGCCTTCAAGACAGATTATGGAATGAATGCCCTATGCCAGGCCCAGGCCCACATCTCCTTTCTGTCTCACGTGTTTTAACCTCCACCAGGTGCCCCTTCCTTGGTCTGGCCTTTCCTGTTTGTTCATGCTGCAAACTTCAGCCCCGGACACTTTTGGGTAGCCTGTTCCTGGAGGCTGGGCTCGCTCAACAGCTCCCTCACACTTGTGTTGAGTACCAAGTGGTTTGTTGACACCCGTCAGCTGTTCACTTAGGGTGACAGGGATCATGGTTGGGCTGTGTGGATCTGGAGCGACTCCCAAGCGACTGCAAAAAAAAAATTCCCCATCCCACGAGCTCTTATTTCAAAGTGCCTTTCACTCCTCCCACTGAGCGATGGGGTCTGTGTTCCCTCCCCTTGAATCCGGGCAGGGCTTGTGACTGCTCTAGCCAGTGAAGAATGGCAGAAGTGATGCCAGCTGACTTGCAAGGCTGGGTCATAAATGGGATCAGCTTCCACTTGGCTCTCTCTCTGTGGGATGCTTGCTCTGTGGAAGCCAGCACCATGCTATGAAGAACCCCTGAATAGCCACACGGAGAGTCCACGTGGAAAGGAGCCCAGAAGCCCAGCTGGCAGCCAACATCAACCACGAAACATGGCAGCGAATGAGTCCTCAGGTGATTGCAGACCCCAGCCTATGAGTCTTCCAGCTGAGACCCAGATGTCCTGGAGCAGACAGGCCTTCTATGCTGTGCCCTGTTCTAATTCCTGACCCACAGAATCTGCGAGCACAATAAGCGGTTGTTTTACCGCACTCAGTTTGGAGCTAAATTGTTGTGCAGCCATAGTGGCTGGAACAGGGTCCCTGTGGTGCCGCCCTCCACAGGCACTCAGTAGACATTTGCTGACTCTTGAACAGTTGACACACGCAGGCGCAAACACACAAGGCTGCAGAAACGCTCGCCCCCCCCCCCCCCCAGAACTGCACTCTGCCGGGTGTTGGTTTCTTCTGAACGCAAGGGCACTCCGGGACCTCATCCCTTTGTGTTCAGGGTGGTTGGTACTTCCTGCCCCAGAGAGCCCCCCTTGCCCACACTACCAGCGAGTTCAGGTAGCGCTGAGGGGCTGTCCTGGGGGCTGGAGCAAAGCAGAGGAAGCCTCCAGGCCCCTGTACTCCTTCACAAGCCACCCCAGAGTCCTCCTCTTCAGGAAGCCTGACCGCTGCCCTGCTGGTACCCCTCAGCCCAGAGCACTCAGCTCTGGGCAAGTTCTCCACGATGTGGCCCTGGGTTCCAACTCCTTCCATCCCCTGCAGGGCATTATTGCCAGTTCTTGTTACGAGTTATGGGTGGGGCGCACCAGCCTAGACTTCCACCACTGGAGGGCCTCAGCCCAAGCTCTTGGAATGGAGCCCTGGCCTCACCCCCTGCCCCCAGACTGGGCTGCTTGACCTGGCTTCTGGGGCCATGGCTGGGCTGGGCGCACCCCCGCCCCATCTCCAGGGCTCATGGACTCCAAGCTCTAGGATGTGGGGAGCAGAGACTCAGGAGACCACGAAGAAGAAAGAGAGAGAGGTGGGGGGAAGGGGTGAAGCTGAGAAGGGATGGGAGGATATGGGGTTAGGAGCAGAAAGGGAGGGAAAATGGCAGAGACAGAGAAAAAAGAATTAGAAACAAAGAGCAGAGAGAAGAGATGGGCAGAAGGAGAGGACAGAGACAGAGGAAAGAAGGGGCGACAGCTTACGTTTAACTCCCAGAAGCAGCAACAGCATTTTACATGAAATGAACCCAGACCTTTTAAGGCCTTTAGTGGAGAGATTGAAACTCTGCCCTCCAGGCTGGGCCTGAGCACCTCCTCACCCCCAGTGCCCTTTAAAGACTCCGATTAAATAGGGTTTCTGGAAAGACAAAGAAGTGATAACCCCCTCCTGCTAATCCCTGGCCCTCCTCCTTAGACTCTGTCTCCTCGCTAGGAAGGAAAAAGGAGGGAAGAGAAGGCCCCTCCTCCACCAGAGTCTGGTTTCTGTGCTGGGACCAGCTCCACGCCTCCCCCCTCCTGACATCTGAACATTTTCCTTTATTACCGTTACCATTACGACGGCTTTCTGATTGCATTAAAATTCATCCACACGTGCCTTTCTATCCAGCCACGTCCCTTTCGCCAGTTTTTGTTTTTGTTTTTTGCTGATTCCTTCTTGCCTCCCCTGAATCTCCCTTTGCTGCCAGCTCTCAGTTCTCCGTTCTAGGCCTGGGCCCTTCCTTCTTGAGGACTTTCCAGATGTGTAGGGGACCAGGCTCCCCCTCTTCCTGCGTCCAGATTTCCCCAGGGAAGCTACAGCTAGCCTTCCCTTTGTGGATGGCTGCAGAGCAACTGAAGAAACCGGCTCCAGACTCACTTCCTCCAGGTGTTCTTGGATGACCCCACCCAGCACGAATGTTCGAATGTTCATTTCTTTCTAGGATCCTCAGATTTCTCACTTTGCACTGTCTTCATTTCCAGTTGGCTTTGGTACTGGGTGAGGGATTCTGAGGCTTGTCTTTTAGACCAGGGGCTGGCAGGACGCTCAGTCCCCAGGGTGGGTCTCCTCCTGCAGGCCCAGGCCCACTGGCTCAAACCTCAGCTCCCCTGCCTTTCAGCTGTGTCACTGCTTCCCAGATAGGCCTATAAAATGCGAATAATTGGGTCTGCCTCATGTGGTGGATGCTCTGCGTCCAAGAGATGCTGCAGCAACAGAGCCTGGCCAGCAGTGATACAATGAGGACCATTGCTTGGGGTTCTCTATCCAGGAGGAAGAGGAAATGGAGTGTCCCCCCTTCCCCCTGACTTGGTTTGCCCTGATCTGAGGAGGAGACAGAGGTCAGAGAGGGGAGAGGTCAGAGGATCCACATCTGGGGGAGGAGCACTTGAAGGAGCAGGTGGGACCGTCTCAGGCTGTGGCTGACCAGCTGAGAAGGACACCCTACCCTGTGCCCGCCTCTCCCTCTGGCCACTTTCCCGGGGCACTGTCCCCAAGCTCTGTCAGATGACCCATGGCACCATTTGGCTGGTGTCCTGGATCCGATGCCAATCTAGTGAAAGTCTCAGAGAATGACTCAGTTTCCCCAGCCAGTTCCCACCCCTTGCAGCATCAACACAGACTCCTACCTCCTGGGACAGGCTGAGCAGTCCCTGCTCGCAGCCTGCCTGCCTGAGTGATGCAGGGCCCCTGGGTGATGATGAGGCTACGGTGCTCTGTGCTCTCACTCCCATGAGCCCTCAGCCTGAGCCCCTTGCCTCCCACACTCGGGGTGTGGAGGTGTCGCTGCTCCTCTGAGAAGATGTTCAGACAGGTGCTGCTGGAACTGGGCCCTGCAGGCCACCATGAAGGGAGGTGATGCCAGGAGAGACCTCAGAGCCAGGCTAGAGATGGGCTGAAGCCACCCCGGGGTGGGAGGTCACTGAGACCGCATGGCACATGTAGGAGCAAGTCTGGAGCCCAGTATCCTCCTCCTCTCCACTGAGCCCAGCTTAGGGCAGGGGGCTGCATCATGCTCACCTTCTGACTCCTGGAACTGAGCCCAGTGGCCAGCACAGGAAAGCATTGACTATCAGGCATCACAGGCCCTGCTAGCAACCTGCTGGGTGACGTGCAAATATCCCACCCTCAGGTCTTCACATAGGTTCCTCCTGGTCAAGGGGTGGAGCAAGGGAGGCATGGTCCTACAGACATTCAACAACTGTTTGCTGAGCACCTTGTCTGTGCCAGACACTGTTCCAAGCACTGCTTCTACAGCAGTAAACAAAAGGGGTGAGTCTGCTCCCTGGAGCTGACATCCAGATGGGGAGACAGGCTGTCCACAATAAACAAGTTCCCAAACAACACAAAGGCCAGTGGCCCCCACAACTGGTGTGTCCTCCCCAGTGGGAATGAGAGTGCAGAGTGGCAGAGCTGGGCAGGGCCCAAATAACACCAAGGGCCCCACCATTTTTTCAGATGAGGACGTCAGCAGAGAGGGAGCTTCAGGACACTCCACTGCAGCCGCATAGCAGGGGTCCGGACTAAACCCGGTCTCTGGGGGTCTGTTGACTTCCCAATCCCATGACCCCTCGCAACACCTTTCTGCTCTTTTGAATGTGAGTGCCTGTGTCTGTGGATGTGAGGGAGCATGTGGGGTTCTGGGGAACAGGAGTGTGATGCCCCAGAAGGGCACGGCGACAGAAGGTAGGCACTAGTCCCAGCCCTGCCTGAACCCAGATTGGGCAACTCGGCTCTCTGAGCCCAGATGTCCTACCTCCACTACTCGGGAGTGGGCATAGTCTATATCTACCCACAGCCCACAAGGACACACATCCAATAGAGCACTGGACAAGAAAAGTACCCAGTCCTGTGTCAGGTGAAGGTGTTTACAGCCACCTCAGAAGGGACTGGACCAGAGCACCTGACATCCCTCCTGGGTCTACCTTCTGGTCACTCCTTCAACAAGCATTTATTGAGCACTTACTGTATGCTTGGGACTTGGCTGAACAAATAATCTGAGATGTGTCTTAGGGGCCCTTCTGTGTTTTCTCTTTGAATGGAGAGTTGTGGACGGCAGTGGGGGGAGGAGTTTGGGGAGGTGTGTGTGTGGAATGCATGGCTCTTAGATCCCTGGAGAAGCCAAAGTCTTTGGTCCACAGGCCCTAGAGCCTCTGCCACAGCCCCCAGTGAGAGAGGACAGACAGGCAATAGCTCTGGACTGCAGGCCGGAGGGGAACAGTTGGGGCAGAGGGAAGTGGCTACACCCTGAAGGCTTCCTGGAGGAGGCGGGCTGGAGTTATGATGTCCAAGGGACAGGTGCAGGGGTTTCCAGGCCCACAACAGAATTTGAGCAAAGGCTGAGAGGTGGGAGGGACCCCTTTAGCAGTTCTTCTCACCTGCTCCCAAGTGGTAACCCCTCTGCAGGGCTGCCAAGAAAGGTCCTGGGGGTGTTTGACTTTGCTTTCCCAACTGCCTCTTGCCTGCTCCCCCTCTATCACACATGTATCTCCCATTCCTCTGGCCTCGGGAATCTTGTTTATTTTCCCAGAACCCAAATCTAACTGAGCTTCCGTTTCCCAACCTATGAAAAGCATTGGGTGACGCCTCCAGGAAGCCTCTGGTGCTTATGAAAAGGCAGTGGAGTCCAGTGGCTGGAGTCCCTGCTTTCTCCCTTCCTTCCACGCACTCATTCGCTCAGAATGTCAGGGCAGAATGGGGCTCAGCTGGAAGGATTTGCATTTTAAAAGGAGAGCCCAGAAAACAGAGAAGCAAGATGCGGATGGAAGACTTAGGGCAGACCCCTGCAGGGGTATTTCAGGGCAGTGCCACAGGGCCCCCAGATCTTCAGGGAGCATCTTGCTGGCCCTCCAGAGTGAGTGGGCCCCCAAGGGAGGAGGCGGGTGGCAGCAGCGTCACTCGACTTGCCAAATGCCAGCGCCCTGGCGCTAATGTTCAAATTCCGGTTTAATTTTCAAAATTTGATTCGCTCATTACCATCAGCATTAAACAATATTTCCTGCTTAAGGATAGACGGCTGCTGGGGCACTGCGGACGAGTGTTCAGATGGTTAATGCCTTTTATTGCTGCAATAGACTTTTACTGTTCTCTTCCCTCCAGCTGCTGAGAGAGGGTTTGTGGGGGGACCTGAATTGGGGAGAACCCAGGAGCCAGGGGCCGGGGTGGGGAATAAATGGCTTTGAGGTCTGAGGCAGGGGACGGGGTGGGGGTGGGGGGGCAGAGGGGTTGCTGGGAGACCTGGGGGGCCTGGCTTGGTGGGGGATGCAGGGTCAAGCCATCAAGAAACACTTTCCATAGAGCCCCTGAGGACTGGAGGGCAGCAGTTTTGGGAGGGGGAGAAACTGCCAGAGGTTCACATGACTGGTCTGCAGGGCTGCGCTCCTGCTCTGCAGCTGTGACCCTGGGGGTGGGCAGGCCAGGGCCAGAGCCCAGGGCCCCGGTGCCCGTGCACCTGCCCCTCCACTGCCGGCAGAACCTGGAGCCCTGAGGGCTGGCATGCAGGGCGTCTTGAAGCAGTTTGTTTACTGTGGGGCCAGGGGACTCCCCAGCGCGCTCCTGCATCCCAGGACCGTCTGCTCTCCCTGGACGTGATCTCAGTGCCCGGTGGCCCACACACAGTGAGCCTGAGGGGGAAGGACCTGTTCCTCCTCCCTAACTTCATCACGGGTCAGGGAGGAACTTCAGTCAAAGAAGATGAGAGACACGCGACGTGACAGCAGAGGCTGGGCGGGGGCATCTTCCAGAGTAACTGAGGCTGCTTGTCAAATCCTGGTTCTACTACCTTTTGACTGTGCAACCTTAGACAAGTCATAGACCCTCCCTGAGCCCCTGTTTCCTCATCTGTAAAAGGGGAGAAAAATCTCACATACCTCGTGGGGCTGTTGCCGGGAGTGAGTGAGTGGAGGTACATAGGTTTTAGCCCAGCGCTGGCACACAGTAAACACAATAAACACAGTCGTTGTGCCGGGTCCAGCAATTACTACTGCTCACCGGCAGGAGCACCAGCTGGTGGAATGCGGATGCCCACCCTCATCCCCAGGGATACAGAGAGGACCCCCAGGAGCATTGAAGGGAGCAAAGCCTTGCCTGCCTGGGCCAGTCTGAGAAGCCAGGCTTCCCTTTGCACCACCCTGACCAAATGGCAGTGTTTCTGGGGCCACTGAGATGCTCCCCAGCCTCCTCCAGGAGATCTACCTGGATTGATCCAAAATAAGAGAATTTCCCTGGAAGCTACACTGGGCACCACTATGTGCCATTTCCACGAATTCTCTCAGTCCAGATCTGTCAAGCACCTGTGGCTCCTAAGAGACAAGTAGGGATCGAACTGATCTTCTGAATCTAAATCTCTGCCCTTTTCAAGGTTGCTGACCGTCCCCCGCCCAAATCCAGAGGTCTCCTCTGCCTCCTCCTTCCCAGCCCCGGTAGAGCCGCCTCACTCCCCAGGCCGGCGGCACGTAGTCTCAGACCTGCTTTCCAAGTAGGGGCGGTGGACAGGGCTGGGGAGGGTATGCACTCCGTTCCTCTCATGTCTGAGAACCCAACAACTGCTCGCCCCCCAGGGGGTGCAGGCAGCTTCCAGCATCACCGTCCACACTGGAGGTAAGGGCCTGGATTTGGCTCCTGCTGCAGCTGTGTGACCAGGTCAGCTGCCTTCACCTGGGACACGGGTCACGGGCCGGCCACGCTCGTTCTCAGAATGAAGTGAACCAGTAGGTAAAAGAATGATGCCCCCCTTCATCCCCACAACACACACACTGTCGGAGCCAGAGCCAGGGGCACAGAGCCGCCTCCCGAGGATAAAAGGCTTCCTGCCCGGGGAAGAAGCTGAAGGAGACATCAAACCAGATCAAAGGCTGCTGGGGACAGGCGGTGTGGGGGGGCCGTGACGGGGCTGCACTCCCCCCGGATGCAAATGAGGACCCTCAGCCAGCTCTGGTCCCGGGGGAGGCAGCGCCAGGCCTTGATCTGCTGAGCTCCCTCCAGACAGGCTCTGTTTGATGTTGGGATGGGAGGAGGCAGGAGACTGGAGAACCGCATCCAGTCCCCCCACTCGCATTCCTTCAGCTCTGCCTTCCACATGCTTCAGGATGGGACCCAGGCCATGAGTGTCGCCTCCTTACTGTGTGCTGACACTCATCCAGGCCCCTGCTATCTGCCCTCCACACAGCAGCCAGAGTGGTCAGTTAAAATCCAAGGCAGAACCTGTCTATGCCCCGTTCAAACGCCGCAGTGGCTCCCGTCTCACTGAGAACAAGTCCAAGTCTTCTAGTGACCTGTAAGGGGCTAAGCAGGCATGTCACACTCCATCTCTCCCCTGATCCCTCCATCCTCCGCTCCAGATGCGTGGGTCTTCATGTTGTCTCAGGAACACTCCATGCACAGCCCTGCCCCAGGGCATTTGCACTTGCTATTCCTCCTCTTGTTCAGAGATCGTATCCTAGACATCTGCAGGGCACGGAACTCCAGGAATCCTCAGAAAGTAGGAAATGAGGGTCCCCTGGAGATGAGTAGGCACCAGCTATGATGTGAGCACAGAGCCTGGAGTGATGAGCCCTGAGGGAATGGGGGGAGTGAGGAGGGGTCTAAAAGGCTTAAGCTGGGCCCTAAAGGACTCATGGGTAGGGTTTGTCAGGTGGAAAAGGCAAGGGGCAGGCACCCCAGGTCAGGGACCAGCATGTGCAAAAGCGGGGACTGTAAAAGGGCATGTGGTCTGAGGGAGTAGCAATCACATACACACACACACACACACACACACCCTTCTTCTTCCTTTTCTTCCACCCACCATATTCTAAACAGTCACCTCGAGGCCCAAGGCCTGAACCCTCACCTCTGATCACTGGTAGCTTGGCCTGGGACTCAGACCCTGGGTCCAGGCTCATGGCCTATGGCCATTCGCACTGCCCACCATGTTCTCCCTTGGCTCAGCCTAGCTCCCTAATTCACAGCACAGCTTGCTGCTTCCTCCTCTGGCCCTTGACCCTCGACTTTCATGCCTTTGAGTCTGCGCCAGGCCTCCCAGGGGGAGCCTGGGACGCGCCGTGGCTCTCCGTAGAAGTCACCTTTTGCTGGGGCGATGGCGCGCAGCCATCTCTCCAGGTAACTGATTATACGTTTGATCTGCTACATTATCCTTACCAGGCACACGGCGCACGACAGACGGCCCGGAGTGCTGTGGGGACTTCTCAGCAGCCGAACCCTGTTGTCTAATGGGGTTTCCGCCGGCGTCTGGCGTACTCTCCAGCATTTCACCCATCACAGGATAATTTATAGCATAATGGGGCCTTTTTTCCTTTATATCATGCGGGAGCATAAATTATGGCCAGTTTGTCCTCAGCTTTCAAGGAGACAGACAAAGCAGGGCTTTATTCCAGCAAGGGGAGGAAGTTTCTGCAGGGGATGGGTAGGGGCAGGGTGGTCCATGGGGGTGGGGGCCAAGAGGAGAAACCAAGGAATGCTGTCAAAAGCATCTCATTGACAGGGCAGAGAATCTACTCAGCATGGCCACAGATAACGGGGAGGAGGTAGAAGTACCCATGTCGAGCTGCTTGTCTCTATTAACCGCGGAGCAGGTCGGGGCTTGTTAGCTGAGTGGTAGAGCTGCACAGTTGTCGCTGCAAGGATACACTCCGCCTGCACACGACCCGAGCACGGACCAGCCTGTAACCCTAGCCACAGGCTGACCCTCATGTTGGCTGCCGATCCTCCCAGCTGTGGTGCTTCTTTCCACAGCCTCATGGACAGAGTGGGTGGTCATGGGTCCACCCGCCTCCTCTTGGTCCCCTGCCACAACCACAGATGGAATGAAATGCCAGGGAGCCAGGCAAACCTCCTGCCCCTCTGACCCATGGGCCATTTTTAACATTGAGAGTGGGGCTTTGCTTCTTGCGGGACAAGGGAGGAGAGTGGCACCCCAGCTTCTAACAGCCCGGTGCCCCTCTTCCTGGGAGGTGCAAGTGGCTCAGGGTCAGCCTTGCTAGCCTGACACAGCAGAGGCCACAGTCATCCAGCCCATCCCCCACCTCTGGACACTGTGACTAGGACCTTTGGTGACCCTGAGTGGGGGTGGGGACTTCAGAGGCCACCTGGCCCAGCCTTCTCCAGTACAACCCAAATGTGGTATGACGCTTCTGGAATACCCTGGCAGAAGTCCCACTGGCCTCTGTGCCAGGTCCAGGAGGCAGCCCGGGAGAAAATTCCTCCATGTGCCCCCCCTGGAGGGCCCAACCCTGCCCAGAGCCCAAGTCCTGCCCCTGGAGCACCGCAGACTGCTCCTTCCTCCTCGGGACGCCCTTCTGAGAATAACAGCAGGAGTCTTGGATCTTGTAAGAGGGTAGTTCTCGGCCCTGGCTGCTATGAAAGTCACCTGGGGGCTTTCAAAAATGCAGATGCCTAAGACCACTGGCCCCTGAGATACAGAGTGGTCTGGAGCCCAGGCATCAGTATTTTCAGAAAGCTGCTCCTTGATACCAATATGCAGCTGGGGCTGGGAAGGGCTGTGATGGGACTTCTCCAGGCTTCTCCTGGCCCTCTCCTCGGGCACCACATCTCTGGCCCTCGGCCTGCCTGTAGGAGCTCAGCCCTTCAGACTGCAGGATTCTGTGCCCGCTGGTGCTGGGGGGAGGGTAGCACTCACCTTTTCTGTCCTGACACCTGAGCCTGGGCATCCCCTCCATCCCTCACAGGGTCATCCTGGAAAGACATTGTCCTAACGTGGGGAGGTAGGGTGGGAGGGATTATCTGGTTCAGCATGGGGCTCACCCCTCTAATGCCTTCACAGCCTCCTCCTCTTCCTCCTGTCTTCCCTCTGGTACCCCTCTCCCCTCCATCCTTTAGGCCAGCCCTGCTCTAAGAGGAGAGTCCCAGGCTCCTCTTTCATCAGCCCTCTAGTTTACTTCTTATCCGTCTCTGTTCCAGCCACCCCAGCCCTCCAGGACTTGCTGCTGCCCCTCACCCTGTTCCCCATGGAACTCAGATGGTCCATGCTTAAGTACACACTGTATTAACTCATGACTGATAATGGACTACAGATAGACACAGAGATGGATGGATGGCAGACATGATTAATAGATGCTAGATATCCAGATTAAACATTGGATGATAGATAGATACACAGATGAGAGAAAAATGATTGCAGAAAGCAGATAGATTTATGATCGATGGGACATAAATAGCATAGGTGAATGTGGATAGATAGATGGCCAAGATGTTTCTGAGGACTTCAGATAATGGGATCTAAATGCAAAAGGTCAGAAAACTAGCCATAGCCACCCACACCTGTTGGGGTATCAGCTTTCAGGAGAACGGGAAACCCTGCTCTGCTCAAGACCTGTCTTAAACCAACTTCTCTTTCAACTTCCTGAACCTGCGCGTGTCTGAGGGGTTTGTGGTTAACGTAGGTTGTAGTGGGGCTGGTTTCCGTGGACACCTGAAGTTTCTCTTTGCTGTTTCCCTGAGACCGAAGGCAGGAGGGAGCTGCCTCCTGAGACACCATTGTTCCTAATGAGAACCTCCCTCCTGGGGGCAGGCCTGTCGGTCTCCCCCATAGGTGCTTGCTCTTCAAAGGCCAAGCCATGCCCTCCTACCCCACAGAGCAGGTTGGCTCTTGGAGTGAGACAGGCTGGGCTGGCCCCTGCAGTCAGATGGCAGGCGTTGGCCGTCGGCCCATATGGCACATGCGGAGATTCCTCCAGTCACTCCCTCAGTCGGGGACCATGCCCTCACAGAGAGCAAGGAGAGCTGACTCATCCTGAGCACTCCCCATGGGCCGAGCACTGCTCAGAGCACTTTAATTTTATGAGGTGGGTACCACTGTCACCCTGTTTTACAGATGAGGAAACTGAGGCACAGAGAGTTTCAGCAACTTCTGGAGGTCCCAGAGCTAATAAAGAAAAGGGTCAGGATTTGAACCCAAGTAATCTGGCTTCTGAGCTCTCATCTACCACGTGGAAGGCACCCCCCCCCCCCCCACTGCCTGCCCACCAGAGTGGATGGTGGCAAGGCTCTGGTGAGCTCAGGAGAGTATGGCTCTGGGAACTGGAAGGGGCAGCACAATTTGCAGGACATTATTATTTCTAATGGCTAATGAGATGGTGAGGGGAGTGTCAGTTTCCTCGAGCGATCAAACGTTTTTGAAGGGTGGCAGCATATTAACTGTTGGCATGTGGCTGGCATTACCAGCCACAGAGGAGGCTACTCTTGTCTCTCAAGGGGGGCCCCTGAATCCTTTAGGTTGGCAATATTGGGTTACCATAAAGTTCAGCTTAGAGAGTGGCGGAAAGGGGAAATTCCAAGTTTCAGAAACCTGCATGGTAGCTCTGGACCCCTTCTGTTCACCAGGCAGGCACTCAGTCAGTCAACAAACCATGTGCAAGGTACTGTGTTGGGAGATGCAAGGAGTAGACCTGATCCTTGGGTAAAAGTGCTTCCAAATTGGGGCCTGAATGGCCCAGCTGTGGAAGGCAGAGCCGGATGGGGGCCCACGGAGGAGCACTGTGGAGCAGGAAGAGCTTGCTGGGGCGGGGCATCATGACGGCTGAGGTCACAGGTACTGAGGACAGGTTGCCTTGCCTCCCTTCTCTGGGAAAAGTTGGGCAGGGAGGCGTGGGGATAAGGAAGGAAACCTGGGATGGGAGCAGAGGAGAGAATGCAAAGAAGTCTACTCGCCACAGGTGCCTGTTTGCAAGGAGCTGGAGAATCCTGTTTTGAAAAGCAAGACACAGCCTCCCACCAACAGGTCTCAAGGAGGGACACTGGAGGTGACAGCACTGTGGGGCCCACTCTGCCTGGAGCAGGCATGTCTGGGAATGAAGGAGGAGGGTGAAAACCCTGGCTTGCTGGCTGGGGCATCCCCACCAGTCTTCCTTTCTCCGCTGCATCCAGACTTTTCTGCAGGGGACAATGCTAACTGACCATCAGCTCTGTGCCAGCTGGGCCTTTCCACACATTCTGCCCACTTCTCACTATCCTACTTCAATATAACACAGAGGCTGAGTAACAGGCTCAAGCTCACCAGGCCGTAAGCGGTGTAAGCGGGATTGCCGACAGGTATCTCTGACGGCTGTGCCACGCCCTCTGTGGTGCTCAAAATAGAAGATGACTTCCGTGTGCCTGCCTGAGGGTCTGGAATTCCGTCCTTTGGGTTCGAAGGCCTTTAGCCTCCTCATTGCCCTCTTCCGGGAGCCCTTTGAAATGTGTTGGCTTGTGTCACCTCAACCATGATTGATTTTGCCAGAAAATGTCCTCTATGGTCAAAGGGACCAGATAAGCATTTAGGCCTGCAGTGACTGAGGATGGAAAAGGAGACGCCTGGAAGGTAGCATGAAGGGACAGGGCTGGGGAAGGATTATCGGCCTAAAGGGAGAGCAAGGGGGTGGGAGTGGGGGTAGGTGTCTGGGAGAAGGTCTGTGACTGTGTTGAGCTGGGGAGGACAAAGAGGGTGGGCTGGGCTGAAGGGGAGGGGGTCTGTAATCAGAACAGGACGTGCGGTGGGGCCAGGTGTGTATGGGCAGTGGAAGTGTGGGGAGTGTGGCCTGCAGCAGCCCCAGCAAGGAGCACCCCCACCCTGGGCTTAGGGCCAGGAAGACGAGGCTGAAGAGGCTGATGGAGAGAGAGGAACAGGAAGAGGAGAGGGGGATGGCAACGGCTCTCAGCCTGGGTGCCCCCTTGGTGGCCACAGGGAGTGCTCCCTGCCAGCACCATCCATCATGCCCCGCCCACTTCTAGCCCTGCTTTCTCTCCTCCTAGGGCACAGCAGCCAGATGGCCTGGGGCAGCGGTGCCGTCTGACCTTGGGGTCCCAGGTACCTCAAGCTTTGTCTGCTGAGTGCATCAGAAATACTTCACTCCTAGGTAGATGTGACTATTTTTCAAATGCATATAGATGCTGTTGTGATTTAAAAAGTACCAATTCATTTAAAAGCACTGCTGAATTCAAGGTAGCTTATTGCCATTTTGCATTCTCTCAAACAATGGATACTCAAAGTAAAACATCTGTCAAGGCGGGGTGCTGATGAATTTTTGATGTTAAAAATGGCTCCTTGACCTTCAAAAGTCTGGGCACTCCGATCCAAGGAGGGCATCGGAAGCTCAAGGAGGAGGAGAACATGCCGTAGCCGAATCCTCGGCCTGGTGCCATCTCACCTGCAAGACTACAGTGTCACCCACCCAGGGGGGAGGATCGTGGGAGGGTAGGCAGCAGGGAGCACCCCGGACCTGCAGTTAGGAAACTTGTCTCTAGCCCTGAGTCCCCAAAACTGTGACCTGGGCCTGGTGTCTGCCCTTCTCTGAGCCTTGATCGTCAAGCTCATCCTTTGATGCAGCCAAGATAGTGAGAATGATGAGTCCCACACCGTTTTCAGTTAAAAACTGTGAGTCAGCACCTCTGTTGGTGCTAGGAAAGGAGCTTGCTGTCAGGAGAGCCTAGTGAAGTGCCTGCCACATAATGGATGCTCGAGAAACACGGTTTGAGTGAATAATAACAGTAACCCACATATTATAGAGGGGGTTTAATCTGAGAAAGTCAAGGTTAGGAAGGGAACCTGGACCCGTGGACACATCTCTTTCCACCTCCCTCACACTCTGGTCTGACCATTCAGCAAAGATAAAATGGGAGCCCACCTTGGATTCAGTGGCTAGGGGCTTGGATTTGGTTCCTATGAGCTCTGATCAGTTCCGTGACTGGGGCTGGGGGCTCAGCCTGGGTCTCACCACCTCCCATGGGCAATGGGAGAATTAGGCCTGTAGCCGTGGGCTGACCTGAGGACCCGGTGGGTGAGGTCATGGGGATTTCAAATCCCCATGGATTCTAAATTTGAATAATGGGCTGCTCATGGGGTGGTTACCTCTGCTCATCCACCTCTCCCTCCCCGCCACAGTGGAGACATCCCTCCCAAGTCTCTAGTGTCCACAGGTGTCCCCGAGAACATCCTATTTTGGCCAACTCTACTCAGACAGCGCCCATAATTTGATCCAGCTGTCTTTCTAATCTTCATAAAATCTGACCAATTCCTTGTCTCAACACAGCAAGGCCCTATGCTCCCCTCGAACATCTTGTGGGTTCTAGAGCCCTAATGGTGGATACTGAGCCCATGAGGTTTTCTTTCCAGGATAGGAGCATTTTAAGAAGGTCCTCCAAAGCCTTAATCCAAAGGAATGGAGGTTTATGGTGACAAGCCAGGCCCTCTGATAGGGAAAGAAGATGTGTGATGGCTTGCGGCTAGGAGACTTTCCTAAGACCCTCAACCCCCCTACAGAAGTGCCCGCCCACTCCACCTTGGGCAGGGCTGTGTGTGCAGAGGGCTTCCAGAACTGCCTGCTACTTGTCTTTCCTCCCTCCCTGCTGCCCAGAAGTGACCCACGCAGGCCAAGTATTTAGCACGTTCCTCGAAAGGGAGGAAAGTTGCTTGGTTATTAGCGGTGCCTAATGATATTTGCATAGATTAACAGACTTTAATGCAATCACGAATGCCACAATCCCGAGAAAATAATGAAGAAATCCATTACAGAGTCGTAAAGTAACTAAGTCAATACAATAATAATTCGATCCTATATTAGTAATAATTTCATCTCCTGCTGGAAGGCGATTTTACCATGTGTACCGTTTCTGGACACTTTTATAAATTTCACCTTTTTTTGAGATAATTAATTAACAAAATAAAAAATATACTGCTGGTATTTCATACAATAAATTTGTCATTAGTCTAAAGTGGCAGACTGTAATAAAACTTATTAAGATGGACGTGCTGAGATTTCTAACTTCTCTTCAAGTGGCCTGTAACCCTCTCTCAGGCAAACCCAGGGGCTGCCTGGTGGCCGTGGCTCCGGTGGACAGCCAGGACCAGCAAGACCCCATGAAGTGTGGTGGAGGGAGGGAAAGGGTGGAGGCCCAGCCACAGGCCCACTGGGCTTCCTTCTCTGCTCCAGCTTCCTTTTGGCACTGCGTTAGTTTCCTAGCACTGCCACAATATTAGAAGGCACAAACTGGGTGGCATAAAGCAACAGAGATGTATTCTCTCACAGTTCTGGGGGCTAGAAGTCAGATATCAGGGTGTGAGCAGGGCCTTGATTTCCCTGAATGCTCCAGGGGAGCATCCTTCCTTGCCTCCTTCTAGCTTCCGGGGGTTGCCAGCAAGCCCTGGCCTTCCTTAGCTCGCCATTGCATCCTTCCAATCTCTGCCTCCATCATCACATGGTGCTCTCCCTGCATGTTCTGTGTCTCTGTGCTCGAATTTCCTCTTTATTCTAAAGACACCAGTCCTCTTGGACTTAGGGCCCACCCTAATCCAATATGGCCTCATCTTCATTTGATTACATCTGCAAAGACCCAATTTCCCAATAAGGTCACCATTTCCGAGTGGATGTGAATTTTGGGAGGACACTTAACCCACTACAGGCACCAAGGGTTTGTGTGATCATTGCCCCACTCCCACTCCGGAAGGAACAGACCAAGCCATGTTGAGGTGCAATGACTGCCAGAGGGGCTGCCTGGCAGCGGCTGCCTATCGGAAATCCATGGTTTCCTGAGAGGTTCTCTGATGGGCTAGAGGGAACCCCCGAGATGGTCAGCCCCATTTCACACCCGGGAGTACTTCTCCTAGAGAAAGAGTTCATAGCTTCCATCAGATTCTCAAAGGGGCCTGGTACCCCAAAGGATTCTCGTCTTATTACTATGTAAAACACTTGGGGATCAGAGAGGGATCACAAATACCAATCAACCAACCAACCAACTGACAAAGAATTTCCAAATACACGCTTTTTTAAAGTTTCCAGAATCTTCCAATACTCTCCATCCCAAGAAGGGTGTAGGTTCTGGGGTTTCAGAAAGGAAGCGGTTGGAACCTCTGCACTGTTATCGTGGCAAGGGCAGGCGGCGGACACAGGGGCTCACGCGAAGCTGCACCTGCAATGAGAGCTGCACTGGGGAGATGTCTTTGGATTCTGAACGTATTAACCAGCATCTCACCCTCCAGACCAGCTTGTGCGTCAGGAGTGTATCTAAAAATCAGCTTCTATGACTTACCCCTCCTCCCAAGTCTTTGATAAAAGAGTTCAGCAGGAGGGCACAAAGACAAAGGCCATGGATGTCACTCACCGGGGACCTCCCTCCCTGCCCACCCAGCTCTGAGTTACCCTGGGCAACTTTGTCATTTGGCCCCATGAGGTGACATGATGCCAGGTTATAGGCTTTGCAGCATCCCCTTATCAAAACAGGCACCGGCCCTCTGACCCGGCTCACTCTGGGTGCACCACAGTGGTTCCCAAATCACCATCACTTCCCCTCAAGTGTCTTGAGCCACCATTTTGACAAAGTTATTCTAGAAGTTTGCCAAAGGTTGTCTTCAAGATTGACAATCTGCCAATTTTTGGAATCTAGCCTCGTCACCTTTTAAAAACCTGGCTTTTGTTCATTTCCAGGCTCTACAATGCCTCAGTGATGACCCCCAGGGGCTCAGAGCCCCTCTACCCATTCCTTATGCCCTCCCAGGACCATGGCTCACAGTTTGCTCTGGCTTGGAGATTCAATCTAACTTATGGGACTAGGTTTGACGTCATTGCCTTGTTTGGATGTTGATTCCCTTTTTACGATGCGTATCTACATTTCCCATCCTGAAGGCCAGTCTCTTTGCTGGAGAAGATAGGAGAAATGCACAAGGTTAATTCTCTGTTTTCTCTTAGACATCAGTTTCCTGTTTGCTTTCCAAATGGATCTCATTGGTGGCTCTCAGGCAGGAAGGCATCCAACACACGCCCCAAAGCACCACCCCGGCCCTGTCGGTATCCATCTTTCTGGGCCCTGTGGGTGAACACGGTCCTCCTGCTATCGCTGAGGTTGAAAGCAGAGGGGAGGCGTTTCCTTATGTTGTGCCTCATCTGCCCCTACAAGCAGGTGCCATGGGAGCCCCTACTCCTGGGATCTCTCCTGGATGCTGGCTTGCCCATCCTTATCTCTGTCCTAGACTCACTGACTGAGGAGGGCTGCTTTCTTCCTCTTATTTTCCTCAAGGAGGTCATCCAGTGGCCACTGGTGCCTAAGGCCTGGCTGATGCCTGAGAAGCCCAGTCCTGCAATTTTTCAGGAAGGAACTTGAATTCAGTTTGGGATGGAGTGGCTAATAAACTGAAAGGACTATGATTTGGGGGTAACTGAGGGGTACTCCTTGAACTCAATGCCAGTGGACCCAAGGAGGATTGTGATGAAGCTTAACACATTGGCATGGGTCAGAGACCGCTCCATGCAGAGAGGGTCTAGAACATGCTAGGAGCAGGTGGGGCTTGGGGACCTCTGGGAAAGAACTCTGTCTATTTTTGGAGATCCTGCAATGCCAAGTCATCAGAAATGGTATTATTGTTATGGTTATTTTACAAGTGAAGAAACTGAGGCACATAGAGAGGTCAAGAAGCTCGCCCACAGGGGCACAGTTAGTAAGGAGTGGAATTTGATCTGTATACCATCTATATCCTCCTCATCGGAAATCGCTGCGTGGCCTCGGGAGTCCTCAGCACCCAGCATCAGAGTTGGGACACGCAGTTGTCACTCTTCTCACAGGCTTGATCCCTGCTAGTGTTGGGGTATGAGAGAGCAGCCTGAGTTCTATCTTGGTTTGTCACCAATGAGCTGTGCAGCCTGTGCCCAGTAATGTCACTTCTCTGGGTCTTTGCCTTCTTTTGGAAATGTGGGAATATGAGATTGCTGTGTCCCACTCGCTTGCGGAGGGGCCCTGTGAGGGGCTCTGGAGCCCTCGGGGTGTTCAGAGCACCCCTGGCCCTGTCTCCTTCCTCCCCGCTGTCTCCTTTCCTTTTCCTCATCTCCTCCAGGATCCCTCATTCCAGCCACTCGGCACACCTGTGTGCATACCTGCCTCTTGGTTTTGCCATTCACTTATCTTTTTTGTTTATTTGTTTTTAATGTGTTGGGTGACCATATAATTGATTGTCTAAACTGGGACCCTTGTTAGGTTGAAAGCACACTATTAATAATTTGTCCAGGACAATTGGCAACTCTGGATCTGTCCTGGTGCATTGGGATTTATGGGCGCCCTGGTTTCCTGCTGTCTCCTTCCCAAAGCTGATCTCAGATCTCCTCCATCTTGAAAGTCTGGGTAACACCCCTCCCTGAAAGCCCTCCCTGACTGCTCCAGCCCACACCAATGCCCCACCCAGGGGACAGGCCCTGGCTCTGGCCCCACCCACGGTCCAGCATCATTTTCCTAATGGAATCTTTCTTCTGTCAGACTGGGCAGGGAAGAGGTTCTGGGGGTAGGAAGTCAGTGGTGAAGAGAAGAGCCAACACCCTAACCAAGCGCCGAATCAAGGAGCTGAATCTCCCCTCCAGCCTTTTCCCATGGACCCTGGGTGGGCCTCACCTGAGCAGGGTGAGAAACAAACCAGACGGAAACCAGACTCTGCAAGGGCTCTGACCTGGACCAGACATCAATTAGGGCATCTCAACAGCAAGCGGGAGCTAGGAGGGGAGGGAGCAGGGAAGCAAACGTGGGGGTGAGGAGAGGGTGGAAGGTTAGGGGTTGGGGGGAATGGAGAGGCAGCTGGAAGGGGAGGGGTAATTAATTAATTACCAACTTTTCTCCCTCTCTCCTGCTCTCCCTCTTTTTTGCCCATCATGTTCATAGAGCAGACCATCTGCGAGGGGGGGCCTCTACCACTGCCTGCCAAGGGGTCTTGAATCCCACCATTGGATTCATCTCAGTGGGGTAAGCATTGCTGTCTTCAGAATTCTCTTTCAAAATGCAGAATCACTTTATCCCTGTAGTCAACCTCTAACACTTCCACACGCATTCCTTTATCAGATCACGTCCCTCCTGCCTGCAGCTGCCTCAGAGCACTTAACAAGGCGGGGGACTCTTTCTCCACGGAGACGGGCATCCTCTTTGGCAGCTGGCCCCTCCTAGTTCTGTCTGGGACACACCATCCTTCTTAGGTCTATTTTTTAAAAGATAAACTTTACCAACAGTGAAATGTATACATCTTAAGAGCATAATTTAATAAGTTTTGACAAATACAAACACTGATGTACCCCATGCCCCTGCCAAGATAGAGAACATCACCATCTCCTCAGAAGCTTCCCTCATGACCCTTTCTGGGCAACATCCCAACCTCCTCAAAGGCACCCAGTGTTCTGACTTTTTTCATCACAGTTTGGTTTTGCCTATTCTAGAATTTCATACATAATGTATTCATTTGTGTCTGGCTTCTTTCACTCAGCATAAAGTCTGTGAGATTCATCCATGTTGCCTGGGTCACCCAAGGGCCCTCTGGAGGTGCTCAGTGGAGCCTGCTGGGTGCTGGGCAGAGGTGCTCCCATCAACGACACCATGGCTCTTGTAGGAGCTGGGAAGGGAGCCTGACCTGCAATGGGCAAAGGATCTGCTTGCCTTGGCTCCACAAATGGGCCAAGGATTAGAGGTGTCTGCTGGAGTTAAGGTGAGAAGCCAGGGACAGCGAGGTCTGAACCCAGGGCCACAGGACCTTAGGGGGACTATGGCTGAACCTTGGGGTCCAGGAGCATCTTGAGAATGTGCATAAAATGGCCCACAGATATACAAATGCTCCCTCTTCCAAGGACCATGGTGTTTCTCACCACGACATCCATCACATGGTCCAAGCCATGTCCATCTCTCCTTTGTCACTGCAGTGACTTCCTAACTGTCCCCTGCTTCCACCTTGTCCTGTACTGTCTCTCTCAGCACAGCAGCCAGAGCGAGCACAGCATGTCCCTCCTCTGCTCAAAGCCTCTCAGTGGCTCCTGTTTCACTCAATAAAACTCAAAGTCTTGAAAATGGTCTACAAGGTGCTATAGGATCTGTTCCCATCCTCTCCACCCACCCCTTCTGTCCCTTCACTTGTGCCCTCCAGCCACGCTGGGCCCTGTCCCGACCTTGAACACTGCCTGCTATGCCGGAGCAGTTCCTCTAGATTGGGATCTTGCTTACTGCCCGCCCCTCCCCTAACTCGTGGGGCCTGGGAGGGCAGGGACTGCCCAGCACTCAGCACTGGGCCTGGCCTTGCTCACTAACCTTCTGGAGCACAATTGAATGGATGAATGAAAAGCTTCCGTCAGTTTCCCAAAGGAGTCTGTGACCCAGAAAGTTTAAAAACCTCTGGGCAGGACCAGAGCAGGCATGTCAGTGCCAGCAGGCAGAGAGGGCTTCAGGGTGACTGCCCTCCAGACTCCCATGCAGACATGGAGCCACGGGGGAGCCTTGGGCAGAGAGGCTGGTGGGAGATGGCCACGACCGAGGGCAGACTAGAGGAGACACAGTGGAAAGAAAAGGATGGGGGTCCTGAATCAGCAAGCTGGACCAAGATTTCCTTACAGCAAAACATCTGGGTCACTTAAACGCACTTGTTGCAAAGACTTCCTGTGCTCATCCCTTAGAAGTGAGGGGGATAAAGAAGAGAGGGAAAGTGAATGGCCAGGGTTCTGGTCACCTCTGGGCTGGGAAGCTCGTGAGAGTGAGGGTCCCGGGGGGGCCTGGTGTGGGGACCAGGGATGAGGCAGAACTGGGACAGAAAGGGAATCTCGAGGACCACTTGGAACCATTCCACCCTCAATGTCCTGCTCATGGGGACAAGGAGGAGTGAGGGAGAGGGTGGAAGGAAGAGGGTCCAGGGCAGAGACCCTGGGAGGAAGAGGGAAAGAAGGAGGGGGAGGTGCTATGGGCCTTGGCTGGTGATGGAAGGTGCCAGCGGACATGGCTAGCTCCCACTGCGAGCACTGCTGCCTCCTGCTCCCTCACTCCATCCTGTGTGTCACTTAATGTTTGCAGTTAAGTATTTACAGATATGTTCCCGTGGCAACCGAGGCTTCAAAGTTACTCTCACAATTTTGTTTTCTCCGATGTATTTCTCTGGTTGATTGCACAGAGTTTTCTGGAAGCTGGCCAGGCTGAGTGAGTCACATTTCCAGCCCTGTGTGGTCTCCACCACCCTCTTCCCTTCTAAACACACACTCCGGTGGCCATTCTCCCCGATGCTGGGCCTTGGTCAGGCTGTCCCAGGCCTGGAGCTGGGAGCTCGCTCCCCTCCACTACCTGGAGTCTCCAGTTTTCTGGATCCATTACAAGCTCCCCCTCCACCAGGAAACTGCCCCAGCTTCCCAGCCCACAAGGAAGACCTGAGCCCGGGGCTCCCTCTGTTCTCCTTAAGCTTCCTTGAAGATGGAGTCTTCCCCCTTCTCCTCTGACCCCTGGCACCTGGCCCAGGACCTGGTATATGTAACCTGCCAATGTAGACATTCACTGACCGCACCCCAGCCAGTGGGATCCCACACCCCAGCACTTTCATAGCACCGCCCGAGTGCATCCCTGTCCTGTGCCTTCTGCCATTCCTTTCCTGAGCCCCTGCTTTGGGCCGAGCACTGTGCAAGGCGTCGGGACACAGAGAAGAACGAATACAGAGAGTTCCTGCTGGCACGGAGCTCCCCTTTAAGCGGGAAGAAGAGGATGATGAATAAGAAAAGATCAGGGAAGTGGTCTCTGCCATGAATGAAATAAAACAAAGTGGCAGATGGGGAAGCTGGGGCTACGTTAGTTGGCAAGTCAGGACAGGCCTGGGTGACAGGGACGTGCGAGCTGAGATGTAGGGAGCAGTGCATACGGGGGAGAGGCACCCACAGAGGCAACAGCTGGTGCAAAGGCTGGAGCAGCGATGTCTGAGGAGCAGCCAGGGGTCTACAGCAAGGGACTGAAGGAGAGGGTAACTAGAGGTGGAGTCATGGAGGCAGCAGGACAGGCGAGGTGAGGGCCTTGGACTCCCGCCAGAGTGAAAGGACCGGGAGCCTCCAGAGAGTAATACAGTGGAGGGTCATGCTCTGAGGGGGCCACGTGTGGGGAATGGGCTGTAGGGGCACAGATGGAGACAGGGACATGGAAAGGAGGGGGTACTGCTGTTCAGGAGAGAGAGGAGGCTCAGAGTGGGCAGGGGATGGAGGAAAATTGCCCCAGCTAGGGTGATGGGCCACTGCAGGGGCTCCCACAGCCCCCTGTGTCTCATACACTCTTGTCCCTGCCTGATTCTCCGTCCCTGTCCTCCAGCAGACCTGACACTAGAAGAAGGCAGAGATGGGCATCGTTCCCCCGGTTGCAGATGTTCATGGATTGCTGGCTGCACTGGGTCCTGCACCCCTGCAGAATGTCCAACACGGCACTCCCAGGAGGCAAAGATGGCCACCTCCCGTGGTCCCCAGGAGTAGCACCCATGCCAGCAGTGAAGCTTTAGGGTGAGTGCTCCTGGATGCGCCCTCCAGAAGAGCCCTGATGACAGGCACCTGCCTCCACCTCATTGCGCTGGGGGCTGCCTCATGCAAGGCAGGAGATTGGACCAAATGTTTTCTCCCAGCTCAGCCTTGCCTGAGTTACACCTCCCCAGGGTGGGGGTGCTCCTGCTCTGTGCCACCCCTCCTCCCACTCCATGAGCCCCGGGAGTCCTCCTGGGGAGGCACTGGGAGCCTGAGCCGAGGCTGAGCCATCGCTCTCTGTTGGACCCTGCTAGGACTGAGAAGGTGCTGACTCTGCTAATGGTTCACTGAGTGGCTGTATCTCTATTATAAATGATTTAAGTCATCGGCATTTAATTGATGTTATAAATATAATATTTATGACACAGTCTGGGGAACGATGCGTTCTCTTGTTACTATACGTCATGGAACATGTATCTCTCTGGAGTGGCATGCCCTCCACTTCTGCCTTCTCCCTGCTTTGCTGTCCTCACCACCACTGTCCCCACCTCCTGGCTGCTCCGGGCCTGGGCAGGCAGAGGAGGAGGCGGGCTGTTGACATAGGAAGGTGGATTTGCCCTGGTTTCTCCACTTGATCCTGGCTCTGGGGAGGACCTGCAGGAAGGAGTGTGGGCTGTGGCTGCTCTCTGACGCTCAGGGAACTTATGACCTTATTGTGGCAAACACACACACACACACACACACACACAAAGGGTTGTGCAGAGGCTGGGAGACGACTGGGAAGGCGGATGCAGGCAGGGAAGGCTTTCTGGTGGAGGGAGCCCTTGAGCTGGGATTTGTAGCTAGGCAGGATTTAGAGAAGGAATGAAAAAGGAAGGGGCTAGGAGCAAAGACATCAGAGTCACACACATCTGGGTTCCAATCACCATTTGTCACCATTTAATTTTTGTGTGGCTGTGGGCAAGTAATTTAGTCCTTTTGAACCTCAAATGCGTTATTTGTAAAATGGGCATGTCATCTTATCAGTACAAGTAGAACCATCACCTCCTCTATTCTGGACACCATACTTCTCTTAAGATGGCCATACCACAAGGTGCATTGCATTAGAACTCTTCATGCTGGCTATTTCTAAATAACTCCATGCCCACTTGTACTCATGATGGAGGGGATGGACAGCTGGGGCCAGATTGAGGGGGCTCTTGAAAATCAGTCAAAGGGAACAGGAAATAGGGAAACATTCTAGATTCTTGAGCTTGGGAACAGAGTATCAAGTTGGTTTCAGGAAAGCCAATCTGGTGGAGGTGTCATTGTGGCAAGAACTGAGGGAGAGGCCTGGCCAGCATGGTTGCTGGCATCTCACCCTACACTACCCTTTGGCTCTGTCCTTTCAGCACCTCCTTCTCTGCAGGAGACGCATCACCGCAGAGCGGTCTCATGCCCACCCGCCTCCCGTCCTCCCTTCTCAGGACCCTCTCAGGCAGCAGCAAGGCTCCAAGAACTGGACTTGGGCTCAAAGCCAGGTCATGGATGCCATCCCATTGCACTATACCCAGAACCCTCTCTTCTGAGCTCTGGGAGCCCTCATCACCTCTCTTCCCTCCCTCATGCCCTGACCTCCTTTGTAGGAGGCCAAGGGGCTGCCATGCCCCAAACCTCAACCAAGGAGAGGCAGCAACCCCAATGGCTTCTCAACATTGAGGGATCCCACTTTCCATGGCTGAGGGCAAGTGTCATTCAAAACTACGGACAACCTAAAAACCCAGAGAGTTGGACAGTATCCACATTGTTTTGGTTGGCTTTGGAATGTTTGTTGACTTTCATAGAGAACAAGTTAAATGCGATGGAAATGTGGGCCATTTTAGGAAAACTCCCAAGAATACACTGGAAGAATGGTCTGACGCCCACTGGCCACTCCTTCCTGCCGGAGACGGATGGAGTTACCCACCTGACACCCCTATCACATCAGGCCCCCCTCCCTCCCCTGGCTTTTGCCCCGTCCTGCTGATGGAGGTGGCTAAGTCCCTAGTGGGGAAGGAGAGTGGCATTCCTGTCAGTATCGACGTGACTCGAACCCCTGAAAGTACCCCCTCCATGTAAGGGGCCAGACGGTCTCCAACTGCCTCTATCCCCTTCTCACTGTGGCCGGCAGCCTGCCTCAATGACCCCTCACATCAGCAGCCAGGGACAAGCTCGCAGACTCTGGGAGCCCTTCTGATGGAGAGACAAGGTGTATGAAGGGCAGACTGCCACGAGACCACTATGAGGGAGGACACAAGTCAATGACCATCAGGAGGTGCTGAGGTGACTCTGGACAGTGCAGGTTTCCTGAAATGGTGAGCGGGAGGGAGGGACTCGACTAGTGAGGACAGAAGCATGGGACCTTCCAGGTGGGAGGCACAGCAGAGCTTCCTAGGGGCTGCAGGGGTGGAGAACGGGAGGGCTGAAGCGGTCAGTGGAGTGTGGGATGCCTGGCAGGTCAGACCCTCCCCCCAGACCTGCCTGTGTGAGCCTCCGGGAGATCAGGGGTGGGGCAGCTGTGGCCAGTTGCAAACTGCCCTCCTCTACCAGCTCTGCTTCCTTGTCCATTCCCCTTCCAGATGACCACTGTCACGGAGTGGTCAGAAGCAGCAAGGAGCTCCGGCCATCTGAGAAATAGGGTGCACCAGCCAGATCAGGGCAAAGGGGGTGTGAAACGGAGCATGGGAGAGCAGAGTGGGGGGCGGCCTCCATCCTGCAGGAACTGGGGGCCCCCGGGGGGTGCTGAGCAGGCAGGGCACTGAACATTGCATGAGAGTGGTCTTCTGGAAGGAGAACTGAGGAGGAAGCAGGCAGATTGAGGAGGGTTGTGAGGAACTGGCCTGTGTTCTTGGCTCATTCTCTGGCTCTTATTCAGCGCCCCGGGGGGAGTGCCAGCTCAGGCGGGGGGCTGGGGCAGAGGCTGGGTGGAGTGTGGGCAGCGCCTGAGGCCCCCCAGACCGTGAGGCTATGAGGAAGGGCAGGGCGTCCTCTGCGCCCAGCTGCCCTGGGCCCCCTGCAGATGCCCCTGAGCCTGCTGGCTCTCTCTGTCGTGGGGAGAGATTAACATTTGAAATCCGTGCAGAGGGCTCCTTCCTCCGCTCCCCACCCCTCGCTCCCCCCCAAAAAAGGAAAACAGTCGTTGAAATTGAAAAATGGTGCTCAGTGAAGGGTTTAAAGACATTTTGAATTTAAAATATATTTTAAAGGTCATTTTCAGCAGTAATTATGTTATAATGGTGGGGCTCTTAGCCAAAGCAGAGTCCCACAGTAACATTAGACCAAAATGGGGAGTGGTAAGGGCCTCGGTCTCCTGGAGCCCTCAGAACGGGGTCGGGGGGGTTAGTAGGGGACCCACACATCCTCCCTATAGAGCCCATGTCAGGGTCACCACTGGGTCCCCGGGAACAGGGAACTAAACAGTCAAATTTGGCCCTGGCACAGAAGGGTCCTCCAAGAGGCCCCCCAGAGTACCACTTCCAGGCTTTGGGTCTTCAAAGGACTCTCCAGTGCGGCAGAGACTGGTGGGTCTGGCCTCCAGCCTGGTGGGACATCCTACCTTCCTACCCCTCACCCTACCCTCCGGCAGGCACATCCTTTCCTTCTGCTTCCAGATGCTCCCTCTGGGGCTCTCCTGGTGGTGGGCTCCTCCACCCATCCTGGGGGGCCACCTCCCTGGGGGGAGGCGCATTAAAGGAGGCCCCCTGGTCCACAGCCCCGCTGTGAGGGGAACGCCGGCAGCCTGCCAGGCCTGTCCCCACGGCTTCCTGAGTGGGGGCTGAGCTTGCAAGGAGCCTGCATCTCTGCACTTCTTGACCGTGACTGTGGTTGACGTTTTTTGGAACAGATTGAGGACATGACTACACGGGCTACTTATTTAAACCTCAACGTTTTCTAGCCTATATCCCCAACGAATAAACCCACCCACCTCTTGGCCCACTTTTCTCCCTCTCAGCGAGTGCACCCATTCTTTGCAGGAAGCCTCACCCACACAGACAGGCAAGCTTGTTGAAGCAACGCACAGTTATGAGCACCTGCTGTTAATCAAACCCGGGATATTCTAGAAGGGCTGGCGAGGCCCCAGGGGGTTCCAGGAGAAAGCAGGCTGGCAGGCTTTGGGGAGAAAAGACAGGCGACAGAGGGCATGGGGGCAGGGGTGTGTCTGGGCATGTAGAAAACGCCCAAAGGGCCAGATCAGGGGCAATGGAGGTAACCCCGGAGGGCTGCAGGAAGGTGGTGTGTGGAGCATGAGCGCAAACGAACAAAAGGACGAGGAACCAGGTGCAGCGAATAAAGAAATAAACTGCGGCCTCGGCCTCTCCCAACCTTCCAGCACTATCAGCTCAACTGGGGAGAGGTGGGTTCGCTCCCGAGGCTTCTGTCGGGTCTCCAAAGGCGGCAGAGCCTCTGCGATGGGGTGGTAGGGGGTGCAGAACCAGAGCCTGGGGACAGTGTTCCCTGCGCACGGCCCCGCCTTCAGCCGCTCCGTCCCTGTGGGCTTCCTTTGGGGGAGTCTGGGAGAGAAGCAATCAACCTGGCCGTGGTCCCCTCTTCCCCGCGGCCCTGAGACGGACGGCGAGGGGCGCGCGCGTGGATCACCCAGAAGGGTAGACGCGGTCCGGCTGCGCGGTGGGGGACAAGCGGCGGCGGCGCGCCGGTGGGGGCTGGTGGTCCCCGGGTTCCGAGGTGCAAGCTAGCGGGGCGAGGATGGGGCCTTGGGGGGTTGTGGCCTGGGACCGGAGCCCTGGAGGCGGCGGTAGGATGGAGGGAGGCAGGAGGAGGAGAAGAGGCGAAATATAAAAATATCTGGGAGAAGCGCAGCGCCGGGATACAGTGTTATTAAACTAAAGCATCTTATAAAACTCAAGCCATTAATAACAGGCTGCCGCCACGTCGGGGTAATTTATTCAAATTGCGGGTCCGGGATGGAGGAGCAGATGTTTCAGAGCTGCTGGTGTCACGGAATGAGTTCCAAGGGAGGAGGGGGCAGCGCCGCATTCCTAGGGGGGCGGGGAGGGGCCCTTCGCCGGCTTAGCGAGAGTCCCCTTGTTCCACCAGGAGGCGGAGGCCTCACTGCAGGCTGCCGGAAGCGGGGAGGAGGGGTCTGTGGCGGAGGACAGCTAATTTAGTTCAACAAGTTCCAGGATGGAAAACCAGAGGGTGAGACAGGCAGACAGGTCCCCCTGCCTGGAATGTCGCTGCTCCCATCCTATCCAATTGAAATGCTACCTGACGCTCAAAGTCATCCATGTTTTTTTCACACCCACAGTGCGGTGCTGGGAATCAGAGGGGCCTGGCGTCCTTCCCAGATGCACCCACCACCCATCTGCACCACCATCCCGAGCAAGTTAACCTCTGGGCCTCAGTTGCTTCATCTCTACAAGGGAGCAGTAATACCCAAGTCATGGAGTAGGGAGAGGAAGAAACAGCGCCCTGCGGAAGGACTGGTCCATGCAGGGGGCAGTTACGGTCGCTTGGTTTCCGGTCCTGCAGCTTATGGCTCTCACTTGTGGTGACTTAGTGCTTTGATCTGAGTTCTCTTCATGGCCTCCTTGGTTTCACCCCAGTCCTAGCTAGACTGTAAACCTCCTGTAGCCAAGAATCATGTTGGTGTGCCCATCTGTACAGGGCGAGGAGGGCACAGGAGTCGTAGTAAGGGGTCAGCGTCTCCGAGTCGGGCCACAGTTTCCAGGACAGAGATCAGGAAAGTCAGATGACCCCTGGGCTCCTGCCAAGACCTGGGGAAGCAGAAAGCCCTCCTGTCTGATTTTGCCTTTTTGCCAAACATCTCCCCTGTGAAGTCGTGTCTGACTCTAATTCACTCCCCTCTTGGGAGTGTCTAATGCTCGGGGTCGGGGGGATGCTGCTCAGCTGGTGTCTTCATGCTGAGTCTGAACCCCCACTGGGGCAGGGAAGACAGAAGGGCCCAGAAAATTCTGGGTGCCCTGACTCACTATCTAAAATGGATGGAAAGAAGTTTTCTTCTCCTTTCTCTGTTTTGCAGATCTGGATGCCTGCTTATTCAGTGGACTTAAAGGGGGGCTCGGCCCAATCAGGGGATGCTCTGTAACAGCGCCCCTCGGGTGTCCAGCGTTATCCTTGAGTTCCAGGCCCATGGCTGACAAGGCCTTCGGTGGCCCCTGATGACATGTTGCAGTCAGCAGCGGGCAGATACAAGGGTGACACTCTGGAAATGTCCCAATTGGAGGCAGACACGTCTCTTCTCACAGGCCCCGCCCCGATGGTACCACCACAACGTGATGAGAGGAGAACGAGGAGGCCCTTCTGTCCCCCACACAGCCCTGACCTGAAATGACACCACTGGAGTGATATTCTGTTAGAGGAAGATTGCTTGAGCAAATTCTACTCTTGGCAGGACAGCATTGGTGCATTTATCAGAGGCGAGGGCCCAAGGACTGGGCAGAGGGGCCACCCTTGCCATCTCTGTGGTCTGGCCTGGGGACCACCCTGGACTTGAGAGTAGGGGGGGACTGGCTGTCAGAAGCCTGGGGCAAGACTATGGGGGCCACCACTACCCCCTCCCCAGGAGAGGTGAGGGGAAGTGGGAGCACCGTGATGGGAGAAGAGGGCTTGTTTCCCGATTCCCACCCTGGACCTCCCCCTACGTGCTCACTGCCCACCTGGCTGGGAGGTCAGTGGCAGCTGCCCACCCCATGCCTCTGCTTCTGGCAAATTGGACCTGTGTGTAGCTCAAGGTTCATTTCGAATGAAGGAGAAAGCGCAGCCCCACACTCGCGGGGCAATCAGCGCGCTCTGTGATGAATGGAGCCTGTGTCACTCAGTGAAAATGAATATTTCTTTGCGATAATGGCCAGATGGTAGCAACTCTCCGATCCAAATTAAAACATGCATGATAAATGCCAGGAAAACAGAGGAAGACAAAACCCCAACCTGGAGTGAATTCTCTCTATAAATCTTCTCCCTGCGCCCCCCCTCCCCCACCACCACAGCGGCCCAGCTAATAGCCATTAAATTATTAAGATGCACTGCAAGGAGAGTGCCAATGTCAGTGGCACCTGTTCCCCTGCCCACCTCTGCCCCCTGCCTGTAGGTCTGATTTTGGAGGGGCTGGGGGAGTGGGGAGAAGAAAGAAGGGGCTGCTTTTAGGTCGGCAGAGAGCTGGGATGGTGGAGAAGGTTCCCACTTAGAGACACAAGTGGGAGACTGGCCTTTTGGTGCTGGCAGTGAGGGAGGCCTGCTGAGGTGCCCAGTCAGGCTCTGTGGAGGGCTGCACATGCTGGCCCCCAAGGAGGGCACCTTCTCTATGGAGAGAGGAGAGACTGACACTCACTGCCTGACTCTGTGGCTCAGACAAAGGGCAGGAAAAGGACTCTGAGCCCGGAAGCCCAGTGAGGAGCAGCTGGAGAAAGCATTTCGGCAGGGCTCTGGCCACATGGAGCTGGGCAACTGGGAAGGGTGACAGAGGACTGTTTGAGGGCAGGTGGGTGCCTGAAAGTGGGTGTGTGCTTGAAGGTCTGAAGGCAGCAGGAATTGGGCAGGGCAGCGGTGGCTTTGGGGTTTGTATTTCATGGTGACAAAGGGGCTCTTGAACTTACGGTTTAATTCCCATGCCCCCTACCCATCCCCTCACAGCTGGAGGCTGCATCTGGCTCTCCTTGGTCTCCATGACAGCCTGTCCAGTCCTCTCTGTGGGTGGCCGGCCTTCCCAAGTCCAGCTTCCATCAATCAACAACCACCTGCATAGTCTCCAGGATGTCTTGTCATCGTCCGGAAAACCCTCTACTCTTTAGCTGGGCATTCCTTGGAACCCTCTCCTTGGGCCCACTAGTTTTCTCATTTTCCCTGGGTAGGCTCTATGCCATGGAGCCTGCCTTCCCTGTCTCATCAGCTTCTCAGCCTCAATCTCCTCCAAACGGGAGCCTCTTCCAGAAAGCCTTCCTTGACTGCTCGGGCATGCACGGCTCTCCCCTCCTGCACAGCTCTCCCCTCTGTGGGCAGTGGTTTGCGCTGTCTCCGCTGCTCATCTGGTGCTCCTGAGGCTGTAAACTGATCTCTCCATCAGACTGTGAGCTTTTCTAGGGCCTGGAACTCAGCAAAGACTTGAAGACATCTTCCTGGACCCCCATGCATCTGTCTTTCATGGTCTGTCAGCTTTCTAGGAACAGACACTATCTCTCTGAAGTTTTGAGTCACTTGCAATTGACCATTTATGTCTGAGCCTTAAAAGTCACCTGGGCCAGTTACCCAGTGTTGGGATGTGGCGTGCATGATGTCGGCATCGTGGGTTTGTCCCTGATATGGTCAAAAAGAAAACCCATGCTGCCTGGTCCCTACTGACCTCCAGCCTCCGCGGAGCTTCTCTCCACGCCAGGCCCAGACAAACAGGCCCTGAGTGCCAGGTTTGGCTGTCCTCTGCTGGGCAGACATGGCGTTTCTCCACCTACTCCTCCCAGCTGACCCTTCACGCTCAGACGGGCCACAGACAGGCTCATCCCGCTGCTGACCAGGCTTGCACCCAGGCAAGTCCCTCTTCAGCCCTGCTCCGCGTCCCCCTAGATGTCCCCATTCCCAAAGGGCATGGGTGAGGGGAGTGAGGAGCTGGAGAGCCCATCCTGAAGGCTGTGGTCCAGCCTCCTCCTTTGTCAGGTGGCATCGATGCTGGGAGAGCTTCCTCTGGGCGTCAGCATCCCAGCACAGACCGAGAGAAGGCAGCGGGGTGTGGAGGCCTTCGCAGAAGGGCTGAGGCATGAAAGGGGACGCCTGGCTGTGTGGTCTTGGGCGGGTCAGCTCTCCTTTCCAAGGCCTGGTCTCCCCATCCATGAAATGGGGTGCTGCGCAGCCAATCTTGCAGGGCTGTTGCAGGGCTCGAGGCTCTCTGAGTGGAGGCTCTGGATGACTTAAGGGGAGGATCAAGGCCCTACGGCTCTATTCGTCTTCCTTTCAGAGCCCTAGCTTGCTGTTGGCAGCATCTGCTGCAGGCACTGCCTGGTTCCCTGCGTTGCCTGGCTAGGGGGGGAGGGAAGGAGCTCCTCTCTAACAGCAGGCGGGGCATGACTGATCGGGAAGACGGGGCAGCAGCATCGAACAGAGAAACGAGACTCTGGGCTGGGCCTACTGACCTTGGACTGAAGAGTGATAAGAGACACACTCAGACACTGTGTACACGAGCACAGGTGCGCGTGCCCTGGATTCCAGGAGCAGCGAGACCCACAATGCACCAAATCTGAGTCTTCCAGAAAGTGGACCCTTGTTTCCAGCCAAACCAATTCTTCAACATTATTTAAAAACAGATCTAAGATGCCACATATTTGCCTTGCTTGTCTCTGTTTTCATGTCTTTGCTTGTGACAGCCCAGATGCTACCTCTTGATAAACCCATCATCCCAATAACCACCTCCTCCAGGAAGCCTTCCTTGTCACGCCTCATTCTGGTCATTCGCAAGCTCCAAACAGCGCTGGCCCTAGGCAGTATGATTTTTATTTGCACTTTGTTGATCAGACCTCGTCAGAAGTCCTGGCCCATGTCCCCTCTTCTCATTTCCCAGGGACTGGACTCTGAGAATAAAATAGTAGCAGCAGCTGTCATCAGGGAAGACCCCACAATCCACCCACTGCCTTCCACCTAGGGCAGCTCCAAGGGCCATCATCATCCCCTGTGGAACAGGAGGGGCAGGGCCTCGCTGTGGGAAGGGCAGGAAATTTGGAGGCAGAGCCCTGGCTGTGATGCCTGCTCTGGCTCCCTCCCCACCTGGCTGAGCATCCCTAGATGTTTTCAAAGCACTACTTATATCATGTCACTCCTTGCCCCAGAGCCTTAGGCGGCTTTCCTTTGCCTAAACGCATCCATTTAAAGCACCTTCTGGAAATCAGCTCCCATATCCTGCCCTCCCCCCAGAGCAGACCCCTCCTTCTGGCCTCTTTGGCTCAGGTTATCCTCCCACCTGGGAAGCTCTGTCCTTCCTCGCTCAAATCCTCTCCCCTCTGAAGGCTAGGTGGGTGTTACCTGTTCTTTTTTCTTTTTTAAATGATTTTTTTTTTTTTTCCGGTGAGGAAGATTGGCCCTGAGGCTACCATCTGTTGCCAATTCTTCCTCTTTTTTTTTTTTTCCCTCCCCAAAGTCCCAGGATATAGTTGTATATCGTAGTTGTAAGTCATTCTAGTTCTTCTACGTGGAATGCCGCCATAGCCTGGCCTGATGAGTGGTGCATAGGTCCGTGCCCAGGATCTGAACTGGTGAACCCGGGGCTGCCAAAGTGGAGTACATGAAATTAACCCACTGGGCTACGAGGCCAGCCCCCTACCCATTCAGATCTTTTGGTCCATATTGTCTTTCCCTGCCTTCTCCTACCACTTCCCCCTGTACAACCTCAGCACTCCCGTGTTGTCATCAGGCTGTTCCAAGTCAGGTGAGCCAGGGACCAGGAGGGCTCTGGATACGTCTTGCCCACGTCAGGGCTCACTCAGTGCAGTACTGAGGACCACCTGGCCCAGGAAGGACTGCCTGTGACATTCCCTCTCTCATCTTGCCCGTCTCTCAGAGAAGCGGGGAATCTTCCTCCTGCTTGTGCACACAGTGCCCGCAGCAGGATGCCATGGGAGTGGCGATGGGGCGGGAGACAGAGGGCCGTGGTCCCCTCTCCATCATTCCTATTCCTGTCATCAGCCGCTTCAGCTTGGGCACACACGAGGCAGCTTTTAAATATCATCCTGGAGCCCATTTGCAATGATTAATCTCCCATTTCCCCTGAAACACTCCTTTGCTAAATTACCCAGGGCCAGAGGGAATTTGGTGAGGAGCCGCCAGTCTCAACTTAACTTGCCGAACGGATTAAAAAAAAACCCTCAGAAACAAAGTGCTGATCAATCAACACCCCTTTGCCCAGCCGAAAACCTAAAGTCCATTTAAACTCAGCAGGTTTGCAGTTAATTATAATTTTGCACCTATGGCAGGACTTACCGAGGTATTTATAATGCGTCTGCCCCGCTGGAGCCGCCACGGGGCCCTCCCTGGGGACCCTTTCCACCAGGCGCCTCCTGCCCCAACCACAAAGACCTATTTCACGCAGCTGCTGTTTGGGTTCACTTGTGTAAACTAGAGGAGCTTCCCCGATTTTAAAAATTTCTTTTTAAAAGGGAGAGAAAGGACGCCAAGATTCTTTTAAGTTTGAAGTCAGAAGGAACAGGGATTATGGAGAATCAACCACGGTGCAAGGGGAACATCGCAGCCCCAAGGCCTGGAGAGGCCCCAGGAGCATGTGTCCACCCTCCCGCCATGAGCCTGCCTCTTACCCAGCCCCTCCCGCTTTTAGAAAGACGATCAAGAAGAAAAGCAGCTCCACAGCCTCTCTCAGCCTCCTCCTTAGAGCTCAGACACCCTGCTTTGTCAGCCTGTCCTGTCCTGTTCCCACTGGAATTTCTCGAGCTGTAGATTGTAATGTTTTCCCTTAACACCAGCCCCAAAGCCAGTGTCCTGGCAGATCTTTCCTGTACTTGAATCCCTCATTTATTGTGGACTGATGTTTAAGAAAAGGCATTACAGTGTTCAGCTTGGGAAGTTTGTGTCAGACACAAGACAGCGGGGTGGATGGGGCAGGGAGCAGCCTGGGTCAGGGGCTGCTGCAGGCCCTGCCAGACCCTGTTCAGGTGATCTGCCTTTGGGAAGGGCTGAAGGATTAGACACCTCATCCCCAGGCCAAGTGACCCATCTAGGATTTGGCTTCTTTGATGGGCAGGAAGTTCTACCACATATCTGACCACAATCCCTCCTACTTTTGTTTAAGAATTTCCAACTGTTAGGTTCTCTAGATCATGACTGGGGTGGGGCTAGCTCTGCTCATTCTGGGGTCTCTCAGGGTACAAATCAAGAGCCCCAAATATAGATCAGGATGTACTAGACCCAGGGGGAGGTGCCTAATGCCCTAAAGGGGAGAGACTGAAGTGGAGGTGGAGAGGCTCGTGCTGTGGGATTTGACTTCCAGACACGTGGCTTGGGGCTGCACAAATGAGGCTGTTTTGGGGGCTGAGTCTCTGCCCACTCCCAGCCTCACGTCCCAGGGAGCCTCACCCAAGAGTTCCCACAGGGAGTTCACAACGTGTCCTTCATGCCTTTCTCACACCTCCCCGCTCCCCCTGCACTGCACCCTGGTCGGGGCTCTCTGGAATTAATACGGTTTTTTAAAACCTGGTTTCCTTACTGTCTTGGTATAATTTCAGATCAGTCTTCAATGTGCTGCGGCCCCTGGTCCTTTAGCTTTAGGTTTCTGTGTACCCCTCCCTCCTGGGCTGAGGGCTTCCTAGCAGAACCCAGAGGGGTTTCTCTTCACCCAGAAGCTTTTGTCAACCGAGTCATTTGTTGCCTCCTAAGACTGGGAAATTGAAACTTCTGTACATCGAATTTTCATTAAGCAGGACCAGCTTGCATGTCCATTTTATCTAAATGCTCCCTAACTGCATACCTAGAGTTATGGGGCTAAACAGCTAGAAAAGTCTGGAAGTGAGAGACCTGCATCGGGGGGTCAGCGGTGTGGCCCTGGGTCTCTGGAGGTCCCTGGACCTCTCAGCAGCCGGGAACTGCCCCCGCCCGGGCCTGCACCCCTCAGTTGGTCACCAATGGCTCCCAAAAGGCCTCCCTGACAGCCCGTTGTCTGTGTCTGTTTAGAAATAAAAATATGCTCGGAGGAGAAATGAGGAACTTAATAGGATTTAAAAAGCCGCAGGAAGCGATGGGGCTACAGATGGTGGAGGGGCCGGGAGGACGGAATCAGCCACGGATTTATGGTGGGGAACGTGGCCTCGGGGAGGGCCTCGGAGCCGCGCTCACAAGCGATGTGTCCAACCTCATTAGCTGGCCCAGCGGGGCTCCGCTGCCACACGAGTGCAGCCACCGTGAGCGGGGACAGACGCCCCGAAGATGCTGTTAAATGAACAGGGGCAGCGGAGAAAGGCTGCAGGAAGGCTGCTTGGTGAAATGACTGGGCGCCCACCTGCCTCAGGGATGAGGGGAAATGGGATGACTCACAGGCTGTCGCCCCTGCCCCTGGCCTCCCATGCCTGCCTCACCCTGCGCGGATCCCGCTAGAGACCGGGTCCAGCCAGAGACCAGCTGAGAAAGCAGGGTGAGCCAGAGCTGGGGCGGGGAAGCCGACGTGAGCTCCCTGGTCTGGAAATGGAGGGAAGGGAGGAAGTGGAACCTGCTGTGGGATCCTCCTGCCCCAGGCAATTCTCAAGGACTTGGAGAGGACATAAAAAGAGGTTCCTTCACCCTGTAGAAGCTTCCCTAGGGGGTCTCTTTCATGGCTGGAGCTCAGGGCCACACCCTTCTAGGATCATTGGCCTCGGCCAGGCTCTCCCGTCAGGTTCAGTCTCAGCGGCCCCCTGCCTCCTTCCCTGGGCCTGACGAAGGCCTCCTGAGGCAAACACGCTCAGATAGGCCAGGGAGGGGACCTGGGAACCCCTTATCAGTCCCCGTCTCGGGCTGTGACCGCTCCCCCAGCTCAGGCCTCACGTGTCCCAGCCAAAGGCCTGTGTGGGCTGGAGTGTGTCTATGTATGTGTGGGGTTCCAGTCCCAGGTGCTGTGGCCCAGGAGGGGGCCTTGGTTCCAAACCCTGGAAGACTCACGTTCCCTCTAGAGGGGCTCCCCAGGGTCACACCTGCCCCCTTCTGGGGGGGGGGTCAGCCCCTTGGCCATCCCAAACCCCTCCTTCCCAGGATTCCCTCCCAAGCCGTCTTGGTTTCTACCTTCTCCAAATTGTCAACCAGCCGTCTTGCTCTTTCTCCTGTCATTTCACGTTGATGAGATAAAACTCGGTGACCCCTGTCTGTGCCCCACCCCCAGCCACTATGTCCCTGTGGGGATATTTCTTTTCCACCTCACTGGGAGCGTATGTGAAACTGGGTGTGTCTGTGGGTGCCTCCATCAGTGTAGGCATGTTGGTGCGATGGTGTGAAATGTGTGGGACTGACTGCATTCCTCCAAACACAGCGTGCATGAGGCCCACATTAGCTCAGTACATGGTCACTGGGAAGGGGTGGGAGTGGTTTCTCGTGATGGGCGGGGGGCTTTCTAGGGGTCCAGGGAGACAGCACACAGCTGCTGGTATGTGCGTGGGAGAGGTGGCACTGGGGGTGGGGTCAGGCCAATGTCTGCTCTACCTGGCCCAGGTCTCAGCCACTCCTTCCCTCCTCAAGGGCCCCTCCTCGGCCACTGACCTTCTTGGGCCCTTTGAGGGGTATAGGCACACTCCCCAGCCCAAGCCTCCTCCACTTCCACCCAGGGGCCCCCAGGCAGGTTTGCTGCCCAAGGCCAGGCGCCCAGAGCCTGACTCCCTGAAAGGAGCCCCCACAACTTGGCCGCAGAAGCCCCCCTTCATGGGGGGCCTTGTCCTGTCTTCCGGCCTTAGCACTCACCTGGGCTGAGACCAGGGAGGATGGGGAGGGGGTCGGGGCTGCAGGGCTGTGCACTGTGGGGCTGAGAGTGGAACCGAGGCCGAAGGGCCCCTGCAGCTGTGGAGACTCAGTTCAGATGCTGACCCTGAACCACAGGGCATGCCCTAGGGAGTGTCCTTGCCTCCAGACGGCCAGGGCCCTGTGGGAGGTGGGGCCAGTGGGGGCATTCCCTCCACCCCGTTCCTCTCTGTCCCTTGCCTGCTTCACTCCCCTCCTTAAAGGATTGGCTCGCTTATTTGGGGGTGAATCTAAGTACGACTTGCTCCAGCGAGCTCTGCAGGGTTAACTGCACCCTCCGTGCATGGATGGTTCCTGGGGAGGTTCTTTCTCTTTTGGTTTTCTTTCCCTGCCTAGCTGGTGCCCTGGCTCTTGGGGGTGGTAGCAGGTACTGTCTCCTCTCTTCCTGACCAAGGACATTACAGCTGTGATGCCTGGTCCCTCTGCCTGGTCTCCCCACCGGAATCAGTGGCTCCTGCTTCTGATGGAGACAAGCTTAACCTCTCGGCCTTGTGTTCAGGGCCCCATTTTCTTTGTGCCCTGTCTCCTACCAAATCTACACTTCCTGGTCCAATTGCCACCTCCTCCAGGAAGCCCTCCCTGCCTACTCCAAGCCACAGTGAGCCCTCTCTTCTCTGACCCACTCTAGCCCGATCTCTCATGTTTCACAGGTAGGTCCCAGAGCTCCTTGTCCGGCCTGGCCCTGCCTCCCTCACCTGGGACCCTGTTCTTCTCCTCTAGGTCACCTTGAGAATGAGCCTTGAGGCATGACAAATGCCTGTGGCACCATCCCACTGCCCCCTGAGTCTGGGAGACTATCCTGGGAATCAGAGAAATGCAGAGCACATAGGTGCTTGTGACTGACAGGCAGGGGTTTGAATTCTGGCTCTCCCACTTTCTAGCTGTGTGACCCTGAACAAATTACCTGGCCTCTCTGTGTCTTGGTTTGTACTTTTAAGTGGGGCCAATAACTTGCACTTTCCAAAGTTATTGCAGGGAGTAAACATATTTGTTTAAAGTCCCAGCCCTCAGTAGTGCTCTGTAAACAGCAGCTTTACTGAGAGTGAGTACTCCTGTGCCCAGGAGAGGGAGCGGAGCCCAGAGATGGGGTGCCTGGGCCTGAGCTCATTCTGGGCAAAGCTAGGACTGGGGCCCTGGACCAGAACAAGAACTGCCGTCTTGTGCTCTTTTGGGGAGCTGAGCACCCAGCCAGTCCTTCTTCCTTACACTCGGTGCATTTCAGATACTGTGTCTCTATCCCAACCTCTGGAGGGAAGGCTGGAGCCAAACCCCCACCAGAGAAAAGAGAACTCAGCTCCTGTCCGTCCTGACGGGAGGTTCCTGACAGACGGTGGCCTGTCAGTGCCAGCTAGCAGTTCCTGTCAGAGACGGGAGCCCAAAAGGGAAAAGCCGCCCCTGTTCCCACAGACCTGCACACATGGCACTCCTCCATCCACGCCTGTCCTGGGACCCCTCCTCTGAGTGTAAGCTGATGTGGCCAGCAGATGCTTCTGGAAGCATGAGATTTGGAAGAAGAAGCTGGGACGCTGATGTGACTGCAGTGGGCTATGGCCTCCCTCTGTGGTGGGCGAGGCCAGGGGAAGCCATCCACCTGCCCAACAGCCCAAGGCTCCTGCATGGACATCAAATCCTAGGCAGAAAATCCATCTCTTTGCACTGCTCATGAGCATTCAGGGGAGTGCAGGTAGGGGTCCTGAGGGCACATGTGTCCCATGTCCTCTGGGCCTTTGGGGACTCTGTGTAACCTGGGAACAGTTTCCGGAGCTGGCATGAGGAAAGCCTCGTGGGGCAGATCCCCCCTCTCTTCCTCTGGGGCCACTTCCCTTTCCTGCCCCTCCCTTGTCGTCCCAGCAGAGTCCCAAGTCTTCCCAGCTCCTTCCCATCTTCCGGGCCTTTTCCGTCATGTGCCTCCTCCTCCATCCCATTCCCATCCTGGCCTTCATACCCTTCTCCCCTTCCCACTTCTTTCATCTGTTTTAGTGTTCACCTCTCCCCCACCCCCTCCCCGCAAGAAGAAGTATTTAATGGATATTAAATTATTTTAAACTGACTTTCTTTTTTTTTTTTAAATAGCTTGGTGATAATGCTGACTCAGGATCATCTCACTGTTTAATATTGAATATG
Source organism: Equus przewalskii (assembly GCF_037783145.1). Taxonomy (NCBI): domain Eukaryota; kingdom Metazoa; phylum Chordata; class Mammalia; order Perissodactyla; family Equidae; genus Equus; species Equus przewalskii. The sequence continues at coordinate 59,137,145 of NC_091837.1, forward strand.
CAATTAATAGAGAGATGTTTAGGTTTGGCTCTCTTTTCCCCCCTTTCGACTGCAGGAAGAATAAAAGAGCTGATTAATCTGGTTTGGGGCAAGTGTCAGCGGCTGGAGATATATAGGAGAAAGGAGATGAGGTTAGCAACTCGGAGTCTGAGAGCTACTGCCTCGGAGGCAGGTGGAGGGAGAAAAGGTTTGCCTTACAGCTCCGCACAGCCTTGCTGCGTAGAGGGTTTCCAGATACCCCCCACAGGTTCTGGGGAAAACTGGCTGGACTTTGAGCTGTCTGCTCCACACCAGAGGGACCCCCTGCTCCCCCTCAGGGGCCTCCCTCCTTGGGGCCTTGTTCATGCCACCCCCACTTCTTCTCCAGGTGTGGACACTCCCCTCCTTCAAGGCCAGCTCAGGTGCTACCTCCTTCGAGGTCTCTGGCTGCCCCCACCGAGGGGCCCCCTTCTCTGGGACTGCAGGTGCCACTTCCTGTCGGAGTTACCTGCCTGTACACGAGAGTTTTCTCCCCACCAGGGACAGGGCCCTGGGCTGCATCCTGTCCCTGCTACGCGGACAAGGTGTTACAGGTGAGTCACTGCGTGACGGGGTGACCTGGGGCCCAGGTCCTGCTGGGCCTGCCTCCCGGAGTCAGTCTCTAGGACAGGCTCCTGGCTCTGCCACATGCCACCAAGGAGAAGCCCCGAGTGAGACCATGGCAGGACAGCACTCCCCTCACTGTCTGGCAAGGGCACCTGGCACCGGGTGGACAAGGAGCCTCTGGGTGCAGAGAAGACCAGAGGAACTGACCGCCAGGAAAGGGGCAGGAGCCAGCGAGAGAACAGGTGCGCTTTGCTCCATCTTTACCCCTCGACTGACCCATCTTGACTATCGGGGTCCTCAAGATGGGGAGCCCTCAGGGGGCCCCAGGGAGGTGTGTCTGTGCCCTGGGAGGTGGGGCCCCTTCAGGCAGCACCAAGACACCAGCCAGGCCCTGGTGGGTGGGATTCGAGGCCCGGGTGGGCAGGACCACAGGCCATAAAGGCCTTGTGCCCGGGCCAGGTCAGAGCCCTGCGGGGGCTCAGAGGGCAGTGGCCTGAGTTGGAAGGACCACAGGCCCCAGGGGCGGGCAGACCATCTGTGGCCACACTGTAGTTCCCCCAGGACGAGGATCTTGACTCTGAATTTGCAAGTAATTTTGCCTATTTTACTTTTTACTTTTTGAGGGGAGGGAGAGTGAGGAAGCAATGCCTCAGTGCCTGGCTGAGCCAAGAGGACAGCGACCTGTCCAGGCCCAGGCAGGGAGAGCCAAGGGGCAGAGGGCCGTGGCCTGGGCATGGTGTGGGCATGGGCACCCAGGCCAGAACCCAGGATGGTGGAGGCCTGGCAGAGGAAGCCAGGACCCTGGCCTGGTGGAGCCTCTGTGTGTAGAAGGGGCGGAGCCCTTACTGATAGAGAAGATGGAGGGGGCCCTCGTTTGTGGGGTGAGGCCATGTCCTCTTGCTCTGTCCCATTCCAGATATCTTCCTGTCTGCCTGTATGTGTCTCCAGGATCTTGGCCTCAGGTCCCACCCCTCACAGGCAGCTCTTCTCTGCTCTCCCCCTCTGGCCTGAACCTTCCCAGGCCAGGGCTGCAACCATTTCCTTCCTCCCAGCCAGGCACCCTTTCAACTGGCCAAGTCCCATCACAGTGGGTGTTCCTTGGTGACACAGAGATGGTTGTATCCTTTGGGGTGTCCTAAAGGGGGCAGAAGAGTACCCTGAGACATGCTACTTGTTTAGTTGCAGAAAGGAAGGAACCCCACCAGCCAGCAGACCCCAATCATCTCTGCCTCCCCGCACTGTCCCCACTCCAGTCATCCAGAGCTCCAAAGTCCTGGCCCAACCCCCGGCCCCAAGGTCCCCAGGCAGGCAGGAGGAGGCGGCAGGGAGTCGCTGCATGGCTGCATCAGGGGAGGAAGGGAGGGAGAGGGGTGGGGAGGAGGGGGACAGAGACAAGTGGGCCCTCACGTGAAGGGGGCTGGCGCAGGCAGCTACTACCTCCTCGGCTCTCGCTGTCCGCGGGCTTCACCTGGATCGGCCGGTTCATCTGCAACAGAGCACAGGGGACAGCGTCAGCGCAGACCTGGGGGGTGGGGGTGGGGCAGACACAGCCACTCCCAAAGGCAGACAGGTGTTCACAGGTACATAGGTGCACAGACCATACCCTCGGACATATACCCCCATATACACCCCCACACCCAAGCAGCTGCAAAGTGTGCCTCTTCATAAAGTCCCACCCATCTCCCCTCCCGTGCAGTCCCCAGGGCCCCAGGATTTCAGAAGCGTTTCTCTGGATTGGAGACCCTGTGTGTTCCCTTCCAGCTCTGAGCAACTCTTGCTAATCTGTGATAGCAGAATCTGAGGTCCCCCCCCCGCTGCTCTGTGGCCAGCCCTGGTTCACTGGAGAGACAGGGGGCTTTGCTGAAACAGGCTGGTCTCTGGCCTCAGAATGACTCCTGCCCAGGCTGGGGCATGGCAACGAGTTTCACCCCACCCCATGCCATCTCAGACATGGGCTGTGGGTCCCAGGGTGACTGAGGCACAGGGCCACCCAGCTCCTGGTTGGAGCAGAGCTCAGGGTTGGGACCCTGACTGCAGCCAGAGCTGTCCCCTCGGGGTGTGTAGAGTGGGCACAGCTACCATCTCCCATGGTGTCTGGGTGCCAGGAGGACACCTGGGCACCGCCTGACTCCCCAAGTCTCCCGGCCGCCGGTCTCTTTCGGGGACCTGTTTCAATGCCCCATTCAGGCCACTAGGGGTCTCTGAACTCCAAGCATCCCAGCTCCTCAGCAGCCGTCTTTAATCCTCCCTGCTGCCCAGGGCGCCAGGGTAGGCTCTCCAGCCCTGAGGTCCCAAGATGTTTCAAGCAATAAAAATGGTAGGAATCACACAAATGGAATTGTACTTTGTGTCTTTGCCAGTCTTTGCCTGCCACACATCTCTCTTATCCCTTATCCCTTATCGCATTTCTCTCATAAACACAAACCCCAGGCAAATATTAATACCCCTATTTTATAGATGGAGAAGCTGATGCTGGGCCGCCCATGGCAGGATGAGCCTGGGAACCTGGGTCTGCCAGGGCTGTTTCTGGGCTTCCGTCCTGCACCAGGTGACCTTTTGTTGCCAATTCCCCTGGTGTACGGAGGCTGCACTGGCCAATCACAAGCTTCCTCAGGTTTTCTGGTCTAGGATACGAAGTGAGTTTTGGCTGCGTCAAGACAACTGGGTGGGGGAGTGTGGGTACCCGTGACTCAGCAAGGTGAAGATGAGGCCAGGGGAAGGGCAGAGCCACCGCAAGGAAGGACAGAGGCAGGAGGCAGGACACAGAGCAGAGGAGCGGAGGCACAGGTGGCCAGAGGGGCCAGACGGGATGCTGGGAGCCCATTCACTGAGAGGGGGTCAAATGCCATTGTTTGTCACACAGTCCCCACTTGGCACGCCTTATGGAGTTGAGAGAAAGAAAGGTGCTTTGTATGTAAGCTCTGCCAGCAGATGAGATTGTGGTTTGACAGAAACCTCCAACCACAGAGACATAATGAAGTTCTCAGCTCCAGCTCCATTTAGGGGGCGTTGGCTCCCCTAAAAGCCCCCGCCCTTTCCAGTTCTTGAGCGAAGGGTCCAGGAGGCCGAGCAGGCTTCTGGCTAGGGGAGAAAGGGCTCCAAGGGGAGCCAGGGTGCTCCTGGTTTCCCGCCCAGGACTTTTTGGGACTCAGCATCCAACCCTTTTCCAGATTGTCCCTCCCCTCCTGGAACACCCATTCCTCCTGGTCTCCCCGAAACCTGTAACATTCTCCTACCCTAGAAAGGCCCCAACGACTGACCTGGACCTAGTTCTGGCCATTGTGTTGTCTTGGGTATATTCCTACAACCCTCTTGCTTATGTAATTGTCAGAGTGCTCTGAGGTGGGGATTATTATCGCTCTTGCCGACGAGGAACCAAAGCTCCGAGGGGCAGCCGCTCCGGGATTCAGCAGTGCTAATGATGCAATGGCCTTTCTATATTTTATTTCATTTGACCTCAGATACTCTCGAAGGAGGGGACCCAGGGAGGAAGTCATTGGGGAAAATGTCCGCATGGCAATGGGAGTTTGGGGCCAGGTTCCTTGGGCTAACAAATCAAATACATCTTCTTCAGCCTGGCCCCCTAAATCTGACCCCACCCCTCTAGGAGTATAGCCATACACTGCTACACCTACAGGAACACGGACAGATGCTGCATAGGTTATATTGTTAGATCATCGTAACTTCCTCTATAATGCATGCAAATAGAGTATCTTTAACTTTAACCAAGGAAGTGGACTTTCAGAGAGGTTAAGGAACTAGCCCAAGGTCACACAGGTGGTAAAGGGTGATATCAAGATGAGCCCAGGACTCTTGACACCTGCCTACATATTTAGGAGATGCTGGGAATCAGGCGTGAGGGGCTTGAGGATGGTCCAGGAAAGGTCAAAGCAGAAGTGCGGGGAGCAGGGTGCCGGATGGGAGAGTCAGGCTTTCTCAGCAAGGAGGGGGAGGAAGGTGTGGCTGAGGAGGGGCCAGCAGAGGTGTGTGAACCCGGGCCAGCTGGGCTCTGCTGCTGTGGAGATGAGGGAGTGAGTGAGGCTGCGTGGAGGCCCCACCCCTGGGGCCAGAGCATGCCCAGGCAGACCTCAATGCTTAGGGGTGGTGTCGAGAGGAAGGGCAGGGACCACTGGGAGGAGTCCTCCCCTGGCACCTTGTTTCTGCGTCCCACGGCCAGTCTTCTGTACGTGCGAGAGGTTAGGATGAGTCCTGTGGATTGACAAGGGCTGGGGAAGAGCTGTTTCTGCTACGATGGGGCCCATTTCCATGGTAAATTAAACAAGGCAAATGGAATCTCCTTGTGCGTGGAGCCTTCTGCCCCGGGGGGCACCCCACCCTCAGGCAGCCAGCCACTGTCCCACTGTCCTTGGTACCTGAGCATTCGTGAATGCTCTGCTCTAGGCTCACAGAGCAGGGCCTGATCCTCCCCAGCACCCCACCCCACCCCAGGCCTCCCTGAGCAGGCCATCCCTGGAGCGTGCTCCCTGATCGCCATGACTCGACACTAGGCTCCAATTTGACTGCGGGCTTCCCAGAGATGGATGCAGGGTCTCATCCAGCCTCCTGCCTGTCCTCAGCCATGGGCTGGGCCCCCACGGGGTGCTCTAAACAGACTGGTGGAGCGGAAGTGAATTGGTTCCCATGGACCTGTGGCTCCTGGGGCCATTTTTCATGTCTCATTATGATCTAGGGATGGTCAGTGTCCAGACAGCCTTTGCGGGGCTGTCAGAGAGGTGCCGGGCTAGATGGAGAGATAAAATACGGCCCTGTGCTTTCTTAATTCTCAGCAGAAATAAAGTGTCAGGCTCAGTTGGGAAGATTTCCCAGCTGAAGCAGGCTCTGTGCAGATGCCTCGGGCCTGAAGGGAGATCTCCCTCCCTCGGCCAGTGTCTCTCTTCCCTGTTCCAGACTCTGGCCTTGTCCAGCCTCGCCAACGCCTGGTCCTGCCTTGAGGAGGGAGCAGCGGACAGAGTGAGCCTGTTCTGGGGACAGGAGGCCGAGCCAGGCTACAGAGATGGCCAGTCAGAAGGAGAGGGACATCGAGGAAGAGGAGAGAGGATAATGGGGAGGAAGGTGGGAGGGGAAGTTGCCATCTCCTTTCCTTATTCTTCTAACTCTGCACCCTCTGACCCTGGCCATGGCCTCAGGACTACTTAGGCGCCAGAGTGTCCCTTGCAGGTGAACATCATGCCTCAAGGACGCTGGAGCCCACTTCTTAGGGCTTTTCCGTTCCCCATCTTCTGCTTGTCTGTGCAGCCGTATCTCTCAGCCGCTGTGTCGTCCTTGAGGAGGGCCTGGGGCTGGAGGCAGTGGGGGCCTGTGCTGGGCTACAGGCGCCTTCCTTGCTGATTCTCTTTCTGAGGTATCATCAGTGTACCCTGTCCCCTTGTGGCCTTCAGCTCTAGTTGTGCCTCCAGGTGCCTGGAGCGGGGTTTGGTGCTCTAGGGCTGCCTTCCCTGGGGTCAGAAGGAGCTCCCTGAAGCCACCCTGCAGGCTTCTGGGGTCAGTCCTCTGGGGATACCACTAACTGTTGTCGACTGTGTTTCTGCTTCCAGCCCGGGGCCCCCTCAGGGGGAGTGAGGGGTCCTGGCCCAGGATTGGGGCCCTCCCTGCTCCCTACCACAGCAGAGGGCCTGCGGGCGGTGACTCCTTCCCTCCCAGGCCCCTTCTGCTCGGGCTCTGCCTCCCCTCCCCCTCCCCATCTCTGCCACTTTTTGCATCAACACATATCCATGCATTAAACAAGACATTCCATTAATTTCTTCATCATCATAACTTAAGCTGGGACATACCCTTTAAATATTCATTCAGCTATGAAAACTGGGCATTAAAATTTTAATAATGTCAAGCTCATTTGAACCAGGCTCCTTGGGGACGATTACGATACAATTAGAATAAATACGATGATTGAGCTGGTCCAAAGGCTTCACCTGTCCATCCAGCGTGGCTCCCCGCGCAAGGAGAGGCCTGTGGCCAGTGGGCAGACAGACAGACTGACAGACAGGCCAGCCCAGCTCTTTGTTGACTCCTCTCCCCCTCCCACCTCCCCTCCCTCCCTTCTCTGCTGCTGGCTGCCACCTTTACCTCCCACAGGTGTCTGCAGGTCTCTGCCGCCCCCTGTGGGTCGGGGTGCAGGGCGCCCCTTCTCTATCTGCAAAGATGGCCTTGATTAACCCCAGTGGCTCCAGTCACCCCTTTCCTTTCCTCCTGGTGCAACCCAGGCTATGCCCCTGGGCTTGTTCCTGTGTGAGAGCCATGTCCCTCTCTGTGTGTCTCCTCTCCCCGACCCTGCACGGGGCTCCCTGAGGCTGGCATGAGCATCCCACCAGAGCTGGGCCAGCCTGCAGAGGGGGCTGCTGGTCCCTGAGTGCCCAGATGTGTTCTGCCACCAGACCGGGAAGAGTCTGTCTTCACCTGGCTTCCCTTCTGCTGCAAACACCTTCCTGAGGGCTGGCGTGGTGGTGTGAGGGGGCTGTGTCCCCTGGATCCCTTACTGCCTGACACCTGCCTAAGCCAGTGCTGGTGAGAGCCCTGGGGAACGTCCACTGGTGAGCTCACCCTCCCTCACTGGGGATAGCCTCCCTGCCTGTGGGATCACTGCCCACTCCCCCAAGCTAGGCTCTCCTCCCTGTCTTCTCAGGCACTGAGCCCTCTGCTTCACACCCGGCCCCAGTGAGGCTGACCCAGAGCTGCCTCAGAAATACAAAGACCTGGAAAGTTCCCTGTCACTCCTCACTGGCCATCCAAGCCCTCCTCTTACAATAAGACTTCCTCTTACAATAAGACTTATTCTTACAATAAGACTGGTTGTCTCTTAGCCCCCTGGTCACACATGGCCCTGTACTACTGCTGTCTCTCTCTTCTCTTGTGTGCGTGTGTGTGTGTGCCTGCATGTTTGCACATACTTAAGTGGTCTTGTGTGACATCACAGTCACTTTCAAAGACCTCCTTTGGGTTGGGTTTGGGATTAAACGAGACAAGGGGGGAACTGGTGCAGGGGAGCACAGTAGGCTCTCAACCGACGTCAGCCTCCACGTTGTTTTCCAATCTGTGGCCCAGAAATGCCTTAGGAAGGTCTGGACCACGTCCTGCGCGGCGCCAAGAAAGGGGGGTGGTGGTGGATGGCTGGGGTGGCAGAGATTATTGTGGTGGCCTGGGGGGACAGCCAGAGTGCTCTCCAGCTGGAAGCTGAACCCCCAGATGTAATTCCAGGGTGGGTGTGCAGATCTCAAGGCTGAGGGGCTTTTCTGGCTCCTTTTGGGGTGTGTGAGTGGTACCAGCTCCCTGCTCATCAGAAGGGCCCGCATCTCCCCAAGCTGTCAAGGAGTGTGGCCATGCTATGTGGCTTCTTCTCTTGTCCAAATCTGCAGCCTTCACCGGAGGCAGCTCTTATCTCCATTTCCGCCCACCCACTCCCTCCCGGATGCCCTCATCAGGAGCCAGGCTCCTGCTTCTCATTCATCCCCGCTGTTTGTTCTCATCTCCCGAGAGAACTCCGCTTTTACACTGAACGTCCCCCACTACAGCACACATGATGGTCGCGGAAGCGGGGAAGCAGCAGACCCTGCATGCCGGGGCCCTCCGGGACGTCTGTGCCCCAACCCCAGCGGCATCGCTGCTCTGGGAAGAGAAACATAATTTGCAGGGCCCCTTGTTCAAAAAGCAAGGAAAAAAGCATCGTTAAAGCACTAAAATGTAAAGCTTTTCCTTTCTTCCACGGTCTCTCTCTTTCTCAACTTGTCATGGTATTTTTATTTGCTATTTGATGTCGTTTTAAGTAAAGAAAAATATAAATTTTAAATTATGAGCATGGATTCTACCATTCATCTTTATTTTGTGTGATGCCAGTTTTAAATGCAAATATCAGAACACTGAACTCCTATGCAGAATCACCAAAATTGCACCGTTTGTTTTTTGTGGCTTGTGCTGGGAGGGTGCCTTGAGCTGGCCAGGGGAGACAAACACGAGCCAGACTCAGGAAGGTTGGAAGGAAGAGAGAGGGTCCCCTCAGGTGGGGAGACCCTCACAGATACCCAGAGCCCCACCCCGCAACACGATGGTGGGGGCAGCTGGGGCCCAGGGACTGCTGGGTGCCTCCTTCCACTGACCAAGGGCTGACACACTGCAACCCAGCTGAGGGTGGGCCCTGGGAAGTCAGGCCAGCCTTCACCTCTGCCCATAGGCTCCCCCTACCCCAACCCACAGTGGACAGGTGACCCTTAAGAGTATTGTAAATGCTATGCCAGGGATGCGTTAGGTACCTGGGCAAGAGGCTCACCCCGGTTATGACATGGCCTCTGAAGGCCAGCCATATGTGCTACAGCGCTGCCAGCCTGGGCTACCAAAGGATGAGTGAGCCCTCCCCTCCCCTCCCCTAACCTGCACTCAGGCCACTGCTGGTTGGCGCAGAGGGCAGGCTGATGGCATGTGGGGCCCAGGACGTGCGTGGATTGGGCAGGTGGTGGGTGGCAGAACCTCGCAGAAACAAAGACCCCAGGCCCTCTACACGTGCTCCTTCATCTCACAGACTTCACTTACGAAACACAAGTTCAAAGATAAAATTTTAAGAATTTCAAGATGGCGACTGCAAGAGCACCAAACCCCAAGCCTGGGACCCTTTGAGTGTGGGGCCCCAAGTGACCACACAGGTTGCACACCCATGAAGCTTCCCCGAATATGATGCCTTCCTGGGTCCCCAACACCTTGGAAGTTGATCTCCATCCACCAGCTCCAGGCATCCGCGTTTCCTTGACCATCAGGTGTTTTCAGCATTGCTCAGGTCTGTGCACAAGCTCTAGCCACAGAGAGAGCATGGTGGTGAGGAAGCAACCAAATGAGAGGACTGAGAAGAGAACTCATCACGCAGGAGATGGTGGGGGCCCTATGGGGGCGCTCTCCAGCGACTCTGCCCTCTGCCAGGACTTGGCCTTCATGGCATTTAGCAAATCATAATTAACAAATTAATTAATAGAGAAATTATTTGTTTAAAGCCCCAGCAGGGCGGATTCTGAATCAGTGCCCTGTTGGATTCCCAGGGCTGTGCATAGTAGGCCCTCAGTAACCTGGGAATGAGAGAATGAACCCTGCCCAGGGCATCTGCAGTCCCCTCGTGAGAAGGGAGTGCAGGGGAACGGCAGAAGCGGCGCACATTATTTGTAGCTTGTTGTAAATATAGTAATGTTTTAATTACCTCCTTAATAAATTGCATATGGCTCATTCTGTCGAGAGGGGTTAGAAATTCAAGGAATCCCGTCTGTTGTCATCATAAAGTTCTGACTCAAGGACACCCCAATAGTTATTGCAGAGTGACACCTGTCTTGGCTGGAGTCCCTGACCACTGCTTAGACTCCGAGGCTCACCCTGGCCAGCCCATAGGCGGCGCCCTTCCTGGGGTATGAGGCGCAGACCCCAAGGCTGCCTGTGGGTGCAGCAGCTCTGCTTCCCTTTTCTGCCTGGCTCCCTCTCATGCCTCCCCTCAGGTCTCAGCTTCCTCCTTGGCCTTGCAATCTAAATTAGGCGTCCCTTCAAGCTCCCCACTCTTTCCTTCCTTGCCTGGCCACAACTTGGGATGGTTATGGACCATTATGGTCACAAATTTGTGGTTTTATTTGTTCAATGTTTGTCTCCTCTTTAGGAGTGAAAGCCCACACCCATTTTATTACCACTGCACAACCAGAACCCAGTGTGGCACCTGGCACACAGTAGGTGGTCAATAAATGCTCGCTGACCAAATGGATGACTGAATCCTCTCTTGTGCCCCATCACCAGCAGTGTTCCCTCCTGCCTCAGCCACGCCCCTGCAGCAGGAGTGTCCAGAGGCCAGAAATGGTCACCTGCGGGGCAACCCTGTTTCCAGCCGAGAGAGAAAGGCTCTTTCATCATCCCACCTCCAGCAAAGTGGCGTTGTTGTACCTTCGGATTAGGAAGGGTTTACTGAGGCAGCGATCAACATTTAGAGAGACAGCCAGTGAGTGCAGACCAGACAGAAGAACCGAGGTTATTGTTAAAATATGCAAATCCAAAGCCCATTGAAATGCAAACCCTCCAGATAAGATTTTTAATAAATCTACTTCTGCGCCTACTCCCCACTCGGAAGAGGCCATCTGATGCTTGTTGGGGCAGGACGCACCCTGGCATGTAGGCCCTGTCAGCTCTTCACCCCTCTCCACAGTTAGACTAGCCGGCTAGCAACTGCCCCTGGGTGGGGCAGACTGCCAGCCAACAAACTCAGCCTGTCCCTTGGCAAAGTACCGAGGTCACCTCTGGGTCACCCACAGAGACGTCTCACCCTCTCCCCGTGCTGGCTGCAGGGCCCCCTCCCTTTCCAGCCTTCACCTTTATCCTCGCCTCCTCTCATAACTATCTAAAGAGTAGAGTCCTAAGCCTTTGTGTCCTTCTCCAGCAAGCCCTTGGTGATTGGGTCCCCCCAACCACACCTGTCACTTTGCAAGTCATCGCCTCTGGACTCACTTTGGTCTGCTGCTGTCAAAGGTGGCCCTCAAGGGGATGGAGAAAAGGCGGCTGAGAAGCATCACAGGCGCCCGACTGTCTTAATAACATGAGTGTGACCCAGCCCCGGCCTGGGCCTGCTGGCTTCGAGTCAGGATATGAGAGTGTGTGGAGCTGCATGGGCTGTAGCCGTGTGCCTGGATAGGGACTGGGAGGCATCAATGACCATGGCAGGGGACAGTTAGCAAATCTTTCCCAAGCTCTGGACCTTGCGCTGACCATATGACGTGGCTTATGTTCTTCAGTCCTCTCTGAAACCAAATGAACCAGGTGAGCAAACTCATGGGGTGGGGAAGCTATGGACATGGGATAGGATATGGGGGGTGGGCATTCAGGGGCAGGACAAACCACAGAAGACCAGCGTGAGTTGAGGGAAGGGCCAGCAGGGTGCCAGAGAGCGTGAGGAAAGTCTCGGAGTGTAAGTGCACCGGCAGGTCAGGCGGAGGCAGGGGGACCTGGAGCTGCCCTTGGAGGGTCAGAGCTTGGGCTGTGGGCAGTGGTGTCCTCTGTCTGTTTTTGGCAGAGAAGACATTCCACGAAGGCCAGGTTCAGAGAGAGCAAGGGGGCGGCTGCATGCACAGGAGAACGGAGCCCTGTTGGGAGAGCCTGAGAAATGCCGGCTGAATGTTTAGATCTGGAGTGGCTGACATTATCTTGGTACCTGGTCCCCTCCCCATCTGTGGGAAGACAGCAGTCTAGGGCTTGTGCATAGAATGGACTGGAAGGATTGAAGTAAAATTTCCCCAGTTTTAATGCTTGGTTCCAGACTGACCCCTAGCCCCAGCCCCAGCCTGGCCTTGTGTGCCTTCTACTCAGAAGGGGCCCTGGGGGAGAAGGTAGTCAAATCCTAGCATACTGAACGGCGGGGGCTGGCAGGCGTGTGCTGCCTGAGCTGGCTGGCGCTCCAGACACGGTGGGGTGGGGAGCTCTGTGCCTGCGATGAGGAGGCGGGGTGGGGCGCGGAGCTCAGTCCCTGCAGCCCCCTTTGCAGCCCGAGCAGCTTCCTCGGTCCAGCCCCCACAAACAGGCCCCTGGCAGTTGCTATGCAACAGGCTGCTCTGCCCGGCAGTGTCCAGCAAACAGCGGAACAGCAGGCGGCAGCGACGAAGCCTATTGGTGGGGCTGCCTGGGGCTGCCCCCTCCTCTTCTCTCTGCTTTTCTCTCTCTCTCATCCCTCTCCAAGCCTCCATCCTCTCCTTGATCTCTGGAATCTAAGTTTACAGAATGCTTTCCCCTCACCCACAGGGCAGGGGGTGGTTGGCACAAAACAAAGGAGGTGCCCCCTCGCGGGGGTGGGGGGGGGGGAGGTGGGAGGAGCTGGTCAAAGGTCTCTTCTGCTGGTTTCCAGGAGGCAGGGACTCCCAGGTCAGCTTTTCGGTTCCTCCCCCCTCCACTGCAATGGGGTTGGGGTTTGGGGGCCATCTCTGTGAGTAGATGCTTCTCCGGGCTGTGGCAGGTAAGGTGGACTGGGCGGATGCTGTGAAAACTCGCCGAGATGGAATAGCGCAGTGGAACTCATGCGCCCCTACCTCCCAGTCAGGGCGCCCTCAAGGCCACACGCCAAGGGCAATCTGACTCTTTGTCTCCAAGCCCCATGCCCGTCTCACCCGTTCCCGCCAACACCCCAGGGTTACCCTGGCAAGGGTGGGAGGACCCTTGTGGTCCTAATTAAGATCCGCTGCCGTGGAAACCAAGCTTATTAGCCTGCGCGGCCAGGCTGGGTCGCCAGCCCTCTTCGGGGTGGGGGATGTGCGATTTTTTTTTTAAACAGCAGTGGATAACTCTGGATGAAACAAGCCCTGATGTAGCTGGGAGGCTGGAATTTCAGTCCCAGCTCTGCCATATCCTTGCTTATACGCGATGGGGCAGTTACTCGACCCCTTAGAGTCACATTGCCTATGGGGGGGCGGGGGGGGTGCGGCGGCGAGGCGAAAGGGGACCGGAGGGGAAGGATTAAACTTGACAGCTCAGGTGAAGCTCTCAGCAGGAACCTGGCACCTCGGAAGTGCTCCATAAGTAAGCCGCAGCTCTCCTCTGCCTCCTTCGCCCCTCCCCTCCTCTCCGCCCCCCCCCCCCCCCCCCCCCCGCCTCCTCTCTTAGTGGGTATTGCCATGATTTTGAGGGAATAGCTAACATTTGATTGCTCTCACTCCCACCCCCTGGGCACTCTTTTGGACTCTACTGAACTGAAAAGATTGGACAGCCTCTGGGAACAGCTGAGACTGGGGGTGGAGGAGGCCATGCTCTCCTGAGGCAGGCACACCCTGAGCTCAGGGACTTGTGGACCCCTCATAACCCCAAATTTCTCTTCCACCAGCTCTGGCGCCACCCTCTCTACCTGGCCTACCAAGACTAGAGCCTATTGCTTTGTGCATTCACCCATCCCTCCATCCATCCAATGCTTATTGAACATCCGTGTGTGCCAGGCCCAGTTCTCTGCCTCAAGGATGGCACAGCAAACCTGACCGACGTGGCCCTGCCTCCAGGAGCTCACCACCCAGTCTGCAGAAGGGCCTGCTGAAATGGTGATCAACCCACCCTCCCTGGGCCCCAGCCTTGAGCTGTGCCTTCTGCCCTCAGGGCAGCAGCAAAACCAGTTCTCCAAATGTCAAGCCACACAGCTCTGCACGTGGCAGGGACCAGCCACCCAACTTGGGTGGAAGTCCCTTCCTCAGCTCCCACGGGCGGCTCTTCAGTATTTGCTCACACACTACAGTGGTGGGATTGGGAGTTCCTTCCTAAACCCGCGCTCGTCAGTTCTGGTGATGAGAGAGGATGCGTTTCCAGCCCAAACCCACCTCCTCTTGTTTCTCCTCATCTGTGCTGGTGACAGAGCTCCACAGGGCAAGTCAAGCCCATCTCCCAAGGCTGCCTGGAGCTATTCGGACCTGAGGTTCAGTTTCTTCCATCAAAACATGCTCACAGCCCTCCCCTCACCGCGGTGTTTCTGGGCCCTTCCTTGAGAGCTCACACCTGACTAGGGCCCTTGGCTGTGGGGCTCTGGGCCTCACGGTGGGGGGGGGGGGGTGTTCCCTCTAGCTGGGTCTGACCTTTCCCAGCCCACAGTGGGACCACCACCTTCCTGATTTAGACTCTGAGCCTCTTAACACGCTGAGTGGGTGGGACTGAGAAGGGGAGAGGGCCCCCTGGCCCTGGAGGTTGGACAGGGACCCTCATCTGTATTATCCAGGCCCTCTCTCCCTTCAGTCTGTCCCTGAGTCAGATGCTCTGAGTCCTCCCCCACCACCCCCGCCCTCCCAGGCAGCCTGGGGACTGTGGACCCTGTTGCCAGGCTGAGCCGCCTCCGTGACCAGGAGAAGGGACGACTTGCCTTCCTCATCATCCTCCCTCGACTGGGACCCCTCCTCCCTGTCCCAGGCTCAGTCATAGGCCAGGAGAGAGAGTCCCCAGGCAAGTTAGAGGAAACAACAAACCCCCACCAAGTAAGTGACAAATCTAGAGGAAATTGCTCTTAATCCTCACACCACAGCCTGATGGTGCCGGCCAAGCGCAAACCTGAGTCATCCCAGAAATGGCACCGACATTTGCTTTTTGGAATTTGTTTTGTCTCTGGGCTTTAGATTTAATCATTCTCTCTCTCTCTCTCTCTCTCTCTCACCCCCTCCCTCCCTCTGCCCCTTGCTCTCTGTTTTCTAATAGGAGGCTGCACCGCCAGCTCGTCCAAGTCTGTTTTCCTGGCATTAATTAACACAGCTCTCCAGCCTCCAACAGGCTAAATGATGAATCAGGTTAAATTCCAGACAACAGCCGCACACCGCCATCAATTAGCCATCTCCGGGGCAGCTTCATTAATAAGCATCGATCATGGCCCTCCTCCTGGAACAGGCCAGGGTCTCTGGGTCACGGGCACTGCCCAGGAGTGTGTCAGGCTTAGGTGTGAGTGTCATCGTGTGTGCGTGGGGGCTGGAGTGCATGGTGGGGAGGGGGCATGAGAGTGCAAGATGTGGGTGTGTGGAGGGAGTGGGTGACTGGGAATGTGTGGTGTGTATTGTAGGTGTGAGTGGGTGTGTATGTTTGTATGTGTGTCTGTAAGCATGTGCGGTGTGTGTGGGGTGGCTGTGGTGTGTACATACCACACACTGTGCTGTGTGCTGTGTGTGGGGTGGGGTGTTGGAACGCACAGGTTCGTTCTCCATGCTGGTGCCCCGCCTTGCCTCCACTTTGCCCTCTTCTGCTTCTCTAGCGAATTCCCTGCCATCCCCTACCTGTCAATCCCTGTCCCCTGAACACCAGCTTCTCCCAGGAGCTGCTGGCCCCTTACCCTCTCCTACGCCTCCTCTTCTCTTCAACTGGCACTCCCACGGAGGCAATTCCAGAATCCCCATTGCCATTCCCCTCTTTCCCTGTCACATTCTGGATGCTCTTGGTCACTCTCCTCGGCTGTCCCACAGGTATGCATGACCTCCAGCCCAAAGCCTGACTCCCTCTGTGGTTTGTCTGGCTTCAGGAACGTCACTGCCACCGCCCAATGGCCAGGCTTATACACTCCAATACGTTCTGTGCCCCCAGGTTGCACTCCAACTCTATTCCAAGCACTACCGTCCTCTGATTGTCCCCTCATCCTGCCTCGTGCCACATTCTTTGCAGGAAGCAGGATGCTTCAGAACCATGAGCCGCCCCCGGGAGCCCCTGAGGGACTCTCCCTGCCCCAGGATAAAGCCCACCTCCTCACACGGGGACAAGGCACCCCTGGTCTGGTGGCCGCTCACCTCTCCCGGCTGCATCCCCGTCCCCTCCCTCTGCCCCTGCAGGGCGCCCTGCCGGGTTGCGCCCCCTAACGGCCGCGGCACTGGCTGCGTTTCTCCCTCCTTCCTGTCCTTTATCCTGCGTCCTTCAGCACAGCCCCCGCTAGACATGTGATGGTGCCGGGTAGGTGACACCTCGGTGGGAGCATTTTCCAAAGCCTGCCTTAAAGGGGTGGCTGGAGTCACCCTCAGATCCTTTCCCAGAGAGCCGTGGGCCCTGGGCGCAGGGGCGCGAGTGGGGACGGACATGGCCTCCGAGGCGGCCACCAGTGGATCACCTCCTTAAAGGTTAATTAAGAATCTGAAGCCGGACGGCGTGGTGCGGCCGGGGACGGCGGATGCGGCGTCTCTCCAGACCATTAAACACTAATTAGGTTTGGAAAGTCTATCGAGCTCCCGAGGTCTCGCCGAGGCAGGCGCTGGCCCCCAGGTGCCCTTCGAAATGCCAGAGCTGTCACCTCCGACCCCCAGCAACCTGCGGGTCCGGCCCCGCGATCCCGGGCTTCGGGCGAGTCCCGCTTCAGTTCTCTCCATCTCTGTCCCTCCCGGGCCTGGCCGCGTCACCGCTCTCCCGGCTTGGTGGCCTGGCGGTGTCCCTCGGCCAGACGGATGCCGTCCTCCTCCCCGCAACCCTTCCCGATCCTGCAGCAGCCTCGCCTCTGTCTCTGTTTGCTCCTCAGGGGCCTGGAGGCGCTGATCAGAGAGGGGCTGGTCCCGGGTCTGGTGGACAGGAAGCTGACGGCGGACGCAGAGCTGGCCTGGGCCCCGGTGTCCCCGGAGGCAGGGAGAGAGGAGGATGTGGTGGAGAGGCTGGGGAGCCCCACGCCCCCTCCTCGGGATTCTCTCCACATTTGGAGCCCCATTTAAGGCTCCTTCCTGATGTCCCGGCCTCAGAGCTTCCTCGGGGCTGAACTCTGCCTGCGCCCTCACAAAGGCCATCCGCCATCAGCCTCTCTGGTCCCCAGAGGCCTGGCCCTCCCCAGGCAGCCGCTCTTTACCAGGGTGTGATCTCATTCCCTGCTGCTGAGTTCAAGTGCAGCCAGGAGAAAGCTGGCTCACTGCTTCCCTCCTCCCTTCCCCTTAAACCGCGCCTTGTTCTAAGAGGACTAAGGAGAAAATGCCCTTGTGAGGAGGCTCCCTCAGTTACCCCTGCTTTACCCGCCAGTGGGCAGGAACGCAGGTGGGGGATCCTTGGAAGTCATTTTTCCACCATTCCCATGCCCCCATCTTTAGCACAAATGGCTTGTCACTTGTTTGTCACTTGCTAGAGTGAAGACTTTCCAGTCAGTGACAGAAGAATGCTCAGGTCCAATTCTCCAGGAAGAGGGACCGTTCCACCCATTTCTAGGTCACCCCGTGTAGGATTCTCGGCTCAGTTCTAGAAAAGTCGTGAGGTAGAAATAAGTTTATCTCCAGTACTTGCTGCAATGCCCGCCTGCAATTTACTCTGACCCCCTGCCCCATATTTGTGACAAATACGTCTGAAAAACCATCATTGTCACCATCACCTTGTCACCATCACTATTATTGTCACCATCACCGCCACCACTACATTTTATAAACTGAATAGGATATGGCTTAACTCAAAGGGGTGTTGCTAAAGGTGGAATTCTGGATGCTGGGATAGGCAGAGGAGATGTTTTTGGTGAGGTGGAACCTTCTTGGGGCCCCTCACACCACATGGCGCGAGCAGCACCCTACAGCCTTTCCACATCTACACCAGGCTACGTGATGTCATGGGAACTGCACAACTGGCTCTGCCATGACTAGCGTGACCTTAACTTAGTCACTTTGCCTCTCTGAGCTCCAGTTTCATGGACCTGAAAGTGCAGCACAGAATTCTCTACCATCACAGGGTAGTGTTGTGAGCAGCAGGTAAAACCATGTGGGCAAAAGTGGCCAAGATCTGGACTGATACACGTTAATTTGCTTCCTTCCATCTTCCTCTTCAGACAATGCCCTGCACCCCGATTCCCCCCAATGAAGGCTGGGAAAGAAGATGGGCAGTATCCCAACCATTTGGGTCCCCGCACCCACCATGGCCCCAGGCCCTAGGGTCTGCGTCATCCTCTGACAGGCAGGGCGGAAGTAGGCCTGTGGGCACAGGAGGCGCAGCCCAATTTTACAAGCACAGAGTATTATGATTGCATTGATTTCCATCATAAATCATATTTCCTATCTTCTGCCTCGCTCTCCCACGTGCCCCAAGTTAAGCCTTGGTATTTTCTTTAGCTGCTGCCACTGTCGAGCCTGGAGATGATATTAGGATAATGATGATAAATTTTACCCTGCTGCCAAGCCACTCCCTCAGCATGGGGAGGGGGAGTGTTTGTCCCCCAAATGGATCCCTTTACTGGAAAGTGGGACTTCTGCTGGGCCTGGGGGAGGGTGCTTACCTGAGCTGGGCTCTGAGGGTCCTGGCACCTGGATAAGTGTGCATGTGTGTGCCTGTGCATGAAGTCGCATGTGTGCAAAGGCTTGGAAGTTTCTGTGGGTATATTTCGTGTGCAGACCTGGTTATGCTGCTGCCAGTGAATGAACAGACAGGAGGAAGTGCGGAGGGAGGGCTGAGGGGAGAGGGCCTGCACAGAGCTTCCCGGGGTGCAGCCACCCCTGGCCTTGGGACTCCCAGTGATGTGGGACTCTGTGTGTCCCACTGTTCTCCCATACAGGGCATCCCACAGTCACCCTCATGCCGGTGCCTGGGGTTGCATGGTGTGTCAGCACACATTTCCCTACAAACCCTGGGCCCAGAAATGCAGTCTATTCCTGGGGTGAGGTGTCCATTCTGATCTCAGAAGTGCCGGATCTGTTTGGAGGGCAAAGCTGGTTTATGGCTCTCTGAGCTCTCGGGCTGATGCCTCTGCCAGCTGGGCTGGGCTCTTCACTGACTGAGCTGAGGTCCCTCAAGCAGGTGACAGATACTGGGTCCCAGCATTGCAGCATTTCTCACGAGGCTATGGGGCTGGGCCCTATAGGGTGGGGAGTCCCAGGGGAGCCTGGGGGTTCTCTGAATTTAGGGTCAGGCTCAGAGCAGGAAGAGGATCAAACAGGGATGTGGTCTTGTAGCTGATCACTCATTCATTCCCTTACTCTTTCATTTATTCATCCATCTAACAAGCATTCCTGAGCCCAGTGCCCTCTCCTGTCCTCTAGTCCCAGAGGCCTGAGGGTCGACCTTGATGGTCAATGTCCTCCTCATCTTCTACCCCAGGGTCTGCCAGACCAAGATCCCTGGGCAGGAGTCTGTTGGGTTTTCTCAGATGGTCATGCTAAACATGTATTGATTTTAAAGAAGGTGTCCATGGAGATGACAGTGACAGTGAATCACAGACTCAGAAGATGACAGGGGTCTAATCCCACCACCCGTGAGATACTGGTAGCAATCTCACAGCCGCCTCCAGTGCTCAGGCAGCCTCAGCTTGAACACCTCCCATGACGGGATGCTCACTCCACCTGTGAGATAGATGTCTCTGTTAGATACAGTCCCATTGATATTCAGCTGAAGCCTGAGCCACTTGGAGCTTCCACCCCTTTGTACACCCTGCATTCATATGGGACAATTGGTTAAGGTAGGGTTGGTGGTGGAGAACCACCTTGGTGACTGGGGAAAAGCACCAGCCCTGGGGATTCCCTACGGTGGGGTCTCAGTGGGACGTGGTAAACTGGGAAGCTAGGTTTCAGCAGATTGGACTGTAACCTGCCGGAAACGGATCCATCTGTGTGTGAATAACCAGGGCCGTGGTACAGCTGTGTGTCCCGCAGGGGGTCCACCCTGGGGAGTGCAGGCTGGGCTGCCCCTGGGAAACCCATAGCCCTGATGAGCCCAGAGGAGCAGAGGGGGAGGTAGCACCCACATGTGCAACCAGCTCAGGATTCTGTCTGCTGCTGCCAGGAGGGGAATCTGGCCCACGGTGCACACAGACGCCGACATTTAGGTGGAAATATGCCGGGTGCTCAGACATAGGATAAGAACATCCATTTGGACCCACATTTTGGGACATGTCTGGAAACCAGCTTACATGAAGGTTGGAGCAGGGGTGGGGGCATCATATTGTCTCCACAGGGCTAGAAAGCAGTGGGTAGAGAATGTAAGGGTTTTCACCCAGCTTTGGGGGTCAGGATACAGGAGGAGCATCTCCTACTCCAATAAGGGCCCAGCCTGCCTTGCAGCGTGGGGACTGCCACTTGTCCTGGGAGGGTGCTCAAGCAGATTCTGGGGCTGCCGTCCACGCATGCTCAGTTAGGCCCTAAGACCACTTAGGTTCCTTCTCATAGTAGGATTGTATGATGATGAAAGAAAGTGCTCCTAGGAGCCAAGAAGGCTAAAGTTTCCATCGCAGCTTTGACACTTACT
Organism: Equus przewalskii; assembly: GCF_037783145.1. Lineage (NCBI taxonomy): Eukaryota > Metazoa > Chordata > Mammalia > Perissodactyla > Equidae > Equus > Equus przewalskii. Next base: position 59,157,362 of record NC_091837.1, read on the forward strand.
AGCTGTGTGACCTTCAGCAGGTTACTTGACTTTGCTGAGCCTCAGTTTCCTCATCCATAAAAAGGGAAATGATAATTCCTCCAAGTAAGTGTCGCTATGGTTATTAAACAAGGTATTCACATGAAAGCTGATAAGAATGCTTGTCTCATAGCAGGGACTTATCTCTCTAATGGGTTCCTGAGGCCACGAAGCTCAAGACTCTCCTCCTCTAGGAAGTTGGCCCTGATTAATCCCTACCCCTCTCTGACTGATCTGGGTCCCTCTGCTAAGATTTGCACACTCAGCTTGTTGGTGGTCTACCTATAAATGGGTATCTGCAGGTTGTGTTTTCCGTGGGGCTCTGTGTGTGTGTGTGTCCCAGTCTCGATGGAGGCACATTGGAGCTCTTCCTAGGTGCCGCCTCCAGCCTCCTTTCTCCTCCTCAAGCTCCCTCTACCTAACCTCTTAGAGCCATCCCTTGTTATTCTGTCCTGGGAGCACTGTGACCATTTTGTATCCATACAGGATGCAATCTAGACTGGGGGAAAATAACAGTGCATGCACGTGTGTGCACACACACACACACACACACACAGACACAGAAGCATATGCAGCCTCCTCCCAAGTCCAGCTGCTCCCTGCCAGCAGTGCCTGGGCCCCTCAAGGACAGCAAACTGTTCTGAGCAGCTTCAGCTTGGAGAGCACAAGGGTTGGCCCCCTGGCTGGTTCCAGGGGCAGCCTTCACCTCTCACAGAATAACTGACCCCATGCTCTGTTTTCTGTTGTGGCAGCCTTAGTGGGGACGGGTCCCTGCCTTACAGGGTTGGAGAGGCCTCTGGGAGGCAGTGCAGAGCAGGAGTGAGGAGTGGGCATCCAGGCTGCCCTCTGCCCCTAGGCTTCTGTTCTCCAGGCAGCCCTGCCCTCCCCAGGGAGCATAGGCCAGAGCCCAGGGGAGGGGGCCTGGGGTCCCTACAGCCAGCTCCTGGTCTTGCGACCCTGGATGAGTTAACCTCTCTGAACTTCAGTGCCTTCACTGGGAAATAATGGGGGGACGTAATAGCTGGAGTTTAAGCCAGTGGATGTAAAGATGTGCTGTGAGCCTCTTGAGACAAAACCAACGCTAGAGAGTGTGTTTATTTCTACCCTTCCTATTAGCGTGAGGGAGCCCCGGGGGCTATAACGTGATGGATTATGAGAAGGGCCCAGGGGTCCTGCCTCCACGTGGCCTGTGTGAGCACGCACACCAGTGGGGTTCTCTGCGGAGCGACCCCCGTTCTCATGTCCAAGGAGGAGGTCCAGCCAGATGTGTGAGCTCGAAACCGTGCAGTGTGACTGAGGGAGAGAATGAACGGTGTGATGAAAACAGATCGACGCTCGGAAGATGTTCGCTGTGTTATATTTGTGTTGGGATGTGACTAGTATTTTCTACCCTTACTTAAATTTTATTTGGCGAGAAGAGGTAAAAAGAAGTGTGAACGGCAATGACTGTATATATGTCCATGTGGACCTGCTGGAGTTTTCTTGTGAGGCCTTGTGTGCATTAGGGCTGGTGCCATCGTGTCATGACCGGCCATCGATGATTCTGCGTGTGTGTGACCAGGGATGTCACCTCTGGGTGTGACATCCCAAATGCTCCAAGAGGCCTGAAACCTCGGAGGGCGCAGTGCTCCAAACAACCACCAGATGGCGCCCAGGCGCAGGCTAAGGGTTCGGAGCCGTGAGTTCTCCGGCCCCGTCGCTTTGTGTTCGGCCTCCACGCCTGCCCCCGCCCACCCGGAGCGTGTGTATGAGCGGGACAGGAAGGGACTGCTTGATTGCGGACTGGGCACCTGTGCGTCTACACGGGGTAGCTAGTCTGTGCACATGGCATCCTCCTCCCTACCCTGACCACCTGGGCACTGCCCACACTTCATGCTCTGCAAACCCTGGCTCTCCCAGAACATGTGTGTCAACAAGCCGGAGGATGCATGTGTGTTGGAGCAGACCCCATCCAGCCTCCCCGCTCCCCAAACCCTCACCTTTCACTCCTGCCAGTCTGCCCCTCAATCCGGCTTGTCCCTCCTTCCCTCCTTCCTTAACCCATGCTTTTCTCCTTGCTGAGAATGGTCTCCCTCCAGCCCAGCTCCTCCCCATTCTTCAAAGGCTTCTATCTAAGAGCCGCCTTCTCCAGGAAGCCCATTAGATGACCCCAGCATCATGCCTCCCCGTTTTGCTCCATCCACTGCCCAAGACTATCTGTAGACTCCACATTAGCAACGGCCTGCTCAAGATGGCTCACGCCTGAATCTCCTCAGAGAAGCTGAGTCCTGCAAGGGCAGGCAGGGTGGTGCCCAGCATGGGGCCGGGCACCCGGAGTAAGTGCCAGGTAAAAGCCAGATCATCGAGGGCCACGTTTCCCCACACTGCCTGCTCCACAGGGTCCCAAGGAGCCAGTGCCGACGACAGGCTGTTGGACTATACCCTGCAAGCAGCCCCTAGGACAGAGTACAAGAGCCCTGGGGTGCTGAGGGGCAGAGGAAAAAAAGAGGTAATGTGGACCACAGTGTCTCCTGGGGGCTGTTTTTAAGATCCAAAGGTGGGCCATCTGCTTTCTGGGTGGGTATGGAAACATGGCACTACTCCTTGGCTGCAGCAGGAGGAATTACAGTTAGACGCTGGAAGAACTCATCCTTGCCGAGACAAGGAGAGGCTCTAGTGTGAAGCAAGAGAGTGCTCTCTCTCCGAGTTAATGGGAGCCACAGTCGCCGTGCACATCTGCCTGGCTTTCTGTAGTGCTCACCGTGTCTGCTATCCACGCACTAACCCCATGTTACACGCTGGCAAAGGGCTTTCAGAGGCATGCGGCCGCCCGTGAACCTGAAGACAGGAGCTGTCACCGTTCCTTCTTGACAGATGAGGGACTCGTGGCTGAAGCGGGGGACTCGCCCTGACAGCCCAGCCTATGGGTGGCCTTGCAGCCTCCTGGATTTCACCCCCCAAGCATGCACACAGGAGGCCTCTGTCCTGTTTTGAAGACTCTGAGAGGGGAGTATGCCCTCCTTGATCCCATCAGTGCCTGTAGCCCCCAGTTCTGGTCCATCTGTTGGAACCGTCTTCTTGTTTGTTCAGAATCTACTCAAGCCCATGTGTGCAGGATGTAGGATGTGGTGAGGAGGGGAGAACTGAAGCAAGGGGGTGGAGGGGGCCATGAAGTGTGAGCCCCTCAGGAGACCTCCGGTGGCTCCATCTCTGAAGAGGCTGGAGTCCCAGGACTGGAGATATGTGGAGCTCCTATAAGGACGGGTTTCATTAGAGCAACGTTAGGCTCCACTGCCCATTCCCCAAATGGGAACTGCAAGAAAGCAAGGAGGTTGCCTATTCCTTATCTTACTAGTTCTGCAAAAGACCCTAAGTGGGAGATAAAGTGGGGGAGCAGGAAAGAGATGAAATTGAGAGAGAGGGACAGGACAGAGAGAGTGACAGGGAGAGTGAGGTGGAGGTGCCAGGGAGCCAAGGGCAGCGCAAAGGGTCAAACCTGAGAGCAGGTGTGACCTGGAGGGCCCGGCCTCAGCCAGCCTCAGTCTGAACCTGGTGGAGGTGGGGGAGAGGTGACGTAAGGGGGAGGTGTGGGCTCCCCGAAGGGTGGCTGCAGATGCTCCATAGATGTTTAAATTAACTGAGTGCTTTGGTTTGGGGATGAGGCAGGCTTTTTGCTCGGTGGAGCAGCAGCCTGGGGGATGCCCTGGGAGGACTCCCTTGGGGGTTGCTGGGCACCTGGGAAGCTGGGAGGGAGGAAACTGAACGGTGGGACCCCCTTGCAAGCATCTGCCTTTCGTGTGTGGTGTCCTGCTGCTGCAGGCTGAAGGGAAAATGGAAGGAGGCCCCATGGAGGCTGGAGAGCCCTGGGACAGAAATGCAGGCAGCCCACCCTGAGGCTGAGGTCTCTCCAGCCCACGCTGGACATCTCATTCCTGCTTGCCCATCCACCCTCCTCAGCACCAAGGTGTCTGAAGACAGGCGGGGCCACGCCCAGCGTGCGCCTGACCCACTGCACCCCCAGGAGCTCTGTCCCAGTTCCTGGAGTGGCAGCTGGGCAGGTTACACACATTTAATTACTAGTAATTAAAAAACTGATTACTCCAAATGGTGCCTTCCTGGGGAGAGCCATGCTGTGCCTGTCCTCCCGGCTCACCGTGGAGGCCATCTCTGGGGCGTGGAGCAGGGACGTCCCACTGTCACCTCCCGTGTGTGGTAGGGGAATGAGGGGCTCCCCTCCGGTCCAGAACAGTGCCCACCTCCTCCACTGGGCCACCCAGTGCCTAATACGACACCATGAGAGCATCACCCTATTGAATGAGTCAAAGTCCCCTTCTCAATGCACACCCCTTGGGAGGTGACACGCTCAGAACATGGTAAGTCAGAAGGAAGGCACCTCTGTGGGGAGGCCCAGGGAGGACAGGGCTCTGCTCCCCAGGGAGGAGGCAGGAAATGAACTCAGAGTGGGAGATAGGTGTGACAGTATTGCCAATTTCATTGTTGGCAGGGGCAGGGACAGACAAAAGTCGGGGAGGGGTTGTCCAGTTTAGATAGGGCAGTTGGAGAAGGCATCTCTGGGGAGGTGACATTGAGGGTAAGCACATGGAACTGGGGTGGGGGCGGCAGAGGAAGGCGGGGAAGGCCCTTGGGGCAATGGGAACTGCTTGTGCAAAGGCCCTGGCGTGCGCACCAGGTGGGGTTCAGAGGGAGAGGGTAGGAGTGAGGAGCTTCAGAACAGTTGGGGTGGCTGTGGGGGGTCCAGTAGGCTTGGGCTGGGGTGGGGAAGTCAGCAGGGCCCCAGGATCCCATCCTAGTGAGTCCTTATTCCAGCAGCCCTGGGAGTTGTTGGCAGGTTTGAAGGAGGAAGTGCCTAACCTGAGCAGCAGCGGAGGACCACAGCAGAGGGAAGGAGGGGGAGGGTGAAGGGGGATGGGAGTGGTGGTGGTGGGGGGGGGGAGATGTGACCTGGACATGAGACCTCCAGGACCTGCTGATGGAGGGTTGATGGGAGGTGAGTGGAGCCTGAGGAAGCAGTTCCCAACCGCAGCAAGAGGCTTTGATGCAAGGAACCTCGGGGGCACTCCAGGCTGCCTGTTGGTGGGAGCTGCAGAGGAATCTGTAGGCTCTCAGACATCTCTCAGAAGAGAAGGCAGAGCCCCAGAGCACTGGGGGTGCCCTGGGAGTCTCCAAAGTCTCCCTATCACCCCACCCTCTCTGGCCTAGTGGGTTGATGACAGTGGCCACGCAGGGAAGATTTATCGGTGGCCTCACGTGGAAGATGCTGATGCATTGCTGTGCTCATCAGTCAGAGGACCACTATGCCGATTATTCATTTATTAATAAGGGGCTTGCGAGGGCCTCCCCCACCCTGTGCCGGTCTCTCTGTGCCTGACTATCTGCTTTTATCCTGGAAAGTGTCCCAGACAAGCTCTCCCTGCCCCCCTCCGCCTGGGCAGGTCTCCCTCACCACAAAAAGGACCAACCGAGGCAGCTGCACACCCTCTGCTGGAGGGGCCTCCGCGGCCTGCCCCCACCTCACTCTCACCTGAGCACCTTCTGGAGGGGTGGGAGCCAGCCCTTTACCTGCTGTGCCTGCCCTCTGCCTGGCCGGGGCTCCCTGGCTTCACTGGGAGAGGAGGTACAACCAGGCAGTGGGAGGAACAACAGACAGACTGGTCCACTGAGGATCTGGGGTGCGCGGGGGCACGGAGTCCCACCCTCCTGTGGGGTGCGGGGGTGGGGGCTGGAGGAGCTGGGCAGGGAGCAGAGTTGGGCCCTCCTCGGCGTGCCTGCTGTGGCCTGGCCTGCCCGGGGCCGGAGTTGGTTCTGGGTCCTCAGATTAGGGCTCCTGCGAAGGTGGGGACCTCCCTGAGGGCTCCCTTTGTCCCTTCTTCCAACAGATTCTAATGCTTCCAGCTTAGGGCAAATCAGAGGTGCAGGGGTGCCTGGGAGAGAGGCTGTGGGCCTGGCAGGGGTGGGGCAGGGGTGCCTGAGGTCGGCATGGCCCTTCTCCCCATGCCCACCAGTCCTCCAGCCCCAGGCCCGTTCCCACCCGCTCGCCGTGCCCTGGAGCCTCGGTTCTCTGCTCCGGCTGCATCGACCTCTGCCTTTTGCTCGGGCTCTTCTCTCTTGAAGCCCTTTTTCTTTCCTTCTCTGAACAGCTTTGCAGAAAGAGTATGGAAATCCGTTGCCATCTGATCCGTCTGACTGCAGTTTCCTCATCTGCTAAGCAGGGTCCTATGTCCCTCACCAGGAGGAGGTGAGACTCAGAAGCAATGGTTGCACACAGACAAGCTCCTGAAAACTGCCAGCGCCGGATCCTCCCAGCTCACCGGCCTCCCTGTGTCCTTTCCTCTAGTGGCCCCTGCTCCTGCTCCCTGCCGCTGAGGGTGTCCTGTCCATCCGCACAGCACAGCAGGGGCTCAGGGCATGGGGTCCCCTGCTGGCAGGGCCACCTCAGTCCATAATCTCCCCGCCCATGCTCCCCATTGTAGGGTGACAAGGAGCCGGAGGCAAATGCTGGACATGGTCAGAGGTAACTCACTTCATGGAAACCAAGTCAGAAAACACCGAGATGGGGGTCTGCATTGTTCCGTTTCCTGAGAGGACTCCTGCCCTCCCTCCCTGAACCTGAATCAAGGACAATGACTGTCCCGTCCCTCCTCTGGAGAGTCTGTGTAGGATCTAGCAAGAGCAGGACAGAAGCGGTAGAGAAACTGGGAGGTCCCCAGGTCAAGGTCAAGGGGCCAGAGTGGCCTGTCAGTGTGGAGTTGTGGCCGCCTATGGGGGCTGGGTCTTTTCCATGGTGGGTTTATAGGGGAAGAGGCAACCAGCTGAGGACACAATGGCTTACATTAACGCAGGAGGCATTGCAGTGGGCCTAAGGAAGAATTCCTTCTTTTACCCAAAAGGCAATAGAAAGATGTATCCCCTTACTTCACAAGCTCGTCTCAGGCACAAATGTGGACCAGCCACTGTGCAAACACCAAGGATGACCCTGGAATAAGACAGGCCCTGCCTAGAAACAAACAACTCAGGCAGGGGAGCTGCAGCTTGTCCAGGCCGATCAGGGCCACGAAGCAGCAAGTGACCAAGGACCTGCTGGAGGGCAGCTGGTGCAGTTGATTCCTAAAGGATTTTGCCAGGAGCACGAGCTGAGAGGTGCATCTGGGCAGAGGGACAGCAGGTGCAAAGACCCAGAGGCAGAAAACTGACTGAGTGGAGTAGGGGGGAGGCTGCACAGAGTTTACCTCTCCAGAGGGGGGAGGGGGAGGTGGGAGGGGAGAAGCAAGCAGGGACCCAGTAGAGGCGGCCCTGGGTGTCCAGACCAGGCAAGAGGACTCGGTTTTGCAGCAGTGTGCGGTCACTGTGACTAGATTTCTAGGGCCACTCTGGAAGCCTCCGTGACAAGGGGTCCAGGGAGGTCCTGAAATCAGGTGAGGGCAGTGGAGTTTAGGAGAGGAATGTACTAGAGACTGAGTCAGGAGCAAGAATTGATAGAATTCAGTATCCAGTTAGGTGGATGAGGGCCGTCAACAACCGTCCCACCGTGACAAACCCACTGTGACAAATGCAGATGCGGAGAACAACTGCCCACAGCCCACCGCTTGATGGATGGAGACCACACCTTCCACATGACCTGACTTGACCCTTCCAGGAGATTCTCAGCCAGGTAGAGAAAGTTGCCAGTAAATGATGTTTGTTCCAGGAACTTCCTGAAATTCCATGTTTCTGAACAAGAAACCACTCAGCTCCCCCTCTTGGGACAGGAGTTCACTCACCTGGGCGCCTGTGAAAGACTGTGCAGTCATCTCACCTGCTCAAAACCCTCGTGTCTCCCAGTTCCAAACCGTCATCTCATAGACCTGACAGGGACCAGCTCCTTGACTAAACTTTAGCCAAGCTCCTCTTAGCCCTCTAGGCCTCGACCTTGGTGTTTGTCCTTGTTGGGCTGCACGGCCCAGTTTTAGCAAGAATCCTGTCAAGTCAGTTTAGAGAGAACTGGCCCCCTGGATGTCTGATCACCCTCACATTGGACCAGATGCCTCACCTGTCATCCCGCGGGCGATGTCTGATCACCCTGGCCTGCCTTCAGCAAGAATCCTGTCAAGTCAGGTTTGCCAGAACCCCCCTATCTCTGATGGCTCCTTTTAGGAATTTTCTATCCACTGCCCCTTTGCTCCTTGGCTATAAATCCCCACTTATCTATGCTGTATTTGGAATTAAGGCCGAGACCTATCCTGAGATCTCTTTTCCCCTATTGCAATTGATACTGGCTCAACACAAGGTTGACATAAGGGAAGCCATATTGTAGAAAAGAGAGCGTATTGTAACTTTGAATGACCTCTGACTAACTAACCCAGCTGGATAGGCACCCTCCAGGAGAGCTAACTGCTCTGTAGATTTTATGACCCCTGCTTGTCTACATACTTCCCAGCTGCAATGAGATGATAACTTTGTTCTTTTGAGTTCCTTAGGAACGTGATGACCCCCAGACAGAGAGTCAATTTGGTGTGGTGACTCCTAGTCTGTAACACCAGAGGGTCAACATTCCTAACCTCCTCCCCTATAACCCAGTAGGACACTAGTCCCCCCATCTTGCGATTTGCTAGCTTATCACTTAATAAAATGCCCTTTCTCTGCCACCATCTTGCCTCTTGACGATTGGCTTTTGTCTTGTAGCAAGTAGATCGTGCCCTTTGTGCGGTAACACAGTAGTTCCTGGATAAAATCTGTTTTTCTGCTTTAACTACTGTCCGGCTCTGGTTTTATTTTGACAACTCTGCCCAATTCCAATTAGGCGCCCACATTGCAAGACCCACCTCCAATGAGATCCCCAGCCCTATAAATGCCTCCCCCTTCTGACACATCACTAAGGCCACCAAGATGGTGGGCGCCTGCTCTACCTGAGGTAGGCAATGCACTTGGCCTTGCTTGATCAGCAGGTTATTTTGCTGGTCTTTTCAGGGAGACAGGCTGGAATCAGATGGCTTTTCAAGGGTTCCTTGATCTCTCATAGTCTAGAAGGTTCGAAATGTTTGGTTCTGGGGTTGTAGGCTTTTTTCACTCAAGACCCTAAGATTCTGGGGTCCCCATCCCAGGGTTCACGATGTGTCTGACCTGAGTCCTGAGGGTCACCAAGGGCAGGGAGGATGAGTCAGGACTCCACTCCAGCAGGAGCTCTGACCTGGCTGGTCTTTGATCCTACCGCCTCTTCCAGGGAGCCCCCACCCAGAGGGCTTCTCCCTACAGCCCTCAAGGTGACCCAAGTTCCCCCTGTGGGTCGCATCCTTATCCATCTCCCCCTTTCTTCTTTCAAGGTTTTATTTTTGGCCAGGTAATTAGCATAGCTCTTCTCATTAATATTATATTTAAAAAAGAAAAGGTGATGGTAGGGGAGAGGGGGGTTGGGAGGGAGGGACTTGCATATGCCAGTAATTGTCTTGACAGCCGGAGATCCTGGTGCAATGACAGTCTACTTTAAGTGGCCCAATTAGCATAAGAAACGGCTCGCCAAAAGTTCTGAAGGCATCGTGTTGATTAATGCAATTTATCTTGCAAACCAGCGGCAGACAGCTGAATCGCTGCTAATGATTATTATATACATTTATACGCATTATGTACATGCGGCCGCCTCTCCAAGGAATGGTGCCTCTCCCCTCCCGCCTGCCTGTGCCCCCGGCCCAGTGGATCCCCAAACCTCCTGCCCAGGTCTCCAGTGGGTTGCCTGTGTCCTCAACTCCAATTGACTGGTTGCCAAAAGGGATTGCCTTTGATATGAAGGGGCTGGTTGTGCCCTGAGGTTGAGCTGGTGTCTACAAAAAAATGCTTTCAAGAATAATTCTCACTGCTCAGGTGAAGCCCCATCAGCCACAGGAGTGGCCAGCAGATGAAGTCAGGATAGTGGAGACTGTCTGGATATACAAGGTTCTAAATGGTGGGCCAGTGGCCGCAGCTTAAATAAGGGGGGGTGCAGTGTGGTGCTGGCGGCATCCTCCTCCTTTCTCTTTCAAACATCAAGCTGTGCCCTGCTCTCATGGGCTCTACACCAGAGTCCTGGTAGCTGCAAGGGCAGGGGTCCAGACCATGGCTTTGAAGGCGGTGCGCCATCCGGGCAAGGCCAGGACAAGAACACCAAAGCAAGCCACCAGGCAGAACGAGCAGGATGGCTACCAGTTTTGAGTGTTCACCTTGTACCCAGACTGTCCTCAGAGCTGACACACACTACCCCATTCATCCTCCACGTCACCTCCTCCCCATTCTACGGAAAAGAAAAGTGTCTGGTCTGGAGCCCAGGCAGCCTGGCCCCAGAGCTGGTGGGCCCTTAGTCACCATTCTCAGCAACCAAATTCAGGTCAGAATCTGGAAGTCAGATCAGAGGCGGGGGAGGGCGGGGCGCTGGCTTAGATGATGGAAGCTTCTACTTCGAGGTGGGTGGGGAGGCTCAGGTAAGGAAAGGCTCCTGGGAGGAGGTGTGAGACTCAGCGGAGAGGAGGCACCTGGGAAGGCAGAGAAAGATAGAAACCAAGGTATAGAGGTGGGACTGGACAGAATTGGGCCATTGGTACCTGCGCTGTGTACAAGAATGCATCAGAGAAGACCCTTTCTCGAGGGGCTGAGGGGCCAGGGGTAAACTTGATTGGGCATGTGGTTTTATAGATAGAGTAAAACTCCTGGGGGTAGGGGGAATGCAGATTGAGCAATCCCAGGGGACAGCAGTGGAGCAGTCAGGTTGGCTCCTGGGGAGGGCTCTGAGGTGATGGGGTAGGGTGTGAGGAGAACCAGCTGGGATGTTCTTGCAAAGGGCCCCAGGAAAATGAGGAGGACTTGGGGCCTGCTGGCAGCAATGGGGCATGGGGGAAGGACCACTGGGGCTCAGGTTAGCAGGTGGGAGGGACCGGAAGCCCCTCATGGGGACTTGAAGTCTTGACGGCGGTGATGCCACTGGCCATTGACTGTAATAAGGATGTCAGCAGCTGGGGGGTGTGGGGGAAGATGGGATGGGGGGGCTGGGGAGGAAGGGAGGTGATGAGTTTGCTGTCAACTCTGCTAAGACTTTAGGTGGAGATGTCAAATTGACCAAAGGGGTGTGACAACTGGTCCTTAGGATGAAGGCCGGAGCCAGAGGTGTGGGTTCGGGACATTCTTCTTAGTGCGTAGACTCTTAGGGGAAGGACGGAACTTTCTTGAGCATCTCCCATGTTCTAGGCAGTGCGCCAGGAGCTTGTTCCCCTGCCCAAGAGCTGTATGAGGAGGCACTGGTATCCCATTTTATAGATGGTCAAACTGAGTCTAGGTGAGTAACCTGCCAAGCAGAGCAGGGGAGAAGAAGGCTAGCCTCGCCCCCATGACGCCCAGCCTTGGAGATCACCACGGAGAGAAAATGCACCACAGATTGAGGAGCAGACGCACCCAGCTTGGGGCCTGGGGGAGGGCTGCAGAGGACCTGGACATTTGCATCCTGATGTGTGCCTGGGAGAACTTCCAGACACCTCCGTTAGGATGTTTCTTCCGTGGGCCCGTGAGTGGCAACATACAAATTTAACCTTGAACACATTCTGGTCCCCGCGGGTAGGTGAAAAAAGTAATCTATTCTCTTGGCAAACCTGGTCCATTTGGGCCAGGTTCTAAAACTGGAGGCTTCAGGAATGAGGTGGTTCCATTTTGGCTTCTGTTCCCCTGACTCCTCACCCTGTGGCCTGTGAGAGGCTTGTGGTGGTGGGCGCCTTGCAGGGTGAGCCGAGGCCCAGGGCCAGGGGCTCCAGGAGGCAAAGGGCCGGCTGCCTCCTGCCCTCGCGTCCTCCAAGGGGTCTCTGAGGAACCTGCCTGTAGGGGCTCTAAAGGCCCGCCCTGCTGTTCAGGTCACTTTGGTAATTCTGGTTTGCTGTGGGAGCCAGGAAGGTGGCACTCAGGAGCCAGTGAGCATCCCCCGCACCCACAGTGGACAGAGGTTTCAATAAGGAAGCCTTTGGGTTTCCAGCTCTTTCTCTGCAGAACCCAGGGTGGGGCTCCTAGCATTTGGGTGCAGGAGGGTATTCAGAGAAGGAACCCACCCACGGGAAGGTCTGGGAAAGCAGAATGGGGGCACTTTGGTGCCTATTTGTTAGGATCAGATTATGGATGGACATAAAGGGTGATCATGGTGTGCATGTGTGTGCGTGCACGTGTGTATCTGCATATGCGTATATGTGTGCACGCATGCAAATGTGCTCCTGTGCTTGTGTGTGTGCATGAGTGTGTGTCCCTGGAAATGCTTGATTTGTGTCTAGGTGTGGTTGGGTGTGTATGTGACTCTGTCTGCGAGAGTGACACAGTGAGCCTGCTTGGGGAGGTGAAGTGTAAGTGTTCAAGGGTACACAGTTGTGTCTGTGAGTGTGTACACACAGGTGAACATGTTTCAGAAGATGAATCCCTATGAGGTGGCCTGATTGTATGCAGGAAGGCATGCGACGTTTTTAAGTGTGTATTTGGGTACATGTGCATGACAGTGTGTGACCATGTTGGGAGGGTGTGTGTGTGCACGTGTGCCTGTGTGTGTGTGCTATAACGTGATGAACTATAAACTTTAAACTGAAAACACAGGCCTGAAAGGACAGAGATATTGGGCCATGATCTGAGTGGGCGGAAGCAGTCCAGGCAGGCTCCCTGGTGGAGGTGGTTTCTGGGCCTTGCACTCACCCCCACGACACGTCATCCTCTCCACCAAGATGGGACCATGAAGGAGCTGAAGTGGGCCTCCCTGTGCTCTTGTGCCACTGCCCCTTGGGGATAAACCAGTGGGGAGCCAGGACTCAGCAGAGCCTGGGAGGTCCCTGCTGGGGAGCCGCAGTGGAGGACCTGCACGCAGGGCACCAAGAGGGGCTCTGCACACCCTGTGGCCTCCGTCTCCACCAGCCACAGGCACCCAGCTCAGCCCAAGGCCTGGTCCCCTGTTCCCCAGCACCTCTCTGGAAATGCTGCTATGGGTGTGCAGAGAGCCCCTCATTTTCTGAATGAGGTGGCATCCCCGTGGCCTAGGAGAACACCTCACCTCCTAGTTTTATATCAAGGAGCACTGACCAATGGATAGAACCACTGCGGGCCATCCTAGCTACTCTGTTTAGTTTTTGCTTTTTAATAGGAAAATATAGTGTGGCACTCATCCACTTTAAAAATGAAAAACAGGGAACATAAAACTTGATTTAATAAAGACACCAAACAATAAAATATTCCTCTGTTCTGGGTAATAGGAATTGAAAGGGTAGGGAGGCAGCGAAGAGAAAGAGAACAGGGGGGTGGGACAGGGGCCCAGAGAGAGGCCCAAACAGAGAGAAGGCCATGGAGGGAGGTGCCAGAAGGGCAGGGGTGCAGAGAGAAGAGAGGCAGACACAGATCCCACATCCCCAGGCACGTGGAGGACCCCAATGTCAGAAGGGACCAGCATCAGTGGAGGGCCCCTGTGGCCAGCAGTGGCCGCACATTTCATGCTGTTCTCACAAATCCTCTCAGCAATCCTGAGAGTATTGTCACAGAGGAGAGACGTGGAATGCAGCGATGTCAGCAGCTTGCCCAAGCCCCCAGCTAAGCCACGCTCTGACCTTGGCCTTGCAGACCCCGACCCAGATCTCTCCACCAGTGCATCACACCAGGCACTGGGCGTCTGGCTCTGGCTCGGGTGTCCAGGCCCTGCCCCTCTGCTCTACGCCCCCATGGCCCCATGAGCTCAGCCCTTCAACACCACTCGCTTGAGTGACCATGGCAGCCTCCCACAGACCTTCCTGCCTCTGCTCTCCCCCTTTCTGTCCTGCATGCTGCTCCTCCTACAGGGCCCCAGGCCCTGGCTGCCCCCAGCCCTTCTCCCACCCATTCTCGCACCTGCCTTGTGCTCCAGCCACTTGTCTCACTTAATCACTCCCTGTTCTTTTGTGGTCTGATGTTCTCTTAGCCTGAAATGTCCATGGGGACCTTGGAGGTTTGGGCAAGGCCCAGTGGGAGGCTTAGAGGAGGATCTGGGAGTGTCAGCGAAGGTTCCAGAGGAGCTGAGGTCTGAACTTGGAGCCTGCAGGTGGATGAAAGTCTAAGGGCATTCCAAGTGGAGGGAATAGCATGTGCAAAGGTGGGGAGGGTGAGTGAGTGTGTGCAACGCGGCAGGAGCAGGACGTGTAAGGGCAGAAGGGGGGCTGGGGGAGGCTGGCAGGGCGGCAGGTCCCCCAAACTATCCTGTCTTGTTTGTGCTCTCCTGAGCCCAGGGGTGCTTTACACCTAGCTGCAAATCGTGGCTGAACTGGGACCCGGGAGGCTACACAGGCGCTTGGGTGTGAGCTGCAGGTCCTCCCGCAAGCTGCTGACTAATGATGCACTTGCGAGCTGGTTCTAAGTCAACTCCTGGTTGCCTGGTGGACCATAGGCTCCAGGAGGGCGCACAGTGTGCCTGACTTATTCCCTGAGGCCTGACACATAGTAGGAGCTCAACAAAGACCTGTTGAGTAAATGAATGGATGTCAGCTCTCAAGGAGAAAGCAAAAGGCCAGGCCAGGTACCCTGAAACCTTGGCCCATGTGGGAGGATCTCAGGGGTGCCTGGAAGGGCTGGTCAGGGCCATCTCTGGGCCTGGAGCTGAGCAGCTGCAGGCTGTCTGGACCCCAGCGCAGGCATCAGTTGTTGTCTTTTAGGCTGGGGCAGCCTGCTGCACTTACTCAGCTCTGTCTGCCCAATGCCCCTTCCCAATCTCCAGCCACGGCCACCCAGGTCCTCACCATCTGGCCCAGGGAGAGAGCCTCAGGGGGCTGCAGGCTAGTGCCACGTCATCACTGCTGGGCCAGGGACTTCATCCCAATACTGGGCGCCCACCATTGGCAGAGTATGCAGCCTGCACTGAGCAGTCTACGACCAAGGCTTTCTGCGGAGTCCTTCAAGTGGAGAAACCCCTGTGTGTCTCCTGTTAATAACACTGAGTGAGAGCTTCCTGTCTGCTGGGCCCCACTCCAAGCACTTCACATAACAAGCAGAGTGGGACTACTGATATTATCCTCATTGGACAGGCGAGTAAACTGAGGCCCAGGCGGGTGAAATCACTTGCCCAGTGATATGCAGCTGGTCAGGGGTGGAGTCTGTCTGGAGGCAGGCAGCGCTGCTGCAGCGCCACGCTCTTAATGACCACAGTGTCCTTCCGGAGGAGGGAAGCTTCCCTGCTGACTTGACGTCTGGGTTCTGGTGGGACATCTGCAGATCTGTGTGTGAGTTCGGGGGGAGTACCAGTGGGAGGAGTGGCCTTTGCAGCCAGACGGGCCTGGAGTTGAATCTTAGCTTTAATCCATGGAACTGCATGGCTGTGAAAAAGCTCCCTAACCTTGCTCAGTCTCCATGGGGCGGTCCCACCGCCTTCCTCGAGGTGGGTGAGGCTGGAGGAGGGCACGTGCTGTAAGACAGGTCCCAGCACAGGCACGCCCATTGTAGGTACTAGTCAAAGGCTAGTTTTGATTAGCAGCCCCCACAGGGCCCCCAGCAGCACACATTAAGCCTTGGAAAATTCTGCTTGAGAAGGCCGTTCATAGGGGACGTGAGTTGTCATTTGTACAGGGACATTCGTGTTTTCACAAGGGTGTTGATCTCTGGCGGTGTTGCATTCCTGCCCTGGATCTGGCTCCGCAAATGCATCTACCAAAGGGCAGGGTTCAACCCAAACTAACCTTGGATATGGAGGGTTCAAGGATGCATCAGACCTGGAACTGCTAATTAGGGTTTCCAGTTGCGGCCCCAGGACTGTCATCCCTCGAACCTCTCACCCCGTTGCAGCTGCCCCACCAGTTCAGCTCATCGCTTCAGTGGACAGAGCTCTGTGGGCTGGCAAATCCCAAGGAAATGCACGCTGCCCATTAGTGAAGTTATTTAGACTCTTGTGTTAATGACTTCCGAGGACAGCACTCCTTCTGGATATGCAAATCAAGCCGTGGGGGCTAACAAAATTAGCCTGCTTAGCTTACAATCACACCCCTACTTGGATCCGAGGTGCAGCCTGGAATGGTGCCTGGGCCCCACCCGCAGGTAGATTTGAGGGGCGGTGTAGGGGGGAGGCGGGCTTGCCCTGTGGCTCCCCTCAGCTCCACGCTCTATTCCAGCCTTTTTTCCTCCTGAGGGGTTACTCTTGCTCATTAAGGACATTTTAAGTGGCTTTTAAAGCCTTTGCTCATGTCTCAATGGAAAGACTCCCCTCAGAGATGCCCAGCTGGGGAGCAACCTGGCCCATTACAGCTGCTCCAGAGGCAGCCCCTGCTGGGGAAGGCGGGAGGGGTTGGAGAGGGACCCAGGGATTCCTTCCCTTCCCGTAGAGATGCCAGGATGGAGAGGCAGAGGGGAGGCCAAGGGGAGCTTCCGAGGGTGGGCTGTGTGTACCACTATGTCCAGGCGCACAAGGGCCAGGACAGGCCAGGCCATGATGCTGCGGGAGCAGAAGCCAGAGGATCAGGGAAACCTGTGGTCAGACCCCCCCACCTGGCCCCATGGTCTGCAAAGGACGGCAAAGACCCTTGTCTGTGTCCTGTGTGTACCCAATGGACACTGTCCCTCGGTCTTGGTGAAGAGAGCAAAGAGCTCAAGGCAGAGCTGGACCTGGAGGCCCCTGAGGAGAAACAGAAGCCCTGGCCACCTAGACCCCCAGGGACCAGAGAAGATCTCTAATTCAGTGTCTGCTAAGCAGGCTTCTCTGGTCAGAGGCCCTGCTCCAGCTCCCGCTCCCGCTCCAGCTCCGTGGTTTGTTGTTCCACCTCTACTGCTGCTCCTCCTCCTCACACCAAATGGCATTTAAATGTTAATCAAGTCAGGGTGGCCGACACTCCACTCCCCAGCGGCTGCCGAAGGTCAAGACCAAACCTGAGAGGCAGCCCCACCTGATCTGGGACTGGCAGTTCCGCAGGTCCTGTTCGCGCAGGGCCTGGGGCCAGCCAGACTCTGGGCTCCAAGGAAGGAGCACAGCCCGCGGATGGGTGGGCATCTGGGACACAGGACTGGGGTGTGGTCAGGGAGCACAATGCCGACTGCCCTGTTGGGCACCGTTCTGCCAGGACACAGGGAGGACCACGGGGCTGCCATAGCCTGGAGGGACTTAGCTTGGATTTATCTGACGGTCCATAGGTCAGAATAAGTCCCTTGGACCCTGCTTTCCTTGCCGGCGCTCGCTGAGATCTCTGAACCTCATTCCTTGTCCTATGTCTTTCTGCAGCCTTTCCTCCATCTCTTGTCCATCACTTGCTCGCTCATGGTTCACCTGCCTCCCCAGGCCCTCCTGTCTCCTGAGAAATCTCTATCCATTTGCACACACTGGCTCAGGGTCGAGGTGCGGTTTGGGCAGCTTCCCTGTCTGGATGATGGAGACAGTATTTGCTCAAGGCCCCTCAGGAGATTACAGGAGGTGATGCCAGGGAGAAAGCCAGTCACACAGTAGGACCTGTCTGGTTTCTGCCTCTGTTTTCCCCTCGGATTCTCTCTGAAACTCTCATTTCTCTCCATGTTTCTTAGGCACAGCCCCACACCGAGCAGAATCTCACCTCCGGCTGGCTGGAGGGCTGCAAGAGATGCCCCCTCGGCACAGGCACCGCTGGGCCTTCAGGGAGGGCCCTGGGCATGTGCTTGGGGGTGTGTGTGTGTGTGTGTGTGTGTGGAAGGGAGGGAACGGGAGGCTGGGCGAGGTTAGGAGATGCTGAGCATACTTTTGCGCCTCGGAAAAAGCCATTAGGAGCATTGCAACAAAGGAAGGGAACTTCCCACCCAGGAGATATTTTCATGTACAGAAATTTATCATCTACCAGGACACAGACAAGAAAGAGGAAAGGAGGAAACATTTTTCCAGGTATCCAAAATCAGCATTAAAAAAACAGGTACAGGTTTTAAACAAAAGAAAAGAAGTACAAACATTTTTCATACCATAGATGTTCTCAGGCCTTCTCTTAGAGCCTTGCAACTCTCACTTTAGGAAGAATCTGAACAGTGTTGATAACCCGGGTTCTCAGCACACAGGAGCTTGGAATGAGAACCTTATGAGGGGCTGCAGGTGTTACTAGGGAGTTACCTGGTAGAAGTGCAAACTGTCAGCAGCCAACCACCTTACAGGGAGGATGAAGGAAAGGACAGTATTGGTTTAGAAGGGTGCAGTTTACCAGTAATCCAGATTATCTTTGGTTATTCAAAGTAAGTTCCTTACCAAGGCTTCTAGACAACTGAGTTTTAGGCCCCAAGGCTGTCCCTGCGAACATCCCCAGGAGGGTGCCAGCCCTCCTTGCACTTGCTGCCCTCTCCCACTGCTGTGCACTTCTCTGCTAAACGTAGGGCCCCACCCTCATGCTCAGTGCAATCCCCTTCTCAGCTTGGTCCCCGTCTGTCTGCCCCTTTGTCTGCATCCATGACTGTCAGGGTGGGGACCACGTCTGTCACTGTGTCTCCAGGAACACCTTGCATCTAAAGCCAGGGCCCTTCTGGGTGAGGAGTCTGAAGAAAGGGGATAAAGGGAGCAGCCTCTTTGCCCAGCAGAGGCTTTTTTGTTCTATGGCATTCTTCATCCTCGGATGGCTCTCAACAGGCAGGTTTCCGGGGGATTTGCGATGGTAAGGTCTGCAGAGCGTCCCTCACACTCGGCTCCAGGAAGCCCGGTCACTGGGTGCACCTGCCCGCCCCTCGCCAGCTGCCCTCTCCTTTGGGGTTCCTGTCTCCCCTCCTTCTTGCCCTTCCCTGATAGCCAGCATCTCCACAAACATACTGTTCTTGGCTTTTGCTCTGTTTCCCAACTGGGCTCCTTTCCCCAGGGCATGAGAAACGATGTGTCCTCTCATTTCTCCCTGGCAGTGACCCCAGGAATTGGCCCCATCCTGACTTGCACTCCAGGACCCACCTGGAGGGTCAGACACTCCGGCCACAGCTGGGGAGGAGAGCAGGGAGCACCGGATCCTGACAGAGTAGCTGGAGGGTCTAGCTTTGTGGCTGCGGACCTCGGTCCAGAGGCTGTGGTCTGTAACTCTGAGCCCATCTGGGGATTCTCCTGGGTCACTATCTCCCTCGGGATGCCCTATCATTTCTGGTTGAGTCTAAAGAAGTTAGAATTAGGAAGAGAAATGGACTTCTCACGGCAGAACAAGTCTCAAGTGCTCTCGTAAGGTGTTCCAAAGCGAAATATAGGTGATTTCTAGGTAGTTTGGCTTAGGGGGACAGGAAGCCATGATGAAATAGAAGGTGGGGCCTCTGCCCTCTGCAGACTGGAGACTGGGAGGCCAGGTGGGGTGGGGGGTCAGTGGAAGACCACAGTAGTGAGTAGAGGCAGAAGAGGGTCAGATGACAGGTGCTGGAGGAGATGAGAGAGGAAGAAGGCCAGTGGGGACTGGGGCAGTCACTCAAGGTCTCCTGGGTGGTGAGAATGCAACATCCATGTAGAGGAGGACCAGGGAGATGGCAGGGATGGGGGAGGCTCCTGTGCAATGACTTGTGGGGTAGGGTGAGAGAGAGCAGAGAGCTAACATGAGAGCTAGAATACCAAGGGCCTTGAAGACTCAACCCTAGAGGCAACGGGCAGCCACTGCAGGTTCTTGAGCAGGGAAGTAGCCCAAAGAAGGGAGGAAGGGGTCTCCAGCACGTCCTCAGTTGGGAGGAGGAGGGTTCGTTGACCCCCCTCAACTACCCCTCTCCCACCCCTGCCACAGGGCAGGAACCCTCATTAGAAGGGGAGAGCACATCACCGCCCCCTATGATTGAGCTTGGGAGCCCAGGGCTGGGGAGGGGTCTTGATGAAGCAGAAGAGAGAGGATTCCCTCAGAGTCCCTCAGGGACAGATTTAAAACTAAGTCGACAGCTGGACACCTCTTGAAAAATGGTGCTTCACAGGGACAACAGTAAAATCCCGCCCAGGATCCAGGCAATCAACTGGGTGATCAGGAACGAGGCCCCCCGCCTCGAAAGTGATTTGTGTGATCATAACATGGAAATTTCAGTTGGAACTGAGAGGGAGGGAGGCTTTAGTTCAGCCAAAGGAAGAACTTTCTAACCCTTAAAACTGTCTGACAGTGGAACGGAATATCTGGAAAAGGCTGTGCACTCCCTGTCTCTGGAAATGTTTGAGGAGGCGAGGCCTCGGGTGGGGCAACATCTATCCCTGGGTTCTCTAGTTCTCGGCCCTGTGAAGACCTTGCTGAGGAGGATATTCTCCTCCAGACAGTGAGGTGCCGAACAGAATAGGGCTTGGGCTGGATCAGCGGTGGCGCAGACCCCGAAAAATGCTCACAGCACAGAGTCCAGCCTGGCCAGGCCTTCATTACTATTATCGTGGTTATTAAGAACATCCACAAGTCATGCCCACATGGCAGCTCTGCTGTGTCCCAGGCCCTCTGCTCCTGATTTCCACCTGCTGTCTCAAAACCCCATGCAAGTGTCAGTGGATAGGTCCCTATCCCTTTTTTGCAAACAAAGAGCTGATGCTTAGGCGTGGGTGGCTCAGTAGGAGTGGAGGTGGAGGGGGCCACAGCCTGACCCTCGTCCCATCTTCTCCACATTCCTGTCTGGGTGCCTGGCCTGCTCCTCTCCTGCCTCAGTGGGACCTGAAGCTTGGTTCCCACGGAGATGGAGCCAGTAGAGGATGCATCGATATTCCCATTGGAAGACCAGGAGGTTGGGCTCAGAGAGGGTAACAGCATCCTTGGGTCCTGGAGCACCTGGATTAGAACTCCAGACCTGTCCACCATCCACCTCAAGCTCTTCCTGCTACACCTCGAGGCTCCCTGGCCGGGATGGATCTGGTGCTCGCTCTCACCCCACCCTCTTCTCTTGTCTCTGCTTCCACCCATCTCCCCATTCCCCCGGGAGCTCTTCTGTGTGGCTCCTTACTGGGTTCCCACTTAAGAGATATTTAGAGAAAACCCCAGTGAAAATGCTGAGTTGTGCAGGATCCATGGGTAGGGGAGTTGGGATGCTGGCCTCTCAGAACTATAACCTGGCTTTAGAGACGCAATCTGGGGAAGAAACCCGGGAGGTCGTGGGGCCAGCATCCACTTGAGGAGGGGGTGTCACCGGTATACGTGCTGGGGTGTTTGCAGGAGGAAGTGAGGGCCGTGGGGCTCAGGTAGGGGTGGTGGGGGGCTTCCCAGAGGAGGTGTGAGATGGAGAGGATGAGGTGAGTGGACAGGAAGGAAGCAGCATAGTCAAAGAGAGGGGGGAATGATGGGGGAGGAGAGCCTGACTGGAGACAAACGGGCCAGGGAGACAGGTAGCTGGAAAGAGCTGGGGGCAGGGCCTGCTGGCCTCCTGACCACGCTTGATTCTCCCAGCCTTGGGGGGCTGCAGGGGGTTCTTGAGCTGGGTGGGGGAGGAAGGGAAAGGATGCTCTGGGGATGGCTTCCTCGTCCTGCAGGAGACATTTGGGGCAAAAGAGATAGGGGAACCACATCTGACGTTTTCTAATGAGCTTGGTGTGGGGTGCCCATCAGCTGCTGATACAGGACTGTTTGCATCCTCTCTGCTCTGGGAACAGGGAAGCAGAGGGAGGAAAAATGTAAATCACATCGGGGAGACTGTTTTTTTTTTTTTTTCCTTAAGAGAGAGAAAGAGAAGGAGAGCACAAGTGACATTTGGAGCCATAATACCTTAAAGTCAATATCATTACCTCTGATATTTACTGTCAGCTCCATGGCGCCGGTGAAGTGGGAAAGTTCATCCATCTCTCCCTACGCCAACCGTGGCGTCACCAAGAGCTTCTCCCTCCCTCCCTCTGAGCAATTCCAGTTAATTGTTTGGCTGTGTTAACACCCCCACACTCAGCCAGTCTTCCAGCAGGGTCGGGGGAGGGTGGGCTCGGTGAGGAGGAGGGTGGGCGGGGTGGATGCTCGGGGCCCAGGGACACGGGCTGGGGCTATGGGAGGGTGCTGGCCCTGAGATTCTCAGAGCCAGGCTCCAGCATCCCCTTAACACAGCCCGTGGGTCCTTTGGGTCTCAGAGACTCCATCTGTGACCTGTGTGTGGTGGCACTAGACATGTCCCAGGATGGAGACATCATTCATTTTTTCATCAATCCATTAGGCGAGAACTCAACCTTCCTCTGCTCCCAACCCAGCTTGGTGAGG
This sequence comes from Equus przewalskii, assembly GCF_037783145.1. Taxonomy (NCBI): domain Eukaryota; kingdom Metazoa; phylum Chordata; class Mammalia; order Perissodactyla; family Equidae; genus Equus; species Equus przewalskii. Next base: position 59,179,426 of record NC_091837.1, read on the forward strand.
TTTTGGTTTCCCCTGTGTGCCGTGCAGATGGGCACACCATGGGACCCCATCTCCCTGTCCAGCCTCATGCTCCCCTCCTCCCTGCTGGGTTCCCTCCTCTTGACCTCACGCCCTCTTACTCATGTTTGCAGAAGCTTCTCTTTCAGCCCTTGCTGCCTGTCTGGTCCTGGGGTCTTGACCCTTCCTCCAACAGTGAGATAGCAGGGCCTGGCTTCCTGGGGAGGGGTGAGGAGGGCGCCGTCTCCCCCGCTCGGCTCCTGCCTGGCCTCTCCTCCACTGCCCGTCCTGACAGCTGCATTCTCTGACCAGCCCTCTTCCCAGGGGCCTGGTTTGATTTCAAATCCAATTTTCTGCCATAAAACTTCCTCTTTCTCCGCGTCGGTGGCCAGCCTCCATCACTTTCGGCCAGCAAAGTCATTCTTCCAGCCTCACCCCAGGGTTTGGGGCCACCTTGGCGTGGAGGGAGCTGGCAGCCAAGCACCCCACCAACGGTGTGAGCCCAGGCCTGCCCGTCTGCTGTGTCCTTGTGGGGTAGCCACGCGCACACACAGGTGAGCTGTGTAGTCTATGCCTTATGCTGTGCAGGTGGGCATGTGCCATCTGTATGTGAGCATGAGGAGGTGCCCATGAGGACCTGGGTGAACACCTGGGAGCCCCTGTATGAGTGGGCAGGCCTGTTCCTGCTGCACACAGGCCTGCACAGGTGAGACCACGGGCACTGCAAACCTCAGTGGCATCTGCCTTCTGGGGGCTGTGTGCTTGTTTGGGCAGAGCTAGGTAGATTCCAGAAGGGAGGAGAGGGCGGGGCAGGCTGGCGTGAAGTTTATTTAGAGATGCATCCACAGGGAGATGCAAGCCTCCTGCCCCCCAGTCCCTCCCAGCTGCTGAGGCTCTCCCCTGGTCTGCAGCCTCCACCATGGGGCCCCCAGCGTTTAAAGGGAACATGTAAACATTTTCTCCCAGAACCCCACATTGTATGAGGGGGCAGTGGGAGGCTGGGCTGAGTCCCGGGTTCTGGTGGAATCCAAACCCTCGCCCAGCCATTGCCCAAGGGCCATACCTACCCCCAGATGCCTCCTCACCCCAATTTACCATGGTTGCAGTACCTCCTGGAGGACTGGCTCTCTGGACCATCCAAAGAATCTACGAGTGGCTCTGGGCACTGGGTGCAAGAGAGGGATGTAGCAACAGCCTCTCCTCCCAACTGTGTGAGTGTGTGTTTACCCTGAGTTTTCTGAATTCTGAAGGCAGCATGCTGACCACACTCCCTCTCCTTGTTGTACTTGAGGGCCAGGCCCTGTTTAAAGAATCTGCAATTCTTTAAACACTCTGGAATTGCCCCTTCCTCTCTAGTCTCACCATCGCTGCCCTAGTTCCACTCCTTATTGCCCCACACCTATGCCTGCTTCCACCACTCTACTGCTCAAAGACATGCTATGGCTCCCCAGTGCCAAAGGATTGGCTCGAAACCCTCCAATCTGGCATTCACAGTCCTCTGTGGTCTGGTCTCAGTGACTCTCCCATTCACACCTGCTCCAGCCAGGCCAGGCCACAGACTTACACTCTCTGGAGACCCAGGCACCACAGCACATTCTGAGAGACACTGCCAGAGAAGGCAGCAGTGCACCCTGTCCCTTGCATGAGACCCCTGCCTGTCTCCTCTGTGCCCTGGGGCCGTGGGCTGTGCAAACTGCAGGAAGCCTCCCAGGTGAGATCATGCAAAGCCTTTCCTCTCTGCTCAGAGCTGCGCCTGCTCCCCTGGCTTGCCTCAGTCAAGTGTTCCCCCAAAGCAGAAGGTACCTGCTGCCTGAAACCAGAGGGACAAGGAAGAGAAAGCCAGCAGGCAAGAGAGACCCCCCAGGCTCTGACTCCCAAAGGCTACAAGCTGAGGCCAGCTCCCAGGCCAACAGGTGTCATCCTAGACAGCTTCTCTGGGCAAGAGCCCTTTCATTCCCCCTTCTGGCGGACCAGGCACCCCACTTTCCTGAGCCCAAGGAGAAGAAGAAGAGGACGGCTGCCTCTCTCTGTCCAGGCCGGGGCCATCTTCCCAGGGTTATGTTACTAATGGATGCATTCTGCTGCTCAGAAGTAGGGGGCGGGGGGCATTCCACTCTTCCCACCAGACCCATCCACGGAGGTCTTGGACGTCATTGGAACAATTACACTTAGAAGGAGTATGGTAGGGTGGAGGGGTCCCTGGGATTTCTCCACACCCAGTAGGAATCCAGGAACTCAGATGCACTTGCAAGGAACTTGGAGGCCATCCAGCCTTGCCACGGCCTGACCATAAATCCCCATTAAATGACTCTGCTCTGAGGCATCCAGTTCGTCTATGTCCAGTTACTTAACCCCAGCACAGAGGCCACACATCCCTTGCACAGCAATGAAAGTTAGCACCCTTTCAGTGTTTACCTGAAATCTGACTTCTGGTAGTTCCCACACATGGCCTAATTTGATCCTTCAGAGCCACAGGAAACAAGCCTTTTCCTTGGGACCACCCTTAAAAGACCATTTTCCAAGCTTAACAGTGCTGCTTCCTAAACCACGTCACGTGTCATGCATGTAAAGTGTCCCACATCCTACCACGTGCCTCTGGACACTCTCTGTGTTTACCAGCCTCTCACTAGGTTCCAGAACTGGTTCAATAGCACAGAGCAGAGTGGGACCAACCCTTCCTCCTTCTAGACACTGCACTTGTCTCAATGCAGTCTAAGGAGCAGTTAGGTTCCGGGCGGCCACATTATCCCAGAGACTCCTACCGAGCTGTCAGCAGCTGCCTGAAGCTACACCTTCTCCTTTCTGTGTGTCTGCAGTGAGAAGTCGGCCCCCAGGGAAAGGCCCCAAATTTCTCCCTATGGAACTTCATCTTGTTGGCTTCTGCCCGTCACTTTCCACTGCCGAGATGTTTTTGCATTCTTATTCTGTCATCTAATGGATGCTTTCCTCTCAGTTTTAAGCCATCTGAAAATTCAGTCAGTCTGACCGATGTATCTGCAGCCAAGTCATTGATAACGATGCGGATTAGGGCAGGACGAAGGCCAGAGGCAGCTTCTTGATCCTGGCGACACCTCCCTGGGTTGATACCCTCCTAATTGCTGCTACATCTTAGCAACAGGTCTTCACCCAATTACAGATCTGATTATTCTGCCATCCAGACTATTCTGTCTCCATTCTCCACAAGATCCTCATAAGAAGACTCGCTGAAGATGACCTAACTCAAATTGACCTGCCAGTGAAGAAAATAAATGTCTGATCAGGCTTTTTGGGGAATCTTGGGAGGGCTGACACGGACTCACTGGTTTGTCGCTTGTGGAATCATCCTTCTTTTTGGTGGAAATCAGACTTACATTTGCTTCTTTTGGCCTTACAGCATCATTCCCATTTGCTATGATTCCTCAAAGATCTTGACCAAGAATTCAATCAACAACATTTATCGCCCATGCTAGGAACAGGTAGTATAAAGCTGAAAAATGCAGGGTACCAGCCCTGGAGCGGTTCACAGGGTGCCAAGGCCCTGGGGATGCTCTGTGGGTCTTTGGGGCCTGACTCCTGTCCAGAAGCCCTGGGAGCCTGGTCTCTGAGAATAGGCATGGACCCTCCTGGAGTGAGCCCTTTACAGACATCTCATCCAGTGCCCCCTTTTCTCCAGGACTGTGGCCACGGCTCTCCTGATAGAGACATCCTTCCTCCTATACAGATCCTTACACTGAACAGCTAGAGGCTTCTCACGACCTGCATGTTAACAGCTCTTTGAGTGATACCAGGATCCTAGTAGGGGTTTTCTTGGTTTGCTGCTGGATTGCAAGGAAAGGAGAGAAGAGGTGTGGTCCTGTTACCAGGATCTGGGCTCTCTGAAGCTGGGAGGGGGCAGTCAAGACCCTCTGCCACCCCCCAGGGAGTGTGACCAAGGGGCTGGCCCAGGATGGAATAAAAACAGAACCAGGGAGGGAGTGGTGGAGTCCTCACGCAGTGCCAGGTCCTGGGTGTGGCGATGAGGGTGACTGAGATATCCACCTGATTCAGGGGCCCAGGGAGAACAAGGCTCTGGGGTCAGAGAGGTCACAGGCCTGGCCTGGGGACATGGGCACAGTTCAGCCATAGCACTCGTTTCTTTTCTTTCTTTCTTTTTCAGTGTGCAGTTGGAGCTTGGTAAAAGCAGCAGAGATAAGAGCGCCTTAGAAGAAGAAGCACTGTCTTGTGGCAGGGCCCTACTTGAGCCAGTGACTGGTGTGGCCTCTTGAGGCTGGGGTGGGGGATGCCCAGGGGATGAGTGAGAGCCCCGACTATCAGAAGATTTCACTGAGGACACTCAGTCTGACAGCAGATGCCCTTGACATTCCCTTTACCTGCCAGCTCTTGAAGGTGCATTCACGAGCACTGTCTCCTCCGCATCTCAAAATGGGCTAGGAAGATACGCAGGGAAAGGATGATTCACATCTTATAGGTGGGAATGCCAAGGTAGCCCAGAGAGACGGTGGCCGGATTGGACACCACCTGGTAAGTGGTGACAGAGCTGTGTGCAGGGGGGCGACTGAGCTCTGTACACCCCACTTGCCCACTGACCACAGATTGCAACATTCCCGGACCCCAACCCAAGACACTGAAGAGCTAAGTGGGGAAAACAAACATGCACAAGACAGGCCTCTCGCTCCTTGAGGAGCTGAGTTGGAACAAAGAACACCCTAATAGGAACGGTGGTGATTAGCATCACTGATGATGAGCAGATCTGTGCATTTACTCACTTGATTTTGACCATAAGCCTGAGAGCAGCACTTAGAGTCACCACGTTACAGATGAATAAACTGAGGCACAGAGAGGCTCAGTAGCATGCCCCAGGCCACCCAGCCCGAGAGCCAGCTGAGTCTCAACATTTCCCTGCCCAGGGTGAAAGGGTGGTTCCGCCTCCAAGGGCAGGGGACGTCCATGGGAGAGGCTGAAATGTCAGAAGGGGTAGGAACTGGCCAGCTGGAGAGGAGCTGGGCAGGTCATCTGGGTGGGCATCATGCCAGCAGGGCATGGGGGGGTGCTCCTGCCAGGCTGCCGGTGGACATCAGAGTCCCAGGTGGGCAGGTAAAGAGGCCCCTCCCAACACCATGGTCTCAGGCGAGCTGCCCGTGGGCTCCCAGACGGCCAGATGATCTACAGCTGCTGGGGACAGGCCTGCTTTAATTGAACAATAATATTGGGGAGCGATGAGGCACCATACATCAGCTCTCACCAAATGAAGAATTCGAGAGGAGAACGTGGGAGGTGAGCGATGGGCTGGGAGTGTGCGCGTTATCCAGATATACAGCAGTTTACATGCTAGAGAGACAGCTGTTCCCACTGTTGAGCCGCTGAGCTCCCGGCCACAGCTTGGCCAAGAGGTTCCCTGCGGCTCCACCTCACGTCCCCCACGCCCTTAGCCCAGCTTCTTGCAGGCTCAAAAAGACTAATTTTTTTCCTTCCTTTCCCTCTTTTTTAAAACTATTGTTTTAAGTTCCCCAATGAGGATTTTATTTTTAAACGTTTAAAATTGTGGTGAAATATACATAACATAAAATTTACCGTCTTAACTTTTTTTTTTTTTTTTTGGTGAGGAAGATTTGCCCCGAGCTAACATCCATTGCCAATCTTCCTCTTTTCTTTCTTTCTTTCTTTTTTGCTTAAGGAAGACTAGCCCTGAGATAACATCTGTGCCAATCTTCCTCTATTTTGTATGTGGGATGCCTCCGTGGCACGGCTGATGAGTGGAGCAGGTCTGCACTGGGATTTGAACCTGTGAGCCCGGGGTGCTGAAGTGGAGAGCAGACAGCTTTAACCACTCGGCCATGGGGCCAGCCCCTTAACCATTTTTCAGTGTGTAGTTGAGCGAACTAATTTTCAAAGGCAGGTGGCTGGGCTGTGAGCCCTCTGCCCAGGAGGCTGCGGTCTGCGCTGCCCTGCACACATGCTACAGACTGGGCCCTCGCTGTCCTGCCCGCACACCTTTGCTGCCCTTTGACCTCCAGTGCCTGACTCCTATGCTCCCTACACTGCAGGAGGCCTCCTGACTCTCTGATCTCCACTTCTCTGGCCACCTGCCTGTTGAGGGGGCTGACCACGCCATGCTAGCCTGCAGAAATGGGGGCTCCCTGGATCTTGCCCCAGGTGTGCACAGGGCGGGGCACTCTCCCACCAGGTTCTCCCAAAGTCTCAGGGGGAATCAATCCTGATGGAAAAGCCTCCGGAAGGCCACTGTGCCCCTTTGCCTGGTTTCTTCTCCTGCAGAGGGTAACCCCCCAGGGGAGGGAGGTGAAGAACAGAGAAGAGTTGTCCTGGCCCAGCACTGACCTCACACCTCACCTCTGCTTCTGACTGACCGTGCAGCTCTGGGTCCAGTCCTGTCTCTCCCAGCTGTGGCCTCTCCTTTGTGGAATGGAGGTGGAGCAAGCTGGTGGCTGGTTGCGAGCTGGTGGCACAGGGCCCGGCCCAGCCGGATGTTGGTGTGCATGTGGGTGCATCTCTGGTGTGGGCCTGTCAAGTCTTGGGCGCGTGTCTTCAGATCGAGTGTGTGCACCGGCTGGCCATCACTCATCCCTCAGCTGCAGCTGACGTGGACTGGGGGGCAGGGCTGGCTGTGTCTGGGGTGGGGGTGGGGGCACGAGGGCCCACACGTGTGTGTGTGTGTGTGTGTGTACCTCCAAAACCTCCTTGCCGCAGAGCATAAATATTTATACAGATACCTGCCATAAATCTGCGCGCCTGGCAAACAAATGAATTGCAAAGGTAGCTTTGGGGGGTTTGATGGAGGTGCTCAGCCACGGGGTGGAAGAAGGAAGGAGAGGAGCGTTAACTCAACCAAGCCGCTGGGTCTGGTCCCGGGGCAGGCAGCTGGGTCACCTCAGAGGCTTCAGGGCCGGTCCCCTCAGCGAGGAGGGAGGGACAAGCCTGTGGTACCCCCCTCCCCATCTGATCTGTGGTGCCGCACGGGATGGACGCGCAAATCGCCCAATCAGAGGCAGCTCTCAATGACTCCGACCTGCGCAGAGAGCTTGACCTCTAATAGTTTATTTAATCCTCTGCATCCTTCTGAGGTAGGAGGGGCAACTGAGCCACAGAGGGAGGTGGCTTCCCTACGTGGTGGAGCCAGGACGCAAACCCTGAGTGAGGCTACAGCTGGCTCCATCCAGCGCCCAGGGCTGCCGCCCACGTCCTGGCGGGAAGCTGGAGGCCCGAGTGTGGGGATGGGGGGGAGCTAGAGCCAGAGTTCCTTACTCTTTCACCCCCAAACATCTGCTTCCGATGCCCCTGCCAATCTCCCATGTCCCTGGTTCCGCCAGGGGAGCCTGGCCCATCCCAGCGCCTCCCCATCGACTGGAGGAGGCCTCTTTAATTGGGTCCACAAGAACTTTATTACCTGGTAGCTAGTTCCTTTGCTTTTCCTGTAACAAATTATCCTAAGGAAGTGACCCGGGACCAGATGTTAATTGCAATGGAAAGTAATCAATTTCCTTTACTGAGCTCAGACTCGGGGTGGGGGCAGGTTAGTCAGGAGCAGAGATGGGGTTCTTAATGAAGAGGGCACCTGAAGCGTCCAGCGGGCTGCTACAGAGCACCCATGGCTGCCTCTGCCTCCTCTTCCACCTCTGCCAGCCCTCACCCCTTCCTACAAGCACAAGCCCTAGTCCAGCCCTTTCCTGACCCGGTGGCTTCCCACTTCTCCAGACCACGTCCCTCTCAGGGCCACCTACCTCTCAGGAGCTCCTATGGCTCCCGACCCCCATAGCATCAGCTCAGCCCTCCTTCCTCTGTAATCTGCCCCAAACCCCTTCTGGGCCTCGTTGTCTTCTCCCCATCTGTGTCGCCCATGCAGCCCAGCTTGGGCATCTCCACAAACACTGCATCCATCGCTCCGCTTGCTGTCTCCTGCAACCCTGTCCTGCCCAGGTGTGCTCACCGCTTCTCCAATCCCTCTGGCCAGAGCGCAGTCTTCCTCTGGCCTTCAAGGCTTCCACGTGTACAGTGCTGGGTGCTGGAGAATTCCAGGAAGGCCTCGGGGAAGACTTGGCTGCAGTAGAGCCCCTCTCCGCTTTTCTTCTGCCGTGATGCATTGTCCTGAGGACCTTGGGACTCTGGGCTGGAGGACCGAGTCTTGGGGTCTGGCCCTGCCTTGGCTGAAAATGGGCCAGGACCCTGGGGCCCCTGCAAAGCAGGCAGCAGTGCTGGCCTGGCTCACCTCCCAGGGGGCAGGGAGAGGATGCTCAGCTTTCCTTTGGCCTGGCAAGAGCTGGGGTCATAACCTGGGGTTTAGTTCATGATGGTGGACATGGAAATTTTAAAGCAGAGCAGACAGTCCTTCCCTTCCTCTTGGGTATCCCTGGGGTTTTCTACTGAGTATTTGCTTAGCAGAGTGTGCAGTAGGGAGGGTCAGGGGAGTGGGGAGAGTGGACAAGAGGCTTTCTGAGGGGCAGGAAGGCAAAGGGGTCTGAGGGGAGGAGCAGGGCTGGGAGGGTGAGGGTGCATGTCTGCTGCCCATGGGTGGGCATGGGTAACGCTCCACTGAGGGCCCCTTGACCGACTACAGACAACATCCCGGCCTCTCCAGGAGCCGTCTACCCTGTGTAAGGCCCTGAGGTCTGAGGTCTACACAGCCCAAAGGACTAGCTCAGTGGGTTCCACCCAGTCTACACTGAGCACTACCTGGGGAGCTTCAAGAAAAGAAAAGAAAAAACACCCGTCTCAGAAGAATTCAATCAGAATCTGTATGAGGGCCACTGGCATGGGATGTCTTTTCAGCTCCTCAGTGATTCTGATGTGCTAGCACTAGATGCAGGGTGTGGTTGGGTAGGTGCCAGGTGAAGGGCCATTTCTAAGGGCCTAAAAAATGAGGAGGAGGCACGGAAAAAAAATAGCCAGGAGAGAAAATGGAGAAAATGAAATGAATGTGCACAAACAGGCTTATAACCCCATTCTTGGGACTGGGCTGTCAGGAAAAGACAGGTGGCTCATGGGGAAATGGTTTGATTTATTCAAGTTGATGCCTCTGGGGTCCGAGTTAGAGGCGGGACCCCCGTCTGAGACTGTGCCTGGTTGTCTGGGACACGGGCTGCCCCCTAGGTAAGAGGACGCATGCACTTGGGGTGGGGTGGGGGGGGGGGGGAGGGGGGAATACAGGAAGGGCAGAGGGGGAGGACAGGCTGGGGAGGGAGAGAAGGGAGGGTGCACAGAAGGGGAGGGAGAGGAGGAGCTCAAAGGAGAGGCAGCATCTCAAAGGGCTGGGGGAGACAAGGGGGAAGGGAGAGCCAAGGACAGACAGAAGATCCTGAATGGGGAGGAATCCTAAGGTGGTGAGAGAGCAGAGGACCTGAGAGGGAGCAAGGTCCTTCCTCTGCATACCCCCAAGTATGGACAGGCTGGACTGCTAGGAGCCTGGCACTAGGTACGGAAAGATGGCCACATCCCGTCCCTGACCTCGAGAAACTAGAGAGGTCAGCTCCCATTCACCCTGCCCCTTACTGGGGGCAAGGCTGGCACTCTCTACCTCCCCTGCTCTCCTCCTGGGACCTGAGCCCTCCTCTCAACTTTGGGCAAAGGTGAGGAGACCAGAAGCCTCCTTGGAATGCCCACCCCTCCCTTGGGGAGTGGAAGGGCCACCCTTGCTTGGGTTGCTGGATGTGGGGTCTGGCCTCACAGTGGGTCTGCCAGGCTGGGGTGGCCGGACAGGAGGAGCAGGGAGCCGAGGGAGGGAGGCGGGCACTGAAAGGCCTTGGGGTGGCCAAGGACAAACTCCCATGACTTTACAATTTCCCTGTGAGTCTACAATTCTATTAAATAGGATAATGGATTTTAAAAGGCCCCGAAAAGCAGAGAGTGCCGTAAGATGGGCGGCATTATTGTTAATAACAACCGCATCCTTCTAGGAGCATCGAGAGAAAATAAATCAGACAATGCTTGCAAAGAGCAAGTCTCTTGGAAGCATTCATTGCCATGAGAGAAACGCATGTGTATTATAAACCCCAAATTAAAGGGAACTAGCACTTGGGGGTGAGCTGCGCTTTCACTTTTTAGGGTCTTATGAAAACCCATAGATGTTGGGAAAGTCAATCTCAGAGGACTGGCTGACCAGCGATCACAGTTGGGCTTGCCCAGGCCTGATGGGGAAGGAGCAGCTGGGGGGTGCAGTGGCCCCTGTGTCAATGTCGGGGGTCAACACAGGGGTCCAGGAAGGCCGGGATGGCCCCAGGCAGCCAGCATCTCCTGAGTCCCAAATATCACGGCATCAACTCGTTCTTTGCACTCTTCAAAGCTGACGTATGTCCTTCTCCAGAAAGTCTCCCCACTGTTCCCCTCCTAACTAACCTCCTGCTCTCCCTTCTCAGCCTCCTCGGTCTTCCTGTCTTTGTGACCGACCATGCCACCCTGCTCTCCATCACCTGGCATCCTGTCCTAGCTTTGAGACATGCCTCTCTGCCAGACTTCAGTAGCCGGTGCCACTGAGGAAGTGTGGTGGCAGCGGAGGTGTGGTGACCATCCTAAAAGGGACCGTGGATATTATTTTTTCTCTCTTACCTCATTAAGCTTAGCTTCCAATTACGTGTTAATGAAGCTGGCTGCCTTTTGTAGGCCGGAGTTTACTGCAGTGTCTTTAAATTTAATCACCTCCATAATGGCCAGCTCTGGCATCGCAAATAAGGGGCCAGGAGAAAAGAAAAGTACAATCCTTTGCTCCTGAATGAGCGGGCAAGATCTGGGGCCCCAGTGAAGCCAGAAAAGTCCTTCAATGTCTCCTCGCCCTAAAGAAGTTCTAGGGAATTCTGAGAACTGTCTTCTAGAACCTCCAACTGGACTCCTCTGCATCTTCACTTAAACTGTACCAAGAGGGATGGAGATCAGACTGAAGGAAGGACTTCCTGCCAGTGCTGGGACCTGAGTAGAGCTGGAAAGATTTCTCCTGAGTGAGAACCTGAGAGATCCGGTGGCCCTCTGCTGGCTCTCCTCTTCTCCCCATTTTGTGTGCAGAGCTCATGGTGTTGGAGAGAGGCAGGGGCGTGGATTCAGCGTCAGGCCCTCAAGGAGCCTCGGCAAGGGAGGCTAAGCCGCCATTCTGCTCTGGGGCCCTTCCTCCCGCTCAAAGGGTTGATGAGTCCCAGGAACTAGGCCTCATGTCTACATTTTCTACCAAGCCACAGCCAGAATTTGAGACTCCTTTCAGCTTGGGGCTGTTGCTCCCATTCTCTGGCCCAGTCTATTTGATTTGAACCCAAGGGCAAGTCACTGGTGATAGGACCGGCTCTCCCAAAACTGTTGTAATTCTGGAGATGCAGAAACTCCCCTGAGCTCACCACCCTCTTGGACCAGCTGCCATCCCTCCCACATCCTGCCAAACACCACTCCTCCCCACCCCCGACACTTTATCTGCTACTATCCTTCTGGGAAAACTTCTGCCTTCCCCAGTGCCCAAGTGATGCTGAGGTCCTCTCTCCTGGGCCTCAGGTTGAAGGTCTGTGTGTAACCTCCCTCAAGCTGATCCCCACAGTGTCCTTGCACACCCCCCATACTCAGGACCTCCTTTCTACCCTGGCCTCTGCTACTACTGCCACTCTTCTACAAGTAAGCCATTCATCATGCCTCCTGCCACCCAGCGATCCATCCATCTAGCATCCATCTATCCATCCATCCATCCAAAAATTGGTGCTGAGGACATACTTAATGCCAGGCCCTGAGCTGGTGCTGGGATAAGGGCCAATCCTGGTCTTCAGCGAGCTACATTGGAGTAGAGAATGTAGTTAATTTACTAGGCAATTATGACACAAAATCAGGGAAGGCTTCTGGAGATGGTGAGCTCTAAAAGACAATTCACTCTCCACCTGGGCTCAGCTCAGGCCCCCTGGCTCCAGGCTCCAAGTTCTCAGAATGCTGAAAGCTGTATCACACCATATGGGGGCTCTAGAAGGCAGGTGGGCCCGCATGGGTGGGAGCCTTGCAGGTGCCCTAGGGTAGGGACTAACCCCTCCGTCACATGTGTACTCCCTTAGGACGGGAGGTAGAGGAGCACCTTGCCTCTGCCATTTGCATAGGGTCTCCCAGATGAAGGGGGTGGTGACCTCTATTCCTCCCCATCTCTTCCACCACCCAGGCCAGGACTCAGATGCTGGAGTTGTTTTAACTGAGCTCAGAGAATATCTTGTGGCTGATTTGCTGACCCCCAGCTGCCATCTGGGTTAAGGCTCAGATTCCCGTTGCCTCCAGCCCTCCCTCCTGCTTGACCCATTTCTTGCATCTACAGAGAATTCACAGCAAGACTCTGTCTTGTCCCAGCCTCAGCCTGAGCTCTTTATCACTCATCAACACTGATTGAATATTTATTGATGGGCCCAGTGCGGGCAAGGAGGGGAGCAGGGAGGCAGCCCAGGGGCTTGTAAAGGAGGCCATCAGTTGTTCCAAGCCCTGGGAGCAGGAGCCTTGGGCTTGGGAGGTGGCCCAAAGGTAACAACTTGCACTGAAGGACCATTAACTCTTGTGGTCCTTAAAATGACCTGGTAAGGCAGTTAAAGCAAAAATAAAAACAGCAAATGTTTACTTAGAGCTTATTAAGTGCTGACCCTGACCATTCTAAGTGCTTGGCATCTGTTAACAGAGCATCCTCACAACGACGGGATGGGGACCATTACCATCCCATTTTACAGATGGGAAAACCAAGGCACAGAGACATTAGCTAGCCTACCCAGGCCCACAGAGCTGGTATCAGCAGTCCAGTCCGTGCAGTCTGGCTCTTGAGCACTTAACCATTCTTCTGCTCTGTCTCTCTTGGCAGAAGCTCTTTGTAGAGAATGGGAAATGCAGATCCAGGAGGTTCAGGGTCCCCCCTCCGACACACACCTGGTCCATAATCCAACCAGGCTCCATCTCATGCATGGCAACAGCAGAGTTGGGGCTCCTTCCCCTGCCTCTCACACCCTGGGCTGGGCACAAGGCGGCACCTGCTGGACCCCTGCTTCCAGAGGCTCTGTTTATCCTTTCCAACCAGGTAAAGCCAGTGAATTTACACACACACACATGCATACACACATGTGCACACTTGTGCACACGTAACGTCTTTTCCATCTATAACGCCACCAGTTAGCAAGGCTTCTCACCACTCTGAATGCAGGAGAACCAGGAAGTAGGTCATAAAGGCCCCTGAGGTTTATTAATCCCTTCATTGATTCGACAAATGTAAAATATTTATGGTCCATGTATTCAAACTCTTGTGCACTTTGCTCATAGAAAACCCACGCTAGGGCTATTAACTGCTAGTTTACAAACAATGCCGACAAGCTCCTCCCCTGCTCCCCTCCCCAGAAACGTAAGCGCCCTCATCCCGTCATTACTATTCCCCTGTGCTGGGAACAGAGTCCGGCATACATGTGCACCTACATGACTGAGTGAAGCTTACGGATCCCGATTTCCATCACCAAAGCTGATTGGCCGCGGACTTAATCAGAAGGGGCAAGAGGCAGAGCAGAGCCACCACCACGGGGAGAAGCAAGAACCTGCAGAACACAGCAGTAGGCAGTGCCTGCCGCCTGCACAGAAACTGGTCCACCCCCTCTGGCGTTCTTGACAACACCACCCTGCAAAGAACAAACCCGGGTCAGGAGGAAAACGTTAGATGACGTTTTTATACTGAATGAGAAAACGGCACTGGAATACATTTTGGCAAGATGTCCCCTCCAAGTAGTTAAAACGAAAGTTTAAAAGTTTTGATGCTTGAAAGAGGCAATCCTCAGCCAGCTGAAAACTCTATTATACATAATTCTTAATTTCCAGATGGTCCATGTATAATACAGAAGTCTGTAATATACAGCCCCAGGATTTTTTACTCCCATGCCAAATGCCATGTGGCATCTGTAAACCTCTCCTTTCTTTTCAAAGCATGTCCACATCCGTTATCTCGTTGGATTCCCATTGTAGTCCTGTAGACGCGGGGAGTTAAGTATTAACTTTATTATTTTACAGGAGAGGCTCAAATTGATGCTGGGTCTGGTATGAGTTGTGACCAAGACCCACACAAAGCCAGGGCTTCTGACTCGCAGTCCAGTATTTATGCTGCCTCCTGAGGCCCTCTCTTCACTGGTCAGGAAGGCGGGGACCCTCGGGATCTCTGGAAAGAATGAATTCTCCCTCAGCCCACCATGCCTGGCCTGTCTGGGGACCCAGATGTTTCCCTTCTGCGGGAGACCTTCCAGACACCCCGGCCACACTAACTGCTGCCCTGTTGCTCTGCACAGCCCTGCGGAGCTTGTCCTGCCTCCTCCATGGCTAACTGTGAGATTGGGTAGAGATGCTCAATGCAGGACGCAGGGCGGGGGTTAGGGAGGGGATGCGACGCTGAGATAGATAGATTGATTGATCGGCTGATTGATGGGAGGAAGTCCTGCAAGTTGGGTGACGGGAGGGAGACAAGTTTGGCTTCTCAAGTCTTGTTATCTTGCTTATGGGGGTGGGGGAGGGGAGACTCTCTGTCCTTCCTGAGCTGCTAAATGCTGTCACAAAAACATTTATTAATATGCAAATTCTAAGTGGCAATCTGGACCCAGTCGGGCTGTGCTAATTTGCACATTAATATCTGTCTTCAGGCTGGCCTCAGCTCTGGAGAGGGAGGTGGTAGGGCTGGGATTGGGGACTGGGGAGGGAGGGTGCAAGTGGGGCAGGGTGGAGGGGGGGTGCCTGCAGGGGGCCTGTGGCATGTCCTGAGAAAAGTGGGTGGGCAGGGACTGAAGCCAGCTTGCAGTGGAAGAACTGGGATGCGCTGCAGCTCAGCAGGCTCAGTCCATGCCCAAGACAGGCCCTGGATGTGGCCTCCTGCCCCTACTGGTGCCTGAAGGTCCTCAAGGCCATGTTGGGAGTTGTGCAAGGAAGGGAACGCTGCAGAAGCCTTAGCCCAGCGAGGGTGCTGGTGCTGAGAACAGAGCAGAGTGGAGGTGATAGGAGAAATAAGTGGGGAGCATCACAGGATGCTTTGGCTGGACAGAGTGGCTGCTGTTTTTCACCCACAGTAACGGGCATCTTTTGGGGTGGAGGAATGGCTAAGGTTTACTTATGATTTACTTGCTTCTTCCTGGACCAGGTCCTGTCCTCCACACCCAGAGAGGTGGCCTCCTCTGTCTGCCTGTCCCAGAGCCACCTGCCCTCCTCAGTGGACTCCCATCCCCCATTCTGTACTCATGAGCACAGAACCACACGGCTCAGATTTGCTGGGTCAATCCCCATTCTAAATCTTCTCTCTCTCTGTCTCCAGAAATACAGTTATATTTGTCAGACTGTGTGTTGGACTTTTTTGTTAAGAAAATATGATCACCTCTGACGGGTCCAGCAATGGTGACGGTGATGGGATGTCAAGAGAAGAGTGGGAGCCTGCAGTGGGCTCCCTCTCCCTTAGTGGGTCCACATCCTCGGGTGGTCAGACAGGCCAGCAGTCAACTGAACCAATGAACCCCTCCTCTCCAGCTCCCTCAGTCCACAACATACTCCTGCTGATTGGCTGTGTTCTAATTTGACTCACTGTTCAAACCTTGCCCTGTCCATCAGGCCCTCCTGACATCCTGACCAGAAGGCTTTTCCTGTGGCACCTTGTGCCACTCGCCCACAGTTTTGAATGTTTCTCTGATCCTTTCATGTGTGAATCTTGTTTCTCTCGCTACACGGGGAGCTCTCTCCTCCATAGTCCCTGGCAGGGACCAGACATGTGGCCTGTGTTCAACATATACTTAGCAACTTTCCAAAGGATTTCCATCTTTTTACCTGCATGCAAGCCTGTGAAATGGCCAGGCTGTCATTTCCAGACACTATACTCATAGTGCTCAGGTGTGATATTCACTGTTACTTTTCAAGTTTAGATTTAGGAATTCACTTAGTGAACCAAAATAAACTAAACTTGCAATTCTGAAGATGGCCACCAGGTGGTGATATGTGCCTTGGTATGTCCTCTGTGATTTGGGTATATTTTCTGGAGACTGTGAATTAATGTTTTCATCTTTCCTACTTTTTGATTGTTTTAGTTTACCTGCTCTTATGTTCCAGGCATATCCACCCCCACCCCAAAAAGAGTATCTGCCCTGGTGGAACTGACGGATGCACAAAGAGGATGACAATATCATAGGATGTGTGTTGAAATAAACCAAGTGTTCTGGAAGCTTAGAGAAAGGAATGATTAGCTCAAAGAAGGGGAAGCCTTCACAGAGGAGGTAACATCAGAGCGAGGTAAGTAAGGAGAAAACAAGAGTTTGCCAGCCATGCGTGTGTCCACAGAAGAGAGGGGCTTTCCACAGAATGAGAGAAGAAGTCAGAATGTGCAAAGGAGTAGAAGTGATGACAAGGAGGGAATAAGAAGTGATGGCTGATGGGAGAGTTCTCTCCCAGAAGAAGGGCTGGAGCCCCTGGGCCACATCTCCGTGAGCCTTAAACACCTTCCCTTCACCTACAGGAAGCGTGGAGCGCATAAGAAAACGGCAGGAGCGGTTGACGTCTAGAGAAGGAGTTCTGGGGCAGGGTGGGTGAAAGATGAGCATGTTGGCCCTCGGTGGTCAGCTGAGCTGGAGCGGGGCAGGGTCATGGGAAGAAGTGGAGGCAGGGGATGCAGAGAGGGAAGCCTGAGGAAGGGAGGCCGGGCTGGACAATCGGAGAAGGGCTGGGGAGGTGGAATTGGCACCAAGGATGCTGAGCTGTCCTGATCTGGCGACAGTGTAGATGACGACACCATTAATGGAGAGAGAACACACGCTTTCCCACTAATTATCCTTAGAAAAAGTCAAAATAGAACTTTTGATTGAATTAAATTAACTTGAACACGGCGCCATTAAACAGGAGATTGGAAAGTCTTATAAAACAAGCCTATAAAGAAAAAACCACCTAGGTACAATTCAGTCTTCTCTCAATAATCTTTAACTGTTATGGTCCTAAATAGTTTCTCTTTTCCTAAATAGTGTCCCCTCTAGGGATTCAAAGAAGAAGCTCTTGACTACACACTCGCCCTTCACTTCGCTCGCACACCTCAGGCTGCGCACAGGGCTGGGTTCTGTGCAGTCTCTGCGCACTAAGGAGGTTTTACTGCCTTCCAGAGGATATGTCTGGACTCTCTGCAGTGACCTGAAGAAGAACCCACCAGCAGGAAAAAATAAAACTGCACCTCTCCTCTGGTCCTGGGGCCTTCTAGGCTCTCAGTCTAGGTAGCAGCATCAGAAAGAAATAGGGTTCACAGAACTGCGCCTGCTGCACCCAGGGCCCCCCACCCCTGCTGGCCTCACTTGGGGATATACAAGTATCACTTTGACCTTCGCCCAAAGCACAGATTCTAGCACCTCAAGGAAGGAGATGACCCTAAGTCACTCTGGTTCTTGTGCACTATTTGTGCCCAGGACTCTCCAGTAGTAGCCCAGGGGCCACCCCTACTTTCCTGCCCTCCTACTGGTTTCCACTTTGCAGGCAGCCAGGGGGTCCCAGAGGGTGTTTCTAGGCCAGCTGAGCCCCTCAATGGAGGCAAATCCATGCATCTGGGCCAGGCCCTGCTCCCTCCCCCAGCAGTGGGGCAGGGGTCTTCAGAGCCTGCCCCTGGGCCCTGGCTGGCCTCTGCCTCTGTGGTCTGAGCCCTGGGTGTCGGGAACCACAGCCAGCCAATTGCTTCCTTAACCCCCAAGTCTCTCTTGTCACCTGGAGGCACGTGTTCAGTTTTGGAGGTGAGGATCCTGCAGCCTCCCTAGTACCAGACCTAAGACTGAGCTAGGTACCCTGGCCAGCCTCCACCCCATCAGGCTGAATGCAGCTGCTCCATCTGAACGCTTTCGGATAGACCCAGAGATGGGCTAGAAACCCCAGGACACTGGTCTGGGGTCTTTGCTGGCCTCAAGAGGCTGGGGGAAGGGTCCAGGGCTTGCTGAAGCTCCAAGTTCTTCTTGTACCTGGCAGCTCCCTTATGGGCTGGATCTTATTTTTGCAGCATCCTGAGCAGATTATCAGCATTTTGTGCTTTCCATCCCAACTCTTTGCTCCTTCCAGCTCTAATCCCAAAAGATCTGTGCCGGCCCACATGCCCCAACTCCCCAGATCCAAGGCCTGGCAAGGGAGCCCTGGGCAGGGAGGGGCCCGACACACACAGCCAAGCACAGCTAGGGTCCAGGGCAGCCAGCCTGGGGCTGGGGGAAGCCGGCTTTCCCCACAGAGTCCCTCCAGACCTGCCTCCTTCCCCACCAGCTGATGACGCTTTGCTTCTCCCCATGGCCTTCCCTGTCCTTGTTCCTGCTTGAATGCAACAGCTCCTGGGCGGGGGTGGGGTACAGGAGTGTGAGTAGGATAATCTGCCCTTTCCTTGGGGCAGATTTTACGAAAGAGAGAGAGAAAGGGAGGGACCATCTGAGGCGGGAGAGGGGGCTTCCCGAAGAGGAAAAGAAAGGTGAGGACGAGGGGATAGATGCCAGCCTTACCTCATTTGTCAAGCTTGATCACAAAGAGACGGGGGGTGGGAGATATTGTCCCCCTCCCCAGATGGGCCACCCACTGGCCTCTGACTGCTGCTCTGGCTCTTCCTGCTCCTCCCTTCCCTCCTCCTCCTCCTTTCCCCCCACCTCTCTATCTCCCTCTTCCCTATCTCCTCCCCACTGCTCCTCCCTTCCTCCTCTCCCTTCCCGGGTACCAGCACCCTGGCCCAGACTTGACCCCGCAGGTTCCCTCTCCAACTTTCCTATTGCATGGGGCCCCTCTCCTCCCTACTAATGAGCTCAAGAAGACAACACACACCCTTTGAGGTCTGTTGCTGTAATTCATTAGCATAATGGGCCATACAAAGAGCAGCTATTGCAGTAAGCTAGTGGGGAGGAGGAGCAGCCAATCCCCCTACACGAGAGTGGGGGCCTTTCCCCCACAGGACACCGGAGGGCCCTTCCCCTCTGGTCAGCCTTACTCTCTAGTCCCTCCTCCCCTCATCCTCTGCTTCTGCCCCAGCACCTCCGTACTCTCCAACCTGGCCCCTCATCCTGGAGATCCTCCCCAGCAACCTAGAGGGCTGCCTCAGTCCACTCCATCCATGGGCAGGGATTTCCCGGGGGGCCTGCTGTGCGCAGGAGCAGTGGCTCCCTCCTGTGGGCCTTCCTGAGTCTCCTGCAGGAGCTCCCTGGTGGGGGATGGGGGGAGCACCCACACACTCTCCCCTGTGGCGGAGTGGCACCTCGTGAACAGGCCTGGGGTCCTGTGCTGGTGAAACAGAGTGGGAGCTGGCCCCCCCAAATCCCTGATGGTCAGTTTAAAGTTAGGAAAAATATGAAGGGAGAGGGGGGTCAACAAGGTTGAGAGGTGGGGACACCCCTGAAACGTGGGGCTGGAGCCAGTCACAGCTCTCAGCTCATCTGGCTCAGATGTGACAGGGACAGAGAAGCGAGTGTGCTGGTGGGGTGGGCTTCAAGTCTGTCTCAAGCAGCTCAGTCCTTCTCCCAGAGCTGGTGGGAACCCACAGCCACAGGGCGGCCGGGCCCGCTGCTAAGCACTACAGGCCACAGGAATGCAAGGCTCCTAATATTTATAGCTCGACTTTATGACAATGGAAATATTTTTTTAATTGAGGTTTGCACCACCATTACACTGCTAATTTAATTATTCCCTATATTTCATCCATCACCATCTGATCTTCAGGAAGCAAATAGCTTGTCTTCTTGACAAGAAAGCACCAAATTGATTAAAAGTGCGTGCGGGAGGGGGTTGGGCTGTGATTGGCTCACTATGGCTGGACCTCTGGGTGCCCAGAGGAAGAGGAAAGCAGAGAGCAGGTGTCCGCCCCTCACTCTCCTAAGTATGGTTGCCTCCAGGAAAGCGGTAAACCCACACCCTACAGCCACACAGTCACACCCGAACATCACACCCACATCCACACTCACACCCACTCACACACTCATTCACACTCACTCACACACATACACTCAGACATAGTGACAGACACAGCCTCAAGTCTACCAGCAAAAGACTCCGCCCCACCCACACCTAATCTGTCAAAAGAGGCCATGCCCAGCGAATCCACTCTGGTCCCAAACACACACAGCCAAATCTCGAACAGAGTCACACACAGCTGAATTGCAGAGGACGCTGTCAGGAAACAGTTAGGGTCCCTCATGCTCCATGCATCCTTCAGGGTGGGCCCATGGAGGGTTCTGGGGATCGAGGCTTGCTTCTGCACAGGACTCAGGGCCTCCATCCTGCCCTGCCCCACCCAGGAGAGAGGAAAGAGCAGCCCCCACCCCCAACCCTGCCAGCGCCTCTCCTGACCTGCCTGCCCCAGGATATCTTCCAAGACACCTCTGCCCATCCCCTTCGTGGGAGCAGGTAGCATGAGTCCATGGTGTGCACCGTGTGGGAGACCAGAGTGTGGGTTTATGGGGGTGCCCGACGGAGTATGGCTGTGAGTCAGTTTCTCTGCTTGATTCTTTGTCTTCTCCATTCCTTGACACCTCATAGCTCCTCGAGCCCCATGGCCTGTCACTCACGCCATCTCTTGGCTGAGTTCTCACACTCAGGCTTTCTAAGAGTTTTGTGCAGGTGGGTCTTCTCACTGTACTTGGAGGAAAACTCTTTAAGGGCACCTGCTGGACTTTCTCCTCTCTCTCCTCTGCTGGGCATACAGGGCCTGACGGTCAGTTCGAAACGAGAAGGGGGCCTTTTTCACTTTCTGAGTCAAGGCTCATTGGGCAATCCCACTGCAGTGTGAGGGAGAGCACTTGTTACATGCTCAGTAGAGGGGCCTGGCAAAGCGGCTGGTGAGCAGAGTTCAGCTAGGGGTGGGAGATGG
This sequence comes from Equus przewalskii, assembly GCF_037783145.1. Lineage (NCBI taxonomy): Eukaryota > Metazoa > Chordata > Mammalia > Perissodactyla > Equidae > Equus > Equus przewalskii. The sequence goes on from NC_091837.1 coordinate 59,200,193, forward strand.
AGCAGACGGAAGGAAGGAAGGAAGGAAGGGCCAGAATAAGAGCCACAAGGGGGCGGGAGCTGGATATGGACTAATGGTGAGGAGTGAGGTGGAAGTGAGGGCTGGCGGAGGGGGTGGGTGCAGTGGTGGCGGCACTGCCATCAGTCATCGTGAAAGCTCCAGGTGCCCAGTGCAGGCCCAGCAGACCCTTGACCCAGCTTGATCAATCCTAATGGAATGGAGCAGAGGGGCAGCCGCCAGAGGGAGAGGGCCACCCTTCCTCCCTGACGTCCCGTCCTTGTAACTTTGTCAGCTGTCACAGCAGCCGAAAGTGCGGAGGCTGCCCGCCCCAGTCATGTCTGGTCCTGTCTGGCCCGCTGGGCTGCCACCAGACAGGGGACATGAGGAGGAGAAGGCAGGGGACAGACAACGTGGGAATGGGCAAAAGGACAAAAGCAAAAGAAGCAGGCCGAGAGAGAGTCTTCTGGGCAGAAGACTCCTATATTGTAATTCACATTTGTTTCCCGAGAAGGGCAGAGCATCGGGGATCCCAAAGCTTCCTTTAGCCATCTAGGACACACGGACACATCCTCTTCAAGGTGCCGCACCCACACGGATGCCTGCAGGAGGTCACCCTCACCCAAGCAGCTCGCTCCTCTCTGAAGCTCCGTGGTGGCAGCGGCCTGTCCAGCTTGTTCTGAACTCAGGGGGGCCCTCTTGGCTCCAAGTAGTGCTTGACAAGGTCCCTTGTGCCACCACGGTCTTTGTGTTTGAGTGGTCCTGTCTTCCATGCTGGGCGGCCTGGAATATTTCTGCCATTGCTGCCACCTGCTTATGTGTCTGTCTGCCCCACCAGATCATGGCTTCCCTTCGTTGTTCCTCTTGATGCCCTAACTCCTAGCACAGTGAGCAGAACATAGTTGATGCTCAGTCACCACTGGCTTCGTGAGTGAGCTGTCCTCTCCCGAACACCCTGCATAGGGCCAGGCACACAGGAAGAGCTGGAGAGGCTCTTGTTTATTGGGTGGCAGATGAGGAGACGCCAGGAACAGAGGGAGGGCTCTGAGGGGATAGGAGGCAGGTGAGATGGGGGAAGGGAGAGGAGAGGCAGACCTGAGCTGGCGAGGTTGGGACAAGTGTGCTGAGCACAGACCTGAGGCAGGCAGTTGAGACAGGCATCGTTAGCTGCATCATTCTGCTGGCTGTACCCCACCCTGAGAGCCCAGATCCAGGGCACGATTGATCCCAGGGTGGCTTTTAGTGTGTGCAGCTAAGAATGGGGAGGAGTGAACGATGCTGCCTGCAACTGGGTCACAGGAACCAAATTCGGGGGACCCCAGGGGCTGTGGGCCTTTCTGCTCCCCTTCAACCAGGATTACTTCTGTGAGGATGTTTAAGCTTCACATGCTCATATCTGCTCATACTGTGGTGGGGAAGCAGGAGAAAGAAAGGTTTCCCCCTAAAAACAGGCTGGAAGCTGAGTCCAGTGGCAGCTCCATCACCTGTGGCAGGACCTCCATCCATGTTGCCCATCCGGCCACCCTGGGGACCCACATGGAAGTGCTTTAGAATGCCACGCTCAGCCATCCTTGTTTTAGCTCCTGGGTCTGCAGTTGGCCATCTGTTTTGCATACGGGGCAACCCCTGAATGCCCTGTTGAGATGCTCCTATTTATGTGCACAGCCTGCAAGAGATGTGGAATACAATGTGCTGAGGCCTCCTCTGCTCAGCGTACGTCATGTTGAATCTGACTGCTGACCACTCTGACGAGCTAAGAACCAGCTAAGCTGAGAGAAGAGAGGAGAGGCCGGGGCTGTCTTTCTTAAAACAACAGGCTGTTGCCTGCGCTTGGAAAATTCCTTTGTGCTCACAGGCAGACTGGAGATGTTCCCCTGTGCGGCCTGGCAGCTGTCCCCAGTGGGCCATTTCCCACAGATTCCTGCTCCCTAAAGCACTGGGCCCGAATGCGCCAATACCCATCCTGCAATTCACAAACTCAGACCGATTTTGTCCATTATAGTGATGCGCACATACACTGCATCTTCTGCTGCCGGAGAGGGCCGAGGTCTCTGTTCTGGTACATCTGAGAGACTTTCCCGAAGAAGGTCAACTTGAAGGAAAGCGTAGGGTTTGGAGAGGCGAGGAAGAGGCAGGAAGTGGAGAGAAGCAGCCTGTTTTGCTACTGGGCATGTTTCAGGGGCCCCTTCCCTCTCTGCCACATCACCTGCTTCATTCTTTGAGAGGCTATTTGGAGGTGGGTCCTTTGGGAGGTAATTAGGTTTAGATGAGGTCACGAGGTTGGGGCCCCACGATGGGATTAGTGCCCTTATAGGAAGAGACACAGAGAGCTTGCTTCTCCTTCTCCCTGCCACGTGAGGACACAGTGAGAAGGGGGCCTGCAACCCACGAAGAGAGCCCTCATCGGGGAACGAGCCTGCTGGCACCTTGATCTTAGATCTCCAGCCTCCAGAGTGGGGAGATATGAATTTCTGCTATTTAAGCCACTCAGTCCATGGTATTCTGTCACGGTAGCCCCAGCTGACTGATACAGGCATTACGGGGTGGATGAACGAACCCCTGGACAAGGGGGCTAGAGCAGAGGCTTGAGGAGTGGCTCTGCTCTCTCAGGAAGACCCTGGTGTCCTCCCACTATCTCCTGGTCGGGGGGTGGCCAGCTTGCCCTGGCCCCTAGCATGGAAAGCCTGCCCAGACCACATACCTCCCTCACTGATGCATCTGGAACTTGCTCAAAGCCACTCAGAATCATAAAACCTGAGACGGTGTAAACGTTACACAAAGGGGACATTCTTTGCTTTCCAGGGGTTATGATGTTTGTGAAGAATTCACCAAAAATCGCTTTGGTGAACCAGCTCTCTCCCTGCCTGTCACGGGAATTGGACGTGAAAGGACATTTTGGGGACCAACTTTCACCATCAGGAGGGGCTGTCCAGCAACACATGGAGGGGACTGGCTGGGATCTCCAGGAACCAGCCCTCTGGACACTCAGGCCCAGGTCCCTATGGCCAGATGGGATGTGGGCTGCTGGGCATCCTGGGGTGCATACTCCCCATGGAGAGAGGGCTTGCTAAATAGGCTGAGGCCCCCACCTGCTGAGGCAACTCCTCAGAGGGACAAGCCCAGCAGAGGCATACGCAGTTGGGGGCGGGGGAGAAGGAAGTAGGGGTGTTCCACTGCCGGAGGTTGGTTTTGGTGTTGGGCCTGGTCTGTCTTGGTGATGGCAGTGTCCCTCCAGACAGATCCCTTCTCCTTCTAACCAACAACTCCCACCTGCAGCCTTGGCAACCTCTGAAGGTGAGGGGTGGCAATGACGAGCCACAACCACTAAGTGTAAATGAAATTAAATAAGGGATATTCCTTTCCTTTTTTTTTTTTTTTTAAATTTAAGCAACACTAAAAATTGCAACCGCAAAAGCTAAGGGAAGAAAAAAAAAAGGCAGAAACACCCCACCTCCTTGGAGCTTGGCGCCAGCGGCTGGCTCTGGGATTTGCATGACAAAAGCACTCGACAAACAACAACAAATTGCCAGCTTGTCGGGGACCGCGGGGCGCGCGCGACAACTGGCGCTCTTCTCCGGGCGGCGATCGGCTCCCCGGGCCGCAAGAGGAGCCCGCGGCAGATGCTCCGACCGGCCGGCGGGGGCGCGGGCGCCGGAGCGGGAGGCGTCGGCCTCGATACCAACGGAGCCGTGACCGCTCCGCGGCCAGAGCGCTCTTGGCATCCGCAGCCACCCACTCGGGACCAGGTGGGGTGCGGAACTGGGCCGCCTTTCCCCTCCAGCTCACATGCCACAGCCTTGCCCCTAGACCTGGCCTGCGCCCTTGGGCACCCCACCGGGACACCGCGGGCATCTGCTCCAGGCAGACCGTGGGACGGGGTCCCGGACGACAGGTTGCCCTCGGTCCAGCGTTCCTGTCTGGTGGGCAGCCCGAGTCGCCCACCTGGCCATGCGTCCAGCCCTGAGGCTGGGCTGGGAGGGGAGAGCGAGTGGGCTCCTCCCTGCGGCGATCTGGCTCCCCCTACGTGAGGCACGGGCAGATGGCTGGCCAGAGCTAAATTGATTCATAATGATTTGTGTCTCTCCCCTGCCCGGCAACGGGTAACTTTTCATTAGAGACACAGATGTCTTAATAACGCTATGCCAGGGTCCTCCCACGGCAGCCCCAGCGTCCACTCCACTGCAGAGGGAGGTGGGAGGGTACAGAAGGGTGAAGGGATGGGAGGACTGAAGAGCCCTGGGGAGGATGCTAAGCCAGTAGGGTTTGCTATCTCCAGGCCCCAGATGTCTTCTGCCCACTCCCCAAAGCGGAGCTCCTGACATACCCATGCTCTGGCCACTGGGGCCACCTCCTAGCCTCTGGGGGCCGCCAGCATTCCTCCTCCTACAGTCCGTAAGGTGGTCCTCCAACTCCTTCTTAGCCTCACTGCCGTTCCCACGGCATGACTTTAACTGAGCCCCATCACCACTCCCAGGGCCTCTACGCCTGCTCCCAGATAATCCCCAAACTCCAATCCCCCAGATCCATCTGGATGAGTGTTCTTCCATAACAGAAGATGGCCCTCAGCCCCACGGCCACGGGGGCAGACCACATCTGCCCGGCCTTGCCCACTATTTCTCATCTAAAGACGCCCTCACCAGGTCACCTCCTCTCCGGAATGTCCACTCTCTTCCCTGCAGAGCTGAGTCGCGGGGGGCAGTGGAGGGTCACTTGCTCCCCGTCCAGGCCTCCTGCAGGTCTGTTGCACCTCTCTTGCAGCATTTATAGCCTGTGGCCCTAGTTGGAGTGGGTGTGGTGTGCTGCTGCCCCGCTTCCCTCCTGCCTCCTAGGATTCCCGCTCCCACAGCAGGCTGGGCTGCATGTGAAGGACCAGACATGTTCGATTGTCTCCCAGGGTCTTGCGAGCCCGTGTTCGCTTCTCTGCTTCCTTCCACGACTGCACCCACACTTTGTGCATGGTAGGTGCTCACTGGAGATTTGTTGAGAGGATGAGTGGCAGTGTCTTGGTTTCCACCACTAGCAATTCATCATTTTGGGATTAGTAGCCCCTCTCTTGGCTCTCCTTGTAAACCATAAATCTCCCTGAGAGGTTGGGACAGGGAGGGGCGAACACCAGGGTCCCCATCTCCAGGTGTCTCTGTGTCACCTGGAGGTTTCCAGTCCGGGGGAAGACTCTTTCAGCTGGTCGGGGTGCTGAAGGCCAATCCAACTGACCTCTTGGTTGGCTGGGGCCAGATCTGCCTGCTGTGGGGTGAGGACTGCAAATAGCACACATGAGTACCAGACCAGTCTGAATGCCCCTGGGCACAGCCGCTATGCTCCCGCCAGAGGAGAAAGGAGGCAGGTCTCCAGGACTCTGCCTTCGAAGCTTCCTACAGCCCATGGTGTCCAGTGTGAACTCCCAGCCTCAATCCACATTCTGCTTTCCTGTTACCCTGCTCCCTTCATGGACCCCAGCAATTTCCTCTCACTCTTCCTCGGAATCTTTGCTCATCCCAGGTTCACCTTCTGATACGTCTCCTGGTTCCCTTCCTGCCAGGTAAATCCAGCCCAGGGCTCCAGGCCAGGTGATGGACCCCGTCTTGTCTGTGTGGGTGAGTTGTTTCTCTCCATCCAGCCCATGAGTGCAAGGCTTCTGGCTTCTTCCATTTCCCTGGGGACCCAGCAGAGGGACATTTGGGTGAAGTTGTGGAATGCCTCCTGCAAGGTTAAAAGCTCCTCTGCTCCCCTCGCTCTCCCTCTCCCCACACACCACCCTGACACCCAGCCTCACGTTCCCTGGTGCAGCCCCATGGGTGCAACCCGCCAGACCTGTGCCCACACAGCATGTGCTGCACGGCTCCAAGAATGCGTGGTTACAGGACAGGAATCCAAATTCTTGTCCTAGCTGTGCTGCCCTTTTCCCATCTGTAAATTTTGGCTGTTGAGAACGTGCCACAAGATGGTGGACGTGAATGGGCTTTGAAAAGGATTAGAAACAGACGAACACAAACAAAAGAAAGAGCAGGTGAGTGACTGTCTAAAGGGCAGGTGGAGCCAGCAGCCTGAGGGCAAGGAGCTTGCCCCCGCTTACTGTGTCCCCTGCTCTGAGCTTGGCACTGAGTGTCCCCTGCACTGAAGTCGAGCTTAGTAGATGCTCAATAAATGGTTGAGTGAATGCAGCCGCCCCGTGTTGCCGATGCCCTTGTGAGAGAAGCATGGATGAGAGGCAGCTGGATGGAGCTAGGGTTGCTTTGAGGCTTTGGTCGGGGTCAGTCTGGGACAGGGGATTTGGGTTCTTTTCCCTGTTTGTGGGGTGTGAACCAGTGACCTTAGTCTCAGTGACAACTCGGCCAAACCACCCACTGTCCCTCGCAGACAGCCCTCCTGTAGGAAGCCAAGAACCCATCCTTTCCGCCTCCTGGGCATCTCCCAGGCAGATTCACCCTGCTTTTGTCTTTTGTTTTTCTTAATTAAGGCAGCAGGAGCCAGGATTCCGTCTCGGAAGGTGCAGCCTTGTGTCTGGATGTCTTCATTATGGCTGTGCCCGCCTCTGCTGGCAGCTGGATGCTGGGAGGTGAGTGTGGGGGCCCTGACTGACTGCAGCTCAGCTCACAGGCCTCCCCACTGCCCCCGTCACGCCAAGGTTCCCACACATCCTCACCCTTCCCAAACCTTACAAGGCCTGCAGCTCTCCCCTCTGCCGACGTGGAGCACTTGCTGCTGGCTGTGGCACTGACTTTCTGAGCCCCCTGCAATGTCCGCACAGCCAGCCCCTCACCTCTCCATTTAAGGAGCCGGGGGCATTCATGCACAGGGAGTCTTGGCAGAAACTTCATCTCTTCAGGGAGATTTGCTAGGCCCCGTGGCACACCTGGTGTAGGGCTGGACAAAGCCTGGCCCTTACCCTCCAGGTGTTTCCAGTCTAAACTGGGGGCGAGGGAGGGCATTGCAGCCAGGCTGGGGCAGGATTGGCTGGGTAGCTCTGGGAGGGCCTCCTGCCCTCTCTAGGCTTTGGTTTTCCCATCTGTAGACTAAAGACATTGGTTGGGATCCACAAACTGTGCACCGAGGAGCCCTGGGGAGTCTGTGGGGTGGGGGAGCCCCACTCTGAGCCCCTTCTGGTCACTTCCTCTTCAGCTGCCCAGGTCATGCTGCCCCCAAACCAGGCCCAGGGTGGGCAAACACTGCCTGGTTGAGGAAGATGTCCTGGTTTACAGCACAGCTTGGATTTGTAAATAATGACTGTGCAGGACTCCTGAGAGGCAGATAGCACTGGTTTTTATCAGGGAAGAAGTTCAGTCTCAGCTGGGGTGGAGTCCAGCTGGGACTGCTCTGTCTCTGAGCCCTTACATTTGGATATGCTTTGTTTTGACACGAGGTCGGCTCCGCCCTTTGAAGCAGGGGCTCGTCCCAGCCCTCTGTGCTCACTCTTGTCCCTGCATACCCAGGCCTGGACCAGGCCGGCAGCAGGGCTGTAAAGGGGCCCTGGGCCCATGCAGAGTATGAAGGGCTGGGGCCTCAGGGAGGACGAGCGTGCAGGTGAGCGATGGGAACTGCCAGCCCCCGCTGCTGGGAGGCAAGGAGAGAATTTACAGCCCACGAGGCCTGCCTCCCCTTCCCTTTTAATAATAGTCCCAGCCGAATTACTTCCTCTTCTGAAGTTCTGGAGTCCGGAGGTCAGAAGGGAGTTGGGGCTGGGAAACGTGAGCCAAGGAAGACCGGGACGATGGTGACTGTTCTGTCCTGGGAAGGTGGGTTGTGCCTCCTGGAGCAGGAACAGAACTGTTCCACGTCAGACGATGGCTTTTGCTGAGAAGGAATCCGCCCTGCCCAGCCCTGGCTGCACACACGAGGCTGCTGCCTGGCCCGGCGCTGGACTGTAGGGGGCTGGGGGAACGGACCTGCTGTCTGTCCTGAGGAAGAACCTGGTCCAGAGTCAGTGGCAGGAGGCCTCTTGCTGTGGTCCAGGAGTGGGGCGGCTGCTCCCCAAGGCTGTGGCCAGCTCCCTCCATCTCCCCCTCCTCCCTGGCCCTCAGTGGTCCCTCCAAAGGACACCCGTAGGTGGAGAGGAGCAAGAATGTACACCAGCCTCGGACACTGCCTTTATCTCCAGGGTGTGGGGATTCATGGAGAGGTGGGCTTGGTGGGTGGAGCACTGTGCTTGCAGGCCTTGCTGCCACCATGAGCTGGGCCACTCCCGGCAGATCCCTCCTTCTGCTAGGTCCCGGGCTCTTCCACTGTGAAATGGGGGTGACCACATCCCCTCAGGGGGCTGAGAGGACGAATAGAGACCCAGGTGTGCAGAGCCTTGCAGACCGCCCACACCTCACACGTGTGTGCTTTGTCACGGTATGACTCTCCCACTGTGGGAGGGCTGGCCCCTCATCACTCTAGGAGACCCTCTTCCAGATCAGCATCTACGGGGCCCCCATACTATGCCAGGTGCTATGCCGGATGACAGGGCACCCCAGCCGATTAATGCACAGGAGAATAGCTCACAGTCATTTTTCATTCAGAAATACTTGATCACCATCATGATGACAGGCATTCTGTGGGGGCTTTTACTAACAGCTGGATGACTGTTGGTCTAGAAGGCCCCAAACAACAGAAACACAAGATGCCCAGGAGCCACCAGTCATTGTCCCCGGGTTGGTTTGTAACAGAGCCGCACATCTGTGGAACCCTGGCTGCTTCCCTAGAAAGGCACACAACCGGGTCCAGGACCTGGAGGAGGTGGGCGGAAGTGCTTAGTCCACGTGGCTGGTGAGAACACTGTGGTCCTGATTCCGGAACACACCTGCCCATCAAGGTGGCTGTGTGACCCTGGGCAAACAGTTCAGCACTCTTGGCTTCATTTTCCGCAATCACATTGTCACTGGGCTCTGCTCTGGTCAAACATTTCCTGATGCTTTGCTTCCTGCCCATGCAGGTGAGCCTCACTGATTTAGGCCAGTTGGGTGGGGAGACACCAAGGGAAATGCAAATACCAGAAGCAGACCAGCGGAGATGGTCCGTTTTATGTGTCAGCTTGGCTAGGCTATGGCACCCAGTCACTCAATCACACATTAACCTAAGTGTGGCTGTGACGGAATTTTGAAGATGTGGCTAACGTCTACAGCAATTGACTTTAAGTAAAGAAGATTATCTACCATTATATGGGTGGGCCTCATCTAATCAGTTGAAAGGGCTGAAAAGCAAATGGAGGCCACCCTGAGGAAGAAGAAATTCTGCCCCAAGATGGCAGTGTCAGCTTCTACCTGAGAGTTTCCAGTCTGCTGGCCTGTCCTACGGATTTCAGACTTATCAGTGCCCTCACCATCATGTGAGCCTATTCCTTGAAATAAATCTTTTCTTTTTTTGCTGAGGAAGATTCACCCTGAGCTAACATCCATTGCCAATTTTCCTCTTTTTTTCTTTTTTATGTGGGCAGCTGCCACAGCATGGTCACTAACAGATGAGTGGCATAGGTCTGTACCCAGGATTTGAACCTGGGCTGCAAAGTGGAGCGCACCGAACTTGACCACTAGGCCACTGGGGTTGGCCCTAAATCTTTTAATGTATACAGGCTTACCCTGTTTTATTCTGCTTAGCAGATACTGCGTTTTTTACAAAATGCAGCCCTCCACCAGCAACAAGATTACAACCAGCTGAAGGCTCAGATGATGGTGAGCATTTTTTAGCAATAAAGTATTTTTTAATTAAGGTGTGTACATTGTTTTTTAGATATAAGGCTATTGCACACTTAATAGACTACAGTATAGTGTGAACATAACTTTTATAAGCACGGGGAAACCAGAAGATTCGTGTGACTGGCTTTACTGTGATATTGGCTTTATTCTGGTGGTCTGGAACTAAACCACAATATCTCTGAGGTGTACCTGTGTTAACATATATTATACATATCTATGTGTGTGTATATATATATATTTAATATATAGTATATAAATTTTATGGCTATATGTATGTGATCGTGTGTGTATATATTTATCTCCTATTGGTTCTCTTTCTCTGGAGAGCCCTGACTCGTGCACCTGGGCTTGAGAACACTTCAAGGAAACGTGTATGCTGCTTTTACATTCTTCAGTAAATACCACTTGGAGACAAATGAGGTGACCAACTTCAGTAAATGGAGACTCATTTGTAGTTCGGCGCATCTGTTGGTCTTAAATATGTCCTCTTCTTCTCCACTGGGCCACCCGCCCAGCCCGTTTCTGGAATCAGACATGGTGTTCTCAGTCCGTCCTGTCCGCCCAGATTCGTGAAGGCGACCTGGGTCCCAGGATCCCAGACCCTGAGTGGATGAGGTTCACTGGGCTATATTTTGTAAAAAATTTGACTAGTGTCTATTTTACTGTTCTGAGCAGATGATGTTCTTTGTTTATGAGAGAAATTAGGCCAAATCCAACTTTTCCACAGATGGAGAAGCCTGAATTATTTATCAGAGGCTCATGAATTTGGTTCTGGCAAATGGCAGGGCCGAGGGCGGCTGATTTGTGTTTCATTGTTGGAACAGCTTGATCCCAGCAGGTCCTGGGCCATCTTGATGCAGTGCTGAGCTTGGCAGGGGCCTCCGGCCTGGCTCCGGGCAGGGGTTGCGGTGAGGACCCTTCCTCGGCTGCTTCTGCTGGACCCCACTGGTACCCCCGAGGCTGTGGGGTGGGGGTGGGGGTGAGGGACCTCACGAGGGCTTTGACCAGCTCCTGGGGTGCTCACGCTTCACCAGGTCCCCTGCTGGGCCCCTGGATCCAGGTGGGTCCTCTTCCCTCAGTAAAGAAGGTGATGGAAATGGAGATGATCATTGCGACTTCCCTTCTCCCACCAGGCCATTCTCTCCTTTAAAACTGAACTGCAAGGCCAGCTGGCAAACCCTTAGGTGTGGCTGGCTGTGTCTGGCTGCTCAACAAGCACCTACTGTGTGAAGGTCTCGTCTTGGGCTCCTGTTGGGTGAAACAGCATCCTGGAGGAGGAAGTGGGCTCTGCATTTGTTGGGGAGGACTCAGGAAAAGGCCTTTCTGTGTGACCTGGGCCATCGTAGGTACAAATGCTCACTCATGCTGACCAAGCACCGATCATGAGTCAAGTGCTGTCCAGGCCTGAACACATTTAGTCCTCAGAACAGCCCTATGAGCCTGTTCTCTAGACAACGCAGCCAGAGAACATTCAGGAGCTTTTCCAAGACCTCCCAGCCAGCGAGCCATAGGGCCCAGCTCAGGCAGTGTTCCTGACCCCCATGTGACGTGGCTCTGGGGGCTCACTGGCAAGCAGCCATGGGTCAGAAAGCCCCTAGCCTACAAGGCACTTAGAGCTGAACGGGGAGATAGAGGAGGGAACAGTCAGCACCCTTCCCACCCACCCACACTCACATGGCTGCCTCTCACCTCCCTGGGGGCTGCAGGCTGTTATCCAGCTTAGTAGAGAGAGGAGAATGTTGCACTTTAAGCCCTGAGTTGGCTTGACCAGTGACCCCAGGTCTTCCTGCCTGTCCAGGTGTATCATTTCCTGGCCGTGGGCTGCTGTCTCCTTTGAGCTGTCTGGCCTTAAAACCCAACTATGAGTATGTCACCAGTTTGCTGGTGGCCTGGGACAAATCACTATCTCTCTCTGGGCCTTGGGCTCCTCCACCCAGTCCCCAGGAATCTAGACTCCTTGTCTTTGGGCTTCTTTCTTTTCTTATTTCCACGGCCACCTGGAGGGGACCAGCCCCCTCTTATGCTGAGGCCAGGGAACAAATGATTAGGTGGGAATGAGTAAGGAGGCTGCCAGGTGAGTCTTTAAGTGTTTGGTTTGAACCATTTTAATTTGCATTCAGGTTTAATTACCATCGTTTTTAAGGTTGCCCACGTGGGAGAAGAGGCATTTGGGTCCCCGGATGCTTCCTCCTGTTTCTACGCACTCCTTCCACTGCACCTGCCTGGGGTGTTTGGTGCGCTTCCCACCTCCAGGGACCTGGCCCCTTCTGGCCCCATGAAGCTGCCTGTTCCCTGACCCCTCCCTCCTGGGATCCAGGATCGCCCATCCCTCTCTCTTGTGTTCTGAGTGGGACCCCTCTTCCCAATCCTCCCAGCTCAGAGGTGGCAGGCGGGCTGTGGGTGTGGGATGGCGTGGGGATAGAAGTTCTTTGTCATTCTTTATTTCGATAAAGAGCCAGGGTCTGGGTGGGGAAAGGGTGAGGAGGAAAGACAGTAAGTAAAAAAGTAAATCAAAGTTCAAGTCAAAGGGAACTTCTAAAATTCAAAATGGTCTTCCTCTCTCCTTTACAGAACTCCCCATCATCCTCCACATCCAGTTTATTCCACCCTGGGGACTGGTGACGCTGCGCCTTCTCCTCTGGGCAGCCCTGTGCCCTTCTACCATCTGCCAGGTTCAGGGTCTGTCTCGGGCCCAGCTCAAGTGCCCCTCCTCGGTGGAGCCTTCCCTGGCTCCTGCCCCGCCTACCTTATCCTGACCGCCTCCCCCCCCCCACCCATGCACATGCAGGCTCCCACACCACTTCCTGGGGCTCTGTGTGGGATGGCGTCTTTTCCTTCCCTGGGCAGGCTTGCCAGCTCCAGGCGAGGAGGGCGGGGAGGCATGAGGGGTACCCAGGAAGGGAAGTAGGAGGGTGGGGAAAGATGCTTGGGCTGAGGCAGCCAGAAGGGGAAGAGAAACAGGGAAAGGAGGGGGGACAGAGGCAGAAATGGGGGAGGTAGAGAAAAAAGAATGAAGGTAAGGGAGGAGGGAGGGGCGAGCCAGCCAGCAGCGCTTATTGGACTAAATACAGTCCCGGGACAGCAAGTAATTCTGGCCTGAGTCAGCAAGTTTCACCCATAATTTCTTAAGCATCTGTCAGGCCACTGCCTCCCTGCCCCCCGCCATGAGAGGAGCAGCCGCTTCAAAGGGAGCCGGAGCGAAAGCCTCATTTAGCAAATGAGGAGAAGCCTTAAAAATAACTTGAGGAGTCACCCTCCACGAAGGCGAGGCCACCCCCCTCCTGCTGCTCTCTGTACCCCTCCCCCAGTCCAGTAAGGCCCACAAGACAGGCTGGGATAAATGGCTGGAATGTAGGATTGGGTGACAGTGTTTGCATGTGTGACACCGTGTGACATGGGGACAGTGGGGGTCATGTGCTGCTGGGACGGCTTATGTTGCTGTGCAGATGTGTGACTGTGCAGAGGAGTGAGGCCTGGCCCTACCTGTGTCTGACTATGTGTGCAGCTCTCTAGATGTGGCACTGAGAGATGGGGCTTGTGACAGGGTATGACAGCGCAGGTGGCGGTGACCTCGCAGGCGGGGCTGACGGATGCTATCCTGTGTGTTCCCACCTGGTGGAGGGGCGGCGCCGGGCAGAACCGTGAGTGACACATGTCAGCGTTTCCATAAGTGCACATTCAAATGCTGTGTGACAGGTCGTGTGTGAGACAGACAGACAGACACTATGAGAGGGACTGAAGCACATGCATCTTCTGGGCTGGGGCCCTCTCAAGAAATAGGCCATCATCCCCTCCGCTGAGATGGTCTCAGCTATAGACTCCTCAGATTTGGCCCAATTCTCATTTCCTGTTCTCAGAGGTCACTCCTCTACCTCGGCTCTAGGTGCCAATGGCTGGCCTCGCCCTGGCCTTGCCCCTGCTGTGAGGCCATCTGTCTAGGAGCCTTCTATCCAGAACCTTCATCAGGCAGCCAGGGTGGTTCAGAGCCAACATCTTCCACCTGAAGTGGGATCTTGACCACCATCCACTCGTTCCTTATTCCCTCCAGGGCCTGGCCAAGCCTCCCCATGCCTCATCTTGGTTCCTCCCACAACAGCCCAGGAGCAGGTACAATCAACCCTATTTCATAGACAAGACAGCTGCAACTCAACTCAGAGAGGTCAAGGCACATGCCTGTGAGCAACCATGTGGACCCACCACACTGCTGCCTAGCTCATGGCTGGCTCACTTGTCCAAGGAGAAGCAGAGGGTCCTGGCCACATAGTGGGAGACTTCTCTGCTCTCGAGACCACACCTCACGGAGGAGGAGGCCTCCCTTTCCCAGAGAAATCACCCTGGGCTCCTCCGAGAAGGGCACCTCTGGAGTTACTTAAGTTTTTGTTTTCAGATTGTTAACTGGCTGACAAAGAGGTGGCATGGGGTCCGAGGGTGGGGAATGCGGAAGGAAATTTGCAGAGCAGGGGTCTGGACCCTGCCCACCAGGGCATGTGCACCTGGAGGCCCAGGGTCCTCTCCCACCGAGTGGCGCCTGCACCTGGACATCACCAGCCCTCTCACCCCACAGGCTCTGGTTCTGGGGGAGCTGGGCTCACGGAAGACTTGGAGGTATCTTGAAAAGGCTCAGAGAACTAGGATGGAGGGTGTGTACCTTACAGCCAAGGCCAGTGAGGAGACATGGTGCCTTAACAGAGCCATCTGAGGCACTGGAGGAGCCCCTGCCCTTCTAATGTCTTCCCTGTGAGCCTGCCCTGGTGGCTGACACACCACCATTAGCACTTAATTTGGGGTTAAGCATTGCCTGGCCCTTGTACCGTGCTTTTTCTTGCTGCAGCATTTTAATTCATTCTGCTCCACCCTCTAAAACATCTTTTCTATTTGTCCCACCAAACAAACCCTCCTCGTAAGGCCTGTCTAGACCCCCAGGCCCTGCCCCCAGGCCTTCAGCCCATGAGGATCTCTCCCTGCTCCGAACTGGCTGGGCCAGGATCTGAAGTCAGGTCTCACGCCCAGTGTCCTTTTCTTTAGATCCCTGTTTCCTCCAGCTATTGCTCCTACGACCTGTTTTCCGGATACTTCCTTCACCTCCCCATCCTGTCATTTTCACTAACAGTTGAATGTCTAGTCATTTTACATGTTGTCTACAGGTCCTACAAGATTGAGCCTCCCTGGTGGGGGGAATTTCCTCAGATAGGAGCATGTTCCACAGAGATGATCCCATCTCCCCTCCGCCCCTCGCCCCCTTGCAGGTTCAGATCTCCATGCACAGGCCTGCCCAGCATCAGGGCCAGGTCACCTGTCCTGCCAACTCTGCGCATTCTGGCACTGGTCCCAGTCCTTTCTATAGGGCATGCACCCCAGTGCCTGCCTTCACCTCTCCCAGGAAGTGGGCAAGGAGACCCAGAAGACTGCAAGAACTAGGATAGAGGTGTGTATATCTCACCACCACAGACAAGGAGGCCCATTCTTTGTTCCAAAATGGAGGGTGAGCCTTTCTCTTTATAACCATCATTACTTTGTCTATGAAACTGGGTTGAGAGCTTAAAACTGGGGTGTGTGTGTGTGTGTGTGTGTCCTAAGATTGCTTCTGGTTTTAAGAGCCTGTGGCTGTGTCCTACTCTGTAAAAGGCAACAAGAGTCTCTCTCTACCTGTTGAGGGAGGAGGGCTGTGGGCAGGGCTGGGGCGGGAGCCTGAGAGGGCACCTATAAGAGGAGGGAGTGCTCCCACCAAATAGTAGCTGAGCTCCTGCCTGCCTGGAACCCCCATCCGCCCCTGTCCTTCCTTCCCCTTCACACATCATCTCCATCACTTTAGGCCAGGCTTCAGGTTGGGGGGGGCTGGTCTGGGCCCCCTCCAGCCTGGAGTGGAAAAATCCATCACATATCTAACATATATTTTAAAATAACTTACACGCATAACACCCCCACGCTCCCATTTCTGCGTCTCAGATCTGATTATCTGCAGCTCTCTCTCTCTCTCTTTTTTAATAAAAAATTGCTATAAATCTTTTTGTCACAGAAGATATAAGACGCAGGTTTGCTGGAGAAACTGCCTCACTGAGTTGTTTTGTAGGTGGTTTGGCGCCCTGCTCAGTTTTTTTTTTTTTAAACTCCCCTACAGCTCAAGCTGAATTTCAAAGAAGATGAGAGTAAAGGAGAGCTGTCTCTGGTTGGTGTTAAAGGAGGAAAGAAGATAGCAGGTCTGACAGTGCTCATCCCATCTCTACCCCAGGAATCACAGGCACACCTCCAACACACCCGTCTGGGTCTGGTCTTGGGACCAAGAGAAGGGAGAGGAGATGCTCTAGCATAAGTCAGTGTGAGCGCTCATTAAAAACACCCATTCCTATTAGAAAGAATCCTTCACCTCCCATATATGTCCCTATTCTTCCAGCCTATACTGGCCATTATGCACTATGGGCCTGTCAGGAATGGGAGGAAGATGCGGATGGGATGTTGGACATTGGGGAGGCTGGTCAGTGGGGCCATCATGGATCTGCATGATAAATAATCCATAGATGGACAACTTGGAAGGTGGCCATTTGCTGGGAAATTGTTGTCCCAACATACCTAACCTATTTGTTACCAAGACCCAAAGCCTTGGGAGAAAATATTCCCTCAGATGCTCCATTGGAGGTCATGGTGGAAGAAAAGGAAAACCCAGTGATACTGCACGTGGAGTGTAGCCTTCTGGGTGCAGGGCCCTCCAGGCCTTGTATTCAGTGGGTGCTCAGCAGGTGGACCTCAGAGACGGCAGGCTGGGGAGGGGAGGTGTAAGGTGTGCCTTTGAAAGAGAGGCCAGAAAAGGTGTCATGTGGGTGGAGGGGGGGGAATGGGGTGAGCCAGGGAGTGGAGGTGGGCATGTCTGGGCGTGGCTAAAGAGACCAGTCTGAAAAAAAGGAAGATTTGGGAGAGCTGCAGCCCATCGGCCTATTGGTTCACCCATCCGTGCAATGCGGAATGTCAGTCCTCACATTGATACACCTTAGGGGAGTGTGTGGTTTAGTGAAAAGAACATGAATCTTAGGGTCAAATAGATCCGCCACTTACTACTCTTTGGCCCTGGGCCAGTTTCCTTACATTTTTGCGCCTCAGTTTCTTCACCTGCAAGATCAGGATGATGATACTGTCTTCAGAGTTGCTATGGGGATGAGAGGCACCAGTATCCATAAAGCTAGACACATGGGGGACTCTCAGCAGATGTCCCCACCCCCTAACATCACTCCAGGGAGGGTGCCGCTGGCTGTTCGCTGCCAGGCCTTCTTCACAACAAGGCAGGTTTTGCCAGCACAGCATAAGTGAGCAAGATAGCGCTGCCAGCCATTCCACAGTCTCATTGCCTTGTGGGCTGCTGCCCGGGAAGATGTATTTTATTTGTATTTAATAAAGTCCAGTAGCATAGCAGTTTATGAATCACAGTGTAACGCACAAGAATGGGTACCAGAAAAGTGTATGAGTGTGTGTGCATGTGTATCTATATATACACACATGCACACATTTATTGGGATTTTCAGGCCCACTACTGTTATTAATCTGATTCAAAGCCTATGGCCCAGTTTAATATATTAAGTGAAATGGCAAGTCTTTATCCATCTTTCCCTTCTCCCGCTCCCTACCTTCTGTCTGCTCTCCAGGACAACACCATGCATATGCCATATTAGATTCCATTTTGGTCCTGTTCTGATAAGCAGGAGATTAAATAATGAATGAGATTCCCATTAGCTAAATTTTTTTTTTTTTGGCATATTTCAGGCAACCTTTTCCCTTTTTAATCAAATCGCCTCTGTACCGCGAATATTTTTACATTGATTTGAAAGAAAAGGATTTTTTAAAGGCCTGGTTACAGTGACACTCCTGTGTGTACCGAAGCTTGGCCCATACAGAGTACCAGTGATGGGAAGCGGCTGGGGCACAGCTGGAGGACTGAAAGGGGGATTTGGAAAAGACTCTGATCTCTGGTGCATCAGCTCTGCCCACCTGCCCTCTTCCTCACCTCTCTTCTTTTCTCTCTCTCTTTCCAGGGTCTTCTGTTCTTAGACTAATGGGCTTGGGGAGACACGTGGCTTTTTGTTTTTATTAGAAAGCAGGACTGTTCATTGAAATGTTATCCCACGTGTGATAAGAATTATGTGTAAGGTGCTCATCCTTTGAGAAACCTCCTTCGTTGAGCTGAGGCCACTGCCTTTCTCTTAGGAAGACCAAGAGCCACATCTCACCCTTTCAAAGGACCATATGAGGGACCCGGTGCTCAAACTCCCCAAGAATCTCGCTCCTCAGCATGCCCTCTCCACACAGGCTGCTTCTCACACGCCATGACTAAACACGTGTTTTTAATGGAAACATCAAGAAGGTGCTTTTTCCAGAGGGTTGGATATGAGAGGAGGGGGCTTGGAGATTCTTGAGAGGTTTGGCAAACCTGAAGGCCCCATCATTTTTCACTTTATGATTCTTCCTGTTGTCTGGACGTGCGGGCAGAGTTGGGAAGACTCCAGTTCCAGGCTCCTTTCCCCTAGGCCCATCTCAGAATTTCCGGGGCTCCCCTTTCCTGAGTCTCAGCTATGCACGGGACAATGCGATAGGTGAGGGAGCCTAGCCCTCTCTACACACTTCAGGCAGGATCATCAGTATCCCCATGGAAGGGACGAGGAGACTGGGCTCAGCACAGCCAGCTCGCTTGTCCGCAAGCCACAGCTAACAAGAATGAGTCTGGATTCAGGTCTGGGCCAAAGCTGGGTGCACACACTCTTCCCCCGACTCCGGCTTTGCTGGCGGGATCCTGCAGTCTAGCTCTTCCTCATGCAGGGTCTCTCCTGCCCCCTGCTCCATGGTTCGTGGGGGTGTCTCTGTCTCCTCCACCCCCGCCCTGCCGCCTACAGCTCTGGGCCCAGCTGGGCTCAGAGACGGCCTTGGTGTCTCTTGGCTGCAGTGGGCTGATCGAGGGGCTCGGTGGAGCTGACGGTGCAGCAGCAGAGGGGGGAATGAGAGGCATTTGGAAGCCGCGGTAGCCATGTCCTAGTTCTGCAGGGGGCCCCTCTAGACAGCAGGTGGGAGAGGTCTGTCCGATTCACCTCGCGACCCCCTGCACCCAGTGCTCAGTACACACTGGTTACTATATAACTATAAGTGAAGGCTAAGTGGGGCTGGGATGGGGGCCTGGCCTGCTGACTCCTCAGATGTCATGCAGATATGACCAGGGGTGGTCATGCAGAAGAAACTCGGAGCCTGACCTACATATCTCACATACTGGGCAATGTGGCTCTCCCCAGAGATGGGATTTCCCATGTGAACAAACACCTTCCCACCGGCTTTCAGAGAGGACTGGACCAAACCCGGAATGAGTTTGGTGCATTTAGTGCCCTAGCTGAGTGTCCCCAGGAGCTGGTGGGGAGTGGGCAGTGGGGGGGGGGGGTCCCCTCCAGATGTGAGGCACTGAGGGGCAAACTGGGTCCTGCAGGAGACTCAGAGTCTTAGAGTCAGGAGGGATCTTGGGGGCAGCACAATCTCCTCGAGGATGCTTCAGGGGTGGGGCAGCTGGTCCCTGCTCAGGAGGCCACCTGGGTGGTAGGACATCCCTCACTGTAAGCAAGCTCTACTTGTTGAGCCAAATCTGCCTGTTCATCCTTCCTATACCCTGGCCCAATCTAGGACACTCTGATAAGGGGCCAGGCAGACCACAGCCGCAACCACGCCATGGAGGTTCGTAAAGTCTAGTGTGGGGGCTACATCCAGGAAGGGTTGGAAGTGGAGGGTATGGGTTTACGGGTCAACAGAAGTAGCAGACACTCGGGTCTACCCCGAGACCTACCACAGGGAATGTGGCTCAGTTTACAGATGGGTTTCTTGCTTTACCCTGCCCAGGCCTCATCACCTTCCAATCCTGGCTCCCTCTGGGCAACCAAGACAGAATTGGCTTTGCAAAGTGACCGTTCACACACAGTGCTTCAGCACTGCGTGCACCCCTGGGCAGAGCGCTGCTCAGGCCCAGCCTGAAAGTCCTTCCCTCTCTAAGGTTTTGGTTGGGAGTTAGTGTTGGGATGAGAAAGGCCATGGAGAGTGGTGAAAGCAGAGATGGCCTCAGGGCCATTTTCAGGTTTTGACTGGACAGAGAGGGCGCCCCTCCCTGTGAAGATGTGCATGAGGTCCTTGGACGAGTAAAGGACAGAAGGAGGAGATAAGAGAAGTGAGCTGTGGACCTCCCCCCTACCCCCGCCCCTGCTTCCCGGGCAGCCCGGCCTTACACAATCCCTGGCTCGTGTTCCAGGTCCAATTAATCTACTCTCTCCCCTGTCTCCTTTCTGCTCCTGCTCCTGCTCCTGACGACAAGGGAAGGAGAGTGTGCCCTTTTGGCTGATGCCTCCGCTGAATTATTTGAGAGATGAGACTTTAAATGGATGTTTAAAGGGCCAGAGGCCTCCTTTCCTGGGCAAGAGAAGGTCTGGGCCTGCAGGCAGGTGTGGGCAGCCCCTGCCCTCTGTCCAGCCCTTCCTGTGCTGCCAGGACCTCAGGCTGATGACCTGAGGATGGGGCCTGACATCCCTGGTGTGCTTGTGTATACGTGTGGGCGACCTGCACATGTTTGTTCCAGGTTCTCTATACGTGTGTGTGCTGGTGGGCGCTGTCTCTGCACAGTTTTAGAGTGTGTGTTGGGGAGTGTGTGTGATGTGGCATGCGAAGGCTCTGTGTGTGGCCAGCAATTGCTTTTTGTGTGCATGTGTGTAGGCACGACCGTGTGAATTAGGAAGTGCGTGAGTTAGCATATGTGCTCCCTTACACGAGCAGACAGGAAGAGAGTGTGCAAGTGGGCCAGAGGCAGGCGTGTGCTGTGGAATGCCAGTGGGGCTTGGGCAGCGGCTGGCCTTGTGCCTGACAGGAGCTGACCTGCAGGAGTGCAGGAGTGCTACTCCCTCGTTCCTGGACTTCTGCTTCTGTGAGTCCAGAGAGAGGGAGAGGGGCTGCTTTCCCAGAGACAGAAACCACACTGCCTCAGTTTTAAGGGAAGAGTCTTGAAATTTATTCTGCGTTCAGAAATCTAGAAGAGAGGGAAAGAATATCCCAAAATGTGGGAGATGTGTGTGTGTTTGTGTGTGCATGTGACTGCATTTTTGAGACTGTGTAAGTATGGTGGAACCTGATCTACATTAGCTAATGGTTCCTGGGTGTGTGTGCGCGTGTGTGTGTGTGTTGCGTGTTGAGAAGGAGGAGAATGGAGGTCCAGCTTCAATCAAACCATCTCCAGGAGACGAGGCTGTGGGGCAACTTGTCCGCGAGGGCCACCGCTGCTCCTTCCTTCTCCCGCTAACCCCTCTGGTGGGTGAAGACCTTTGGGAATTGATTGGCATTTAGGACATGTAACATACCTGAAATCCTATAGCATCCACTCAATCCAGCCAAACTGAAGGTCTCTGAAACCCAGGAGAACAGCCAACCCTGAGGCAGAGCTCTCCCCAGGGTCAGAGGTGAGCACAAGACCAGTAGCTTATCAAGAAGGGTGGCCAGAGTGGGGTGGACAGGAGCCTGGGGCTGGCTGGGGAGCAGGCACAGCGCACTCTATGCCTAGGTCGCAGGCCTCAGGGACCAGTTCAGTCCGAATGACTGTGCCTCTCTCCCAGCCAGGAGCTCTGCCCAGGGCTTCTGCTCTCAGGCACTGTCTCTCCATGTTCCAGCAGCCAGGAGTGGCAGGAGAGCATCTCCTCCCTGTCCACGTCCTCTACGGAGCCCACTCAGCACCCTTTCCTTTGGTGTGTGTTAGTTTTTTTTTGGTGAGGAAGATTGGCCCTGAGCTAGCATCTGTTCTCAATCTTCTCCTTTTTGCTTGAGGAAGATTGTCATTGAGCTAACATCTGTGCCAGTCTTCCTCTATTTTATGTGGGATACTGCCACAGTGTGGCTTGACCAGTGACGCCAGCCGTGCCTGGGATCTGAACCTGCGACCCCTGTGCCACTGAAGCGGAGCTGGCGAAATTAACCACTATGCCACCAGGCCGGTCCCTGTGTGTTAGTTTTTTTTTTTTAACTCACTCACTCCTCATTCTGACCAACCATCTGCACTGCTGTCAGCCGAGGGTCCATTGCTGGATAATCAGATATGATACCTGGAACTTACAGCCCAGTGACGGAGCTCGCTGGTAGAGTGGTTACAAACTGAAGAATCTGGCACTGCTGGGGATACAGAAGGGATGGTTGGAGCACAGAAAAGGTCTCCAAGCTGGAGTTCACTGAGACACACATCCTATCCCAATGGGAGTGGAAACTTCCAGGAAGCAGAGACAGCACTTCTTCTTGCCGTCACCTCCACATCCTCTAGTTCAGGTCTGTTTGGGTTTTCAGAGAATATGGAAAGGGGGATGGATGTATGGATGGATGCATGATGTCACTTCTTCTATCACACTCTTAGCTTTGGAAGCATGGATTGGTCAAGGGGGTCAGAACTCAGTGCTGAGTGGCAGCAGTGACATTCACCGCCTCCCCATGGCTCATACCAGGCCGTGGGGGCCGGGCTAAGGAGGCTCCCCTCCCAGCCCAGGCTGTGCACACACATTATTGGCTTGCTCCTCAATCATGCCTTTTCCAGCTAGCTGCTCCTGTCACAGCACATCTTGTTAGCCCTGGAGGCTCAATGAAATGGAAATTCATGTTTAAATTTAAAAACAACATATTGACCCTGGGAGCCAGCGATGTCTACATTTTTAATAACTTACTCAGAATGAAGGCTTGGATGAGTGTGTGTGTTTCTTTGTGTCTGTGTGTTGCATGTGTGTAGACGTGTGTGTTTTATGGGCTACATGTCTGCATTTGTCTATGTGGGTGTCTGTAGCTGTTTCACCTGTGTCAATGAGCATGTGTGTGTGTGTGGGGTGGAGTGTCAGCATTTGCTCCAGAGTACTGTGTGTTTCACTTATGGTTAAGGCTGTGTAAGAGTGTGTTGCAGTGTGTGTTGCAAAAGTTTCATTTTATTGGGATGTGTTCACATAAAGGGACTGGAGACAGGTGGACACAACAGGGGAAATAAAACAATCCTTCTTCCTACTTCTTCACGCTGCTCTACTCCTGTGACATATGATCTGGGGGTCTCCCTGTTCTGTAGTCCTTCTTTAGTCTGGGTCCCCAATTCTGATGACTCCGTGGGCCAGTTGTGGGAACAATTTCAGCCAACTGAGACTGGCCAGGTCTTCAGAGAGCCCTTCACCCACTTCCACCTCTTGGTAGAATCAGCATCAACCCCTTGGGATCAGTCCTTCCTTCCCACTCAAGTCCCACGGCCTTGCAGAGCTCCATTCCTCCTCTCTAAGGGGCCCACCCTCCTCGGTCACATATGTTGCCCTCTGGTATGAAGGAAGAACAACGGTCTGGTGGTTCTGGTCCTGTACAACCAGCTGGTCCTGCACAGGATCTGGCCCTGTACAACCAGCTGTGTAGTCAAGCTAAGTGTCTAAACCCTCTGCATCCCAGGTCTCCTTCATAGGGTGAGGGGCCACAGCAAGGCCTCCAGAAGGCCCATCCTAAGGGTTTGTCAGCTGTCATGTTATGATTTCCACTCTCCAAACCAGTCTGATCACTGTAATCCTGTTTCAAGAAAACTCAGTGTCAAGCCACTGACGCTTCCTCTTGTGCTTTCCAACCTGATGCAGTGGAGATAAACATCACGACTAGGTACATGGCAGGGACTCAGAAAATACTTACTCATTGACCAAAAACAGCATGATGCCAGTTTCAAGTTTCTTATTCTTCTATCCGTCCATCCATCTATCCATCCATTTATCCATCCCTCTGTCTATTCATTTGCCCAACTTTGTATCTATGCACTTATCCTCTATCTACTTGCTCACCCATCCACCCACCTGTCCACCTATCTATCTATCCACTTACACTTGCATGTATCCATCCACCCATGAATCTACCTATCCATCTACCTACCAATGGATCCACTCTACAATCATTTCTTTCTTTCTTACTGTGCTCAAAGATATAGAAGACAACTTCCATTCTCGAGATGCTTGCAGCTTACTAGGGAAGGTGGTGTGTAGTGAAGAACAAGTAAGAGAGGCCAGAATGCTCTGGGGAGGGCTTGCAGGAAGAGAGAAGATGTCTGACAGGCAGGCTCAGGAAAGGTTTTGTGAGGGAGGTGGCAGCTGAACTGAGCCCAGAGGGCCAGATGGGTCAGATAGAGGAGGAGGGAGCTGAGGAGGGGCTTCCCAGTGGTGGGCACACGGAAGGCGTGTTTAGAGAATAGTGAACCCTCTGCCTTGTCTGGCATCCAGTGAATAAGCAGGGGGAAGTACTGGAGAAAATCCAGCCCAACTACCTGTCAGTGGCCTAGAGCACTTTCTATCCCATCCCCTTGCAATTCTTTCATTACCTCTGGGACAAAAGCAGAGAGGCACCATCACCTCTCAGAGATGGGAAATTTGGTCCAGGATGGTTGAATGGCTGGCCCAAAGTCACATAGCAAGTGTGCGGCAAAGTAGGGACCACAACTCAAGTCTCTGGACTCCTGGACCTGGGAGCTTCTTCCCAATGATGGATAAAGAGCCCATCCAGAAAGTTTTTAAAAAGTCTTATTTTTTTAACTTCAGAAGCAGTGGGAAAGGGTCTGGAAACACTTTGTTTCTATTACCTATTGAAATTTGACATAATGCCTTGGCAGTTCCCCCTTAATATTCTGCTGTATATGGAGCCTGACGATTTCCACCATTGAATGTGACAGGTTGGGAAGATTAAAAAGAGGAGCTAAACTAGCAGCAGTTGGAGATGAGGAAAAGTAGCACATTTATGAATAATTTCAGCTGAATCCTCACAACACGACACTCCCCGGACAGAACACATTCATTATCTTATTCACCACGACTACTGCAATATTAGTGATTTGTTACCGAATCAATTATTAATTCATACAGGAGAACGAGGCTCTGTCACTTAACTCTTCTCTGAACGTTGGGCCCTGGGTGGGGCAGGGAGGGGGAAGGAGCCAGATTTAACCTTCCTTTCCTTGTTCGGTCTCTTCTAGAACCTGGAAGGACAGCTAAGGGTGGTGGCAAGTGGGTGAGTGAGAAGTCTGGTTAGGGGGAGGGTGTCATGCCCCTTGGAGCCCTGGCCTGAGACCATAGGCACTCAACACACCAGAGCAATGCAGAGCCCAGCAATGTGTCAGGGCCAATTGAGGCCATCCATCCATCCATTCATCCATCCATCCATCCAATTTACTGCCTCCTATTTGAAGTCCCTGACTCAAATAATTTGCACTTGCCTGTAATCCTCCCTCCTCTGACAATTCATGCAAATCCTCCCAACTCTCAGAGCCTAGCTCAAGTTCCCCACCTCCAGAACCCCGCCTCCTCTTCTCCAGCCCTCCAGCTCCTACCGTAGAATTCCCCAGCCCTTAGCTTGAAGAGGATCCACACTTGGCTGAACACGGTCTTCACATCAGTGTCTTGTCTCCTTAGCTCAAGATTCCTCAAAGCATCTGGGTACCTGCTTCCTATCACCTGGTCTCCTCTGTAATAAGGAAGATGCTGGACCCCCACTGCAGACATACTGAATCAGAACTCTGGGGCTGTGGCCTTGGAAGCAGCCCTTTAAAAGAGGACCCAGGGGTCCTTAGGCACACTGCTGAGCCAGCCTGGGAGGCCCCTCTGTCTTTTCATGCATCAAGCCCAGGGCTGGACCTTCTGGAAGCTGAGGGCCCTATGGGACTCCAGCGTGTCCCGGCCCTGTTAACAGGCTGTGGCCTTCCTCTCCCTCTTCCTCCTCACTCTGCACATTCCCTGTGGCATCTGCTCTGCGTTGAGGAGGCAGAAACACACAGTTCTGAAATCATGGAGGCTCAGAAGCAAGGCAGGTGGAAATGCTACAGGCAGCAGCGCCTCCCTGGGGAACAGAGAGGGGAGGCTAAAGGGAGGAAAGAGAAGGAGACATGAGGAGGGGGAAAGGAAGGAGGATGAGAAGGAATGCAAAGAGAAGAACGGGAGAGAGAGAGAGAGAGGAAAAGAAAGGAGAAAGTAGGGAGTAAGAAAGAGTAAAGGAAAAACATTAAAAGAAGAAAGGAAGGATGGAAGGAAGGAAGGAAGGAAAGAAAGAAAATGGAAAGAAAGAAGGAAATAGAAAATAAAGAAGACTCCTCCTGTCACTTGTGAGGCTGCCCGTAAACCTCAGTGAGCCCGAAAGCTGCAGTTTCTCCACGCAGCCTGTGGACAGAGACCCTGCTGACCAGGCTCCGAGGAAGAGGCAGGTTGGGAGCTGGGTCTGGGGGTCAACATGCCCATCCACAGGGATGGCTCATGACGAGTGGGGAGCGGGGAGTTACCTCCGACCACTCCCTTCCTTGCAGCCACAGCTCCTTTCCAGCCAGTGGCCCAGAGACAAAGCACGAGATTGCCCCCACTTTTCCACCATTGCTGCCTGCCTATTTCTCTGACTTGACCCGTGGGGAAGTCTCCTTTTCCCTAGGCTCACGGTCCCTCCCACAGCTTCCCAGGGATCTGCCCAGCACAACACAGCAGGCCCAGTGAAGACCTGCCGTTGGCCAAGTGGTGCCGACTTCTTTGGCAGCCTGAGTGGGTCCCACAGTGATCTAGCGAGGTGCTTCTTGCGGTCTCTGACCAGTAGTTGGAATCCCCTCTCAGGAAAATGCCCTGCCCTGGAGCCCATCAGGACAAAAAGAGAGAGAAAAAGCCAGGAGGAGAGGGTTACAGATGCCATCTTCACAGGTACCATGAGCCCAGTCTGATCCTAATCCTGGCCACCTCCTGATCCTGCCAACCCCAGCCAGACGTCCTGCAGCTGCTGTCAGACCCTCTGGGCACCCCAGTCTCCCTGCAAAGACAGCTCAGAGACAAGACCCACAGAGGGGTGGGGTAAGAGATATCACCTGCTCATAAGGAGTCGTGTGGTTGATAGTTTATCTGTAGGATGGTCTGAAGGATGTTTTGGGGCCAACTGAACCCCAAGTTCCTGAAGCCTTGCTCCTAACCCTCAGTTCAAAGGCTAGCACCTGACAGCACCCTCAGTGTGCCTGATGTCCTGGAAGTGCCATCAATTAGGGATATCATGGAAATTTACATCTTCAAGGCAAAAGTGGTCTGACCAAAGGCCCGAACTGTGTCCCTCCTGGCCTCTCTTTCTTTCCAAATGGGAAGGCAGAAGGGGAACCATGTGGCTGGGGAAGGTGAGCAGCCCCAGTGCCCAGCTCTGCTAGTGGTAATTACCACTGGATAAATAAACCAGAGTGGGAATAGCGGCGAAAAATCTAATTACTATGTGGTGCAGAGGTTTCAACCTTGGTCAAGTATGGGCAGGTCGCATTCACGTGGCGTCATAAACCCAGAGCATTCAGCCCATCCTGTCCTTGCTGCTCTCTCTTGCTGCTCGGCTCCCAGGTGGCTCTGCTCTCTCCCTCAGGACCACCCACCCCCTCTGAGCCTCCAACTGTAGCTCCAGCTTCTCCAGACTTGGGCTCTGCACGCACTCCCTGCCCCTAATCTCTTCAAGTTGTAGAATTTTCAATGCGAAGGAGACTTGGGAGACCATCTAACCCAACCCTGGAAAGAGCAGTGAAGAAGGAACCAGAAAGTTTGGTTTCTGCTCCATTCTTCCCACTGCATGACCCAAGTCAACTTCCTTGTCTTCTCTTACGTTTTCCTCATTTCTGAAATTTAATGTGGGATAATAATACATGTTCTGCCTGTCTCACAGTGTTGCCGTGAGGGTAATCAAAAAATATCACAAAGCACTCCTCAAACAGGAAGACCACTGAACAGTCTTTTTGGAAGAGAAACTAATGCTCAGAGAAATTCAGTAACTTGCCAAAGGTGCACAGCTTCTCAAATCATTGAATGGCGCCCGCTGTCAGCAAGCGTGCGGGCTCCTTGAGAGCCTGAGAAAGGGTAGGGGCACTGCACATGCCCTTCTAGAAGACTTGGTTGATATTTCAGGCTAACCCGGTGTCTGGCATAGGGCTGGTGCACACAGAGTAGGGGCAGGATGGAAGAGACCTGCTCCCGGGACTCAGGCCCGGCTGTCCCCAGGCCAGGCAGTGCCTTATTCCGCTTTATTTCCTCAGCACCTACTGCAGGCCTAGCACCCAGGAGGGCTCAATCAATGTGATGGAACATACAGGCTAATTGCTAATCAATATTGGTGTTACTTTTCTATGTTTGATTACACAGGTTTACAAATGAATTGCACTTTTAAGTGACAAAACTTCATTTCTTTAAAATGATTCCAGAAGTGTCTTCGTTATTGCAACCAAAAAAAGATGTATTGGGGAGGGGGTTAGTCCCTCCGGCAGGCATGTTCTGCAGAGGGAACCACAGGTACTCTGTGGAACAGGAAAAGAGTCAGGACAGAAGGGGCCAGGGTTGAGGTCTGTGAACCCAGGGAAACCTTCCTCTTGGGACCCCTGGCTCAGGGCTGCTGGGAGCCAGAATGGGGGCCCAGCCTGAGAAGGATTCACCGCATTCCTGGAAGATGGGTGGAGCCCCTTATCCCAACCTTTCTGCAGGAAGGGGTGGGGGAGAGAGATAGCTTGGAGCCCCCACTGGGGAGAGACCCAAGGAGCTGCCTCAGGGTGTGGTCAGTGTGGGGAGGAGAGGGGAGTG
This sequence comes from Equus przewalskii, assembly GCF_037783145.1. Classification (NCBI taxonomy): domain Eukaryota; kingdom Metazoa; phylum Chordata; class Mammalia; order Perissodactyla; family Equidae; genus Equus; species Equus przewalskii. Next base: position 59,228,451 of record NC_091837.1, read on the forward strand.
GCCACAAGGCCTGGAATGCTTGGGTTCTACCCATGCTGGTCGGGAAGTCAGCCTGGCTGCCCTCTCCCTGGCAGGGTAGAGAGGGCTGAGGGAAGACAATAAAAACCTCAGGAAAACCCTCAGGTACCAACAGTAGCAGACCCAGGGGAAGAAAGGTATCCCCTCTACACTGGGAGGGTCCCTACAGGACTTTTTTTTTTTTTTTTTTTTGGTGAGGAAGATTGGCCCTAAGCTAACATCTGTGCCAATCTTCCTCTATTTTGTAAGTGGGACACTGCCACAGCATGGCTTGATGAGTATGTAGGTCCGCGTCCAGGATTGGAACCTGTGAACCCTGGGCCGCTGAAGTAGAGCATGCAAACCTAATCACTACACCACCAGGCTGGCTGGGCTACAGGATTTTTTAAGGACAAGGAGAGCAATAGTCCTGAGGGTTCCTGGCCCATCTGCTCCTCCTTACAAGTCCCATGGCCTCAGACAGGGCCAACTCACAGCAAGGGTCCTGGGAATAAACTGAGCCATGGTGGCACAGGGTCAGCAGAAGGAGTGTCCTCTATGAAGGACTCACAAAATGGCCACTCCGGGCTTCTGACGGCTGCATCTGGTGGTCATGTGATCTATCTGCTTGTCTCATCCAGCAGCACATTGATCCATCAGCTTTTGGCACCCTGCTGGGAGGCGTGGGGGTGGGGAGGTGGACCAAAGACTTCCAAGCCCAGCCCTTGCCTGAAACAGGCCTCCCAGGCGGTGAGGGGACCTGGCCCTCCAAGTAGAAGGAGCTGCAAGATGCAGGGGCTAATTCACGGCCAGTGTCCGACGGCTGGCAGCAGCTGTGAGAGGCAGTGTGGCCTCATGGTTAGGGTACAGACCCGAAGCAAGACCAACTTGGGTGGAAATCCTGGCTCTACCCCTCACTAGCCATGTGACTCAGGGCAGCTACTTCACTTCTTGGCGCCTCGGTTTCCTTATCTGCTAAAAGGGATGACAGCACTTACCTCACAGGGCTGTTATGAGGCGTAAGTGAAAGAGTGAGTGTGATGTGCCGAGAACGAGGCACATGCTGGCTGTGACCGGGGATCCTCAGGGAAGGCTTTGCGTAGGAGGTGGGACTTGAGCCGGGTGCGAGAGAGAGAAGTGCATGGAACTGTGTGAGCAAAGTGTGTGGGCGGGATATGCGCTGGGAACACTGGGGGGTGCTACGTGACCCCTCCCGCCTGTGAGGATGCTCTGCCCGACAGGATGCTCTCAGGACACCCCAGCTTCTGGCAGAGGGGAGACAGGTGCCTGTTCCCTGACCTCGGGGCTGGGGTCTGCCTGGTGATATAACTGCTTCAACAAATAGGCAGAGCCATGCCTTCGTGAATCCCATGAAGAGAACTTTCTGAGCACAAACCCCAAGACAGGCGCATTCACCAACGACCAGGAAAAGTGGGTCTCTGGTACCCCTAGTAGATCAGAGGCTCTCTGCTCCAGGGCCCTGCCTCCTGGTCCTCCTGGGAGCCTCAGCCGTCTGGAAGCCTGTGAGGGACCGGAAGGCCTCGCCTTTCCCCAGTAATAGCCTGATGCCGTGCGATATTGCCCTGTTCTATCCAGCTCGAGTAAGGACTTGGCTTGAACCAGGGACATTCCAAGCCTCCTTAGCTAAGGTTCCCTTCCCCAACTCACTCTCTTCTTCTTTCCTTTTCCACCATTTGATCCAGGGGTAGGATCTGCTGCGTCTTCGGTCCTGACTCTCCCATCGCTGACCCCATGCCCTCCCTCCCAGCCCTCTCAGGCTGACTCACATTCTGCCAAGAGTCTCCCAGCCCACGGTGGGGTGGGGGTAGGGATCTCCTCACACCCCCAGTTTGCAGAAGTGGAAACTAAGGCTCAGAGGATTGAACAGGAAGTGTTATGGGCAGGGCTGTAACCAGATCGCACGTCTCCAGCTCCCAGGCCAGAGGTTTTCCTGCTCAGCCTGCCTTCTCCATCTTCCTGCACTCTGGCTGGTCCGGCTGCAGGGCCCATGGGGTCTCTGCCACCTTCTTAAACATAGGGGGCCTTATCACTGCCACTCTGGGCCCACCAGAAGCTTTCTCCTTTAAGCCCATCAGCTCGCATGCATTTCTGCCAGCATCACAGCCAGACCTTGGCGTCCGACCCCAACCCTCCTGCTCTGATTAACGGCCGCTCCCTGCTCTTGATTGTGTCATGTGCGTGAGTCATGTCTCCCCAGCCAGACAGTGACCTGGCCGCCTGCCGCTGTGGCCACGTGCTCCCTTTTCCAGAGTCCCCGTGGCCAGAGCGCACAGTGGGGACTCAGCGGGACCCAATGAGTGATAAATGGATTGGAGACTCAGGCGTGAGGGTGATTGAGGTTGACCTTTGCTCTCTCTGTAGAGAACGGGCTCGTGGAGCAAATTAACAGTCAAGCCACCCAGGACAGTCACGTGCAGCCTATGAAATGTGAGCTGTAAAACATCTGATGTGAATTCAAGCCTTCCTCTGTCAGCGTGGATTAGCATGGCCTGATTCTCTCCACGGAAGGCAATCCTCGCACCTCCCTCCGGTCACCCACGCCGGTGTCTTTTTAGAAAGTGGCAGAGTGTGAGCAAACACAGAGAGAAGATATTCCTGGATCCTTGCCCTTAAGATCTCTCATTTTCAAAAGCTAGTCCTTTGTGTCTAACTCAAATACCTCTTGCTGTAAGAGATGCCTCTCAGTTGCCATGCCATGGCAACAAATTAGTACCTCCATGAGACAGGTGGGAAAACTGAGTCTAGGAGGCAGGTGATTTCCCCAAGATCACAGAAAGGGTCAAGGCTTGAGCTGGGACCAGACTCTGGGCCCCTTTGGGCACTTTCAGCATCCCCTCCTCCATCTGTGAGTGGAGCAGGCAGGGAGGGGAGGGCAGCTTGCCTCACCACTGGGAAGGCCAGGCTGCAGCAACCTTTGTGGCCCATTAAGAAAAACAGCTGAGCTTTCCCTCCGGTGAAACAAACAGGATATCTACCTGAGAGAAAGGAGGAGCCTCTTGGCTCCCAGTGCCCCTCTTCCCCCGACTCCTTATAGCTTTGACTCCAAACCCCTGACCTTATTAAGCACACCCTCAAAAGGCAAAGTCACCCCTGCAAGTGTCAGGAAGAAGGGAGGGAACTGGGAGAGGAGACAGAAGCCTGGAGGAGGGACAGCTGTACCTGAAGAATGTGACAGTGAATGTGTGTATTACGTGCGTGGGAGCAGGCGAGTGTGAGTGTGTGTATGAATGTGTGTGTGCACACACATGGGTGGGAGTGAGGGAGAGCCTTGTGTCTGGGGGACACTGCCTTTTACAGTTGCCCTGGTTACATTCACGGCCACAGCGAAGCTGCACCTACCATGTTTTGCCAAGGAACCTGGCCAGAGCCCACCCCCACTCCTGATTGTCAATGGAAAGGACTCCTAAATCATTCCTTTCCTTACTTCTCCAGCAGAAATACTCACAAATGCTCCTGCTCCTCCTAGCTTCTGCAACGACCATGGCCCAGCCCCAGACCTCTCCCAGGCTGTTCAGAGGACACACAGTGCCCATCCCTCCACCTCGTTTTCCCAAGCCACTTTCTCTGCTGCTCTGTAGGGCTGAGAGGGGTATAGGAGCGGACAGTGCTCCTTAAACGGTGTGCACGCCCTCCACTTAGAAACAACCCCTGCCACATGCTGGCTCATCACCTCAAGATAAGCCCATGCCACACCCCAAAGCAATGCCGAGAGTTCCAGAAGGTGGGCTGAGGGGCAAAGGAGGCAGACATGGGTGGGCCCTGTCCTCAGCTCATCCAGGTCACATCGGGCTGCAAGGGTCTTCCTGTGAAATAAATGGCGCTTAGGATTGGACCGGGAGTCCTTAGATCTTGTGTGGTTCCGACTCCATGGGGGACTGGCTTTCATGAGGAAAGGAGTCCCTTGGGGCCAAAATGGGATGGGGAGGCTGCCTGGAGGAGGTGGGGCTGGAGGTGGATCTGCCTTGGACTTTAGAGATGTTGTTGGCAGAAGGTGGGGCCTGAATGCAGCATCCTTGAACTCATCCCTGGCAGGGAGCAGGATGGCTGCCTCCCCGTTCTCCCCGTGCTGTGGCACACATATCCCTGGGCCACTGGCCTCGTTCTCCCCTTCCCAGCCCCAGTCCCAGGGGCAAAACCAGGGACAGGAAGTGGGGTGAAGCTATTCTAGTGAGAAGCCAAAACAATGGAAGTACCCAAAGTCCTGGCAACAGCCCTGGCCTCGGGCTCCTGAGGCCACCCCATCCCTCATCCCCAAGCCCTCTGGAAAAGGGAAGGAAGGCTGGCAGTACTCCTCTCTCCTCATCTCCACTAAACCCTCAGAATGGCTTCAAGAGGCTTCAGGGGACTGGCCATGGCTGAGATGCTCTCAGATCTTTCACTGGGCTTCATCATGCTACCTGCTACCCCCGCCAGACTGGCCATATACCATGCTGTCTCCTCCTGTTCCCTGAGCCTCTCCCTTCTCTGCCTCCTAAGTCCTAGGGAGAGGAATCCTCCTGTGAGAAGCCCTCCAGGCTGCCTGGCCTATTGAGACAGCATCCTGTTTCATGAATGTGGAATGATCTAGCTCCCTTCTCCACCACTGTGGTTCCTGCAAGCATCTGATTTGCTGGTACTCTCATCCCAGCAATGAGCAGCTCTTGGCTTTATCCCTAGAAGGCCTATATTACAGTGTAAAGTAGACTTTACGACAAGATCTAAGGCAAAATGCCCAGCTTGTGCACAGATGTGCTGAGCCAAGGAGCAGTGGGCTATCATGGGGAGCTTTGGGAAGGAGAGACATCTAGAAGGGATGGAGGAGGAGTGGTTTGCTGAGGAGGAAGGGGTGCAAAAGAGACTCAGAACGGGCACTGGGCTTGTCGGCATCAGAGAGAGCTGGAAAAGAAAACGTGCCTCTGGGGTTGAGAGCCCTGGCCTTCCCCTGGCAGCCTTCCACCCCATCTAGCCCACCTTGGAGGGTCTCAGCCTGGCCCAGACCCAGCATTTCTTGCCTTGGGTGCTCTGAGCATCTGTCAGCATGTACAAGCAACATTCCCTGTGCTATTACCAAGGATTTGTGCAGTCACCTGCTGCCTGGGGTAAGACTTCCCAGCCGCTTCGTAGCAATGCCTGTGGCCACACGGGGAGCCAGATTCTCCTGAGGCTGTGGATGAGGGGACACAACTGCCCTTCCCTCCAGGTTCCCTAGCCAGGTGGTTACGATGGTCCCCTCACCTCAGCTCTGGCTGCCCCTTCTCCACCGCCTTCCTTCTGGCTAAAAGAGGAGGTCTGAGCTCCCATCCGCCCAGTACCAAAACACACTCCTCTCTTGCTCCCTGACTCTGCCACACTCTGGCCACCTCCGTGCTGATCCTCACGCTCCTCTTTGAGACCCAAGGGCATCTTCCATCCCTCCCTGCATCTGGCCCTCAGCCCACACTGGCCCCCCGCGCCCTCTCCAGGGCTGTTCTCTGACCACTGCGGTCCACAGGGCAGGCTCTCAGTTCCAAACACTCCTGTCTCTTAAAGCCTGTGCCCTCTTTGGACATTTGGTCTCAGCCTAACTTGTGGGACCCGATTGTCAGGTGTGAGTATGGGCCTCGCATGGATAGAGACAACTTATTCCAACTACCCACGTTTCCCATCCTGCCAAGCCTAGGGCTGGGCATCTGGACATGCTTGGCCATGACTGGACGAATGGATCATCTGACTATGATGCCACCTTCCCTGTGCGTGGGGTGATGACATTGGTGGAGCCCCATAGGCTGAACTGGGGAAGCTGTGCTCACGTCCATTAACAATTCTGCTTTAAAGCAAAGACAAGGCCCTTCCAGGGTTCTGGCCCTCTCCCTGTGCCCCAGCCAGGAGGACCAAGGAGGTCTCTGAGAGCTGCAGCTTCAGGAAGCCCTCCTACCTCCACCTGACTTTATTTAATTGCCACCTCGCTCTATTGATACATCCTAGATTAGAATACCTGAGACCTGGGAAATTCCTAATCACATGATTTCTTTCCAAAAAATAAAGGGAAGAAGAAGGAAAGGAAGTGCCTTGCCTTTCTGGCGAGTTCCTCATGATTACCTTACTAGAGCAGGCACTGTGCACCTGTCGATGGGGGACAAGCCTCATGGAGATCTAAGAAAGAAAAGAGCGGGTGCCCTGTGGGTTCTCGGGGCAGGAACCGGCTCCCCGGGCACAGGCGAGACCATTTGTGTCTGCAAAACCTAAAGCTGCTCAGCCAAAGCCCTGGGGCCACTGTCCTCCCGGCTTGGGGACACCTTGGAAGATGGGCACATCACAGATGAGGGCTACCTGTTGAGGGGACTTTGGGCCGTACATTGGTCTGTTAGGTGCTGGGGTAGGGCCTCCGCTCCTCAGAGAGGAACTGAGAGGGAAGAACCAGCTCCTCTGCCTCATCTGCCATGGACAATGACTGGAGGGGTGGAAGGCATGCTGGCAGTGACAGTGGCCAGTGGGGTCAGAGCAGGACACAGCCCCTGCCCTCAAGTGAATGTGGTCACAATTCTGGCTATGGGCCTGACCCCCATAGCAGAGATCAGGCACCTCAGCTCCCAGATGGACCTGCCCCCAAGCTGGACAGCCATGGGGAGGGGAGACAGCCTCTCACCCCCTCACCTCGGCTGCCTGGCCACCTCTCCTGGACTCCTGAATTTGACCCTGTGGTTCTACCATGGTGAGGACTGAGACACATGCTATCAGATCACAGCCCAAACTGTCATTTTCAATGTCCCCAGAAGATGGAGAGTGGACAGAGAACTGGGCAGTAGGCAGACTATCAGGACGCTGGTCCTCTGTCTGCCATGGACACTTGAGGTGACTGAGTGAAAAGTAAGGTCCCCTCTCTGGGCCTCAGTTTCCCCTTATGTAAAAGGAGAGTGCTGGCCTAGATGCCTGTCCTTCCAGCCCCCAGCTCTGGTCCTAAGGTTTGGGGGCAGGTGGGGGGCTGGGCAGGCCCAGGGACTGGAAGGGGACAGTCTGTCTTGTGACATAGCCTTAAAGAGGGGCTCAGGGCCACACAGGGCCTTACTGGGGACCACATGGGGGCTGAGCTGTGGGAGAGCCCCTGGAGGAAGCCACAAATGGATGGCCTACAAAATTGGTAAAAAAAACTTGCAGAAAATTGAGAGGGACGATTGCCTTTTCTGAGCGGACTGAGCAAGGGCGGGCTAGATGGTTTTTAGGGCTCCCATCTCCTTCCTCCATCAGACAAGCCACTGAAGCTCCCACTGCAGCCCACCGCCCATGAGGAAGGAGGTTCCAGGGTTTGGAGGGCTGGAGCCGTGGCAGCTTGACCAGGGGTCCTGTTTCCTTAAAAGTCTCATTAGGACACACGGAAAACAATTTGCCAGGCCATGTTGCGTCGCTGCCGTGTGCGGTTTGCTGCACATTAAATTCATTATTTTAACAGGTCAATGCCTCTGACAGATATTCATTTGTGGGAGATGAGCACGGCTGCTCCTTTAATCCCTGTGGATTACTCGGCTCTCCCGAAAAGCGATACCAGCAACTTACAGAGACTTTAATCTCAATCACTCCAGACTGTTTACAAGGAGGCAAAAAAAACCTGCCTGCACGGAGCGAGTGCCTGGCCCCCAGTCCCCTCCCAGCCCCTGCTGGCTCGCAGCCTTGGCAGGGACATGGACAGGGAAGCTGCCCCCCTGGGTGAAGCCTACAGTCCCAGCAGCCTAGGGCACATCCTGGCAGGAGTCTGGGGAAGATCCTTGTTCTGGTGACCAGTGGGAAGCTGGTCTCACCTCCTCCAACCCAACGTGGCCGTGTGGGATCACGGGCTAGGGGTGGGAGGTGGGGTCCAGCAGTAGCATTCTGAACACGTTATTGTTTTTCCTTAAAGGTCTTAGTAGGCTGGGTGGGAAATAGGACAGGAGCTGTGTTTGTGAGTGACAGGGGATCCCCTCCTGAGGGGCCCCCACAGGCAGACATCCATCCAACTCCCAAATCCAATTCCTCACGGAGCTGCAGGAGAATCTGCTCTGCGGACAGCACAAGACCCTTGATGGATCTGCTGATGTCCCCAGCCGGGTCCCTCTGGGGAGCTGAGTGCCTCACACAGTTGCCTCCCTTGTTGGAGGGAAGCCAACCTGGGCCTGACTCTGGCGCCCTCCGCATGGCCTCCAGGGACCCTTCCGGCCCTGGCCTCTCCCTCTCTGCAGCCTCTCACTGCCCTCGTCCTTGTCTCCTCCTGCTTGTAGTCGTTCCCTGTGCAGACATCACTCTCTTAGTTTAGCCTTCGAGGCCTACTTTCATTCTCAAGGCCCTGGGTCACTAGCTAGGTGCCATTGTTGGGACCTTCCTCAGCCCTGGGCACCTCCTCTCAGTGCCGTTGCTCCCCAGGGAACTGAAGGGAGAGCAAAGAGGAGGGGACCCTGAGAACCCTAGTCCCGCAGACTTGTCAGTGTGACAGCGATTGGGGCTGGCATAGTACCAAAGACCTGCAATGCAATGCTTTGTTGTCCTCCTAGTCTCCCAACTTAGGCACAGACAGACTCCACCAGGCCCGACTTCCACTGGAGAAAGTGTCCACACAGGTGTGTGTGCTTCTGTTGTATGTGTGGCTTCATCTACCTGCGAGCATGTCCACCCAGGTTCTGGGGGCAGTGGCTACCTGTCTAGTGAATGAGCAATTAATTGGTGGGTGATAAAGCAATTAGCCCTAGAGCTTTCGAAAATAATGAATAAGGGTCCTGTAGATGTCAATATTTGAAAATACTAATTTAAGGCCTATTAGCTGAAACAAATTTTAATTAAACAGGGAATAATCAGGGTGATGAGAGGAAAATAAAAGCTTTGGCCAGTGGCTGAGTCCTTGTGAGCGTACAGTGAAGGGAAGAAGAGGGACAGCGTGGATGTGGAACTGGGACCTGGCCAGCCGTCACTCGGGGCGATGAGCTGAGGGTGGGCAGGAGATGGGTGAAGAAGGCAACATCGCTCCTGCCCTGGATCTCAGTCTGCTCATCTGCAAAATGAGAGAGGTCCCCCGAGTTGTTCTCCAGCAGACTTCTGACCATCAGGAGGGAGGTGCTGGGGGACACAGCTAAATAGAGGGTTTTTCTTTGTGTTGCGAGTGTATCCACTGGAGGTGGCTGTGTTTCTGGGGATGTCTACGAGGTGTCACCCATGGTAGCTGTGACAGTGCTCACACATCCAAAAGAGCTTTGCCAACTCCACGTGGGCCTTTGGAAAGACTCATCATGTTAGTTTTCCCTAACAGGGTCATCTGATTCCCTAAAAGTTCAGCTTTGGCCAGACTTTAAATCTGCATTCCAAGGCAGATCTGCTGTCGGGTGGGGTATGTGGGACAAGGGGATCTGGCTTTATGGGTGGAGGTCCTCTGAGTATCTGCTCGAAACGTTACCCTCTATCCTCCGTCGGAGACCTAAGACTCCTGACACTGCGCTTTTCAGGGAGACTATGTTTATCCACATTTCCAATCCCCACTCTCTAACCAAACTTCTCTTGGAAGAAGGATCCCCCACCATGGGTGTGGCCAGCCAGAGGAAGCCTGAGGGCTGGGAAGGTGTACGTGTAAGGCTGTGTGTGTGTGTGTGTGTCTGTATGTGGGTATGCCTGTGTGTCTTTGTATATCTGTGTGTATCTGTAAGTGTATGTGTGTGTGTGTGTGTGTGTGTGTGTGTGCATCGGCTGCATGTGTATGTTGGGGGTCCTGGAGTTTCCAAGGGGGCAGTGCCATCCCACCCAGGACTGTTCCCTTCCCAGGGCCTCAGCTCTAGCAGACGGAGGCAAGAACCTGAGCTGACACCACTGCCTCTTTGTTTGGTCACTTATTTATCAGCCACCACGTCCCACAAATGATTGGAGGTGGAGATCTTTGTTAGCCTGGGGCTCCCCTCTGGCCATGCACGGAGGCTCTCCTTTAAGGCTTACTTCAGGCGCCCAGAACAACCTCATCCTCTTCAGACTGATCTCAGTTGAAGACACCACCCTTGGCCTCATCCTTCCCTCCCTCCACCTCTGAGCCAGGCACCCACCTGCAGGTCCTGCTTCCCACTTAGCTTCTAGCATCCCTGCCCAGCCCCTTCTGTCTCCAGACTCTGAAACCAAGCATCCAGGCCAGCTGGTTCCTCCCAAGACCATGCCCTTTTCTCGGGCTCTCCTGCTTCAGCATCTCTCCCCAGGGACTGTGGCTCTCCAGGCCCACTTCCCCTCCCTGTCGCCCCTCGCCACCCCAGCCTCAGCTTGAGCTTGGTCTTTGGGCCTCCTGTGCAGTCCCCTGCCCCCAACATTTGTAGCTGAGCACCGGCTGGGGGCCCCATCCACTCAGTCAATGCTGCTGGAATTGAAAGTTGCTTAATAACCTGGGGCCCCTTGGAAACTTTTCATCTCAATACGGAGACTGATTAAATAGCAACAAAAATAAATTATGTATACACAGGGTTGTAAAAGCACCCAGAGATTGGAGACTTGGGGTCTGTGCCTCATATAAATGCAAATCCTGGAATAGCATTGCAGTGGGTCCCCCACTCCCATCCCACACACACCTGGGGAGGGGCGGGGAGGGGCAGAGCCAGGGAGGATGGTGCACAGCAGGCGACAAGCTCAAGCCTGCAGGGGCTTTAAACAAAACCTAGAGCCAGGCATGAAACCCAACCCAGCGCAGAGACTGACCCCTGATAACTATGGTTTAGGGCCTAGTTTGCAAACAAAAGGCTGCAGAAGCAGTCTGTGCCTCTAGAGTCTGCTGGGTAGGTGGGGGGAGAATCCCGATGGGCAGGTGGAGTGATGGGAGGAGCGCTGAGCAGGGAGGCAGGGGGCCTGTTTTCCTGTCTTCACAGCACCCCTAAGTTGCTGTGAGACATTGCCTCCTGGCCTCGGTCTCCTCCTGGTAGATAAGCGGTGGTGTGTCAGGCCCCTCCAGTGACCCCCTCCAGGGCTGAGCCAAAGCGATCTCCCTCCAGGATGCTCGATCTCCCTCCAGGATGCTCGTCCATGCTGCTCCCGGCTTGCTCCCCCCACCCCCGCTTCTCCTCACCCCGTGGGGATCTTGGCAGGGCGCTCACATTAGCAGCTCTCACTTGGTCTGAAGGTGGGGGCAGGAGCTTTTTATAGCTGCAGGTGTCTCTGGGTATGGCCCTCCCCAGACACTCCCTCCATCGCCAGCTTCCTCCCTCATGCCTGGTTGTAGGGAATGCATCCCACGCCGGCTGCTGGAGGCCTGTGCAGCTGGGTCCGGCCCGGGTCCTGGAATGACTAGAAGGAGGAAAAGACTGCAGACCCCTCTCCGGATGGGTGTCATGGGTGAGCTGAGCACCAGGAGTGGGAATGGGCCACGGAGCCCCCTCCCCTCTGCTCTGCCCAGGGACAGCTCTCTCCCATGACTGTAACTTCTTAATCACCTGCCCACCGTCTAGTTTACTCCCTGGCACACAGTAGGCGCCCAATTATAATTGGCCAATTGACTGATTAAAAGGCCATTATGCTGAGGATGAGCACTTCTTTTCCTGGCGGACTATCGTCCCCTTCTTGTTTTTGAGTTCTCATTCTATTATGCAGCTGCTCTCTCTCCTTTAAGTTATGCGAAACCTCGGTAAACCCATCACCACAATCAGATTAAAATATTAAACTTCCCTGGCAGGTGAGCACAGCACTTTATACGTTTCAAAGTGCCATCTTATTAATTCTCTCGTCTCATCCTCCTAACACATCTGCAAGGCTGTCCGGGCAGGTACCATCATGCCCAATCTACAGATAAGGAAACTGAGGTCCCGGGAGGCAGCTTGTCCATGCTCACATAATTAGGCCTCCTGAGTCCTAGGCTTCCATTCTGTAGAGAAGCTATAAAAGCATGAAATAGGTCTCCACGCCCTGAACGTTTGAGTTTCCACTGATTGCAAGGAATGAGGAGCAGGAAGGATGTCTGTCTATTGCTGTCTCTGGGCCGGGGCTGGGAGGCTGCAGAGGCTGGGAGACCAGGCAGCTTAGCCCTGGGTCCCATCTGGTCCTCTCTTTGGGTCCATTCCTGTTGGGTCTGCGACCGCCAGGTCACAGTGGCTGAGCAGCAGCCAGCCCTGCAGGTCTCTGGCCCTCGGTGGAGCCCACCTTCTCATCTGTGCATCTCATCTCAGATGGGGGGCTGCTGTGAGGGTCACCTGGCAGCATGGGGATACAGGCTCCAGAGTGCCCCCTGACTGGCCCCATCCTAGGAGGGTCTCCCCACCCCCTGCACACCCCACCTGGGCCCAGAAGGGGGAGCCGGGAGGTAGGGTGGCAAAGGGGGCATTTGTTCTTCTACTGCTTACCGCAAAAGACCAAATTAGAGAAAACACAGTGGGCTGCACTGTCCTCCAACTTTATAAACAACAACAAATAAAAGGCAAGGAAGGCTGCGCGGGGACCAGGCAGAGCAAATCCCAGCAGCAGAGGGAGGAGGAAGAGCTGTAAGATGCTACTCAAGGATGTTTAGAATGGAAAATGCCAGGAGAAGACAACCTACTCTCACTCACATGATCTGGTAAAAATGTCTCTACAAACAGCGTGACCATGTGTTCGTGTCACACCTGAGAATGAGGAGCCACACATATTTACTGTTTCAGAGCTAGCGACCTCGGGAGGCCCCCGTGGAGAGACTGGCTCTGTATCCCTGAGACATGGCCAGCATCTCCCACTCACTGCTCTGCACCCTTGTCAACATCCTCCTCTGGTAGGAAGCCATCTCGGGTCGACCTCCTGCCTCTAATGATTCTCCTACTACGTCCTCTCAGCACCTTCACAGTCTTTATATTTCATGCTCTTTTGATTTGCTCCTGGTTAGAGTGAGCTGGCAAGTCCTCCCAAGTTTCTTTCTCATGCCCATCTCCTGTCCCAACCCATGGTAGGGACAACACAGGGATTCTATTGCCACACGCATGTATTTCCAACACCCTATAAAACCAATTTACGGACTGGATGAACCGCCTGTTGGAGGTGAGGAACGGCGTAAAGTGTGCTTGGAGGGCCGCCCCTCCACCTTTCCACGTTCAATGCCTTCCACACTCATTTCTCCCTAAGAAGTGATAGTGCTCCCAGGAATGCAAGAGCCAGGAGAGGCTTGAGAGATCATCTGGGCCCACCCCGTTTCTGCAGGTGACACTAGGAGTCTGCCTTGGGGAGGAGCCGCTCCAGGCCACTCGGAGATGAGGGGTGGCATGGGGACCAGACCCAAACACCATGGCTTGCAGTCCTGTGCTCTTGCCAATACAATGTAGCAGCTGATGTTTTCTCTTCTGTGAGGCCATCATTTTTCTATTGTCTGGCCCCCAACTAGACTGAATGCTGCTTGAGGCAAGGATCCATCTTCTGCTCTGTCTGTGCCCCGACAGGGTCCAACAGAGCACAGACCACATGGGAGGCAAGTAATAGCGCTAGTAACATCAGAACCATTTTGGGTTGAACCTTTGTTTTCGGAAATTATCTCAAAACACCATGTCGTGGCCATGACTATCTTCATCTTGGAACATTTCGTAAGCACTGGCCAACAACGGAAGGGGTCGCCTGGCATGTGGGGAGTTCCCTGTTGGGAGGTGGGTGCAGGCAAAGAGCCAGTGACCATTTATGAGAAATGCCAGGGAGAGGATTCTTAGAACGGGTATGAGGATGGACCAAGAGATGTCTAAGTTCCATTCTCTCGCTAAGGTTATGATTCTGTCACTCTGAGGATGACATGAGAGACGGAGAAGTAGACTGTGGCACATGTCTGGAGCCCCAGAAGATGGCTGGCTTTGCTGAAACCAGTCTTTGAGATTGGCCAGCTCCTTCAGGACCTGAAATGCCTGCAAGAGGCAGAATTGGGAAGGTTTTAAATAGCGAAATCTTAGCTGAGCACTTACTACATGTAAAGAACTATTTAGTGTGCTAGGTGCCAAGGGTAAGACAGAGAAAAATAAGGCTGGTGTCTGACTTCATTGAGCTTAGAGTTTTGTTGGGGAGAAGGGCAAGCTGCACATAAACTCTGAAACATGAACCATAAAAAGTAAATTAATAATACAAGAGTTAACTAATAGTTCCAAATAAAAAGAGAAGTGAAGTTTCAAGGCCATACACCATTAGCTGCTCAATGACAGGTATAGACAACAAGCCTTTGAGTTACCCGGAGGAGGTGGGAGCACCCACTTCTGGCTGCAGGGCTCATGGAAAGCTCTGGAGGCTAGTTTCGGGCATCTGCAGTCTATTAACCGCAGTGTGACCGAACGCTGGGATTTGACTTCCAAGGACCATCCAACAGAACCCATCAATGGTCTGGAAGCCCAGAGTCACTCCTGCCGCTCCTCTTGGCAGGGGGGACGCTGTTACCCATCATCTTCTTTAGGGGGGGCCTCTTGTGGCTCTTGTCCCCAAGGGAAAAACAGGCTGAGAAAATAAGAGGTAGCGACCTCGGGAGGCCCCCGTGGAGCAACTGGCTCTGTATCCCTGAGACATGGCCAGCATCTCCCACTCACTGCTCTGCACCCTTGTCAACATCCTCCTCTGCCATGTCTCTCCCTGCCCTGCCCACCTCTGGGAGTGAGGTCAGCCGCCTCGCCTCATTACACCACAAGGTGTGGTGTGGAGTGGAAGTGGCCCTGGGGGCATGCTGATGCCTATCCTCCCTAGTGGCTTGACTGAGCAGCACCAGGAACCAGGGCCTTCCAGGCCCGTGTCATGGTTGGATGTGCAGTAGCTGGTCTGTTGATGGCAGGAGACCACAGTTGTAATCAGCAAACACCTATCGCTACCAGCCTGCTGCAGTAGAGGGAGCGGGAGGAGACTCTGGACCCTATGCCCAATTCCCCAAACGTCCCCAATGCCTGGTTTGGGATGTAGGCCCTAAGCCCATCATCAACGCCTGCCTCTCCCAAACCCACCAGCCCCCGCTTCTCTTCCCAGCTGAAGCTCTGAGCCGGGAAAATGGACTCCTTATTCCTCTGCTGCTTCTTGTCTTCCCTGGGGGAGGATGGCACCACATAGTGGTGGTGGCAATGGGGACTCAGATCTTTGGACCAGCTCCCCTGGAGCCCTGGAGTGGGAGGAATGGGAAGTCCACAGGAGGGAAACACTAGGGGGCTGTGGTGAGGGTCCATAGCAGGCCCTGCCCTCTCTCAAACCTGTCCCAGTCTCTCTCAGCCCCTATCGGGACTTCCCTTGGTCTCCTTTTGGGGCTGGGTAGAGTGCTGCCCCTCATCACATCCCACATTTTAGGACTTGACCCCTGAGCATCTGGGTTGGCTGAGAACAAACCCCCTTTATAGCCGAGCTGAGAAAAGGGGGAATTTTTCCAGCTGATCTTTCTCCAAGAGAAGAACATGAGCACCTAGAACCACGGGGACTGCATACCTCCCAGGAGGCCCAGGGCATGTTTGGTGGACTGGTGACAGCCCACAGCCCTGTTCCCTGGGCCTGGGTGGTGTGCGTTGTTGGGGCGGGGGGTGCTTCTGGCTTGCGGGGTATGTCTGACATGTCACTACCCTGTCTGTGTTTCCAATCTGGGTCTAGGGTGAGGCTGCCACGCCTCCCCCTCCCCACAGCCATGGCAGCTCCCACCTGTCCCCTTGGCCACTCAGTTTCCCTCTCGCATCTTAGGAAGGTCTTGAATCCTCAGTTTTCTTTGCAGAGCTGACTGAGACAACTGACAGGTTTTGAACTTAACAAACGATCAAGCTCTTCTCAGCTCAGGATCTCAGCAACACCCACTTGCCTGGGCTCTCTGCGATGATTCATCACTCAGGTGCCTACCCCCTGCCCCCACCTCATCACACACCTACCAGATCCCCGCTCCCAGGAGTCTCCCAGCAGAGGAGGCAGCTCACTTTGGTTCAGCCTCAATTGACACCCTGGTCCTCGGCCCTCTTGTCAGTCCCAGCTTGTCTTCCGGAGGGGTGAAACCCAGGGGGACCCAATCACCCAGGCAGAGCCCCACCCCAAGAGCCTGCAGGGAGGGGAGAAAAACGAGCCCATATGAGGAAATGGGTCCAGGAGGGGCAGGGAGTGGTGTCTTGCCAGGGTCAGGGAGTGCGGGGGGGGGGGGGGGGGGGGGGAGGGGCCAGTGAGTGGGTGGGGGTGCTCCAGGCCCCCCAGGCTGCAGCCCACTGGCATTCTCCCCTCACCTCTCCCATGGGCTTGGACGGGCGGGCAAGGAGAGGTGGAAACAGCAGGAGTGACTTCACATCTTTGTTGCTGTAGCTGCTGGGCTGAAAATAGTCCTGTGTCGGGCAGGCTGGCTCAGGGTGTGAAATGCTCCGCTCCCTGGGAGCGGCAGGCATCAGCCGGGAAGAAAAATTAACCACAGGCTTGGCGCTTGCTTGCTTAGCTGAAGAACGCAAGCGTCTACCCTCCCCCCTCCCCCCCCCCCCCAACTTACCGCTGTTTGTTTAAGACGGGATAACCACAGACTCACCCCGCGCAGCTCACAGCGCTCCTCCTGTCAGACCCGCACCTCCGCCTCCCCATTTCCCAAGGGCTTCCTGCCTGCAGGCGCTGCTAAAGCTGCAGCTAAAGTTGCAGGGTTTAATCCTCCAGCCACCCTGGACACGGGTGGTAGCACCTGCATTTTACAGATGTGGAAACTGAGGCTCAGAGAAGTTAATTAAGCTGCCTGAGGTCAAACAGCAATGAAGCCGCAGAGGTGGGGTCCTGTGCAAGGGCTGTCTGACCCCAACCCTCTAGGGAACATTCCATTATCAGGAATGGAGGCACCTCCCTCCAGGCTGGGGGGAATTTCTGGGGCTAGACAGAGAGTGGCACTTGCCTACCTCTGCCCAGGGCCCCGGCATCTGAGCTTCTGCATCAGTGTGATCACTAGTAACTTTGTCTATTCCCAGCACGATCCCCAACCTTCATTTCCACCCTAAACTACACCAGATAATTAAGTCTCTCTCAGGCCTCCTCAGTATAATGCAGATTAATTTATTATTTAAATCTGAATAGAATATTAGCTCATTGTCTTAATAGTTCTGATAAATGCTTGGGGGGGGGGGAGCACAGGACGGAAATCCTTCCACTCGCCCCCTCTCCAGCCAGAATGGAAAGACTCCACAGGCCTGGTGGGCAGCTGGCGGGGTTGGGGTGGGGGTCGGGCTCCAGACCCTGGGGGTGGGGCGCACAGGCGGCTGCAAGAACACGCCGGGCCCTGCGTGGTCCCAAATGGGCTCTCTCACCGCAGACACCGCCTCCCGCCCAGGAAAGAAAGAAGAAAGAAGACGGGAAAGCCGGAACTAGAGAGCTATTTCCCAAGCTAGAGGCTTGGGGTAGGGGGTAGGGGGCCTCCTCCCTGCTGGCGGATGAGGCGAGGGGGCGGGGCGAGCGCGCTGCCGCCAGTTTCTGAGGGCCCACTGACCCACCCACCAGACCGCGTGGTCAGAGAGCTGAGAAGTCTTTCAGGGTCTCAGTCTGCCCTTCTCAGAAATGGTTCCGGGATAAGGACATCTTCATCAAACGATCCAGAAGGTGCCTTTGGTGGGGTTGGTTGTGGGAGAGGTCCGTCGGAAACTCGGGGCATGGGGTACAAAGTTGGAAACTTTGCCAACACTCTCTGCCCCGCCACTCCCCCCCGCCCCTATCCTGTGTCCAGGGGACCAAGACAGAGACTAGGAAGACGGTCTCTTCCTGGGAAGCTCACCTCCTCCCCATTCAGGCAGGTTCCAGGGCTCATTGGTCTCCCGCAGAGAGATCCTCTGAGCCAGCTGATCTCCACGGCCAGTGACAGAGAGAATAAGACCCTTAATATCCAGAGTAGCACACGGTCCCGGGAAGGGAGCTGCGGATCCTCGGGCCAGGTGCCTCTGCTGTGGACTGAATGTTTGTGGCCCCCAAATCCATCTGTTGAGGCCCTAACCCCCAATGTGATGGTATTTGGAGGTGGGGCCTTTGGGAGGTGGTTAGGTTTAGATGAGGTCATGAGGGTGGGGCCCCATGATGGGATTAGTGCCCTTATAGGAAGAGGAAGAGATCAGAGCTGGATCTATCTCTGCCATGCGAGGACACAGCAAGAAGGTGGCCATCTGCAAGCCAGGAAGAGGGCTCCCCAGGACCTGAATCTGCGGCACTGTGATCTTGGACTTCCCAGCCTTCAGAACTTCGAGAAATAAATGTCTTCTGTTTAAGCCACCCAGTGGGTGGTATTTTATTATGACAGCCCAAGCAGACTAAGATAGCTGCCCTTTACAGATGTGGAGACTGAGGCCCAAGATGCCAAGCGATTGACTCTGGCTGCAGAGTGGGTGGTCACAGAATAAATAATGTGACAGGTGTTCCAGGTCCCAGTGTTAGCCACTGACATATGGACTGAGTGTCCATTGCGGGGATGCTTGGCAAGGCGGGATGGGGGCACAGAGAGGACTGCCATGTGGTCCTGTGCTCAGGGCACTGACAGAGTAGAAGCCATCTCTTCACAGATAGAAATAATAGACCCAGCTGAAGCAGCTGTCCTGACAGATGAGGAAACCGAGGCCCACGAGGTCAGGGCTGATAGGGAGGGGGGCACCCTACCTCGCAATGCCATGTGCCCCCACCATGCCTGAAGCTCTTCTGGCTGCATCCTACGTTGGGAACCGTTGGTCTGGGGTCATGTTTACCCTGGTGCGACCCCCCCCGCCCCCCACCGGCCCTGCCCTGCCATGTCTAGAGTCCAGTGGGAGCCCTTGGCACGGAAGGTACTGAATCTAGCCAGGAAAAATATATGGGACACATCACGTGGCTGTAGTTTCTTCACACCATCCAGTCATACAGCTGGCAATTAATTTCCCCTATAAATGAAACACCTTTCATATCACTTTATCTGGAGAGCTTGAATTGACAGCAGCGGGTGTAATTTATACATACTTTTTACCCATCTGTTAGCATTCAGGCTTCAGGCTGCTTGCGTTTTTTTTCTTCAATTCTCTCCCCAAATTGAAAGGATTAGGTTAGGATTAGGTGAGTGTTTTAACCAGATATTCATAAAGATGGATGGCGGTGTTTCCAGACGGCCAATGCCCAGGGGAGGCCCTCACACAATGGTGGCCAGGTGGGGCTCAGTGATCTGGGAAATTGCCTCCACCTGAGAGCCCAGCAGGCCCGGCAGTCCGGATGCTAGAGCTGCAGAGGGCCTCAGGGACTCTCCAGGCCCGCCCTTCATTTTACAGATGAGAAAACTGAGGCTCCGAGAAGCACAGGGACTTGCACAAGGTTGAGCAGCTGGCTGGAGGCAGAGCCAGAGCTAGACCAGGGTCTGGCTGCAGGGAGCCCTGGAGGGAGGATAGCTGTTTTACCCCGAGAGGAGTGGAGGGGGGATGGACGGGACCTGGAAAGGCTTGGCTGGCCAGGGGACCATCCCTTCTGCCCCTTGGTGTCCACGGACGTGGGGTTTCCATAAACTGAAAGCAGGACCAAGTTAGGGCCACTTCTGGAGGGCTTTTTCTGATCGTGCATGCATGTGTGTGTGTAAGCAATAACTAGGGCTGTGCCACTCCCCTCTGAACATCACAGCCCTGTTATAATGTCCCATTGGCCTTATTTTCTCTGACATCCTGTGCCATCTTCTTTCCAGGAGTCTTTTCTTCCTGACCATTACAAGCGTCTTGGAGGCTAGGGCCGTGCTGGGCTCCTTGAGGACCTCCACACCTGGCCTGGTCTGTCTTCATAGGCTTCTCCAGCAAGCTCCCCTCCACCAGCTCCCCCATCCCCCAAATCCCTGGGGCCCCCAAGAGGAGTACAAATGAAGCCCGTCAGGCTGGTCTGGGAAGCAGGCTTCAGTTTGGTTTGGCAGAAATCACGTCATCTCTGGTCCAGGCTGGGGAGCCGGGGGCAGGAGGGGATGTCTGTCTTTGCATGTCATCAGGGAAATATTTGTCCCCAAGACCCCTGAATCTTGAGCACAGTGGCCCATTCATTCGTACATCTGTTCAGCCACCGTGTGTTAAATGTCTGCTGTGTGTATGATGGTGCCTGAGGCTCCCGGGATATAGAGACGAATGCTACAGGGCCCTGCCTTCAGAGGTCATGTGCAGACCTCTGGCTCTGGGTATGGCCCACCTCTGACACTCAAGGCCATAGCAAGGTGTCTATGGCCACAGCTTCCTTCATGACCTCCTTCTTGCCTAGGCTCAGCCCTAGAGCCCTTAGCAGTGTGACTCTGTCTGGTTGGCACCAGTAAGATCGTTCTGTATTAATGCAGGGGCCTGAGGAGATTTGGCCATTAAATGTTACATTAGACCCAAGGTGTCCTGTACACGCTCCCGGTGGAGTTTTTCAGGCAGCCTTGGCTGGGGGGCCTTGGTGAGGGGGAACGTGCTGGAACTAACAACCAGGTGGAGAGGAGTGATGCTGGGCCGTGCGCTCCCCCTGGAGCCCCGAGGACATCCTAGAGAACCACGGAGGAAGGGCAGGCATGTCCTTGCCTTCCATTCAGCCCCAGCAGGCCCTGCAGCCGTGGCTGGGTGCCCAGTTCATTCTAAACTCAGCAGGGCAGCAACCAAGCTCACCTCACAGTCCCGGGACAGCGCTGCCTTCACTTCCCCTACCGTCGGAAGAGCAATTCCTCCTCCTCATACCAGATGTCCTGAGTTTTAGCTCCAAAAGTACAGGCACAGGAGTGATGGGAGAGACAGAGGAGAGGCCATTTCCCCTTCCCTGGAGGAGGTGAGACCCGCAGGGAATAATTAGTGAATGGCATTGGCTTCGTTTAAAATACAACTGACCACATCCTATGGGCCAGGTGATTACTGCCGTGATCTCAGTGGTCTCATGGAGGGGAGAGATGGATACCCGCTGAAGTCATCTAGTCTTTCTGTCAACCTATCTAACTACCCAGTCACCTAATCACCTACCCACCTACCTATCCACCCACCTCACTCCATCTAAATACCCATCCACCTAACTCCCAACCAGCTCAACTAGCCACCCACCTGCTTTTCCTCCAAGGACAGTTAGGCAAACTGTGCAGACTCTCTGGGCCTCCGTTTCTCTGTTGAAAATGGAGATGAGAATTCTCCACTGATCTCCTGAGCTTGTTTAAAGGATCTGATGGACCTGAAGATGATTTGTAATGTGGTGCGGGGAAAACAGATTCCAGATGGTGGGTCTATTTTGATTGTTGTCACCGTTGCTACCGCACTGCTGATGTCTAAACCCTCCCTGGCTTAAGATATTTTCTGACTCTCCCCTCCCTTGGACTAGAGACTGAACATCCACTGAAGGAAGGTTGGGGATTTGTTTTTAAAGATCTCCTGCCACCCTGGAGGGTGGGGCAGATCCTGGAGGAAACTCCAGCCGCCCAGCTCCGTCCCTGGTTTCCTGATAGGTTCAGACACTACACACGGAGCTGGCTCCTCCCTGCCTCCCAGAACTCAACAACAGGAGGAGGAAGAAACCAGGGAGGGGGTCTGGGGGCAGGCCTGTGGGGGCCGTAAGAGCATTAATGGCTGGGCTGGTTGCAGGGAGACCGCAGACAGATGCCGGATGTGTTTGTGTTTTCCAACGTTAAGTCCTCAGAATCAGAAAAAACAAACTGGGAGCTTTAAAACCAGGAGGCTAATTGTTCTGATGGGAAGATATTATTTACAGTAATGGGGCAATTAGGAAGGAGGGGGTCGAGTGAGACAGGGTGGTGTGGCTGGGACAGCCAAGTCCA
This sequence comes from Equus przewalskii, assembly GCF_037783145.1. NCBI lineage: Eukaryota > Metazoa > Chordata > Mammalia > Perissodactyla > Equidae > Equus > Equus przewalskii. The sequence goes on from NC_091837.1 coordinate 59,250,061, forward strand.
CCCCATTATGGATGATCGGGCAGCCGGGGTGGCAGGGGGGGCATACTTAAGCCAGGCCATTTGCCTTGTGGTCACCTTCTATCTCACAAGGTCACTCACCTTCTTTTGGGGAAGGTGCACATGAGACAGAAGGGGAGACTTATTCACCCAGGTGTGACAGGCAGTTCACTTCTCCATCTAGCACTAGACCTGTGGCCCTGGGAGCCTTCTGTTCTTTAAGGCCCAGTTTAGGCCCCCTCCCTCAGGAAGCCCTCCTGACTGCTTCAGCTCACACACGTGTTCCCTTCTCTGAAGCCCCTGATCTCCAAGTCTGACCTGCAGACACCCTTGACCACACAGTGTGCTCTATCTGGAGCTTCTTCTTGGCTGGGCTTCCCATCAGTGCCTGACACAGGAATAGACACCCTGCTGGGCCTGGCCAGATTTGGGAAAAGGGAGAATGAATTACCCAGGGGTTTGGGACAGTGAATGGAGGGAGAGGAAGGTGGGGTGAAAATCATCTGTAGCAGTTTCAGTTGAAGGAACAAATAAAAAATAATTAAGTAACATGGCCTCTATGGGTCCCTCATTTATCTGCCAGCTCGCTGGGTCTTGCCATAAAGAAATAAAGATGGAAGTTGAGAATCCAAACTCAACAAGCACCAACCGCTTAGATCTCAGATTGATTCTGGCTAGTCATTTGAGAATACTTAAAAACTGCAGATCTCAGAAAAAAAAAATCATCTTCCCTTTGAAGCAGAAAATGGTCCATTTGCAAATTAATGGCTGGGTGGTCCAAGAACCCCTCTAGGAAGGGAGAGGGATGGCCCTGTCAATATCTCAGGGAGGGACGGAGGGTGATGGCCAGGTGATGGTCATCACAATGCCCCACTACTGCTGAGCAGGGCTTGACACAAACAGCACAGGGAGCCGTGAGAGGGCCCCATGGTGACTCTGGGGAGAAAGAAAACAGACACAGGCTGCTTTCGGTCGACAGGGCGCACTTCCAAATACCAGGAAACAGATCATGCTGTGCTTCTCCTCCGGACATTTGTTAAGAAGCCGTTGGGCAGCCAGTAGCACAGACTGCTGGAGGGCGGTGGGAGCCACGTGCACGGGAATGGAAGCAACTTGGAATCTCAGACGTCTCCAAGGAGCATCCAGGCAGGGCTCCATCATCTCCCCGTCTCTGCTCTGCTAAGCTCTCCCTGCTTTCCTGCACAGTGCCTGCCTGCCGCCAAGTACAATGCCTTCTCTGTCCCCTGATGCTCTACGTTAGTTACGCCTATCTTCCTCATCTTGCCTGGGCTCTAAAATTCTACCCTGACTTCCACAGCGCATAGGTCCTTGCCCTCTAAATCATCTGTGGCCAAACTCTGGGGCTACTTCTGTTTCCAGCAAATAGCTCCTGTCTTCCCAAATGTGCACTCGTAGGGGGCGAGAACCCCTCTTCTCTGTGACGCCCCATGCCCCCGGGTGGCCTGGTGGGTGGTGAGGCTCTGTTTCTTGTAGATTAGTGCTAGAATCTAGGTCCTCACAGGGGGCAAAGCCCTTGCCTGTCTGCCTGGCGAGCTCCTGGGATTTCTTCTCCTTCCTTTGCTGACAAAAGTGGAAGAAGAAAAGACTGGAACCACATTGTGCTTATTTAAAAGTAGATGCGCGAGGCAGGCTCTGGGTTAGCAAAAGAGGTGAGCGAAGGTCTCCCAGCTGCACCCCTGCTCTGCCGCACCCCATCCCGATTCCAACACACTGCAACACCACCAAGGGTGGGGAGGGGAGGACGAGGCGTCAGTCCCTGAAGGGCTGCAGGGAGGCTGCCAAGCTCTGTCCCCGGAGGCCCTCAGGAGGAGGGGCCAGGCTCCCCTGCCCCTGTATTCATAAGTGTGGGAGAGTGGGGAGCAGAACTCCGAGTCCTTGGCTCCTTCTCCCTCCCCATGGGGGTCACCAAGAGTCCCAAGCCTCCTACCCTACTCACAAGCTCAGTCCTTTCTGGAACCTATTCATCCAATCTTCATCTACCAGATATTTACTGCCCACCACAAATGCCCAGCAAGATGTCAATTCAACAAAAATTCAGCGTGCATGTTCTGAGAGCCCTAAAACAGATGTTAAAATTTAGAGGTTTATGTAACTGCATATAGGCCCAACGATACACACTCGCGAGTGTCTGTGAGATTCTCCTCATCATCTGTAAGGCTTCTACTGATGCTGTGGCCTGGGACCAGGTACTAATTTCTCCCTGCCTCAACGTTCTCATCTGTGAAATGGGTCGCTGTGCTGATCCCACCTGTGTGAAGAGACTGGGTGAAAGGCTGAGCCCACCATCCTTGATCCCCCCGTGCTTACCCTGCACTGGGTGCCCTCACATCCATACAGACCCCCTGTGTGGGCAGGGGCGGGCACCCCCAGGCATGGAGGAGACCAGAGAGCCCTGGACGGGTCTGGGGACACTGTGGGCAGTGGGTCAGGAACGGCTGCTGGAGGCTTCAATGGACTCCTTGAGAGAGGCAACTGCGGGAGGAGGCAGAGGGCGTCATCTGCAAGTCCTTCGGGGGCGCTGGAGTCCATTTATGGTGAGGTCACTTATGAATATTAAATTCTTTGCTCCAGGCTCCAGAGTCCCACTGCCCTGCTCTACCCAAAAGCCAAGGTTACAGCCGTAATAAACAAAGCTGCCCTTCTCCAGGAGAAACTCTCTCTTTCTCTCTCTCTCTCTCTCTCTCACACACGCACACACACACCCACACACACATGAGAGAGTACCAGAGGAGGAAGGGGTGCACTGACAGGAGCAGTTTCCGCCACCTGGCTTGTTGGAGATGGAGGCGCTTCTCTGCACTGTCCGTGTCCACAGACTCAGCTCACGGCCCCACAGGCTCAGGACGGGACCCTCCAGATGAGGCCCAGCTCCCTTCTGCCTCCCCTTACTTCTCTCCCCAGCGAGGTTCTCAGAGACACCTGGGTATAGTTACCAAAAGCATCTGAGTTTGACTCTCCAAAAAATAGAGGGAGCTTCCAGGAGAGGGTGCTGTTGGAGCATCCTGTGAGCGGATGCGGGCTCCTGGGTGTGCAGTGGGGCACACACAGCCTGCTTTAGGTGCAGAGGCCTGGGCTGGGACCTGTCACATGGGGAAGGGGGAGGGCCACATCATTCTGACTTTGGTGCACTTGTTACAAATACAGTGAGCCTGAGAGTGGGACCCAGGAACCTCCAGCACCTCCAGTGCTGGCCGATTTAGAGGGCCTGTGGAAGACAGGCTGAGAAAGCTTGGGCGAGTGAGACTCTAGGATGATGCAGCCTCCTCTCTCCCCACACCCACTGAGACCAAGGCCCCGAGGGACAGTCTGAGCCCCAGTGAGCTGGACCAGGCGCTTGCTTTCTCCATCCCCCGCTGGGAACAGAAATAGAGCCAGGAAGGTTTTATCAGTGTTTTGAGACTCTGAGTCCCTGAGGAGCGTTTGGGGCCTGCTGAGAAGGGGTCTGGGGTCTGGCAGTCACTGAGCTGACACCCAAATGTGTGTATCTAACTCAGGGTTGTCACCTCACGGGGTGTTGCTACTGCCAGACAGCCCGGGCTGAGTTACAAGAACACAGTGATTAAGATGATTAAGTAAAGGAGGGAGGCAGGGAGATGGGGTGACAGACACAGGAAGACAGAGGCAGCCAGAGGGGCAGAGGGACAGTCACATGGCCAAGAACTTGGAAAGAAGGGAACTCAGGAGAAAAGGAGGAAGGAATCTGATTCATCGTCTCATATCTCCCACAGAGCTTCCCCAGAGGCTGAAAGAGAATGTTTGCTGAAGGAGAAGAGACAGGCAAAGCTGACAAGCAGGCAGTGGCAGCAGGGATGGCTGGAAGGTGCCTCACGTGGTCTGCTTGCCTCCAGGTCCCTGTCTGTCTGTCACCATCCTCCTCCTCCTCAGTGTTATTACCTACCCTCTGAGCATCTATGCTCTGTCAGGCGCCACATGCACACAGGCTTTCATCCTCATAACAACCCTCCAAGGCGGGGATTCATGTCTCCACTTTCTAGAGAGGAGATTGAAGGCACAGAAGAAAGAACTAGGATTCTGACCTATGACTTTTAGCACCATCTTCCCTCATGCTCGCTGCCGCCGCTCCAGAGAAAGTTCCAAACATGGAAGATTTTCCTGGCAGGAAGAGACTGACCTGGGTTGTGAGCTCTGTCCAGGTGGGCTGGGGACTGTCCCAAGACTACCGCCATCCTCGCTATCCACATGCAGACACCAAGTAGACAGCGAGAGTGAGGACCTTGGATTGTAGGCCAGGGGCTCCCCAGGCCAGTGAGAGGTCAGGTGGGCTAGGCAGGTCCTGTCCACCCCTCCCTTGCACAGGCCCAGCCTGGAGGGGCTGGGCCAGGCCTGAGTGACTGATGCCAGCCCTCCAGGGTCCTCACTGGGGGCCACTCCCCTGGGAGGACATGGCCAAGGAGCCAGTTAGAACTGGGAACAGAAGACCTCTGTTGCTCTCAAATGCAGGCTGTAGTACCCCCTGCCAGGCTCCCCCGTGAGGGAGGGCATGAAAGCCCTGGGCTGCTGTTCCCACAGGGTCAGGGCTGGGTCCCAGCTCTCCCACGTAGGAGCTGTGTACCCTTGGTTAAGGTCCCTAACTGCTTTGTGACAGTTTTACCCCCTGAAAAATGATCCCAGCTTCCAAGGTGGATGATCAAATGAGATCCATGTGAAGCTCCCAGCACAATTGCTGGCTTACAGCAACCACTTGAAAAATGTTCGCTGATGTTTCTTTAATCATTAACATAATTATTTTTTCTCCTTTGGTTGCTCCTCCTCCTTCACTCCCTACCTCTCCCCTGTTCCTTAGCCCCATCCCCTCTTCCCAAACTGTCAAGCCTGTTTTCAGAGGGTTGACCAGGTGTGGTGCCTCTGCTAGGCTGGGGCCACTCATGGAAAGGCCATGGTGAATTAAGTCAGTTCAACACTACTGGGCATTTTCTCAGTGCACAACCCTGTGATCAGCACAAGACACACCCGCCTTTCTTTTCCTTCCAAGGAGTTTCCACCAAATAGGAGAACCACAACAAGTGCACAGTGACTTCATTCATTCACTCACTCACTCACTCATTCACCATTATAGATTCCTTCACTGATTATCCAGCCGTGTGTAATCAGTCGCAGAAGTGAAGAAATACAGCAAAATCCCGCCATGGCACCAGAAGTGGAGTGAAAAAAAAAAAAGATTCAGCCTCCTGAAGGCAGGGTCCCATTATCATGAGGGTGAATACACGAGGGGCTGCCTGTGCAGACAGCTGGCAAGGGGTTCTGGAGGCCAGGAGCCGATCACCAGACACACCAAGGCCGAGTTTACACGACCCAGAGTGTGTCATGGGGAGATTTCGCTCTGATTGTAATCCTCACCATCATGGTGAGGCTCAGAAAGGGCCTTGTGTGTGTTTTCTTGCTGCGTCCTCTCAACAACCTTGGGAGGTAGCCAGGTTGGGGCTGAGTGTCCTCGGGTGTGACCATAGGCATTGCACAGGGAAGGACAGAGACTGGCCTGCAGTCCCCCAGCACTGACCATCAGAGCTGGGACCTGAATCCCGGCCTCGCTTGCACCGAGGGGCTCCCTTTAGGTCCCACTGCCCCCACCTGGGCCCTTTCTCCTGCTGTAGGATTGGGGTGACTGCTTTTGATTTTCCCTTGTGCAGGCTCGTCTCCCAGCCCTAGGAGCTCCTGAGCAGCGCTGGCCCACCAGCACGTCCTTGGTGACCAGAAGGCACAGAGCCCTCCTTGTAGTGCAGCTGCAGTGCCATGCAGGCCCTGGGGTGGGGGGTGGGGGGCGATGTCTGCACCCCCACTCCTCTGGCCTTTGACCTTCTCTGTTGATTTGCATCTGCCCTGGTGTTCAGGTTTGGGCCAATGTTCCCGACTTTTTACTGATTGTCTTTTGCGGAGATACATTCATTTATTCAGCCCCTTGTCCCACCACTTTTCATTCTCTACCTGAGCTGACTGAGCACGGATGGCCAGCACTGCTGGGCACACGTTCCCCTTGCCTCTGTGCACAAGCACCCCCGCATTCCCTCCAGGGCCCCCTGGCCTCCATTCTGCAGACAGGACCGCATCTCTTCTCAGAGCCACCCTGGTGAGGCCTACGTCTTAGCACATGGTGGTATTCGGGGCTTCCCATATGAAAATGAGCTGTAACCATGAGGCGGTTGAGAGGCCAATTGGGCAGAACACGGCACAGTCAGTAAAGATAACTACAGAACCTCTATGGCATCACCTGGCGTCTGCTTCCTGCCTTGAACTCATGGGGAGTGAGGCTCCTGTCACCAGAAGCCTTGGGGCTCACGGTAGCAATCGGAGCCTGAGACCTGGGCAGGTCTCGAGGACTCGTTCTTTCTCCTCTGGGAGATCATAGGCTCTTCCGAGGGGCACGGGGGCAAAGCTCCAGCCCATTGCCCCCTGGAAGCCTCCTTGACTGTCACCGCCCCCACGACAGCAGAACTTGCCCCATGGTGTGGCTCCATGTTGTCTCCTCAGAAGCCAGGTGGGTCTGCTTCTTCCCCACCTGTGGCCTCAGTGCCCACACAGGGGGATGTCTAGTTATGAGGCATTTGTTGACCAGCCAGGATGGGGAGTGGCAGCCATCCCCACGCCCTCTCTCTCCTGTTCGGTCTCCGGCTCCAGGAGCAGATGCTGGCCCCCAACAGTGCGCCAGCATCTGGGAGGCTGGCGGGAACTGCTGTGAGCAGCTCTGACCGCCTTCAAGGGCACTGCCAGGAATAGATGTGGCCACCCCACTGCCTGCGTGGGTCTGGCAGCCTCACAGTGCCCTTTCTCCAGACTCTGTGCACTTCCCAAGGAGCACTCAGCCCGGCTACCTGTTTCCTCAGGGGTGAAAGCTCAGCTTGGCGCCTGGTGCTGGCTCTTGAGAATGTGTCAAGCCACCTTTCCACAACACCACCCAGCAGGCGCTGCCCCACCCACCTCCAGTCAACAAGGTGCGACCACTGGTCAGTCAGCTAGATGCAGAGCCAGCTGACCGCTCGATGCCAGGACAGCACAGGCCTCACAAGCCCCCTAAAGGGTCTGTCCGAACAGGAGCCCTTAGCAACAGAGTTGCACCCCTTTGCTTTTTGGCCAAGAAATAATGCCAGGGAGATTAGGTGACTTGCTCAGAATCACAGCTTGCCAGCATCAGAACCAGGCCACCAACCCACAGCTCCTCAGCCCGGCCAGTAGCCTAGGTGTCCACGGGAGAGATGGCCCTGGGGTTGGAGGAGGGAGGTTTCCAGGGAGAAGGAGGCACCTGAACTCTTTTGGGCAGGTGGCATTCAGGTCCTGAGGGAAGAGGAAGGACGTCATCCCAAGGCATGGGGAAGAATGGGTGACCTTTGGGTGACAATGAGTGGACCAGTGTGGCCTGAACAGTGGGCTCATGGGGGACAGGGAAGGGGAGAGGATGGCTGTGACTGTGGAACCCGGGGAAAGGGACATTAAGGCACTGGGAGCTCCATCTTAACTCTGCTGTGAGGTGGCTGTGAGATCCAGGCACGTGGGAGAGATTCTGCTACCCATTCGATCAGTCCCGCAGGGCCCATGGAGTGGTCCCTTGCCATCGTGTGATGGTCCTGTTCCAGGATCCAGGGACAGAGCAGCAAACAAGGTCCCTGCCCTCATGAAGCACACAGTCTAGTGGAGGGAGACCAACAAGAAACACGCAAGTCACAACATAATAGGTTGGGTGGTAATGGAAACAGTGAGGCAGTGTAAGGGGGAGAGGATACTGGCCCTGGGGCGAGGGGACACCTATTTATATAGAATGGCCAGGGAAGGCCTCTTTGATGAGGTGACATTTGCGATGAAACCTGAAGGAAATGAGGGAATGAACTGAATTGCACGTGGAAGAAGAATGTTCCAGGCATAGGGAATGGTGAATGCAAAGGGAATGGTGAATGCAAAGGCCCTAAGGCAGGGTGCGGGCCAGCTGGAAGACGAGCCATCCACAGTCTGTAGAATGAAGTATGCCACAAGCTGCTCAGCTCACGTCCTGAGTCTGCATAGACAGGGCCCATCCTGCACTCCTGGCCTGTTGCTACGCCTGGGGCACAGCGAGTGGGGTTCCTTCCCTCATCCAGGAGGGACAGTGAGACACCTTTGCTGAAAGGTGAGACAAAGATGGAATTTGGAATCTGTGGCCCAGCCAGGAAGGGAAGAAGCAAGCCTCTGAATTCTTCACCTCAAGGTGCGTCCCTAATTATTGTGAGGCTCTTTTCTCTGCCCAGTACTCCCTGCTGCCACCCACTCTTCCACACCCAGGCCCTAGGCAGGGACTCCATGCCTGCCCCCAGCAGTGAGAACGGGGGCTGGCGTCCCTGCCTGGGGCGGAAAGTCCTGGGGAAGAGGAGGAGGGCTTCCTGGTGGAGGACCCCCAGAGTGTAGGACTTTGGAGTGACCAGGGCAGGGCCAGAGAGAAGCAAAGGCTCAGAGATGGGAGTGAGTGTGTGTGTGTTTATATGTGTGTGTGTGTGTGTGTGTGTGCTGGGAGGAAAGGAAGTCCTGAGAAACCCACGGGGACTGGGAAATGTAAAAAATTTGAGGATGGCAGAGGCGGAGAGGGGTGGCAAGGTTCTGGCCACGTGTCTTTTTGTGTCTCTACTATGACCTGAGTTTGTTCTGTCTTTTTCCCCTTTGTGTCTGTGTCGGTGTTTCTGCCTGAGTCTCTCTGTCTGTTGGTCTCCCTGTGTGTGTCTCTGTCGCTCACTGTCGGTCTCTCTGGGTCCCTGCCTCTCTCTTGAGGGCTCTCTCTGTCTCTGTCTCTGTGTGGCTCTCAGTCTCTTGGTTTCTCCTGGGTCTCTCTTCCTCTCTGGGTCTCTCCCTGTCTCCTCCCTGCCCCCTCTCCTCTTTCTCTCAGAACAGGAAGAGGCCTGCAAAGGACTGCCATTTCCCTCCCGCCCGCCTCCCGACTCCCTTTCCCTCCCCAGGTTTTTTCTCTCGCTCCTTATTCAAGGCAGATAAAGTGCGCACAGCTGCTCCCAGCTGAAACGGGCCTTAATTGCACCCCCGTTGCCATGGCGATCCCTGATGATCTCCGTGGCTGGAATGTTGCCCTCCCCATCTCCCTGCTGGGGCCTCTGGGCTGCGCAGCCCCACTGGCCCCGGAGCAGACCCCACGCGGGAGAGAGCAGGCGCCACGTCACTTCGGGGCCCCCAGTGCCTTTCCCCTCCCCCAATCCTGCCTCTGTCACCCCTTGGGACATTCCTGGGTCCAGTGCAATAATGCACACGCTCCTAGCTGGGGACACAGCATTCCTCTGTCACCAGCCTAGGCCCGGGTTTTTGGGGGGTAGGAGGGAGGGGATCCAGGTCAGAGAGCTGTGCATCGGGCCCCATCCTCTTGCCTGTGGACCTGCTACAGCCACACCCACCACAGGGGCGAGAGGATGAGACCAAGGATGTGGGAGTCTCAGGTCAACGCAAAGCAGCCCATTTGTTGCAGTTTCCATCTGAAGGAGCCCCGGGCACAGGCAGGTGGTGGGCACTGTAGAGCAAAGGGCTCCAAGGACCCCCCCATGGGGCCAAGGTTCTGTCAAGGGGCAGTCCTTGAGCAGAATCAGGCTGCCCTTTGCCTACTGAAGACGATAGCAGGGAGGGCAGGGTGGTGACACCACTGGGCGCCTTGGGAGGAGAGGGACACTGAGGAAAACCTGGTGTGGATGTACTTCTGGTGCCCGGAGGGCCCCCACTGTGGTCCAGGGATGTAAGCCTGACACAGGGAGGTGCTGTGCGTGTGCACGCACGCGCGTGCGGTCTCGCCCACATCCCTGCTTTACACTCCCCTCACAGGACCCTCCTGGAATCTGAGCTGGGCCACGTTAGAGTGTGTTCACAGCTCAGTGGCTCCTGACAGGGGTCTCGGGGAGGGCAACCTACTTAGCACCCCAGTCAGCACACCCTGAGGAGCCATCAGCCACGAAGGGGGCCGGCTCTGAGCAGCCCAAGAAGACCTGCTGCTGGCTCTGTTCCCTTGCCATCACTTGCTCCTCCCTCTGGGCTCCCCATCTCCAGCCCCTGCATCTAGTGAGGCCTGGCATGGATGGGGTTTTCATATCCTGGATCTGATGGGCCTCCGTGGCCTCTCCCCCACCAAGCAAACCTAGAGGGTGGGAGGTGTCCCAGGACTTTCTGTCTACCCCACCTTCCTCAGCATCTGAGCCCGCCTGCCAGGCAGGCAGGCAGGCTCTGCCCTGTAGCCTGTGTCAGAGCCCAGGACTCTGCCTGGCCTCCGCTGGCCCCTTCTCTGGGCTGGCATGTGCTGCCAGTAGGTGGGACCACGGGTGCAGAGCAAGATCTCCCAGAATGGAGCATCTTTGACGGCCTTGCTCTCTACCAGCGATGGTGGCAGTTGAATGCACAGCACCCTGAACCACACTTGGTAACATAATAATAGTAATAATACCAGCAGGAGTAGTAACAGCTACTGCTTATTAAGTGGCTGCCATGTGCCAGGTGCCATGGGTAGAACCCTACATGTGGCATGGCGTAGTTCTTTCTGACCTTGAGGGCAGGATTGTGAACTCTGCACAGATGGGGAAACAGGCATCATTTGCCCAGCCAAGGCTGCTTGGCTCTTGGTGGCTGCACTTGTGGGACCCTGAGGTAGACCCAGACACCTGAGTCTGCCCACCGCAGGCCGTGATGTGTTTGCTGGTGGGCTGGTGGGCAGTGTCTCCTACCTGTAGTAAAGCCACAGGTCTGAGGGGCTTAAAGGTCACCTCCTGCATTGTGATGGCAGCAGAGCAGCCATTTCCGGGGAAGGCTTTCTGCTTGACAGTCTGTGTCAATGTGCCCCTGCCGTCGACAAGCCTGTCCCACTGTTTACCCTGAGTCCATTGGACACTGCCCAAGGAATCATCCTCGCTCTCTCGCACACCCCACATTGGTAAGCTTCCTGTCAATCCTTGCTAAATAAGCAACGGAGTGAAAGAACAACACTTCTCATCTTGACTCGGGGCCTCACCCTGACTTCCCCCTTTTCTCAACCCCAAATGGCTATGGAATTCGTCTCTTTCCCTTCTGCACAGCTGAGACCCCAACATAGCCCCAAGCCAGGCCCCTGCTGCCTCCCAGCCCTTTGTCCCCACAGCCCGAGGGAGTCTGAAACAGGGCTGGTACATCCCCTGTCTCTGCAGACTCATGTTGCCTTCCAAGCCATTCCAGGCTCTCCAGAGGTGGCCCAACACCCAGCCCCCTCTCTGATACCCCCTCCAGTTTCCTGAACACACTTTACACCTGGCCTTTGACCTTGATGCTTCCTCTACCTGGATTGCCCTTCCTCCTTTTCTCTGACTATAGAAATAAGATTCCTTGTTGGTCTGACTTATTTGCCACTATGTCCTGCTGCACTCGTTTGGCTAACCTGGCCACATTATGCTGTGTGCTATTGCTGTTCACTGAATCAAGAGATGAACACCAAGGGGCAGTTCAGAGAAGACAGATTACCCATAGAGGGTACTCCCTAACCCTTAGCCCAAACCTAACACTCATGAACATTTTCTAACCAACTCCTGGTCAGCCCTCAGGGCCACGAGGAGGGGACTCCAGGTAGAGACAGGGTCTCCACTGAGAACCTGCTGTGTGCCATTCTCTGGAGGAGAACTGGTCCTTGCCAGAACCCTTCACTTGGGCTAGAGGGTGCTGTCCAGACTCTAAGAGCTACAGGATTTCAGACAAGGGGGTTAGTGAAAGGGCTGATGCTTGAATGGGGAAAGATTTGGACGGAGAGAGGTCACTTCAGGTAGAGGGACTCTCAGGGGCAATGGCACGGAGGTGGGACAGTGTAGTGGGAGTCAATAATGAGGACGCTGGCTGGCCTGGGGTGGAGATCAGGCTGCGGGTAGAAGGCAGACGGACCACGGAGGGCCTCAAGGCAGGCCACAGTCACTGGATGGACGGCAGCCTGGGGACAGGGGTAGTTATTAAAAGAAAAGCCCAGAGGAGCCTCTGTCCCACCTTTTTTTTTTTTTTTTTTTTTTAAAGATTTTATTATTTCCTTTTTCTCCCCAAAGCCCCCCGGTACATAGTTGTATATTCTTCGTTGTGGGTTCTTCTAGTTGTGGTATGTGGGACGCTGCCTCAGCGTGGTCTGATGAGCAGTGCCATGTCCGCGCCCAGGATTCGAACCAACGAAACACTGGGCCGCCTGCAGCGGAGCATGCGAACTTAACCACTCGGCCACGGGGCCAGCCCCTGTCCCACCTTTTCTCCTAATGATTCATAAGGTGAATAGAGAAGCTTATTTCCCTCAAAGGAATCATGAACTCCCCAAAGGCAGGGGCTGGTTTTCCGCCCCCTCCCATCCTCCTTCTACCCTCTGTCTGGCCTAACCCAGGTCCTGTCACTCAGGCTGACCTTGGGTCTAACTTGGAGTTGGATGGGAAGTTCTTGGAAGGCAGCCTCTCCCCACCCCACATCATCCCCCGCGTGCTTTCGTCTCCACTCATCCGTCTTTCTAGCTAAAAACCTATTTCTTGCCTCCAGACAAACCTATCACATTAGGAAAGGGGAAGTTGTAATTCAGGCAAAAAAATAACTGGAAACAGTTTTGCAAGGCTTTGTCCACTGGGAAACAGAAAAGCAGACCGTGTCCCTTTGTATTCCATCAGAGGGAGGGAGCTTCTCATGGCCCTGAAAGATGCTGGGAGGAGCGAGGGGATGTGTCTTCCTGGGCTTGTTGCCGGGAGGCAGGTGGCGCCACTCTACAGAGGAGCCCCGGGAAGGCAGAGGCTCACCCCATTCAAATGGTCCCAGTCAGACCACCACACTCCCCTGGTGATCCATTCCTGGTTGGACAGGGAACAGCAGCACTTGGCTGGCCTCCTTTCTGCATCCTTAGCACCTGCCTCTGAACTGTTAGCCCCTTACGTGCTCTGGCTGGTTCTCATCTCTGCATCTTCTGACCCTACATGGTGGTCGTAAGCTCCTTGAAGGCAGGAATGTGGCTTAATCTTCCCTGCTCTCACTCACAGCCTCATGCATACCCCAGCAATACGCAAGACATTCGGTAGAACCACATAGATGTAAGTCATGGCTGTGTTGTGGATGGCCATCAGTATGGAAATGTCCACCAGGCATCAGGAAAAAGAAATAGAGTCAGCCTGCAAAGGAGGCTTTGCTTTCAACAACATGTTTTCTTTAATAAACTGTCTCCACTGGAGGCTGTTAACACATTAAAAGATATTTTTAAAAATCACATGATTAATCTTGGGAATGAAAGAGTCAACTAAACACATTGTTTCCGTCTTAGCAGGCAGGAAACAGGCTCTGGATGCGATAAAGCCTTTAATGAGGAGAGTGGCCATCAGTTAACCAACAGCCATCAACCCCTTCCTCACTGTGGCCACACTGGGAGAACATAGGCACCCGGCCCTGGAATCAGTCCCTGCATGTCCAAAGTCCCACCTCTACAGGTGACAGCGTTCTCCAGGGCTGCCCAGGGTTTGCATAGCTAAGTGGTACTTGGGGCTGGGGAAATCTACATTTGTATATATTTCTCTCCCTCTCCACTCAAAATCTTGAGCTTTTAAATATGAGAGCCTTTTATTTCCCTAAAACAGCAGCTGCTTTCATTTAGTTTGATGGATTTAACACATTTAGAGGCAGGAGGATGGGAGGCGGTGGATTCTCAGGCCTACCTGCTCACACCTCCCAGAGCATGAAGCATACCTGGTGTGGAGCATTTTGTATCTGAGCAAAAACTCATTTTCTCTTCCTTTATCTTAAGGCTCAGGATTTAATTTGCTGCAAGGGTGCTGTTGAGTGAGATTCTCCCTTTAAAAATTTCTCCACCTCTCACTCCCCTCCTCCTCTTCCACTTCCTCCTCCTCATTTCCAACGCAGATTCACTTGCCCTTCACTCCAGCATCTCCTCATCCTTCTGGGAAAGCACAGCTGGGGCCACACGCAGAAGGTGCCTGGGGGCTCCCTAAGGGCTGAGAACCTCTCCCTTTCAAGATCCGTAATTGAGGAACCAGAGCTGACAGGTCTGAGCCTAGAGTGCTTCTGCCCCAATCCCCCCAGTCAGGGCTGTGGATACAGAGTCTCAGAATTTGCAACTAGATGATGCCTATGGCGACAGATGGTGGATCCTTGCAGCAGACCCAGACTCAAGGGACATGGATCTCAGGTCATAGACAGGCTCATCGCAGGGGGTCTTCCTTGGAGAATGGCTGATCACAAACTCAGAGCTGGGAAGGCCACCACACTCGCCTGGGCTCTGCAGAGAGGCCTTCCCAGACTCCTCCTGGGGTCCGAGGATTCTCCATCTTAGGCTCTGTGGATTCCTTACGTTTGGTCTGTCTCCCCCACCAGTCTGGGAAGGCTGGCCTCGGTCAGTCTTGTATCTCTAGTCATGAATCATGATAAGTGAGTCCCTGTGGCTGATTCTGGGCCCTGAGGCTTCTGCTCTCATCCTGAAGGCCTCTGGAGTGTCTATAACCATGCTCGGGCACCTGCGGCAGAGGGGACTCCAGAGCCGTGGTCCAGCTTCTGTGCCAACACCTTCCTCTTCACCTGCCCAGCTGGCTCTAGGCTTTTCCCAGATCAAGTTATCTCTGCTTCTCTTCCTTCTCCAAAGCAGTTACTCCAGCCTTTCCCTTCCCTTCTGAAGCCTCATCTCCATCCCTCATCCTCCATCACGGTGCTTGGTAGGGACTCAAGAAGGGGCCTCGGTAGGGGTGGCCTTATAGTGCTGGTTTGTTGAGGGGACGGGACTGCTTCCACCAGCCTCCTTGGATGGACTGAGGAGGGACTGAGGCTCTGTCTCTCCACGTGTGGGCCCTGAGTTAGTGGCCCGACTTGTCCTTCCCTGTCTAGCCCTGCACTCTGACAGAACGTGGTCCCTAAGGGAACCCTCTCAAGGGCGTCAGGGCCACCTAGCTCCTCAGAGAACTTGACTGCCTTACCTAAAGTGCTGCATCTTGTCCAGAGGGCTTTTGTTGCCATCTTGTGATTGGATTCTCTTGTGTCAAAGGCAGGGTGGGTCTTCTTAGCCCCCATCTACAACTGGGGAAACTGAGGCCTGGGCGATCAGGTGACACACAGCCATGAATAGCAGAACCAGGACTGTGCCCTCCTGTGGGTGCTCACTCTGGGGCTCCTTCCTGATGAATCACAGTCATGCCCGGGTGGGAGGCAGAGACCCACATCCACTCTCTGGGCAGCCAGTCTAGCAATCACTTTCACGGGGCAAGGGGCATGGTCTGAAACCTGGCCTCGGGAATCTCCTCAGGTCCCAGGGCTCTGTGTTTGGGGATCCAGGCTTCATCCCACTTCTCCATTCTTTTCCTCATCCTTGGATGTGACAGTGTCCCATCCTCAGACTCTTGCAGAACCTGGCCCACAGACCTCCCTCTCCCAGGCCTTCTGTCATTGGCCCTTCCCGGAAGCATCCCTCCCTGGGGTGGCATCTCTCCTGAGGGAGTTTCTGAGACCTGCACCCATCCCGAAGGTGCAGTTTGAGTAGGAAGGGGCTGCTCTTTTGCTGATTGCTTGCAGAAGCCAGGCAGTCTCCTGGGGAATGGGAGGGCCTCTGAGTATCTGTGGTTCTCCTTGTGAGGTGAGGAGCTGGCTCCACGTGACTTTAATCACCTCTATAGCCTGCTCGGCGCTGCCTCCAGCAGATGGCTGATGGTGGCCTCTGGCTGAATCCTAGGCCATTGCGGAATGTATCAGGCCTTCCTCCTCCTCTGAGGGGTCTCCCCCCGAAAGCCCCCCTCCAGGACCCTCGGTCAGCTCTCTCTGGGACTCTCATACCTTGAGACCCAGGGCTAAGAGTCAGTCCCGTCAGGCCTCTGGGAGTGCGCAGAGCTTGGAGTGGGGAGAGGGAGAAGGCTTCACCATCCCCCCTCCCAGGCAGTTGCTGAACAAATCCAGGCAGTTAATAGGAGCCACACAAAGCCCATGATTTGCTCCAGAGATCAAGGGTCAGCCTGAATAACTCATTAATTAACCAAGCAAGGCTTCCTGCTATTGACAAGGTCTGGGAGCTCGGCCTGGGAGCAGACCTCACATCCTGCAGCCAGAAGACCATCCCCAGCTCTCCCTCCCCCTGCTTTCTCCTGCTTGGCACGGCACCCACCGGCCCGGGAGACATCAAGAAGGTCGTTCCATCCTCTGATCTCAGCTTTCCTGGGAGGCGTTGGCCTGGCAGGATTGTGAACCTTGACCCTTCCGCTTTCAAGCCTGACCCACAAGTTGTCTTCTTGCTCCCATCCATGTCCATTCCTGCCCCAGCCCTCACTGGTACAATATCCGATGCTCCAAGGATCCAGGCACGCTGGCTCCCACACACCTTCAGACACTGCTCTTGGATGTCTATCACCAGGGAGAGGACATGATGAGCTGATTCACACTGAGGTGGCAGGCTGAGGGTGTTGGGAGAGTGGGTGGGTGGGTGGTGATTTCATTTTAACAAGGGTCATGCTTTGACTCTAACAGTGTAAGCTCTAATGGTGGGATTTCAGGCATCAGAGAAAGGCTAGGCAGCAGGATTATTTTGGTCAAGAGTCCTTCCTAGGGACTGCTAAGGTGATGGAATGGGGGTTGCCACCTTCTGTGCCCATGGCTGAGGCTGCTCTGTCCTAGGCAGCTTTTCCTCTCATTAGGGTCCAGCTTCTTTCCCATGGTATGAAGATCTAAGCATCTGTTGTGGCTACCTCCACACCCATCCCTGGCACCATCTCCGAGTTTTTGAAGTGCATGCTGGAACTCCTGCCTCTAGGAGTGTTCCTTGCCCTAAATAGGATGCACCACTAGAGGAGACTTCTTCTTGGAGAGGACTGGCTATCTCACTCAAGTGTTGCTGAAGAGAGGACCCTATCATTGCTTATGGGCCTGTGTGGAAGGAGCTGCGTGACTAGGTATGGACAGAGCTCTCCTGGCATGGATCGAGCTTTCTTCAGTCTGCTATTTCCAGAGACCAAGACATGGGAGACCTTGATGCAGTTTGCAGCACCTCTGTTATTCCTTGTAGAGCTCATCCCTGCCAAGTGACATTTACTGAGCATATTGCTGCTTGCAGAGTCAGCTGTTTCTGGAAGGTCTCATCACTGGCTTTAGAGCCTGTTGCTGTTTGTAGAGTCCATTGTTAGCAGAAACGGGCACTGCATGCAGAGCTCATCACTAGCCACAAAGCTTGCTTCCACTCGTAAAGTTTCTTGCGGTTTGCAGAGCCTGACATCCCTTGCAAAGCTCATCAGAGTTTGCAGAACCAACCCATAGCAGTTTGTGGAGCCTGTTTGCAGAGAAAGTCCTGGCTGGCAGAGTTCTTCACTAGCTTTAGAACCAGGTACTCTCTGTAGAATCTATTGTCTTTAGGAGATGCTGGCTTTGTAGGCTGAGCTCATCAGTATCCACAAAGCTTATTGCTGTCTGCAGAGTTTGGCTCTGCCTGCAGAACCTTCATTGCTTACAAAGCTCCTGTTGCTCGGAGAACCTCGGGCTATTTGCAAGTCTGACATTGCTTGCAGAGTTCATTACTGGGGATAGAGCCCTGGGACACTTTGGGATTCTACTTCTCACGCCTGGATTATCTGCCTTGTGGTCAATTTTTAAGGACACGTGCCCATATCACTGGGTTTTGAAGTGTTTTCTTGCACTTATGGGTTTGGGATTCTCTCCAAGATGGCTGCCGAGTTCAGGCTCCACATCGTTTCCCCTGGTCCCCGTGTGTCCCTATGATGCTGGCTCAATGCTTACAGCTTCCTTTCTAAAGTCAAGATGCTCTGAGTTCTCTCCTTCCCAGCACTAATAGTCTATATAACCAACTCTCCCATCATCTTTGCTCAGAGCTCTTGAACTTCCTTCCAGTCAGCTACCTGGGTTCTCTTTACCTTTGGCTCAGTACGATTTTGTGTCCTTCAGTCTACTCTCTCTCTCAAGCATGGAGACCTAATGTTTCCATATTCGTAGATACTTACAGAATTCATGGACGTGACGTCCTGGTAGGGGGACTGGACAGGAGTGGGGTGTTTGTGTCTCATGTGAGCCCTACTCTGTGCCCTGGGGGGCCATGTGACCTTCGCCTCAGAGCCTGGAAAGACTCATGACTATCTTCATCAGTTCTGCCTTATGGGCCTTTGTGCCCCACCAGTCTTGGCACTCGTTGTGCAAGGCTGTCCTTGACCGTAGCTGGCACACTCTGATTAACCCTGGTCATCTTAGCACATTCAGTCCTTAACAACACACCAACTTAGGAACCCTAGGCTGGGCTGAGTGTTGCTTGTGGTAACGCCGCCTTCTAGATACACATGTCCTTGGAGAACAGGATTTGAATGGCATGATTCCAGGTACTTCTTACAAAAATCTAGTAGTTCAAATTTTAAATAGGCAGGCAGTATTGGCCAAGAGGGATGGAGTGTAAGGAATCGACCCAGATGTCACCAGCGCCGCTTCAGGAATTTTCCTAAGTATCACCACTACCCAGGGCTTGCCATGTCTGAACATGAGTGGGTCCATGTAGAGATCTTAACACCAAGGGTGTCTGCTTTCAGGAAGTCTGTGATATGAAAGCTCAAGTCAGGAGGTGATCACTCATTTCAGATAACTCTCCGGACACATTAAAATGGAACATGCTCCTCTCCACAGTCCAACTAGCAACCCAGCTCTTAAGCTGAGGGGAGGGATCCTGAAATGCCCTTGTTTCTTTCCCAGGAATCCCAGGGAGGTCCCAGCTGAGGACCTGGTCTAGGCCAATGACTAACGGTGTGAGGTCTGGACCTTTCTGACTTTCTCTGCCTCCATACCCTGGGATGGTCTGAGGTTCCGCTTACAGAGCAAGTCCATGGAGCGGGCTGGAGGCAAACTATTTCCCTTTCTTAAAATGGTTTTTTCTGTCTTTTGTTCTTAGAAGAAATTGAGCTCTGGATACGTCTCGCTGTTGGCTTTGTCCACAGGGCCCGAGGCAAGCGCTGCGGCTCAGGAGATAATTCAGAGTGCTAATGGCATACAGATGCATGCTAATTCATGTGCACACACACAAATTAGGCTGCAATTATCACAGGAACTATTTGCTAATGCTGGTTACCATTTGAACCATTACTCAGCATTGGTTAGCTGGTCAATATGGCTCAGCATGAGGCCGGCCTCTCAGGCAGTCTTGGAAACTAACAGAACCTTGAGTCAACATCAAGTAACAACCGGGTGGGTGTTGCTTCAATGTGGGAGGAGAGTCTCCCAAGGTTGGCTGTGGGAATGGAACAAGCCTGCTGGAAAATGCCACTCAGATCCCATCAGGGGAAGGAAGAGCCAGGAACAAATGCCCTATAATACAGCGCATTCTATGTGTAGAAGACCGAGGGTGTAATGCACAAGGCATGTGCATTTTATTCAACAGCTCCTCCCTGGCGGTCTACCGTGTGTCCGGGAGTGCGACTGGGAGGAGGAAATGTAGGCTGATAAGTGGCTGTGAGATAAAAGCCACCCCAGAGGCATGGAGGCTGATTCACTGTGGAGTCTTGTAGGCGTTCATCCGGGTCCCCTGGAGGAGGCAGGGTTTGAGATTTGTTGCCAAGGATGGGGCCGATTTTAGTGCAGGTGAGAGGAAGGGCAGCATCTCAGGTGGCCGGAACCGCTCCGCTGAGCCGTGTGGTTGTACATCAGCATGGCCACGGAGTCACAGTAGAAGCTGCTGCTCGGGTAGTGGCTGCCATGACCACCTCCTCTCCATGGCCCCACAAAGGAAGGCTTCATCGTGCGCATTTTGGAGGAGAGGAGACTGAGGCCCAGAGCAGCTAAGAGATCAGCTCCGAGGCCGCATGGTTGGTCTGGTTGGGCTGGAATTAGAACCTAGGTATGCGTGACTGTGGCGAGGACACTCAGGACAAGGCAGGATGGGGGTAACTGAGAGGGGCAGTCACCACGATGACTTCTGAAACGGCTTCTGGGAGGACTGAATTCATCCCACCGGAGAGGGAAGTGCAGCCCTGGGATAGTAAGGGACTGATACTTGGTCCAGGGTGAGTGGGCGATGACAGAGCAGGGTAGGCAATGAGCTTACCACGACACCTGATTCCCTGGACCTCCCCAACCCCCAGAGCCCAGCGGAGGTGGGAGGTGGTCTGGGTGTTGCCCTTGTATCCATTTGGCTGCCCCTGTCCCAGCAAGGCTTCTCCGGCACTGCGTGGAGGTCTCAGGCAGGAAAAAGGAGAAGTAAGGGTGGCTGATCTTTATCTAGGGGGTGTCCAGTGGCCCCCAGAGGGCAGTTTGTCCTGCTTCCCTTTGGGCAGAAAGCTGGGGTTCCCACTGCTGGCCCTGGTGCCACATCTCCTCTTCCCACCCTCCTCTCTGCTCCCCTAGAAGCCTTATTGTCTGACGGACCGTCTGCGGGCCCTGCAGGCATCGTCTGACTTCTCTGCTAATCCCTCCCCTGTGGATGTGCCCTGAGATCTCCGAGCTGCCAGCCGGGCGGGCTCCAGGCCACCAGAGATTGGAGTCGACAGAGAGGCTGTCAGCATCTACAAGCCGAGGATGCGGCAGGCACTGACATCCGCTCTGCTATGTTGAGGTGGGAGCTGGGGCTCCCACAGTTTGCTGGGAGATGCTCACCAGGCCTGTTATGGGAAGGAAAAAAGGCAGCATGCATGAATAGCTGGCCTGATGTGACTTATCTTGGACAGCATAGGGTGCACAGTGTATAAGAACTAAGTTAAATGCCTGAGTTCTTTGCAGAGTGCTTCACGGAGCCCAGCCAGTGGGACAACGTTGAGGGGGAGTAAGGGGAGAAGATCCAGCCCTTGCCCTCAGGGAGCTCCTTTTCCAGGAGGCACAGTGACTACCAGAAGTCCCCAGAGACCATCCTTGATGAGTACCGGGTCCGTGTGAGACTTGGCGGTTCTGACAGGACTGGTCACATCATTTGTGGGTGCAAACTGAAAATGCGGAGCCCCTTGTTCAAAAAGTATTAAGAATTTCAAGGAGGTGACAGCAGACCATCAAACCAAGTGCTGGGTCCTCTGAGCACTGGGCTTTGTGTGACAGAGCATGCACGTGCCCATGAAGCCGGCCTGGCTGTAGCAGGTGGGAAAAGCAACCATCCTTCTCCTCAAAATCTCTGCCTGCCCTGGTCTCTCCTTGACACTGGACACCAGCCCTGCAGGATCAAAGTGGGATCATCCATTGAGGCGTGAGATCTTCCTTGGAGGGAGCTTCTCAGGGCAATGACCTCTCATTTCCCAGCGTCCCTCTCCAGACCTGCCTGCCCAGCTCTCACCTGGAGACCCGGGCGTCCCAGCTCCTGCCCTACACAGCAGGCTCACTGAGCACTCCTGCCTACCACTTCTTTACCTTCACGGGCAGTTTTCCATTCTGTCCCTACCCCAACTGAGTGTGACATTTTACAGTCAGATTCCTCCTTCCCCGCAGGGCCATCCAAGATCGCTAATGAGGCCTCCACTGGTTTATGGTGATGGCACCTCCTGTCCCCCTCCCCCGCATGGAGCACAACACGCCTGGCCACCCCGAGACCCCCAGGCCCCTCCAACTGACCTGGAACTTATGGTACCCTTCCCGACAGGCCCCCAGCCCCACGGCATATTTACAGAAATGCCACTCAGCAGAACAACCCAAATCAAATGAACGTTACCGGGAAAGCTGCTAGCTTCCAAATTAGCGGTGCATAATTAGTTTCATGCATAAACCTCTCGAAAGCACCGGGCGCAGGCTGGTGAGAGAGACAATTAGTTTTTGTGAGGATGAAGAGGAAGCGCAGGGAAGGAAAGGGGAGAGGCGGGGAGGGGGTGGTGGGAGAGGGGCATGGGTTGAGTGAAATATAGATTGCATCTGGACAGCAAAACACTGCCTGCAGTGGGGCCTTTCTGGTGCCTACAGGCCCCCAGCTTGAGGCTCTTATTGAATTGCCATCAAAGCCCAGCCCCGTTCCTTGCTCCTGCAGGGAGCGTTCCGGCTACAGGATAAGTTCAGGAGGGCCTTTCCAGGCTCCTGGCTGGGGTGTGTGGAGAGACGCTCTGACCATACCTGAGCCTTTGGGGGAGCTATGTGAGCTTTGTCCATGTCTGCCCCATGACCCAGGACTCTGCCTGGTGTGGGTGTGGGTGGTCTGGCTGGCCCAGTGTTCTGGGTACGGAGGCACGTTTTGCAGACCTGCTGGCTGCGAATCCCACCCAGGTGTGAATTTCAGAGCTCCTAAGGGCTCCCTGATCCCAGCAGCCCTGCCAGGGGAGGTGTCTCACAGGTGGGAAGTATCGAAGCTCTGTCTCCAGCTTGCCTTGGCTGGTTAACACAGAGCCAGGGCTACAGCGTCATCTCCAGACTCCAAACCCCAGCTTGCTCAGCCCACTCCATACTGGTGACCTGCCCAGAGGAGGACCCTGGCCTGCTGTCCTCAGATACACTCTGGAGATCACCACTTGCTTGGCATGCATCCCCAGTGGGGGCCCAGGTCCCCAAGGACTCTCCTTGCGCCCTCTCAAGTCCTTTAGAATACGGGCCAGCCCCATCCCCCAGACCCTTCCAGCCACTCAGCCATGCATTCTCCCTTCTCTGACCCCGCAGCACAGAAAGCCTGCACTTCTCTCCATGGATTTGTGATTCCCTGTTCCCAGAACCCAGGCCTCGACCTTCTTCCTCTGCCTCCCCCACTGCTTCCTCCCCAGGCTCAACAAGCAGCCGGTAATGGTGATGAGTGGTCAGCGGCAATCTCACCCACTCATCTGCATCCCTGAGATGGGAGGGTGGCTTGTGGGGGAGGGGGGCGGGGAGGAGGGAGCTCAGGCACGAGGATGAGTGGGGAGGGGTTGGCTCTGAGGTGGGCTGTGGATATTCGCTCTCTTCCCTCACATTCAGATAACCAAGAGAGTCGGCTCTGAGTTTACTCTTGGAAGGATGGCAACGACTCCTCGTGCCTTTGGAAGATGCTCTATCTCCTGTCCCCATCCTGACCGGCCTATAAAAAGTCAAGGGGCACAGGGCAGGGCAGTGGGGATCCAGCCATGGCTGCCTCTCCTTATGGTCCTGGGCAGGTCTCTCAACATCCACGGGCTTTACCTAGTTTTGTCACCTGTCAACCGGAGTTAGCAAAATCTCCCCTCTCTTCGTCAAAGTTGTATGAGGACCAATGGCAGCTGAAAGTTAAAGGTTTTCTATCATGGCGGGCTCACAGGTATGATGACTGAGGTGCATGGATGCTAATGCTCATCATGGCAGTGAACCAGCTGAGAGCTTAGGATGGTGGTGTGTCTCAGATTGGGGTTCTGTGGGGTCTCCAGCCCAGCTATGGTCTGCCCGAGGAGAGCTCTTTATATGGAGACGTGCAGTCTTTATTGCTTATTATATATTATTTATTTTGTCTTAATTTATAATTGCATGATTGCCAGAGGATCTGAGTGCCATAGGGACAGAAATGTGCTGCCCAGTCCTCAATAAAGAATGCTTTTCCTGCCATAAATAAACAGAATAGCCAATCAACTACCCATCAAATTGCCTGGCCCTGGCACAAACAGAATGCCACTAATGAGACACAACACGCATTAGCTTAATGCTCTACCAGGGGAAGCGAGCCGGCTTCTGAGTGCCAGGCTGGGCCACTGTGAGGCACCAGAATGTGCGGGCTTCCATGTGGACACTGGGGGAGGGCTCCTCCTGTGAGCACCCCGGTGCCAACCAGGCCCCCTCGAGGAGCTGGGCCTTCTCTCAGTGGCGTCACTGCTGCTGATCCACTTCACTTCAAGACAGCAGGGATTGGCTGTGTGCCCCTGGTGCCCTGTCCTGGGCTGGGTGCTAAAGGCATCGTCAGGGGAGTCTTGTGTCTGTTCTGGGAGATACAATTCTCAAGTGCAATATGGGTTAGAGCACTGAGCGAGATAATGTGGTCCAGGTGGTAAGGGCCATGAAGGTTGTTGGTGTGGGTGGGGTAGTCAGAGGAGGCTGCTTGGAGGGGGAAGGCATGAGGTCCTCCTTTGAGGACAAGCAAGAAATGGGGGAGGGAATGACTTCAGATGAGAGCCACAACATGGGCACAGGCATTGGGGGAAGGATGAGCATTGTGTGCTGGCAGCAGAGGTGGGCGCCCAGGGGCTGGGGCAGACACTGATGCTGGGAAAGGCAGGAGGATGCACACTGTCAAGGGCTGGAGTAGGAATCTGGGATTGGTTTGGTAGCACTAAGAAGTCATAGAGGGTCCTGGAGTTCTGTAGCAGCACTGAAGCCACTGCAGACCAGGTTGACCCAGGTTCTTTCCCCAAACTGCCTTCTGCCATCCCCTGTTCCCAGGCTGGCTGGGACCAGCCTCCAGGAACAGCCAGCACAGCTCCCTCTTGCTCTCTCTGCCTGCTCTTTATCAATGTCAGCTGCTTAAAGCCAAGCCTGAGACGCCCGCCCTCCCCAGCAGAGCTGAGTTCCCCGAAGATAAGATGAATGTCTGCAGGCCACAGAGCTGAGATGTTCTGGAGGAAGTGGAAGAGGAGGAAGAAGGAATAAACACCCGTCACATTAATAAGAGTTTGGGAGAAGTGAGGGGCTGAAGCCAGGAGTCTCCAGATGGTGTTTAGTGAAATGACAGTTTGATGCTTAAGAGGAAAAATGGAACCATGGTATGCTGGGAGCTTCGATCTTCATGGGGTGGGGGTGAGGGGTGTGGGCACATGGAGTCTGGCCTGAGGCCTGTACTTACACAGGCCTGACCAAAGCCAGTTCCAGGCCGAGCAGAGGGAGCAAAATGCTTCTAGAATGTCTGCTGCGGGGCCCCACAAAGCAGCTCTGGTCCCAGGGATTCAGGTGCACACCCACGCACACATTCCAAGGTTCTCACAGCCACCAAGAACTTAGCAAGCCTATACCAACACTGGGTCCACAAGGACCCGGCCCCTGCCCTCCAAGAGCACATGGTCCACAGAGAGGGACCAGCTGAGAGATCATGTAAAACCTTGGCAACTGAGGTGTGCACAGGAACTCCTAGGAATACGAGAGGGGCATCTGATGCAGCCTCATCCAGATTGGAGAAGGCTTCCTGGAGAAGGTGATGTCTAGGCTGAGTTTGGAATGTTGACCAGGGACTGGCCTGGAAAAACAGCTTGGGATATAGGAGAATGCCAGGCAAAGGAAGCAGCAGAGCAAAGCATGGGAGGTGAAGCTGCACGGGAAGTGGGGATTCAGGAGTGCCGGGGTGCTCCTGGCTCCTGGTGTCTGGTGGGAGCCGGGGAGAGGAGCTGGGCTAATGGTGAGAGATGGGTTCAAGGAGGGCCCGCACACAGGGCTCAGGTGTCACCTGGGGGTGTGGAGAATCAGTGAGGGGTGTGGGTGCGTGAATCTCCCCTGATCCCATGCCCTTGTCCATTTCCGGCATCATCTGGGCTTGTCAGAAAGCTTCTCCCTGGCTTGCCTACTACAGTGCCTGAAATTCCACCCTCAGGGTGCCGTTCCTGGGTTAAATAGAGCACACGTTCAGCATCCATCCTTGATAGTGCAGGCATTTTCTCTGCTCTCTGCTTCGGGGAGGGGTCTGGAGCCTGTGGGCCTTGGGGGGCACTGCAGAGCAGAGGGGCCCAGGGGGTGGGAGGACATTTCTCCAATGTAGAAAAACTTGGCCCCGCCCGTCCTGGCATGGGCTGAGGCAGCTCCACTGTAGGCAACTTGGGGCAGAACCAGAAGGGGGACAGCTTTGTTTGTTAGCACTGGGGAGACATGGCAGAGTTGAGACCACTGCGGCCCAGGCTGGAGAGGAGGGGGCGGGGAGGCTGGTGTGGGGTGGAGGCCCGTGGGGGGCCAGGCAAGGGAGGGGAGCGAGGAGACAAAGCAGAGAGCGAGGGAAGGAGAGTCAAGGAGTTCCAGGCTTCTGCATCCATTCTGTTTCGATTTCCCCCCAAGTCACACAGCTGCCAGGGTTCAGACAGATGCTGTGATTAGCATTTTAATGCATTTCAGAGGACCTTGTCCAAACTGCTCTGGAAATCAGAAATCAAGAGTTTATCTTCAGCTGTCCCTGTAGAGCTACATTCTCTTTCAATTCCAAAGCAGCCTGAGGAAGGGTGTGTGTGCACATGTGTGTCTGTGTGCCTGCATGTGGGCATGTGCAAGGATGCCTGTGTGTGCACATCTTCCTATGTGTATTTATGGGTACACCTGCATCTGGTATGTGTACATACCTTTGTGCACACATATATGCCAAGTGCCCTGGTGTCCATGTGTGTGCACATCTAAATGTTAAGTGCGTGCCTGCGTCTACGTGTGCACATGCACATTTTGCACGTGTGTGCTTACTCTACGTGTGCCTTTCCAAGTGCGATTTCATCCAGGATCACTCATGTGGAAGAGGGAGAGCTTGACGCTGGTTGAAAACAGGTCAGGACTGAGTGACTCGGGCTGTCAGGGCATCTGGGCCTCAGGTAATGGGAAATGCACTTCAAACGCGGCTGGGCCTGCTTGGCCTCATACCAAAGCCGTGTTTCCAAACAACACAGGCTAGCGGTATTTTCAAGCTATGTGGAATTTCTGGAGTTAGAATTCCACTCCTTGGACAGTGTTGGCATCCTGGGTCCAGCCTCTGAGAGGTTTCTGGAGCCCGGGATGGGGGATGGGGCAGCTTCTAGTGGGTCAGGGCAGAAGGTGCAGTTGGGAAGCCAGCAGCCCTTTGGGACACGTCCTGTGTGGGGTGGGCCACCACTCGTCCCCTCTACCTGCCTCCCAAGGTTCTCCTCCTGCCACCGTTATCTGGCCACACTTCACATCTGCCAAGGCTGTCCTGCTTTGGGTTGAATGTTGCCAGGACTTTCTTCTTCTTCCCTTGTCACCCTCCCAGGACACGCTCCTCCTGGGAGGTTTAGCTCTCAGCCCCAAACACAGATTTCTGGGACCATCTTCCCAGCCCAGGGACAATGGGACCATCACTTTCCTTCCTTAGGGGGAGGCATCTGTTCACCTCCCAAGACCGCATCAGCTTTTGGGTATCACTGGTGCCTTTGGAGTCTAGGGTCAACTAAAACTCCAGGTCTTTAACCCCTGCCAGACCAGCTCCCCCCTTAGTGTCATATAGAAGGGGACTCTACCTTGAAGGCACAGATAGTGATGTGAGTTGGGGGATGCATCCACTGGAAGTGGGGTGGGGAAGCAGCAGACAGTTCCTTGTGAATTTGTTTAATGTAAATACATCCTCTATTTATCTTCGGCTGTTAATAAATTCATGCATTATTAGAAAATCCCTCATACCAGCAGACCCGCTGTGTTAGATCAGCTCGTTTTAAGAGATTTCCTGTTGGCAGGATTCAAAGTCCGCACCTGCAGCCGGCCCAGGCACAAGGATTTAACTAAACGCTGCAGATAATTAGATCAGTTAACCTCGCAAATTAAAACAAGCACATTGCATTAGCTCGGTTTATCCTAAAAGAAAATATTAAGTTCCCCCAGATAAATTGTTTAATAAGAATAGAGGAAGATGGCACAAACTGCCTTCCCAGAACCAGTGGGCAGGAGCCAGGGAGGGCTCAGAGAGTGGCCGGAGAGCGGGTTTGCCTCCATCCACTGATGGGTGATGGATAAGGTCCTTGCCCGCTGATCTAACAGGGGTTGGAAGTGTTTGGGGAACATGCAGGCTGGGTGAAGGCAGAAGTGTAGAGAGCAACACAAAGCTCCATGGGGTCTGAGAGGAGCAAGGGGCACCAGTGGGATTCAGCCCACTCGGCCACCTTATAATGCAGCACAATCCCCAGTGAAATCCCGTGGGTGCATTAGAACATGGGGTTCACGCCCATCGGGGAAGCTTTCTGGAGGAGCTATGATGCACCGCAAGTTTCTCCCATCTGTGAGATGCTCACCACTTAAGGAGGTAGTTGAAGTCTTTGTAAATTTCCAACCGACCAAATCAGAATTGAAGGTAATTTGGACTTTTGGAGAAGTCAGTCTTTGGAAAATCCATGGTGAAAAAAAATTTGACCAGCAAATAAATAGTGT
Organism: Equus przewalskii; assembly: GCF_037783145.1. Classification (NCBI taxonomy): domain Eukaryota; kingdom Metazoa; phylum Chordata; class Mammalia; order Perissodactyla; family Equidae; genus Equus; species Equus przewalskii. Next base: position 59,277,982 of record NC_091837.1, read on the forward strand.
AGACAACATTACTGTCTGTAGGAATATGTCAACTACCTAAGAGAGTGACAGTGTTTGCAAGTGGCATACTAGGACTCACTGTCACACTATCGCCGTGCCAATTACACACGCTTTGTGTCTGTTCATTAAAGCAGGCTCGGCAGGACATTAACTTGGAAGCATTGTTGGATTGTCTACTCAAAAGTCATAAAACTGCACTGAGCACACCCCATAATACAGATGCTAATGGAAACGGGTGTCCTCCCAGCTCTTCTGAATTAGGGCGGGTTCACCTGATTTCTCAGTCACGGAGCATCTTTGAGATAAAGGCTGTGTTGCAAATGAGAAAGGACCCAAATGTGGCATCTCTGCAGAGCCTTGCCCAACATCCACAAACCTTCAAAGGCTGTGTGCCCTCTTTGGGCTTCTGTGTCTCCCACGCAAAATGGTGGGGGAGTGGGTGATGCTAAGACCCCGCCCCACTCTACTTTTCTGAGGTTCTCTGGCTCTCGGGAGGGAAACATAATAGCAGAGAAGAGCCCCGTTCACGGATCAAACTCCTCTAGCCCGAGAGGCAGAATGGAGATTTCCTGACAACGCTGGACAGAGAGTAGGGGGCGCCCAGGGTTCCGGGAGCTGGAGGAGCTCACTGGGGGGCGCATTTGCAACACCCAGGCCACATCCTGACTGCGTGACTGTGTGTAGAGGGGGCTGACTCTCTATCTTTCTTTGCATCTGTCACAGTCTGAATGTCCCAGAACTCTGATGTGGAGTCAGGTGGTGTAGGGACCTCCCAGCACTCTCCCCTGGGTGGGAATACCTCTCCAAGTGGTTGGGGGAGGGGGTTGCCAAGTTCCCCTCACCAGCTTCAGGGTCCCAGAGGGAGCCAAATATCCCCTAAACCCTCCTCCAGCAGGACTTCCAGATGCCAAGTGAGTAGCCTCTGCTGGCTTGTGCCCCAGCTGTGCCAGCTCTGCCCCCTGAGGCTGCTCCTGAGAAGGGGGACTCCAGAGGCTCTCCACTCTCCACAGGGCCCGGTCCTGATGCCACAGCCCCACCTCTGGCCTCTCCCTGGGACCCACACAGGCCTTTCCCGCTCCAGACCACGCTGCCTATCATGGCAAGGCTGTTGCTCTCCTACTCAAGAAGCTTCAGTGGCTCCCATGTACACAAAGAAAAGAGACCAAGTTCCTCAGTGGGCTGTTCAAGGCCTTCCCCACTTGGGTCCCAAACCTCTTCTAACATGAGGCCCCCACCTCTTTCTGAGTGCCTGGAACTCCAGCAGTCCAGTCCTCTCCTTCACAGCCCCACTCCCTCCCTGTGCCGTCACCTCTTTGGAAAGCATCCCCGGCCTCTCTCCATCCACCAAATCCTGCGCATCCTTCCAAGGGCAGCACCCCCAGTGCCCAGCGCTCCGTAAACACTCAGTAAACACCACCCCACAGTGCTCCCAGACTACTCAGAGTTCTAAATTCCAGCCCAAAGTCTCAATCCATTGTCCTCTAATTGCTTGACATGTACATCTTTTCTCCTCTGCAGGAGGGAAAGCCCCAAGGGTCCTCGGCCTCTCCTCGCTTCCACCTGCCAAGCAGCACCTAGCACGAGGCCACGCTCCTGGTGGGTGCTCGGGAAACACTTATGAACTGAATTTAAAACCTTCTCTCCGGCCCTGAGCGGTCCCAGCTGTTGGATGCCAGCTGTCAGGGCTGCTGGCGAGGACGAATGCATATTCATTTCAGATCCTTGGGTCGGCTGCCTTGAAGGGCCTCCTGGACTGTCTTAAACCACATGGGTGCCAGGGCACGATTCTGTTTCTGCTCTCACTCGTTAGGGTTTTAAATCTTCTGGGCTCCCCTCACCGAGCTCCTGGGGGCTTCATCCTTTTTTGGGGTGGGGGTTGGTGAGTGGGGTGTGGACAGGGAGGTACGTAGGCCTCACGTGGGGATTGTGCAAACCATTAGGACAAACTTAGCTAACACCTCTTGTGGGGACATAAAGTGGTGCTCTCCAATGGCCTTCTTCATGCACAGCCAGGCCTTGGCAGGGACAGAACCAGTGGCCTTGAGGGACATTCCTGCCAATCTCACAAGCGGGGTTTGTTGGTCTCCCCATGTGGCTAGCCCTGTGCTAGTCCGTGAAGCTGGGGGGCTTGCTGCTGTGCACCCTGGGTCAGTTGTCCCCCAGACCAGGGCAGACTGGGGCGAGGACAGATCAGAGGGGCCAGGCAGGGAGACTGGCTTCTCTGGGGGAGAGATCAACAGAGAGACCATCGCACAGTCCCCATGTGTACGTGGGTGCTCAGTACCTTGTGTGCATCATCTCATGCTACGGGTAAACAGTCCCTGGATAAAGGCACCATGGGCATCCCAAGGGCAAGATGAGGAAAACGAGGCACAGAGAAGGAAAGTGATTTGCCCTAGGTCACACAGCTCAGAGTGGTGAAGTTGGATTGGCTGAATTTGGGGTCTGAGCCTGCCCTGTGGTGTGGTGGGTCTCGTCTCTAAGTCCTGAGGGTCTTCAAAGAAGGGAGATATTGGGAGGGCCAGAGTGGCTGTGAGGACATCCCCCTGGACCGATGGAACAGCTGGGTTTGGCAGGGGCTGAGCACTGGAACTGGTGCTGCAGGGCCTGATGAAGAAACAAGTGAAATAGAGAAAATCATGGAATCTTGGCTGACCTCCTAGAAGCAATTTGGTCCAATGTAGGAATTACCTGCATTGCCCTCCCCCTACCTCCCAGCAACTCAGATTCTGCTTGAACACTTCTGTGACCAGAGGCTCACTACTTCTTGGGACAGCCTATGCTGCTGGGAGGTGGGGAGGGCTCAGTGGGCCTTCCTCATGCGGCTGGTAGAGGCCACTAGGGAGGGCCTGAGGAACAGAGCGAGCAGAAGTCTCTGACTTTTTCCTCCTGAGCTCTCAGTCCAGCCACGCTGAAGCTCGTCACCAGGCTAATTCTCCTTTCTCGGCAGTCCCTGTTCAGAGCACACCCACCTCCCCCCGCACTCCCTTCCAACAGGCCAGAGCACTGCGCTTCAGTCTCTGAAAAGTAAAGTCGTCCTCATCATTGCTGGCCCTGAAAGCCGGGCGCACCATTCTCAGAATATGTACCCAGAACTGCAATGGCCAGCCAGAAAAGGAAAACTCTGGAATGCCTGTGATGTGGGGACTGCTGTCTGTCGGCACAGTGGCCCTTGATTCTTTAATATTTAAGCCATACACAGAGGCACAGAGGGATACAAGTTCAAGAAAGATAGAGAAGATGAAAATGTGGTACCTAAAGAGTTGAAATCGTCACCCTCCCCCCGACCGCCCCAAATCCCATGGAATCAGAAACCACGTCAGTAGCTGAATAAACGTGCTGAGTTAGCAGTGCTATGTTGAAGAAACATCTCTGGAACACACTGTGAAACTCCTCTTTCTGACTCAGCCTCCTCATATAAGCATCGGTCATGATCTGAGCTGAAGGGAAACACTGCATGTAGGGTGGGGAGGGCTGCTGCTCTGCCCAGCTGGCTCTTCTGCAACCCCTACCCCTCTCCACAAGGCTGGTAGGTGGGGCCGACTCTACTGGCTCCCACCCATTATCCATCTGCTTTTCTCTTTCACTAATGGATGCACAGTTTTGATGATGGCAGATATGTGACTTGTCTTTGGCAACTTATTCCCCTTTCCCAGCCTTCCTTGCAGATAAGGTGGTCACATGACACATGCTGGCCAATGAGACATACACAGAAGTTGACTGGGGAGGGCCCTCTGGGAAATCTTTTGCATTTCTAATAAAAGGGACAGACCCAGCTGGACTCACTCTGCTTGACTGTGGATGTGATGCATGGAACAGGGGCAGCCATTTTATCACCATGAGGGAAGAGACTCTGCCATTGACATTGTTATGCTGCTGAACCAACACCAGACCCCATACTATGCGATATGCAAAAAACCAAAGCTTTATCTGTTGAAGCCACTGCAGCCAAATGTATTTCTAAGTGACAGAGTGGTCACTGAAACTGAGGTTCAGAGAGGTTGAGTGGCTTCCCAAGGACACTCAGTAAACCTCTAGGCAGAGCTGGGCTGGAATTCGACTCTGCTTTTCATGCAGGCAAGACTTTTCCAATCCAAAGGCAGGCCTAGTGGGTGGTGACACCTGTAGGGCCACTACCCTGCCTCACATGGCCCCCTGGGGGTCCAGCAATCATGCCAGAGTCTGTTGTGGGAGCAGCCTAGTCTTGACCTCAGGATGACAGGGACCGAGGAAGATGACACCATTCCTGTCCTTGTGAATCTCTGGTTTTCCACAGGCCCTGGAGCCACAAGATGTGGTGGAAGGAGCACAGGCCCTAGAGCCAGACCTCTCCCTGGCTGCATGGCCTTGGGCACCCACTTCACCTCAGTTACCTCTCCTGTAAGATGGCGCTGGGATGCTTACTTGAGAGCACCTGTGTGATGCCGTCTTGACAAATAAGTGAGACAGTATTTGTGAAGTGCTAGCCCCTAGTGAGTACTCAGTAATGATGGTCGTCATCATGGCTGGAGAGAGAGGCCATTGTGACCTGGCCTGCTATCTGGGAGTCTGGAGCCAGGAGCTGGAGCAGATCTGCAGCAGAGGCAGGCACGGCCCTGCCAGTAGTCCCTTGCTCACCTCACTGCAGTGACAGTGGCCTGACTTCCAACTGCCAGCACCTGACCTGTTGCATGACAGCTTTCTCTGGCTGCGGAGCCCACTTTGCTCACTCATGCCCAAGCCAGAAGAGCTGAGGAATTAATGATCGCTGCACACATCCTCAACCAAAGACTAGCGGAAACAGTGAATAGCTCCCCTGCCCTTTGGTGGAGGACTCTGGGGAGTGTGAGCCACGCTGGGTCTAGAGTGCCCAGTGGGAGGAAGCACCCCTCACAGTGGAAGCTGGTCTCCAGCATAACACACCCTTTATTGCTTGCTTTTCTTCCGTGTCACACTTCCTTACTATCTACTCATGCTTCCTGGGCTCGCCTCGCCTAAAGAAACCACCTGCACTCAAATGCTCATCTAGAGTCTGCCTCTAGGAGCACTCAAACTAAGATAATATCTTTTTTTTTTTTTTGAGGAAGATTAGCCCTGAGCTAACATCTGCTTCCAATTCTCCTTTTTTTGCTCAGAGGATCGGCCGTGAGCTAAAATCCTTGCCCATCTTCCTGTAGTTTATATGTGGGATGCTGCCACAGCATGGCTTGATAAGCAGTGCTTAGGTCCACTGCACCCAGGATGCGAACGGGCAAACCCGGGACTGCTGAAGCAGAGGGCGTGAATTTAACCGCTGCACCACCGGGCGGGCCCCCTCAAACTAAGATAACATCTTTTAGAGTCTAAACTTAGGCCAGTGGTCATCAAACTTTGTTGTGCACATGGACCTCCTAGGGATCTTGTTAGAAGGCACCAAGGTACGTTCTTAGTGACATGATTCAGACAGTCTGGGGTGGGGCCAAGACTGCATTTCTAATAAGCACCTGGGGTATGCTGACGCACTGCTCCCAGGTCCACACGTCAGCCAGGGTTTAGATCTCCGGTGCTGTTGACCTTGCTCAGACAAGGGGGAGACCAGAGTGGGTTGGAGCAGCCTGGGACAGCTTCCTAGAGGAAGACAGGGGCTTGGAGCTAAGTCCTGAAGCCCAGGAGGACTGTGGTGGGTGGATAGGGGAGGCAGGCCTTTCCAGGGAGGAGGGAAGCTGGGGATTGCTGGGGCTTGAAGCCACGCCCAGAGTGAGCAGGATGTCGGGTGACTCATCTGCCAGAGTGGATTGGGGCCTGCAGGCAGTAAGGGGCAGGAGGTTCTGAAGGACAGCAGTGTGAGACAGCCCTGCTGCATCCTCCAACCACAGCTCCCCAATTCTCATCCTCAAGTCTGGGAGGAAAATGCAGACTTTCCTGGCCCCCCAAAATCTTCTACCTTTCCAATTTCCTCTCCCTTACACACACCTGGATGCTGTCTCCCCCTCCGTGGGGTCCTTTCTGGACATTCCAGCTCACAGTCATCTCCCTCTTCTGAAACGTAACAGGAGATGTAGTCCAAATCGCACATTTGACCATTTTGTATTTTTATTTCCTGTGATTATTTTGCGTATGAATTAGGAGTCATCAGATTTTACTGTGGGAAAGGTCCCCGAGGTCATCCACACTCGCATCATTGTTTTGTCAATCACAATAATCTCTGGATTATTTTTAGCAAGGCACGTCATATAAAGGGCTTACACATAAGATTTTCATTACAGAGTTAAGGAACAGTCCCAGAAAGGTCTGGTGGCTTGTCCCAAATCATCCAGCCGGTTAGTGTCGCTACAGGCTGTAAGTGCTATAAGTGGCAGGAGTGGAGAATTCGCCATGATTTTGACTCTCCTGTGCTGGGCACAGGGCACCAAGCTCACTCGCCTTGTGCCCCCTCAGCCACCAGGAGAGGAAGTCACCTGCCTGGCGCCCCCTGGTGCTCTTATTGAGAACACCACAAACGCCTGTGCTCTCAAAACACACTTGAACCACAATAGATGGTTCTGAGAGAACACGGAGAGACCTCATCCCCTTGAATTTCAGCCCCTTTCTCTTTTCAACAACTATTTCATGATGAATTGAAGAATAAAGAACCATACCGCTTTCTGCCATCATCACTCAGGGTTGCCCATCTTCAATGGGATGTGGCAGCCCACAGTTCTGGAAGGACGCAGGTCAACAACACAGACACCTGGCTTTCTGCTTGCCCATGCCCATGCTCTCTAGAAGAAACCCGTCCAATCTTAAAATACATCCATCCTGGAGCAGGAGCTCACACAGACATTCTGTTTCTCAGCCTCATGTTCTGAAGAAAGGTCAACGCCGTTTAAGAACCTTACCTGGACTTGCGAGGGCATGTCTGCCATGGCAGCCTGGGACTCCCCCTCTACTGACACACCTGTGCAGGGAAAGCTCCCCTCCCTCCTGTACCACCCGCCCAGACACACACCGGTGCCAGCTGTGACTGCCCAGGCCAAAGTGCCTTCCACACAGTGTTTCCTCCATGCAAGCACGACCATGAAGTGAGACCTCATTTTTCCAAAAGTAACCCTGCAGGGCAACCTCAGTGGAAAACTCTCCAGAGGGGCCTGGAGGTTGGATCTTGGCCACCCTGTGAGAGGGTGAGAGCCTGGAGTCCGGAGGCCACTGTGGTGGTGTGGGCTCCTCCAGGATGCCCTGGTTTGTCTTAAGGTCTCTCTCATCTGAATTCCTGGGCACTTCCCATGACTACCATTTTTTGGCACCTAAAGATATTTTCTGGATCTTGAGCCATCTTCACGCTTGCCTCTGAAACCAGACTGTAAGCTCTTTGAGCAACAGGCCGTATCTCGCTCATTTTTGTCTGACTCTAGACACCCCGCCTCCCATAAGGGAACTCTGCATGGGGCAGGTAATCCATAAACGTTGCTGCTGCTGATCTGAGTGACGGCAACCATGATCCAAACCACGCCAGGGCAAGTGCTGGAGAAAGCTGCGGAAGGTCGGCCTGGTTTCCTTAGAAAGAGATCTGAGCAGAGGGCAGGAGGAAGGCTTGGGGCCGAGGGGCGGGGTATATGTGCCCTCGGGGACCCAGCCCATCACTGCAGCCCCGGCCTGTAGCCAGCCCTCAGGGGTAGGAAGTCTGGCTGGTCTGCATCAGGGAGACACATAGCTGACCTGTACTATATTACACTTGTCACAAATGGAGTCGGGCAGTGGAGAGCGGGAGACACCGTCTTCCTCGCCCTCCCACCCTCCCTCGTCTCCCTGTCATCTTAAGTAATGCGAGTCACACCAAGTCTATTATTCTTAGAATTTTAAAGAATGTCAGAGCTAGAAGGGACTCCAGGGGCAATCTGGCCCACCGCCTCCTTTTGCAGTCAAGAAGGTGGAAGCCCAGGGAGGTTCCGAGCTGAGCGCTTTGGCCAAGGTCACCTGGCTTGTTTGGGGCAGGCTGGGCTTGGAGCCCAGGTTCCCTGACTCCCAGCCCAGGCTCTGTCCATTACCTCATATGACCTCTTATTTATTTCCTTCAAGTTGGGTGTGATGGTTGTGGACACAGAGGCTCTCTGGTTCTTTCTGACAAATCAGTCAGGGAGTCTTACTGAGTACAGGCCATGGCCAGGCTGAGGCTCTGTCATGGGGCCTCCAAAAGGGTGTTGTCCTTATGGGAGTCGAGAGTCACTTGCTTGAGAAATGGGGACCTTCCCACCTCGGCCAGTGTGGGCAGGGGCAGGGAAGAGGAGAGTGCGCAGTCCAGGGGAGAGAGAGCCCCGGGTGGGAGGAGGACTTCAAGACGTCTCTGTGGGAAGGGGAGTGAAGACTCTCTCTCTCTCGATGGAAGCAGTGGGAGAGGGCTGAGGCCAAGGACTGGGGTGGAAGAGGAGAGGCAAGATCTGAGGGTATCCCACATGTAGCCCCTGTGTCCATCGGGCCTCAGTCTCTGGGTTTAAAGCATTTCTGACGTCCCCCTTGGAACCTCGGTGTTCCCTTCCGCATAATGGGCCTAGCAGGGCTTTCAGCCCCAGCCCTTGTATCTGCAGCATGGCATGGTCTTTGTCACTTGGTGAGGGGCTGCTAGGCTGGACCTTTGTCTGCCAGGTTTCTGTTTCCTGTCAGGATGGGGATTCTTCTGAAGGGAGGGGCTGGAGAAATCCCACACGTAGGTGGGCTGCAGAGGCCTGGGTTCCAATCTCAGCTCTGTTACAAGCAAACACTCAACTCATTTCACTTGGATCACAGATTCCACGTGCGTAAAATGAGAGAACTGAGTTGGAGCTGGTGGTGAAACTGGCAGTCATTGGGCCAAATCCAGCCCCCAGGTATGAGTGTGTGAATGACCAACCAGAAATGGTCTCTAATGCCTGGGGGCATGCTTTGCCCTCTTCTGCTGCCCATGACTCCCTCTGTGCTCACACTTTTTGAGTGTGTGCCCCTTAACGAGCCCTCTCACCTCTAACATTCTAAGGCCCCTTGGGCTTGTCCCCCAAGTGAAAAAGGACCGGTGTTACTGAAAGAGGACAGCTCCATCCCAGGACCTCACTGTGCATCTCCCACTCACCCTCCAGCCTAGCACAGGGCTTCTTAACTTTGGCACTACTGACACTTGGGGCCAGATCATTCTTTGTTGTGGGGGCTGTCCTGTGCATTGTAGGACATTTACTGGCATCCTGGCCTCTAGCTAATCGATGCCAGGAGTGTCTCCAATGTCAAATATCCCAGGGGGGCAAAACTGCTCTCTGTTGAGAACCACTGCCCTAAAAGGAGAGATGAATTGTTCTCTTTGGGGAATATGGGAAAAGAAGGAAGATGTGTCATTCTTTTCCTCAAGAGAGGAAGAAAGAAGCATGAGGCCAAGAGAGAGATGCAGAGGATGGGCTGGTGGGACCTCCCATTCCTCAAACATTGTAGAAGATCTTTTTCCTCCCCGCAAGACAAGAGTCAGAGGGCTGCCCATTGCTCAGTGTTTTGGGTTGAATTGTGTCTCCCCCAACAGATGTTGAAGTCCTAACTCCCAGTACCTGTGAATGTGACCTTATTTGGAAATAGGATTTTTGCAGGTGTAGTCAAGTTAAGATGAGATCATCAGGGTGGGCCCTAATCCCATATGACTGGTGTTCTCATCAAAAAGGGAAATTTGGACACAGAGACAGACATGCACGCAGGGAAGAAGATGTGATGACATAAGGAGAACACCATCTACAAGTCAAGGGATGCCTGAGGCTGCCAGCAACGAGGCGAGGGACATGGAACGCAATCTCCCTCATAGCCCTCAGGAGGAGTCAACCTTGGTATCACCTTAATCTTGGACTTCTAGACCCAGAACTGTGAGACAGTAAAATCCTTTTGTTTAAGTCCCCCCAGTTTGTGGTACTTTGTTACAGCAGCCCAAACTCATACACTCAGCAAGAAGAAAGAAGCAGGACCAGGGAGCTGGTGGTGTGTGGGATCTGGCTTGTGACTGCACCACCTGAAGCAGAGACACAGAAGGTGGCAGGGACTGGGAGAGAAGATGCACATGCTAATGGGACTTACCATATAGAGACAAAATCAACACTGTACCTATAGGACACACAAGTGGAAATACATCACATCTCTAAAATGAAATGCTTTGATTGTGCCAATCACTAGAAGTTGTAAAACTACCCCGAAGAATTAACAGCCTCCGTACACGCTAACTACATCCATCATAAATTCGTCTTTAGTTTCTGTTATCATATCACTGTCTCTGGGGACCCCTGTCTTGTCATCATTTGCCCTTTATAATTTATTCATCTTGTTCTTGCCTGCATCCTTTCTACTTATCATTCATCTTTACAGTTGTACATAAAATTAGATGGATCCTTCCATGGCAGGGCTGTCAGGAGGGAGATGGGCCTCATCAGGGAAGTCCCAGGAAAGCTGGTTGAGGTCCCACTAAAGCCTCCAGTGGGTGTCAAGGTAGAGGTGGGGTGGGCAGAAGGAGAGCAGGGAGGGCATGAGGGAAGGAGAGGAGAGAGACAGGAGAGGCAAGTGAGAAAGGTAAAGGAAGAAAGCGTTGAAAATGAGAGGGGAGAGAGGAAGAGGAACGTGACCAGAAGGGAAGAAAAGAGGAGGAGACAGGCATAAAAAAGAAAAGAGAGAAGAAGAGAAAGAAAGGAAGACAAAATGGGACTAAGGCAAATAGAAGTGAGACAAGGGGGAGAAAGACAGAAGAGATATCCTGGGACAGTGGTGCTAGAGAACCAGTTGAGTTTTCTTTTTAAAAATTTTCCATTTTAAAATCTTTCCTGGTGCACACAAAGAAGGTCACATTGAATTTTTATGGAGATGCTCCATCCTGAGTTTCGCAGACCTGAGCCTGAGCGCGAGGTGTGATGATAGCCATGGTGCAGTCTCCCCAGCTGCACAAGGGGCTGGGGTGGGAGATAGCCAGAGAGGAGTGTGTGGGTTTGCTTTGTATTCTCGAGTTGCCGAGTGAGGGCACAAAAGCCAATCTTTAACTAGTGAATTGGAACTTTAATGTTTACCAAGCAGATACAGCTCCCACTCTCTCTACCCCCTGCCCCAGCTCCCTCTCTTCTCCTCTCCCCTGCCTGCTCCCTCTTCTCACAGGCTCCAGGCCTCCTGCTAACTGGCCTCTCACCCCTGGTGAGGAGCCCTTTCTGCCACCAGAGGAGGAAAAGGGTAGCCACTGCTGGCCATGTTGCCCGGTTTTCTCTAATCAGAGTCTCTCCCCAGAGGCCCCACCTTCCTGACTTTGGAAACAGACAGGCTCTTCCTAGAAGACAATTCCCTGCAAAGTCCCAAAGGCAGAGGGAGCTGGGACTAAGCATCTGGGGCCTATTTTAAGGAACAGAGGGCTACTGTGCACACTCAGGCCCCAGGGAGCTCTCAGAGTGGGCCTCAGCTGCCCCTCTCATGGCTCCTGACCTGTCATGCATGCCTTGTCTCTAGGCTGGCTCTCAGACCAGTGCTCTCATCTGACATATCTGTCTTCCTCCCAGCTCTCTATTCCCATCTTGCCCATATCCTGAACAAAAACTGTGAGCAACTCCTGCACCCCAGAATCATCTGGGTCCCCTCTAAGGCAACTGCTGATGGTAAAAACTGCTGGGTATCCTGGACATTGGTAGCAGACCCAGTGCTGGTCCTGGCTTGGCCATTTATTAATCACATGACTGTGGGCAGATGGCTTAATCTCTCTATATCTGGATCTCCTCCTGTGTGGGGCATAATCATGATATCTTCCTCATAGGGTGGCTGTGAAGATAAAATGAGGTAATGTGCTTGCATCATGCCTGTCAGATAGTAAGCGCTTAACAAATATTAACTGTTATTGTTGAGCAATTGTCCACATTACCTATTTTATAATAACATGTGCTGTCTTGTATCATTGATGACATTTTTCTGTGTGTCTCTCCAACTTGATGGACAACTCCAAGAGGGGGAGGGGGTGTGTTTTTCTCATCTCTGTGTCTGCCAAGATGCCTAGCATGGTCCCCCAACACACTCAGGAAATACTTGTTGATGGATTGAGAAACCACCCCGTGTTGACAGGACTCTATAAATAGTGGAACAAACATTGGGAATGGAAGAGGGTGGGCTGGAGGGGTCAGGAGAGAGAGTGAGATCCAGAGTGTGAGGGAGAGATAGAGATACAGAGTTTAGAAAAGTGGAATCATTCTACTTAGATGCTGGCAGAGGACACCGCTCAAAAGGACCCTGATGAGGCTTTGTGGTTTAGTAATCTCATTCTCCTGAACTCATGCCAAACTCGAAAACAATAATCCATTTGTGACACTGGTCTAGGGATGACTCCATCAGCCACTGAGGGACCTTGGTTAGGCTGATTCCCAGGGATACTGACCTCTGACTTATACAAACAGCTATTGTGGTCTGGTTTCTGAGCTTCCACTTATCCCAAGAGAAATGTCTGTCCTCAAATAAGGACATGCGTGAGGGGTGTCTCTAGTTCTGTCTCGGTTGTTTTGTTTTGTTTTTGGTGGTGGTGGTGGAGTGTGCATGACAACAGTGGGATTGCTCTCCTCTTGCCAACAGGATGTAGCTCTGTAACTGGCTGGGAAACAGAATGAGCTGCTGCACTGTCTTCTCCCCTTTTTCTCTCCTCAGTGAGAAAGTGGAGGGTTGGTTTTAATGGATTGATTTTAATGGATTTTGAAGTCTGGAAAAGTGCCTAAATTGCTGAGGTTACCAGTTTTCCAGGTTCTTTTTTCAATTTCTTTCTCCTTAGTCAGAAACAGAGTGTCCTCACTGGGGCACCTAGTGTGGTCACTCCAGACAAGAAGAGATGTCTCTCTGCCCCCTAATGAAACAGGCAGCCACGAGCATAGCCTCAGCTGGCGAGAACACCCATTATTTGGTTGGGTGAGAGCATTTTCTTTGGTCCTGTCTCTGCATTTGCTAGCGGCACACTTTCTCAGATCTCAAAGGAGAGAACCAATCCACAATAATAACACCAGTTCTGCTTTCTGGAATCCAAATGACTTCACTTTAAAACATAATTTTATTTGGTCATTTTGTTTTTCATTCGTTTCCATGTGAGTTTGTGCGAGGACAATGTGCCCTGGGAAGTTCAAGCTGCAATCCTGTCTTTTCTCCCTGCCCCTCCCCCTGTAGGCTGTGCCTGCCCTAAGAATTGTGATGAGGTCTTTGAGGCCATGAGTCTCCCCAAGAGGCCTTTGAAGAAAGGATGGCATTCTGGGCACCGTAAGGGGACTCTAGGCTACGTTTTCACTCCACTGTTGGCCTCTTTCCTCGCCCCTCCCAGCTCCCAACATACGTTCACGTTTCTTTTTTCCTTTCTCTCAAACTTGCCCAACGTGTCTTTGTGATTTCAGAAAAATGCCATTGGATCTCCCAGTATGAAGGATTAGCACAGATTATGGGGAACAGTGTTAATTATCGGTGGAAGGGGGGTTGGCGCGTCGCTCCAATGTGCTCCTGATTTCCCCTGGGCCTTTCTGCCTGGTAATAAGCCTTCTTTAATCTGGCAGGCCCCTTGGTGAAATCAGCACCACGGACAGTGGTATTGATTGCTTCTGAGAAACCATCACAGCTGCTCAACCAAATTACCTTTGATATGTGACCTTTAATGTAATTACTGCAACATCAAAGTATTTCTATAAATTATTAAAGAACTAATACACTCCATCATTTAGCTATTCTATTATATGTAAAATAAACAACCACAAGTTAATGTTAGATCCTGGACACTCCATACTTGCTGCCAAAATTCTCTCAGTTCTCAGCCTCTCCCCCTTCAAAACCCTAAGCCAGCCCCCCCCACCTTCTCTTTCTGTTTCCCCATCTAATTCTCGGCTTTTAGCCATCACGAAACTCCCCAGCAATCTCTCTCAAGCTGATGAAGGGTCTCCCATAACAATGTGGTATTTTCTATTCCATTTGGGTGGCTCTGAAATATCTATCACAATCTCCCCCAAAACAAAGTACCATAAACACTTTATTAATCAGCACAAACCTTTCTCAGAAGCCTTTGATTATCTTACAATATGGCTTTATGCTTCACACATAACATGGGGAGATGTGGAGCATATTTCTGCCATCTTACAGAGGGCACCCAGAAAGTAATTACTATAATATATGTGCATGTAGCCGCACCACTAAAAAACCAACTGGGGAATGGCCACCGAGCCAGAGCTGGGCTCCACACAAAAACCTGTGGGGTGCACGATTTCCATACATTTGCATCCGAGGGTCTGTTATTAAGATGACTCAGCCCCGTGCTTTGCAATCACAAATACCACAATACAATACAAAGGCTGTCTTAATGGAAGGAAAGCCCTCCCCACCCCTAAATGTGTAAAGCAGGATCTTTGATGCAAAGGAAGGCTGCCCCCGCCCCGGGGTGCGTTTTCTGTCTACCTGGTTAACCTTTCCTGCTGTGGGGTAGAAACGGAAACGTGTGTTTACATACTGTTTGCTTGGTAAGAATGTAAACATGCATGCGTAAACATTGGTGAGCATACATATAGAACACACGTGCTTCCCTGCAGAGTCCATTGTGTAAGCGTAAACATGGTATATTTGTAAATTCTTTAAATTATGCCCACAAACACTCACATCTTTCCATTTATCTTTAGATACTCGGTGAGCCGTATATCTCCCCCCACCCCCATCTCACTGAACCCACAGGAGAGACAGCGCAGACCCTTGACCCGAGGAACACTTCTTATTTTATGGTGATGAACTAGCCTCGATAATAGCCATGGCTGATATCACACCCAGTTAGGGGGGCCATAAATAATTCTCTTCTCCCCCGCACAGAAGCTATAAACCAGGGCTGAGGCGAGACAGTTTATCAAAGACGAGGGCTGGCTCCTTAAATAAACCGCGGTGATCTCACTTGCGGCGCCGAGCCGGGGCGGGAGGCGCCCGCTCCCGGGTCCAGCCCCCACCCCAGGTATTGCCCGTGTCCGACGTCGATCGGCGGGTGCACGGGAGGCCCTGCCGCCGGCGGTCCCGCGGGGTCGGCGGAGGCAGCTCCGAGCTCCCGGGGCCCAGGACACCCCGCGTCCCCGCCCCGGGCTGCCCGCGCGGGCAGTGCGCGGAGGAGGGACCCGATCCGAGGCGCCGGGGAGGGCCAGGGGAGGAGCCGCGCCGGAGCTCCGTGGTCGCTGCCAAGTTCGCTCCCACCCCGGGATTCCGTCGGGCCTGGACGGCGGAGCGCGGAGGCCGCGGGGCGAGGTCTGAGCTCAGCGTCCACGCGCCCTCGCCCGGGCCCGCCGCCTCTCGGCTTCTAGGGGCGGGAAGGGCGGCGCGCGAGTTTCCGAGCGAGGGCAGACGGCGCGCGCCCGAGCCCGCGATACCCCCGCCTCCGCGGCGCTGCCCGGCCTCCCGAAGTCGCCCCCTGTCGGCGCATCAGTCGCTCGCGCCTCTCCGGGCGCCACTTACCCCGGGCAGAGTCTTCTGCTCGTGCAGTGCGCTCTGGGCCTTCAGCGCTGACTCACGCTCGCAGTAGGTGAGGAAAGCGCAGCCTGGGGAGGGAAGCAAGCGCCGAGAAGGGTCAGTGGGGCGCCCCCGGGCCGCCGACGCGCCCTCCCGTCCACCCTCCAGTCCCCGGCCCCCGCCCCCCTGCTCTTGGTCCCTCTCCCCACCTCTCTTTCTCGCCTGTGTACTCCACTCGGGCTTTCCTGCCTCCCCGTTTTCCTGTCTGTCTGCTTCTTGTCCCTCGCGTTGCTTTTCTCTTTTGCTCCCTCAGCGTAGTCTCCCCACCCTGCATCTTCCCCCCCTCCACTCCCCGTCTCCCGGCGGGTCTCTTCCTGTCCTCGTGCCCTGGTGCCTCAGGCGCCTCTGCCCTCTCCCTCCCTCCCTCCCTCCTTCCCTCCGGGGGCTGTTCTGTCTGTTTCAGCTCCAGCCTCAATACCTCTCAGAAGGAGCAGCTTCCACCCTTCACCCCCAGCACCTCTAGTCACACTTGACCATGAACTCTTGTTCTGGCTGCTTAGGAGTGTTGCCGGCTGCCCCATCAGGGATGATGGAGGGACCCTCTGGGCCTTCCAAATTAAGGCTTCATCTGTAGCGGGGACGCCAGTCTAGGCTATCCTAATAAAATGAATGGGGCCGTCCATGTGTCCCCTGCCTCAGTGTCTGTTGTCACTGATATCTTCACACGCCTCCCAGTCAGAGCACTTTTTGGGCACATCCAGACCACCAATGCACAGCGCTGGACCTGAGGCCAGCTCTTGCTCTGCCTCTAATTCCCTGGGTGACCCCACAAATCACGTCTCCTGTCCTGCCTCAGTCTCCTCATGTGCGAACTGAGAGTGTTGACCAAGTGGTCCCCAAGGTCCAGCCTCGTTTTCCTCTTGAGTGATTCTGACAGCGCCTCACCAAGGAATCTGGACTTCGGGGAGCAATGTGCCTAAGTCAAGGGGTGACTTTTTAATGCTGGCCCTTCAGGCACTGTGACAAGGCAAAGAGAATGTCCGCTGATGGGAGAGTCTTTCTGGGTGTTCCTTTAACCCGCCCAGTGTCCGGGGCCTCTTTCTGTGCTTGCAGATGTGGCTGAGTGTGGCTTGGGAGGCCTGCAAGGTCCTGGGGCCATAGGGAAAGTCAAAAAGCCAACTTTGTCCAACAGCAGGCTTGGGTCCCCTGGGGAACAGTGCCTTCAGACTTTCCAAAGCCACCAGGGCCCCAGGGAAGGCACCCTGCGGGCTGGCCACTCCCTTGTTTCACTGTCTTCTTTCCCTCCTTGTTTCAGGCTCTCTCCTATTATCTTACTGACCTCCCCAACCACCTGTATTCACCATCATCCTAGTTTCTTTTGCTCTCACAGTCTCCGCACCTGGTATGCCTTCTCTCCCCATTTTCACTTCTCCCAATCCCATCCATCTTTCAAAAATCTGATCAAGTTCCACCTCCTTCAGTCAGCCCTCCTTGACTGGTCTGGTCCATCTCAAGCCAACCTCCCTTATTGACTACCCACAGGTGGCCATTTGGTTATTCTCATGGCCATTTATCAATTATTCCCTGAGTGCCCACTGTGTGCCAGTTTCTGTGCCAGGCCCAGTGGCCCAGGCCCTCTTCTCAAGAGGCCTGCAGGCTGGTGGTGCTAGTCTGGTGCCTCTGCCATGTCTTATCACTAGGCTCACCCTCTTGTTTCCTTGGCACAGAGTGCTCTCAGCATCCTCTGCAGTTGCTGACTCCTCTACCACCCAATGAAAACCCACTTCCTTCTCTTCCAACACAGGATCCTACCTCCCTTCCCCTCCTAGCTCCAGAGAGGAGATGGAAGGGGATGAGTGTGTGAGGGGGACGTAGTGATGGCAAGAAGGAAGCTGGGAAAAAAACCTGGGAGACAAAAACTGTCAGCTCCCCATGAGCTCTCTGCCTTCCCTACCTCCAACTCCTGCCCCAGGCTGGGAGGAGCTGCGAGTGCCAAGGAGCCTCTCTCCCTCTCCCTGTCCAGACCCCAGATCACCCTCCTCCTCCTCCCCCCTCACTCCTCCCTCCTGATCATGGCAGACGGTTATTGATGGAGACACCAGGGACTGAAATGAATAGCGGTAAGAGGCCCCTGTGACGTCGTCCCTCATGCTGCTGTCTGCCTCTCCGGGGGCCTCTTTCCTCCTGTCCCCTCACTGGCCTTGTCCTCCGCTGGTCCCTGCCTGCAAGTGGGAGGCAGTCACTGTCTCAGCTGCACACAGGCAAGCCAGCTTGGGACAAGGTCAGGGGCAGGTCTGGAGAGGGAGAAGGAGGCAGGAGGAGAAGGAAGAAGGGGAGGAAGAGGGGGAGGATGGGGGAGGAGGAAGAGGGAGGAGGAGAAGAAAATGAACACATTGTTTCCATGGTCCAGGATAACAAGGAAAGAATTCCAGAAAGAAAAAAAAAGGAATCTGTTGCTTTTGTCCAGTTTCTAGGAATTTCTGCCATGGTTTCTTTTGAGAGCTCACCAGAGCATTGTGAACCAGAATCTTTGAGGGACCCCAAGATCCTGTGTGACCTCGCCTGTCATCTCCACCCCTTGACCTCACCTCCTTCCATGCTTCCCCTTGCTCACCCCCTGGCTTCCTTCCTGCTTCTCAGCACTGCCAGGCACACTCTGCCTCAGGACCTTTGCACTGGTCATTCCTCTGCCCAGAAGGACCCCCACCCCGCCACTATCCACATGGCTTGCTCTTTCACTCCCTTCGGGTTTCTGCTCAAATATGACCTCCTCAGAGATAGTTCTCTTGGCTGCCTCATTTAACACATCACCCCCTCCCCCAACACATGCATAGTCTCTGACCCCTTGCCCTGTCTACACTTCTCTTTGGCACCCTCACCCCTGTCGTATTGATATCAGCAGTCTCCCCACGCTCAGATGAGGTCGGCAACTTGCTTTTGTTTTGATTCTGCTTGGTTCTCAGGGCCCAGAACAGGGGCTGGAGCTCACTACGGATTCATCGGATTCATCGAGAGCACTGAATCCCCAGGACCTCTGCTACATTGTGGGGCCGCTAGGTGGGGGGACACGGAAGTGGTACTCAGAGGCTGCTAGGAGCTGATCGAGGCCCTGAGGACACTGAGGCACACTGGACTTCCACACTGGTGGGGGGACAGAGGTTGCCTGTGAGAACTGACAGGGGGCCCTGGCTGGGAGGGCTCTCATCCCCAGCGTTTCCTGGAGCCCATTCTCCCAGTGCCTGCCAGTGTGGTTACTGTCTCTCCCCCGCTCTCTACCCTGAGGTCATCATAGCCCGAAAGGCTATGCCCAGTTCCAGATGGGAAGCTGTGCTCAGGCGAGACCCTTACCAGCCAGGATCACTTGCTGATTCCTATCTCTGACCCCAGTTTGCTCATCTATAAACGGGGACAGTAATTTCCCTCAGAGGCCTGTGGAGAGACCTACTAGTCAGGAGTATTAACAACTGCTGCAGAGCCCTCGAATTGCAGAGTGCGGTATAAACACAGATTCGCTCTGAGAAAGGGGGTCAGAGAGGCAGGGACCGTCCTCTCCCTCTGCACCTCTGCCAGGAGGGACCAGCCTTATATAGAGGCTGCCTGGGGCACCGTCCCGTACCCCACCGCCCTGCCCGAGCTTTCTCAAACCATCTCTCAGCCCGTCCAGTGATGCTGCATCTGACAGTTCACCTGAGAGATGAGCTGTCTCATTACAGCTCTTTTAAATAGGCGGATACGGATAAACAGTTATTAACCACAGACTCCAGCGTGCATGAAGGGACCACGTCTGTCCCCTTGCTGAGCAAGAGCGCTTTGCTCAGAAGGGAATGGCTTCAGGAGGAGAGTTTGCATCATGGGGTGCTGCAGAGCATGGTGGGCCTGGGCTGGAGGCTGAGGTGGGTGCTCAGGGTGACCAGGGGAGAGAGGCTGCCCAAGCCTCACCCAGTGGACACTCACTGGCCTCTCATGTGTAGGGGAAGGGGTGCTGCACACAGAATCCCCCCAACTCCCCCCCAAAACTAGCTGTGACTTCCTGTCACTCATTGCTGCTACTCACAAGAGCTGAGGAGGGGCTTCAAGCCGTGAGGGTGGGCAGGGCGCCTCAGCTCCGTAGTCACTAAATCTGCCAAGCTCACTCTCCTGTGACGTGATGAAGGGTCCCCAGAGACACACCCTGTGAGGCCCCTTGGGAACTCGTGGTCTAGTTGGGAAATGGGATTCTCTCAGGGAGCAGCTGCATACCGATATGAGATGGTATGGGAGAGAAGGCTGGCACCGGGCTCTGAACCCGAAGGCATGAGAAGGTCTGAGCAGGGAGCATCCTTTCTGGGCATGGGGCAGGTGGCACAGAAATCTCTCTACCTTGGGCCCAGCAATTCCCTTGCCAGGCCTGACCCTACAAGTACACTCTCATGTGCTCACAGAGGAGAGAGCAAGGGTCCACTGTGGCTGTTTGGAATAGCAAGAAGACTGAAAAATACCTAAAGGTCCCTCGGGGCAGGGATGTTTTTATGTTTAAGCTGTGGAATACTCTATAGCAGTTAAAAAGATGAAATGGTCCTAAATGTACCAACAGGGAAAGATGCATTGTCAGATGGGGCAACCAAGTTGTGATATAACATACACCATATATATACAATGGAGACAAACTCCTCTAGTTCCATACCCACTCAAAGCTGTGTTTACACCATAGCACAAAGTCTAGAAGGGGCCACGCCACTGAAAACAGGGAGTATGGGGGCTGGGGGATGTCTCTGATGACCCAGAATGTAGTCATGTATCATTTGCATAATTAGCTTAAAGAAAAAAACCTTTGCTGAAGGAGGAGGTTGGAATGAAAGGGGAGTGGGTGAACATGGATGGATAAGCCAGGCAGGTTGCAGGACCTGTTTTGAGGAGACATTTTGGGCGTCAGCTTTCTGGCAGATTCTTCATGAGGGAACTTATCATTGGTGGGTCCTGCTGTGCCCCTGCCTCAAAGCTTCCTCTGAGCTCCGGGAGTTGAAGCGGATTCTCTCCGCCTGGCAAGCTGTAAATTTTGGTCCTGGGCCCTGAGTTCCAGAAGTTGACGCTTGGGGGATGGAATCCATGGTGGAGCACACAGCCTCCCCATGTGTGCCCTCCTGTTTTCCTAGGACCTGATCAGCTGTGTGACGCTGACAGCGGGACTGAGGAGCTGCAGGTGACTAAGGAATTCCTAGGCGAGGTGTGACCTCACCCCTGAGCTCCCACCACTCCCATCCCCCTCTCCAGATGGTTGTCCCCAGCACCAGCTCATCACCTGAGTCTCCTACCCCTCAGGGTCGGCACCTCTCATCCCACCCCCTCCTGCATTGTGGACTTGAGCAGAGTTGAACTGCGGCCTGGTGGAGCAGGAACGGACTTGGGGGATCATTGTGGGGAGAGTGGGGACACAGATGTCAGACTTGGAGAAAAGTCATGGCGCAGTGCTGCCATCAGCAGCTGATCGCCCAGGTTCCCTGCTCGAGTGGACCCCCGCGGCCCCCCTGACCCTCGCTGACCTGCCTCCGCTCTGCCACTCTTGATTCTACTGTGCACACCGAACGCTGGCCCACAGGCACATTTCCTTATGCTGCCATTTAACCTTTTCCCACTCACCATTCTTATTTCTTTGTTCCTTCAGCGTATCAGTTTTTCACGTCTTGTGTCTCTGAATAGGCTATCAACCCTGTGAGGGTGAAGACAATGTCTTCTAAAGGGACAGTGAGCTTCTAGCTCAGGTGTCTGAGGGCAGGGAGACCAAGAAAACCTACGAGGTGGGGGAGGGAGACCCAGGAGAGGTTAATACCAGCGGGGACAGGGCGGGGAGGGGGGGGGGCGGCAGACGGGGCATCGTTTTGGGGGAGCAGACACCCTTCTCCACAGGATAGCCTTCTGATGATGGTGCGGGGGCTCCTGAGAAGGTAGGCGGGTGCCCTCTCCCACGTAGGGGAATAACACAGCGCAGCAGAATTAATTGCACGGAGATGGTAGTAATTTACAAAGCCCCCGTGTGCGGGGATAAAAGGCCCTTGTCATGGTGAAGTGAAGGAAGTACAATTTGCTGCCCAGCTCTGAACAGGGCTGAAGCCTGGGGTGTAATCGTCGGAAGGGAAGCTTCCCCGTGCGCTCCCTCCTCCCACCCCGGCGGGGCCTCAGCTTCCTACTAATTGAATTACAGAATTAGCCAGAGGAAGGTGGCCCTGGAATAGGAAGATCTGGACTTTAATAAAACATCAGATCCTTCAGGCCCTGCACTTGGCTCGCCTGGAGGAAGTGGGAGGTGGGAGGTGGGAGTGGGCTGGGGGACAGGAGGGGAACAGGAAACCCACCAACCAGCCGGACCCACAGGTCACGGAGGGGCTCCCTGTTCAGTGTGATCCTCTTCCCCAAATCTCCACCCATCTGCCTGCTGTGGTTCCTGGAATCCCACCCTCAGAGCATCATTCCTTAGTGCTTCTCACCCCAGGCTGCCTCTGAGAATGACCTGGAGGATGTGAAAAACAGATGTGGGCTCAGCTGCTGAGAAACTAAGGCAGAATCTCTGGGGGAGGGAGGGAGAGAGGAATGTCCACCAGCTTCCCTGGAAAGAGGGTTACTGGTGTTCCGAGGCCACGTCTGTCCCCTCATCCAGCCTCTGATCCCTTGGTGGGTGGGCAACGGCAGCCTCCCTGGTGCCTTCTGGAGCAGGTGTCCACTCCCTACGTGTGGGAGAGATGCTGGAGAAGACTTCTGCATACGTGCCCTTCCTCTGGGAACGTCCTCCCACCTCTGTGCCTGGCCCGGGTCGGCACCTCCTTCAAGACTTGCCTCTTGGGTCCTGCTCTTCACTGAAATCCTCAGCACCCACCTCGGCCACTGTGGTCTCACCTTCTGTGGATTCCTACATGGATGTGCCCTTGACCACTGCCCATGGCTTGGCCCGAGGGTGAGCCTGGTCTCCTCTTCTAATCCCTGAGCTCCTTGAGAATGGGCCCCTGGGCTCAGCCGGGTCTAGGAACAGGCTGAGAAAGAAACCATGGGGCCCTGCCACTGTCTCTGCCTCTCCCAGTGCCCGGCCACTGGCCAGTCCTCCAGCTGTCTTCCCAGAACCTGTCCTGGCCGTTCCCATCCACCCAGTCCTTTCCAGCTGGGCCTTACTCCCTCTCTCCCCACTTCTCCCCAGGAGTGCTCCCTGCTGGTGTTCCAACAATTCCTGCAGTTCTCTGCTCCACAGGAGAGGGACAATTATTGACCACCTACAGAACAGGACTCTGACTTCCTCTTGCTTCTCCACCTCCATCGGGGGAAACCCAAGCCAAAGAACAGCACCCCTTCACCTGCTGCCTCCACCATGCCTCCCTCCTCTCCTTTGGTGCCCACATGTCCTTCTAGGAGTGACTAAGCCTCTCCTCCTCCAGGAAGCCTTCCCTGACTACACCAACCCCAACATCTCTTAAAGCTCCTAGCGATGGCCCCTCTCATTTGCCAGTTAGAATACACATCTTTGTCTACCTCTCATTTATCTGTGTTTGCCCATGTGGAAATATTCTCCTATAGAAGCTGTTAACTCCGAGGTCCCCTTGTCTCCCCAGTGACAGACGTCACTGAATGCAGTGGTTGCTAAACTCCACTCTTCCTCTGGCGGGGTGACAGTGAGCTGAAAGGCTGGGGAGAGACGGCTGGCTGCAGGGGAAACAGGGTGTGTGGAGAGAGTCTGGGACCTCCGCCCATCAGCTCAGGCCTCCCTCTGGTGGTGGCCGGACCCTCTCCTTGGAGAGGCCTGGGGGGTGGGGATGGTGGGGCTGCTGGCCCCATGGGGAGATGGATGGTGCCCTCAGCCAGTGAATCTGGGCTGCTGGCTGCTCCCTGCCTCAGGGCGCTCCAGTGCTGAACCCCACCCCTGGCCTCACCCTGCTTTCGGGCTCAACACTGCCCTCCTGCGTCAACTCTCTTTAAAGTCAGAAACTCTGGAGGAGAGTGTGGTGGTCTGTGCAAGCATCTCCCGGGGCTAAACCTGGTTGTGTGATACGGGAACGTGGATCCTGCTCGCTGTGACTCTAAGTGTGTCCTGTCCTTCTCTCAACTCTCTATCCCTTTGTGGCCGCAAGACAGAGATGGGCACGGAGCTGGGGGCTCCAGACCTCCGCAGACCTGGACTGGGCACCCCCCGGGGATGGGAGCAGCCCTCTATTTCTCTTTGTGCTGGGCATAGGGCAGGCCCAGTAAGTTCAGAGCGAGGGGCCTCATTGGCTCTGGCCCTCCCTAGGAGGATGAAAGGAGCAGAGGGCGGGCCTTTGCCAAATGTCTGTCCCTGCCAGTGCCCTTGTTTACACCCTCAGTGCTGGAGAGTTACACAGCTGGTGTCAGCTGCAGCCTCTTTATGGCGCTGTGAAAAAGGACGAAAAGTGGACATGACGTATTGATGGCCTCGCCCCTTTCTCAGCAAAGAGCTTGTGGTCTCTGGCCAGGGCTGACGGGCCCACGAGGCTCAGCGGGTGGGGTCTGGCGCGGAGAAGGTGTCAGCCTTTCTAAGGCCCAGCCCACGGGAGAAGTAAAACCTGCTCTGCTGACACCTGTGCTGAGTTTTCTTCTCATAGCCAAGGGGCTGTCCCGGTGCCCTTGCTCTGGGCCGGCAGCTCCTGCTGGTCCCCAGGACAGCATGAAGTGCTCCCTTTCACTTGCTAAAAAGTGTTTTACTTGCTAAAGTGTTTTACTTGCCAAAGTGCTGTCAGGCCCATGAGCTCATCATTCCTATACCTCAGAATAGATAAGGGGACATTAGCAGCATCTGACAACTGAAAGAGGCTGTGTGACTTGTCTCAGTGGTGGAGCAGAGAACTGAGGCCCCTGATGGCTGGTTTGGGGTTCAATTCCTGTCGCCCCCTCCAGAGGCCCTGGGCAGTGTCTCAGGGCAGTGTTAGTGGGGACCATGGAGGTCCTGGATGGGAGATGTCCTCCTTCCACACTCCCACCCCACGGCCTGTACTTGGGGGAAGGGGCTCAGGGCTGACCTCATTCTCTTCCTACGAGGACACAGGTGGAGTCACTGGAGGCCTCCCGGACCTCAGTGGGCTGCACGCGCCTGACCTTCCTCTACCCTCGTGTCCTCTCCAATGTCAAAGTCAGGCTGTGGGCTTCTCCGCAGAGGGCTCTAATCTGAGCATCAAGGTTGGATTTGAAATGCACGTGGGGCGTTCGTTACTCACACGAATGCCAGGATAAATGCTGGAGCCGAAAAACTAAACTGTGTTCCCTTCTAATTAACCTGGTCAGGGAGTTTAGATCTTCCTGTTTTGAATTTTCTCAGAACAGGGTGCACCTGCTGAGAAGCCAGGAGTGACTCAGTGGGAGTAGACCCCTGGCTCACTGAGCGCCACGGGGCAAGCAGCTCTCAGGGCCCCCCTTGGCGGGACTCAGCCCATCACTAAACCGTGGGAAACAGGCAGCAGGCAGGGCCTCTGGGAAATGGAGGCATCTCAACTGGTCTGGGAGGAAGACCTTGGCCCTTGGTCTGGATAGCTTCCCCCGTCTGGCTTGCCCATTTCCACGCCTGCCTGCCATCACCTCTCTCTCTTCGCCTGTCTGGCTGGAACTGAACTGCAAGCCTCGCTGGCTGACTTTGGTCAGGCTGCTAAGCCCTGCCTGCCATGCTGAGCTCCTCAGTGTATGCAGGATCCCGCCCCCAAGGGGCCCCCAGCATTTGCTGGGTCATGTATGGGTCTTATGCCCACAGAAGGAGCTCAGTAAATGCCTGTTGAGTTGCATAGAATTTCCCTGGTTGGAGCTTTACACGGTTGTTGGACCTGCTAAATTGAGATGGGGATCGTTTTCCCCAATAGGATCCCCTCTCCATGCAGAGGGAAGTGTGGGGGAGTCCCTCCTTGGCCTGGCCCTGAAGCCCCTGGCCCCCGGCTATCCACAGAGACAGCTGTCTACCCTCATGATGTCCCTGCATCGGGGATGGGGGATCAGCTTCTCTGACTCCTTCCTCCCACGGAAGGAGAGGAGATCACACACACAAGGCAGGGGACGATGAGTCCCTTTGCTCCTCGCCTCAGTCACACTGAACCACACTCTCCTCCACAGTGCCTATCTGTGTCACCTCTGGGCCGTTGCTCCGGCTCCTCCCCCAACCCGGATCCCAGATGCCCTCCCTGCTCCTGGATCCTCTACCAGATCTCCTATCTTGGGATCCATCCCCAGCTTCCTAGCCCTCTCTGATTCTCCTTCCAATGAGTCCTTCCACGTCTAAGGGTCTGAAAAACGAGTGCTTGTTTGGACAGTTTCCTTCAGTTCTCATTTGTGGGAACCGTGTCTCCCCAGCCAGATCGCAGCAACTGGGGCTGTGTCTCCCGCCCGCATCCGCGGGACCAGGTCCCAGGATGGGAGCCTCACAAGAGCAGTTGAGCTGCTCAGTTGGGAGGGGAGGGCGTGCTCGCCCCCTTTGATTGCACACGAGCACTCAGGACCTGCCAGGTGAGGTGAATTAATCTCGCCTCTCTCCTCTGGCTCCTTCCTAACAGGCCCTAATTCACTTAAAGAACAAAAAAAATAGAAGCACACCAACCAAGAAATTCCAACCTCAGCATCCAAGACAGGCTATTTTGAAAAGACCAATAGCCAGGAGTCCCATATTACAGGATCAATGTTTGGAAAATGTGATTTTCTTTTTAAAAGCAGAAAAACAATCTCCCACAGTCCTGGTGGGCCAGGGTCCAGCTCTCCATGAAGGGTGTCTTTCCCTCATGATCTTGGCCACTTAAGCCACTCTTCTGGCTGGGCCTTGGGCTTCACCCAACATCAATAAGATAGGTTCAATCACAGGCACTTAGCAATATTTAACCTGAGGGCTGTGGCAAAGAAGTAGTCAGCAAATATGACTGGGATGCTGGCCTCCGCGAGTTAATCCCTCCAGCTCTCGGAGCCCTGGCGGAGGTATGGTTCACATTTTAAGAGGGGGAGGGGCTCTGGCTTTCACTTTAGAGTCAGCTGGCCCTGATCCTGGGAAGGTGCCAGAGCCACTCACAGTCAGCCTTTATTCATTGTTGACCTTGGGAGAGCCCAAGGTGGGTGAGAGGAGGGTGACCTGTGGGGGTGGGACCGAGCTTGACATTCAGCTCCATTTTTTGTCTTCCCAGAGTCCCAGCCACATGCCCACAGGGCCTACCAAGAGGGAAGATTGAACTAACTAATTCCTTGATTGGTACACAAGACTCAAACCGTGTGCCTGGGATTGGGGGTACTGTCATTTGTGGTTGGAGTGGAAGATACTTCATTCATTCATTCATTTTGCAACCATTTATTGACAGCCCACCATTTGCCAGATGATGAAAGACATATCTCCTGCTTTAAAGGAGACCCAAGTAACATAAGTACAAGGCCAGGTGATATGCATAGAACAAGCATACCTAACAAGCCGAGGTCTGTGCAGGCTCATGGGTGGCACAGCCAACACCTACTGATGTGTGGTTATATGTTGGGCATTGTGCTAAGAGCTTTGCATGCATAGAATCACTTAATACAATAACCCTATAAAGTAGTACTATTATTGTCTCCATTTTACAGGGGAGGAAACTGAGGCACTCAAAGATGAAAGACTTGCCCAAGGTCTAATGGTCGGGTTGTGGTAGAGCTTGGCTGTGAGTTAGGGCAGGCTGCCTGCAGAGTCTGTGACCTTAACCATGGGCTCTGCCACCTCATGCAGGAGAATGGTCAATTTTGCCTGGGGTAGAATCAGTGCAGAGCCAGGGAGTGAGTCTTGAACCCAGAGTGGCCTCAAGCAAAGGATGTGCTGGGAAAAGTGCTCTGCATGGGCAAAGCCAGAGCTGTGGGCCGCAGTGGGAATACAGAGACCCTGGAGTGGTTTGGAAGGCTGGAGCCAAGAGCAGGTCCCCTTCAGAGCTCCAGACACCTTCCTCAACACCTTTCTTTGGCTTTCACCCTTGTCTGTTCTTCCTCTCCTCTCCTTTCTTTCCTCTTCCTTTCTCCCTTCATTCCTTTCCTTTTTTCTTCCCTCCCTCTTTCACTCCTTCCTTTCTTTTTTTGTCTCATGGCTAGAAACCCACGTTCTCTCCTGTCCATCTATTTAATTCCCATCCAGACTTCTCCAGGATACACCATTTTTTTTTTTTATTCCTAAACAAGGGTAACACCTGACCCCCTGGTTTCTGTCACCAGCCAGCTGCCTCTGGGAAAGCCATTTAACCCCTGTGGCCTGATTGTTTCCCTCAGCAGGATGTCTGGAGTCCTGAGAAAGGTCTGCAACCTTGGAGGGAGGCAGACCTGGTTCTGAGAGTAGCCTCTGCCTTGTTCTAGAAGCCCCTGTGTAGCTTGGGTAGTTTACGTAGCCCCCATCCCCACCCCGGGCCTCAGGTTCCTTACCCAGGAAGTGGGGATAAAGGGGAGACTTACCTACTGGGTCATGAGCGTCCAGCTGAGTGCCTAGCATATAATGAATGGGGGGGGGGATTACTCTTGCTACTATTGTCACCAGGAGCAGCTGTGATGTGACGTTAAAGATTCCCTACAGTGTGAAAAATAGCTTTGGCATTTATACTGTCTGGTGGTGTCTGCTTCCCTTGCATGGGACCTGCACATTTTACTTGACTATAACCTCCTCCGCATGCACATTCACATGGATAGGGACCCTGTCTGTGCTTCCTGCCTCGGCACAGCCCAGCACACTGGGGGCTCGGAGCGGCTGAGGGTTTGCACTGAGAGTCTAAGATGCAAGCATTTTGTTTACCTCGTGTATCTAGTATGCTAATGACAGGAGGCAGTGATGAGCTGGCTGGGACCTGAGTGACAAAAAGCTGGCTTCATGCTTCCCCAAAGAGGCACCTCAGTGTCAACTGTTTCTTTTGTGAAAGAAATTGTCAAGACCTGGAATGTGAGCTGCAAGGTTGGGGAGCTGCGAGATGGGGAGATGTTCTACAGGCCCCTGGCAGCACCGTGATGGGACAGCTGGGAGTGACGGCACCCCCGAGCATGCCCTTGTAGGAAGGGACTGGATGTGGATTGAGCACTCTTGTCCAAGTTACTCAATGACTTCTTGAGAGGATGCTGTGAGCTCCTGGCCCCGTCTGCTGTGGACCCTTGAATGCTCTGCTGCTGGCACAGGGCCTGGCATGGTGATGGGAAGCACAGGGTGAGGGGTAGACACTGGTTTGGCATTATAACGCTGGCTGAAGGCAATCTCTTGATAGATAAACCACAGCCTCCAGCAAACCACCAGATCTCTCTGGACCTCAGTTTCCTTTTCTGTGAAATGGGTTTGATATCCCTGCTCAGGGGTCTGTGTCCCCAGCATCCAGCACAAAGTGGATCCTAGCACACACTCGCCAGTGGGTGAATGAGTGGGGCAGGAGGGAGGGAGCAGGAGGTGTACATGGTTCTTTTACAGAGGTGGAAAGGGATGCATCTGTAGGTCAAGGTGGAGTGATCATCCCAGGAGCACACATCTGGTCAGAGAGAGAACTAGCGCTCAGGCCCGCTGCCTGGCCTCCTGGGTTGAGTGAGGAGAACAAGTCTCTGAGAGGATGGGGAGCCCAGTGCAGCCCTGAGGAGGAGAGAGCAAGCAGAGGGTGGGTGATTGGCATGGAATGTTCCAGACAAAATGTGTAGGGAGCAGAGGAGTCAACAGACAGAGGTATGTCTCCAAGGCTTTGCAGCAAAAGGAAGGGAACGGGGAGAAAAGATTCATGTGAGCAGGTGGAGCCGAGTCCATCAGTGCTCCTGCCCCTGCCCCTGCCTGAGAGGATGGCAGGCAGTGGACAGGGCGGGGGGAGAGGGAGGCACACGTCTGAAACGCTCATGTGTCCTAAAGGCACATAGAATGGTTCTATTCTCTGTTCTTACTGCGCTTGAGAGGGTCTGGGGGTGGGAGGGAGTGGGCTGTGCAGGGGGTTTTGCGGGGGACCCAGGGCCAGGAGTCAGTGAGCTGTACCAGGCAGAGCCACCCTGAGGCCTGGCACGGTCACGGCCGTGATGGGTCCGACTCCCACAGCTGGCTGTGTCTCAGTCTTTGCATCCTTGGGTTTTCCCATTTCTCTCGGCTTCCTAGAAATTCCCTTTAGACCTTTGCTTTGTTGTGGCTGAGCTGACTGTACCCCATGGCCAGCAAGGCCAGCTGGGGAGCTGAGGCCCAGAAGGAAAAAGCTGGGTGGTGGGGTGAATACAAGGTACGGCTGCGGGCCCTCCTCCTGGCATTTCCACTCCCAGGCGGCTGTGGCCCTCATCCCCAGCTGAGCATAGAGGCCCCTCCCATGGCTCTACACACCCTGTGAAGTGCAGGGCTGACCTCAGAGGTCCCCGGAGGTGCCAGAAATGTGGCCAAGAGGCCAGGCGAGCTGAGAGCAGAGGGTCCAGGACTGGAGTGCACAGAAGTGGTAGGAATGCAGACAGAGGGAGACCCTCAGTGGGAAGGTCCCCGTGGCACAGAACTGAGAAAAAAATACTGAGCTGGAAGCTGAAACTTGGATCAGAGGCCAGGGTAGGGCCCTTCTGGCAAGCCCCTGGCCTTCTGGGGACCCTGGCTTCCTTGTCTGTAAAATCTCAACCTAAGCAGCAGCTTGGCACTGGAAAAATTCCCAGGAATCAAAATGGGAAGGAGGATTCAGAGTTCTAGATTTTAATCTTGCTTCTGCTTGTTCCTCCTTCAGCCTGGAGGCCCAGGGGGACAAGACTTGGAGCTCCCAGCCCCTGGCAGTTCTCTGAGGCCTGCTGCCCTCAACTCTTTTGCTAAGCGTCCAGGGCCACCTGCCTGTTGCTTAGCCCTGGCCTGGAGAGGGAGGGAAGAATATGAGAGGGAGATGGGCCACTGGATCTTAGTGGCACCTGGGAAGGGGCTGGGGACAGAGGGACATGAAGAAGGCCTCCCATGGTGGTGTGCTACCCAGTGACCAAGCTTCGGACTGCGGAGGCCTTGACAGAATGGGTGATCAGGGTGCCCTTATGGAGGCAGGGAGTGCCCCTGGGCTCTTGACAAAGGGTGGGGGGATTTCCTAGTGGTTGGAGTGAGTGTGCTCTGGGTGGGGACCCACGTCAGGCAGCGGGTATTTGCAATCAGACGGTTTTTCATTTGCTTTTTAGAAAGGCACTCCAGTGTTGGCTACCACAGGGCTAGCCTACCTTCCTCTCTCCCCTCTGCCCCTTCTCCCTCTCTCCTTTCCTTTCCTCCCTCACCATGCATCTCTTCCCAGGCGAGCTGGAGGAGGAAGGGGAGGGGAGGCACAGGGCTCAGTGGGCAGCACTAGTCATTAAGTTTCTGCACCATCCCTGGTTTTGGCGGCGCAGGCTGCCTCTGCCTCCCACGGCCAGTCCCCCGGTGGACCTCCAGCCACCCCGCTGCCTGTTTTTGTCTGTGCGTCTATATATAGCGATAGCGATGTACACTCTGGAATTGGATTTGATGTAGCCCTCTGGACTCGAGCTAACTTTTGGGGAGTAGTTTTCTTGGGAGCCTGCCAGTCCAATTCCTCCCTCATGAACACTAATTACTGCACAGACCTTCTCCATGAAATCGGTGCTGAAGCCATTTCCATCCAGGCGGCTCTCCAAGACGAAATTTTTCTACTGGGAACCGACAGCCGCAAATAAACCTACCGTCTACTTAGCAACAGAGAGCATGAGGGGGCGGGAGGTGGGGAGGGAGGGGAGATGCGGGGAGAGTGGGAGGGAGGGAGGGGGAGGAGGAGAGGGCTCGCTTCTTTTCTTCCTTCTGTTCTTTATTTTTCAGAAAGGCTGTAATCAGCGCTCCCGGGAAAGGTGGTACGGGGTGTCTCAGAAGACAGTGTGGTGGCCCAGGAGGAGGCACCAGGCCACCTACAAGGCCAGTACCTTTTCTTGGCTACTTGAACCTGGCCAGGGCCTCCACTGCACTGCTGGGCGCTGTTGGGCAGCTGAGGCAGTCCCTTGGCCTCTCTAGGTTTTATTCCCTTCTTCTCCAGCCTCGCCTCCCTCAGGCTCCTGCAGGCCTGGCCCCTGCCTAGTCGCTCAGTCTCCCCTTAGTGAGGATGGCCTCCTTCCGTCTCTGTGCCTGGCGACTTCTCACTCATAAGTCAGGGCTTGGGTAACATCCCACCTCTGCCAGGCAGTGCCTCCTGACACCTCTAGGTAGCACCAGTCCCTCCATTCTGAACTCCAGAGGCCTGTGCAGGCACCCAGCAACGGGGTCTGCTCTGCCCCCTTGCCTCCTCGGAGCCTGTGCATCGGCTGCTAAAGGAAGTGGCGGGCACTGGACTAAACAGGAACCTCACAGCACCAGGCCCCATCAGGTGTGTCACCACACACCTGCGTGGTAGATGCCCTCTTCTCCATTTCTCTGAGGACAAGCCTGAGCTCAGAGAGGGCAGACAGGCTGTTCATGGCCACTGACCACCTAGGAAGACACAGGGCTGGGATTTGAATACATGGGTCTGTGTGAAAGGCCAGACCCTGTGCTCTCTCCCTCCTGGCTCCCCTGGGATGGTTCTGGGGCACTGTGGGCTTCTGCCCACCCCCTGCCTCAAAGGTCAGCCTGGGGCTCTGCACTTAGCCCCCATTCCAGGAGCACTTGCATCCAAAGGACAGGAAAACTGCCCCCTGAGGTTTCTTAAGGCCTAGTGCAGGCCCTGCGAGCTCTTATGACCTCTGGCCAGGTGCCAGGTTCTGGCACTCCAGCCAACAAAGCTGAGCGGCCCTCAGAGCCTGATGGGTCATGACACGCTGTACCAACCTTGTCCAGTCAGCAGAAGAGCTGCTCCCTCCCTTGGCAGAGGCCCCTTCACATCCTGTGCCTAGCCCTGTGCCCAGGGACACCCTACACCAGGACCCCAGCCCACAAGTCACCTTTCCTACATCCATTAACATGTGTTTGCTGAGACCCACGCCACCAGGACAGGGCATTCCCCCAAAGCCACTTAAAGGGGTCTAGTGCCACTTCTGCCTCCAAGGCTTGTGAGTCCCTTCACCTCTCTGGGTCTTAGTTTCCCCATCCATCGAATGGGCATGACAATTCCTGCCCTAGCTCCCTTACCTCGGTAGGTGATTCGGGCTTCAAGGAGATGGTAGTAGGAAGCACCAAGTAGCTACCTGGATGTCTGTCTCCCTAAGGCCCCTGTTCCATGCCCCCTGCTTCACGCTCCCTCTGGACTCTCCCAACCCTGCCCGCCCTCCAGGGTGGACAAGTGAGCCCAGAGCTCAGCTCTCCTCTCCAGCGAGAAGCAACCAGACTCAGAGAGAACTCCCACTGGGGCCGAGAGAGTGGCTTCCTGAGGCAAGGAGAGGAGAGGAGCCCCTGGAAGAAGAGCCCTGGGCTGGAAATGAAGAAAGTGGGTTTATGCCCAGGGATAAGCCACCTTCCTTCTTTGGGGGCCCATGGCCTTATTTGTAGGGAGGTGGGTAGAGTTGGATGAGTGGGCCTGTGCAGCCCCTTCCATTTCAGGTGGCGTGGGGCGGTAGTTAAGAATGGGGCTCGTGCACTGCTTAGCTTGATCACCACCTAGCTGTGTGATTTGCTGCAGCTTTCTTAGCCACTTTCTCCCTCAGTTTCCTCACCTGTAAAATGGGAGATGAACAGCACTTACGTTCCTGGGTGGCTGAGGATTAAATGAGAACATATATGCTGGGTGCCAGGACAGTGCACCCTGGGTCAGTGTTAGCTCTTAGGTAACAGGAGGAAGCACTTCCCGGGTACCAGGGATGTCCCTGAACAGTTTGCACACATTTCCTCATTTAGCCCATTGGTTCTGTTTTCATTGTGTGTATATGTGTGTGTGTGTGTGTGTCGCGTGTGTGTGAAAAATGTGGAAAGCCCCGAGGGGCGAGACCAGAGTATTGCTCGGAACTATAGATACCACTCCGTGTGTGTGGCATAAGTCCCCGCTCCTAGCATCTGCCTGGAATAAGAGGCCTCCTGGCAAAGGACAGGCCTGAGCTGCAGACACCTGGAGGGTCAGTGAGGCTGGCCACCAGAGGCCTGGGGCCAAAACAGGAGCATGCTGTCCTCAAGCAGCCGAGGTTACTCAGACTGAGACTGGTGAGATGAGGGAGGGCCTTGTGGGGTCCCTGGTCAAGGAGAGGAGGGAGCCAACTGTCCTAGCAGGAAGTGGGCCCCCTCACAGTGGCTGTCAGATCCATCACCAGCTTAAGTATGAGTGGCTTCACCTGGCTGAGATCCTGGAGCCTGGTGACAGGGCCAGCTAGGCCGACCCACAGCGTCAGGGACGCTGTCTGGGCTCCACACACCCTTTCTTTCAACACTCTTAAATTATCTAGTTTTGCTTCCCCACTTAGATTCCTGGTTAATTTCCTTTAGGAAAATTCTAACCTCCCTTCAGCAGAGCTAAACTGAAAGGGACACCCCTTCATGGGGGCTGCCCCGAGGGGAGTATGGCAATGGGCACAACTGTCTTGGCTGGAGCTCAGGCACAGTGGGCTTCTGGGGGCTGAGACGGCAGTGGGCCTAGGGCCAGGTTGGGGACACTACGGGGCCAGGCCCTTCCCACCTCATGTAGGTGCCCTCCTCCCAAGGAAACGCCTCCAGGAAGTGTCCTTGGGAACAAAGAGGGTCCCAGTGGCAGGTGGGGGAGCAAGATGGCTAGCAATGTGGGCTTTGGCATCAAACAGACCTGAGTTCTTGTCTGGGCTCTGTCATTCCCTGGCTGTGTGATCTTGGGTGAGTTAACCTCTTAACTTCTCTGAGCCCCACTTTCCAAATTGTAAAATGGGATCAACACAGGCCTGTTGTGACACATGTGAAGCTCTCAGTGCAGTGCCAGGCCCCACACATGTCTTTTGTGATGCCATGGAGCAAATGTGTCCTCTGGATTGCACGGCCCTCCCTGAACTGCCCTGGGACATGTCCTTTCCATGGGACAGAAGGGCGATGGCCTTGGTCCCTTCAGCAGGTGTCCCCTCCCAGGCTGTGGGCAGGCTGCATCTTTCAAAGCCTCAGCCCTTGTCTGTGTCTCCCCGTCCCCTCCCCACCCTGATGCCATCCCTCTGTTCTCTCAGCAGCCTCTGTTCCTTCTTTCGGGCAGGCGGCTGAGCAGAAAAACAAATCAAAGTTGCCTGCATGTCTTGGAGCCCGCGATGCTCCCGCGAAGCGATCCCTTGCTTCCCATTACCCACCCCAATAACTCTTGTATATGGAGTGTGAAATAATTAGCAGTGGCAAAAATAATTTAGGAAACAAGAAGAAACTAATTGTATAAGCTTGTTTGGGGAAAACACAGCCGACCAAAAAACCCACTGTGTAGGGGGATGTGGACAAACTGATGGGCTCCCGGGAGGTCAAGCCCATGGATGGATCACCTGGAGGACCCCTTGCAAGGCCCTCTAGGACCTGCTGGCTCCACCCCTGCTCCTTTGAGAGGGGTGACAGGTGCCCTAGCCTGGACAAGCCTCTCTCACCGGCCCAGGTGTAACTTCCCCAAACACATCAACATCCCCATCGCGCATCATCCCTCTGGAGGCAGGTGGGGAGGGAGGTCAGGTCACCTGGACCAATCTGGGACAGTCTCATGGGCCAGGTGACCTCTCTGAACTTGAGCTCTGCATCCAGCAGGCCTGGAACGTTCCTCTTCCCTCCCCCTCCCTTCACCGCCTGCCTGAGCCACTCAGTATCCCCAGCCCCAACAGACGCCCACTGCAGTCAGCGCAGTGGCGCATGAACGACGACGCGGAGCTTCCCTGGGAAATGGGGAAAACATCCGGTGCCTCAGTTTTATGGCCCTTCTAACTTTGAAAAGTTTGCTTCCTCCTTGAGCACTTTTCCACCTCCCAAGCTCCCTCCCAGCCTCCACCCCGTTGCTCCTCACTTTCTGGGAGGTGGGGGGTCAGGCACCCTTGTTTCCATGTGGCAGAGGATACTCATTCCTGAGTGGATGGTTCAACGTAAGGGAATGAAGATGCAGACAGATGGAATACCTGCCAAAGGTCACAGTCACCAAGAAGGCAGCCCAGGCTTGGCCTCCGGGCTGCTGTTTCTCACCTCCTTTACCTTCCTGGACATCTGGCCTGACTGCTCAAGGCATCCAGGTGGATTCCAGCTGAGCACCATGCCTCCTCTGCCCTCTGGGACTCTGCCCAAGGCCCCTGAGACCCCGGACTCTCATCTGAGTGGGAGCTGGACCCAGGAGGGGAGGAGGCCTCCATGGCCCTGCACCCTACCTCCTTAGATGTGGTGAATTTGCAAAAGTCTAAAACTGATTTGCAAGGTTATTCATAAGGATGGATCTCACCTCCTTTCCTGCAAGTTCCTGTCTGCTATCTCCTCACTCATCTTCTCTTGTCTGGGCCATTTCCATAAACTCCTAATTTGTCCCTTGGCCTCCAGGGTCTCAGTCTGTGGGCAGCACAGTGATTGTCCTAAGGCCAGGCTCTGATCTGTCACTTCCTTGCTTAGAAACCTTCTGTGACTTCCTATTTCCTCTAAAAACAGCACGTACTTCTCAGCCTTGCCTCCTTTGTGACATTAGTCTCTGTCATCCCCCGTAGTCTCTACGTTCAAGGACTTACTTTAAATCTTGGCTCCTTGGTGAGATGGCAATTCATTGAGAAGTGACCTGGGTTCACACCTGGTTGTTCCTACATCTCTCCCTGGAATCACAGTGGCTCCCATGTGGCCCTTAAGTCACAGTGGTCTGGTGTCCATCTCCTAGGCACACCTCCAGCTGCTGAACATCACTGCCTGGAGGGCCCATGGTCCATTACATTCAACCTGTGCCAACGGGCACCCATTTACCTGTTCTCCTGGGTTTCCCCACACTAGTGATTGGCACTCCCAAGCCAGGAACTGGGAGTTCTACATCCTCCTCCTTCATCCTCACCTCCCCACAGCCATCTCCAAAGTGATTCCTCTCTCCACCCTGCCCTCTTTGCCAGCACTCCCTGAGTTTGCCTCCTGCAGCTCCCAAGAGATGCCACCTCCTCCTCAGCCTTCCTAGGCAGGCCTCATCTGGGCCTCTCCTTTCTCCCACTTCTTTTCCTTGATTTGGCTGAAATCTGGTGCTGTGGCATATGAGACAGGGTGGGCTTGATCAGGGCACCTCAAAGGCCAGCCTAAGACATCAGAGGCCGTGGAGCCAATGGAGATTCTGGTTGGTAAGCAGCGGGAGGCAGTGGTGTGTGTGCATCATCAGTCTGGAATCAGCACATGCGGTGAGCCAGGGGAAAGCATTTGGAGGCTGGAGGGCGACTCCTGGGAGGCAGGCCCCTCTGGGCCCATTTGCTGTGCTAATTGCCTGACAGAATTAGAGGGCAGGTGTCCAGGATTTGGGCTGTGGTCTCAACACACACTCAGAAGCTGAGGTCTTTCGTGGGGCGGGAGTTGGATGGAGTGTTGGGAGAAAAGCGTGGAGTGGGACCCTCACCCTTAACCCCACTGGGCTGATGGATGGCACGAAGTATGCATAGGTAGGGCATGCCTGTTCTCCAGGCTGACAAATGCCACAGGTGCATCCACAGGGGACACAAGCCAGCTGCTCCCATCACATCTGCGTGTATGCCTTTCAAGGTCATGCTGAGAGCTCAAGTGGTCTGGTGGGCTGGGGACTAGGAGCCCCTTCACCACCGCTGGTGGGTCCCCTTAGCTAACCATCTCTTCTTGGCTGGGGGAACAGAGATGGAGGTGCAGAGGGTCCTTTCCTCAGAGCCAAGCCACCTCAACTATGCACATGCCGACACAAACCCAGAGGTCAGAGTCTCTGTGCGTGGGGAGAACCCAGCCATCTCTGTAGGCTGCAGCTCACTGCCCCTACGGTCACCTCCCCTGATGCCCCAGTCTGTTCTTCTGCCTCCAGAGACTTCTGCTTATGCTGCTCCTGCCCTGCTGTGGTCTCCCCACCCCAAAGCTTCATCCTGACTTTCCTGGGATAACCCCAGTCTCCCTCCCATCAGCGGAGCTTAAGAGTTTAGCCATCAAAATGGACTTCAGCTTGTCTTTCTGCAACTCACTTAAACAAAGTGAACTTAATGGATGAATGTTACCAATTTTATGTGCTCCCCTCCAGTTAAAAAAAATTAGCACCTGCAACTGTTTATCTGCAGTAGAATCTAGAGGATACTGCTTTCACATGGAATTAAATATCTAGATATTTTTGAGTTCTGCAATCTGAAGTTGGGACATCCAGGCACCAGGTGCCCAGACCACGTGGGAGAGCCATGTGTGGTGTGGTGAAAAATCCAGGAAATGGCATCTGAGTTTCCAGCACCTCTCAGTTGGTTGACCTAAGACCTGATCTACCTGAGTGTTATCATCTCTAAAATGGGTATAGAACTTATTAGACAGGGTAGCTCGTAGGACTAGTGAGGGCATGATGCTTAGTAGCCACTCAACAAGTGTTAAGTTAATCTGAATCAAATTGGAGAACTTGAGACAGACAAGTCAGCTGGGAAATTTACAAATAATAAGAAGGCATAAGCCGTGTGATTCAGCAATTCCACTCAGCTATAAACCCCCAAGAACTGAGGATAAGTATTCAGATAAATACTTGTACACCCATATTCACAGCGACACTATTCACAACAGCCCCAAAGTGTAAACAACCCTAATTTACATCAACAGATGAATGAATAAACAAAATGTGATCTCTCCACACAATGGAATATTATTCAGCCGTAAAAGGGAAGGAAATTCTGATCCATGCTTCACCGTGGATGAACCTCCAAAACATTACGTTCAATGAAAGAAGCCAGACACAAAAGGTCACATATCGCACATGTCCATTTTTATGAAACATCCACCGAGACAGAAAGGAGATTAGTGGTTGCCAGGCCCTGGGAGGAGGTGGGAGTGAGGAGTGACTGTTTAATGCATGTGGGGTTTCCTTTTAGGGCAATGAAACTGTCTTGGAACTTGATAGAGGTGATGGTTGTATAACACAGTGATTGTACTAAATGCCACTGAATTGTATACCCTTTAAAATAGTTAATGGTTAATTTGGAAAAGAAGAAGAATAGAAAAGAAAGGACGGCCATGGGGGAAATTAACACACTAAAGCACACAAGCATTGCCCCCTCCTGCCCCCACCCCGTCCCCACCACCCCCTCCCCCCCCCACCCCCCCACCCCCGTCCCCTATGAGCGGATTATTCCAGTTTGAGATTCTCAGCGCACAGCTCCTCAGTGCACACTAGGCATGTCCTTGTCCCAAACTGACAGAACGGTACTTAGGCCCAGCTGGCCAAACTACTGCAGGGACACTGACCTTCTTCCCCAGAAACCAACATGAGTCCACCATCTAGGGACGGCTCCTTGGCACTTGGGGTGCCTCAGCCCTGGGGCTCTCCTACTCCTCCAGGCCTCCCTCAGAGGGACCAAGCTCTGGCCAAAGAGGTATCCCCATTTCTTTAGGGGCAACTCTGCCTGAGCTCCCCTGCTGTCTGCCCCGAGAGGATTGTGTGAAGCTCCAAGATGAGCTGGATGCTGATGGTGGATCCATCCTTAGAGAATGAGACTTGACTTGTCCTTGACCCTGGCCCAGCCTGCCTGCTTGTACTTGGTCTGAGGGGTAACTTCACGTTGCCAAGGTCCCTCCTCCCTGTGGGATTGCACAACAGTAACTTCCCTTCCCGGGGCATCCCTTTTCTCTTTGGGCCTTTACAGCTCCTCCTTTGGAAACGTCTCCCCCTCCTTCTCCAGGTGCTCCCACCGGGCCTGTGCACAAGTGACCCCTCTCATCACATCACTGAAGCAGCCAGGAAGACATGTCAACAGTCAGAGCAGACCCAGCGGCTGTGCCTGAGTGGAGGGGGTGGGGGGTGGGAGGTGGCCTCCTGGAGATGGCTCTGCCTTCCCAGACAATCTCGGCTTTCTGTTCCTTCTCACTTGGAGCAAATGGTGCAGCCTCTAGGCCTTTACCATCCCACCTCCTGTTCATGGAGGGTTCTCTCCTGTGTCCCCAGTCCCTAGGCGGTGCTCTGGAACTATTTGTTGAATGAGTGAATGATAAATAAATAAAGGGGTGGATGGTTTCGGGAAGTGTTCACCAACCTCTCCCTTCCCTGAAATCCACATCTGTTTAGAGACAGAGCCACAAGCTTCCGTAGTCACTCACTCACCCATTTTCCATCAGGCATGCATCAGCGGCCCTCTGCAAGCTGGGCCCTGTGCTTGGCCGAGTCTCACTGTGTGCTGCCCTGAGTGGTGAGTGGTGCATGAGCCTGGACTCCCTGGGCACGCCAAGCTCCCTGGGATGAGGGTCTACCTTCCCACCCCCAGGGACCCCACCAAGGCCCTAGCCTGTCACTCTCAGCCAAAGGCTTTGCACATCCCGTGCTGTCCTCTCAGGACCCAGTGTAGCCTGGGCCTGCCTCAGGACATGAGGCCCAGACCCCCTCACCCCACACCTGATGGCCTCCCACTCGACCTGTGACATTCTTGGTCTCACACGCACGTCTGACACGTCTCATACCCCTCACACTGCCTCTGTCTACCTAGGGGTGAGTCACCCCAAACGGCAACCCCCCCAGAGCACAGGAGCACAGGTGTTTGCATCTCCGCATCCATTGCAGCACTTAGCACTCAATAAACATCTCCAGCTGGTAAAAAAGGAGAGTTGGTCTGTGAGAGAAGTTGCTGGATTACTCTTTTCCTTACGGCTCTCTGCCTTTTTTTCTTTCTTTCTTTTTTTAACCTGGAGGGAATACAACTTCAGCATCTCCACCCACTTTATAAATACTTTGACAAATGGTTTCTCTGCTGCCTTGCTTACCCCAAGCAGGGGCATCTGTCATTTTGGAAGGCAACTGTTTACAGCCCTTCGACCTTTAATGCAGAGTCAGCGGCTGGGGGCGGGGGCGGAGGAGGGGGCAGCCAGGCCGACTGCTGTTCATCAGGCCTGGAATTTAAAAAAAGAAAGAAGAAAGAAAGGCAGAAAAACCCTACACAACTCACAAAGTAATTGCCGTCTCCTTGGCAACGAGGAGCAGTCTGGGGCCCTGTGCTCCGCCATCCTTCCCTGGGCTGGGAAGGGAGGGACCACGGGGAGGGAGAGTGTGTTCCACTCTCCTGTGGCCTTCCGAAGAAGGCGCTGTTTTCAAGTCACTTCTCAGCCACCTTCACTGTTTCCCATTGGTCTTCAGCTGCCGTTCATACCTTCCAGACCAATGGCCTAGGCGAGAAGAGGCAGGCATCTGTGTGGAAAGCATGGATGGGAGTGACGTCAAGAGGACCTGCACTCTGAGATGACTTCCTGTGAAGAGAGCCCAACCATCGGAGCGTAGTTTAAGGAGCCTACTGTCTTCTCTTCCTCCATCTCTTTCTCCTTCTCTCCCTCCTCCTCTTCCTCTCTACCTTTGTCTTCGCAGGAAACCCTCTTCCCCCTGGGAGCTCTGCAGAAGGAATTGTTGGCCTTTGGGGCTCATGGGTGTGTAGTGGTGGCAGCAGGGAGCTGAGAGAATGAGGTGTGGGGGGATCTCAGAGGCTGGGAGAGGTATGGTGGCATCTTGTTGGTACAAGGACCCAGGCAAAAGCACAAAAAGTGTCTTCCCCAGAGGTTCAGCGGGAGAGGAGAAAAATTCCACCTTCCCTGCTGCCCACCAACCACCTGGACTGATTGCATGTGGTCCTGCTGTGGAGACCGGGAACGGAAAAAGGCCGTCCCTTCCCTGCCCCAGTATGGATCCCTTCATCCTCCAAGGGTAAGCTCTGGTATCTCCTCCTCCAGGAAGACTTCCCTGGCTGCACCAACTCTAATGGCTAGTTCCTTCTCTGCTGCCTGCCAAGTCCTCTCATTCAGGGCCCATCTGTCAACTGGGAGTTGGGGTGGCTCCCCGGACATGATGGAAGCAGCCTGAGATGGGGAGTGAACCTCATCCTTATGGGCTTTTCTATGCCCACAAGCGTTTAGCAAATGTGTGTCCGTGGATGGACAGTGATGGGGTCTTCCTCTCATCGGAGCTTTACTTCCCAAAGAGAAAGGCTCTGAGAACCATCAGGTAGGGATGTGGATGGTTCTTTCTGAATGGGGTTGAGTTTCTCTGTTCCTGCATTCCCTCCAGGCCCTCCTCAACCTGGACCAAACTTCTCTCTCCAGTTTCATTTACTGGGCTCTGCTCAGCAGCTCTTCTTACTGTTCCTGAGCCATACCTGCTCTTTCCACCACCGCCTGTGCTCAGACAGATCCCAGCCCTGAAATACCCTCCCCAGTCCTTGTGCTTATGTTTATACAATCTGCACTTTCTGGCCAAGTTCAAATGCCCCTCCTCTGTGGAGTCTCCCTTAAGTGTTCATGAACCTTCCCGTCCGTTGTCCTGCTACAGCATTTACCATCCTAACTACCCCTCCTGTGTGTCCTCTGATTGGCTCACGAGGACCTAAGTTTGTTCCTCTCCCTTCCACGTGCGTGTGAACTTTCTGACAGGTATGGAATGCTAACCTATGAGGTTATGGCTCTGCTGAGTCCATAAGAGATGCTCAGGGCGAGTCCCTGGAAAGATGGTGTCATTGCGTCTAGTTTACAGTACCCCTTGGTACCTCTTGCTGCATTTTCCCCATCCCATCCCATCTCAAACAACCAGAGCCCTTATGCTCTCTGGCTCTGGTGTTCGAGGTAATCTGCTCTTTGCTCCTCTTCCCCTTATCTGAGGGGGTCCTTGATTAAGAGCTGAAAGCGTGACCCCCTTCCCTGCTTCCATCCAGGAAGAAGGTGTTATAACAGGAACAAAAACTGCCTGTGAATATGGCAATGTTTTCTGGCCTCCACTTTGTGGGTGGGTTAGGGCTTAGGCACAGGGTGACCCATCACTGGCAAACATTTATTGAGCACCTACTGTATGCATAGCATTGTGCTGGATGCTAAAGAGAGGGGAAGGGAGATTTCTTGTGGGGCATGGCATTGACCTCAGGGAGCTCAGAGCTCACTTGAAGGGCTAGGCAGATGCTCGAATGGACAAACCACGTGAGGAAGGAGAGTAAGTGAAACTGCCCTGTCCACTCATCTGGTACTGACCTGCTGAGCGCCCAGACCCAAGCCCAGGGATCCCCCCGTGGCAAACAAACAGCTTAAAGAAAGCAACGGGAATTAGAATTTTAAAAACCTTCCGGTGGTAATAAAATCTGGGGTGTAAAATGGGTTAGGAAATTTATTTTTTCAATATACGATTTTTCCCTCTCTCCTCTGAAAATCCACATATCTATTCTGTTTCAGGTTGGGGCTCCTTTAAACGGTTTTATTAAAAAAATCATTTACTGTGGGCTTTTCAGTTCAACTTTAACTGGACCGGGTGGAAATTAAAAAAAAGGACATTTTAAAAATAAATTATATAAATTACAGTCCTAATTATAAAGGAACTTTTAAAAATGTATCCAAGCATTAAAAGAAAATCTTCTTTTTAAAAAATGCCCCATTTCCCTGTTCCATTGCAGGAGCATAATTTAGATACTTTTAACAAATCCTCGTCCTTTGGAAGGAGCGGGCTCTCCAGGCCCATTTGCCTGGGTCTCTTTCTGCGTGCTATTATTATTTGATAACTTTGGGCTTAAATCTGCATGAGAGTCAATTATCTCTCTTTGTCATCAAGCAGGCTTGCTGTTCAGCAGTGGTTTTTATAGTGCAGTCAAAGCCTTACAGAGCCCGGAGGAGGTGGATTCGCGCTTCAGATTACACTCCATCTTGCCTCCCCCAGTGACTTCCTTATTCCTTTTTTTTGCTTTTGCTTTTCATCATTCCTGATGCAACAAGTTTTCCGCCCCCAGCTGCATGCCTCTCTCTGCTCCCCAAGCCTTCTCCCCAGCCTGACCTCCTTCCTTGAGGATCTCATCTTATCACAGCCTTTCTCCCTTCTCCCGTCTCTTGCAGACCAAGTCTTCCTGGACGGAAGTGGTAGGAATTGGCATTTCTCGGCCCACCCTCCAGGGGACACCTAATACATGGGTCATACTTGCTTTTCTTCTCCAATAGTGGAGGTGGAATGGCGACTGTGGCGCTGGAGGAGGCAGGGCTGCCTCGTTCATGGGGCTCACGGTCTGACCCAGAGATGGAACAGACCACCTGAGGAATGGTAGGAGAGGCTGGTGCCAGATCAGTGCCTTGGCAGTAAACCTAGGATGTTAGAGGTGGTGGTACCGCCCTCGGGCCTGGGGCCTGGAGGGCTCGAGGGGAGTGGGCCTGGGATGCTGCTGCTTTTGTCCCTCCACCAAGAAGAGAGAGGAGGTGATGACCGGAAAGGGGAGACAGAGCTTCATAGAGTGGGTAGGGTTACTGGGAAGACTGGACTGCATGGAGAAAAAGAAAGGCATTCCAGGGCCAGAACAGCCTGAGCAGAGCAGGGCCCACACTGGATGAGGGGACTTCATCCCACGGGAGAGCAGGGGCTTGGTCTACTGTCTTCACTACTGTGTCCCCAGCACCTGGATTGGGCTAGGTACACGGAGGCACTGATGTACTTGGTGGAGTGAGTGAATGAATGAATGAATGATGAGGGTGTGAAGAGAAAAGGAGAGAGAGGCTGCAGATGGATTAGGAGGGTTTAGCGTGTTAGATGTTTTTGGTTCCAGATGGTAAACTACCTCTTTTGGCAAAAAAAACACATTTTCTGACTTTCTGTCATCCTAAGCATCCCCTATCCCCTTTTTCCCCGGGTACACCAGGCCTTCCTCTCTGCTCCCCTCCTGGCCCCACGCCGGCCTGTGCACATGTTGTTCCCTCTGCTGGCAGGCTCTGCCCTCTTCCACCGGGACCATTCTTCTACCGCTTTTAGGCATCACTTCCTCCTGGCATTCCTTCTGACCCCAAAGTCAGGTCTGCTGATGACTCTAGTCCTCACCCCATGCCAACTCCAACCTGGTTCCTGTCCGGCAATGGGAGCTTGGGGATGAGGGAGCCCTAACCCTGACCACAGACTGACCTTTATCTCCATTTGGGCATTTCACACAAAATATAAATTACTCTCAACAGTAGCTAGAATAAACTACACGTGGACCAGGCTCTGCGGTCAGCATTTTACATAAGTTATGGCATGATTCCTCAAGCCAAGACTTGGAGATGGTGAATGACTTACTCAAGGATAAACACCACGGACGTGGCAGAAAGCCAATTTAGAACCACGGCAGGTCTGGCTCCAAAGCCTTAGCTATTTCCATTACACTACTGGCCACGAGGGCCCTGGGGCCAGAGAGGGTGGCTCACCCCACAGTGGCGTGGTGTGGGCAGCTGGCTCCTCTGCTGAGAGCTCAGCACCTGGGGCACATTGCTGAGACTGTCCTCCTTGGTT
The DNA here is from genome assembly GCF_037783145.1 of Equus przewalskii. NCBI lineage: Eukaryota > Metazoa > Chordata > Mammalia > Perissodactyla > Equidae > Equus > Equus przewalskii. Next base: position 59,322,540 of record NC_091837.1, read on the forward strand.
CACGTTTTGGCCAACCTTCCCTGCCCCAGAGCTGCGTTAGGACAATAACCTGGCCTGTATTATCTCCGTGTGAGACTGTGGAGCTCTGAGAAGCTGTGGGGACTTTGCCTTCTACTTTTGTTATCATGCATTCCTCACACACATGCGCACACGTGCACACATGCCCCACCCCCGAATGGGGACTGGTGGGGGCGGCTGGCTCCATAGACCTCTGCCTTCCTAGCCCTGAGCGAGCCAGGAATGCTGTGGGGACCAGTAGCTCCCCCTCCTTGTCCTGGCTGGAAGGCTGGCATGGACCGGCTGAGTGCCCTGCCCCTCTCCCCACTCAGAGAGTGCCTGGAGCTCTGGCCCCCCAGCAAAGGGCCAGCTGTTTGCATTTGGAAGTGGGGTACAGGTGTGTTCCTGCTGGAGAGCACTTTTTATTTTCCAAATGAGGGCTTCCTAGAAGGTGGGGGGAAACTCCATGGTTTTTTGCAGGAGGTGTTTGGGGGAAGTGATATTGTTCCCAGAGTGGTTTCCAGGTAGGAGTGGGATGGGTCCTCCCAGGACCTGCCTGCTGGGGGTGAGCTCTGCTGCCCTCCCCACCACTCAGCCCACCACATGGACAGTCCTCTCAGCCGCATTCTCCTGTTACATTTTTAGCACGGAAGTTCAGGTGTCCAGGAAACCTCTCAGTCCCGGGCAAACCAGGACAGACGGCTGGTCACCTCTCTAATCCCACACACTTCTCTAATTGCCCCAGGGTGCGAGTCCTCAGCTTGGCAGGGGGCACCCCTCTCCCCACCTTCTCTTGTCTCTCTCACTGTGGTGTCTGGGAAATGGCTCATGGTGGGTGGCTGATAGAGATGGCTCGGTGATTGAGACGGCTCCAGCTCTGGTTGGGCTGTACATCATGTGGTGACACCTTGCTCTATGGGACGTCCTGGGGTCGGGGAAGGCACCTTCAATCCCAGGGTTGCGTCCATCACCCTTACACAGGATTCCCTGCAGTGGATCACTGAGTTATCCTAGATACTGGATGGGGGGCAAGGGGGAGGGGAGGCTATTGCACTGAGGTGGGAATGGGGGGTGGGGGCTGTTACTGGGGGTGAATCTGTAATAGTGCAAGAAATAATGCTAGGACGGTGGGGGTCCCCAGGCCTCAAAGGCATGGCCACCACAGCTGGCTGGCTGGGGACTGGGCCCCCCTCCACTGTCCCTCGCCTGGCCACCCAGCTCTCAATCCAGTGCTAGCCACTCCTGGGGACTCTGTGGCCCCTGGGGAAGGCCCTTTTGGTGGCTGCTCCCTAGCCTCCCACTGCTGGCTGGCAGGCAGGCGGGTGGGCGGGCAGGCAGAATATTACCCTTAAGATAAATGAAGAAGAGTTTCAGCCCTTATTGGATTATAGTTTTTATTGAACTTTATAAATTCCAATTAGCAGACCCCTGGGCAATAAGCGACACACAGCCCGTGGCTCACTTTATGGCATGATTATGACCCTGTTTATCCTACCCTGAACGAGAAGTATTAATGGAGGAAACGAAGGAAAGGGGGCCCGAGAATACATAAAAACAGATATTGGTGACACAGAGATAAACAGACAGGATCAGGGAGAGAAAACAACCTCCAGGCGGGCAACGGGGACAGAGGACCAAGACGCTGAGAACCTACGAGTTCAGAGCCACAGCCAGCTAGGATCGCCTCCTGGCCTCCCTTCCAGGGCAGGGAGCCCCCTTGATCCTTGATGGCCACTGGGGCCTGGAGAGCACCCCCGGCCCTGCCACTCCCAAGCAATCTTGCTCGGGCTGGTTTACTAAGTGCAGAGTCCTGGTTTGTGCACTTGTACCACCGACTGCCTCACGAGGCCCTGATTTTACAGCTGAGCAGCTTGAAGGGCAGCCCAGTGGTTCCTGAATGCTTCAGAGGAGTCCCTTGACCTTTGAGAATCTGATGGACACTAACGGCATTCTTCTTAGAAAAATGCCCCCAGTGCATGCACCTGCATGAATGCACCCACACATGCATGCACATGTACACACACAAGCAATTTTGCATCAATTTCAGAGGGGCATGAGATCCCTGAAAACCGATCATGGATCACCCCCTCCTCCAGGGGAGTGAGAACATCAGGTGTAGAATCCTGGAGTTCGATGGAACCACGACCTTGTCTCCTTACTTCCACACGGGGGTGCTAAAAGCCCCCAGAGGGGTGGATGGCCCCCAAGGGCCTGGCCCCAGGGGGATCCCCCTCCCACCCCACTTGTGTTTTCTTTCTTTCTGGACACTCAGATTTGTCCCTACCCACCCAACTTTAAACCTTTAACAGCTGGGACCCAGAACAGTGGATGGGGAGAAGCTGCCCCTGAGAGAGAGGTGTGGGGTGAGTTGGCGGGTTTCTGAGCTGGCAGAATCAGGGATGGCCACGCTCTCCAGGATTGAAACTCTCGCCTGACTTGCTGCATTTCCCTGGAGAAAGAAACATGCTCGAGGATGGCATGCCCTCCTCATTTCGTCTGGCTTTGTTTGTACCTTCCTCCCTCTTCTGCGGGTCATCTTTCTCAGAGGTTTCAGTGGAAGATTAAAAAAGAAAAAAAAAAATTCTTCCTATCAGCATTTTGCCATTGTGGAGGAAGCTCTAACACAGAAGTACTCGAGGAGGCTTATGTAGTTTGAACAGGATGAAAAATGCTTCAGGTGTCGTCGGTCTGCAGCAGTATGTAAATAAGCTGCTGGGAGCTGTGGGCAGCAAAGCGCATGTCCGTCTGGCTGGGTCCATTAGGGGTCACTGAGGAGGCCCAGCCGCAAGTGTCCACCCCAGTGGCCTGGGCCTCGCCTGTGCTCTGCGCCTCTGTGATTTATGGAGCCCTGCCAGGCCTGTCTTACTTCTGATAAGCAAGGTGGATGTAGGTGAGCTCCAGTGGTCACAGACTCCCCCAGCCGGCCAGGACTTTCCTGATTCCCATCCTCGAGAGGGAGAGTAAACCAAAGGCCCAGAGCCGGGATTGGGAACCGGAGTGAGAGGGCAGATTCCTGGGCTGGCAGACTGGTGGGAGACCAGGTGTTCTTCTGTTGAGGCCTGGGAAAACCCCAGGGGAGAAGGTCACTGTGGACACTTGGGCACCAAGATATTGCCGCTCCCACCCCCTTGGATAAGACTAGGACTTCCAGAGAGCTTGCAGCCCCCCAGCAGGGAGGGGAGGCCTGCAGATCAGGGAGATGTCCCTCATCTTCCCAGGTCTGTATTCTCTCACCCCAAGCCCTGGGCACCCAAATTAGCTGAGCCTGACTCCAGAGAGCAGGCTGCTCCTTCTGTTGGCCCAAGCTCCCAGGACCAGCCCCTCTTCCCTGCCCACATCCTGGCCCATTGGGCGAGGCCAGCAGTGCAGGGCTTCCAGACCCAGAGCTGTGGAAACCACGCCAAGTGCCGTGTGTGCTTGGCGCCTTTCAGAGCCGAGCACGTGCCCGGCAAGGGGTGAGTTACACAGGGCTCGTCTTTTCATTCCCATTTTATGTGTGTAGAAATGAAGGCCTAGAGAAGGACTATTTGGTCAGCAGTGTGTTACAGCCGAGGGATTTAGAGAGCAGGCTTGGAGTCTTTCTGGTCCTGAAGGCCTCTGGGTTATCTGTTGACCCAGCTGGTGAGGGCAGCAGACATTGGGTGGCTCTATGGAAATAAAGTTGGTTTTTTTCCCTGCATAGTTGAAGCAAATTGGGAGCAGGTGGGTGAGGGATAACAGCTCTGAGAGCAGAGTTGGGGAGCTAGGTGCCATTGGTGCTCTCTGTTCAGCCTCTTCTCGCCCAGATCCTAGGTCCTGCCTGGCGCTGCTGGTATCAACACAGGCTAGGGCAGAGGCGTCAGCCCAGGTCCTAGGACCTATTTAGGATTTTTCCTTTCCATCCAGAGGGAACAGTCTTATGAAGTCACGTATTTCTTGGTGGTCACGGGGTCCTCATCATACTGCCTATGGTAGATGTTCAGTCCACGATTTAAGCGAGTGGAGTGTCAATGCCAGAGCCTCCCCTGGCAGAATGAAGGTGGGGCGAGCAGTGGGGACTTTGGGGCTCTCCTGATACCTTTGCAACCACCAGGAATGCCCCTTCGCACATTGCCAAGGTCCTTCAGGCCGCTTGTCATGGGGATGAGTCCTTCAGAGGAACCAGAGGACCTCCGGGATCCTTTGAAACAGATGAAGAAGCCATCTGCCCAGTCAGCCTCCTATAACTAGGGATTGAGGGGAGGATGGGAGTGTATCAAGGCACCTGGGGTGCACCATACAGAGTCGGGGGAGAGGCAGGGCTGGCCTTCACAAAGCCTGGGCTCTAGGCTCACCTCTGCTACCAGGTAGCTGAGCAACTGTGGTCCTGTCACTCCCCTCACTGGGCTCTCCTTTCCTCACAGCAAAGGGAAGGAGTTTGCATGGCTGATCTCCGGGGCCCGTGCCAAGTCTAAAATCCACAGATTCCCCTCTCTGATGTTTCAGGCATGAACACAAATTAGCACGTATGGAGAATGGTGGCAAGTAATAACGGTCCCCAGCCCCCTCCCCAAGCACACACACGCTCTTTTCTCTCTTCATGCCCCGTAATAGATCATACAGGATGGATTACATTAATTTTCTATAAACTATATCAACTTGAGTGACACGTCCTTAAGGGTTGGCTGATTGATATCTACAATGCGGTCTTATAATCTAAAATCATATTAATATTAATATTAAAGATTTTCTGTCCTTTACGCGCACCATTAAATCTAGAGTATAAGGTGAAATTGACAACATACATTTTGACAGCTTATCTATAATAAATATGCAAATCTTGATGCCCACATGTCATCACAGATGCACCGCGGCTCTCTGAAGATCAGAGCGTGCCTGTCTCCCGCGTGACATTTTCAGCGGAGGATCAGAGAACCCGTCTGGGCGGCGGGAGCAGCGCTGGGCGCGCCTTAGCCTGCAGTGACCCTGGCCTCTCCTGTCTGCCTGTGAAAGCCTGTCCTTCATCCTACCAGGCAGGCAGGGGGCGTGAGGAGTGACAGCCATAGAGAACAGAGGATACTATCCGGAACACCTTCTGGAACACAGGAAAATTAAGCTTCCTTCTTTATTTTTCTTAAGTTACAATGGTACTTTTGCTGTCCTCTCCACCCCATCAGGTTGCCGCAGGTTATCTTCCCTCAGCATGTAGGGAGTTTAAGAGTTAGAGGTCCTGAGTTGGCAGCCCTGGAGTCAACCCCATCTCTGCCACTAACTTCTGCTCTTAACCTCCTGCAGTCTCACTTCTGCATCTGGAATTGGAGAAGAGAAATGGTGCCTCCCGCCTGGTGGAAATGTGAGGACTGCGTGAGGTCATGGAAGCCAGATGCCCAGCACACACAGTGATGCCTCAGTAAAGGGCAGCTCTTAGATTAATTTCTAAATGAGTCCCACTTCCTCTGACCCCTGCAACTCCTTCCTGTCCCTATATCCCTGCCCTTGCCATGCAGAATCTACCACGTAGCACAGTGACCATCTCAGATCCTTCTCTGTTTCTGGCCTGTGGCAGACGTGAGCTCCAGATGGCAGGATCCAGGCCCCTCCCTGTGCTCCCATCCCTTGCCCAGGACCCAGGCGGAGGTGAGATGGGGGATGGACTGAAATTGGGACTCAGGAATTGACAGCAAGGGGGAACCAAGTCACAGCTCTGCAGAGACTCTGCCAGGTCGGACTAGATGTGTGTGTGTGTGTGTGTCTATCTGTGTGTGTGTGTGTTGAAGGGGGCAACAAATTGAGCCTGAAAATGCATTATCCTCCTCACATTGACAGGCAGGTTGAGAGAAGAGCTGAGGGAGGGGTGCAGAGGAATTTTCAGCAGGTGCAGGCTGGTTTGTTTGAGAGAGCTCCAGGCCATCTCAGTGGTCCCATCTTCACTTTACACCTGCTGACAAGGCAGCCAGGCCCAGCAGAGGCCCTGGGGCAACATCTGATCACTGGCTTCCTTCCAGCCTCTCTGAGCCCACTCTGCAGGGTGACTTCCAGTCTCCCAGGTTCCCATCAGTTTGATGTGCATCGAGTTTCTGGCATTGCATCCACCCCTTTCCCTGTCCACCTTCCTCCACGAAACCATCCCACATCAGTCCAGCCACACGGAGCACTTCTGAATCAACTCTGCAGAATTCTCAGTGTGAAGAACTCAGGACAACGTTCCTTGTCACCCACACTTCCTTGCATTGCTCTGTAATTGTTTGGCTGGGGACAAGTTTGTTCTCCACAAGTAGACTGAGAACGTGGGGGTGGGGACTGCTCTGCCTCGTCTTTCTATTTCCCTGAGGGGTTCACCATGAGGCGGGGCACAGGTGCAGATGTGCTGGGTGTGAACCCTCCCGTACGCTGGATCAGAGTAGGAACAGACACAGGGACCATACAGAGGTCTCAGTTGTCTTCCCAAGGTAAGAGTTGACCTGGATCCATTCTCATGTTCCTCAGGGTCTGTTTTGGGGCGAGGAGCAGGGCTCAGAGGGATCCCAGATATTCTTTCAGGATATCAGAAAGTCCATTCACACCTTCTACCTCCCTTGCAGGGGTGGTCAATGTCCTAGAGGAAGCTCCACTGGTTGCCACTTGTGCCTGCCATGTGTTCCCATTCCTGGGGAGCCCCAGCTGTGGGATCCTGAGTCACACACCTGTAGTCCTGACCAAGGGTAAGAAGTTTGGTGACCCAGTTTCAGGAGGTGGGCTTGTGGGGGGAGTACCACTGCTGGGAGGGCTGGCTAGGAGGCACCTGCGCAGGCTCCATTCTGGGAAATCCAGGCCTGTCATAGGATGCTCATTGACTGACTCCCACAGCTCAGGCTGTGAGCAGAATGGGTCCTGGGAAGAGGTGGAGACCCCACAATCCGCTAAGAGGAGTCCCATTTACAGGGTTTTCTTGGCTCCCCTGCCCTTTGTCTCACAAAGTCTTTTGTCACCAGTTCCATCTGGTCCTTCATCTCAGTATGAAACTTGAGTCTCTTTAATAAAGAACCACCTACCAATCATCTACAATTAGTCAATCAACAAGAGGTGAACGCCACAGGAGGAGGAGTGGTGGAGAGGAGACTGTGTCGCTTTGGGCAACTCAGGCTGCTGAGCAACCCTAACAGCAGCCCTACACGTGTCACTGCCATCCCTGCATACACTCATTCCATCTTTCAACAGATTGCTACTGTGTGTGAGCTACATGGGCCGCTGGCTACTGTGGATTGGGGTAGGGGACAGACCCCACCCCACACCCATGGAGCCTATCTTCTGGGGCTTTGTGGAGGTTAAATGAGCTAATATTTGATTACCGCCTGGCAGGGTGCCTGCCATACAGCAAGACCTCTATAAATGTTAGTTCTCTCTGCCTAGAATGAGTCACGTCTGGTTGGAGAGAAAAGGCCACTTAAAATAGGACCAGATAATAGATAGTAACACTGGGGAGGGCGAGGTAAGGAAATGGGTTGGGCTGCAGGGTTGCCTGTGGTAGGGCTGTTGGAGGGTGGGGGGCGACAAGGTGGGTGGGAAGAAAGAAAATGGCCAATTACAGGTGGCTTCCAATGCCAGCCCCTGGAATAAGGATTCCGCGGTCTTTTAAAATCCCTGTCTGTCTCCTCCTCATTCATGTCTTCCCATCGCTGCCTCTCCGCGTCCCCCACCCTCCCTCCTCTGCCCCCTCCTCTGCCCCCTCCTCCTTCCCACAGTTAACCCCAGGCTGTCCTGACTGCGGCCGCATTGACGAAGGTCTCTTCCCTTTCCCCATCCCCCCCTCTCTCTCTCTCTTTTTTTTTTTATTAGTGTTGACTTGACTTGACAAGCCCTAATCCTTGACTCATCTCCCACTTCTTGTTAAACCAAAGGTAAATTCTCGCCCGGCCGGCAGGGCGGCCCGGAGCAAGAGGATCTAGACCGCGGAGCAGCCGCGGGAAATATTGATATTAGCCGACCTCTGGCGCCGGCCGCCCGTGGTGAAAATAGGACGCGGGGCCAATCAATTACCGAGCCATTAAGGGCAGGGAGTGGGGCGGGAGCGGGAAAAGACCCGGCTCCCCGCGCCGGGCATCGCCCCCTGGAGTGCCGAGCGGCTTCCCGCGCTCCGCCCCCCGCGGCTCCCCGCGGTCGATGTCAGTGACCTCAGCGGCGGGACAGGGAGCCCCAGCGGGCCGGGCCGGGGGCGCTCAGGCCAAACCCGCGGTGGGCCCGCCGCTCTTTGTCTGCGCCTCCCTTCCTCTCCCTGGAGCTCGCCGCCTTCCAGCCCTCCCTTTCTCGCTCTCATCCTGCCCTCCTCCTTTTTCTCTTTGTTACAACCTCTCTCTTTCCTTGGTGCCTCTTGCTCTTCGGACCACCTTTCTGCTGTGTTTTTCTGCCTCTCCCTCCCTCCTGAGCTGGCCACAGGGTGGCTCCTGCTTCCTGTCCCCAGTGCGCAAAGCTCTGCCGCGGCTGCCCCTGCGCCGTCTGGCTGGGATGGTGGCCGTCCCTCCCTTCAGATTTCGTGCCCGTGAACGTCTGTCTTCACCAATGGGAACCAACATCAGGCCGTTCTGATTTGGGGTTAATGACTTCTGGGAATCCTTTCTATTTTTAACTTGTTCCTTCTCACTCAGACAATAGGCCCCTGTTAGGAGAGGACCCCCACATCTAGACGGGGTAGCAGCTGTGCTCACAGCAGACAGAGCCTCTTGCTCTGGGGTTTCTGGGGTGCGTGGAGGGGAGGGGCGCAACCTTGCTTGTTTGTGTGGGTGGGGGTTCTGTGTGTCTGTGCCCAGGTTTGTGCAGGTGGAAGTGAGGTTCCGGGGCAGACAGCTTTGTGGACTGGAGCAAATATTTACCATTTCTCTTCTTGAGGAGAGAACCTTCTGGTGCCTTGAGCTGACCATTCTTAGGGCTGGAGAGGGTGGGGAGGGAATGAGGTCTTGGGTTCATTTGGTGACTGGCTGATTGGTCTATATTCTTTCCTAAAACGTCCACAGGTTCTTAGACAAGCAAGCAGGATTCACAAAAACTTAAATTTATCAGATACGGCGTTGGAGGGAATAGATGGTACTTTTTCACTTTAAAGAAGGAGCCTGCATTTTACAAAATTTGAAAGGGCGATAACCATCCCTTTCACAGGTCCCCCAGTTCACAGTTCTCTAAGTGTGGCCCCAGACCTGTGGGATGGTCCCCTGGGCATCTCCTGGGCTCCTATTAGAAATGCAAATTCTTGAGCCTTACCCACAGATTGAATCAGAAACTGGGGAGGGGCTCGGCCGTCTGTGTTTAACAAGCCCTCCAGGGGCCTCTGAAGAGCACTAAAGTTTGAGCACCACTGACCTCAATTATGTCTGAAGCTCTAGGAGGTAGGTGGGGTGGAAATTATTGTATCTTCTTTTTATCCCTGGAGGAAACAGTGGCAAAGAACCACCACATGGCCAGATGGTAGCAGGGCCAGGGCTAGGACTGGTCCTAGGCTCAGGCGGAGGCAGCCTTCAAGGGTGTTAGAGGGCACATTTTATTCCAACTCTAGCACCCCTCGAAGGAGGTAAATATTACGCCTGGAGCGGTGACGGGCATTGCCCAGCTGTCAGTCTGCCTATGACCTGTAGAGACTGGAAAGGTTCTAGATTTTCGAGACTCTTTCGGCCAATGCTAGTGGCTGGGGGTTGGGGTGTGGTGACCTGAGGCATAGCCACTTGCATGAAAACTAGGATGATTCTTGAAGACTGATTTTTTAATTAGACCATTGAAAGCAGCTTGTAGAGCTGCGTCTTTCACACACGAATAGCTCTCCTCAGGGGTGTGTTAGGTGCCCTTTAAAATACAGACTCTAAGGCCCCCTTCCTGACGAACAGGTTACCAAAGCCAGAGAAAAGGGGCTTCTGGGGCCTTGGGAACCTCTTGAGGGAAGCTTGGGTGTCCAGTGGATATAGTTTGAACCCCAGCTCTGCCCCTTACGGGCTATGTGGGACCTTGGGCAAGTCATGTCACCTGTCCATCATGAAAGAGCCCGATTTGTAGGGCGTGGTCACCACCCTGAATCTCTGAGAGCTCTGACACAAGCCCCTGCACTTTTCTGGGCCTCCATTTCCTTGCCTATAAAGTGAGCAGTTGGACCAGGAGCCTCTCCAGCTGTAACAGAGCACAGCTGATACTATTAATGATTGTCAGCCCCCAAAAGCATAACATCAATTAGGAGGACCCTCCACCCACTTTGCAGGAAGATGAGCCAAATCGCCCACAAAGGAACACAGTTGTCAAGAAGAAAATAGCAAGGCCTGTGCTTTGTCGAGCAGACCAAAAGCCAAAAACACCCCTGAGTCCCTGACGCTTTGTCACCATCAGTCTCACCTGCAACCCTCTGGCTACAGGAAACCTTGTCTGGAGGAGGCTGCGTGGGTGGATCCCGCCCTGGAGAAGGGTCCCCATCCTGGGCTGACCGGAGCCCAAGCCTCCCCAAACCCTTTTTACCCTCTGGTACCCAGAAAACAGAATTCATTAGAATCCTCCATTTTCTGAGAACTTGTGTTAATCAAGGTTTATATGTAGTATGCTTTTTTCCCCCAGAACAGTAAACTGAACTGACGTTTCCACAAAGAGCAGTGCTTAGTGAAACTGCCCGGATGGGAACTGACCCTTGCTGAACTGGAGCATCAAGCCGTGCTCTGAGACGAACCTGCTGTTTCACTGGGGTTCAGTCCTGGCAAGGGAGCAAGCAGACTGTGGGGTGGCTGGGTGAGAGAGAGAATGCGGGCTGGCTCTCCAGGCTCTGCGTAGGGGGTGGGATAAAAAGTTTCCTAGTGTCATTTCCAACCGACCACCTCTGGGCATTTTCCAGTTCATTCCATGCAAGTGCCACCTCCTCCTCCGAGCTGCCTCCCCTTGGCCACGGGCTTATTGGGTCATTCTCCTGGGACCTTCTACAAGCCCATAGACTAAACCACACAACTGTGCACTTGATTTCAGACTGTACAAGTTGCTCTCTAATTCTTCTCTGGATGCGTTCCACTCGGCAACCAGATTTTAAATTCCTTGAGGCTAGAAGAACTCATGGGTCCCAGCACAGTTTTAACACACAGCAGCCACTTGGTAGGTAGTCAAAATCGCAGACAGGTAGCGCTAAAAGGATCCTGACAGATCAGCCAGTCCAACCTTCTGTTCGCACATGAGGAAACTGAGGCCCAGACAGCAGAGTGACTTATTCAAGGCCTCATAGCTAGTTAGTGTCAGGGTAGGACCTGGGACCCAAGTCTTGGCAAATAGTAAACATTTTATGACAAAACACAAGGTTAGTAAGGAGTTTGAGAAAATTGGAATTCCAAAAAAAAAAAAAAAGAAAAAAGATTTAATGAGAGCTTAAATTGGTAGAATCTCTTTGGAAGCAAAAATCAATCAAAATGTAGAATGCTTAGATCTACTGAAATAATTTCACATGTAGGAATTTATTCTACAGGTGGAATCGTACATGTGTTCAACGGCTGTGCACAAAGATATTGCATGTGGTTTGTAATAAAATAAAACACAAAACTAGAAATAAACGAAACGTCTGTCAGTGGGGAATTGCTGTGTCGATGAATGAATATCTGAACAACTGAATACCGTGCAGCTCCTAGATGGAATGAAGTCGATCCTTGTGTGTGCCGATTTGGAAAGATCCAAGATATATTGCAAAGTCAAAAATCAGGCTGCACAGTAGTGTGGGGCGCATATTCCAATTTCCACCAGAGAAAGTGTCTGTGGGTGTGTTTGCGTGTGCCTGTCTGTACTTGACATATTTCTCAAAGAATACACAGGAAATCGCTCCTTCTGGCAAGTGGGATGGGGTCTCGAGTGGGAGGAACCATCACACTTCGTTGTATATCCCTTTGCACTTTTTACCATGTGCATGTGTTATTTTTATAATAATAATAATATAAAAACCTCAACACTTGCAGTCTCCTAGTTCAGCATTTCCCCCTGCTGTACCAAGCTGCCTCTCTTGCTGTTATTCTTCTGTAAATTGGTAACTTGGAGTCTAATTGTCATAATTTCAAGTAGGTAATAAACAACAAACAAGCCATCTGCTCTTAGCTCATCCCTTTATTTTTTTCCCAGGGGACCGAGGCTCTAGGGTGAGACACCCTACATGGAGGTGGTGAAGTACAGGGTTAAGACCCAGGATCTCAAGTCCAGTATTTACTAGGCAAGTCTCTCAAGTGCTCTGTGCCTCAGTGTCCTCACCTGTGAAATGAGGATGATAATAGTTCCAGCCTCCTAGTGTTTGTGGGAGAACAGATGACATAAAGTGTGTGTCTGGTCCTCAGGAAGTACTTGGATGGGTAACCCTGACTTCTTCCTCTCATCCAGTGAGCCTGCTCCTGGCCCTAGAGGTGAGCAGGACACAGAGCTCCCTGTTTGTCCAGTGCTCTGTTTCAGACAATGTGGGTCAAGGTGCCCAGGAGCCTGCAGACACCGTCTCTGACCTTGGGAGCCCAGACGCTGCACAGCAGCGTCCACTGCATGAGGGAGACCACGGAGAAGCAGATAAACAAGGGAATGTCCACACAGCCCAGCATCAGCTCCCACATCGAGGGAAGTGGGGAGAGGGATGGAGGTAGGGGAACCAGAAGAGGGAGAAGACCCTCCAGTGGGTGAAACAGCCCTCTCCTCGCCTCCCTATAGGCATGGGAGGCCAGAAATGTTTGGACTCCCTTGGCAAGCAGCTGGTGGCTTTCTGGACAAGCCAGGGATGACCTTTTGAGGGAGACTGTGGTGTGATACTGACTGTGGGATAGGGACCTAGATTCTATTCCCAGGGGCATAAGCACTCAGTTACCACTCAGCAGCCACTGGAGCTTGGACACAAAGTTGACTTTCCTTGGCCTCAGTATCTCTACCTAAAAAATGCAGGTGCCTGGGCTTCCCCTCACCTGGGGATTCTGCTTCTGTCAGTGCAGAGTGGGGCCTGGAGGGGCTGAGACCCGCAGCCCAGGGCCTGAGGGCTGCCGCGAACAGTCCTGTGGGCTTGCTGTGCCGTCACTCAGAGTGGATGACAGTCACTGCACAGATCCACAGTGTTTGGTTCCATCGGTGTTGACACACTGCTTAGCTGTCGTGTTGTCCCTGAAGACTGCACGGTCCATCTTGCATAGAGCACAGTGGGCCAGACTGTCTTCCTAAACTTTGGATGAAGGGGTAATAATTATTATTTATTAATAATGAGACTACCTGCAACTAGAATATACAACTACGTCCTGGGGGCCTAGGGGAGAAGAAGAAAAATAAAATAAAAAAAAATGATTGACAACAGATGTTGGCTCAGGTGCCAATCTTAAAAAAAAAATAATAGGACTAACACTCGGGCTCTTCATACAGATGATCTCATATACTTCTCACCTCAACCCTGTCAAATTCTTACAATTATTGTCACTTTTTCATAGGGGAGGAAACTGAGGCAGAGAGAGGTTAAGGAACTTGCCTAAGGCTTCTGGTGGGTCACCCAGCTCCTCAGTACCCCTTGAGTGGCACTCCAGCAGTCCCATGGTCCCAAATAGGCTTCCCCATATTGGACGGGCCTGGGGTATCATCCCGGTGCTGTCTCTGATTGTGTCTCTCAGGTAAGGGGCTGAGTCTTTGTGGCCCCAGAGGCAACGAAACCCACTTCCTGTCTGTGCAGGAAGGTGCTTTGAGGATGCAGAAGGGCTGGGTTATGACCATCATCATTGTTCTCCCCCCTCCCCCCACTTCCCACCTCCAAGGGTGCGAGGTGGTGGGAAGCTGAGATCCAGGCTTCTCCTCAGCATCACATTTGCTTCCTGGGGCAGGCACTCTTTGTTTCCCTTCCTTTGTTCCCATCCTCCTTCTGCTGGTGACGTGGTCACCTTCCCAGGAGATAATGCCCGTGTGGCTCTGTCCTGACAAGCCCTTTCGGCCCTATCTCTAATCTTCTCTGGGTTTAGGATTAATAGACTTTTTCCTCGTTTGGGATCAATAAGTACAGAGAGAGAGAGAAAAAAAAAAAAAGGAAGGGAAAAAAGTCAGCAGGATTAAAAAAAAAAAGGACTGATAAGAATCTGGTCCAGGTCGTGGAACCCTGATGTTGGCAGTGGTATCTTTAAGCTAAGGGGTGGTGCGGGCAAGTGAGGGGGTGGGACGGCGTCTGGTCTCCCAGGGCTGGGAGCCTGTGAGAGAACAGGAGTGGGGTGAAGTCACAGGCTCGTGGGAGGGCCCAGGGGACCCTCAGCCTCAGGCCAGAGCAGGTTCCAGCCTGAATCTTGGCCCAGGAACGTTCTCTGAGTCCTGGGCTGCCTGTCCTGACACCCTGCCATGCGCCGGAAGACCCTTCTCACCAGCAGCTAGTTCCCACTGTGTGGGAGCCGGTCCTCAGACTGCCTCTTTCCAGGCCCCTGGGATCCCTTGAGGGTGTGGACAGTTTAGCTGAGCTTGCCAACCTGGAGTCCCAGAACCTAAGCTCTTTCTCAGGATCTCACAAAGCCTCATGGAAATCGCACATGCCCCCTTGATGAGGCTGCACAGGGAAAACAAAAATAGCACCTCGCTGCTTTTAGCAAGAATTATATCCACTCCGTGTGGCTAACACTGGTTGCCGCTTGCCGATCTGCAGCTCTGATTAGCCTTTGATTAATAAAAAATGGGGAAGGGAATCAATTATTTATTTAATAACAGCAGTTTGTTTTAAAGGCAAAACCTTTAAGAAAGTGGAGGACTCGGGATGGGGTGGGGTGAGGTGGGAGGGAACCAAGACGGGGTCTGGGGAGTGAGAAGTTTGGGAGTGGAGGATCTCACTGTGGAGCTGGGGCCATCCTGTGCCCAGGCTCGAGAGTCTGTTCCATCAGTGCTTCCGAGATGGATGCAGTGAGGGGTGCCACGCCCCAGCACCCTGAGATCTGGTACAGCTTGGAGTCATTGGGTGCAGGGCAGCAAGAGTGCTGGAGGGTAGGACATGGATCTGCTTTGGTCACATGAGGTGGTGAGCGAGTGAGGTCCTCGCTGGAGCCCCCTCAGGATCTCCCCGTTACTCTGGCCTTAATCTCTGGTGTGTCAACCCTGGGAAACCCCCTCAAGCAAGGCCTAAGTGTGCCGTCCCCTGCCCATCCACTCTGGCCCACATTCCTTGGCCTGGCATCTAGGCCCTTGACCGCTTCTGCCAGCTCCTTTTTGACCCGTCCACACAGGGGCCTGCTGCCTGGGCTAGCGGGCCCCACTCTGCTCCCCAGCACCTCTCCACCCTTCCTGAAACAGCTTTCTCCTTGCGGAGGGCACTTCTGCTGATCTTTGCATTTCACAATCATATCCATTCATCAAGGCCAAGATCGAAGGACACCCCGTGTAGCAGCTCCCCAAGTCACCCCCTCAGGAGACAGTCTTTCTTCTTCTGAACATTCCCGGCACTTTGAATGTGTGTTCCTGTGGCAGTTTGGGAAAATGCGGCTTTGTACTTTATTTCTTTGTAGGTATTTCGAGGGCAGGGACTGCATCTCAGTCACCTTTGTAACCCCTGCCCAGGGTTTGTGGGATAATGGATGCAGGAGGGATGCTATCTTTGGGGGAGACCGTACCCCATTTACATCTGAAACAGCTTTCAGATGAAAGAACGGACTTGAAGGGAACCGATAATAACCTCTTCGAGAGACGCGGAGGAAATAGACGCTCTCCCACCTGAGATAAGCAGATGAGAACAGAGGGGTCAGGAATCTGACTTTTTATTTTTTGGAAGATAAGGCAGAAAATAAAAAAAAAGAGTCAAGTGACACTGTGTTAATTTTCTGATGAAAATGAATCTAGCCTTCTTATCTGTAAAATAACTGCCTTCTTCCCTTGATGACGATATTCAAACTCAGTTTTCTTATCTGTCAATTGGGATAATAATTCTTGTCCCACTTCAAACTTTGCAGGAGAGAAAAGTGAAGAGAGAAACTTGTGAAGGAGAAAGTGCGGTACACGTGGGGCGTGGATTGGCTATTTAGGTAGTTATCGATTACCTAGTTATTGACTGAGTGCATCCTCTAGAAAGAGGGGCCCCGCACAGGTATTCAGGCGCTAACATCTTTCTCCTGTCTTTATTATCTGGTTCTCTCTCCTGGAAGTTAAACTTCCCAGGACTATCTGGGTTGTTGCCATTACTTTCTTCCAAGCTTACTGGTGTTGGTGGGCAGTGCGGAACCTTCCAGCACACTGGCTTGGCTGCTCCAGATTCCACGCCCTTAGCTCCGGTCAGGGCTGGGGGAGCTGCAGGTTCGAGGCAGAACTATACATTTGCTTATACACAAATGTCTCCTTCACATTGGTGGGGTGCTTTGAGTTTTCTGAAACGTCTGCTTTCACAGACATTATCCCATTGGCTCATCCCTAGTTCCGTGGATGTGAGTTGGGGAACCCCCGAGAGGGGACCAGATTTGCTGTGCCATATGAGCATGTTAGATGTTCTTCTGTCTGTGGCATGGCAGGTGAGAAGTTGGGGATCGAGGGTTTCTATCACGGAGTTATTGTCCTGCCTCCCAACCCCCCCAGCCACTGCCCCCTATAGCGGGGGGTGTGTGTGTGTGACCTGAGTGGATGAGCTTTCT